>NC_049246.1:18638214-19987857 GCF_011100685.1 Canis lupus familiaris | reverse complement strand
TAATTCACCTTTCTCATCTATAATTTTGAAATACTCTTCTATTTTGGTTCCTTTATGTTCATCTTTACATTGATCCTAGAGTAACGTTTCTAAAATATATTTGTGATGATGCTTATTTAGTGGATTCCCCAATACCTGAAGGAGGAAGTTCATATCCTAGCATGACCCCTGCCTTTCTCAGTTCAGTCCTGATTTTCCAATTATATCTCTTTTTCCCATTCCCAATAATTGTGTCCTAGTTTTGCCACATTCTGAGCTATTGTCACTTACTATGCTATTTCCTACTTCATCCTTTTGATCATTCTACCTTTGCTAGAATGCCCTTCACACACTCCTTGTATACTTTGTCTTTCAAGATACAGCCTTACCGTTGCAGCATTTCCTGAGCTTCCCATATACAACTTTTTTCTCCTTGTGCCTTCACTGAACTTTATTCACTTCACTTGTAGAACTAGAGAATGATCCTCTTCTGTTCTTATTTGTTTTTGTCCATCTGTCCCCCTAGTAGCATATAGGGCAGACTCCCTCTTTTATTTCTATTTCCAGCTTCTCCCAGGATAGTGCCTATGACTTGACAGATATGGTATGTATTTGTCTTTCTGAGGAGTGTGAGAGTAAGTGAATTAATGTGATGTTTTCTGAAGCCTTTTTTTTTTTTTTTTTGTGGTGGTGTTCTTATAGGAAGGAGCAATGAAGCCGGCAATTGGAAAAAAGGACAATGGTATTGATATTATTGAAAGTGCTTCACAAGAGCAAGCAGTTAATGACAATTTGACTTCTGCTGATAGAGCACACAAAAATAATACGAGTGGTAAGTTAGTGAACCTCTATGAGTTGTTTTTCTATGCTTACAGGCTAGTATAAAACAATATGAAAGTATGTAGATCCAAATTTGTTATCCATTTCATTTCACGAAGTTATTTTTCTTTTGCTTTCTTTCTATGTATCGCTACTACTGTGAACTTTTTCTTCCTGAAAATGCTTCATCCCTCTGAAAATCTTATCTCCTATTACTTTTATTGAAATATTTGTGAATGTGGATAAGCTTGTATATGTGTTTAGAATTCATAGTAATACATGTTCTCATTAATGTATTTGTGACTATATTTTACAGATAGGATGTCAGCTTTAGGAGAAGAAGATAGTTCACCTTGGGATTCTGAGGTATTGTCTTCTTATTATGTTAAAATATAAGCAATGAGTGATATTGTAACATAAAAGCGATGCTTAGACTTCATGCTCTTATGTCTGTATTTGCCCATAAAAACAAATTCCTTATACTTTTTACGTGTAATTGATAATTATGTGCTAAATATGTTAATAGAGTTCTGCTCATTTGCAAGCTTAACTTAGTGAAAAGTGTGTGGTAGTATGGCAGAAAACTGAGCTTAGAAGTGTTAAGGAATCAGGACGCCTGGGTGGCTCAGTGGTTGAGCATCTGCTTTCTGCTCCGGGCACGGTCCCAGGCTCCAGGGATTGAGTCCCACATTGGGGTCCCTGTGGGGAGCCTGCTTCTACCTCTGCCTGTGTCTCTGCCTCTCTCTCTCTCTCTGTGTTTCTCATGAATAAATAAAATCTTTTAAAAAAATGTGTTGAGTCTTTTTTTTTTCTCTATTTCATCCATTTACTCATGAGAGACACACACACAGAGAGGCAGAGATATCCCGAGTTTGGATTTTAAAGTTATCTAAAAATCTAAAGAATAACTCTAGGTCAACCTATGGTGAAATGTATGATTCTGTGGTGTGTATGGATGTGGAAAACTTCTAATGTGATCTAGACAGAGTTTGGATTATAGTTTTTTAGAAGTATAAATCATATGCATTATGTTTATATATATTAAATTTATTAACATGTGTATCATATAATTTCCATATTCTATTTTTATATATAAAGCATATATAGTTTGTGTATTATGCATAATGTATATTATATCATAATTTATATATTAACTATATATTTAAAGATTTATTAAAAGATTTTATGTATTATTGAGAGAGTGAGTGGGAGGGAGAAGGAGACAGAAGGAGACACAATCTGAAGCAGACTCCATTCTGAGCGCAGAGCCCATCACAGGGCTTAATTCCATGACCACGAGATCATGACCTGAGCTGATACCAAGTATTGGATGCTCAACCAACGGAGACATCCAGGCTGCCTAAAAGTGTTATATTTGGATTGTCAGGTAGATCTACAAGGAGCATTGGGAGTATAATTAACAATGTGGTTTAGTGGTACTTTATTCATTTATTTTTGTAAAGATTAATTAATTAATTAATTAATTTATTTATTTATTTATGAGAGCGAGCGTGTGCATGAGCGGGGGAAGGGGCAAAGGGAGAGGAAGAAGCAGGCTCCCCACTGAGCAGGGAGGCTGATGACTTGGGGCTTGATCTCAGAACTGACTCAGCCATCAAGGCCCCCATGATTTAGTGGTACTTTAAAAGGTAAAAACATTTTGGATAGTTAAAATAGCATGCATTGAGTACCTTTGTGGCAGCCCTACTTATAGTAACATAAGTATAAATAATGATGACTTATTCTAAGGTGACAACTATGGAAGAAGGTAAAAAGGGCCCATGTCTTAATAGAGGCAGCTGCTCTACAATGCTGTGAGCACTGTATTTGAAGTCAAAAGATGTGCTGCCATCCTGATTCTGTCACTTACTTGCTGTGGGATCTCAGAAAAACTTGCTTAACCATTTTTTGTTTGAATGTCAGTGACCTCATTCATAAAAATGATACTAATACGTACCTCTTAGGTATGTGTCATGACCAAATGTGGTAACAAAGGTGAAAGCACTTTGTAAGGAGTAAAGAATGCTTTAGAAATAGACAAAAATGATCACAGCAGTATTTTAGTGATTTACTAAATATAGAGGGCATGGTTTTTAAATGTGAAGATTTCTGAAGGACAGTAAAATGGCAAGTGTTAAGAAAAGAATGGGAAAGTTAGAGTAGACAGGTGGATTTCTAATTTGAGGTATGTTAAGTTTCAGTAGCCTGTGATTAGAGACATTGTGTAGGTGTACAGTTGGCCCTTGAGCAAGATGGGCTTGAATTGCCTGTCCATTTACAGATGCTTTTCGATACAGTATTTTCTTAATGTAGTTTCCCTTCCTTATGATTTTCTTGATAACCTTTTCTTTATATTTTAAGGATATAGTGTATAGTACATATAATATACAAAGTTTTTTCATTGCCTTTATGTCATTGGTAAGGTCAACATCAGGTTATAATTTACTTGACCTTCCATGCTCAGTTTACAGTCAGTGGCCAAATGAGGGTTAAGATCTAGCTTAGATCTAGAGAGCATATATGTGAGTCTTTTATTGAAATGTTTTGGTTTTTCATATACATTTCCTATTTTTAAGTCTAATTGCTCTTAAAGTAGGAAATTCAATAAGAGATGAGTAGTTAAGTTTTGGGGGCATCAAAAGTCATTTGTGGATATTTGACTGTAGTTAGGTTTTGGGGGCATCAAAAGTCATTTGTAGATATTTGACTTGCATTCTTCAGGGGCTGACAGTATAGTGATTTGGTACTTAGACCCTCTCAGTGAGATGAGGATGATGATTATGTTTTAGAGAGAGAGAGAGCACACACGTTGTGAGCAGGCGGGGAGGAGCAGAGGGAGAGAGAGAATCCTAACTTTGCTTCATGCTCAACACAGAGCCCATTGTGAGGTTCGATCTCACGACCCTGAGACCATGACCTGAGTTGAAATCAAGATTTGGATGCTCAACTGACTGAGCCACCCAGGCACCCCCTCAGTGAGATGATTTTCAGTGTTTCGACCTTAAATACATTTCTGTTACTGAATACTGACTGTGACCAGGCTGTACAGGTTGTAGTGGTAGGAGCAGAAAAATAAGGAAACTGATCCATTATAAATCACTGTAAGTGTTCCATGTAAAAAGAAAAAATGGAAACGTTAATTTAGGGAATATTGGAGGTGTTTGTAGTTAGGGTGGAGATGAGAACGGGAGTGGAATTTTGGTAGTGAGAAAAGATCTCTCTGAGTGTGGCCAGAGCTGCCAAGTGAAGGGTGGGAAGGACCAGTCGCAAGAATATCTTGGAGAAGGACATTCTGGACAGAGAGACCATGGAGCACATCTGTTCATTTTACTCCAATATCTTAGAATGACCAGGAAGCAGGAAGTCCCACTCCATTGTTATAATCATTGTTATTTTTGTGTGTAGAAAAGAAGCTGAGCGTACTAAAACAAATGCCTAGTACCTTTTAGGTGATTAATCAATAATCATGCTGTTTTTGCATGAGTGAGTAAAATGAAAGAAGTTTATTCAGTAAAGATACAGAGAAAGCTCTTTGAAGTGAGAGGGGTCCCGACAGGGTTGCCCTCAATAAATGTTCTTATTCTTCCCTTCTGAAAGCTTACTATACTTTTTGAAGCATTTCATACCTGTATCTAAAATATTTTGCTATTATTTAAACATAATTTCAGGAAAAGTTTTTCTTCCTGCTTTGCCATTTCATTCAACCATTTTTTCCTACCAATAAAAATTCCAAGCTTTTGTTTAAGTGAAGCAGCAGCTACCACAGTGTTCTGTTTATACTCAACATGATGTACTCCAAGGTTTCTTATCATGCCAAGTATCTTATTTTAAGACTAAAAAACTTTCTGGCATTAGGAACAGTTTAAATTTATAGCAAATATACTTATTAAAGAATTTTTTTCAATACATAGTTTTACTGTCCTTTTATCCTGGTGGAAAATACAAAGTAGAGTCAGGTGTTTTGTTATTTCCTTGATGAAATGTACGTATAAGTCAGTCTTCTTGTCTGTGAAAATATTTACTCTGGCCTTCCATGTTCAGTGTAGAGTTAATGACCAAATGAAGATAAAAAGGTGCACTTAATTGAGAGAGCATAGATGAGGTTTTTAAATGTGTTGGTTTTCAATACATGCTTTTCTTATTTGTATGTCTGATTGTGATTAAAGTAGAACATTCTAATATTTTCTTAGAAAAGGATTTGGAAATCTTTATGCAACTCACTATTGATGTTAATTTTAACAGAGTATTTCTGTAAGACTTCCAAAGAAATCTGTTGATTGTTTACCTGGAGCTGCAGATCAACAAGGGCAAAGTATATTCAATGAACAAGTAGAAGGTAAGAATTGTATTTTATAAAAAGTCATTTGACAGAATGTTGATTTAAAACACATTCTCACGTATCCTAATTTCCAAAGAAAATCACCTATTAAATGCATAGAAAGAAAGATGTGAAAAGGAGGTAAGTTCTATATTTTATCAGGTTTATTTTTATCAGCTGCAGATTAAATTGGGAGTACCACTAAAGGAGCTAAATTACTGGTTCCATTTCCAGGTATTCCAAGGCCTAAGGAAAGCCTGGAAATAGTTGGAAAAGAGCAAAGAGGGAATGATGAGAACGGCTGAGAGTACAGGGAGTAAATGGAGGAAAATTAAGCAATGCTTTATAGTGGAAGGTGGTAAAATAAAAGAATTCTTTTAAAAGGAAGAGCAGGGTAGCTCCCTGGGTAGCTCAGTGGTTTGGTGCCTACCTTCAGCCCAGGGCATGATCCTGGAGTTCCGAGATCAAGTCCCACATCAGGTTCCGTGCATGGAGCCTGCTTCTCCCTCTGCCTGTGTCTCTGCCTCTCTCTGTCTCTTCTCTCTGTCTCTCTCTGTGTCTCTCATGAATAAATAAATAAAATCTTTAAAAAAAATAATAAAAGGAGGAGCAAATTACTTGAAATGTGGGGATAATATCAGGTGAGCTTCCAGTACCAAAACTTGTCGGAGTAGTATACCAAAATTTTCCCACTCTTAAGAGTTTTTCTCACTGTTGGGAAGACATTATGGATTGACCTAGCTGATTATGCAGAGCTATGTCCTAGTCAGCTATAAATGTATATATGTTAGGGGTGCCTGGGTGGCTCAGTCAATTGAAGGTCTGCTTTTGGCTTGGGCCATGATCCCCGGGACCTGGGATGGAGCCGTGCTGAGCTGGGAGCCTGCTTTTCCCTCTCCCTTTGTCTGCTGCTCTGCCTGCTTGTGCATGCTCTCTCTGTGTCAAATAAATGAAAACATCTTTTAAATAAATAAATATGTATACCTCAATGTCATATAACATGGTGGTACTTTGTAAGTATCATTTCGTGCAAAAAAGAGAATTGGAAGGAAAAAGAGAGCAGGGTCAATTAGGGGGAGATCAAGGAAGCTTTAGCCCTGATAAAAATTCCATTAGAACATTTATGACTTTTAATACGTCTTCACATTCAGAATTGATAGTGATGAACTTGAGGCTTGATCATAGAAGGTTAAGGTAAAGGAATTTGGCGGCAGGGTTCAGTATGACCCAGGATTTCTCAAATTATAGTCAATCGCCCGAGACCTTGTTTAAAATGCACACTGTGAACAGCAGGTCTGGAATTCTGCATTTTGACCTCTCAGGTGATGCCAGTGGCGGTGGTCCTTGGGTCATGTGCTCAATAGCATGGGTATAGACTTCCCTGTAGAGAAATCTGGAAGAGCTGTTGGATAGTTCAAGACATAACCGCGTCAAGAAAAAGCATTATTTTGTTTTTATTTCTGAACATGTTTATAACCAGAAGGGAGCAAGGAGATACAGAAATAGAAGGTATAGATGTAAGATACTATTGCTAAACAAAGAGGAAAGAAGTGGTGGAAAAAATCCACCACATAAAAAGGTTGTAAAAGCAAAAAAAAAAAAAAAAAAAAAAATATCAAGACCATAGATCACAAATTAGTTTTTAAAAAGATTTATTTATTTATGTTAGAGAGAGAGTGAGCGAGCAGGGAGGGGGGCAAAGGGAGAGGAAGAGAGAGAGAGTCCTTAAGCAGACTCCCTGCCGATTGAGGAACCCACCATGGGACTTAATCCCAGGACCCCGACTTCATGACCTGAGCTGAAATCAAGAGCTAAGACCCCCCACTGACTGGACCACCCAGGTGCCCCCAGAAATTACTTTTGAAGACAGGGGATAGTGAAGGGAAAGAGGGAAAAATGAAAGACGTCTTAGCTAGGAAATTTTGGAGTTGGTGAGGAAACTCTAGAGAATTCACTTTTTTTTTTTATGACAGACCTAGAGAGAGGCAGAGACACAGGCAGAGGGAGAAGCAGGCTCCACGCAGGGATCCTGGCATGGGACCGGATCCTGGGTCTCCAGCATCACACCCTGGGCTGATGGTGGCACCAATCCTTTGTCCACCGGGGCTGCCCGAGAGCTCACTTTTTAGATTTTTAGATAGCTTGAGTTTATTTGTACTGGAACAGATTAGATCACAGCAGCTCCACAAAGAATACTGAGAGCAAATGGAGTGCTAGACTTGGGATAAAACATAGCCACCATTCATCTTCGTCAAATCTATTGGACCTCAAAGATATATGTTGCTTTGATATTCGTTATTCAAATGAGATTAATTTGAATATGGAAGCATGGGGTTTCTGTTTTTCAGATAGCTCATTTTGAGGGATGATAGCTGTTTCAAACAAACCTTTTCAAGACTGACATAGTCTACCAAATCAAACTAATTTTGGAAACAAAAGAAATCATAGGGTCCATTCCTTAAATGCTAAAATTGTTACTATCGATAAATATGACACTGATTTTGAAATACAAAAGATTTTTAGTATCTAAAAATTCGGTGGCAATTAAATTGATTTTTTTCATTTTGGTAGTCATAGTTCCATATTGAAAGCTTATTATACGTTATTTCTTAGATGTGTTTTATATACCTTCCTGCATGCGTGGGCCAAGAAACTTTAACATGGCTAAACTAGAGGATACAAGAAATGTAGGCATACCAGTGGCCCACATGGGTATAGACAAAAATGAATACTTTTATTGACTATTATCCTACAAGTATATCCAGGCTGATCAATTCATAACACTGTTTTCGGTGAAAAATAAATTACGCATTCAATAAATTATGCATTCATCATAACTGCGTACTGCCTAAATTACGGGACAAATTGAAGAACATGGCAAATACTTGTAGTAGAATGGTATCAATGATTCTGCTGTACTGCAATCAGGATGTGCTGTTGCATTCTACCATCAGCTTTCACATTTATCTTCTCAGAGTCATCATTTGTTCCTCTGATTAAAGATTGCTTTTCTCCCCCATCAATCAGCATGTTCATGTTGGTATATGTGCAACATTTAATGATTTCTGTTTTAGTTATTTCATTTGAAACATCATCTTACTTTTGGAATCCTAACTGCATGTTAATGTTGAACATATATTTCTATTTTTTTCTAGTATTTATAATGGGTTCCTATTTCTGTCTTGTCGCTGTCTTTTTTTTTTTTTTATGATAGTCACAGAGAGAGAGAGAGAGAGAGAGAGAGAGAGGCAGAGACATAGGCAGAGGGAGAAGCAGGCTCCATGCACCGGGAGCCTGACGTGGGATTCGATCCCAGGTCTCCAGGATCACGCCCTGGGCCAAAGGCAGGCGCTAAACTGCTGCGCCACCCAGGGATCCCTTGTCGCTGTCTTAATCCACCTTCCTGTTTGGAGAATCAAGACCAAAACCTAATGTAATCACTTTCAAAGCCAAGCATGAGGATTCAGCTTAATCCTAACTGCATGAATGTATAGTTGGCTTTCATATTTATGTATGATTAACTACATGTCCCTTTTGTGTTTTAGATTCTCCTGGAAAAGATCTTCACTGGGAGGTAAAGCTTTTGTATTTTTATTTTGAATTTTTAACTACAGATTGTATGAAATGTACATGGTCTTAATCATATTGTTTCAATACCCATCCAGTCGACCACTAAAGTGAAAGATTCTGTTCCTAATGAAGGAGTAGCAACGAGTGATAAGCAAACATCCATATCAGGTAAATTTTACAGTACAAATATACCTGTGGAAAGGTGTACACTAAAATATTGAAATGCCCATCGTCTTCTTCTACCAAATTCTTCTTTGTGTGTGTGTATGTGAGACAAATTTAATTGAAGGATTTGACATAAATAAGGTAGATTTATTTCATTGCTGACATCCATGTTTGAACAAAAGATATTTACAAGCATAAGAAAAAGAGATTTTAAAAATGTAAGCTTTAGTTCAAGTTTCTACTTTTAAGTTTTGAAATCCTAATGTTCCCGGTTTGGAATTCCTTTACTTCTAAGGGATTCCCAGAAGTTAATTATTAGACTCTAAGATTTTTCCGGTGTTCACCATACTTATTTGAATTCTGACTTTTACCTAGAGTAAAGCTTCCCTTGCTAACATATCAGTTGTGTTTTAACTTCATTTCATCTTTGTATTGTTATATTGATCATTTTAAGCCAAACACTTGTTCTGATTGTATGTGTGTGTATGGTGACTTTGATGATTAGAAATGTGGGAAAGAATTAGTTGTATCTTAATATGTGGTAGACACAATCTTTTAAAAAAGTAATTCTGAACCTTTTCGGCCTAGGGTCCTTTTCTACTATTTAAAAATTATTGAGAATTCCAAAGGACGTCTGCTTAAGTGGGTTATATCTGTTGATATTTACAATCTTAGAAATTAAAACAAACATTTAAAACACAAAGATATAAAAAAAACCCCACAAGGATACACAATCTCATGTTGCTAGCCATTAGAGCTGTGATCCACTAATCATGTGAGTTGTGATGCTATCACACATTTTATCTTTAGAAAACTTTATTGTACACTTAATAAGAGAATGAGAGTGAAAATGTCAAATAACATTTAGTACGATTGTGAAGATAGTTTTCACCTCTTGGATTTTGTGAATCAATGGATCTTGGGACTCTGGGGATTCTCAGATGACAAGGGAGAACTGATTTAAACCATGTACAGGGTTCATGGATACAAAATGATAAAGGGGCCCTTGTGATGAAATGGGCATTAAAGTTCCATTTCTGCATTTCTTGCTTTTTTCTTTCCCTTGACTTAAGAGGTTTAAATCAGACCTATCTTGTTTATAAAGGGACAATAGTTTTGTTATATATTCATTTTCTGTTTCATGGCGCTGTAGTTTTTGGATCTCAGTGTGGACTGAGACTTTGTTTTTACACGGAAAGGATTATATTACCCAAGTCTTTCATTTCTCATATAAATATGATATTTGTCTAAAAATTAAATTCTGAGGATGTTGGTGCATTGAGGAAAGACCCATCTCATTATTATTAAAGTAGTACCATTCATTACAAGTTTTTAAAACCTCCCGTCTTTAGAACACAAAATGCATATTTAAACATAAAATAAATGATTAGACATCAGTTTTGTTACTAAAAACATTCAGACCTTGAAGACTCGTAATTATCAATGAACAGAGCTTTTATGGAGTATAGAATATGTAATAGAGCTTGGTGAGTGAATTAAACTATATAATACTAGAGAATAAAAAAGAGAAAATGAGAGAGAGTTAAATACATCTGTGTGAATGCCAAGTATAGGACATGTAAAATATAATTAGCTACGAATGAGTAGTAAGTAGTGTGTCTGGGAGAAGAGCAGGACTTGTGGCTGTTTCTCTAACAAAAGAATTTGTACAAATTCATTAAGTTTGTATTGTTTACATTCTAATAAAGGAAACTTTGTTTTCAGATTCTTCTGATTGGGATTCTAGTGTGTCCCTCAGTAATGAGACTTGTCAAAGAACTGGGGATTTGAAAGTTGATAATAAATGCCCATTTGTATCACAACCAATGATCAAAAATGAGTCAACATCCACAGAATTTGGACAGACAACCTTAATAGATAAAATATTAATATTGGAGCTGTGTTTCAGTTAGAGAATTCTACGCTCCATGGCCTGTGTGAATCACTGCTACCAGAAAACAGAGAGAGAGAGAGAGAAAAAAAAAAAAAAAAAAAGAATCAGAGAGAGTTCTGCATCCTCATGATTTCACCATAGTTCTGATTTTTCAGAAATAATTTTGTGGTAAAATTTGTGGTTACTCCTTTCATACAACCTACCACCAAACAGAGCATCTTTTAGCAAGACATTTTTGCATTCTTCCTCTAACCAAAGCCACATATAAATAAAGAGAATTAGGAGAAAATAATTTCTTTTAGGCTCGTATTCATCATTCACTTGAGAGTGGGTAGCAGGATTAGATTTAGAATTTGGGGACCAGTTGGGAAAACTAGGTAGAGATGTAAAGATTGTTAACTCACAACATCGTTTCTTAGCTTTATTTTTATAGCTCTAAATTCATAAGTATTGGTCATACTATATTTACTGTAACAAAAAAAAAGCACCTTCCCAAACAGAATATTAAAATATTTCGTATATTCTCTATGACTTTATTTTGGAGTTGACTTTCCCAGCAGTAATGGTAATCATTGAGAATTTACTACATAGTATCCTCTTCTCAGCTATGTAGGCATAGTCCATCTCCTTGTTTGATTATTTTTATTTTACTTTTTTAGAGAGTGTCAGAAAGTAAGGAGGGAGGGATGGGCAGAAGGAGAAAGAGAATCCCAAGCAGGCTCCACACTCAGCATGGAGCCCAATGTGGGACTCAGTCTCACAACCCTGAGATCATGACCTGAGCTGAAATCAAGAGTTGGATACTTAACTGGCTGAACAACCCAGGTGCTGTTTTATTATTTTAAATGAGTAAAGAGTTCCCAAGGAATATTGGTTTTAAGTATTGAATATCATTTAAAAATAATATATGGAAAGTCAGTTCTATTTCTACTAAGATTTTCAGTTGATTAAGCACATCTAACGTGTGTTCTACTTAATGTATCAGTTAATCCAGTGTCCTTTATCAGTCATATGATCACGTGTGTACTAACATATCGTATAATATTTTTTCACTCCTGTAGTTTTATGTTATTTTCTTTTCTTCTTCTTTAATGAGAATGAACTCATTTTCTAAAGATTTCCAGTTATCTCCAGGAGTAGTGAGTATAGACTGTAAATCCAAATTTATTGATCTATACAAGTGACTTGTTTGCTGTTACTTCTTCATGAGCTTGGTAGAGCCAAGAAGCAAGACTTTAAAAAGAAAACACCTGTAGGCTCCTGTACCACAGGAAAATGTGAAACAAAAAAATTACAAAGTACATGCAAGCAACATAAAACAGTTGATGTAAATTATATCTCTTTTCCCTTGATGCCAGGATTATTGTTGATTCACTTAGTACATATTTATTCTGTACTGAGCCCTGATAATTTTATATTCTGAATATTTCTGGAACCATTCTGTCAGTTCAGGTGTGTATCATCTTTGTTTTGCATTACTACCTTCTAATTCATCTCCTATCTTTGATCACAGTGCCCCTCACACTCATCCTCCCCACAGTATTTAGAGTGATCTGTCTCAAATACATATACGATCGTGACCAACTGTTGAAAACATATTTATGTCCAGGCATCTTAAAATTACATACAAAGCTTTCATAATCTTGACTTGACTTCTTGACTTCTGCCTAAGTCTTCCATCTTTAGCCCTTTATACCGTCTGCCCTTATCTCTGGTATCCTGAACTGCTAGTGATGTCTTCCTCTTTGATCCCTCTATTTTAGACAAATATTTACCCTGTTGTGTGCTTCTCTCCCGTCTTACTACAGCCTTGCATGCTCTCCCCATTTTCTGCCCTCTGATCCCTTTGAATCTGTCTGACGTCACTGTTGCAGTCTCAGTTTAGGCATTATGTCTAAGGAAAGCTATTCCTGACACCTTATATCCACATGCTTCTTTAAACCCGGTCCCCTATCTATCACTTAGTGGGAACTCAGTAAGTAAGTACTAAGTAACATAAAGACTGTTTACACAAAGATGATTTAAGAGATTGTCCCCTACAGGGATGCCTGGGCGGTTCATTCGGTTGAGTGTCCAGCTCTTGATTTCAGTTCAGGTCATATCTCAGACTTGTGAGATGGAGCCCCAGGTGGGGCTCAGCACTAGGGGTGGAGCCCGCTCAAGATTTTCTCTCTCCCTCTGCTCCTCCCTCCTCCCCCCCACCCCCAGATTGTCAAGATTGTCCCCTACAGTGTAGGAGCAAAAGAACTAGATATATAAGGAAGTAGTTTACAGTTCAGGTGGTGAAGGTACACTAGAAAACCTGTAAGGTATTAAGGTAACCCCAAAGAAAGAGATACATCTTTATCTGGGAAAGGATAGCTATAATCAAGGATGACTTTACACAGCAGTCTGAGTCCTAAAGGATGCAAGGAAATTTGTCAAGTAGTAGAGGAAAATAATTTCAGAAACGTTTACTCATCGGGGACATACACCCATAGGGAGGATATACACTGATAAAGACATGAAAAGTACTAATGATTTTGGAAATGATGAATAACGTTGTGGTTGAAGCTTAGGGTGTTGTTTAAGAGGTACTGTTACAAAGTAGAGAATAATCTCGTGATTTTATATGTTTCTACTGTATTTTAAACTTTTGTTTCTTATTGTTTTGTTCATGGATATTAAGTCGATGAATTTGTGAATGAATCTTGGAGATGTTTGTGTGCCTTTAACCTGGTGACATTTAGTATTTCTCAAATTTTAGATAATTAAAAGTATTTCTTAAATATTCAGCTAAAGATGAATTTAAACTCTTAAGTGATAAATGATATTTTCTATTTTTATAGAGGTAATAGCTTTTATCTAACCATTCTAAGTAGTCCATTTTAACTAAATATATAGATTTGTCATCAGAACCAGACTTAGAAGTGGCATCAGAGCAAGAGCAAGAGCAAGAAAGGCCTGATGAAAGTGAAAATAACCACCCCCAGGTATGTAAAATTTTAAATTTAAATTTCTGATTTTATATTGTTTTCCCTGCTTTTCTAATATTACATGGTTCAAGTGAAATTATCTTTGAGTGGCTATATTGAAGTCAATAGAGTATAATTTCATATTTAGTTTTTATAAAAGTTTACGAGTTACAAAACTCAAAATGTTGTAATTTTTAGTAACTAAGTTTAGCTAAACTTCATCCTTGGAATTTAGGCAAAAAAAAATTTCTTTTGAGGCAAAAATAATTCTAAATATTCTTTGCTTCTTCCATTTTTGTAACTTCTTTACATGATAAAGAAGGTAGCATCAAATATTGAGTCATGTATAAGCAGTTGAAATTATGAGCAGTATAACAATGATGACTACTGACTTAGACTCATGTACAAGGAGTGATTATTCTCAGTGGTTCAAAGTGCCTAGTTCTCTATTTCCAGTTACAAATGCCAAGATTAAAGATTTATTCTGCTTTGTGATCTCTGTGTAGTTGACTTCAGAGAATGGGGTCATGAAATCAGTACGATCATCGCCTGTTGTAGAATCGCACCTTCCAGGATGGGAGCTTTGTAATTGGATTATAAACAATAACTCTTTCAGTTATTTTATTTCAGCACAGGAAATCCATATTATTAATATTTTTCTTATCCACTCTCAGTGGACATTACAATATATTAGAGCTGGATACAAGCAGATAATCTATAGCAGTGTCTAACACTATCATAGTATATAATTATTTTTTCATAGTATATAAATTAAAATATAGGAATTTGTTTTTCTTTGATTGATGTTAATTGATATTTGCCCCCCAAAAAATGTAGTTTGCCTATTATCTAGGTTTTAAACTTGTAAAAACTCCTGAAATGCATTGTAGGAGCTCACTGTTTAAGATACAAGGGGATAAAATGTTTTTAAGTTTGTAACATTAAAAATCATCTGATTCATTTTTTGGTAGATGTAAGTGTATTGAATTGTTTAGTGAAGAGAAACCTGACAAAATATAAGTGAATGGATTTATGCTTTTCTTCTGTCCTCACTTCTTAGTTATAATCAGTGTCTTAGGAGCAGCTAATAACTAAATTTTAATTATTTTCTAATTTTTCTTTGTCCGCATTTGATTACCTAAGGATAAAGTTATTTCACAAACATGTATGCTGGCTGAAAAGACATCTGAAAGCCAAACCAAGCAAATTAACGTTCCACTTGTGCAACTGCAAGATATGGCTCGAGAACCAGAAATGCATATGGAATGTGATAGACAGGATGGTAGATCTGTACATTCAGAACATCTTCGTGCACACAAGAAGTATGAGGAGATATGGATGAAACAAGGCAAATTAGATTGGAAAAATAATGTAAAGCTCATGAGCAGAGAGTTAACTCAGGAGATTGGTAAAACTTGTGAAAAGTACCAAATTATTACTCATCCTAAGGTAGAGCCACTACATGGTAATTCTAAAGAAGCAGACTTAAAGGAAATACCTCCAAAATTGACAAAAGTTACACTTGATTATGAGGAAAAAGATGAATTTGGAGTGTCTGTCTCTGTAGTACCTCAGGCCTTTCCTGAACGAAAAGAGCCTAGTCTCGAAAATGCTGTTCTCTCTCATTCATACTCTGGGTCTCCAGACTATGCTTGCCAGTCATCTTCTAAGCTTTCTTTCCATGAAAATGATAACCAACCAGGTGAGCATGTTTTTAACAAAAATGAGAGTCTTGATAACGATACAGAAGATAAAAAAGTAAGGAACCCACTTGTTACATTTGAAGTGAAAGAAGACCAAGAGTTTGACCTGCAGATGGCCAAAAGTTTGAACCAAAATACCACTAATAGTAAATTAGACACTGGATATATCCCTCCATATAGTGACCCAGAAAGCCTTTTTGATTTGCAGCTTGCCCACTCCAATGTGGTGAAACAAATGATTCAGAAGAAAAGGCATGATACTTCTGCTATTACAAACACTTACAAGAAAACAAAACCAATACGAGACTCTTTCCAGAAGCCATTATATGCAGATAATGACAGTACTAATAACTATAAAAGTACGGAACCTGCATTAGAAGTTGTGAGTTCTTCACCACGTCCTTTCAGAACATCAGAAGTACATCAAAAAGAAGAATTACAGCAAGATAAGCAAGATCTGCAAAGGTTTAGGAATGAGAAAGGCATGTTACAAGTAGAACTCCTGGCTTCGGAAAAAGAGAAAGTTGAACTTCAAAAAGAGGTAGATTCACTTTGCTGTTGCTCTTTTGTTTTTTGTCTTTGTCAATTATGTGAGCCATTTTGATTTTCCACTTATGAAAAAAGCTCGTGTATAAAATGGGGTTGTCTCAATATATAATTGTGTTCGGAAATAGATTATTTCTGCAATCTAAATGATAGGAATGCAGGAAAACATATGATTTGTGTTCCTTAAGTTTCTTTCAGTTTCCCAAGTGGCGTGTGAACTGGGAAGCTCTTTTCACTATGCACCCTGTGACCTCATGAAGCAGAATAACTGTAGAGAAAATTGCTTTAAAAATGCGATTATCTTGGGGTGCCTGGGGGGCACGGCCAGTTGAGAATCCTAGTCTTGTTTCTGGCTTGGGTTGTGTTGTCAGGGTTGTGAAGAGGAGCCCCACGTCGGGAATCTGTGCTCAGCATGGAGTCTGCTTGAGTTTCTCTCTCCCGCTGTGCCTCTCTCATGCTATCAGTCTTGTTCTCTAAAATACATAGATCTTTAAAATATATATCATGATATCTAGGGTTTTTATCTATTGGCTTAAATATAAGTTGCACTTCCAAACAATAAAATGGAAAAGAAGTTGGGATGCCTGGGTGGCTCACCTGTTGAGCGTCTGCCTTTGGCTCAGGGTATGATCCCGGGATCTGGGATTAATTAAGTCCCACATCAGGTTCCCTGCATGGAGCCTGCTTCTCCCTCTGCCTGTGTCTCTGCTTCTCTCTGTGTGTGTCCCTGATGAATAAATAAATAAAATCTTTAAAATAAATAAATACATAAAATGGAAAAGAAGCAATAACTAAGAGAAGGGATATAAACAAATATTTCATCTAAACCAATCTATTTATTGCTACAGTATGTGTAGTCTTCTCTGCTTTCCTCAAACTCTTGGAACTTCAAATTCCAACACGACCACTTTGAGATATTTTTAATAACAAATATTTGCATCATCACCAGTTTTTTTGTCCCATGTTTTTAAAAACAGACTCTTTTTTTCTTTTAGGATTTATTTATTTTATTTATTTATTTATTTATTTAGAGGGTGTGAGCAGGGTGAAGGGTAGAGGGAGAGAGAGAAAGGGAGAGAAGCAAACTCCCCAGTGAGCATGTAGCCTGAGGCGGGGCTCGATCCCATGACCTTGAGATCATGACCTGAACTGCAATCAAGAGCTGGAGGCCCAACTAACTGTGCCACTCAGGCATCTCCTCCACATTATTTAAAAAAAAAAAAAAAAAAAAAAAAAATTTTAAGATTTTATTTGACAGAGAGAGAGAGAAAGAGAGAGAGAAAACACAAACCGAGGAGCAGATGTCGGAGGGAAAGGGAGAAGCACGCTTTCGGCGGAGCAGGAAGCCTGATACACGGGTCTTGATCCCAGAACCCGTGGATCAAGACCTGAGCCAAAGGCAGATGCTTAGCTTACTGAGCCACCCAGGTGCCCACGTGTGTGTGTGTGTGTGTGTGTGTGTGTGTGTGTGTATACACACATGTGTTTGTTTAATCACCATTCTCAGGTGTTTCTGTTGAGTCAAACCTTTACATTATGTTTAATAAAGTATGATATATTTTGACACATACGACTTTTATCATGTAGGTAGCATAGATTTTCAGCAAACCTTCAGTATTTGACTCTAAGGGAGAAAACTGATGTTTGAGGTGAAAAATAAACAAAATCTAGAGATATCCTCCTTTAAAATAAAAATTAGCTAAGCGCCTCATCCCCAATTAAGGTATTAAATTACTGTGCCAAAGTCACACTTTTAGCATAGCTGATAAATAAACTTGTTGGGTCATTTATTTGATTCAGCATTAAGGAATTGTATCATCTCTTTTGATGCTAGGTAATGCCACTTTAGGAACTTTGGACAAATCATGTAACCTTTTTTGGTTTTATTCCCATTATCAATAGAAAATGGGATTAAAGTTGATAATTACTTTTATACCCTCTAGCTATAAAATTTTATGGTTATGGAATGTGAAATTTGGGGAGCATTATTCATTTCCCCAAATTCTACACTAATGCCAGTTTTGCTCTGCTCCTTTTACGTTGTGGTGAACTTTGGTTCCCATATTTTAATGAACACTGTGACTTTTTTGATAGCCCTGGGATCCAAATGAAAAAAGAGTTATAAAAGGCAGTTGGGGAAAGAATAGCTCAGTGCAGAAATGGAAAGCTTCCTATTTGTTCCTGGAGCATCACAACGTCACATCCTTTAAATCTGTCTGTGTAAGCAAAATCCAGATGGTAAAGACAGAAGAGGACAGATTTTTGTGTCTCTTTATTTCTTTGGATCTGCTGGTCAGATGGGGTGAAGTTGGGAATGTTAGGTGGCAAAGTGTAGATATGAACACAAAATTAAAGTCATTTTTGAAATTCTGGAAAATTATGTTGTTCTATTCAAACAGAAATGAAGCAGAATTTCCAAAAATTGCAATTACATGCAATGATAAAGTTAAGCGCAAGATAGTTTTATTGATTAAAATTATGACAAACTGATGTCATATGTATGTCAAATGATACAATTAATGAAAAAGTTCTTTTTAATGAATAAAGTTGTAAGAGTTCTTCTCAGTATCAAATTTCCATTCAAGAGTGGAAAAGAAAGGAAGAAGCACAAGAGTAGTAAAATGGAAGGAGCAGAAAAGATATATGCTGCTGCTGCTGCTCCTGCTCCTGCTGCTGCTCCTGCTGCTGCTCCTGCTGCTGCTGCTTCTCCTCCTGTTGCTCCTGCTGCTCCTCCTGCTGCTCCTCCTGCTGCTGCTCCTGCTGCTGCTGCTCCTCCTGTTGCTCCTCCTGCTCCTGCTGCTCCTCCTGTGGCTCCTCCTGCTGCTCTTGCTGCTCCTCGTGCTCCTGCTGCTCCTCGTGCTGCTCCTGCTCCTCATGCTGCTCCTGCTCCTGCTGCTGCTCCTCCTCCTGCTGCTCCTCGTGCTGCTGCTGCTCCTCCTGCTGCTCCTGCTGCTGCTCCTGCTGCTCGTCCTCCTGCTGCACCTCGTGCTGCTGCTGCTCCTCCTGCTGCTGCTCTTGCTCCTGCTGCTGCTGCTGCTCCTCCTGCTGCTCCTCGTGCTGTTGCTGCTTCTCGTGCTGCTCCAGCTGCTCCTCGTGCTACTCCTGCTGCTCCTCCTGCTGTTCCTTGTGCTGCTGCTGCTCCTCCTGCTGCTCCTGCTGCTGCTGCTCCTCCTGCTGCTGCTCCTGCTGCTCCTTGTGCTGCTGCTGCTCCTCGTGCTGCTCCTGCTGCTGCTCCTCTTGCTGCTGCTCATCCTGCTGCTGTTGCTCCTCCTGCTGCTGCTGCTCCTCCTGCTGCTCCTGCTGCTCTTGCTACTGCTGCTGCTGCTGCTCCTCCGGCTGCTCCTCCTCCTCCTCCTGTTGCTGCTCCTGCAGCTGGACTAATTCAACAAAGAAAGAGTGGAAAAACTGATAACCACCTGTTTCCTACTATGCAGAATGAAGATTCTGATAGGTAAGCCTATAGCAATATTTAAACAGTAGATAATTATTATTTTTCCATAAAACAAATTCTATTTGGAGCTAATGTTCATGATTAACACATTTTATTTTTTTAGTAGAGGTATTCCACCCAGGGTGCTAAACAGAAAAAGGCAAAGACCGGTATGGTATCAATTTTTTTTGCAGGCATAGAGATAAATATTTAATTAAAGAAAAATAATGTAGGTTAGCAAATGTGAGGAAGAAGTCATTCTTACACACTGTTGTTAGGTGAAAATTGTCAAATCCGTTGCACCTGAGTGGCTCAGTGGTTGAATGTCTGCCTTTGGCTCAGATTGTGATCTCGGGGTCGTGGGATCGAGTCCTGCATCAGGCTTCCCATGAGGAGCCTGCTTCTCCATCTGCCCATGTCTCTGCCTCACTCTGTGTCTCTCATGAATAAATAAATAAATAAAAATCTTTAAAAGAGAGAGAGAGGGATCCCTGGGTGGCGCAGCGGTTTAGTGCCTGCCTTTGGCCCAGGGCGCGATCCTGGAGACCCGGGATCGAATCCCACGTCCGGCTCCTGGTGCATGGAGCCTGCTTCTCCCTCTGCCTATGTCTCTGCCTCTCTCTCTCTCTGTGTGTAACTATCATAAATAAATTTAAAAAATTAAAAGAGAGAGAGAGAAAGAAAATTGACAAATCATTTCTGAAGGGTGATGTAGTAGTGCATTTGAAATTTCACATATGCTGTCCCTATATCCCAACGGCTTCATTGCCAGGAGTAGATCCTATAGGAGAACATGACTTGGGTCAACACTTAGACACACATATTCTAAGAACATTTATTATGTATTATTATACATATAAAATATGACAGATATATTAAGAGTACTTACATAAACATGTTACCTATGTAAGTTAAGATTATTTATTACAGCATTCCCTTATCAAAAACTTGGAGGGAGTCTAACCATCCATAAGGAAGTAAGTTTTCACACCTATAAAATAATGCAGCGTGTGACTATTTGAGAAAATGAATTTAGGTCTGCAGGGTTTTGATTGTTTAACAAAGTATATATATATTTTTTAAATTTTATTTTTATTTATTCATGAGAGACACAGAAAGAGAGAGAGAGAGAGAGAGAGGCAGATACACAGGCAGAGGGAGAAGCAGGCTCCATGCAGGGGACTGATGTCCCACTGATGTGGGACTTGATCCTGGGACTCCAGGATCACACCCTGGGCTGGAGGCAGGCACTAAACTGCTGAGCCACCCAGGGATCCCCCAAAGTATATTTAAAGTGTTTGGTTTGATGTCTTACAGAAACTTTAGAATACTTTTAATATCTGCTGAGTTGCAAAAGGAAGTTACCTGCTACACTGGCACTCTATTACCAACAAAACTGCTCATTATTAGGTTTTTGGTTTTGGTTCCCAATGCACGAGTGCTCAAATGTTGGACTCTCAAATTGATCTGAATATTATTACAAAGAGATTTCACATGGCAACTTGTCCCATATTCTGTATAAACATTTGATCCCTATGCTATAAACCAAGAGGTTGTTAATGTAAGGAATCTTCTTTTTCAGGCACTTTGCATACATGCTATTATTTTTTCTTTAAAAATGTTTTTAAGATTATTTATTTGAGAGAGATAGAGTGTGAGTGCAGGGAGCGGCAGAGGCAGAGGGGGAAGCGGGGAGCCTGAAGCGGGGCTTGATCCCGGGACTCCAGGATCATGACCTAAGCCGAAGGCAGACGCTTTAACCGACTGAGCCAACCAGATGCCCCTTATTCTTCCTTTTTAAAGACCATATATTTCAACATGCACCACACCAAATTTTTCAATAGTGACTTCATATTGTATAATCTACGAAAATTCACTTTCCATTAATTCTAAACACAGTGGATCTATTAAAACATAAGTCAGATTATGTCCTCCTCTGCTCAAAACCTGATGGCCTCCCATTCACTCAGAGTACATGCTCAAGTTCTTTCTAATACCTACAAGGCCTTATGTGACTTGTTCATCTCAGGTCCCTCCCTATCCTTTCTTCCCTCGGTCTCTCTGATTTGAACTACTTTCTATCCCTTTCCTTCTGTTCAGCCACACTTGAATTTCTCACTATTCTTACCCCCACCCTCATTATAAACATTTCAGGCATACCTCTGTACTTGCTATAAACTCTCTGTGGAGTGTTTCTCTCAGGTATCCTCGTGGCTTACTCCTTGCTCCCTCTTTTTCTCCCTGGTTTTTGCTTCAAGGTCACTTTCTCAGCAAGGCCCTTCTTGGTTTATCCTGACTAGTATTTCGACCACCCCTTTCGCTACGACACATCGAAATTTGATTTCTCTGCTTTAGTTTTTCTCCTCTCATACTGTGTAGTTTGCCTAGGTACTTTATTGTTACTATGTTTACTTTCCTCGTGAGTAGGATTTTTTCTGTTCATGGCCATGTCCTCAGTGCTTAGAGAACATTCTAGCATATATAGTGCTATTCAATAAATGTTGGTTGAGTGAACGGAGTTTAACCCGTGTGTATTGTTTTTAACATAATACCAATTCTCACTTAAACAGAAAGAAAGGTTGGCATGGGTCCATTCTGACCATTTAACCTGTCAGTTATCTGCATTTTGTGGATTATTTGGGCCTAATATTGTGGTTACTTGCTACTTATTCTTTTACTGGTATTTATGTTAGTTTTAATTATAGTAGAATGGAACAAAGGAAGAGCAAACTTCATTTAGGTTTCATTAAGGAAAATGAAATGTGGTAAATTATTATAGGACTTTAAACATTTTTGCCAAAGGATATGAGCCCTCAATATCTGAAATACAAAGGTGAAGTTGGAATTTACTGCTTACTAATAAGAGGGAGCTATGCTGGCCACTTACAGTCTTTTCTGACAGAGTAGTCTTCACTTTCTATATACAGTTTCAGGAAAAGTGGAGTTTAAGACTTGGGAGACTTTCAGAGAATTAAATGGTTTGTCATCATCTGAAGCACCATGGTAATTTGGGTAAGACTGTTGTTGATTGGTTGGCACTCGAGGCATGCGTATTGGAGTGATTTTGTCCCACATTGGCTATACTTCAGGAGGGAGAAGCTGACATTGGTTGGCTGGTGAGTGGGGACAGATGGCATTGATCATTACAAACATTTAAAACTGGTTCTAATGGCTTCTCGTTACCATGGCTGCGTGTTAGCATTCCCCCGCCAGCATCACTTTGAGGTATCTTTAACCAGTTGTTTTCTATTTAAAAGTTGCTTCTATTAACTGTGTTCAAAATGAAAGCTATTTCATATCCATAATTACAGATTTACGTCTGAAATTTGGGTCGAGAAGAATTGTTTAATAATTGCTTTCAGGAAGATCCATCTTTTTTGGATGTTTAATTTAACTAGAAGAGTTATCTGTATGGCAATTTTAAAACAGTAATTGCTGGTTTTGTTTTTGTTTTCAGTGCCCTAAAGTTACTCAGTTAATCTCCTGTGGGAAAATTCAGTCTTTTTGTAAATTTACATAGCTGTATGCTCATAATATTTTCTTGCATGCATTTAGTCCATGAAAATATATATATAATTTTCTGTTGGTAAATCTAGCTTTTGTATTAGAATTAGATACTAGGCTAAAAGTATGCACAAGTTACCAAAACATTTTCTTTTTCTTTGTCCCTTTAAAATTATTTTTAAAAATTTATTTATTTGAGAGAGAAAGAAAGAAAGAGAAAGAGAAAGAAAGAAAGAAAGAAAGAAAGAAAGAAAGAAAGAAAGAAAGAAAGAAAGAAAAGAAAAGAAAAGAAAAGAAAAGAAAGAAAGGAGAGAGAGATGGAGAGAGGATCTCAAGCAGACCTGAGGGTGATTCCACAACCTTGAGATCATGACCTGAGCCAAAGCCAAGCCAGACACTTAACTGACTAAGCCCTTCCAGCTGTTCATTAAACTTCTCATTTTGTTTATGTAGTATATTCCTCATTTTATTGAATTAACTGTTTTTTAAAGCTTTTATGCATTTATTTTAGCGAGAGAAAGAGTGTGTGAGTTGGGGGGGGAGTAGCAGAGGGAGAGCGACACTGTGCTGAGTGTAAGCCTGATGCAGGGCTCAATCTCATGACCCTGAGATCATAGCCTGAGATGAAATCAAGCGTCAGACACTTAATTGCCTGACCCACCCAGGCACCCCTGAATTGGCTTTTTGTGTTTCCTGGCAGCTCCTTGAATTTCTTTAAGACTGAGATTTTGAAATCTTTCTTGGATAAATTACAGATCTCCACGTGTCTGAGATGGATTACTGGAAGATTATTGTAATCCTTTGTTGGTGTCATATTTCCTTGATTTTGTCATATCCTTTTGCATTGCTGTCTTTGCGTTTGAAGTAGCAGTCACCTCCTCCAGTCTATAATGACTACTGCTCCCATGTGTCCAAACCTGATTGTTTTGCTCTAGTGGTGTGCTAGAACTTCTCTGCAGGAAAGCTGGTTTTCCACGAAGACTCTCTACCCCCATGGGTGATTATCTAAGTGTTTTCCAGGGGCTCCCAGATGGAGGCTGTGAGGGTGAGGGTGGCGCCAATTTATGGGCTTTTGCCGGGTCCATAGCTGGGAGTGTAGTGCATATCCCTGTTACCTGATGCACGGGCAGATGAGACTTTTCCTCGGTCCCTTGGTGAATGGCCAATGGTCCCCTTGATTCCACAGGTCCTACATAGGCAGTTTTGTCCCCACAAATGACATTGTATCATAATTGTATATGTGTATTTCCTTGCATATGGTTGTACTTCATAACTGTTCTGTGAATTAATAAATGAATTCAGATGGGTAACAGATGTTTACAAAAAAAATTTTTTTAATTCCTTACCAGTAAAATTATTAGAAAATATTGGCTTTCTAATGCATATTTTAACTGGATTTTTTTTTTTTTTTAAGTAATGATCCTGGTTTGTCTATCATGGAAATAAAGAAAGATAAAAATGTAAAGTGGACATCAAAAGCTTCTATGATTACACCAGGCTTTGAGAAGGCCGATTTCCTAACTGGTAGTCTACTACGAGTGAGTAATGACAACAATCTAAGTGAAATGGATCAGGATGAAAGAAGGTAAAATCTACAAATTCTTTATTTCCTCTGAGGGAATGTTACTAGCTATGATTATTGTTATGTAAGTAAAACACTGTAATATAGTGTCGTACAGGCTGAGGGAAGAAATACTCAAGTATATCAAAAACACCACTTGAAAGGTTAGGATGAGGAGGAGTGACCTTTTTTTTAAGATTTCATTTATTTACTCATGAGAGACACAGAGAGAGAGGCAGAGACATAGGCAGAGGGAGAAGCAGGTTCTCTGTGGGGAGCCCAAAGCAGAACTCGATCCCAGGACCCCCAGATCAGAATATGAGTTTCGTGGTAAGAGGTTGTTAATTTAGAATTGGTTCCACCATGCAGTATTCATTCTCATATAATTGAATATGCAGATACTATCCTTCATTGATTGAAAATATATATATATAATAGTAAATATACAGACACATAGGCGATTGTGATTAGAACCAATCATTCCCTGATAGGTTAAGGTATTCAGTACCTTTGACAGTATCATGAATAGCTATGATTTTGTGAGGGGCTTTGGAGTATCTGATTATATTAACTTAATATTTGTTTAAGTTCTGGGGAAAGGGGAATGGTTTTGTTTATTTACAATATGTTTATTTACAATTGAAAAACTATTCATCTATCGTAGATTATTACTTTTGGATTATAAAGTTCTAAGTTACAAGAGCCACGGTTACTGTACTAGCAGCGTCATTGACACATATTGTGTGCTTAATGAGTAATTGTTGAATCCATGAATAAACATTTGAATGAGTAAAGGAATGCCCATTAATGAACTTCTTTAGAAGAATTAAATCTTTAGTTTATTGAAAGTAGATTTTCAATACTGCCTAGGTATGAAGTATTTTAATTAAAAAAAAAAAGTGTGTGGGATGCCAGGGTGGCACAGCAGTTGAGTGTCTTGCCTTGGGCTCAGGGTGTGATCCTGGGGTCCCGCATCAGGCTCCTTGTGGGGGAGCCTGTTTCTCTCTCTGCATGTGTCTCTGCCTGTCTCTCTCTGTGTGTCTCTCTAGTGAATAAATAAATAAAATCTTTTTTAAAAATAAAAAATTAAAAATGTATGTAAGATTCAGAAATTATTTCTAGAATAATTATAGCTAGAAATGGAATAATACTATAGATTCAATTGCTATCACATTACTTAGAAAACTTACTTTTACCACATATTGTAAAACACATGTTGGGAAGGGACATTTCCTGGACTTGAGTTCTGGGTGGTCTGCTCCTGCCAGCTGTATGGGCTTGGGGAAGTTCCTTAGAATTTCTGTGCCTCATTTGCTTCCTGTGCAAGATACGCAGTATAATTGCCTACTTTATATGGTTTGTGTAAGGCCTAAAAACCCTTTAGGATATGTAAACTGGGATCCCTGGGTGGCGCAGCGGTTTGGCGCCTGCCTTTGGCCCAGGGCGCGATCCCGGAGACCCGGGATCGAGTCCCACATCGGGTTCCCGGTGCATGGAGCCTGCTTCTCCCTCTGCCTGTGTCTCTGCTTCTCTCTCTGTCTCTGTGACTATCATAAATAAATAAAAATTAAAAAAAAAAATTAAAAAAAAAAAAGGATATGTAAACTGTCCCAATTAATGCATAGTAGTTGCACAGTAAAACCTCAAAACACTAATATCATGATTATTTAAAAAGGGCTTGTGTCATAAAAAAAACTTAGTTTGCACTTTCCAAATTGATTTAGTGAAAACTTGTTTTTATTGAAAATGACAACAAAAAATGTATATTTACCCCTATCAAATAATGTGAGTAACATTATGATTTTCCTTTACTTTTGCAATTTTGATCTAAATTTAATACTTTGTTAATATTACTATTAATATTGCTTAGATATGCTTTAAATATTCTTTGTATTCTTAAAATACATATTATATTTATTATATTTATTATATTTAATATTTTCCTGAAAAGAATCCTTTCTCTTTTTAGACCTGCAAAGAAAACATCTAAGGAAAAGAACAAGGTAGACAAACAAACAAAATATATAATTCTATTTCATTTATGATATATTTTTATTATATTATTTTGATATTTCATATTTATCAGAAATGTTATTCCATGGAAAAAAATTACTTTATGAAACGCATAGTGAAAAAATGAAAATTTTCCTTTGTTGTGTAGACATCTGCTGTGAAAAAATTATTCAGAAACACTAATTATTGATAAAGGTTTTTTTTTTTAATTTTTATTTATTTATGATAGTCACACAGAGAGAGAGAGAGGCAGAGACATAGGCAGAGGGAGAAGCAGGCTCCATGCACCGGGAGCCCGACGTGGGATTCGATCCCGGGTCTCCAGGATCGCGCCCTGGGCCAAAGGCAGGTGCCAAACCACTGCGCCACCCAGGGATCCCTGATAAAGGTATTTTTGATAAAAATCAGTTCTTTTAAAAAGTACCTATGTTTTTGCTTTTATAAAAAGATGGATATTTATCATCTCTCTACACTTAGTATATTTTATAAATATTTGGATGACATTTTGAAATAGTATTATTTATTTGTAGGTCAAAAAGCAAGTGAATTCTGTGGAACACCTTGATGACTTAACTCAGTCATCTGAAGCAGCTTCAGAGCATTGCAAGTTGCAATACTCCGATTATAAGAGTTCCCTGTTGCCCATTGGACAACTTGGCATGGATTGTAAAGGTAGGGCCGTTGTATAAATATAAAGCCTTTTTCTGTATGTATGATTGTAGTAATATGTGCACATCTCGTCTAGCGGGGCGCCACACAACACTGATGTGTTATAGAGCTACTCATCTCAGAAATATGTTTTATATTAAAATAGAGAACTATTGAATACTCTCAGCCAAAGAACTATAATTTCCATTGTGGTTGTCTACGTGGGAATGGCACACTTGATGTGTTTGTGAACTCTGCTTCTCTTCTGTGCTTTCACCCAAGGTCAGGTTACCATTATTTTTCTCCTAGATTACTGAACTAACCTCAGGACCGTTTTCCCTGCCATTCCACCTCTTGGGATCTTGGTCTACACTGCAACCATAATTACTATACATTTTTAAAAGTTTACATTTCATCACATTACCCCCTTGCTTAAAGCTTAGCTATTACTTCTTCATGCTATGAGGTAAAAGACCATAGTCCACAGGCCTCATCTTGTATGGTTTCATATCCATCCTTCCATCCATGTCTCAGCCACTGTCTTAGATGTTTTTTCATATAATAGAGGCTTTCTTTCTCCAACAGCTTTAGTTAGGTAAACTGCACATGTATGAAGTGTATAATTTGATAGTTTTGTCATATATATACACATATGAAACCATAACTGTAATTTAGACAGTTAACATATCCATCACTCTTAAGTTTCCTGTCTCTTCATATTGCCTTATTATGAAACTGCCAAATTGTTTTCTAAAATAATTGTACTATTTTCTAAACCCACCAGTAGTGTATGAGGGTTTCTAACTCCTCCATATATATCTGTGAGTACTTAGTATTATCAGTTTTTTAATCGTAGCCATTGATGGGTATTTAATATAAACACACACACACACGCATATATGTGTATAAATATATACATTTATGGTTGTAATACACATTTCCCTAATAACTGATAATGTTGAGCTTATTTAACATCTGTATATCTTCATTGAGCTGCCAAAATGTTTGTCATTTAAAAAATTAGGTTTATTATTTGTCGAGTGTTGATAAGTCTTTGTTTTTGTTTTTGATATCTTCTTATTATTTTTTAAATTGGAGTTCAATTTGCCAACAGATAGCATAACACCCAGTGCTCATCCCATCAAGTGCCCCCCTCAGTGCCCATCACCCAGTCACCCCAACCCCTCGCCAACCTCCCTTTCCACCACCCCTTGTTCGTTTCCCAGAGTTAGGAGTCTCTCATGTTCTGTCACCCTCCCTGATATTTTCATTCATTTTTTCTCCTTTCCACTTTATTCCCTTTCACTATTTTTTATATTCCCCAATGAATGAGACCATATAATGTTTGTCCTTCTCCGATTGACTTACTTCACTCAGCATAATACACCGCAGTTCCATCCATGTTGAAGTAAATGGTCGGTATTTCTCGTTTCTTTTTGTAATTTTTATTTATTATTTATGATAGTCACACACACAGAGAGAGAGAGAGAGAGAGAGAGAGAGAGAGAGAGAGAGAGAGGCAGAGACACAGGCAGAGGGAGAAGCAGGCTCCATGCACCGGGAGCCCGATGTGGGATTCGATCCCGGGTCTCCAGGATCGCGCCCTGGGCCAAAGGCAGGCGCCAAACCGCTGCGCCACCCAGGGATCCCGTATTTCTCGTTTCTAATGGCTGAGTAATATTCCATTGTATACATAGACCACATCTTCTTTATCCTTTCGTCTCTTGAAGGACACCGAGGCTCCTTCCACAGTTTGGCTACTGTAGACATTGCTGCTATAAACATCGGGGTGCAGGTGGCCCGGTGTTTCACTGCATCTGTATCTTTGGCTAAATCCCCTGGAGTGCAATTGCTGGGTCATAGGGCAGTTCTATTGTTAACTCTTTGAGGAATCTTCACACGGTTCTCCAGAGTGGCTGTGCCAGTTCACATTGCCACCAACAGTGCAAGAAGGTTCCCCTTTCTCTGCATCCACTCCAACATTTGTTGTTTCCTGTCTTGTTAATTTTCCCCATTCTCACTGGTGGGAGGTGGTATCTCATTGTGGTTTTGATTTGTATTTCCCTGATGGCCAGTGATGCAGAGCATTTTCTCATGTGCTTGTTGCCATGTCTATGTCTTCCTCTGTGAGATTTCTGTTCATGTCTTTTGCCCATTTCATGATTGGATTGTTTGTTTCTTTGCTGTTGATTTTAAAGAGTTCTTTATAGATCTTGGATACTAGCCCTTTATCTGATAGGTCATTTGCCAATGTCTTCTCCATTCTGGAAGCTGTCTTTTAGTGTTGTTGACTGTTTCTTTTGCTGTGCAGAAGCTTTTTATCTCAATGAAGTCCCAATAATTCATTTTTGCTTTGGTTTCTCTTGCCTTATGGATGTATCTTGCAAGAAGTTGCTGTGGCCAAGTTCAAAAAGGCTGTTGCCTGTGTTCTCCTCTAGGATTCTGATGGACTCCTGTATCACATTTAGATCTTTCATCCATTTTGAGTTTTTCTTTGTGTATAGTTTAAGAGAATGGTGTAGTTTCATTCTTCTGCACGTGACTGTCCAGTTTTCCCAGCACCATTTATTGAAGAGACTGTCTTTCTTCCAGTGGATAGTCTTTCCTGCTTTGTCTAATATTACTTGACTATAGAGTTGTCAAATATAACTTGACCATAGAGTCGAGGGCCCATTTCTGGATTCTCTCTTCTTTTTCATTGACCTTATGTGTCTGTTTTTGTGCCAGTACCACACTGTCCTGATGATCACAGCTTTGGTAGTACAACCTGAAATCTGGCACTTTGATGCCCCCAGCTCTGGTTTTCTTTTTTAAAATTCCCCTGGCTATTTGGCGTCTTTTCTGATTCCACACAACTCTTCCGATGATTTGTTTCAACTCTCTGAAGAAAGTCCATGGTATTTTGATAGGGATTGCATTAAATGTATAAATTGCCCTGGGTACCATTGACATTTTCCCAAAATTCATTCTTCCAATCCATGAGCATGGAATATTTTTCCATCTCTTTGCATCTTCCTCAATTTCTTTCAGAAGTGTTCTGTACTTTTGAGCGTATAGATCCTTTACCTCTTTGGTTAGGTTTATTCCTAGGTATCTCATGGTTTCGTGTGTAATTGTCGATTGGATTGACTCCTTAATTTCTTTTTCTTCAGTCTCATTGTTAGTGTATAGAAATGCCCCTGATTTCTGGGCATTGATTTTGTATCCTGCCACACTGCCGAATTGCTGTATGAGTTCTAGCAATCTTGGGGTGGAGTCTTTTGGGTTTTCTATGTACACTGTCATGTGAACCGCAAAGAGGGAGTGTTTGACTTCTTCTTTGCCAGTGTGAATGCCTTTTATTTCTTTTTGTTGTCTGATTGCTGAGGCTAGGACTTCTAGTACTATGTTAAGAGCAGTGGTGAGAGTGGACATCCCTGTCTTGTTCCTGATCTTAGGGGAAAGGCTCCCAGTGTTTCCCCATTGAGAATCATATTTGCTGTGGGATTTTCATAGATGGCTTTTAAGATGCTAAGGAATGTTCCCTCTATCCCTACACCCTGAAGAGGTTTGATCAGGAATGGATGCTGTAGTTTGTCAAATGCTTTCTCTGGCTCTATTGAGAGGGTCATATGGTTCTTGTTTTTTCTCTTCTTGATATGATCTATAACATTGATTGCTTTACGAGTGTTAAACCAGCCTTGCATCCCGGGAATAAATTCCACTGGGTCATGCATGGTGAATCATCTTCTTAATGTATTGTTGGATCCTATTGGCTGCTATCTTGTTGAGCATTTTTGCATCTGTGTTCATCAGGGTTATTCTCTCTACCTCTCGTTTTTGGCGGGGTCTTGGGTTTTGGAATTAAGGGGATGCTGGCCTCATAGAATGAGTTTGGCAGTACTCCATCTCTTTCTATCTTTTGGAGCAGCTTTAGTAGAGTAGGTGTTGTTTCTTCTACAAACGTTTGATAGAATTCCCCTGGGAAGCCATCTGGCCCTGGACTTTTGTGTCTTGGGAGGTTTTTGATGATATCTTCAATTTCCTCCCTGGTGGTTGGCCTTTTTGGACTTTCTATTTCTTCCTGTTCCAGTTTTGCTAGTTTGTCGTTTTCCAGAAATGAGTCCATTTCTTCTAGATTGCCTAATTTATTGGCGTATAGCTGCTCATACTAAGTTTTTAAAATCGTTTGTATTTCCTTGGTATTGGTGGTGATCTCTCCATTTTCATTTGTGACTAATTTGAGTCTTTTTTGTTTTTAATAAGGCTGGCTAATGGTTCATCTATCTTATTGATTCCTTCAAAGAACCAACTCCTGGTTTTGTTGATCTGTTTCACAGTTCTTCTACTCTCTATTTCATTGAGTTCTGCTCGAATCTTTATTAATTGTCTTTTTCTGCTGGGTGTAGATTTTATTTGCTGTTCTTTCTCCAGCAACTTTAGGCGCAAGATTAGCTTTTACATATGAGTTTTTTCCAGTTTTTTGAGGGATGCTTATATTGCGATATATTTCCCCCTCAGGACTCCTATTGCTGTATCCCAAGATTTTGAACAACCGTATCTTCATTCTCATTAGTTTCCGTGACTCTGTTTAATTCTTCTCTAATTTCCTGGTTGACCCTTTCATCTTTTACCAGGATGGTATTTAACCTCCACATGTTTCAATTTCTTCCAATATTATTCTTGTGATTTAGTCCTGTTTCACAGCATTATGGTCTGAAAATATGCTGGGGACAATCTCAAATTTTTGTTATCGGTTGAGACCTGATTTGTGACCCAGTATGTGTTCTATTCTGGAGAAAGTTCCTTGTGCACTTGAAAAGAATGTGTATTCAGTTGCATTTGGCTGTAAAGTTCTATAAATATCCGTGAAATCCATCTGGTGCAGTGCATCATTTAAAGCTCTTGTTTCTTTGGAGATATTGGGCTTAGAAGATGTGTCATTTACAGAAAGTGACGTGTTAAAAGCTCCCAGTTTTAGTGTACTATTATCTAAGTATGTCTTAATTTTGGTTATTAATTGATTGTTATACCTTGCAGCTCCCGCATTCGGGGCATAAATATTCATGATTGTTAGGTCCTCTCGTTGGAGAGATCCTTTAAGTATGATATAGTGTCCCTCTTCATCTCTTACTATAGTCTTGGGGATAAACTTTAATTTAGCTGATATAAGGATGGCTACCCCTGCTTTCTTTTGAGGACCATTTGAATGGTACATGGTTCTCCAACCTTTAATTTTCAGGCTGTAGGTGTCCTTATGTCTAAAATGAGTCTCTTGTAGACAGTAAATAGATGGGTCTTGCTCTTTTTATCCAATCTGAAACCCTGCACCCTTTGATGGGGTCATTAAGCCCATTCACGTTCAGATTTACTCTTGAAAGATAGGAATTTAGTGCCATCATGATACCTATTCAGTCCCTGTTTTTGTGGATTGTTGCCTTGGACTTCCTCTTTGTTTTACAGAGTCCCCCTTCATATTTCTTGCAGAGCTGGTTTGGTGGTCACATGTTCTTTCAGTTTCTGCCTATCTTGGAAGCTCTTTATCTCTCCTTCTATTGTGAATGAGAACCTTGCTGGACAAAGTATTCTTGGCTGCAGGTTCTTCTCATTTAGGACCCTGACTATATCCTGCAAGCCCTTTCTAGCCTGCTAGGTCTCTGTGGAGAGGTCTGCTGTTATCCTAATACTTCTCCCCATAAAGGTTAGAAATCTCTTGTCTCTTGCTGCTTTAAGGATCTTTTCTTTACCTTTGGAATTTGCAAGTTTCACTATTAAATGTCGAGATGTTGAGTGGTTTTTATTGATTTCAGGGGGCGATCTCTCTATCTCCTGGATCTGAATGACTGTTTCCCTTCCCATGTTAGAGAAGTTCTCAGCTATGATTTGTTCACATACGCTTTCTGGCCCTCTGTCTCTTTCGGCGCCCTCTGGAACCCCAATTAAACGTAGATTTTTCCTTCTGAGGCTGTCATTTGTTTCCCTTAACCTTTCCTCATGATCTTTTAATTGTTTTTCTCTTTTTTCCTCAGCTTCCTTCCTTGCCATCAACTTGTCTTGTATGTCATACACTAGTTATATGTCACTCTTCTACCTTGTTAACCCTCATCATTAGGACCTCCAGTTTGCATTGCATCTCATTTAATTGATTTTTAATTTCTGCCTGATGAGATCTAAATTCTGCAGTCATGAAGTCTCTTGAATCCTTTATGCTTTTTTTTCTAGAGCCACCAGTAGCTTTATAATTGTGTTTCTGAATTGGCTTTCTGACATTGAATTGTAATCCAAATTCTGTAACTCTGTGGAGAGAGGACTGTTTCTGATTCTTTCTTTTGAGGTGAGTTTTTCCTTCTAGTCATTTTGCTCAATGCAGAGTGGCCAAAAACAAGTTGTACTGGAAAAAGGAGAAAAAGAGAGAAAAAGGGAGGGGGGACAAACAGAAAACAAGAAACAAGAGGGGGTATCCTCTGATTCTATATACTGTAAATCCCTCGACTTCCCCTGGAACTTTCCAGTGCTGCTTGGTCAGTGACTTGCTTTTCCCCTGTCCTTCCAGCTGGTCTTCTGGGGGAGGGGCCTGCTGTGTTGATTCGCAGGTATGTGCGCCTGGAGGAGCTGCCAGCCCCTTGCCAGGTGCAGGGCTCAGTGCAAGCTGTTTATCCAGTGAAGCTCCTGCTCATTCCCAGGTACAAGGTGACAGCAGGAGGAACAACAGTGGCGGCAGCCAGCTCTCCATCTCTGGAGTCTGCTCCCGCAGTAACTACAGCAGCTCCTAGTCCCCAGGGGCCTGAATGGTCCGGGGGCAGGGGGTGTTGATCTGCACAGCTCAGGTCCGCCTGGCAGCAGGAGCGTCCTTGCTGCCCTGTGTCCTCCCAGCCTCCACCTGTCCCGGGGGGAGTGCCGGATCCTGGGCTGTGTCCCTGGCACCCTGGGCTCTGGGGCCTGCACCGCTGGAATCACACTCCCGGGGCTGCACAGTGGCTGCCACCTGAGCTGCTCCCGGGGCCCCGCTGGGCGCAGCATCCAGCCCTTTAGGGAGCTCGGCCTGCAGTGTGTGGAGGGCTCTCCCCCAGAGTGCAGTTGCTCTTTTAGTGCCCCTGGGAGCCTGAGGGCATCCGTACCCCTCCTGCGATCCTGCCCGAGCTCCCTGCGAGCGAGCGCCTTTCCTTCCAGGAAGATTGGTAAAGTTTCTGCTTCTCCAGGACTGGGCTTTCCTGTCCTGGGGGCACTAGCTGCGTGGCCTTTGCCTGGCTCCTCGCGGGGACTCCTCCCCCTTGGATGCTTTTTTATTTCTTTATGTTTTTCCGTCTTCCTACCTTGATAGAAGCATGAACTCTTCTCACTGTAGCGTTCCAGCTGTTCTCTCTTTAAATCTCAGGCCGAATTCATAGGTTTTCAGGATGATTTGAAAGTTATCTAGGTAAGTTGGTGGGGACTGGTGACTTGGGGACCCTACTCTTCTGCCATCTTGCCCCACCTCCTTCTCTTTTTAATATATACCTCAGTGCTATAAATGGTGAGATGAGTGCTACTCTAGGAGGATTCCAGAAATTTTTAACATACTATGTTTTTATTTTCATTCAGTACGTGATACTTTGTAATTTCTTTTTTCTTGACTTCTTTATTCCAAGGGTTGTTTAAAGATTTTATGTATTTGAGAGAGAGAGAAAGCATAGGCGAGGGGAGGTCCAGAGGGGTAAGCGTCCTTCCCTCTGAGTGGGAAGCCCAACGTGGGGCTCAATCCCAGGACCCTGAGATCATGACCTGAGCTAAAGGCAGACACTTAATCAATTGAGCCACCTAGGTCCCCCGACCCAGGGGTTCTTTAGATGTGCATTATTAATTAGTTTGCAAGTATTTGAGTATTTTCCAGAGGTAGGTTTGTTCTTCATTTCTAATTTGATCACTTTATGGTCACAGAACACACTTTCATGACTTCAATCCTTTTGACTTAACTCCTTTTATTAAGGTTTATTTTATGACCCAGAATATAATCTCTTTTGGTAAATGCTCCATGGATACTTGAGACAGGTGGTGGCGGTCAAGTCTTCTATATCCTTGATGATTTTCTGCCTATTGAAATCTCAGACTAAAATTGTGAATTTGCCTGTCTCTTTGCAGTTGTGTTGATTTTTTGCCTTATGTATTTTGATCTTATTAATAGATTCATAAGCATTTAGGTTTGTTATGCTTATTTATCGACCCTTTCATCATTAACAAATGACCTTATACATTACTGAGAATATATATTGCTTTGAAATCTATTTTGCCTGGTATTAATATTGCTACTACTCAAGCTCAGCCTTCTTTTAATTGAGGCTTTTAGACCATTTTCTTTCTTTCTTTCTTTTATTTTTTGATAATTTTCATTTACTGATTATTGATATAGTTGATATAAATCTCTCATCCTGTTTGCTTTCCATTTGACCTGCTTTGTTCCCATTTTCTTTGCTTTCTGCTTTCTTTTAGATTAATCAACTAATTTTTATAAGTTAGTTTAATTTATATATATATAAACATACACATATAGTGTATGTATGTGCTTTGCTTATTACTATAACTCTTAAGTTTTGCTATTTTAGTGATTGCTTTAGGGTTTAAAGCATATGACTCAAACATCACAGTCCACCTTCTTGTAGTGATATACCACATCATATGTAGTTAAAGAAAATTACAGTAGGGAACACGTGAGTAGCTTAGTGGTTGAGAGTCTACCTTTGGCTCAGGGTGTGATCCCAGGGTCCCTGTATCGAGTCCCGCATCAGGGTATCTCAGGGAACCTGCTTCTCCCTCTGCCTCTCTCTCTCCGTGTGTCTCATGAATGAATGAATGAATGAATGAATGAATGAATGAATAAATAAATAAGTAAATAAATAAATAAATAAATAAATAAATAAATAAAATCTTTTTTTTTAATTACAATAGTTTACTTTCATTTCTTCTCTCCTAGCCAGATCCTCTGTGGGTCTGTGGGATTATAGTTTTCATTAAGTTTAGAAAGGTTTTGGTCATGTTTTCTTTTCTTTTTAAAAGATTTTAAAGTTCTATTGATAATAAGATTTTATTCATTTATTTGAGAGAGAGAGCATGAGCAGGGAGAGAGGCAGAGGGAGAGGGAGAAGCAGACTCCCTACTAAGCAGGGATCCCACCATGTGGCTTGATCCCAGGACGCCAAGATCATGACCTGAGCCAAAGGCAGACACCCACTGACTGAGCCACCCAGGCGCCTGGTATAATATCTTTACGTTGAAGTTACTCAATATTTATTTAATGTATGAATGAGTGAATGTGAACATGCTCGGTCCTTTATATGCAAAAAGTACTCATGTTATTTTATTTTGCCTTTTTAAAGAACAAATTTGTGAGAGAGCAGGAGCAGGAGATGGGGAGAGGAACAGAGAGGGAGGGAACAAAGGGGTAAAGAAACTTAAGCAGACTCTGCTGAGTGCAGCACCCAATGCCAGGTTCAATCCCACAACTGTGAGATCATGACCTCAGCCAAAACCAATAGTTGGATGCTTTACCAAATGACTCACCCTGATGCCTCCTGTATTTTATTTCTGTTTTTGTTTTTCCTCTGGTGTAGATTCTGTTAGTGTATTGACAACCCAGGATGCAATTTTTAAATACAAAAGATTAATAGAATTAAAAACTAAGGACTGTGAACAACTTACAAGAAAAATTTTAAAAATGGAATATAAGGTCAATGTACTACAAGAGGAACTATCAGAAGCAAAAGAAATGAAATCTCAGGTAGAGCGTCAAAAAGTGGAATTGGAACGAGAACTCTACAGTTTAAGGTATGACATCTTGGTTTTAAGGAAATATTTCAACTATTTCCTTTTTTTTTTTTTTTTTTTTTTAATAGACTCCACACACAGCATGGGGCTTGAACTCACAGCTGTGAGATCAAGAGTCACATGCTCTATCAACTGAGCCGGCCAGGAACCCCTTGAAATACTTACTTTTATACTACAGATGTGTAGGAGAAGTTTTGTAATTGCTAATTTGCCTTCTGGGATTTTATAGGGAAGAAAACTCTTTTAGAAATGTGAAGTATCAAAAGACGAATGGGTAAAGAAGCAGTGGTCTATGTATACAATGGAATATTGCTCAGCCATTAGAAATGACAAATATCCACCGTTTGCTTCCACATGGGTGGAACTGGAGGGTATTATGCTGAGTGAAATAAGTCCATCGGAGAAGGACAAACATTATATGGTCTCATTCATTTGGGGAATATAAAAACTAATGAAAGGGAATAAAGGGGAAAGGAGAGAAAATGAGAGGGAAATATCAGTGAGGGTGACAGAACATGAGAGACACCTAACTCTGGGAAACGAACAAGGTGTGGTGGAAAGGGAGGTGAGTGGAGGGTTGGGGTGACTGGGTGATGGGCCCTGAGGGGGGCACTTGACGGGGTGAGCACTGGGTGATATGCTGTATGTTGGCAAATTGAACTCCAATAATAAAAAAAAAAAATGTGAAGTGTGAGATTCTTTGAAATAATACAGCAAGTTTTTAACAGTGAATACTTCTAATAATTTAATGTATATTCTAAAGCATAATTTTAATGACCATGTAGAAGTCCATCATATGTAAACCTCATTATTTAACAAATTGAATTTTGGTTGTTTTCCATTTTCCTATATTTTAATTAATACTATAAGGAATGTCTTTTATTTAATTCTGTTTCTGCATTCTTGGTTAATTGGAATAAATTCTTTAATGTTAGCATTGTGTTAACGTATAAAAATATTTAGTGGAGGTCTCTGATCCATATTTTTAAATTGTTCTCAGGAAATTTTATATTATATGCCCACCAACAGAGTGTGAAATGGCCAATTTTTCTCAAGACAGAAAAATTTTTACACTTTTGTTTATTCTTAACATATGCAGGGGTTAAAAAGTCAAATGGAAAAATGATTCATGGTTAAGTTTTTTCAACATTTCTTGCATATGTAAAGAAAATTAATTCAAAAGTCTATGCTGAAAGCACATCTTACTCTTTATTCTTTACTTAATTAATATGGAGCCTGTGGTGTTTTCAAAGGAGTTTTCAAGTGATTTATAAAATACATAATAATCAAGATTGAGAATAATACAGAATAAGAAACATAAAAAGCATGGGCAATAGATATTAGACTCCCTAGTCTAGTACTGGATCACAGTCATCTGCAGGTGTATGTTGTGTAAACGACATCTGCTGATGCTGTCTTACACTGAAGATCATTTTTAGAGGTACCTGTGATGTTGTGTGAAATAAAAATTTATTTCTAGTGAATTTATAAAGTTGATAAACAGCAACTTCTCTTTTTAATTAGTAATGAAATGATTTGTCCTAATTGAAGTGTAATTATCACTCTGTGGGGAAAAATGATAATTTTCAACTCTAACTTTCCTGAATAATTTCAGAATTCCTTTCCTTATAACATCTACCAGAGTTATTACTGAGTAAAACTTACTAAGTTGCAAAATGCTTTCTCATTGCTTCTTTTAAACTATGTCTCTTTTTGAAGAGATTGAAGTGATAAATTAAAAACATGAGCCCTAGAAAGGAAAAAAATTGAGAACAGAAAAATTTCATTTGGGTAATGTACCAGCATATGTGGAACCAGATCATAAAATAAAATTTTTATTGCTGACAAAACAAATTTTAAAATGAACACATGCATTTGCAGATTGACCTTAAAGCAAAAGAAAAAAGTGCTGATATGTTCTATATAATTATTAGGGAGCAATTAAGAAGTAAAGAAGAGCAACATAGTAAAGAAGTTGAAATGAAACAACAACTTAATCTTAGAAGAGGAAACTTGGAATTGAAGAGTGTAAAAAGTAATTTGAGTCAGGTAAATTTTTGGCAGTAATTGTATATTTCCATCAATATTATTTCTAGTATCCCTTTGATATAATACATATTATTAGGCTTCAAATAGATTAAACATTTCATTTTAACCTAATAGCAACCATGATATTTATAGCCACAATTACTACCTTATTGGAATTCTTGGCCTCTCACATATGCTCTATGTATATATTTTGAATGAAGGGATGGAAGGTAAAATGAGATAAATGTGATATTGATTTATTGATTTATGGACTTGTATTTATTCTTACACAGAGCATGGGCTGGGGGGAAAGTAGTAGAGGGAGAGGGAGGGAAATGAATCTCCAGCAGACTCTGGTCTGAGCACAGAGCCTCACCTGGGGCTGAATCTCGTGATCATGAGATCATGACCTGAGCTGTAAAAAGAGTCAGACACTTAACCCACTGAGCCCCCAGGTGTCCCAGTTTTGGATTTTTTAATGTTGAAATATGAGCTAGATTTCCTTGAGATGCTGATGAAACTAGTTAAATGTTTTATACAGAAATTTTATTTCACAATACTATGTCTACTTGTATTTTTACTCTATGGCACATTTTGCTGTCATTTAATTTAAAATTTGAGTTACTCGTTGAGGATGAAAAGCCTTGTTATAAAAAAGACTACTTTGAACATTTTTTTAAGTTCTCTTAAGCCTTTTGACTTTTTTTTAACGATAGGATCCAAAATCCTAATGAAAATGTGTCTCTAGGTTATAGAAGAGCAAAATGATGTTCAGAGGCAACTTTCTCGAGAACAGAATGCCCAGAGTATTACATGATGGAATACTTTTTTTTTTTCGTATATTTTTTATTGGAGTTCCATTTGCCAACATATAGCATAACACCCAGTGCTCACCTGTCAAATGCCCCCTCAGTGCCTGTCACCCAGTCTCCCCGCCCACCTCCCCTTCCACTATCCCTTGTTCGTTTCTCAGAGTTAGGAGTCTGTCATGTGTTGTCACCCTCTCTAATTTTTCCCACTGATTTTCTTTCCTTTCCTCTATAATCCTTTTCAGTATTTTTATATTCCCCATAGAGTGAAACCATATGATGTTTGTCCATCTATGATTGACTTACTTCACTCAGCATAGTACCCTCAGTTCCATGCACATTGAAGCAAATGCTGGTTATTTGTCATTTCTAGGGGCTGAGTAATATTCCATTATATATATAGACCACATCTTCTATATCCATTCATCATTTGATGGCTACTCAGGCTGCATCCACAGTCTGGCTATTCTGAAAAATGCTGCTGTAAACATTGGGGTGCAGGTGTCTCGGTTTTTCACTGCATCTCTATCTTTGGGGTAAATCCTGAGTAGTGCTATTGCTGGGTCGTAGGGTAGTTCTATTTTTAACTCTCTGAGGAACCTCCACACAGTTTTCCAGAGTGGCTGTACCAGTTCACATTCCCACGAATAGTGCAAGAGTGTTCCCCTTTCTCCACCTCCTCTCCAACATTTGTTGTTTCCTGTCTTGTTAATTTTCCCCATTCTCACTGGTGTGAGCTGGTATCTCATTGTGGTTTTGATTTGTATTTCCCTGATGGCCAGTGATGTGGAGGAGCGTTTTCTCATGTGCTCGTTGGCTATTTGTATGTCTTTTTTGGTGAAATGTCTGCTCGTGTCTTTTGCCCGTTTCATGATTGGATTGTTTCTTTGCTGTTGAGTTTACTAAGTTCTTTATAGATCTTGGATACTAGCCCTTTATCTGATATGTCATTTGCAAATAACTTTTCCCATTCTGTAGGTTATCTTTTAGTTTTGTTGACTGTTTGTTTTGCTGTGCAGAAGGTTTTTATCTTGATGAGGTCCCAGTGGTTTATTATTGCTATTGTTTCCCTTGCCTTCATAGATGTATCTTGCAAGGAGTTGCAGTGGCCGAGTTCACAAAGGCTGTTGCCTGTGTTCTCCTCTAGGATTCTGATGGATTCCTGTCTCACATTTAGATCTTTCATCCATTTTGAGTTTATCTTTGTGTATGGTGCAAGAGAATGGTCTAGTCTCATTCTTCTGCACGTGGCTGTCCAATTTTCCCAGCACCATTTATTGAAGAGAGTGTCCTTTTTGCAGTGGATAGTCTTTCCTGCTTTGTCGAATATAACTTGACTATAGAGTTGAGGGCCCACTTATTGATTCTCTATTCTGTTCTATTGATCTGTGTGTCTGTTTTTGTGCCAGTACCACACTGTCTTGATGATCACAGCTTTGAATACAACTTGAAATCCAGCATTGTGATGCCCCCAGCTCTGGTTTTCTTTTTCAATATTCCCCTGTTTTGGGTTTTTTTCTGATTCCACACAAATCTTAAGGTTATTTATTCCAGCTCTCTGAAGAAAGTGAAGAAAGTCCATGGTATGTGGATAGGAATGCATTGAATGTGTAAATCGCCCTGGGTTAGCATAGACATTTTGACAATATTAATTCTTCCAATCCATGAGCATGGAATATTTTTCCATCTCTTTGTGTCTTCCTGGATTTCTTTCAGAAGTGTTTTGTAGTTGTTAGGGTATAAATCCTTTATTTCTTTGGTTAGGTTTTCCTTGGTATTGGTGGTGATCTCTCCTTTTTCATTCGTGATTTTATTAATTAGAGTCTTTTCTCCTTTGTTTTTTATAAGGCTGGCTAATGGTTTCTGTATCTTATTCTTTCTTTCAAAGAACCCACTCCTGGTTTTGTTGATCTGTTCCACAGTTCTTCTGGTCTTTATTTCATTGAGTTCTGCTCAAATCTTCACTCTCTCTGTTCTTCTGCTTGGTGTAGGTTTTATTTACTGTTCTTTCTCCAATTCCTTTAGGTGCAAGGTTAGCTTGTGTCTTTGAGGTTTTATCCCAATCTTTTGAGGGATGCTTGTATTGCGATGTATTTCCCGCTTAGGATTGCTTTGGCTGTATCCCAAGGATTTTGAATGGTTGTATCTTCATTTTCATTAGTTTCCATGAATCTTTTTATTTCTTCTCTAATTTTCTGGTTGACCCATTCATCTTTCAGCAGGATGCTCTTTCTCCTCCACCTGTCTGAGTTTCTTCCAAATTTCTTCTTGTGATTGAGTTCTAGTTTCAAAGCATCGTGGTCTGAAAATATGCAGGGGACAATCCCAGTGTTTTGGTATCGGGTGGTCTATTCTGAGAGAGTTCCGTGTGTACTTGAGAAGACTGTGTATTCAGGTGCGTTTGGATGTAAAGTTCTGTAAATATCTGTGAAATCCATGTGGTGCAGTGTATCGTTTAAAGCTCTTGTTTCTTTGGAGGTGTTGTGCTTAGAAGATCTGTCATTTGCAGAACGTGCCATGTTTAAGTCTCCTACTACTAGTGTATTATTATCTAAGTATGCCTCTACTTTGGTTATTAATTCACTGATATACTTGGCAGCTCCCACATTAGAAGCACAAATATTCGTGATTGTTAGATCTCCTTGTTGGATAGACCCTTCAAGTATGATATAGTGTCCCTCTTCATCTCTTACTATAGTCTTTGGGATAATCTTTAATTTATCTGATATAAGGATGGCTACCCCTGCTTTCTTTTGAAGACCATTTGAATGGTAAGTGGTTCTCCAACCTTTTATTTTCAGGCTGTAGGTGTCCTTCTGTCTAAAATGAGTCTCTTGTAGACAGCAAATAGATAGGTCTTGATTTTTTTATCCAGTCTGAAACCCTGCGTCTTTTGATGGGATCATTTAGCCCATTCACATTCAGAGCACCTATTGAAAGATATTAATTTACTATCATTGTAATGCCTATTCAGTCCCTGTTTTTGTGGATTATTTCTTTGGGCTTCCTCTTTCTTTTACAGGGTCCTCATTAATATTACTTGCAGAGCTGGTTTGGTGGTCACATATTCTTTCAGCTTCTGCCTATCTTAGAAGCTCTTTATCCTATTCTGAATGAAAGGCTCGCTGGATAGAGTATTCTTGGCTACATGTTCTTCTCATGTAGAACCCTGAATATTTCCTGCCAGCTGTGTCTGGCCTGCCAGATATCTGTGGAGAGGTCTGCTGTTAATCTAATATTTCTCCCCATATAAGTGAGAAATCTCTTGTCTCTCGCTGTTTTAAGGACTTTCTTCCCCCCCCCCCCCCTTGGTGGGGGACCTCTCTATCTTCTGGACCTGAATGCCTTTTTCCCTCCCCAAATTAGGGAAGTTCACAGGTATGATTTGTTCAAATATCCTTTCTGGCCCTCTGGCCCTCTCGACCTCCTGTGGAACCGCAATCATGCGTTTTTTCCTTCTGAGGCTCTCAGTTATTTCCCTTAACCTTTCCTCATGGTCTTTTAATTGTTTTTCTGTTTTCTCTTCAGCTTTCCTCTTTGCCATCAACTTGTCTTCTGTGGCACTCACTCTTTCTCCTAACTCATTAACCCTCATTGTTAGGACCTACCTTCAGTTTGGAATTGCATCGCATTTAATTAATTTTTAATTTTGGACAAATTAGATCAAAATTCTGCAGTCATGAAGTTTCTTTAATACTCTATGCCTTTTTACAGAGCCACCACTAGCTTTATAATTGTGCTTCTGAATTGGCTCTCTGACATCAAATTGTAATTCAAATTCTGTAACTCTGTGGAAGAGAGTACTGTTTCTGATCTTTCTTTTGTGGTGAGATCTTCCTTCTAGTCATTTTGCTCCCTGCAGAGTAGCTGTATGAACGGGCTGAGTCTAGAATATCAACCACAATCTAAGTAAATTTCACCTTAGGTGATTATTTTTTTAAACATTTCGTTTATTTATTCAGGAGAGACCCAGAGAGAGGGGCAGAGACACAGGCAGAGGGAGAAGCAGGCTCCATGCAGGGAGCCTGATGTGGGACTTGATCCTGGGACTCCAGGATCATGCCCTGAGCTGAAGGCAGGCAGGCACTAAACCACTGAGCCACCCAAGGTTTCTTATCCTTAGATGATTCTGACGAGGTCCATGACCTGAAATTGAAAATGAAGGGAAGAACAAAATAACACAAAACGACCACTAAAGTGAAAAACAAATTTTAAAACAAAGTAGTAGAAAATAGAATGCCAAGAATGCCAAGGAAGAAAAAAAAAGAAAAGAGGGGGAAAAAAGGAAAGGTAAAGAGGGGAAAAAGAAAAAAAGAAGAAGAAAAATAAAATGTCGGGGGGACTGGGACATGGTGGTGAGGAAGTTGTAGTGGAGGGAGAATGTAGTCTACCTGAGGGGTCCCTGGGGGGTGATCCTCTTGTTCCTGAGTGTATTAAGTTCTGTATGTTAGAAGATACTGAGTCCCAAATTTCTACAAACCAGAAATACTTGTAGAGAGCCCCAACATTGTTCCCCAAAACATAAATGAGATAAAACGGGGGGCAGAATGGGAATGAAGAGAGAATATAGTCTCACAGAATGAACCAGCAGGGTATACCACTTGGTTCTGGGTGCATGCTGGTCCTGTTTTAGAAGGTATTGTGCCATTGTAGAACAAAAGGAGGTAGAGAAAACAAAAAAGCACACACACACACAAAAACCTATCTCGCCTAGCTCCCAAAATTAAGTTGAGTATGTTGAAGGGAATCTAGAAGTGGAAAATATATCTAAGACGTGTAATTGTAAAAATATGAGAGTCAAAAAGGAAGAAACTTAAAAACGAAGAGGTGTCAAAATATTGTAGTTAAGGTGGGAAAAGAGAAAGAAAATTGGAAACTTACAGTCTGAAATAAAAATGAATTGTACTGGAAAAAAGGGGGGTAAAAGAGGGGTACCCTCTAGTTCTAGATATTGTAGATCCCTCGACTTCCCCTGGAGCTTTCCAGCACTGCTGGGTCAGGAACTTGCTCTTCCCCTGTCCTTCCAGCTGGTCTTCTGGGGGAGGGGCGGGCTGTGCCGATTCTCAGGTGTGTGCACCTGGGGGAGCTGCCCCGCCCCCTGCTGGGTGCAGGGTCAGGGGGAGCCGACTTCCCGTGAGGCCCGTGTCCCCTGGCACCCCGGCTCTCCCAGGCACAGGGTGACACCAGGAGGGACAACAACACCGGTGGCAGCCAGGTCTCCCTGGCCCTGGAGGGCGGCCCCTCGCAGTGACTCCCACCATCTCCCAATCCGCCGGGGCCTGGATGCTCCCGGGGCGGGGGGCACCGATCTGCACAGGTCGGGGTGCCGGGGCAGGAGCGTCCTCGCTGTCCTGGGTCCTGCCCGGCCTCGGCCTGTCCCCGGGGGGGAGCGCAGGATCCTGGCTCTGTCAGTGACCCTGGGACCTGGAGGTTCCCCCCACCCCCCAATCCTGCCTGACTTCCCTGCTGAGCGCCTTTCCATTTAAAGCTCCTGCTTCTCCAGGGCTGGGCTTTCCCGCCCGGGAGGCTTTCCCCGCAGGCCTTAGCCGGCTCTTCCAGTGCCCCTCCCCACTTGATTCTTTTTTAGTTTTTAGTTCTTTTCCGCCTTCCTACCTCGTTAGAAGCAAAAACCCTTCTCTCTGTAGCGTTCTGACTGTTCTCTCTTTAAATCTCAGGTCGGGCACTTGGTGGGGAGGGGGGCACTTGACGGGATGAGCACTGGGTGGTGTTATACCATATGTTGGGAAATCGAACTCCAGTAAAAAAATAAATAAAAATCAATCATCAATCAATCAATCTCAGGTCAAATTCATAGGTGTTCTGGATGATTTGAAAGTTATCTAGGTAAGTTGGTGGGGCCAGGTGCTTGAGGATCCCTACTCCTCCAGGTGTTTGAGGATCCCTACTCCTCCCTCACCTTGCCTCCGTCCCGCCCAAGATGGAATTCTAAACAATCACCTTTGCAAATGAAATGAGATAGAAATGTCTCATTCTAAAATGAATTCTGAGGTATTTTCTTTAATTATTTTGAAGTACATGTGTGTATGTATTTGTACGTATGTATATTTTATTTTTTGGAATTATTATTTTTCTCCATGTATGTGTATATTTCTAAAAAACCAGCCCTGTACATTATGGAAAGTACAGAGGATTTTAAAAGAATACATATCTATGTGTGAGTGTGTATATATATACACATACATACATACATACACATATGGGTCTGTGTAGGGGGGAGTGTCGTTTTTAGTTTATTCGTTAATTTAAATGCATTTGTCTGCAGGGGTCAAATAGTGACATTCATAATGTCCTTATCTGAAGGAGAAGTTTTTATTATTTTGGAAAATAGTATGGAATTTCTGAGCTTTCCATAAGCACAAAACTCTTGATACTAACAACATATGTTTTAGTTTTTGGCAATTCCTTCACCACCTCTATATTCATAGAGAGGTTAGTTTCACACTTCCACTGATGAACAGGAGGAAAAGCGTAGTCTGTTCAAAGACCTTACTTAGATGTTAGTCTCCTACTTTAGAGAAGAGTAACAATTTGCTCCAAGTAGTATCCGATTTCATTACAAGGAGCTTTTGAAATAATCATATGCTGTAGTATATACTTACTCATAATTTATTGATAAGCTTTTTGTTCTTAATAAAATAGCTCAGTGTATTTTCCCCTTTTTTGCATTTATTGCCATTTTAATCATCTGAAGAGGAAATAAAATTAGTTGCAGCCACAGATAATCTCATGATTTTTCTAGGAGCTACATAAATTTTACCTTAGTTAGTATTGGTATTTTGAAATAGAAGGCTTTATTTTTTCTTTTTAAAAGACTTTATGGATTCATTTGACAGAGAGAACACAAGCAGGGCGGGTGGAGGCAGAGGGAGAGGGAAAAGCAGGCTTTCTGCGGAGCAGGCAGCCCGACACGGGACTTGCTCCCAGGACCCGGGGACCATGACCCTAGCCGAAGGCGGAGGCTTAACTGACTGAGCCACCCCAGCCACTCCTGAAATACAAGGCTTCTTTTGTATTTAAGATTCACACTAGAGAAGTAGCTGCAGTTTGGTGCCAGAACAGTGGTAGTGGGTACAAAGACCTGGGGAATGTCCTGCAGCTCACTTAGTATTTTTAATCTCTCCATTCTGGAATTGTGATAACTGAAAGAGATAATTAATGTATGCAGACATGTTTGTAGTACAATGCCTAGATTTATTAGTTATCAGTAGATACAATTCTTATAACTGAGTATAGAAATGTTAGAAAAGTAGAATGTGTATGGAATATTCTCAGGACAAAGTAAGGTTAGGAAATTGAATCTGTCCAAATGTATGCAGAGCTAAGGGTTTTCCTGTGGACTGTATTAGATATGAGACTGTAAACTGCATTTTAGTGTAGTCGGATGTATTAGTCTTTTCTTTCAGGCCTTCTGCGTTTGTTGTAAACCAGAGAAAGACCTTTCCAATTCTGAGATTCTTAGGATTTTGTCATGATTTCTTTCTCCTTTCATGCATTCATTGTTTTCAATTAAATTTTTGAACTTTGGGGAATTTATGCTTGTATAAAAGATTTGGGCTTGGATCCAACTTTGTGTTTTTCCAGTTGGATATCCACTTAACTGCAACCTCTTCTTTGTATAAACATAGGATATTCTTTGATTTCAGAGAAAATCATGATAATGTCATTTTATTGAGTTCCAGCTAAAAGACTCTTGTTTTACTTAGGTTTCTCCTCCTCATGAAAAAGAAAAAGGTCTGTTACATGAAAACCGCAGATTGCAAGATGAAATTGCCACGCTAAGACTGGAAATAGACACAATAAGGAATCAGAAGCAGGAAAAGGAAAAGAAATATTGTGAAGACACTGAAATTGAAAAAGAAAAGAATGACAGTCTTCAAATCGTCATAAAATTGAATGGGGTAACATTAACAAATACAGTATTCCAATCTAGTGGGCAGCTGAATGTTGTGACAACTGAGAATACCATGCTGAACTCTAAACTGCAGAATGAAAAGCTAAACAGAGAAAGACCGGAAGCAAAACTTCAGTCATACCGAGCTAGACTCACTACAGCTGTACAGGATCATGATCAAAGTCAGGCATCAAAAAGAGACCTAGAACTTGCTTTCCAGAGAACAAAAGATGAGTGGTGTCATTTACAGGGCAAAATGAACTTTGAGATGTCTAACCTAAAAGATAACAATGAGGTGCTTTCTCAGCAATTTTCTGAAGCCAAAAGTAAATTCAATACCCTAGAAATTGAGCTCCAGTATAAAAGAGATGCTCTCAGAGAAAAGACTTTGGCTTTAGAACATGTACAAAGAAACCTAAAACAAACACAGGACCAGAAGATGGAAATTGAGCAGAAATCTCAAAATGAACAAGATAAAGTGAATAAATACATGGGAAAGCATGAATCCTTAGAAGAGAGATTATCTCAACCACAAAGTGAAAATACGTTGCTCCGAGAGCAACTAGATGATGGCTACAGCAGAGTGGAGTGTAAAGAAAAGACTAGAATTGATCTCGAAGACCAGGTTCATGTTACTGTAAGAAATCTTCAAGCTGAACTTGAAAACCAAGGTCTTATCCAGCAAGGAGATACGGAGTTCATCGATGAGTGGGAACATTTAATAGAAAGAAGATATACGTATAAAAAAGAGAAAGAGGGAAGAGAAGTAAGTATTCAGAAAGACAAATATTTTTCAAGCTTCCTGCTAGAAAATTCAAAGTAATGTTTGGTTATGGCTTATTAGTACTGTTTTTTGTTTTGGTTTGGTTTTTTTTTTTTTTTTTTTTTTTTTTTGAAGAGAAAGAGTGCACCTGCAACTAAGTGGGAGTGGGGCAGATGCAGATGGAGAGGGAGAAAGAATCCAAAGTGGGCTCTATGCCCAGTGCAGAGCTCCACTTCATGACCCCGAGATCACGACCTGAATGATTATGGGTCAATTTTGAATCTAGTTGAATATAAAAAAAAAAATAGACACTATCAGCATAACTTTTATCCAGCAAATAAAAATTAGACCTGAGAGGTGCTTTAATTTGAATGAAAATGCTGCGTCATCTATGAGAAACCTCAAGAGATTAAGTTATACATTGTTAAAGGAGTCTGATATTAATAATTTATTGTTAATACTACTAAAATAATTTTAATTCTTGTCACGACATTTTAATACCATGATGAACAGATAAGTGGAAATGCTCATACCTGAGTGTTTTGACATTGAGGTTCAAATAAGTGGATTAACTTGACAACTAACTCCAGATTTGTCACATGAACTGAAGTGTAGGTGCTGTATCTCAGTACTTTTTTTTTTTTTGATCGCTTTTTAAACATTTTCAGTTAGCATACTTTTATTTTTATTTATGCAAATTTAAATGTTTAGTCTCAAATCATCTATTCTTGTGACCTTTTAACTCTTTGAAGGCATCTACTTTTCACTAAATCATAATTTGGGATAACTGGTGACTTAGCAAAACTGTGTTTGATTTCATCTTCCCACTACAGTTTATAATTTAAGCATTTTTCAAATAATTTGCTCATTTCAAAACTCAAGTAACTACCATTTGGGATTAAAATTTTCCAATAGAATTGTACCTTTGTGATTTATTAATTTGGCACTGGATCTCCATTTTCAGGCTACTGAGGGAGGGGTTGCAGGATTCTTGTATAGCAGGAGTGGAGTGAGCATGAACAGGGGAGAGAGCTCTAGGAGCTCTGAGGCCAGGAGGGAGGCAGAAGCCAGGTTATCTAGGGGGCTTGAGGGCCATTAGTATGACTTCACTTTTGTTCTGAGATAGTAACCTATTGGAAGGATTTGAGCAGAGGATTGAGTATGTGAAGAACTTGGAAGTTAATTTTAGCCTCTAATAAAAAAAAAAGAGAGAAAACGTTTCATTAATGTAGAATTTACCACTGCTAGTCTCACCTGTATAATACCCATTTCTTTTTGAGACTTCAGCAGGCTGGGAAGCTTTGCAAATTCATCAACAAGGAATGGAGAGTGGGGCTGAAATAATTATCTAAGTAACATAATACTGACTAGGCAGGAGGATAACACTTTTTGTGTCTTTAAGTGAATTCAGTTAACAGCAGTGTGTACATTCTAGGAATAGAAGGTGAGTTGAGCTATTAGAAATGACAAATACCCACCATTTGCTTCAACGTGGGTGGAACTGGAGGGTATTATGCTGAGTGAAATAAGTCAGTCGGAGAAGGACAAACATTATATGTTCTCATTCATTTGGGGAATATAAATAATAGTGAAAGGGAATATAAGGGAAGGGAGAAGAAATGTGTGGGAAATATCAGAAAGGGAGACAGAACGTAAAGACTGCTAACTCTGGGAAACCAACTAGGAGTGGTAGAAGGGGAGGAGGGCGGGGGGTGGGAGTGAATGGGTGACGGGCACTGGGGGTTATTCTGTATGTTAGTAAATTGAACACCAATAAAAAATAAATTTAAAAAAAAAGGTGAGTTGATGTATGTGGTGGTAAAGTACATACGTTAGAATTCTATATTATTAACATAATAATAGGATGATTTCTAAAATCAGTAACAGAAGGTCTTCTTAGGTCGTTATGAGAGAACAACAAGAACTTTCCAATACCCTAAAAGAGCAATCAATGTCACAGGCTTCATTGGAGTTACCACATTATTATACTAAGTTAGAAGATGAGATACAGGATTTAAAGAAAACAGGCAATCAAATCAAAAGTCAGGTATGTATTACATATAACATGTCAACAGTTCATCTGTAGCTGGTTAAATAATACAAAGTGTTTTAGGATGCTGATTTCCATGGACCACTTTCTTTTGTATTTGCATTTCAATTTATCATAATTTTAGTGTCTTCATCATGCACCTATTTATTAAATTCTGACTTTTCATTCTGCCATCTGTGTTACATGTTTTTTCTTATAGCATTTACCCATTCACAGAAATGGAGGGATTTTTTCCTGCTATACAATTTTATTTAAAGATTTATTTATTTATTTGAGAGACAGAGAGAGAATGCATGTCCATGCACACTCATGAGTAGGGGGAGGGGCACAGGGAGAGAGAGAGAATTTCCAGGAGATTCCCTGCTGAGTACAGAGCCCAGCCCCATGCCAGCTTAATCCCACCACCAATGAGATCATGACCTGAGCTGAAATCATGAGTTGGACGCTTCAACCAGCTGAGCCACCCAAATGCTCTAAACAATGTTTTTTAATGAGATCTCTATTACCATGATGAGGTGAGTTAGATAAAATCAGAAGATACGGTTTAGTAGAATGTTTCAGAAAATTGTCTTATTTCTCATCCTCACTTTTATTGATGGATATAGACTCTGTACTGATTTCAGGAAAACTTGTAAAGAAAGGTTACGACTAGTGGAACTGAGGCGTTTCCTTTATTTTCTTTTCCTTTTATATATTTATTTATAAATATTATAAAATATTTACATTTTTAATATTTTTTAAAGATTTATTTATTTATTTATTCAGAGAGAGAGAGGCAGAGACACAGGCAGAGGGAGAAGCAGGCTCCATGCAGGCAGCCGGACGTGGGACTCAATCCCGGGTCCCCAGGATCACACCCCGGACAGCAGGCGGTGCCAAACCGCTGCGCCACTGGGGCTGCCCCATTTTTAATTCTTATATATTAAAAATGCATGGAAATATTCAGATGATGTATATACAGCCAAAAGAGAGAATTAAGAAAATAATCTAGGCCCTGCCATTGGCTCTTTTTAAAAGGTTTATTGAGCTATAAATACACCTACCGTACAGTTGACCCATTTAACATGTGTAGTTGTCGCTGAATCTATTTATAGGGTTTTGCAACTATCACTGCCATCAGATAGAACATTTTTATCACCCTGAAAAAAAACCCTTAGCTGTTGCCCCTGATCTCCAGCAACCAGGAATCGACTTCTAGTCTCCATAGAGTTGCCTATTGTGAATGTTTCATATAAAGGGAGTCACACAGTGTGTGGTCCTTTGTGACTCGCTTCTTTCACTTCCTGTTTCCAGGGTTCACCTGTGTTCTAGCATATGTCAGTGCTTCATTTCTTTTTCTGGTCAGACAGCCCTCCATTGTGGGCTAAAGCCCTTTTCATTCATCATTTAATGCACCTTCGGGTTATTTCCACTTTGTGGCCCATAATAATGCTGCTGTGTACATTGATTTAGTTGTTGTCTGGACATCTGTTTGTATTTCCCTGCCATCAGATTTTATCCTTTAAGTTAATTGGGGTGATTTTACCATCTCTCAGCCTTTTTTTTTTTTTTTTTTTTTTTTTACTCATTCTACCCTTTCTTTTTAGTTTCCCTTCCTCTTGCCTAATCCTACACTATTGAGACCTGGCTCATTGTCTCTCATTCTCCATGAGGCTTTCTCTGATTATTCTAAGTCCCCCTGAACTTACTTTCTTCACCCGTATCCTCTGGTCTTTGCAGACCAGTTTAGTCCTTTATTTTACATTGTTTTTATTTTTTTCATGAGCGATAATTCTGTCTTCCTATGTACAAATGTATCTAAGAGGGAATATACTTTATGTGTATGGTACCTATCCTTGCATAAATTTGAGAATATCTTAACAGTTTTTAGGATAAAATTAAGTACTTTGTACCATAGCAGTAATTTCTGATTGAAACACATTGACATAACAAAGCTGTATTCTAAATGTATTTTAAGCAGTTAAGTGTAAAACTGAAAGCATTTAAGCTGATCGGGCAAAGTGTTCAATCGGATGCTGGTTTTTCTGATTATGGCAAAACAGTCTAAATATGCCTGCCTTCATTGTGCAACCAGAACTGAGATTTACAGAGTTCCAGCTCTTTACCAATTATAAAGCTCTGAGGACAGGTTTTTAATTTTTTTTTTAAGTTTATTTATTTATATAATCATTACGTCTATTGTGGGGCTTGAACAGGACCTGAAGGTTAACAGCTGGATGTTCTTTTAACTGAGCCAGCCAGGTGCCCCTGGGGGCAGCTTTTCTGATATGCCACACCACAGAGCCTTACTTAATCTCTACTCATCAGAGTGCTTGCTAAAGCCCTCTAACAAAAACAGTTGCTAAGATGAACAATATGAACGTGAAATGATTTGGGAACATTGGTTTAGCAAGAGTCCATTATTTCCACGTCAGTGGCTTTACCTTGCCTCTGATGGTCATGTAAGTTATCACTCAGTGTAGGAGTTACTGTTTGCACTGTAGTCCATGAGCATTGTCCACTGAGTAGTATAGAGAGGAGGTAAATTAAAATTATCATAAGTGGAGGAAAGTACCATTGGCTAGTGGAATTTGTGAAACTTTTTTCTTAAGATTTAAAAAAAAATTTTTTTAACTTTTGTTTATTTACTCATGAGAGACAGAGAGAGAGGCAGAGACATGAGCAGAGAGAGAAGTAGGCTCCATGCAGGAAGCCTGATGCAGGACTTGATCCCAGGACTCTAGGATCAAGCCCTGAGCCAAAGGCAGATGCCCAACCGCTGAGCCACCCAGGCATCCCTTCTTTTAATATTTTATTTGCGAGAGAGGAGAGGAGAGGAGAGGAGAGGAGAGGAGAGGAGAGGAGAGGAGAGGAGAGGAGAGGAGAGGAGAAAGAACATGAGTGCACAAGCAGGGGGAGGGGCAGAGAGAAAGGGAGAAGCAGGCTCCCTGCTGAGCAGGGAACCTGATATTGGGGGTCTCAATCCCAGGACCCCAAAATCATGATCTGAGCCCACAGCAGATGCCTAACTGACTGAGACACTGAGGCACCTGTAGTGAAAGTGTTTTGAAGTCCTGAGGCTATATCCTGGGCCTTATGCTCCCCATTTGCTACCGCTTTCAGTGGTATGAAGAATGGTTTCAATATAACTTGTATAAGAGATCACTTCCATTGGCCTGCCGTCTGCCTAAAATATCAAATATCATTAGAACATAAAACACAGCAACAATAATAATTCTAATTGCAGACACTTAGAATTTGGTATATGCCACATACTCTTCTAAGTAGTTTATGTATATTCCCTAATTTAAACTTCTGGCTATCACAGTGAGGTAGATACTATTATTAACTTCATTTTACACATGAAGAAACTGAGACTCAGAAATTTGAAGTAATTTTTCAAGGTCAAACAGCTAATGCCCAGGGGAGTTGGGAATTCAGATCCAGGCATTCTGGTTCCTACAGAGATCCTGCCTCTGAAGCTGTTACTTGAAATATCTGATTGTCCCTGAAAGCAGCATGTTGACTTGTATAATCACTGGAATGCCCATGGTGATTTGTAAATGTGAATATTTAAAATTATAATTGATGTGGTGCTTGGAATAGAAAACTAGAAAAGTTTACCATAAGGTAATTTCCCGTTTTTCCTCCTTTGAACAATATGTAAATTTGTATGTGTACCTGATAAAATATAATTTAAAAACGTTAGAATGTTGTTTTTTTAATACTAGAACAGTGGTCAGAAAGCTTTTCTGTCAGGGGATTGTAAATATTTTGGACTTTGCAAGTCATAGGTCACTATTGTAACAGTATAATTCTGGGGTAGCCTTAAATCAGTATGTAGAGGAAAATGTGGCTGTGTCCAGTGACATTGTATTTACAAAAACAGATGGTGGTGGTTTTGTACTAGATTGTCAGTAGTTAAAAGTATTCCTTTTCCATTTTAGGTACAAGAAGTAGAGGATCAACATGCAAAGATTTTAAGATGTACTGAGAAGTCGGGAGATCACCAGAAAAAGTACAATTTTTTTTAAGATTTTATTTATTCGTGAGAGACACAGAGAGAGGCAGAGACATAGGCAGAGGGAGAAGCAGCCTCTCTACAGGAAGCCTGATGCAGAACTCGATTCTGGGACTCCAGAATCATGCCTTGATCCAAAGGGAGACGCTCAACCACTGAGTCACCCAGGCGTTCTGCAACAGTACAATTGAAAGCAGCACAGAAAATAACTTGAGTATTTATAAAGCAGATAAGTAGTATAGTATGAGAAATATATCCATTATGATAAATACATCATTGTTTAGCTGGGTAAAAATATCAGCTTTGTGGGATTTTGAAATGCATAATTTTTGCTTACGATCTTTAAATTTTGTACATTAACCCCAAAACACAACCAGAAAAATGGCACAGTTGCCAAATCTACTTTTTAAATTTTTAAGAATTTATGCAAGACCTTTAGATGTTTGATTAGAAATTATGTGGTATGGTTAAAATTTGTGTCTGAGAATAAATATTTTAAAATATGCATTTTAGGATTGAAGTTGAAAATGCCACGTTAAAAGTTACAATCAAGGAGCAAGCAGGCCAAATTGAACAGCTTCAGAAAGACCCGTTACGTTCAAGTTCGGTAAGTCAGTCTCTTAATTTCTGTCCTAAGAAGAAGGAATTTTTATATCTCTAGTAGTACTGTATAGGAACATTTTGGATAATATGAAAATTCTCACTCATAAAAATATTTATTATATTCATATGGTTGCTATTTAACTACTCTTGGTATAATTCCTCTTTATAGATAAAGTTGACTGAATGCATAAATTAATCATTTTTGTAGTAAGATTTTAATAAAAAGGATTGTGATAGCCTAAGCAAAGCACTATTTTATATATATCACATTTTGTGTATCTGTCAATGATCATTTGGGTTTTTCTACCTCTTAGCTGTTGTTGGTAATATTGGTATACTAATGTCTGAATCCCTGCTAATATTTTTCAATATGTTTAAAATTCCCCAAACTTTGAGTAATAATTTGATCTTGAATGCTGACTTTCTCTTGTAATCTAAACCCTTCACTGAGATTTTGAGAATGAATTACTTTACTAATAATTTGTAGTGATTTGTAATTACAAATTGGTAATGTGTTGTCTTCGTTAAGAATGACTACGAGGGGGATCCCTGGGTGGCTCAGTGGTTTGGTGCCTGCCTTGGGCCCAGGGCATGATCCTGCAGTCCCCTGATTGAGTCTCACATGGGGCTCCCTGCATGGAGCCTGCTCCTCCTCTGCATGTGTCTCTGCCTGTGTGTGTGTGTGTGTGTGTGTGTGTGTGTGTGTGTGTGTCTCATAAATAAATAAATACAATCTTAGAAAAAAGTAGAATGACTACTAGGTAATTATGCAAACATTTTTCTCAAAGGGATGTAGTTTTCTCCTTGTTGGATTTTGTAAAGAAAAAGAGATGCCAGTGAAAAAGTAGAAATGACTGCTCTGTCAGGGCCTTATAGAGTAACCTAGTGCTCGTAGCATTCATTGCAAGTTCAGAAACGAATGTTTTTCTATTACCTTGAGTTAATCATACTTTCAGAGATTTAACAGTCCAATCTCAGAAAAGATTAATGTGCAATCCAGGACTCCAGTTTATTGATGGGTAGTGAAAACTATATAACCATTTACAAGCAGTACAGGATTATCGTGCCATTCATACCGTCCTTTGTAGGAGTGGCTACCAATGATTTAAGATGAGAAGATTGCTTTGGGACTTCTAAGTTGGAACTATGAGGTAGATGGACCTACAACTAGTTTCTTTCAGTGACAAAAGTTAGGTACATGCAAATTTCATTAAACAATCATACCTATCTGGGGAACTAGCACATTCTGTTGACTGGTCCTTTCTGTGGCCAAAGAAACATCGAAAAAAACTTTTTTTCCTGACTTCATATAAAACTGCTCAAGTTGTTTTACTGTACTTTTCATGCAGTTAACTTGACAACATGTTGATAAGGAGTCTTATCGCTGACTGAGAGTGCCATGAGTTGTCCCCCTACAATATCACACAGGAATCTATTAGGGAAGCCATCACATATTACAGAGTTTGTAAGAATATCCATAGATATTCTGTAGATTCCTACAGAGATGAATTAGGGTTATGGTATAAAATTATTAGCCACTTTAAGCTTACCCTATAAAATAAAAACTTAAATAGCTTTCCAGCAACTTAGTTCATAGCCCTAATTTCTCTAGAAGGTTCTCACCTCATGAATCCCCAGGACAGAGACTACGTCTGTGTAAGATATTTCATGGACACCATTTTGAGGTGAAGAAATCTGGATTGGGAAGGAGAGTTAGCTCTAGCTGACTTAAGCCTCTGAACAAAATAGTCAAGTGTGTGTCTGAAAAGGACTTAGAAGAAGACTTCTGTAAGTTCACATCTCTATGGAATAGGAAAGTACTCAAAAGGAAACAAAGGCAAACCATCCATAATCCAACCCTTGGGAAGAACTTTTGCATTATAAAAGAAAAGCAAGACAAAGTACAGTGGTCAGCATCCTGAGGGTAAGGGTGCCCCCCCACCCCCCGAGATTAAAAAATAATACACTTGGGACGCCCGGGTGGCTCTTGCATTAAGCGTCTGCCTTCAGCTCAGGGCATGATCCTGGAGTCCTGGGATTGAATCCTCCATGAGGCTCCCTGCATGGAGCCTGCTTCTCCCTCTACCTGTCGCTTTGCCTTTCTCTCTCTCTGCCTCTCCCCCCCCCCCACCCTCTGTACCTCTCATGAATAAATAAATGAATAAATAAAATCTTTAAAAAATAATACACTCAAAGTAATACCAAAAAGAGTCAAGATAAAATGTACAAGATTAGCTGTGTGAGGTGCCTGTGTGGCTTAGTGGGTTAAACGTCTACCTTCGCCTCAGGTCATCATCTCAGGGTCCCAGAATCGACTCCTGCATCAGGCTCCCTCCGCAGCAGGGAGTCTGCTTCTCCCTCTGTCTCTGCTCCTCTCCCCACTCGTGCTCTCTCTCTCAAATACATAAATTAAAAAATATAAAAATAACAGATTAGCTAACTAGAAAGGTAATGCACGTCAGGTAACAGGTACTGAATGTGTGGTTAAAAATATTGTCTGTGAGGAACTAGAAGGAAGATGGAAGCATATACATGACCTCAGTAAACGGGTCAAGGCTGAAAATGTAGAGCATCTGGTTTTGAAGCCTTGGGATTTGGAGAACTCTGAGAGGATGTGAAAAAGAGGAATAGCAAGGGTCCAAGGACTGAATGTCAGCGTTTGCTGTCATTTAGAAATGAAATGGGATTAGAAGAGCAGAGGAAAGATGTGGTCATTGTTTTCAGCTGCTGCTGAGAAATAAAGCAGGATCGGGACTTGTAAAAAAAAAAAAAAAAAGATCCTTGGTGATCGTCAAAATTTTTTAGTGGAATTCCAGGATTGAAAGTCAGATTTTAGTGTAAAAAAAAGCGATGAAACAATGAATCTGTGGCTGAGATGACACATTAAAGAATGTTCGAGTCCAGTGAAAGGGGAAAAGCAAGATGATCGAAAATGCTGCAAGAGTAAGGAAACGTTTTTATATAATATTGGGAGGCTTAAATTTTATTTAGAGAGAAAAGTGGTTAATAGAAAAGAAGAAATTGAAATCTTGCAGAGAAGGAGAGTATCTCATCCTAAAGTCAGATGATCATCAAAATTATAATGGGGACAGTATGGGAATTTTTCAGACTATCTTAATAAGGTGTGATCTCACAAAACCCAGAGTATCTTAAGATGTTGGTGAGACTGCTTCTAGGACATCTCTAGAAACTCAAATGTAAGTATAGCCACTTTAAAGATTTTTTTCATTAATGCTTGTATTAATGTGGATTAAAACCCTCTGTATTTCCCATAAATTTTGGCAATTTAAATTCTAGAAACAAAAATGATGAAAATATACTCAGTTGAAGCTGTTTTAACAAACATCCTTATTTTTGAGATTTCTTGTCATTGACATTTGGCTCATAATCTACATTTTATATGTATTTTATAAACCTGTCTAAACACATATTACTCATGGATTCATGAGAAATAGCATTTTATAAAAGAAGAAGGAGTCTTTCGATTTTTGAAACTAATGTTCTTAAAAAATTGTTTCCAAAGTGTGGTGATGAAAAGGAAAACCTAAAGAAATGTATGGAGTTGAAACAGTCTTTGCCGTTCAGGTTGGATCAAGAAGCGAAGAAAAATGAGGAATTAGAAAAAGAGAATACTGGGTAAGACTAATATTTCACATAACTTTAACCATTAATTAGCTAATTTACCTGTAATTGTACTTTATAAAAACCTAAATAGAAATTCTTGCCAAAATACTACATTTACTCTTCAGTGATTCCTTAAATAATAACAACAATGCCTTTGACATATGTTGTCAACTGCGCTTTTCATTGTCCACCTTGAATTATGTCTGCAAGATATCTTTGTTCTTAGGTAATCTTTCCTTTTAATAGTGTTCTTTTCTTAGAGCAGATATCCTAATCTCTATAAATGTATCTGTGTCATTATGTAATAACATTAAAAGTTACCTTGGTTTCGCATGTATTTCTTTTTATTTATATTATTTACTTGAAATTCAAATTAACTTATAGTGTAATATTAGTTTCAGAGGTCGAGTTCAGTGATTCATCACTCTTATGCAACACCCAGTGCTCATGCCACCACGTGCCCTCCTTAATCCTCATCAGCCAGTTACCCCATCCCCCACAATCCCTTCTCCTCCAGCAACCCAGTTTGTTTTCTAGTATTGAGTGACTTATGGTTTGTGTCCCTTTCTGATTTCGTCTTGTTTTACTTTTCCTTCCCTTCCCCTATGCTACTCTGTTTTGTTTCTTAAATTCCACATATGCGTGAAATCATATGATAATTTTCTTTCTCCAATTGACATATTTTGCTTAACATTATCCCCTCTGGTTCCATCACATCATTGCAAATGGCAAGATTTCATTTTTCTTTTTTATAAATATTATTTATTTATTCATGAGGGGCACGCGTGCGCACACGCGCGCACACACACACACACACACACACACACACAGTGAGAGATAGAGAGGCAGAGACCTAGGCAAGAGGGAGGAGAAGCAGGCTCAATGCAGAGGGCCCGATGTGGAACTCGATCCCGGGATCATGCCCTGAGCCAAAGGCCAACTCTCAGCCACTGAGCCACCCAGGGGTCCCAAGATTTCACTGTTTATTGGCTGAGTAATATTCTGTTCTCTCTCCCCCTCCCTCGCTCTCTATCTAATAAATAAATATGATTATTTATATCTATATCATGTCTTCTTTATACATACCTCTTTCAAAGAACATTGTATCTCCTAGTTTGGCTATTGAGGATATTACTGCTATAAACATACAGGTGCAGGTGCCCCTTTGGATGCCGACCAAAATGATCTTTGGGATTCATACCTTCTAGTGCAATTGCTGGGTTTTACATAGGTAGCTCCTTTTTCAACTCTTTGAGGAACTCTGGTACTGATTTCCAGAGTGGGTGCACCAGGTTGCATTCCCACCAACATCATAAGAGGATCCCCCTTTCTCTGCATTCCCGCCAACATCTGTCATTTTCAGACTTGATAATTTTAGCCATCATGAAAGGCGTGAGGGGGAAAAACTCAATGTGATTTTGACTTGTGTTTCTCTGATGCCAACTGATGTTGAGCATGTTTTCCTATGTCTGCTGGCCATCTGTATGTCTTCTTTGGAGACATGTCCTTTCATTTCTTCTGCCCACTTCTTCATTGGATTATCTTTCTTTGGGTGTTGACTTTGATTAGCTCTTTATAGACTTTGCATACCAGCCTTTTATCTGATAAGGCATTTGCAAATACCTTCTCCCATCCTGTCAGTTGTCTTTTGGTTTTGTCAACTGTTTCCTTGCTGTGCAAAAGCATTTTATCTTGATGAAGTCCCAGTAGGTCATTTTGGCATCTGGTGACATGTCTAGCAAGAAGTTGCGGCAGCCGAGGTCACAGAGGTTGCTGGCTGTGTTCTCCTCTAGGATTTTGATGGATTCCTGTCTCACCTTTGGGTGTTTCATCCATTGTGAGTCTATTTTTGTATATGGTGTAAGAAAATGGTCCAGTTTTATTCTTCTACATGTGGTGGTCTGATTTTCCCACGCCATTTGTTGAAGAGACTGTTTTCTCTCCATTAGATATTCTTTTGAGTATTGTTGAAGATGAGTGGACCATAGAGTTGAGGGTCCAGGTCCACTTCTGGGTTTTGTCTTCTGGTCCATTGATTGACATGCCTGCTTTTGTGCCAGGACCATACTGTCCTGTTGATCACAGCTTTGCAATAGAGCTTGAAGACCGGCTTGTAATGCCACCAGCTTTGGCTACCTTTTTCAACATACCTTTGGCTCTTCGGGGTCTTCTATGGTTCCAAACAAATTTTAGTATTATTTACTCCAGCTGTGTGAAAAGAAGTTGGGGGCAGCCCAGGTGGCTCAGCGGTATAGCACTGCCTTCAGCCCAGGGCGTGATCCTGGAGACCTGGGATCGAGTGCCACGTTGGGCTCCCTGCATGGAGCCTGCTTCTCCCTCTACCTGTGTCTCTGCCTCTGTGTGTGTGTGTGTGTGTGTGTGTGTGTGTGTGTTTCTAATGAATAAATAAATTAAAACTCTTTTTAAAAAAAAAAAGAGAAGAAAAGAAGTTGGTAGTATTTTGATAGAGATTGCATTGAATGTAGAGATTGCTCGAGCTAGCATAGACATTTTAACAATATTTGTTCTTCAACCACAAACATGGAATGATGTCAGTTCTTTATGTCTTTCTCAATTTCTTTCCAGAATGTCCTATCGTCTGCAGATCCCTTGTCTCTTTGCATAGGTTTATTCCGAGGTATCTTATGGAGTTTGGTGCAACGGTACATGGAATGGACTCCTCAGTTTCTCTTTCTTCCGTCTCATTGTTAGTGTATAGAAATGCAACTGATTACTGTGCATGGATTTCATATCCTGCTGCTTTGCGCAATTCCTCTATGAGTCCTAGCAATGTTGGGGTGGAGTCTTTGGGGTTTTCCACATACGATATCATGTCCTCTGCGAAAAGTGAGGGTTTGGCTTCTTTCTTGATTCAGATGGCTTTTTATTTCTTTTTGTTGTCTAATTGCTGAGGCTATGTCGAACAACACGGGTGAGAGTGGACCTCCCTGTCGTGTTCCTGACCTTAGCGGCAAAGCTCTCAGTTTTTCCCCATTAAGAATGAGACTGGGTGTGGGCTTATCATAGATGGCTTTTATGATTTTGAGATGTGTTCCCTTCCTCCCTGCACTGCGAAGGGTATTGACCAAGAAAGGATGCTGCGCTTTGTCAAGTGCTTTTTCTGCCATCTGCTAAGAGGATCCTGTGGTTCTTGTCCTTTCTTTGATTACTGTAGTGTATCACATTGATTCATCTGCAGATGTTGAATGACCCTCACAGCCCAGGCATAAATCCCACTTGGACATGGTGAATAATCCTTTAATGTATTGTTGAATCCTCCCAGCTAGGGTCTTGGTGAGAATTTTGGCATCCATGTTCATCAGGGATATTGGACTGTAATTCTCCTTTTGGGTGGGGTCTTGGTCTGGTTTGGGGATCAGGGTAATGCTGGCCTCACAGAGAAAGTTGGAAAGTTTCCCTTCCATTTCTATTGCTTATAAACTGCTTCAGAAGAATAGGTGAATTCTTCCTGGAATGTGTGGTGGAGTTCTCCTGGGAAGCCACCCGGTCCTGGACTCTTGTTTGTTGGCAGATTTTTGATGACTGCTTCCATTTCCTTGCTGGTTATGGGTCTGTTCAAGTTTTCTGTGTCTTCCCGTTTCAGTTTTGATAGGAAGGGATCCATTTCTTCCAGATTGCCTAGTTTGTTGGCATGTAGTTGTTCAGAATGTGTTCTTATAGTTGTTTGTATTTCTCTGGTGCTGGTCGTGATCTGTCTTCTTTCATTCACGATCTTATTTCTTTGGGTCCGTTCTCTTCTTGAAAAGTCTGGCCAGCGGTTTATCGATCTCATTAATTCTGTCAGAGAACCAGCTCCTGATTTCATTGATCTGTTCTACTGTTCCTTTGGTTTCTATTTCATTGATTTCTGCTCTGATCTTTAGGAATTCTCTTCTCCTGCTGGTTTTAGGCTTTAATCTTCTGTTCTTTTCCAGCTCCTTTAGGTGTAGGGTTAGGTTGTGTACTTAGGACCTTTCTCGTTTCTTGAGAAAGGCTTGTATTGCTATATACTTCCCTCTTCCCATATATATACTTCGATGACCTTTGCTGCATCCCAGATGTTTTGAGCAGTTGTGTTTCCGTTTTCGTTTGTTTCTATGAGGTTTTTAAGATTGTGCTTTAATTCCCTGGTTTGATTCTTTAACCTCCGTGTATTTGAATTCTTTCCAAATTTCCTCTTGTGATCAAGTTCCAGTTTCAAAGCATTGTGGTCTGAAAGTATGCAGGGAATGATCCCAATCTTTTGGTATCAGTTGAGACCTCACTTATGACCCAGTACGTGATCTAGTGTGGAACATGTTCCATGTGCACCCGAGAAGAATGTGTATTCTGTTGTCGTAGGATGGAATGCTCTGAAGATATCTGTGAAGTCCATTTTGTGCAGTGTGTCATTCAAAGCCCTTGTGCCCTCGTGGATCTTCTGCTTAGAGGATCTGGCCGTTACAGTGAGTGGTGTGTTAAAGTGCCTACTATTATTGTATGACTATCAATGTGTTCCTTTAATTTTGTTATTAATTGGTTTATAAGGTGGCCTGTGTGGCTCAGTCGGTTAAGCCCTTGCCTTCGGTCAGGTTATGATCTCAGGGTCCTGGGATCAAGCCCTGATCAGGCTCCCTTTTCAGTGGGGAGTCTGCTGCTCCCTCTCCTGCTTCCCCTGCTTCTGTTCTCTCTCTCTGTCAAATAAATAAATAAATGAAATCTTTTTTTTTTTTAAATTTTTTAAATTTATTTGTGATAGTCACAGAGAGAGAGAGAGAGAGAGAGAGAGAGAATGAGAGAGGCAGAGGGAGAAGCAGGCTTTATGCACCGGGAGCCCGATGTGGGATTCGATCCCAGGTCTCCAGGATCGCGCCCTGAGCCAAAGGCAGGCGCCAAACCGCTGTGCCACCCAGGGATCCCCAAATAAATGAAATCTTAACAAAAAATTGGTTTATGTAGTTGGCTGCTCCCACTTTAGAGGCATTAAAGCTTATAATTGTTCAATTTTCTCTTTGGATAGACCCTTTAATTATGGCATAGTATGTTTCTTCATCTCTTAATGCAGTCTTTGGTTTAAAATCCAACTTGTCTGATATCAAGATTGCCACTCCAGTTTTTTTTAATGTCCTTTAATATGATAAATGGTTTTCCACCCCCTCACCTTCAATCTGGAGTTGTCTTTGTGTCTAAAATCAGTCTCTTGCAGGTAGCATATCGATGGATCTTGCTTTTTTTTTTTTTCTTTTTTTCTTTTTTTTTGTAATCCACTGTGATACCCTGCGTGTTTTGATTGGGGCATTTGGCTTGTTTACATTCAGAGTAACGATTGAATGATATGAAGGTAGTGCCATTGTATTACGTGTAAAGTCCGTGTTTGGATGTACTGTGTCTGTTCCTTTCGGTCTGTGTTACTTTTGGGCTCTCTGTTTGCTTAAAGGTTCCCCTTTACCACTTCCTGCAGGGCTGGTTTAGTGATCACAAATTCTTTTAGTTTCTGTTTGTCCTGGAAGCTTTTTATCTCCCCTTCTATTTTGAATGAGAGCCTTGCTGGATAAAATTCTTGGCTGTAGATTCTTCTCATTGAGCACCCTGAGTATATCATGCCAGCTCTCTCTGGCCTGCTCGGTCTCTTTGGATAGATCTGCTGCCAGTCGAGTATTTCTCTCCTTCTTGGTTCAGGGCCTCTTGTTCCAAGCTGCTTTCAGGATTTTCTCTTTGTGTCTGAAATTTGCAAGCTTTGCTATTCTATGTTGAGATATTGACCTGTTTCTTATTGATTTTGAGGAAGGTTCTCTGTGCCTCCTGGCACTTGAGTGCCTGTTTCTTTCCCCAGATGAGGGAAGATCTCTGCTATAATTTGCTCAAATATGCCTTCTGCCCCCTCCTTCCCCTCTTCCTCTGGGATCCCCATTATTCTAACATTGTTTTGCTGTGTGGTACGACTCATCTCTCAAATCCTCCTGTCATAGTCCAGTGGTTGTTTTTCTCGCTTTTCCTCAGCTTCTTTATTCTCCATCGTTTTGTCTTCTATATCACTACTTGTCTGTTATGCCCCATTTATCCTAGCAGTTAGAACCTTCAATTTTTATTGCATCTCACTAAGATTAGCCTTTTTTAGCTCAACTTGATTAGATATCAGTTGTTTTGTTTCTCCAGAAAGGCATTCTCTCGTGTCCTCTGTGTGTTTTTTAAGCCCAGCTGTTATCTTGATGGTCATTATTCTGAACTCTCGCTCCAGCCTCTTACTTATATCCATGCTGATTAGGTTCCAGGCAGTCAGCACTACCTCTCGTTCTCTTTGTGGCGGTGAGTTTTTCCATCTTGTCATTCTGTCCAGAGAAGAAGAGATGAGTGAGAGAACAGAATAGAAAAATATCGAGAATGACCCCAGAGAAATATATGCTAAACAAATCAGAAGAGACCCGAAACCAAAAAAGGTTTAAAAAGGTGATAATAGAATTAGAGAGCTGAGCAGAGCAGTACACTGGATCCTATGTGTATTTTGGTCTGTTTGATAGGAAATTGCATCTCCAAATTGTTAAGAGGAAACCTCGTATATACACAAAAATAAAATTAAATACAACGAAAGGCTAGAATGTAAGTGTAAAAATGGAAATTAAAAGTCAAAATATAAGAAGGATACTATCAGGCAGTTGAACAGAACCGAGCAATATACCATATCCTAAGTATGTTTTGGTTTGTTAGAGAAATATATCCAAAGGAAAAACAAGCAGGACTTACGTGTATATAGAAATAAATTAAGTATGGTGAAAGAATAGAATGTAACTCTGAAGGTGAAAGTTAAAAAAGACTTGCAGAAAGTGGTCACTTTTCTATTTGTAGAAATGCTGCAATTCTTTCCTTAGATCTCTGGTTGATTTCACAGGTGTTCAGAATGATTTGAAAGCTCTCTGGCTGACTTTCTGGGATCAGACAAAACTATGTTCTCCTCTTGCTCTGCCATCTCTGACTCAAGTGGCTTCACTTTCTTCCTGCAGTTTCTAGTTATAAAATATATCATTCATACAAAAATATATGTCTGACTTAATGAAGAATAAAATGAACAATTTCACTACTCAGATTTTTTAAAAAGTCTTTCCCATGTCTCTGAAGCTCCCACCTGGCTTCCTTTCTGCTTATTTGCTGAGTATTTAAGTTTTGTTCTGATTCGTCAAAACTTTTCTGTCGTTTAACTTTTTTTCTCTCCATTGTTTTGCATCCTTCACTTTCCTAAGAGTGTGCTAGCCAAGGTATTAGATTTTTGTTTAAAACAGTCTCATAGGCCATCACCATACATTATCTCTCTGCTGGTTTCCTTTCTTCTAAAGCTCTGCCTCTTCCTTCTTCCTCTGAACTCAAACTTTAAATATTTTTCTTTCCTGTTTCTCTTTCTGTTTTGAATGGTCTCCTTTGATGTGTTTTGTCTGTATTTTCTTTTCTTCTTGTAAACTGTGGTAGGTGGGTACCAAAATGTATTTTTGCGCCTTTTTAAAACATTAATAGATGGGGATGCTTTTCTTCCTCACCGTGGATTACTAGTCTCTACTACCTAATAATAGATTAATTTTTATATTCACATACTGAAAATAGATATTAATAATAACTTACAAGAACTCTTAATATAGTTCCCCTGATAACTCTTTAACTGCCGTATGTGTCATAAAAATCTTTTTCATATTTTTTTACTTAGCAATATAATTTAGTTGGTATTCTCTCAAACAATGTGAGATTGGAACAAATGAGATATCATAATTATAGATTTGTTTATATGATAGAACATATTATCTATTTAAATAAGTATTAAATATTTCTTCCTAAAGGTCCTGACTTACTCATTCTATACCTTCTGCAGACTTAAGAACATGATGAGGAGGTTAAGTAAATATGAAAATGGAGAGCCTCCTTTCTGTGGAGATATAAAAACCAGTCAAACGGACATGGATACTCAGATTAATATGCTAAAACAGAAGGTAATTTTTAATTACTTTTGGGACTCTAAAATCATTGGGAAATAAATTCCTCTGTGCTTTGAGCAGTAAAATACAGATTTTTCTATTAATCTTACATACTTGATATATATTTTTGGTATTAACTTTATTGAGATATAATGAACATAAGATGCATATTCAAAGACTACCACAATCGATATTAGAGTGTTTTGTCACCGTAAAAATAAACCCTATGCCCTTTAACTGTCACCTCATGCTAGTTTCCCCCTCCCTATTCTTCTTAGCCATAGGTAGTCACTATTCTACTCTCTGTCTCTATTGATTTGCTGCTGATTTTGGACATGTCATCTCAATGGAATCACCAAATATTTTATCCTTTGTGACTGCCTTCTTTGGTTTAGCATGTTTTTAGATTTATTTTGTGCCATGTGTCAGAACTTTATTATTTTTTTATTTCTCAATACTGTCCCACCGTACGGACAGCCCACATTTTATTTATGTATTTATCATTTGGTGGACGTTTGGGCTGTTACACTTTTTGGCTATTGTTAATAATGCTGTTGTGAATACACATGTACAAGCTTTTGCGTGAACATTTTGTTTCTCTTGGGTATATACTTATAAATGGAATTGTTAGTTCATATTGTTAAAGGACCTTTAACATTTTTGGTTTAAACCTTTTGAGGAACTGCCAGACTATTTTCCAAACTGGCTGCACCATTTTACATTTACGTCACCAGTGTTTGAGGATTCTCATTTTCCCTGATTCTTGTCAATGTTTGTCATTATCTGTTGTTTTTGTTATAGCTATCCTATTGGGTGTAAAATGACATGTTGTAGGGGTATTTTCATTTGCTTCAAATTTTTATTTGAATTCTCGTTAGTTGACATATCATGTAATATTGGTGTCAGGAGTAGAATTTAGTGATTCCTCACTTAAATACCCAGTGCTCATCAGTACAAGTGCCTTCCTTAATACCGATCACTCTTCTAGCCCCCCACCCCCCCCCCCCGCCCACATCGACAGCAACACTTAGTTTATTCTCTATGGTTGAGAGTCTCTTACAGTTTGCTTCTCTTTCTCTCCTTTTTCCCCCCTTCCCCTATGTTCATCTGTTGTTTTGTTTTTGTTTTTTAATCCCACATAGGAGTGAAATCATATGGTATTTGTCTTTCTCTGACTTATTTCACTTAGCATAATACACTTGTTGAGTTCCATCTGTCTTGTGGTTTTAATTTGCATATTTCTTGGAACTGGTGATGTTGAGCATCTCACCTTTATATGTGGTCATTATTCATTTCTATATCTTGCTTAAAGAACTAATCATTTCTTTTATCCATTTTTATATTGGATTGTCTTTTTATTATTTTAAGAGTTCTATCTATATCCTAACTACAGACCCCTTATCAGGGATATGATTTTCAAATATTTTATTCATCACCTTGCCATTTCACTTTTTCTTGATGGTTACATTTGAAGCAAAGAAGTTTTTATTTTTTAAATTTTGATGAAATACTTAATCTGTTTCTGTCTTTTGATGCCATATTTAAGAAACTGTTGCCAAAAGCAATCACAAACATACACACCTGTTTTTTCTGAGTTTTATAATTTTAGTTCTTAATATTTCATGTTAAGTTTGTACATATGTTATGAGGTAGAGGTCTAATTTTTTCACTTTGTGTGTGGATATCCATTTGTCTCAGTACCATTTGTTAAAAAGACTATTCTTATCCTACTTAAGTGTCTTGACACCTTTGTTGAAAATCAATCCACCATAATTTGAGAGTTTATTTTTAGATTCTCAATTCTAATACATTGACCTATATATGTCTATCCTTACGTCACTACCAAATCAAATTTTATGAGAATGCTTTCCTAGTCCTCTTGCAAATTACCACTCATTTATGTAATAATAAAAAGTCCATGTAGTAGTACCTAACTTTACTCCTGTAAAGACTTATACTTTTTGAAGGAGCCTTTTGCCAGCTTATGCCTTGCTGACTACCTGACACAATGAGAAGCCAGGCTCAGAAAGATAGAGTCCCGTTTGTCTCCTCCAGTAATACCAGTAGTTTCTCACTCAGTGCCTCCCGCATCCATTTCCATCAAATCTTGGTTGTAGGATCCACTGTCTACTATTTACTTCATTGTGTTTTATTAACTTGTTATAATGCATAGACCCATCCATAGATTTCACCATCTAGGATATAAAAGATTAATAACTCTGGGCTATCAGCCTTCCTGTTTGTAAGTCTTGCTAATCCATCATCTTAAAATTCACAATTAGATACTCTTTTGACCTGGTTCTTGTGCATACAACACTGGTGCCGATCCCGTTCTTGGCACAGATCCTACATTCTTGGAAAACACAGTTGCCTGTATCCATCTTCTTTTACTGAAATAGAAAGATATGCATAGCTGTACTTTGATAGGTCAATACATAATTAATGGAATAAACATTTCATTACATTATGTCAATACACCTGTAAAATATCCTGTTGCATTTAACTGAATTATCAGGGAAGCCCGGGTGCCTCAGTGGTTTAGCGCTGCCTTCAGCCTGGGGCGTGATCCTGGAGACCCAGGATTGAGTCCCACGTCAGGCTCCTTTCATGGAGCCTGCTTCTCTCACTGCCTGTGTCTCTGCCTCTGTCTCTCTCTGTGTCTCTCATGAATAAATAAATTAAATATTTTTTAAAATAATCAAATTATCAGAGACCAATAGTAGGCGAGCAATTTGAATCACAAAAAAATTTTCAAAGTGAACCTGTATGATATGGAGAAGCATTCTAGTACGATATATAAAGATGAGATAGTCTTACTTACCTCCCCTGAAAAATAAGCTTGCAGTAAGATAAAGGAGAAATTATATTTCAGTGTGCCAAAGGACAATACATTTGTTTCGCTAACGAAAAGATTAGAAATTATTCCATAATGTTCTCCTTATTTCATCACTGATGAAGGGAGAATGAAGATTATTGATTTAAAAGCACTCAGTGCTGCCTCTTTCTTTTAGAATTGCAGTTAATTGAAATCAGATAAAAGGTTCCGTTTTGCTTATTAAACTTTTACTAGTTGTTCAGCTGTTATACTTCAAATCATATGTCTCTCTGCTTGCCAGTCTTTTTTCTCCCCTAACTTGAGGGGAAATTTAAAAGAGGAGTTCTTGCCTAGTTTTAATAATTTGTAATTGAAGGGATTCTTTAGAAAAACGTCTTAGAGAAAGGAAGATGGTGGCAGGGTAGGAGGAGCCTAGACTCACCTCGTCCCACTAATACAACTAGATACCTATCAACTCATCCTACATACCCCAGAAATCTACCTGAATACTGACAGAACAAAGGCCACAACTAAAGAGAGAGAAGAGGCCACTTCGGAGAAAGTCGGAGGTACAGAGACCTAGTTTAGAAGAGAAAGAGATCCTATCTGCAGCAGATGGGAGGGAGTAGTGGTCCCAGGGAAGGGCAGGAGAGAAGAACACCTGGGAATGCACATAGCCACTGGCTTGGAAAAGGAGAGTGGCTGAATTTCCTCAGTTCTTGCAACTACAGGGGGCTTAAAGCCTGGAATTTTAAAGGTTATTCTACCCCAGCTTGGCTGGGGTAGAATCTGTAGGGCACTATGCTTGGAGAGAGGCACACAGCATGGAACCAGCTGGCTGATGCCATTTCCCTCCCCTGGCCCTGAGCACAAACACAGAGCCACCTGTGGGAATCAGTGCCACCTGACACCAGCTGCCTAACTTGCTTACACCAACCACCACCCGTTTGTACTCCAGGGGAACTGCCCTTTTCGATCATGCTTGCCTCAGTTCCAGCACAGCAAGCCCTTCCCCCAGAAGACCAGTACAAACTCCTGCCTGACACCATGTGTCCCGACCAGTTTTGCAGGGTCTCAGTTCCAGTGGAGTGTGACAGGTCTCATTTCGCAAGCTAGTTAAAACCTGCTAGATTCAGGCCAAGTACCAAACACTGCCCGCAGCAGATACTGAGAGCCTATCTCTCAGATGACTGGCCTGAGGGATAGAGGAGCCAGAACCAAGTAGCACAGTGCATGCCGCACACCCTGGAGACCCCCCTGAAGCACCAAGCCCTGGGCACTACGGGACCATTTTCAGTGGTCCATTACTTTCAGGAACAAGTGACATAACTGGCTTTTCTAACCCAGAGAAACTGGCAGAGACCTAGACAAAATGAGAAGACAGAGGAATTTATCTCAAATGAAAGAACAGGATAATGCCACAGGGCCAGAGATCTAAGTGAGAGAAATAGAAGTAACGTGCCTGGTGGAGGATTTAAAGCAGTGACCATAAGGATGTTCAGTGGACTTGAGTAAAGAATGGTGGAAGACATCAGTGAGACCCTTACAACAGAGATAAAAGAGTTAAAAAAGAATCTGAGATGAAGAGTGCAATAAATGAAATTAGATTACAGATCTGGAATATTCTCTAGACTAGATCATATATTAGGCCACAAACAGGCCTTGGGAAGTACAAAAAGATTGAAGTCCTACCATGCACCTTTCCTGACCACAATACTATGAAACTAGTAGTGGACTACAAAAAAAAAAAAAAAAGGTCTGAAAAGACCACAAATACATGGAGGTGAAATAACATCCTACTATCAATGTGTGGGCCAACCAGGAAATAAATGAAGAAATTTCAAAATACATGGAAACAAATGAAAATGAAAACACAATTGTCCAAAACCTTTGAGATGCAGCCAAAGTGATTTTAAGAGGGAAGTATATATAGCAATACAGGCCTACCTCAAGAAGCAAAAAAAAAAAAAAAAAAAAAATCTCAAAACAACCTAACCTTGCACCTAAAGAAGCTAGAAAAAGAACAACAAATGAACCTAAAGCCAGCAGAAGGAAGAAGATAATAAAAATTAGAGGAAAAATAGGGGTCCTGGGTGGCTGAGTTGGTTAACTGGCCAACTCTTGATTTTGGCTAAGGTCACGTTCTCAGGATCCTGGGATTGAGGCCTGCTTCAGCCTCCAACCTCAGTTTACTGGAGGATTCTCTCTCTCCCTTTTCCTTTGCCGCTGCCCCCCTCCGCCCCAATAAATAAATCTTTAAAAAATATTAGAGTGGAAATAAATGATACAGAAACTAAACACAAATAAAAATAGAACAGATCAACAGTAGCTAGTTCTTTGAAAAATTTTAAAAAATTGATAAGGCTCTAGCCATAGTTCTCAAAAAGAAAAGGGAAAGGACCCCAATAAAATCACAAATGACAGAGGAGAATAACCAACACTGCAGAAATCCAAGTAATTAGAATATTATGAAAAATATATGTCAACAAATTGGACAACCTAGAAGAAATGGGTAAGTTCCTAGAAACATATAAATTACCAAAACTGAAGCAGGAAGAAAGTAGAACAGGACGCTAACCAGCCAAGAAATTGAATCACTCATCCAAAAACTTGGAACAAACATAAGTCCAGGACCAGATGGTTTCAGAGGCAAATTCTACCAAGCATTTAAAGAAAGAGTTAGTATGCATTCTTCTCAAACTGTCCCAAAAAACAGAAGAGGAAGGAAAACTTCCAATTTCATTTGATGAGGCCAGCATTACCCTGATACCAAGACCAGATAAAGACACCACAAAGAGAATTACAGGCCAATTTTCTACTGCAAAAATCCTTATCAAAATAGTAGCAAACTGCATCTAACAATACATTAAGAAAATCACCGCCATGATCAAATGGGATTTATTCCTGGGTTACACGGGTGATTCAGTATCTGCCAATCAATCAGTGTGATGCACCCTATTAATAAAAGAAAGGAGAAGAATCATCATCATTTCCATAGATGTAGGAAAAGCATTTGATGAAGTACAATATCCATGCATGATAAAAACCCTCCACAAAGTAGGTTTAAGAGGGAACATACCTCAACATAATAAAGGGAATATATGAAAAAATGCACAGATAATGTCCTCCTAAATGGGGAAAAACCAAGAGAAAAAGTTCATGTCTGGTGGTGTTGATGCTGGCTGTTGCCTAGACTTATCGTTAGGGCAGGCAGCCAAAATGCTTACACTGGCACACCTGGACTCTCTTTGTGGCCTGAGCCTCCTCACAAGAGGAGGGGCTAAATTCTAAGTAAGCAGGCTGAGATACAGAACAGGGCAGAAGCTGTGTTGCCTTTCGTAGCCTAGCCTTGGAATACACATAACATCACATTCACCATATTCTGTTCGTTAGTAGCAAGTCACTAAGGTTAGCCCACAGTCTTTTTGTTTTGTTTTGTTTTAATGGAATACTGGAACACCTATGAACACATGAAGAACGCAATTTTTAGTGTAATTTACCCACCGGCCACAGAGTTCTGTATTCCTTTCACATGAAAAATACACTCACCTCCTCCTAGTACCTCCCACAAATCTGTTATCATGGCATCGGGTTCAGGAGGGAGTCCAAGATCTTGCCATCTTAATCAGGTGCAGGGGGGTAAGGTGCCAGGGTTATGTTGTCTAAATTTTAGTCCCTTGAGTGCAGGTTCTCTCAATAGGAATGAAGACTTGAGAATTAAAGAGAACAGTTCTCTACTATTTAAAACACAACATTCTGGTGACTTGCTAAAGACTCTTCCATTCAGAAAGAAGATGGAAATCAAATTAGTCCATAGCAGGTTTGAAATGCAGCCTGATGCATGCTGTCCGTTTTTCAGTCAGACTTAGTCTGAACCATGGAAATTTTTCTCCATGGCTCTTTGCTCTCTATCTTCTCAGAGCTCTTGGTTCTGTACTTAAAGAAATGACCTGTGTTTGCAGCTGTGTTTTCAGCCTGCTGCTTCCCTGTGGGGACTTCTAAGACCCAAAGGCCTATTTTCAGTCTGTGCTATCTAGGTCTCTTTTAGTCCAAGCTCACAAACAGTGTTTTTGATGCTATAATTTTCTTAACTTCTTGAGTTTTTCTGTGAAAATCAATGGATTGATTTTATGTCAGTAGAAAAGCCACTCTCCCGGGTCTTTTTGAGATAAACTTTTCAACTGGGCTCTCCTGTGAAGCTCATACTCTTAAGATCCTTAAAGAAATTTGAGGCATACCTGAAATCCTTCTGAGGTCTTAAAAGGTTTTATAATCTTGGCTTCATCCATAGGCCATGTTTTCCGGGATTTGCTCTTGACCCAGAATGCATTTCTTTATTTTAGCATTATTTGACAATTCAGCGTATGGAAAGGCTATAAATGTGGAAAAAATATTTGAACCCAGTTGGTCTGGGTCTTTCATACTGCATAGACCTTGTTTAGTTTATCTTTTGTGTCCGTTTTACTTTCAAGTGGTTTGTGGCGCGAGTTCCTTTTCCTCTAGTGTCATTTTCTTCACTTGCCTGGAACCTTTGCTGTCAGCCTCTTCGAGGGCCATCAGGTTTCCATTAACAGTCTGTTGGAAGCCCTTTTGGTTTTCATTCTTACTCTTCCCTACATCCTTTCAGTTTCTACCTACCTCTCGGTTCAAAGGAGGTGCAGGTTTAAATTTCTTAATGGCAGCACCCCAAGTTTAATATCAGTATCTGTGCCAGTTATGTATTGCGGCATAATAAACCACCTCAAAACCTAGTTGCTCAAAACAGCATTTATTTGGTTCACAAGTGTTTAGTTTAGGCAAAGCTGAGTAAGGCCAACTCATTTCTTCATTTGGTGTCAGCTGAGATGACTGGAGGCCGGGGACTAGAATCATCTAAAATCATGTTCATGCAAATGTTTGGCTGTTGAGGCTGGCTTTTGGCAAGGACGTTAGCTGTGTCAGTCTCAGCTGAAATGTCTACATGAAGACACACCAGGTGGCTTGAGCTTCCCCACAGCAGCTAGATTCTAAGGGTTGGTTTCCCTAGAAGAATGTCAATGGAAGCTGTATCACATTCTTTAACCTAGCCTTAAAAATCGCACAGCAGTTCTGCCGAATTCTATTCACTGGAAACCAGTTACTAAGGTCAGCACATTTTAAGGGGAGGGATTATCATGGGAGAAGTGTCAAAGAATTTATAAAACCACCACATCCACTCACCCTGTCTCATCAATCATATCCAGAAGAAAGAAGTTCTTCCCGACTCAGCATCACTGAAACTCTGTCAGGTTTTTTGGTGGTGGTTTTTGGTGCTTAGTATGTCCCCTTGTTTTGTGGGAAGTAACAGAGGATTATAAGATAGTACTATTCAATTAGGTGGGGGGTGTTTGTCCAAAAGTATATGGTTCATCTCACTAAGTTTTTATACTGAGAGGTGTGGTTTCTTAATTCTGAGAATCATTTCTCCTGGGAATGCAATTCAAATTAATGTAAATCATTTGTAATTCAGAAAAAGGCTTGTGGCATTAAAAGCAGTATTTATAGATTCAATAATTAGAGTCTTATTTTTAAAGTCTTCTCTTAGGAAGCATTTATTGGTTCAGACCTACATAAGTCAATATGACATTACTAAAACTTCTTAAAAATTAATGGGAGTATTCATTGGGACACCCGAGTGGCTCAGTGGTTTGAGTATCTGTCTTTGGTTCGGGGCATGATCCTAGGGTCTCGGGATCGAGTCCTTCATCGGGCTCCCTGTGGAGTTTGTCCCTCTGCCTATATCTCTGCCTCTCTCTCTGTGTCTCATGAATAAATAATTTTTAAAAATTATGGTGTGTTAGGATGGGGGAAGGGGCAAGAGACTTCTTTTTTAATATTTTATTTGAATTCAATTTGCCTATATAAGAGACTTTACACTAAGAGGTGACTTACAGTTATTTTATGGAGGAAAGATCTGAAGCAGTCATAGCAAAATAAAAGCATAAAATGAAGTACAAATGTTGTGTGGCAAAGACAATGATAGCAGAGATCTTTTTAAGTAACTCCTAGTGGTTTTAACTTTGTTCTTAATTTTCTAAGTGCTTCAGGGTTCCACATTCTAAGACTCTACTACAAAATAGATTATATTTTATTGCAAATGAATTCATTTTAAAATGGGAGCACCTGGCTGACCCAGTCAGTAGAGCATATTACTCTTGATCTTGGCGTTACGAATTCGAGCCTACGGTTCAGTGCAGAGACTTAAAAATAAAATGTTTTTTAAAATGTTGGTTATTGTTTTGAGTTAAACTAATTTCACTCCATTTCCAAACTGTATTGTTCTATTCATGCAGATTGGTGATCTTAGAGCAAGACTGGAAACTGAATCTTCAAGATGTCTACAGCTGGATGCAAAAAATCAAGTTCTTCAACAGGAGCTATTATCTGTGAAAGCAACAGAGAAGAAATGTGAAAAACTAGAACAGATGAACAAGAAGTTGGAACAAAGAGTAATAAACCTCAGAAGTGTTGCAGAAGTCAATGTGGTAGAACGCAGTCAAGTAGAAAAGTATAAACGGGAGATTAAACAGGAGGTTGACCAGCGAGTAAGACTAATTTTAGAAAAAAGATTAAAAGAAGTCAATCGATTTTTACAGGTAAATTTACTGATCTGTGATATGGTTTCATTTATTTCACTACAAATTACACTTTGGTTATATGCGTTGTGTATGTTTCCTCTGCTTCCTTTACAGCAATCTGTTTGGTAGATTTCTGGAGGCATTCGTTCCTCCCTGTAAAGATTTCAGTTTTCATCATTATTCTCACTTAACTGATCTTTCAGAATGATTCTCAGGAGAGAATCATTTTATTTTTATGACCAGTTTGTATGAAACAGGACTATTTTTTTTTTTAAGATTTTATGTATGTATTCAGGAGATACACAGAGAGAGGGAGAGAGAAGCAGAGACACAGGCAGAGGGAGAAGCAGGCTCCATGCAGGGAGCCTGATGTGGGACTTGATCCCGGGACTCCAGGATCACGTCCTGGGCTTATGGCAGTGCTGGCACCCTGGGCCGCAGGCAGGTGTTAAACCGCTGAGCCACCCCGGGATCCCCTGAAACAAGACTATTAAGAGGAAAAGAAAAAAATTGTGATTTAAAACTTTTACCAAATAAATAAATAAATAAATAAATAAATAAATAAATAAATAAAACTTTTACCATGGAGTGTCTGGGTGGCTCAGTTGGTTAAGCAGCAGACTCTTGATCTCAGCTCAGGTCTTGGTCTCAGGTTTGTGAAATCAAGCCCTGCATTGGGCTCCATGTTCCATTCCTGGGTTATTCTTCCTTTTTGAGGATTTCATTTATTTCCTTATTTATTTATTGAGCATGAGCAGGGGGATCGGCACGGGGGGGGGGGGGGAGAGAGAGAGACAGAGAATCCGGGGTAGACTCCATACTGGGTGCGACACAGGGCTTGGCCTCAGGACCCCTGACTGAGAACATGCTCTGAGCAGAAATCAAGAAACGGGTTATTCTCAAGTTGTATTATGCACTTTTTAAATTTTTTAATTGATTCTCTTGTTCTTTGAAGTATCAGATTGCATGAGTACTAATATAAGAATGATTAAACTTTATCATTCAGATTTAATTCAGGTGACATTGATGATAAATATTTTACACTTCAGCTTTTTTTTTCACATTTAAAATTGCTCTCTGAATCATTGACTCCCAACTAAAGGAAAGAAATATACTATAATTACTCAAGTTTTAGCTGTTTTAAAACTGTGCTTTTAATTTTCTTTAGACACAAGCAGCATATCAAGAAAAGTTAGAACAGTTTAGAGAAAGTCATCATGCTTCAATAAAAAGTCAAATGGCACTCAGAATTGAAGAGCTGGAATCTGAACTTCGATCCAAAGTAACAAATTCTCAGGAACTTGAAACTGAATTGGAAAAGTACAGGAAACTCTACTTACAAGAATCAAAAATGCGAATGTCATTGACAGAAGAACTAAGCAAGTAAGTTAAAACAGAATCAATGAAAATAGATTTAGCTTATCAATTTGCCTCTAAAGCATAATTTTTATGGAGATGGTTTCATGAGATGAGTAGGAAGTGAAAGCCAACTGGACAGTATAGTTTTGGAAAATAACGTTTGTAAATAAACTTACCATTTTATGTTCATCCAGGATAGTTTGCCTCTCTCCTCCTTTTTCTTTTTTTCTTTTTTTTTTCTGGTTTTATATGACTTTATTTTTCCCGTTAATATTTTCAGTTACTCTATCTTGTTGTCTTTACAAACTAATTGTTTAAAACTTTATAATTTAGACAGCGTATTATTTTTTAAAAGTTGATGATATATTTTATTTAACACAACGCATCAAAAAATATCCTTTCAACTTGTGATCAATATAAAATTATTACTGAGATATTTCAGATTTTTTTTCATTTGAAGTCTTAGAAATCCAGCATGTATTTTACAATTATGGTGTATTTCAATTAGAACACTAAATTTTCATTGGGAATACATATCTATATTTAAACTTCATAAAATTTATAGTGGAAAAAGCAGATTCACATACCTGCATGTTTCCAACCCTACTTAAACGTTTGTTTTTTTTTAATTTTTTTATTGGAGTTCAATTTGCCAACATTTAGCATAACACCCAGTGCTCATCCCGCCAAGTGCCCCCCTCAGTGCCCATCACCCAGTCACCCCAACCCCCCGCCCACCTCCCCTTCCACTACCCCTTGTTCGTTTCCCAGAGTTAGGTGTCTCTCATGTTTTGTCACCCTCACTGGTATTTTCACTTATTTTCTCTCCTTTCCCTTTATTCCCTTTCACTAATTTTTATATTCCCCAAATGAATGAGACCACATAATGTTTTTGTCCTTCTCCGATTGACACGTTTCACTCAGCATAATACCCTCCAGTTCCATCCACGTTGAAGCAAATGGTGGGTATTTGTCGTTTCTAATGGCTGAGTAATATTCCATTGTATACATAAACCACATCTTCTCTATCCAGTCATCTTTCATTGGACACCGAGGCTCCTTCCACAGTTTGGCTACTGTGGACATTGCTGCTATACACTTCGAGGTGCAGGTGTCCTGGCGTTTCACTGCATCTGTATCTTTGGGGTAAATCCCCAGTAGTGCAATTGCTGGGTCGTAGGGCAGATCTATTTTTAACTCTTTGAGGAACCTCCACGCAGTTTTCCAGAGTGCATGCCACAATTTCTGCTGAAAAACCCACTGATATCCCTGTAGTGGTTCGCTTTTATGTAACTAATTGCTTTTCTTTTCTTTTTTTTTCTGCTTTTAAGATTCTCCTTTTCTCTTTAATTTTTGACTTGTTATTATGTGTCTTGGTGTGAAACTCTTTGGGTTCTTTTCATTTGGGACTGTCAATGCTTCCTGAGCCTGGAAGTCTGTTTTCTTCCCCAGGTTAGGGAAGTTTTTAGGTATTCTTTCTTCAAATAAGTTCTTCGCCCTTTTCTCTCTTCTTTTTCTGAGACCTCTCTAATGTGAGTTTTATTACACTTGATGCTGTTCCAGAGGTCCCTTTATCTTAATTTTTCAAATTCTTCTTTTTGCTTTTCAGATTGGATGATTTTTACTACCCTGTCTTGCAGATTGCTGATCTGTTCTTCACATCTTTTAATCTGCTGTCGATTGTGTCTGGTGTATTTGTCATTTCAGTTATTGTATTCTTCAGCCCTAATTGGTTCTTTTATATATTTTCTCTTTGTTGAAGTTCTCACTGAATCTGTCCATTCTTCCAAGTTTGCTGAGCATCTCTGTGACCATTACTTTGAACTCTGTATCAGGTAGACTCCTCATCTCTGTTTCATTTCGTTCTTTTTCTGAGGTTTTGTCTCGTGGCCTTGTTCTTTCATTTGGAACATACTCCTCTGTGTCCTCGTTTTGTCTGACTTTCTCTGCTTGTTTCTAAAACTGTTCTTTCCAACTTTTCTCTCTTCAAAATATGTTGCTTTGAACAATGAATGTTAGTTATAAAGTCAAGCAAGAAGAAACATTTTTTGAAATATTGTCTGGTCATTTCTCTCATTGGAGCTGTGGTGGGGTAGGTGGCAGATGACAGTGTTCTTCTTTTTCTGAGTTCAGAGCACAGGAGTCAGGCAGATGGAGATAAAAACTTAGTAGCTTTGTTACTAATACATGCTAACGGATTGGAGGATGTGGTTTGGGTGGGTATGTAGCCACAGTGAGCTTCCCAATTCTTTATCCCAAATTAGGCACTTAGGCACTTCCCCAACACAGTAGTAAGTGGAGGAAACAAATGTTTGATGCCCATCCCGCGAAGATGAGAGCAGACCTGAATTCATGTTACCATAAGCAAGCACATCTTTTCAAAAAAGAGATTTGGAATCTCATAAGCACTGCCTAGTGCCTTCTCCCCAATTCGCTCATTAGGTAAATCTCCCTTCCTGCTGTGAGGAAGGTAGAGATAAGTCCACGCGTGGGTAATGATGGTTTACCTCTAATTTCTGACTGGATTTAAATTAAAGTTAGTCATGTCTTTTGTACATACCAACTCTCATAATGATGAGAGGTTGGACAGAGCATACTAGGTGGTAAAGAGAAATCTGTTTTGTGTTTAATAATCCACAACATAGATAACTCATCTGTTGATTGACTTTGGTAAACCAAGTTTTATCTGGAGGAAAAGAATAATTCTTTCCAGGAAGAGTTTCCTCCATTTCAGCCTCTTTGGTTCAACTAAAGATTTTCTCCTTCAAGTTCCGTGTCTTGTGGTTTAAAAAATGTGTGCTTATAAATGCAGTCTATTTAAACTGTTCCTAATAGGAGTTAAGATCATTTCCATTGCTGTGTTTTTATTCATAAAACTTTAAAATTTATCATTTTAAATTATAATTTAAAATTTATAATTTAAATTAGACTTCAGACTTTAGACTTTAAAACTTATAATTTAATTAGAAAGCTGTTTTGTGCCTCATGCCTAGACATTATCGAGCCACATGACAAACTTTTAGGTGTTCATTTTCAGTCGGTTATAGTTAAAAATGTAGGTATTTTTCCTGAAGATGATGAAGTAACTGGCATAAAAACCCTCGGCTCAGGAGGACCTAAAGCACATTCCTGGCCTGCAACTCTTTGGTCTTTTGACCTGAGGCAAACTGCAATCTTTCTGAGGCCTTCTTGTCTCTTATGTAAAATTAGGGACTTTGACTGAATTAGTGACTTTGATAACTTTGGGGAAAAATTTTTTTCAAAGAATAGAACTTAATTTGCTATTTGTTTTGTTTTGTTTTGGGTTTTTTGTTTTTGTTTTTGTTTTGTTTTGTTTGCATTAAACTGTATTATACAAAACAGAGACAAGTGGAGCTGTGTAGCTAAAAGAGAGATGAGACTACAGCTGTAGACTTTTGTCCCTCAATCCTACAGTATCCCCAATGGATTAGATTAGATTTCTATGATTGGTAGTTCGGAAACAAACTGTTATGAGAAAACCCTTTGAATTAAAATTTGCTGATACGTTGTTTTTGTGTGTATAATTTTCTTACCCTCCTATGTTTTTGATAAATGGAAAAGTATAAATAAAATTGCAAATATGTTCTCTTTATTAATGGATTTCAAGCTATTTCTACCATCTAACTCAGTTCTCACCTCGAAATAAACCAGGGTCACAGAAGCAAGTATTTAGGAAAAGAGCTTTTGGGGAAAAGATAATTACATTACGTTGATCGTTCCTTAAGGAAATGAAGGCAGGCACTTGAGTGACTGAGCCACCTAGGCACCACTTAGTACCTTATTTAGACCCTATTTTGGGAATTCAATGAGAGGATACCTTTTAAAAGAAAAGTCTAAGTAAGAGCATTCTAGATGGGAATATTTGCAATACACATTTGATCCTTGACCAACATGGAATTGAAGCTGCAGGTCTAGCTAGCCTACACATGGACTTTCTTGGCTGTTGGGTTGTACTGTATTTTCTCTTATGTTTTTCTCAATAACCTTTTTTTCCTCTAGCTTACTTTATTTTAAGAATATATAATACATGTAATGTACATGGACTGTGTTATTGGTAAGGCTTCCCATCACCAGTAGGCTATTAGTAATTAAATTTTGGGAGAATCAGAAATTATACAGAGTTTTGACTGCACGGGGGTAAGCGCACCTAACCACTGTATTGCTCAAAGGTCAACTGTAGTTTGAAATATTCCCAAATATTTCATAATTAAGTAGATAACTAGGTAAGTCAGGTGTTTGAAAAATTAGTCCTAATTCATAGAAAGGAAACAAAGTTACAGTTAAAATTTCTTGTTTCTAATTCTAGAAACTTATCAATGAGAAACTAAGTTGGAAAACCGGTGCTAGCTTCTATTTTTTCCTTTCCTCAAACAGATTTTCTGAAATCTCTGTATTCACATGAAAAGAAGTATATCAGTCTTCATATAGATAACAAAATAGTTTTACTCAATATTGCCAGCAGAATTTCCACATGACTTTATGTAGTCCCACTTTCTATGTTTTATGTATTTAAGAGTCTGTGCTGACAAGTAGAGCATAAAGCATATACCTTAAGATTCTGTTTTTCTGAAAGTGCAAAAGTGGAAAGCTCATTCTGAAGAATAATTAAAGAGCTGATTAAACTCTCATAAAGGGCACTTTTTCTGAAAATCACAAAGTATTACTTGAAGTGTAAAATGACTCTTGTTTGCACTTTTTGTAACAAGATCAAACAGGATCCTTCAGAAGTTCTGTATATTCTTTTATTTGACATTCCTAGTTCCATTGGTTTCTTTACTATTTTTTATTTAAATTCAGTTAATTAGCTTATAATGTTATTCTTAGTTTCAGAGGTAGAGATTCATCAGTCTTATATAATACCCAGTGCTCATTCCATCAGGTGCCTTCCTTAATGCCCATCACCCACTTACCCCACCCACCCTTCACCTACAGCAACCCACGATTTGTTTCCCATGATTAAGAGTATCTTATGATTTCTTTCCCTCTCTGATTTCATCCTGTTTTATTTTTCCTTTCCTTCCCCTATGCTACTCTGTTTTCTTAAATACCACATATGAGTGAAATCATATGATAATTGTCATTTTCCCATGGACTCAATCTGTTTACCATCAACCCCTCTAGTTGCATCACATCATTGCAAATGGCAAGATTTCATTTTTCTTTTTTAAAGATTTTACTTATTTATTTACAAGACACACACACACGCAAAGACAGAGGCAAGAGGGAAGAGGAAAGGCTCAATGCAGAGAGCCCAATGTGGGACTCGATCCTGGGATTCCGGGAGCCTGCTTCTCCCTCTACCTGTGTCTCTGCCTCTGTGTGTGTGTGTGTGTGTGTGTGTGTGTGTGTGTGTGTTTCTAATGAATAAATAAATTAAAACTCTTTTTTAAAAAAAAAAGAGAAGAAAAGAAGTTGGTAGTATTTTGATAGAGATTGCATTGAATGTAGAGATTGCTCGAGCTAGCATAGACATTTTAACAATATTTGTTCTTCAACCACAAACATGGAATGATGTCAGTTCTTTATGTCTTTCTCAATTTCTTTCCAGAATGTCCTATCGTCTGCAGATCCCTTGTCTCTTTGCATAGGTTTATTCCGAGGTATCTTATGGAGTTTGGTGCAACGGTACATGGAATGGACTCCTCAGTTTCTCTTTCTTCCGTCTCATTGTTAGTGTATAGAAATGCAACTGATTACTGTGCATGGATTTCATATCCTGCTGCTTTGCGCAATTCCTCTATGAGTCCTAGCAATGTTGGGGTGGAGTCTTTGGGGTTTTCCACATACGATATCATGTCCTCTGCGAAAAGTGAGGGTTTGGCTTCTTTCTTGATTCAGATGGCTTTTTATTTCTTTTTGTTGTCTAATTGCTGAGGCTATGTCGAACAACACGGGTGAGAGTGGACCTCCCTGTCGTGTTCCTGACCTTAGCGGCAAAGCTCTCAGTTTTTCCCCATTAAGAATGAGACTGGGTGTGGGCTTATCATAGATGGCTTTTATGATTTTGAGATGTGTTCCCTTCCTCCCTGCACTGCGAAGGGTATTGACCAAGAAAGGATGCTGCGCTTTGTCAAGTGCTTTTTCTGCCATCTGCTAAGAGGATCCTGTGGTTCTTGTCCTTTCTTTGATTACTGTAGTGTATCACATTGATTCATCTGCAGATGTTGAATGACCCTCACAGCCCAGGCATAAATCCCACTTGGACATGGTGAATAATCCTTTAATGTATTGTTGAATCCTCCCAGCTAGGGTCTTGGTGAGAATTTTGGCATCCATGTTCATCAGGGATATTGGACTGTAATTCTCCTTTTGGGTGGGGTCTTGGTCTGGTTTGGGGATCAGGGTAATGCTGGCCTCACAGAGAAAGTTGGAAAGTTTCCCTTCCATTTCTATTGCTTATAAACTGCTTCAGAAGAATAGGTGAATTCTTCCTGGAATGTGTGGTGGAGTTCTCCTGGGAAGCCACCCGGTCCTGGACTCTTGTTTGTTGGCAGATTTTTGATGACTGCTTCCATTTCCTTGCTGGTTATGGGTCTGTTCAAGTTTTCTGTGTCTTCCCGTTTCAGTTTTGATAGGAAGGGATCCATTTCTTCCAGATTGCCTAGTTTGTTGGCATGTAGTTGTTCAGAATGTGTTCTTATAGTTGTTTGTATTTCTCTGGTGCTGGTCGTGATCTGTCTTCTTTCATTCACGATCTTATTTCTTTGGGTCCGTTCTCTTCTTGAAAAGTCTGGCCAGCGGTTTATCGATCTCATTAATTCTGTCAGAGAACCAGCTCCTGATTTCATTGATCTGTTCTACTGTTCCTTTGGTTTCTATTTCATTGATTTCTGCTCTGATCTTTAGGAATTCTCTTCTCCTGCTGGTTTTAGGCTTTAATCTTCTGTTCTTTTCCAGCTCCTTTAGGTGTAGGGTTAGGTTGTGTACTTAGGACCTTTCTCGTTTCTTGAGAAAGGCTTGTATTGCTATATACTTCCCTCTTCCCATATATATACTTCGATGACCTTTGCTGCATCCCAGATGTTTTGAGCAGTTGTGTTTCCGTTTTCGTTTGTTTCTATGAGGTTTTTAAGATTGTGCTTTAATTCCCTGGTTTGATTCTTTAACCTCCGTGTATTTGAATTCTTTCCAAATTTCCTCTTGTGATCAAGTTCCAGTTTCAAAGCATTGTGGTCTGAAAGTATGCAGGGAATGATCCCAATCTTTTGGTATCAGTTGAGACCTCACTTATGACCCAGTACGTGATCTAGTGTGGAACATGTTCCATGTGCACCCGAGAAGAATGTGTATTCTGTTGTCGTAGGATGGAATGCTCTGAAGATATCTGTGAAGTCCATTTTGTGCAGTGTGTCATTCAAAGCCCTTGTGCCCTCGTGGATCTTCTGCTTAGAGGATCTGGCCGTTACAGTTATGGTTGGTGTGTTAAAGTGCCTACTATTATTGTATGACTATCAATGTGTTCCTTTAATTTTGTTATTAATTGGTTTATAAGGTGGCCTGTGTGGCTCAGTCGGTTAAGCCCTTGCCTTCGGTCAGGTCATGATCTCAGGGTCCTGGGATCAAGCCCTGATCAGGCTCCCTTTTCAGTGGGGAATCTGCTGCTCCCTCTCCTGCTTCCCCTGCTTCTGTTCTCTCTCTCTGTCAAATAAATAAATAAATGAAATCTTTTTTTTTTTAAATTTTTTAAATTTATTTGTGATAGTCACAGAGAGAGAGAGAGAGAGAGAGAGAGAATGAGAGAGGCAGAGGGAGAAGCAGGCTTTATGCACCGGGAGCCCGATGTGGGACTCAATCCCAGGTCTCCAGGATCGCGCCCTGGGCCAAAGGCAGGCGCCAAACCGCTGCGCCACCCAGGGATCCCCAAATAAATGAAATCTTAACAAAAAATTGGTTTATGTAGTTGGCTGCTCCCACTTTAGAGGCATTAAAGCTTATAATTGTTCAATTTTCTCTTTGGATAGACCCTTTAATTATGGCATAGTATGTTTCTTCATCTCTTAATGCAGTCTTTGGTTTAAAATCCAACTTGTCTGATATCAAGATTGCCACTCCAGTTTTTTTTAATGTCCTTTAATATGATAAATGGTTTTCCACCCCCTCACCTTCAATCTGGAGTTGTCTTTGTGTCTAAAATCAATCTCTTGCAGGTAGCATATCGATGGATCTTGCTTTTTTTTTTTTTTTTTTCCTTTTTTTTTTTGTAATCCACTGTGATACCCTGCGTGTTTTGATTGGGGCATTTGGCTTGTTTACATTCAGAGTAACGATTGAATGATATGAAGGTAGTGCCATTGTATTACGTGTAAAGTCCGTGTTTGGGTGTACTGTGTCTGTTCCTTTCTGGTCTGTGTTACTTTTGGGCTCTCTGTTTGCTTAAAGGTTCCCCTTTACCACTTCCTGCAGGGCTGGTTTAGTGATCACAAATTCTTTTAGTTTCTGTTTGTCCTGGAAGCTTTTTATCTCCCCTTCTATTTTGAATGAGAGCCTTGCTGGATAAAATTCTTGGCTGTAGATTCTTCTCATTGAGCACCCTGAGTATATCATGCCAGCTCTCTCTGGCCTGCTCGGTCTCTTTGGATAGATCTGCTGCCAGTCGAGTATTTCTCTCCTTCTTGGTTCAGGGCCTCTTGTTCCAAGCTGCTTTCAGGATTTTCTCTTTGTGTCTGAAATTTGCAAGCTTTGCTATTCTATGTTGAGATATTGACCTGTTTCTTATTGATTTTGAGGAAGGTTCTCTGTGCCTCCTGGCACTTGAGTGCCTGTTTCTTTCCCCAGATGAGGGAAGATCTCTGCTATAATTTGCTCAAATATGCCTTCTGCCCCCTCCTTCCCCTCTTCCTCTGGGATCCCCATTATTCTAACATTGTTTTGCTGTGTGGTACGACTCATCTCTCAAATCCTCCTGTCATAGTCCAGTGGTTGTTTTTCTCGCTTTTCCTCAGCTTCTTTATTCTCCATCGTTTTGTCTTCTATATCACTACTTGTCTGTTATGCCCCATTTATCCTAGCAGTTAGAACCTTCAATTTTTATTGCATCTCACTAAGATTAGCCTTTTTTAGCTCAACTTGATTAGATATCAGTTGTTTTGTTTCTCCAGAAAGGCATTCTCTCGTGTCCTCTGTGTGTTTTTTAAGCCCAGCTGTTATCTTGATGGTCATTATTCTGAACTCTCGCTCCAGCCTCTTACTTATATCCATGCTGATTAGGTTCCAGGCAGTCAGCACTACCTCTCGTTCTCTTTGTGGCGGTGAGTTTTTCCATCTTGTCATTCTGTCCAGAGAAGAAGAGATGAGTGAGAGAACAGAATAGAAAAATATCGAGAATGACCCCAGAGAAATATATGCTAAACAAATCAGAAGAGACCCGAAACCAAAAAAGGTTTAAAAAGGTGATAATAGAATTAGAGAGCTGAGCAGAGCAGTACACTGGATCCTATGTGTATTTTGGTCTGTTTGATAGGAAATTGCATCTCCAAATCGTTAAGAGGAAACCTCGTATATACACAAAAATAAAATTAAATACAACGAAAGGCTAGAATATAAGTGTAAAAATGGAAATTAAAAGTCAAAATATAAAAAGGATACTATCAGGCAGTTGAACAGAACCGAGCAATATACCATATCCTATGTATATTTTGGTCTCTTTGTTATAAGAAATTACATCCCAAAATTGTAAAGAATGAAAAGCTTCATTACATCCAAAAATAAAATTAAATGCAATGAAAGGATAGAATTTAACTGTAAATATGAAAATTAAGATAGATTTTAAAAATAATATAATCAGACAAATGAAGAGAATAGAGCAGTATAGTAGATTCTGGTTGTATTTTAGTCTATTTCTTAGAAGGAACTACTTCCCGAAATGGTACAGAGAGAAAAACTTCCGTGTATACAAGAATACTACTAAATGCAGTAAAAGGATTGAATGTAAGTGTAAAAAGGTAAATTGTAAAAGAGTTGATAAACGAAGAAATTGGTTGAAAAGGAAAAAGAAAATTAAAATAGAAAGACTAAGGAGTCATGAGAAATAGCCATGAATTCTATATACTGTTTGCCCCTAGCACTGGAGTTCTGCAGCTCACTATGATGAGTAAAGCTGGGGGAGAGGCCTGTTGGGAGGATTCTTAGGTGTCTTTGCTGAGGGTGGGATTGCACCACCCTTGCCGGGGGCCAGGCCAGGTAAGCAGCTCCAGATCGCTCTCTGTGGCTTTTGTTCCCTGACGGCTTTCTGGGCAGCTTTAGAGGATGAGAATGAAAATGATGGCCTCCTAATCTCCAGCCCTGGAATTGAAAGATCTCACTCCCTACTGTGTCTCCCTGGTTTCTGTCTTTACTCTGTATTCACCCAGCCTGTGACCAAGCATTTTTATCTCAACCACACGACCCCCTTTCGGTTTTCCAAACTTTGCAGACCCCTGTAGCCCCCATTCACGCTGCGCCTCCAGGGGGAAGGAGGAGGTCTTGCCCAGTTTTGCCACTTGCTGGACCCCTGCTTGGAGAGTGGTCACCTGACTGATCCTCGGTTTGGGGTTTATGGCAACACAGAGCTGAATGCCCACTCCTGGGCTCACTGATTGCAACTGGCTTCCCTGCTCAAATGCCTTGGCAACTGCCATACTCAGGCGCCCCCAATCTTTCTGTGACCCCCAGGGATCCTGAGACCACACTGTCCATCCCACCTAGGATACTGCCACCCACCCCCTCCCCCCGTTGCCACCTGAGCACCTTTCAGACAGGGATGTCCTCACTGAAACAGACTTCTTAAAAGTTCTGGTTGTGCACTCTGCTGCTATATCACTTTCCAGGACTTGCCTTCTGGCTTCCAGAGGCTCCCTGCCCCCATGGTTTATCTTCTGATATATGCCTGGGATTCATTTCTCCACACCTCCTCCCTTGCAGAAAGTGGTCACTGTTCTGTTTGTAGAATTGCAACAATTCTTTTCTTGGCTCTCTGAGTTCACAGGTGTTCAGATGAGTTGATAGCTATGTAGCTGAATTCCAGACACCAGACAAAACTAGGGTCTCCTACTCCTCCACCATCGTCCTCTTCTTCCAGAAATTCTGTATCTTCAATCGATCAATATTAATTGTACTTTTTATTAGACTCCTGAACAGCAATATAGGTTTCTTCTCAGTTATCCAGATTTAACTAAGTAGGGATTTATTTATGTGATTATCTTTCTATTTAAGCAATCCGTAACTTTTACTCTCTAAAAGTATCATTTTCAGACCATGTTTCATAAGCAAAATAAAATTCCTACAATAATATCTCTTGTTTAACTTGAACATTATAAGTAACGTTTGATTTATTTCAGATGCAGGAGTTGGAAGAAAATATAACTAGAGAACTAAAAGAAGGTATGTTGCCAAATGTATGAATTTAGATGGTCATTAATTTCCGAAATAAACCACAAATAGTAACTGGCATCCCTTCCCCTTGTTAAAATTTTGTCTAGATATATCTAATAAAAATGTAAAACATAAACATAATGAATAACAGACTTATTCCTCATTTGGTCATCGTGTTTCATACCTTTTTTAAAAATCTGCTTTTTGTGCGCCTGTTACCACTTTTCACTAGTGCCATCGCTATTCAACTGTCAATCTGAAAATGTGGGCGTTCTCAAATTCTTGTTTCTGCTAGTGGTAGGAGACCAAAAAGACCAGACTTGTCTTAGTAATACTTAATTAAGCAATTATATAGTTCATATAGCTGTCCCTTGACAGGTGACATTTCAACCTCCAGCCACTGGTTTTGCCATTGGGTAAAATTCCAGGTTCCTTAGCGTGGAATACAAACAGCCAAATCAATTTGATTCTTGCCACGTTGTTGACGTGGCAAGTTAGTAAACTTCTCTGTCGCTATTACCCTACTCTGCTGCTTTGCAGAGAGTAATCTTTCAAGTATCAGCCTACCTATTCCCTCCACCGAAAAGCAGACAATATTGATAGAAAACCAGGATGTCCCTTCTGTGTGTTCTTAGAGTGTCTTGTTTTATTTATTTATTTATTTATTTATTTTTTGAGTGTCTTGTTTTAAATCTGTCGTGGTATATTTGACTCTAGAAATTGCCTGTTTGATTTTTCAGTTGATAGCATATGATTGTTCAGGGGTGGACTGTGCCATCAGCTTGCAATCTCATCTTGTAATGAGAAAACCAGAAGCTCTAGTATTTATCCACAGTAGTAATTAATTCAATGGGCAATCGTGAGCAAACTTGATTTAATAGTAAACTTGTATTTTATATTGTAGTTATATGTAGATATTTTTCATTCTTAACACTCAGAAGATTCCAACTTTTTTTACTAACTTCTAGTTAACTATAAAGTATTTCAGATAAAGACTATTGTTATTCTTTCTCTTTTTCAGCTGCTCGTGAATTAGAATCAGGATTCTGTAGATCCTCTCCTTTAGGACCTACTGATGAATCAAATGTAAATCAAGATCTAGTACTGCAAGCATGACGAGAATATGTAGAGATTTTGAATAAAAAGTATATGATATGAAAGATACATAGTAAAAGTTTATCACCTAGATGTTTAATAAAACATTTTAATTGTTTCCCAGTAAATGTCTGTTGCACAAAAAATCTTTATTAAAGGAAATTTTGCTATATCGTGTGTAATGAAAGTTTATATACTATTTTAAGCTATGTTTCTTGGCGTCTGATGAACTTTTAAGCAGTGGAAACTAGCATGCTTCAGTCTGCCCAAGTACCAGCCTTTTAAACAGCATCCAAACAACCAAGTTGTCAATATTTCAGTGGTGTTAACTGATAGCTTTTTTTGTATTTTAGTTTCTATTACTGGACCTATGGATTTAGACAGACATCATTTTGATATACTGCTGCTAAGGCTATCTACCAGTGGTACATGTAATACAATTTTTATAGTGCCATAAAACCCGTGTATAATTTTAATTTTAAATACTTATTCATAGCTCTTTCCTCATGGTGAAATAAGATTTGCCTAAGGCTTTTTACCTTTTCTGTTTATTTTTTTATTTACTTTTTGAGAACAGTCTTAAAATTAGAGAAAAGTAAAAATAAAGAAAAAGAACTTTCCCCCCCAGGACTTTGGAAGTAAATTGTTAAATTATGCCCAATTCCTGTAGCATTTTTATCCTGCAAGTCAGTACATTCCACATAGCTACCGTACAACCCTGCCAGTCAGAAAATCAACACACTAATGCAATTGACCCTTGAATACTGTGGAGCTTAGGGGCACTGATACTCTGTAGTGAAAATCTGTGAACCTTTGACTCCCCCAGGCACTTAACTACTAATAATCTGATGTTGACCAGAATATTTATTGTACCAAAACAGTCAGTTAACCTATGTTTTGTGTGTTACATGTATTCCATACTATATTCTCCCTACAAAGTAAGCTAGAGAAAAGAAAATTACGAAAAATCAGAAGGAAGAGAAAATACATTTACAGTACTGTATTTTTTAAAATCGACATATAAGTACACCCAAACTATGTTAAGTGTACATTCTTTTTTTTTTTTCATTTAAATTCAATTTGCCAACATTTACAAGGGTCATCGGTTTCAGATAAAGTTTTCAATAATTCATCAGTTGTGTATAGCACCCAGCGTTCATCATGTCACATGCCCTCCTCCTTCATGACCATCACTGAGTTAGCTCATCCCCCCATTCACTTCCCTTTCAGCAACCTTTAGTATGTTTTCCAGAGTTGAGTCTCTCATGGTTTGTCTTCCTCTCTGATTTTTCCCCATTCAGTTTCCCCTCCTTGCAATATTTCTTATATTCCACCTATGAGGGAGAGCATATGATCATTGTCTTTCTCCAATTGACTTGTTTCACTCAGCCTGATACCCTCTAGTTCCATCCACATTGATGTAAGTGGTAGGTATTCATCCCTTCTGATGTCTGAGTAATATTCCATTTTGTAAGTATACCACATCTTTTTCTTAAAAGAATTCTTCATCTATTTACTCATGAGACAGAGAGAGAGAGAAAGGCAGAGACACAGGCAGGGGGAGAAGCAGACTCCATGCAGGGAGCTGGACATGGGACTCTTCCCGGATCCCAGGATCATGCCCTGAGCCAAAGGCAGATGCTCAACTGCTGAGCCACCCAGGCATCCCATACCACATCTTTATCCATCCCTCTGTTGAAGGACATCTTGGCTCCTTCTACAGAATGGCTATTGTGGACATTACTACTATAAACATTGGGGTGCAGGTGCCCCTTCGTTTCACTACATTTGTATCTTTGGGATAAATACCCAGTTGTGCAATTGCTATATCAACTATACCCTCTGTCATTTAAACCTCATATTCTTTTAAAGCTTTGACAGTTGTCTGTAGTATCCTTTATAGCTAAAAGGAAGTATCCTTTATAATAAAAGGAAGTATCCTAGTATACTATAAAAGGATATCCTAGTATCCTTTATAATAAAAGGAAGATTTTATTTATTAGAGATGCAGAGAGAGAGAGAGAGAGAGAGAGAGAGGCAGAGACAGAGGGAGAAGCAGGCTCCATACTGGGAACCTGATGTGGGACTCGTTTCTTGGTCCCCAGGATCACGCCCTGGGCCAAAGGCAGGGCTAAACCACTGAGCCACCTGGGCTGCCCTAGAATGTCTTTCAGTGTGGGTTTTTCTTATATTTCCTTATGATCAAATTCAGATCATATATTTTAGCAAGAGCACAACTGAACTGGTCCTCTTCTATTGCATCATATCATGTGACCTACAATGTTCATTTGTCCCATTGTTGGTGGTGTTGATTGCTGGAGTAGTATCTTCAGTTTTCTCCTCCAGAATGTTAACTTTGTACTTTACAATTAATTAGCATTTTATGGGGAAGTATTTTGAGGCATCTAAATACCTCCTTTCTGAGACACCCTGTGCCAGGCCACTTCTGCAGATGATGTGCCACACTCACAGGCTCTGAAAAACCCATGCTGGTCTATTCTTTCCCTGTGTGGATGCCTCCTGACCCTGTGAAGTCTGTGATACTTCATTCGAAGTTACTCACCTTTCAGGGATGCTGTGTCTTGAGCTCTTAACACTGTGCAGGGTGACACTCCTACATTTATACTTTCCCCATTCTATGCCAGGCTCCAACACCTCACTCTGGGACACCACTGTTCCCTGTTTCTGTTTCTATGCTTTTGAACTGAAATCTTTGGGAAGAGAAAGAATAAAGGGGAAAGGGCTCCATGGGTCTTTTATAATCAACTTATCAAGCTTTACAACACAAAGATTTGGATTGGAATTGCATTGAATCTATAAATAGTTTGTAGGGAAGAAACATAACACTGAGTTTTCCAAACGATATTTTAATTGATTAACTCAGTATTTTAAAAAATTTCCTATAAAGGTCCTGCAAGATATATATTAGATTGATTTCCAGTTATTTGATACTTTTGATCTATTTTAAATGTTATTTTTAAAAATCAATTTCATTTCCTGTTTATAGCTTATAGAAATAAAATTATTTTGCATATTGAGCTTAGCATCAGCTATCTTGATAAACCGTCTTACTGTTTCTCATAGTTCTGGAGTCTGGGAAGTCCAAAGTCAAGGCACTGGCAGATTCAGTGTCCAGTTAGGGCCTGGTTCATGAGTGCCTATCTTCCTCCTGTGTCTTCATAAGGCACAGGGCCAAGGGAGCTCCCTCCAGCCTCCTTTATAAGGGCACTAATCTCAATCATGAGAGCTCCACCTTCATGACTTAATCACTTACCAAGGCCACCACCTCCAAATAGTATCACATTGAACACTAAGACTTAAGTCATGAGTGTGGAGGCCAAGAAAATTCGGGCCATTCAAGTTTAACATTGGCACAAGTACAGCCATTGTAGCTTCAGCAGCCATCTCAGGCCACTGTGACCAGGAACTGAACTGAACTCTACCCTAACCCGGCTTATTCCTTATCGGAATAAGGAAGCAAGAGCTTGTGAGACCTCTTTACTTGAGATTCTCACACCCCCATCCTTACTGAAAAACCCCACCTTACCCCTAGACCAGCCCATAAAAACCCAGCTGTAACTCACCTCAGGGTCCAAGTCCCTGGTCTGCTGTGTTGGGTATACATGGACCCAAGCTCGAGCTTGCTAATAATACCCAGCTGTAACTCATCCCGGGGTCCAAGTCCCTGCTCCACTGTGTCGGGTATACTTGGACCCAAGCTCGAGCTTGTTAATAAACCCTCATGTACTTGCATCGGTGTCGGCTCCTTGGTGGTTTTCTCGGATTCGCAATCTTAGGCACAGCAATGAGTTTGGGAGTGCGGGTACAGAAATATTCAGTCTAGAGCAAGGCTGTTCCTTGTTCTTGGCCATGTAGGCTTCCTCACTATGACTGCTTGCTTCATGAAGCTAAAAAGGAGGATTTCACTGCACAGAAGCCTCAGTCCTCTTTTAAGGATCAGGATTTCACCTGATTAAATCAGGCTTACTTAGAATAAGTAGATTAACTCAAATTTAACTGAATTATATCTGTAAAATTCCTTTACATTCGCCATGTTGTAATGGCTAGAATCAAATCACAGATCTTGCCTACACTTAGAAAAGGTGAGAACACCAAAGGGCATTTATTATGGGGCCACCTAGGATCTTTACATTACAATTATATTGAAAAAGTTTTCTTATAATACTAGTTTTTTCTGTTTTATCATGAGTGAATGTTGAATAATAATAATGTTTATTTTGCATATATTGAGATAATTTTTAAAAAATGTGTCAATGTGGTGAATTATATTTGCTCATGTTAAACCAAACTTGCATTCCTCAGGTAAACTGAATTTAGTTGTAATTTCATTTGTTTAATACAGTGTTACTCATGATCTGCTAATATCTTGGTGAGGATTTTTTTCCTCTCTATTCATGGATAATGATAATGCAAGGAATTTTGAATATTTTAACTCAACTTACATGTCTCCAAACTTATGTGTATCGTTGCTTTGTTTTAACTGTCTTGTATCTCTAAAAAATACATGATATCTTTGCAACCTTTTTTTCCCTAAGATTTTATTTATTCAGGAGGGACACAGAGAGGGAGGCAGAGACATAAGCAGAGGAAGAAGCAGGCTCCCTGCCAAAAGCTGGATGTGGGACTTGATCCCACAATTCCTGGGATCATACCCTGAGCTGAAGGAAGATGCTCAACCACTGGGCCACCCAGGTGTCCTGACATTTTTGTAATTTTTATAATGTATTGTCAATGTTCATTTAAAGTGATCTGCATGTTTAATTTTCTTTTTCCCTATTGCATCTCAGAACTTCTATCTGGGACTATTTTTCTTCTGTTTGTTTATGTACATGTTTTAAAATTTTCATGAGTGATACAGGCCTGGTAATCAATCTCTGTTTTAAAATGTCTTTATTTCCTCTCACTCTTGATGTACATTTTAACTGCATCTAGAGAGTCCTAGGTGAGTTGTTTTTTTTTTTTTGATCATACAGAAAATGTCATTCCACTACCCTTTGTCTTTCAGAATTACTATTTAAAAATTAGCTGTCTACTTTTTCTCCTTTGAACATAACCTATTCCCCACCATGTCCCTTTCCTGCACAATCTTTGGTTATTTTTAAGATTTTACTCTTGGGGGTAAAAAAACGGGATTTATTCCTTGTTTTTATGCTATTATGTGTCTAGATTTGGATGTCCTATTTATCTTGATGTTCCATAATTGGAATTCATTTGGCTTTTTGAATCTGTGATTTGATGTCTCAGATTAAACATATTTAGTTAGATCTTATGTAAACTCCATATTTCTTAACCTCTCTTTGCACGTTTCCATGGCTGTTTTTGGTCTCTTTCCTATATTCTCAATTATTTATTCATTTTCCTAGCCGCTATTCAGCCTGCTATCTGACCTATCCATAGAAATTTAAATCTGGGTTGTTGCATTTTGAAATAAGTTTTCTTCGGGTCTTTAAAAAAATCTATTAAAATAATATTTTTAGCTTTTTATTCTTTGAAGTATATGGTGTTTTTTTTAAATGATTAGCTGAGGACCTACTTTTAATGAGAAATAAAGGACAAGGGTAGGGACCACTAATCAGAAAATGGGAATTAGGAACACCTGAGTGGTTCAGTGGTTGAACATATGTCTTCAGCTCAGGGTGTTATCCCAGGTCCAGGATTGAGTCCTACATCGGGCTCCCTACGAGGACCCTGCTTCTTCTTCTGTCTATGTCTCTGCTTCTCTCTCTGTGTCTCTCATGAATGAATAAAGTCTTTAAATAAAAGAAAATGGGGATGACTACACTTTTGTGTTTTTTTTAATTCTCTAACTTTAAAATGCATAATGTGAAAACCAGACAAAGACCCCCACTAAAAAGAACTACAGGCCAATATCTCTGATAAACATGGATGCAAAAAATTCTCAATAAGATACTAGCAAATCAAATCAAACAATACATTAAAAGAATCAAGTGGGATTTATTCCTGAGTTGCAGTGGTTCAGTATTCACAAATCAGTCAATGTGATACACTACATTCATAAAAGAGAATAAGAGCCATGTGATCCTCTCCATAGATGCAGAAAAAGCACTTGACAAAATACAGCATTTGTTCTTGATAAAAACCCTCAACAAAGTAGGGATAGATGGAATGCACCTCTACATCATAAAGGCCATATTGGAAAGACTCACAGCTAATATTATCCTCAGTGGGGAAAAACTGAGCTTTTTCCTACAGTCAGGAAGAAGACAGTGATGCCCACTCTCACTGTTACCATTTAACGTAGTCCCGGAAGACCTAGCCTCAACAATCAGACAACAAAAAGAAATAAAAGATATCCAAATCAGCGAGGAAGAAGTCAAAACTTTGACTATATGCAGAACAACATGATACTCTATGTAGAAAACCTGAAAGGCTCCACCAAAAAATTGCTAGAAATAATACATGAATTCAGAAAAGTTGTAGGATATAAAGTCAACATACAAAAATTTGTTGAATGTCTATACACCAATAATGAAGCAGCAGAAAAAGAAGGAATTGATACCATTTGATGCAACTGCACCAACAATAATAAGATACTTAGGAATAAGCCTAACCAAAGAGGTAAAAGATCTGTACGCTGAAAACTACAGAACACTTATGAAAGAAATTGAAGATGACATAAAGAAATGGAAAAACATTCTATGCTCATAGATTGGAACAAACTGTTAACGACAGAGAACTAAGTGGTGATGGAGGGAGGCAAGTGGGGTTGGGCTAGGTGGGTGATGGGTATTAAAGAGGGCACTTGTTGGGACACCTGGGTGGCTCAGCAGTTGAGCATCTGCCTCGGCTTGGGGAGTGATGCTGAGGTCCCGGGATTGAGTCCCACGTCGGGATCCCTGCCTCTCCCTCTCTCTTTCTGTGTCTCTCATGAATAAATAAATCTTTAAAAAGATAGTAAAGAGGGCACTTGTTATGACAAGCACTGGGTGTTATATGTAAGTGATAAGTCACTGAATTCTCGTGAAATCAATATTGCATTGTATGTTAACTAGAATTTAAATAAAAAAGTAAAAAATAAAAAGCGCAGTGTGATGAGTTGATATGGATTCTCACATTCTAGTTAATTAATGCATTCTGTCCCTTACATATTTACTCGTTTTGGGTGAGAACAGTTGTTTTAGTTTCTTAGTAAATTTCAATCGTACAACACAGAATTATCAACTATAGCCACCACGTTTTGCATTAGATCTTCAAACCTCATTCATGTTATAACTAAATGCTTGTGTACTTCTATCCGTCTCTACCCATTTTCCCCACTCACCAGCCCCTGGCAACCACCATTTTACTGTCTGTTTATATAAGTTCAACTTCAAAAAAAATTTTTTGAATTCCACATATACATGGTATCATGAAGTATTTTTTTCTCTTGCTTACTTAGCGTAATGCCTTTCAAGTCTATTCATGTTCTTGAAAATGGTAGGATTTCCTTAAAGTCTAATATTTGCACTTACTTTACTTTATTCATCCACTTACCATCCATCCATCCATCAATGGAAACATGCTTTTTCCCATACCTTGGCTGTTGTGAATACTGCTGTGAACAGATATCTTTTAGAGATATTTTAGTTTCCTTTGGATAAGTATACCCAGAGCTGGGACTGATAGATCATATGGTATTCTATTTTTAGTTTCTTGAGTAATCTCCATACTGTTTTCAGTGGTAGCTGTACCAATTTACATTCCAACCAACAGTGTGTGAAGGTTTCCTTTCGTCCACATTCTCAGCTACATGTGGTACCTCTTGTTTGTTTTGTTTTGTTTCTTTGATAATAGACATTCTAACAAGTATAAATTTATATCTCATTGTAATTTTGATTTGCATTTCTCCAGTGATTAGTGATGTTGAACACTTTTTCATGTATGTGTTGGAATTTTTCTTTCTTGGAAAAATGTTCAGGTCTTTTGAACATATCTCAATTGGGTTATCTAGCATTGGATGAATTCCTTGTATATTTTAGGTATTAACCATTTATTGGTTATGGTTTGGAAATGGTTTCTCCTCATTTCATAGGTTGCCTTTTTTAAAAAGTTTTTACTTTAATCACCCAGTGCTTATCACAAGCGCTCTCTTTAATCCCTATCACTTATTCATTCACCCATCCCCCTAGCTTCCCTCTGGTAACTAGCTTGTTTTCTGTAGTTAAGAATTTGTTTCTTGGTTTGTCTGTCTCTCTTTTTTTCCTCGTTGCTCATTTGTTTCTTAAGTTCCAAATATGAATAAAATCATATGGCATTTGTCTTTCTCTAACTTATTTCACTTAGCATTACACTCTCTGGTTTTATCCATTTTTCTGCAAATGGCAAGGTTTTGTTCTTTTTTATGGCTGAAAAATATTCCATTGTATATATGCCATGTAACTTATCAGTGCACACTTGTGATGTTTCCATATCTTGGCTATTGTAAATAATTCTGCAATAAATATAGGGGTGCATGTATCCTGTGGAATTTGTGTTTTTGTAATCTTTGGTTAAAAACCAGTAGTGCCAATTACTAGATTGCAGGTAGTTCTATTTTTAACTTTTTGAGGAACCTCCATAATTTTTCCACAGTGGCTGTACCAGTTTGTATTCCCACCAACAGTACATAAGGGTTCCCTTTTCTCCACATCCTCACCAACTCCTATTATTTCTTGTGTTTTGATTTTAGCTACTCTGACAGGTGTGAGGTGGTATCTCATTTTAGTTTTGATTTGCATTTCCCTGATGATACATGATAATGAGCATCTTTTCAAATATGTGTGGTGGCCATCTGTATGTCTCCTTTGGAAAAATGTCTTTGTCTTCTGCACATTTTTAAATTGGATTATTTCTTTTTTGGTGTTGAGTTTTATACATTCTTTATAGATTCTGGATTCTAACCCTTATTGGGTATGTCAGCCCTTTATCGGGTATGTCATTTGCAAATATCTTTTCCTATTCCATAGGTTACCATTTAGTTTTGTTGATTGTTTTCTGCACTGCACAGAGGTTTTTATTTTGAGGTAGTCCCCATAGTTTATTTTTGCTGTTGTTTCCTTTGTTTCAGGGGACCTATGTAGAAAAAACTGCTATAGCTCATGTCAGAGAAATTACTTTGCTGTTTTCTAGGATTTTTATCCTCACATATGGGTCTTTAATCCATTTTGAATTTATTTTTTGTGTATGGTGAAAGAATGTAGTCTAATTTCATTCTTTTTCATGTTGCTGTTCTGTTTTCCCAACACCATTTATTGAATAGACTGTCCTTTTCCCCATTGGATACTCTTTCCTACTTTGTCAAATATTAATTGACTATATAATTGTGGGTCTTTACATTTATGTGGGTCTCACATTTAGGTCTTTAATCCATTTTGAATTTATTTTTTGTGTATGGTGAAAGAATGTAGTCTAATTTCATTCTTTTTCATGTTGCTGTTCTGTTTTCCCAACACCATTTATTGAATAGACTGTCCTTTTCCCCATTGGATACTCTTTCCTACTTTGTCAAATATTAATTGACTATATAATTGTGGGTTTATTTCTGTGTTTTCTGTTCCATTGATCTTTTTGTCTATTTTTGTGCCAGAACCATACTGTCTTGATCACTACAGCTTTGAAATATAGCTTGAGTTTCAGAATTGTGATGCCTCCAACTTTTCTTTTTCAAGAGTGCTTTGACTATTTAGGGTCCTTTGTGTTCCATACACATTTTTAAATTGCTTTATTTCTGTGAAAAATAGTATTGATATTTTGATAGATTGTGTTAAATGTGTAGATTGCTTTGGGTCATTTAGGCATTTCAACAATATTTGTTCTTCTAATCCATGAGCATGGAATATCTTTCCATTTCTTTACATCATCTGCAGTTTCTTTTGTCAGTGTTTTATGGTCTTCAGAGTCCAGATCTTTCACCTCTTTTGTTAGATGTGTTCCTAGGTATCGTATTATTTTTGATACAGTTGTAAATAGGATTGTCTTCTTAATTTCTCTCTCTGCTGCTTCATTGTTGGTGTATAGAAATGCAACAGATTTCTGTACATTGATTTTGTAACCTGAGACTTTATTGAATTTGTTTATCAGTTCTAGCAGTTTTGTGGGAAGTCTTTCAGGTTTTGTATCTACAGTATCTTGTCATCTCCAAATAGTAAATATTTTACTTCTTCCTTACCAATTTTGATACCTTTTATTTCTTTTTGTTGTCTGATTGCTGTGGCTAGAAATTATAGTATTATGTGGAATAAAATTGGTGAGAGTGGACATCCTTGTCTTGTTTCATATGTTGCCTTTTGATTTTGTTAGATGGTTTTCCCTGCTGCATAGAGCTTTTTTATTAAATTTTTTTAAAAAAAGATTTTATTTTTAAGTAATCTCTATACCCAACATGGGACTTGAATCTACAACTCCGAGATCATGAGTTGCATGCTCTACTGACCGAGCCAGCCAGGCACCCCTGCACAGAGCTTTTTAGTATGATGCAGTCCCTCTTTTTTTTTTTTTTTTTTTTTTCATTTGTTGCCTTCACTTTTGGTGTCAAAAATAAAATAAAATCATTGCCAAGACCAATGTTAAAGAGCTTACTTCTTATATTATCTTCTAAAAGTTTTGCTGTTCCATGTCTTACCATCAAGGCTTTAATATATTTTGAGTTGATTTTTGTGTATAGTAAAAGGAGTCCCATTTCATTCTTTTGTGTGTGGATATCTAGTTTTCCCAGTACCGTTTATTGAAGAGACTATTTTTTCCCATTGCACATTATTGATGTTTTATCAAAAATCAATTGTAAGTATGTGGGTTTATTTCTGGGATCTCTATTCTGTTCCATTTAAGTGCCTATTTTTATAAAAATACTATCCTCTTTGCTCTATTATTACATATAGTTTGAGATAAGAAAGTATTATACCTCCAGCATTGTTCTTTTTCAGCTTTGGCTATTCACAATCTTTTCACTTGGTTAAATATATTTCTAAGTATTTTATTGTGTTTAATGCTCTTGTAAATGTGATTATTTTATTTCTTTTACAGTTAATTTGTTGTTATTGAATAGAGACACTCTTGATATTGGTATATTGATATTATATCCTGCAACTTTTCTGAATTCATTAATTAGATCTAACAGTTTTTGGTGGAATGTTTAAGATTTTCTACACATAAAGTCATGTCATCTGCAAATAGATAGAACTTAGTTTTTCCTTTCTGATTTAGATGACACTTAATTTTTTTTTCTTGCCTAATTGCACTGAGTAGTAGGTGTGGTGATAGTGGGCATCCTTGTCTAGTTTCTAATCTTAGAGGAAAAGCTTTCAAGCTTTCATCATTATGATATATGTGGGCTTGTCCTATATGCCTTTTATTGTGTTGCAATATGTTTCTTTCTCTCCCTAATTTGTTGAAGTTCTGAGAATGAATGGATTTTGAATTCTGTCAATTGCTTTTTATGCATTCACTAGGGTTATCATATTATTTTAATCCCTTATTCTATTAAATATGTTATCTATTATTATTATTTTTTGTTTATTTGCATTTATTGAACCATGGACAAATAATGTATGATACTTTTATTGTGTTGTTGATTTTGGTTTGCTAATATTTATTGAGAATTTTTGCATCTATTGATCTGTGGTTTTGGGTTTGTTTTTGTTTTTTGTTTTTTTCTCCCTGTAATGTCCTTATCTGCCTTTGATATCAGGATAATGCTGGCCATGTAAAGTGAATTCAGGAGTGTTCCTTCCTCTCCATTTTGTTGGAAGAGTTTAATAAGGATTGTTGCTAATACTTCTTTCATGTTTGATAAAATTCAACCAATGTAACCATCTGATCCTGGTCTTTTCATTGTTGAGAGATTATTTTATTTTATTTTATTTTATTTTATTTTATTTTATTTATATCTATTTATGAGAGAGACAGAGACATAGGCAGAGGGAAAAGCAGACTCCCTGCAGGGAGCCTGAGGCAGAACTCGATCCCAGGACCCCAGGACCAGGACCTAAGCCAAAGGCAGATGCTGAACAACTGAGCCACCCAGGCGCCCCTGTTGAGAGGTTTTTGATTACTGATTCAATGTCTTGTCTCATTATTGGTCTGTTCATATTTTCTATTTCTTCATGATTCAGTCTTTATAGGTTATATGTTTCTATGAATCTATCTATTTTTTTAGGTTTCCAATTATTGCCATATAATTGTTCACAGTAATCTCTTGTGATACTTGTATGCCTGTGGCGTCAGTTATAATATCTCTTTTTTTCATTTTTTATTTTATGGAGTTAAAAGTTTTTTCTATTTGAGTATAGTTAACACATTACATTAATTTCAGGTATACAACATAGGCATTCAATTTCTCTATGCATTATACTATGCTCACCACAAATGTAGCTACCATGTTTTTTTAAAGCCACTTTTAAAAAAAAAGAATTTTACTTATTTAAGAGACCATGAGCTGAGCATGGAGCCTGATCGAGAATCTGATCCCATGACTCTGAGATCATGACCTGAGCCAACGACAGATGCTTAGGCAACTGAGCCACAGAGGCACTCCTGTGGCTACCACATTTCACTATACAATACAATTACAATAACACTGACTATATTCCCTATGCTGTGCCTTTTATTTCCATGACTTATTTATTCTATAACTAGAAGTCTATATCTTCCACTCTCCATGTTTTTGCCCATCCCTTCACCCCTACTTCTCACACAACCATCAGTTTATTCTCTGTATTTTTTTAATATTTTTTTCTTTATTTATTTATGATAGTCACACAGAGAGAGAGAGAGAGGTAGAGACACAGGCAGAGGGAGAAGCAGGCTCCATGCACCGGGAGCCCGATGTGGGATTCAATCCCAGGTCTCCAGGATCACTCCCTGGGCCAAAGGCAGGCGCCAAACCACTGTGCCACCCAGGGATCCCCTATTCTCTGTATTTATAGGACTGATTCTGCATTTTCTATTTTTATTCATTTGAGGTTTTTGGATTCCACATTTCTATTTCTCAGTATGACAATTCACTTAGCATAATACCCACTAGGTCCATCCATATTGTTGCAAATGACATAATCTTATTCTTCTTAAGGCTGAATAAAATTCCATTGCCTATTTCTTACTGAACCATTTGTCTATTGATATACATGTAGGTTGCTTCCATATCTTGGCTATTGTCAATAGTGCTGCAATAAATATAGGGGTGTATATATCTTTTCAAATTAGTGTTTTCATTTTCTTGGGTAAATACTCAATAGTGGAATTACTGGTCCACATGGTATTTCTACTTTTAATTTTTTTAGGAAACTCCATATTTTTTTCAACTGTGGCTGTAACAATGCACACTCCCAGCAACAGTACACAAGGGTTCCTTTTTCTTCTAGACCTTCTTGCCAATACTTGTTACTTCTGATGTTTTTATTGTAGCCATTCTCACAAGTATAAGGTGATATGTCATGATATGTCATTATGGTTTTGATTTACATTTCCCTGATGATAAGTGGTCTTGGCATCTTACGTGGGTCTTTAGTCATCTGTATTCTTTTTTTTTTTTTAAGATTTATTTATATATGATGGACATAGAGAGAGAGGCAGAGACACAGGAGGAGGCAGAAGCAGGCCCATGCCAGGAGCCTGACGTGGGACTCGATCCCGGGACTCCAGGATCGCGCCCTGGGCCAAAGGCAGACGCTAAACCGCTGAGCCACCCAGAGATCCCCTAGTCATCTGTATTCTTCTTTAGAAAATATTCCTTTACAGATCCTCTGCCCATTTTTTAATTGTATTTTTTTCTTTTGGAAGGGATGTTGACTTGTATAAATTGTCTATAATTTTAGGTATTAAAAAATTATTGGATATATCTCTTGGAAATATCTTCTCTTATTCCATAGGTTGTCTTTTTGTTTTGTTTATGATTTACTGTGCTGTGCAAAAGTTTTTCTTTTGATGTAACCCCAATAGTTGATTTTTGCTTTTGTTTCCCTTGCCCTAGGAGATGTATCTTAAAAAATGTTGATATGACTTGTATCAGAAATTATTGCCTATGTTTTTTCTAGGATTTTTATGGTTTCAGGCCTCATATTTAGGTCTTTAACCCAATCTGAGTTTATTTTTGTATATGGTTTTGGAAGTGGCCCAGTTTTTTTCTTTTTTTTTTTTTAAAGATTTTATTTATTTATTCATGAGACACACACAGAGACAGAGAGAGAGAGAGAGAGAGAGAGAGAGAGAGAGAGGAAGAGACACAGGCAGAGGGAGAAGCAGGATCTGTGCAGGGAGCCCGACGTGGGACTCAATTCCAGGTCTCCAGGATCAGGCCTTGGGTGGAAGGTGGCACTAAACCGCTGAGCCACCTGGGGCTGCCCATACACAAACAATTTTATTGAAAATCAAGATACATAAACTTCAAAAATATTCAAAGATTTTTAACCCATAGCAAATTGTTTCCTGCTTCGATATTAGTAATATTTACTTGTAATTAAGTTAATTAGCCCCATTTATGTCTACAGCACAGCTTCTCAGATTATCTGTGGTAAAGGACTGATGTTTTATTTATTATTATTTTTTTTAAAGATTTTATTTTTTTAATTTATTTATGATAGTCACAGAGAGAGAGAGAGAGGCAGAGACACAGGCAGAGGGAGAAGCAGGCTCCATGCACTGGAGCCCGACGTGGGATTCGATCCCGGGTCTCCAGGATCGTGCCCTGGGCCAAAGGCAGGCGCCAAACCGCTGCGCCACCCAGGGATCCCAGGACTGATGTTTTAAATTCTAGTCCATTACAGATCTACCTGTGGCCCTACTGTGAACTGAACTGCATACCACCCAAATTCATATGTTGTTTTCTTTTACATATAGCTGTCCTGTTTTCTTAATACCATTTATTGAAGAAATTGTTCTCCATTTTGTATTCTTGCCTCTTTTATCATAGATTAGTTGACCTAATTAGCATAGTTTTTTTTTTCTGAGCTCTCTTCTGTTCCATTGATTTATGTGTCTGTTTTTGTGCCAGTACCATAATGTTTTCATCACTACAGTTTTATAGTATATCTTGAAAACCGAACTTGTGATACCTCCAGCTTTGTCTTTCTCCAGGTTGCTTTGTCTGTTTGCGGTATTTTGTGACCAAGAAAAGAAGACAAAGTGCCCAAATAAATAAAATCAGAAATGAAAGAGAAAAAGTAGCATGTGACATCACAGAAATACAAAATATTATAAGAGACTGCTGTGAACAATTATATGCCAACACATGGGACAACCTAGAAGAAATGGATAACCCTAGAAACACAATCTTCCAAAACTGAATCAGGAAGAAATACAAAATTATTCCTGATTTTATTTATTTGAGTTTTCTTCTCTTTTCTTCTTAGTGTAGCCAAAGTTTTGTTTAGTTTTGTTATTTCTTTCTATTATTTTTCTGGTCTCTGTTTTATTTATTTCTGTTCTGATCTTTATTATTTCCCTTTTCCCCCAATATTTACTTATTGATTTTCTGTCTAGACGATCTATCCATTGTTGAAAGTAGGGTATCGAAGCCTTCCACTATTATAGTATTTTTTTTTCTCCTTCAGATCTTTAAAAAATTATATATTTATTTTAGAGAGAGTGTGTGGGGGGGAGGGGGAGTAGGGAGGAGCAAAGGCAAAGGGAAAGACTTAAGCAACTCTGGAGCTTAAGGAACTGTCACAGAGCAAGGAAATGTCGTGGAGATTGATCTTATGACCAAACTGAAATCAAGAGCTGGATGCTTTACCAACTGTGCCAGCCAGGTGCCCCTGATTCAGACCTCTTAGTATTTGCTTAATATATTTAGGTGCTCTCATGTTGGGCACATGTGTATATATTGATGATTATTAGTTCTTCTTGATCAAGTGACTCTTGTATCATTATATAATGAACTTCTTTGTCTTTTGTTACTATTTTTGGCTTAAAGCCGATTTTATCTAATGTAAGTATAGCTACCTCTGCTCTCTCTTGGTTTCAACTTGTATAGAATATCTTTTTTATCTGTTCACTTTTAGCCTATGTATACTAAAGCTGAAGTGAGTCTCCTATAGGAAGCATATATTTGAGTCTTACATATTTTTTTTGAGTCTTACATATTTTATCCATTCAGTCACTCTATGTCTTTCCATAGGAGAAATCAATGCATTTTCATTTTGAGTAATTACTGATAGATAAGGACATATTTACACCATCTTATTGTTTCCTGGATGCTTTTTATAGTTCCCTTAAACCTTTCCTCTTTTGCTGCATTCCTTTCTGAATTGGTGATTTTCTCTAGTTGTATGCTTTGATTCTCTTCAGTTTATCATTCATGAGTCTATTGTAGGTTTCTACTTTTTGGTTACCATGAGGCTTACATGAAACACCTTATATGTATAATAGTCTGTTTCAAACTCATAACAAACTACAGTCACAAATTAAAACTCTACACTTTTCTCCCCTTTTATATTTTTGATGTCACAGTATGCCTCTTTTTATGTTAATAAATCATTGTAGCTGTAACCATTTTTAAACAGTTTTCTCCTTTAACTGTTGAACTAGAGTTAAGTGGTTAACATAACACCATATTGGAGTAGGAGTATTCTGAATCTGAGAGTATCTTTTAATAATAAATTTATTTTTTATTGGTGTTCAATTTGCCAACATACAGAATAACACCAAGTGCTCATCCCGTCAAGTGCCCACCTCAGTGCCCGCCACCCAGTCACCCTCACCCCCCGCCCTTCTCCCCTTCCACCACCCCTAGTTCGTTTCCCAGAGTTAGGAGTCTTCCATGTTCTGTCTCCCTTTCTGATATTTCCCACTTATTTTTTCTCTTTTCCCCTTTATTCCCTTTCACTATTATTTATATTCCCCAAATGAACGAGACCATACAATGTTTGTCCTCCAATTGACTTATTTCACTCAGCATAATACCCTCCAGTTCCATTCACGTCGAAGCAAATGGTGGGTATTTGTCATTACTAATGGCTGAGTAATATTCCATTGTATACATAGACCACATCTTCTTTATCCATTCATCTTTCGATGGACACCAAGGCTCCTTCCACAGTTTGGCTATTGTGGAAATACAGCAATTTGGCAGTGTAGCAGGATACAAAATCAATGCCCAGAAGTCAGTGGCATTTCTATACACTAACAATGAGACTGAAGAAAGAGAAATTAGGAGTCAATCCCATTGACAATTGCACCCAAAAGCATAAGATACCTAGGAATAAACCTAACCAAAGAGGTAAAGGATCTATACCCTAAAAACTACGGAACACTTCTGAAAGAAATTGAGGAAGACACAAAGAGATGCAAAAATATTCCATGCTCATGGATAGGAAAAATTAATATTGTGAAAATGTCAATGTTACCCAGGGCAATTTACATGATTAATGCAATCCCTATCAAAATACCATGGACTTTCTTCAGAGAGTTGGAACAAATTATTTTAAGATTTGTGTGGAATTGGGAAAGACCCCGAATAGCCAAGGGAATATTAAAAAAGAAAACCATAGCTGGGGGCATCACAATGCCAGATTTCAGGTTGTACTACAAAGCTGTGGTCATCAAGACAGTGTGGTACTGGCACAAAAACAGACACATAGATCAGTGGAACAGAATAGAGAATCCAGAAGAGGACCCTCAACTTTATGGTCAACTAATATTCGACAAAGGAGGAAAGACTATCCATTGGAAGAAAGACAGTCTCTTCAATAAATGGTGCTGGGAAAATTGGACATCCACATGCACAAGAATGAATCTAGACCACTCTCTTACACCATACACAAAGATACAAAGTGAATGAAAGATCTAAATGTGAGACAAGATTCCATCAAAATCCTAGAGGAGAACACAGGCAACACCCTTTTTGAACTCGGCCACAGTAACTTCTTGCAAGATGCACTCACGAAGGCAAGAGAAACAAAAGCAAAAATGAACTATTGGGACTTCATCAAGATAAGAAGCTGTTTCACAGCAAAGGATACAGTCAACAAAACTAAAAGACAACCTACAGAATGTGAGAAGATATTTGCAAATGACATATCAGATAAAGGGCTAGTTTCCAAGATCTATAAAGAACTTATTAAACTCAACACCAAAGAAACAAACAATCCAATCATGAAATGGGCAAAAGACATGAACAGAAATCTCACAGAGGAAGACATACATAGACATGGCCAACAAGCACATGAGAAAACGCTCTGCATCACTTGCCATCAGGGAAATACAAATCAAAACCACAATGAGATACCACCTCCCACCAGTGAGAATGGGGAAAATTAACAAGGCAGGAAACCACAAATGTTGGAGAGGATGTGGAGAAAAGGGAACCCTCTTGCCCTGTTGGTGGGAATGTGAATTGGTGCAGCCACTCTGGAGAACTGTGTGGAGGTTCCTCAAAGAGTTAACAATAGATCTGCCGTAAGACCCAGCAATTGCACTGCTGGGGATTTACCCCAAAGATACAGATGCAGTGAAAAGCCGGGACACCTGCACCCCGATGTTTGAGAGTACGTTTATCTTTACCAACGTGTTGTATATTTTCAGGTGTTCTCATATGACTAATTATCAACCTTTCAATTCAGCTTCAAGCACTCCTTTCAGCATTTCTTGTAAGGCAGCTCTAGTGATGGTAACTTCCCTCAGTTTTTGTTTGTTAGAAGAAGTCTTTATTTTGCCTTCATTTCTGAAGACAGCTTTGGCAAGTTAAGTATTCCTGGTTGGCAGGGTTTTTTGTTTGTTTGTTTGTTTGTTTGTTTGTTTTTGCAGGATTTTGAATATATCATTCTATTATCTCCTGGCCTGCAAGATCTCTGCTTAAAAATCTGCTTTAGCCTAATGGGACTTACCTTGAATGAGAGATTTTTTTTTTTCTTGTTGCTTTTGAAATTCCTTCCTTGTCTTTGATTTAGTCAGCTTCATTATAATATGTCTTGTAGAAGATCATTTTGGGTTGAAATTTCGTGGTGACTTATTAGTTTCATGAACTTGGATATCCACATCTCTCCCCAGATTTGGGAAGTTCTCAGCCATTATTTATTTAAACTAAACTCTTCACCCCCTTTTCTCTCTTCCTTCTGTGACCCCAGTGATACTTCCATTGTTTTTTGTTTTGTTTATCATGGTGTCCCATAATTTTCATAGGTTTTCTTTATTCCCTTTCATTCTTTTTCCTTTTGGCTCCCCTATTTGGATACTTTAAGTTGACCTTATTCTTTATTCTGCTTTGTCAAGTCTGATATTTAAGGTCTCTAGTGAACTATTCAGTTACTGTATTCTTTAGGTCCAAAATTTCTGTTTAGTGTTTAAAAAAAAAAATGTCTTCTATCTCTTTGTTGGACTTCTCATTTTCTTCTTGTATTGTCTTCCTGATATTGTTCAATTGTTTATACGTGTTTTCTTATAGCTTCTTGAGCATCTTTAGAAGAACTGTTTTGAATTATTTGTTGAGCAATTCTTGGATCTCCATTTCTTTGGGGCCAGTTACCAGAGACTTACTCTATTCCTTTGGTGGAATCGTTTCCCTAATTTTTTGTGATTCCAATAGCCTTTGGTAGATCTGTGCACTTGAAGAAGTCACCTCTTTTGAACTTTATAACCTGACTTTGGTAAGGTAAGATTTTTACTTCAGAGTAGGTGCATGCTGATGCAGGGTACCAAGTGTAGGGGTATGAGTGGCAATGGGTGTCTTTGGCTCTGGCCACTGAGGTCCACAGAATCAACATCTCTGTGGTCCTTGGTGAGCGTTCAAAGGGTCCATAGTGTCTTCAAGGGCAGTTGGGGTCCTCAGTGGACCTCCAGGTACAATGGCTAGGGAGCAGGCAAGTCGTGGTGCTAGCCAGAGCTTGTGGTGACATATTTGGCTGCAGGGTCTAGCTGCAGGTGCCTGTGTAGTGTCATGTGCCAGCTGGGCACATAGTGTTGTGGTGGAGTCCGGACAGCAGCAAAGCACAGGCCCAAACACAGGCTCATTTGCCTGCACTACTGTGGCTGCTGGGTATTGCCATGGGTGCAAGGCAGTGTCAACTGTTGTCAGGAGTCAGACCTGGGGTGTGTGGGTACACACCTGAAGGAGCTAGCTCTGGCATAGGCCAGTGACAGAAAACAGGGCCTTATCTGGGCCCAAAAACAATTTCAGAAGCCCTGGCTGTTGGTGCCCTTTCCTATGCTTTCACAATCTTACTCCAAGGCATGAACACTGCAGTGGAGCCCAGTTATCAGGCTGGCAGTGGGCAAGTGCACAGCTAGATGGGTAAGTCCCAAGCACACACATGGTGGTGGGGTCAGCAGTGGGGGTCTAGGCTGGCATTTTACACTTTACACTTGTGCACCTGCAGAGGCCTGAGCTGGCTGCTGGTGCGTTTCCAGGCTCTTCTGAGAGCCAGAGAGGGGAAGTAGTGGGAGGAGACTCAGTCAACTGACATCAGCAGATATCAATACCTGTGGGGTACAAGCTAGTGAAAACTACAGAGGTTGCATGGAGGCTAAGTTGGCCACTGATTTCTTCAGTGGCAAAATGTGCTGCATGTCTCTGAAACAGGTTGTGCTACATGGCTGCTCTTAGTGACTCTTGTGTTTCTTTTGCTTCTAACCATCTCTTTATATCTCACCTTTGTTGGTCTCTGGGTGGGATGAAACTGAAGTGGGACCTATGTGTGGTACTCTGAATGGCTGGGGAAGCTGGTCACTCATTCTGCTTTTCCTTTTCTATTAAGTGGAATTCTTTCTGGCCTGGGAGTTCCCTCTTGGAACTGAGCAGTTGGCACATCTCATTCTTTGTGAATTTCTTTGCAGAAATTTTCAGGGATGAAGGTTTGAAACAACACATATAGTACACAGGGGGCATTGATATGACCAAAGGCTCACAATATCCCTCCTATGAGAAACTATAAAGTACGGGGCTGTGAAAACATCTTCACCACCAGTGTCAAATGAATATATTCCATTTTCTTAAAAAAAAAAAAGAAAGAAAGAAAGAAAATAGGGCTACTTTTCTTTCATTTTTCATTCATTTTTATTTTGCTCACATAACTCACCTGAGTACCTTCCATTATACTTGCAGAATGGCTCTATCTATTGGCCCACTATGGACTCTCAAAGATGAAGATAAATCTTACCAAAAATAGGTAGGTAGCTAAGCCAATGGGAAAGATCCTGTGCTTTTGTCATCTGTCTCAAAGGGAGTGAGACAGATTCCTTTCCAGATCTGTCAAAACAATAATAACTATAGTTGTGTCACTATAGATGTTTCTGGGGTGTGTGTGTATGTGTGTGTGTGTGTGCAGGTGTACACGCACGAGTGTATGTTTTGAACCTGGAATTTGGGACACAGTTTATTACAGAAATTCTGCTAATGAGAACTAGGGTTTGAACCCTGGCTCTCTAATGCACTCTGCTTCCAAGCACTGACATTACAATGCTGGCTTTGGAGATGTGCAAAGAAACTCACTATCTTAAATAAGGAATAACGAGTAATACCTAATTCACTTGGGGTCCTTGTGGGACGAGACAATCTTAAAAGAGGGCACTTTTAATTCTTGGTCAGCGGTCAAGTAAAATAAGTGCAAGGCATTACAGACACCAAAGTCTTATAATTACTATGTCCCTGGATAATTACTCCAGGGTTAGAGAATATTTAAAAGCTTTACACGTTGCAGAGTATAAGAAAGAAATACATTTTATCATTGCAAATTTGACCAAATGCAGCAGTGATTAATTGCTGCTTTAGTTAACATATCCTGTATATCCTTCTCAAATTAATATGGTTAGAAATATCACTGTTTTTTTCTTCCCCAGTCTCAGAGCGTTGGCTTGTCAGTAATACATAAAGAAGATTTTTATATTTCATCGTATCCCTCCCAGTCTTCAAAAGCAGACTGTTATTACATCTTCTTTTCTTTCTTTTAAAGCAGGACAGGGTTAAAACCCTCAACTTGAAAGACATGTAGAAAATTTGGCTTAGTTACAGGGATTTCAAAGACCAGAGCCAAAGTTATTATGTTTGTGCCAAGAAGAAGAATGGAAGGAGCATATGACTGGACCCATCTGTAGCAAATTGCCTTTGATGATGCAACAAAAAATAATTAAAACAGAACAAAGAACAGTGAATGATCCCAGTAGTGAACAAAATCCTCTGGAAGGCTGATAAAAATGCTGGTGCAGAAAAACAGCATTTCTTTCAGGAAGAAATTGTGAGAAGGAGAATTCATTTCTTTAACCTTTAAAGAAGTCTTACTGTTTCTACGTGGGCTCTGTCCCATTAACATTCTTTTCTAACCTCGTATCAGCTCTAATAACATTTAGTTCTGACTCTGAAGCCCTGAGATGGAATGCCACTATGCAATATTTTTGCAGTTTTATGATCAATAAAATACCCTTATGCCAGAACATAGTAATCAATGCATAAGAAATGAATTTCAAACAAAACAATAATAAAAGTATTACCAAGATAAATATCTTTTAGATATTAAAAATGTCACATATAGAAAATAAACATTGCAACATATATACTACAACCATAAGATCTATAATATTTGGAGAAGTCATGAATTAAAACCTGAAGGCTTATGAAATAACACATTAGAATTTAAGAATGATGGGCAGCCCACATGGCGCAGCGGTTTGGTGCCGCCTGCAGCCAGGGGTGTGATCCTGGGGACCCAGGATCGAGTCCCACGTTCAGCTCCCTGTGTGGAGCCTGCTTCTCCCTCTGCCTGTCTCTCTCTCTCCTTCTCTCTCTCTCTGTGTCTCTATGAATAAACAAATAAAATCTTAAAAAAAGAATTTAAGAATGATGAAGATAATTATTACACCATAATATTTGTGCATAGAGTGGTAATTGCTTTCTGGCTCCAAAGATACAAATTTAGACTGAAATTTAACAAATGAGAATTGCATTTTTATACCTAATGATGAGATGTAGAGTACTCTGGATCTATGGTTTATGGGAACAATGTAGAATAATTACTACATTATATAATCTTCCAAGTCAGATTTCACTTCCTGTTAGAATTTTTCCTAGAGTTTGTCTGAGTTTTCATTTTCCCTTCAATGTGAGAAGTTTATGAAGCCTCACTAATTGGACTGGAAATTTCTATGAGAAATGCAGAGTATGGAATAATGATAGCATTCTCATTCTTCACTCTTGTGCTTCCAGTATACCCCAAAGAGAAGTAGTTTGGGTCTACACTTTTCTTTCTGTTCCACTTTAGGGCAATTCTATCATTCCATTCCCTCACTTGTCATGATCATAACTAATCTTCTCCTAAGCAGTGAAGTCGCCAAAGAGCTTCTCAAGCCCTTGAAGTGTTCACTCTGTATTCAGTGGCTGCTGGGTTATGCTGTCAGCTTGGAAGAGGCCCCTTAGGATGGAAAGAATGAGAGATTCAGCCAAAAAAAAAAAAAAATGCTCATTCTAACTGAAGAAGTTTTGTGAAGCCTAGTGATGGCTATATGAGGCTCAGCTAAATCTGGCCTAGTAGATTTTATAAGGTGGTAATTGTTTGTATTGTTCTAACAAAGCATAGTTCTGTTATATACATATTTTATACTCCTGCCATTCTGTGGTAAAATGCAATCCTATTTACTAAGTTTTACTTTGAATCTGTTTCTTTGGAGATGGGAATTTATAACTTTGTGAACAAATATCATAATAATTATTTCAACTATCTTTAAGGTAGTCTATTTTAACTCCAATGACCATGATTTAGGAATAGTTGGCTTTAAAGTCAATTTGAAACAAAAATGACCAAAAGTAAACACCCTACAATGAAGTACTGTTTGCAAATGATGTCGGGTTTAAACTAAATGCAGTAAATCATGAGTATCCTGCTTGCACAGGAGATACATACACACACACAGAAATATAGTACAGTTGGCAACTTGAATACTCGCAGAAGAATATCAGAGTATTGAGAGACCCCAATGGTAAGTTGTCATCTGTATAAAGACATGAGATAACCAACTGACCCTGCTGCCAAGAAGGAAGAGAGGAAAAGTTAATGGATTGGAGCCATGGGAGAAAGGCTGTGCATTCCTTCTGTACATAATGCCCAGAACCTAACTATCGACAAGGCTGAAAGGAGACTTGTATAATTGGCAGCTCTATGTCACCCTGAAGCACTTCCTTCTGCTGTTCATGGAGGCCAGGACACAGCAGGGATTCCAATTTCAATCAGCACAAGGACAACCATCCTACCAAGGAACACAGTGTGACATAGGAAGAGACTGACAAATATCACAAGGATGAAATGAGATGATTATGTCATATGGATCATTTACATTAGGCATTAATCTAATTAAGAATGATGTGTAAAAATATAAATGAAACCAGTCAAAAAGAGATTAGTATAACTAACATGTAGAGTCTAAAATAGAGCAAAGAAAAAGAAAAACAATTTGTTTGGGATACCTGTTTAATTAAATGAATTGAACCAAAGGTTTGGAAATCCAGCTCATATTTTTGGAATCATGCCAATTGTTTCTTAATGTAATCTTAACAACTAATTTCAGCTCAAGTAGTACTAAAAGACATTACTGATTGTCCTTCACACAAACATGTTATTGTGAGATCTGCCTTTTTATAGGGACATTTCAAAAATCAAAGCTAAAGTAATTTTCAATATACAATTAAAATATTAAAGAAATGGATTTGCTGATTTTGTGAAATGGACAATTCACAATTATCTGCTTTTGTTTTCAGAAATTCCTCCAGTTGTGTTTGCTATATTAAGTACTAACATTTACCCTAAAAATCCCAAGTTCATGCTCTTTAAGTCTTGAAATGGCCTTTGTACAAAAGTGATAAAATTCTGAGTGAGTTTGCTTGGCAGCAGATGCCGGCAATTCAGATACCAGAAAATTTGGGGGCTGTAGGTGAAAATGGGTGGCTCTTTATTTTTTTTTAAGATTTTGTTTTTATTTATTCATGAGAGACACAGAGAGAGAGAGGCAAAGACAGGCAGAGGGAGAAGCAGACTCCATGCAGAGAGCCTGATGCAGGACTCGATCCCAAACTCCAGGATCATGCCCTGAGCCTCAACTGCTGAGCCACAAAATGGGTGGCTCTTTAAAACTATATGTCAAGAGATTGCAAGAGTGGGGAAAAAAAAGAAACAAGAGATTGCAAGAGTGGGGAAAAAAAAGAAACAAAGGGTAAGAGGGTAGGGTTGCAACAGGGAGACACTTTCCAAAATGATATTAATGGTTTACATGGATTACTTTGGGCTTTGTCTTTCTAAATACGATACTGTATATTTAATCATATCATTGAAAGATAATTAGGGGCTATGTCTTCCCTTTCTTTATCAGTCAGAGTGGTTTTCCAAGACAATAGTGATCTGCCCTAAAACAGCTGTTAAATGACAATGTAAACTCTTACTCTTTTTACTGGGCCTTAAAAACTAGTTTTAGCCTCAGTAATAGAATCTTGGCTGCTCATTTTGATTCATCTCAGTTTGGTCTTCACCTGTTATTTATGATTTCTCCCTTTAAGAGAACAGCTCTTGAGGAGCAGTAGCATGGAAAATGTTCTGGTGGATATACGTGTGTGTATATACGTGGTATGGTACTAGATGCATATACACAGGTGTTTATATACATGGTATAGTAGATACATACATACACATGCCTGTGTGTACAGGTATATGTATACATGCCTACATATATGTTTTCACTGGATCTCAATGAATGTGCAATCAGAAGGGGGATATGATTGTTCTTAGTGGGCTGTAGTGAACTACAAGCATGGAGCAGAAGCAAATGACCCTGTGCCTCTTCTGTCTATTGGGTTAAAAGAGCTGCATGCATTCTCCTGAGATGATTAGAACTGCAGAAGGAGGGATCCCTGGGTGGCGCAAGCGGTTTGGCGCCTGCCTTTGGCCCAGGGTGCGATCCTGGAGACGCAGGATCGAATCCCACGTCGGGCTCCCGGTGCATGGAGCCTGCTTCTCCCTATGCCTGCTTCTCCCTTCTGCCTATGTCTCTGCCTCTCCTTCTGTCTCTCTCTCTCTCTGTGTGACTATCATAAAATTAAAAAAAATAAAAAAATTAAAAACTGCAGAAGGAAGTAAGAGGGAAAAGATCTCCAGCAGACATTTGGCTGTACTTCTTGACAGGACAAATGTGCAGACCTCTGTGGTCCAGGGCATTGTGCAGTAGGATGATTGCTGGGCTGTTTTGTCCTTAGAGTGTCCTTCAAGTGACAAGCTTCCAGCTCATTCATTAGTCTTCTCTCCCCAGGTATGCTGGGGCACTAATCTAATCCTTGAGCCTGAAGGATCTATATATCTCATATTTACATATTTATGTTTGTCTGTTTCCTTTATTTTTATTTTTCTTCATTGCTCTCCCAAGTCATCTCACTGGAAAGAAAAAGAGAATGAGGGAAGACATTGTTTAAATAATTATGATTTATATTTTAGAAATATATTTTTAATTTACTACTAATAATTTTAAATATGCATGCATGAATATATTGGTGAAATGTTCATGTGTCCTACATTCCAGGCATTGTGTGAGCAACCTTAAATACTCAATCTATAATTCTCACAAAAGACAAGGTAAATATGATAGTTTTCATTTTTCACATGAATAAAATGAAGGTTATGGCAGTTAACAAGGTGTCTAATTAGTAAAGAACTGGTTTACTTTTGTTACACTCCATTGAGCTCCAAATAAATATATTTGAGTAAGATTAGAAAATAGTGGGATGCTCTGGCTTCTCTGTCATTGACTGTGCGGTTTAAGGAATGGGAAATACTGGGAAAAAAACAGCACTGCCCTCCCATCCAAGTTTCATGGAAGACATCACTAACTGTGGTTTTTCTGCTAAGCCCACGTGCAGTTTTTGAATTTTCAGTCTTTGATAAACGGGAAGAAACTTTGGCATCTCAAATCTATGGTTAGAACTTTATATCATTTTTGTTATTTTAATCTATTCATTTAATATATTTCCCTAATACTTACCTAATTACCTTCCTCTTTTCTGTGTGTGTGTGTTTGTATGTTTGTCTATTCACCACTTCTTTTGGTACATTCATTAGTGTACTAGAATCTGCTTAATTTTTACTATAACTATTTCTTAACCACAATATTATCACTGAGTTTCATCTTGTATCACCGTTTCTAATCCCTGGAACAACAATAGGACTAAATAAATTCAATAAATGCAATAAATGCAATAATTATTCCTTACATGTAATGTTCTTGTCCCTAGTAAATTTCTTAACATTTATGCTGAGTAATTAACCCACCACTCACAGGCATTGGGGTCGCAGTGATGTTGCCTAAAAATTTAAGGGATGCACACAGTTCTTTTATATTAAATCTTAATATGGCTCTCCTATTGTGTGTGTGTGTGTGTGTGTGTGATTGAAAGGCTAAACCAAATAAAACTTTGATTTATAGATTTATTCTAGCATTTCAGCAACTTTTTGTTCAGATAATAAGTTATAGAGCAAGAATTGTTCGTACCTTTTTAAAGAGAAATAATACATTTGGCTTAGAAGGGGCATAAACCAAAAAAAAAAAAAAAAAAAGAAGGGGCATAAACCATGTCTTACAGATGGCCTCCTGTTAACAAAGCTCTCCAATTCCAGATCGTAGACAGCAACATGGGCATTAGATTCAGGCAAATGTGAGTTAAGTCTCTGCTTGCAGTGTGTTCTTGGCTTCAAGTTTCCTAATTACTGAGATTCAGTTTTCTTATTTATGAAGTGAATTAATAATAGGTACTTTCAGGGTTATTTTTAACATTATAAGACTATATCTCGGATGCCAGAATAATTACAGCAATTACTATACATATAGTATATTATATATTATTCACATATAGCATATACATATATGAAAGCAAATCAAAAGCTCAATTATTTTATAATTTACTGAGCATCTTCTGTATAGGAGATAATTTACATGGCAACTTTGATAGAGGAACACAGAAATTGGAATTTCCCATGAAGGAATTCATCCCAATAAGATATAGATGTAGATATAAGATATATAAGATATACATATTTATATGTATATATATACACACACACTAAATATATGTATATGTATACAAGCAGACTAAATATCAAATCACATGCAATAATTTCCTGAATTAAAAATATCAGGAGCTGTAAGTACTTGACCTCTTTCTCACCACCTGTCCAGAATCTCTGCCCACTGTCAATTGTTCTAGGTCAACCTTCAAACCTTGTCCACTGTCAATTGTTCTAGGTCAACCTTCAAACCTTGTGGACATAATAAAGAGTCTGACCCCACATCATTTTCCCTTACTGCTTTTGTCTTCTTGGGGTGGGGAGAGAGGCTTTGGTAGATGAAGTGCTAGCAATCTGGACGTGAGTGGATGATCTCTAAAAGATTTAGCTAGCATTCGTTGGAGGCGCCATATTTGGTGAATTACATCAAAGATATTCCATCTTTATAAAATACAGGTATATGTTTATCTCTTCCCTCTTTCCCCCTCTCTTCAAGCTTCTCACCCAGGCAGGTGCTCAAAAGGTATTTCTGAAGTTGGTCTCATTCTGCATTCTTTAACTCTGAAATGCGAATCTCAAAGCACTATGTCCTATCAATTTATTTCTCAAAATTCTAAACATTCTTGGAGTGCCTGAGTGGCTGAGTTAGTTAAGCATCTGCCTTGGGCTCAGGTCATGATCCTCGGGTCCTAGGATCAAGCCTCATGTCCAACTCCCTGCTCAGTGGGGAGCCTGCTTCTCACACTGCCCCTCCCCTATTCTTTCTCTCTCTCTCTCTCAAATAAATAAATAAATAAATAAATAATAAATAAATAAATAAAATCTTTAAAAAATACGAAACATTCTTTTCTATCTCATGGTGAGCCCAATACCTCCTTATTTTCCTAGTCTCTGCCTTTTCTTCTCTATCATGACCACCACACCCTTCCCCATCCTGAGAGGATTATTTCCTCTATGCTAAGTGATCTTCAAAATCCTTTATGTATAATATCTCTTTTAGTCATTTTAACCCTATGTATTGGGTGCTATAGGTCCATACTTCCCTACCCATAAATTCAAAACCTAAAAAGCTCTGAAAATTAAAAACAATGTTTTTTACTCATCTGATATCAAGCCCTGACATAAACTGAGATGAGGCTATTTGTAATCTTTATTTATTCCACTGAACATAAATAGTCATATTTTACTTTGGAATTATTCATATATCTTATTATGGAATCAATAGCACAAACTTGCTGGATATACACCTAAAATAGGGTATGTGTACTGTAATGTCTTCCTAAAATCTAAACAATTCTGAGTTAAAAAACACATTTGATCACAAAGGGTTGAAATAACAGGCTGTGAATGAGTATTGCTATCATGTCCAGTTTACAGCTAAGGAAGAAGAGCCCAAAGTAAGTGGGGCGACCTGCCCAAAGTCATACACTAGCAACTGACATAACTAAAATTCCAAAGTCCTTCTGTAACTGGAACCTGATCTCTAAGCCTGTGCTGCTTCTGATAAATTCTGTAGCTCTAAATTTTCTGAACTCTGTCCTATAAATTTTACCTTCATATTTTCAACAGTCTTTGTATGATTTCTAGTTCTCAGTTTCAGGCTACCGAGGAAGCCGTCTTGTTAGATGACTCCATTACTTAAGAGCTACCAGTGGCTTTCCATTGACTACAGGACTGAGTCTTAATTTCTCACAATGGCATTAAAAACACTTGCCTTAACATGCATGGCCTTGTTGTCTATGTCTGATCTTGACTCCTCAGTCTTTAACTCACTTTTGATATTCTAATTGCATCAGACTTTTCAAGGCCTCATATATTCAAACATTTCTATATGCCAGTGCCTTTAATCATGTGATATTCTTTGCTTGGAATGTTCTCATACACTTTATGTACTTGGTAGTATCTTTATCAATTTTCAAAGCCTGATTCAATCGCTACATTCTTTAATGTACCTTGCTAATTTCGCATGGGCCCTTCATCGCATAACAATCCCACCAAAGCACTGAACCGTTTTTCCATCATAGCATGGGATTTGCTCACACTCAAGTGCAATATATGTGGTGTTTTTCCTCCTTTTTATTTAAAGCCATTTAAATCATAACTTATTTTTCTTCTCGACCCTTTGCTGAATTAATGGCATGTAAAAGATATCTAATAATAATTGATTGAAATTAAAATACAGCATTCATGTGAATCATATATATTCAGATTTCATTACTTGTCCTCACATGCACCAGGGAATATTAAAATGTAGTTAGCAATTTAAACATGCTTTCTTTGAGTTTATGCAAAAAAAACCTTAAAGTTTTATTTCTATCATTATAACATTTTATCAGCAAATGGAAGGATGCCTTAGAGTCAATGCTCAATATATGGGTTAAATAAGTAGAAAAATGAATAAATTTATTTTATCATATTAGGGTTTTAATCTTTAATTAATAAACCATTGTTTATCCTGTTTAATTCCAGTCCTGTGTGAATTAATGGCTAGTCTTATCTCTTTTGCTATTGACTTAATTCTCTTACTAGTATGCTCTTTTGTCTTTGTGTTCATATTTTAAGTTTGTGATCTTTTTTCAATGTACCTTTTTATTTCATTAGCATACTTTGAGAATAAAAGTTTGGGTATTTTTGATGTGTCAAGTATCTTTTATTTTTAATTTTAATTTTTAAAAAGATTTTATTTATTTATTTATTCAAGAAACAGAGAGAGAGGCAGAGACACAGGCAGAGGGAGAAGCAGGCTCCATGCCAGAAGCCTGACGTGGGACTCTATCCCGGGTCTCCAGGATCACACCCTGGGCTGAAGGCGGCACTAAACCGCTGAGCCACCCGGGCTGCCTGACGTGTCTGTTAGGTATCAAACATTATTCCTATTTCGGGGAATCCAATGGTTACTCAAGCAAGAAATTTCTCCCATTCTTTATATATACATAATGTATACTTTCCTGAGTAGTAGCTCCTTTATACGTTATACTCTGTGCTTATTGGATAGTATTGATTTTTAGAAGATTTTGAATTGAGAATATTACTTTTAACATTCTATTGAAAATTTTTATTTACATTTTATAAACAATGTATACTGGTGTCCCTTTGGGAAGAAAAATTTGAGCAAGGATCTTAGCTTGAAGTTTGTTATTCATTTGTACACATTTGTTGTTTTACACACATATATTTGTTTTATTTTCTCTCTCATTATTCCCCACCCCTCAAGAAGGACAGCAAACTGAGTTATATCCAATAATTTTGTCATAAAATGCTGCTCTTCTGTTTGCATTGAATTGTTATCTACTCTCATGAGCAGCAGTGTGCCAAGGGACAGATACAATCATTCATGACTGACATTTTGCTCCAGACCTTGCTGTCTCCTCTTATTATTCTTCCTGTCAGATGCTTCCTAAGGACTTCTCATTTTTATTTTTTCCCATTGTTCTATGTTCTATGTTCTATTTTATGTTCAACCATATGAATGTTTTTCTCCTTCAGGAACCAAATGTAGTGTGAAAGACAGTAGAAACTAGCCATCAACCACTAAGTAGGAAATCACCTTGAATATCATCAATTGGGAATTTTAATTGGGTTAGTGAACTTTGTCTATAAACAATACAGGAAAGACCTTGCAAGAATCATTCTGAGTGCAGCTTTTTCAGCTCCATGGCCTTTTCCTTATTATGGATAATTCTTCTTTTTGTATGACCTAAGATTTAGGACAATTGTATGTCTCAGGAAAATTATCTATTAGAATGTAGTAACTCATTGCTTAGACAACATAACTTTTGTTTAGTTTTTAAATGTTTATTACAACTAAGTAATACAATTTAAACCTATTAAAATTAGTTTTTACCTATATCAGGAAAAGAATCTGAAATCAATTTGAAGTTTTATAGGGAAGCTTTGGAGCAGTTTTCAGCTGTACTAGTAATTCCATGCAACATCTTAATTCACCAAGCTGAAATTAAATACACATTCATTAAACAAATGCTTTTGTAGTACCTACACTATGCCCAGCTCTGTGTGGGGCATGAGGATTGAGAGGTGAATAAGATGGAAAATTCACCAAATTGTTTATTGTCTGTATTTAGACAATAAACAAATGTTGAAGTAATTGAAACATAAGACGATATTGAAAAATGAGAAGTAAAATGTACTTCAACAACAAGGTGAGATGATGCTATATGAGTGAGGATAGAACCCACCCTGAAGGTTCTATTTCTCTAAGGTGATACTGGAAGAAAAAGTCCCATCACTAAATAGTGCATTTCTATAATTCCATTAATTGCATTCCTGATATTTTTTTTGTTCCCCTAAACTCAAAATATTCTCGATCCTTGTCAACAGTTTGAAAAGGAAATTTAAATATTTTAGATGCTTTATTATAAAAACATTTTCAGATGATATTCTATATATTACATACCCATTTAGTATCAGTTACACAATGTGCTTTTGTTTCTTTTTCACACAAATATGTCTACATAGATACATGCAATCTGTTTGTGGTTATTAAGCAGTTATTCTATGCAAGGTACTGTGCTAGGCACTGTTTATCAGATTTTGCCCAGCCTTGCATTCTGTGTATCTAATGGGAGAGGCAGATATTTATCTGGTCATCATACTAGTGAAGACTTTATATAGTTATAAGTGTGGTAAGTGCTATGAAGGAGGATTGCATAATGCTCTCAGAGTCTGTGGCAGGGAGGTATGATCTAGTTGAAGACATCAATGTGGATTGCATGAGGAAGTGATGACCTTCCTGAAACATGAGTGGGAATTGATGAAAGGAGGAATGAAAAGGACTATTTTATATAAATGTACTGAAAAGAGAAGGAACATGGACCATTGGAGGATTGTAAGAGAGTGAGTGCAGGTAAAGCAGGAGGAGGGAAGAGAAGCCTGGTAGGAAATGAGGTTGGGCAGGAGGGCCTCTGAGCCACTTTAATGTAGAGTCTGCAAATATCTGCTAATTGAGCAGTAGCAGCCTCCCGATTTCATAATGTGAACACTGATTTTTTGAGATCACTTGATAGGACCAAATTTTCCTTAATAGCGTATCAGCCATGTTGCCTATTGAACATATATACACTGCACTTATTCATGATTTACTATGCCACCAAGATAGACGTGTCCATGCAACAGCTCACCTACAAGTTGGTGTACCAGCATCTCATGCTTTCCTGGTGAAAGAATGTCTTAATGACATATTCACTGGATGATAACATGGTCATGGGTCAGATATGTTGTGACACTCTTGATGTCCAAACCCAACAAATAATGACTGTTCATTCTAGGCCATCATGGTAGAGAAATTCCTTAGCTCTACTAACTATATCTGAAGATGTAAAGACAGCTGTCAGGTATTACCTTATTTACTTTCAACAATGAATGTGGAAGAAAGTGACCTTGTGAACATGAAGGAAAAAATTAATATTTGTGTGGGAAATGGAAGAAATCAAATAAGAGTAATTCATGGGGACTTTGTGATCACTCTATAAACAAAGAGGACTAATACTTGCATGAACTTCTCCAGACCATGTAAACATGTGGCTCCCAAACACAAAGGAAGATCCTTAAAGAGGTTTCACCTGCTGTGATATGACAGATACATATGAATGTGAATAGAGATATTTATATCAGATTTATGTGTTTTTATGAATGAAAAAGGAAGCAAACTTTTTATGTTATACACTGTAAATGACTATGATTCTGTGGTTGGAAATCCTGGAAAATGGGAGGATTGGTATGGTAAAATGGAAGTGATTATAAGAAAATAATTATATAACTTCAGCTTCCTTGATCTCTGTACTCACAAACTATTTTACTTAAGTGACACATTTCGGTTGCCTAAATTTTTAAAGAAATTTGTTAAGACATGCATGTTTTGGATTTGAAGGTGTAATATTCTAGCAAAAAATGTAACAATATTCTGTTTAAAATGGTTTTACCAAATATATGTTTAAAAACCACATATATCTGTCTACCCAATGAGTATATTGATCTAACTCTCAATGTTATTCCCCCTCAGCAGAAAAATTCCTATAAACATAAGAGACACTGACTAAAGATATTACTCCAAAATAATAACTGTTTGCTAGATATTTCTCTGGAAGAGATTTTATGCCATTTCAAAATAACCTACCCTTCATTCTATTTTTGAAAACTCAAAGTAGCATTAACCTATACATAAACTATAACATTTTGGTATATTTGCCATTTTATTTTATTTATTTTTTTAATAATAAATTTATTTTTTATTGGTGTTCAATTTGCCAACATACAGAATAACACCCAGTGCTCATCCCGTCAATTGCCCCCCTCAGTGCCCGCCACCCAGTCACCCCCACCCCCCGCCCTCCTCCCCTTCTACCACCCCTACCTAGTTTGTTTCCCAGAGTTAGCAGTCTTTATGTTCTGTCTCCCTTTCTGATATTTACTACCCATTTCTTCTCCCTTCCCTTTTTAAAGATATTTCTAGATTTGTTTTTAAATACTTAATATTTTAGAGGATTTAAAGAATTATACATATTTATCTGCTTGATATAGATATTATTTTGAGTTCTAACCACTCCTTTCCATTCCTTAAAGTATATAATATATATATATATTTTAAAGATTTTATTCATTTTTGAGACACACCCACACACAGAGACAGAGACAGAGACAGAGAGGCAGAGACACAGGCAGAAGGAGAAGCAGGCTCCATGCAGGGAGCTGGGCGCGGGTCTTGATCCCAGGTCTCCAGGATCGTGCCCTGGGCTGAAGATGGCGCCAAAACGCCGCGCCTACCACCCCCCCGGCGCCCCCCCCCCGCCCCCGCTGCCCCTAAAGTATATTTTAAAAATATTTTTAACTATAATAGGTTTTAATGCCAGTAAAACCATCCATGTGGCTTCAAATATTTGGTGTTTTACTCTTATCCAGTGGCAGAGGATGAAACGAAGCTGTGAAGCCAACCATTAGGGCCAACCATGTATTAAATATTTTATTTTTCTTTTATTGGTTAGGTTCAAAATGATTCATATATGGCTTTTCATCTTTTTATCTATCTTATATGTGCTCAAACTTTTATGAGCATAATGATTAGACATGTTTAAATTTTTTTGATTGTTGAAATTTGAAAAAAATAGCAAAAACATCATGGACATAGTAGACACAAAAAGTTTAATTAGAGTACTTAGAAGCTGTGTTCTATCATCTTACAAATAAGTAAGGTCAGATAGTTCTTAGAGTTATTTTTTTCTGGCCTTCTCACAGATTTGAGATTAATATAAAATAGATAGATAAAATTATATAAAATAATATATTAATATATGAAGATATAATTACATTTATGTATATAGAGAGAGCAGATTTCTAAACTTGCATGTATTAAACTGTTTTATCTTAGAGTATAGAAAGTATTGCTAAGATAGTACAAAGAGTTCTTGTATATCTCACAGCCCAGTTTTTCCTATTATTAATATCTCACACTAGTATGGCACATTTGTCACAATTAACCAATATTAAACTTTACTAGTAACTGAAGTCCATACGTCATTCAGAATTCCTCAGTTTTTCTCTAATAACATTTTTCTGTTGCAGAAGTCATGCCTTCTTAGCCTCCTCTTGGCTGGGACAGTTTCTCAGGCTCTCCTTTGTTTTGATGACCTTGATCTTGAGGGTTATTTGTCAGGTGTTTTGTAAAATGTCCACCAATTAGTATCTAAACTGGTGTTTTTCTCATGATTAGACTGGGCGTGTGTTTACCATTCTTAGTATATTATTATGTTAAAGATACATAATATCAAAATGAAACATCTCTATGATGTTAATTTGATCACCTGGCTTGAAGTAATGTTTGTCAGGTAAAAGTTACACCTTTCCTTCCTTTCATAGGGTAATTTTGGAATGCTACTAAGCACAGCTCACACTGAAGGAGTGAGAAGTTATTGTACCCCTTTTTTTTTTTTTTTTTGAAGATTCTATTTAGTTATTCATGAGAGACAGAGAGAGAGACAGACAGACGGGGGGAGGGGGGGGGGCGCAGAGACACAGGCGGAGGGAGAAGCAGGCTCCATGCCAGAAGCCTGACGTGGGACTCTATCCCGGGTCTCCAGGATCACACTCTGGGCCCAGGACGGCACTAAACCGCTAAGCCACCCAGGCTGCCCAGTTATTGTACCCTTTCTGAAAGGTGAAATATCTATATTAATTATTTGGAATTTTTCACTACAGATTTGTCTAATTTATTTAATGAATTATTTCAGTATGGACTGATTGATATTTTATACTGTGGGTTATAATCTAGTACTCCTTATTTCGTTCTCACGCTGTTCCAGCTTTGGACATTGGGAGCTTCTGTGGCTCTTTGATATAGTCCTATCTTTGTGGGATTTGTTTTTACTTTTTTGGAATTTTTTTGGGATACTTTTGGTATTTCTTTACTCCAGGCTCATGTTGCATAGTTTCTGACCCAGTTCTAGAATCACCAGTTTTATTAATGCTTTTTTTAAAATTTTTTTTTTAATTTTATTTATTTATGATAGTCACAGAGAGAGAGAGAGGCAGAGACACAGGCAGAGGGAGAAGCAGGCTCCATGCACCGGGAGCCTGACGTGGGACTCGATCCCGGGTCTCCAGGATCGCGCCCTGGGCCAAAGGCAGGCGCCAAACCGCTGCGCCACCCAGGGATCCCTATTAATGCTTTTTATTAAAGAATGGAATTGGAAACTAGATCTGGGTGCTAGGTGTGCTCTTTGCTAATGGAGTCTTGTTGCCTATAGGGTCTGTTAGCTGGCAGAGCTAAGAGGTATGTAGGATTGAGCTGTACATATATATGTATCTATAACTATGTTTATAACTATCTCAGTATTAATCTAAATACAAATTTATATTGTTTTCTACTATAAAAAATCACTATATACATTATTCTAGCCTCTTAGCTTGTATGTCCTCTTAATCCAGCTGTGAAACCTGACCCCCACCATCTTTTATGCATTTAATTAGTTATTCAATTGTAGTGTACATGCATTGTGGCTTAGAATTGCTCACCCATACTCCCATGGGAAACAACTAGAATATATTGCTAATGTACATTTCTTTTCTGTTAGTCTTACAGTCTCCATTTCCAAACGTGCTTAGTTCAGTGCCTTATTTCCCTATCCCCTCAGTGAGCTCATTCCATACAGTTGCAATACACTTAGGTTGTTTTGTCACATTAAGCATTCTTTCCTGGGATATTTCAACCTCTTACAGGTTTTATTTTATTTTATTTTATTTTTTTATTTTTTTTTTTTTTTAGGTTTTATTTTTTAATTGAGTAAATTAAGGTCACTCTTTATGCCATAAAGTTCCATGGGTTTTAACAAATGCTCAGTACTCATTTACCATGACAACATCATACAGAGAAGTTATACTGTTCTAAATAATTCCCTGTGCTTAACCTATTCACTTCCCTTCGCACACCCCTGAACCACTGCCAGCCACTGATCTGTTTACCATCATTATAGTTTTGGCTTCTCTAGAATATCATGACAATTATATTCTAGAGAAATATTTTGGAGTGAATATAATGATTCATCAAACATTTAAGGTGTTACGAATCTTGGCAATAGGGTGTGATTTTTTTTTCTAGAAATAACAAGCACTTCAAAAGGATAAGACCACAATGACATGCTTAAATCTTTGTAGTTGACACAGAAATGATACACTGGCTTAGGTATAGGTTCTAGGATCACCATTTTTGTTTCTGGACTTTTGTCTTGTTCTGTTTTTTCTCTTTCTGACTCTCAGAGACGCTAAAATTTTGTCTCAGCTTTCTATATTTAATGCTTCATTTGAGAGGACCCTGATAGCAATATGATAATCTTTTTGTGTGTGTGTAAACTACTTATTTCTGGAAGCTTATGACAATTTATCTTAAACTTAGAGTTTTAGAGATGGCACAAGGTTGTTTTGATCTCAAAATTTTGAGTTGTACTTTAGCTCAGAAATTTTCTTTTATTATTTTTTCTGATTATTGCTTCTCCTCAATTTATTTCTCCCTTTTTGGAACTCTTATATTTAAATATGGATTTTCAAAATCTATTCACATCTTTTGTCTTTTCACTCATAATATTTAGCTATTTGCATTTCAGCTCAAAAATAATGATAAACATTACAATATCAATAACTAATATAGGTGCTTTATCAACATTACTTCTTTTTGATCCTTACAACAACCCTATGAGACAAGCATATTTACTCTGTATTTTAAAGATGAAATAACTAGTAGGAATGGGCAGAGCTGAAGTTTAGACATGACAGTCTGATTTCAGAACCTGGAGACACATCAGTATTCCACATACTATATTTTGAGATAACTCCGCTTCATATCACATATTTGACTTCTAGAAATCTTAATTCTGTAATTTAGTTTAGCTCTCTTTGTCCTGGAACTATTTTTAATATCCCCTAGTCCTTCATATTCTCAAATTACCCATTTAAATGATTTATTGGACTTCCTTAAGATTTTTGATAGTTTTTTTAAGACTACATTTTTAAAGCAATTTTAGGTTTATAATACAATTGAGTGGAGGGTTCAGAGACTTCCAATATATCTCCTACTCCTACACATACATGGTCTTCCCCATTATCAGTTATCACTCAACTGAGTAGTACTTTTTTTTTTACCAACCATAAAATGACATTGACACATCATAATCACCCAAAGTCCATAGTTTACCTAGGGTTCACTTTTGTTGTTGTACATTCTATAGTTATACAGTGATATACAACCTTTATAATACCATGCAGGGTATTTTCACTGTCCTAAACATCCTCTGTGCTCTGCCTTTTTATTTCTCCCCAACTCACACAACCTCACTGATCTTTATATTGTGTCCATAATTTTGCATTTTCCAGAATGTCATATTGCTGGAATTATACAGTATGGATTGGAGTCTTTCAGATTGACTTCTTTAATAGTAACATGAATTTTAGGTTCCTCCCTGTCTTTGCATGGCTGTATATAGCCCCCATCTTTTTTAGCACTGGATAATATTCCATTGTTGGATGTATCAAAGTTTATCCATTTACCCCCTGAAAGACATACTGGCTTCTTCCAAGTTTTGGCGATCATGAATAAAGTTGTACACATCTATGTTCAGGCTTTTATGTAATAGATTTTCAACTTATTTTGATAAATACTAAGGAGTGTAGTTGCTAGATTATAAGAGCATGTTTCATTCTGTAAGAAATTGCCAAACTATCTTTCAAAGTAGCAGTACCATTTTGCATTCCCACCAGCAATGAATGAGAGTTCCTGTTGCTCCACATCCTTAGCATCATTTGCTATTGTCAGTGTAGTGGATTTTGGCCGTTCTAATAGATGTATAGTAGCAGCTCACTATTGTTTCAATTTGCATTTCTCTGATGATATATGATGTGGAACATCCTTTTGTACACTTATTTGCTATCTGCCTATCTTCTTCGGTGAACTATTAAGATCTTTGCCCATTTTTAATTGGATTTATTGTTGAGCTTTAAGATTGTTGAGTTGTATAATTTAGATAACAATCCTTTATCAGCAGTGTCTTCTGCAAATATATCCTCCCAGTGTAGGCTTCTCTTCTAACTTTCTATCACAAAGTAGATGTTTTGAATTTTAATAAAGTCCTGCTTATCAATTATTACTTTCATGGATCTTATCTTTGATGTTGAACCTAAAAGGATATCACCATACCTCAAATTCATGTAGGTTTTTTCCTATGTTATCTTCTAGGAGATTTTTGTTTTATTTTTCACATTTAGGTCTGTGATCCACTTGGAATTACTTTTTGTGATGGGTATAAAGTTTGTGTCTTCATTTATTTTCATGTGGATGTCCAGTTGTTCCAGCACCATGTATTGAAGACACTGTTTTGTTTCATTGTGTTGCCTTTGTTCTTTTGTCAGAGATCAGCTTGCTGTGTTTGTGGAAGTCTACTTAGGGCTCTGTTCTATTCCACTTATCTATTTAGCTATTCTTTCATCAATACCACTTTGTCTTGATTAATATAGCTTTATAGAAAGTCTTCAAGTCAGATAGCATCAGTCCCCCAGTTTTGTTCTTCTCCTTTAATATTGTATTAACTATTCTAGGTCTTTTGCCTCTCTTTATGAACTTCAGAATTAGTTTTTCAATATCCACAAAATGCTTGCTGGAATTTTGATTGGAGTTGCATTGAATTTATAGGTCAAGTTGGAAAGAGATATTTATGTATAGTTTCCTTTCTTATAATGTCCTTGTTTTGGGACGAGAATTATCTTATCCTCATGGAATGAATTAGGAACTATTCCTTCTGCTTCCATCTTTTGAAATAAAATGTAGATTATTCATATAATGTATTTCTTAAATAGTTGGTAGATATCACAAATGCACTCATATGGATCTGAGTCTTTTAGTTTTGGTGGATTATTAATTATTGATTCAGTTTCTCATAGCTACAAGCATAGATCATTTGTTCTTGTGTGAGTTTTGGCAAATTGTGTCTTTCACTTTCATAGTGTTAGTACATTTTATCTGTGTGATCAAATTAGTGGGGAAAGAGTTGTTTCTAGTTTTCCTTTATTATCTTTTTAATTTCCATAGGATCTAGAGTGATGTCCCCTCTTTCATTTCTGTTTGTTAGTATTTGTTCACTCTCTGTTCTGTCTTAGCATGGCTAAAGATATATCAGTTTTTATCTTATCTTTAAAAAATAGCTTTTGGTATTATTGATTTTCTCTATTGATTTTCCATTTTCAATTTCATTGAATTCTGCTATAGCTTTTTAGTTTTTTTTTCCCCCTTCTCCTTTTTTTGGACTTAATTTGCTCTTCTTGTTCTAGTTTTCCAGGTACAGATTTATAGTCCTAGCCACAATAATCAGACAAGAAAAAGAAATAAAAGGCATATGTATTGGTAAAGAAGAAGTTAGGTAGTTTTAGATCTCTCTTCTTTTCTAATATATCTATTTAATACTACAAATTTTCCTCTAAATATCATTTTCTCTGAATTGCACACATTTTGATGTTTTGTTTTCATCTCAGTTTAGTTCGAAATATTTTTAAGTTTTTCTTGAGATTTCTTATTTGATTCATGTGTTACTTAGAAATGTGTTGTTTAACCTCCATGTATCTTAGGATTTTAACTATCTCTCTGTCACTGATTTCTAGTTTAATTCAATTGTTGTATGAGAACAGATTCTGTATGATTTATATTATTTTTTTTTCAATTTGATAGGTTTGTTTTATGGTCCATAGTGTGATCTGTCTTGGCAACTGCCCCATGTTAGCTTAAGAGAAATCTGGGAGGGAGGAGCAAGACGGCGGAAGAGTAGGGTCTCCAAATCACCTGTCTCCACCAAACTACCTAGAAAACCTTCAAATTATCCTGAAAATCTATGAATTCGGCCTGAGAATTAAAGAGAGAACACCTGGAATGCTACAGTGAGAAGAGTTCGCACATCTATCAAGGTAGGAAGACGGGGAAAAAGAAATAAAGGAACAAAGGCCTCCAAGGGGGAGGGGCCCGCGAGGAGCCGGGCTGAGGCCGGGGCGAGTGTCCCCAGGACAGGAGAGCCCCGTCCCGGAGACGCAGGAGCTGCACCGACCTTCCCGGGCGGAAAGGGGCTCGTGGGGAGGTGGAGCAGGACCCAGGAGGGCGAGGATGCCCTCGGGTTCCCTGGGACAGTAACAGAGCAACTGCGCGCCCAGGAGAGTGCGCCGAGCTCCCTAAGGGCTGCAGCGCGCACGGCGGGGACCCGGCGGGACCCGGAGCAGCTGAAGGGGCTCGGGCGGCGGCTCCGCGGAGGGGGCTGCGCGGCCCCGGGAGCAGCTCGGAGGGGCTCGGGCAGAGGAAGAGGCTCCGTGCGGAGGGGGCTGCGCGGTTCCAGGAGCAGCTCGGAGGGGCTCGGGCGGCGGCTCCGCGGAGGGGGCTGCGCGGCCCGGGAGCGCGAATCCACCAGCGCAGGCTCCGGAGCACAGGGCGCCGGGACACAGCCCAGGATCCCGCCTCCTCTGGGACAGGCAGAGGCCGGGAGGGCCCAGGACAGCAAGGACGCTCCTGCCCCAGCTGAGCACATCAGCGGCCCCGCCCCGGAGCCTCCAGGCCCTGCAGACGGAGTTCCTGCCGGAGCTGAATCCAGGTTTCCAGAGCTGCCCCGCCACTGGGGCTGTTCCTCCTGCGGCCTCACGGGGTGAACAACCCCCACCGAGCCCTGCACCAGGCAGGGGCACAGCAGCTCCCCCAACTGCTAACACCTGAAAATCAGCACAACAGGCCCCTCCCCCAGAAGACCAGCTGGACGGACAACTTCCAGGAGAAGCCAAGGGACTTAAAGTACACAGAATCAGAAGATACTCCCCTGTGGTTCTTTTTTTTTGTTTTGTTTTGTTTTGCTTTTTGATTTGTTTCCTTCCCCCACCCCCTTTTTTTCTCCTTTCTTTTTCTTTCTCTTTTTCTTCTTTTTTTTTTTTTTTCGTTTTTTTTTTTTCTTTTTCTTCCCTTTTTTTTTCTCTTTCTCTTTTCTTTCCTTCTTTCTCTCCTCTCTTTTTCTCTTTTTCCCAATACAATTTGCTTTTGGCCACTCTGCACTGAGCAAAATGACTAGAAGGAAAACCTCACCTCAAAAGAAAGAATCAGAAACAGTCCTCTCTCCCACAGAGTTACAAAATCTGGATTACAATTCAATGTCAGAAAGCCAATTCAGAAGCACTATTATACAGCTACTGGTGGCTCTAGAAAAAAGTATAAAGGACTCAAGAGACTTCATGACTGCAGAATTTAGAGCTAATCAGGCAGAAATTAAAAATCAATTGAATGAGATGCAATCCAAACTAGAAGTCCTAACGATGAGGGTTAACGAGGTGGAAGAACGAGTGAGTGACATAGAAGACAAGTTGATAGCAAAGAGGGAAACTGAGGAAAAAAGAGACAAACAATTAAAAGACCATGAAGATAGATTAAGGGAAATAAACGACAGCCTGAGGAAGAAAAACCTACGTTTAATTGGGGTTCCCGAGGGCGCCGAAAGGGACAGAGGGCCAGAATATGTATTTGAACAAATTCTACCTGAAAACTTTCCTAATCTGGGAAGGGAAACAGGCATTCAGATCCAGGAAATAGAGAGATCCCCCCCTAAAATCAATAAAAACCGTTCAACACCTCGACATTTAATTGTGAAGCTTGCAAATTCCAAAGGTAAGGAGAAGATCCTTAAAGCAGCAAGAGACAAGAAATCCCTGACTTTTATGGGGAGGAGTATTAGGGTAACAGCAGACCTCTCCACAGAGACCTGGCAGGCCAGAAAGGGCTGGCAGGATATATTCAGGGTCCTAAATGAGAAGAACATGCAACCAAGAATACTTTATCCAGCAAGGCTCTCATTCAAAATGGAAGGAGAGATAAAGAGCTTCCAAGACAGGCAGGAACTGAAAGAATATGTGACCTCCAAACCAGCTCTGCAAGAAATTTTAAGGGGGACTCTTAAAATTCCCCTTTAAGAAGTTCAGTGGAACAGTCCACAAAAACAAGGACTGAATAGATATCATGATGACACTAAACTCATATCTCTCAATAGTAACTCTGAATGTGAACGGGCTTAATGACCCCATCAAAAGGCGCAGGGTTTCAGACTGGATAAAAAAGCAGGACCCATCTATTTGCTGTCTACAAGAGACTCATTTTAGACAGAAGGACACCTACAGCCTGAAAATAAAAGGTTGGAGAACCATTTACCATTCGAATGGTCCTCAAAAGAAAGCAGGGGTAGCCATCCTTAATCAGATAAACTAAAATTTACCCCAAAGACTGTAGTGAGAGATGAAGAGGGACACTATATCATACTTAAAGGATCTATTTAACAAGAGGACTTAACAATCCTCAATATATATGCTCCGAATGTGGGAGCTGCCAAATATATAAATCAATTATTAACCAAAGTGAAGAAATACTTAGATAATAATACACTTATACTTGGTGACTTCAATCTAGCTCTTTCTATACTCAATAGGTCTTCTAAGCACAACATCTCCAAAGAAACGAGAGCTTTAAATGATACACTGGACCAGATGGATTTCACAGATATCTACAGAACTTTACATCCAAACTCAACTGAACACACATTCTTCTCAAGCGCACATGGAACTTTCTCCAGAATAGACCACATATTGGGTCACAAATCGGGTCTGAACCGATACCAAAAGATTGGGATTGTCCCCTGCATATTCTCGGACCATAATGCCTTGAAATTAGAACTAAATCACAACAAGAAGTTTGGAAGGACCTCAAACACATGGAGGTTAAGGACCATCCTGCTAAAAGATAAAAGGGTCAACCAGGAAATTAAGGAAGAATTAAAAAGATTCATGGAAACTAATGAGAATGAAGATACAACCGTTCAAAATCTTTGGGATGCAGCAAAAGCAGTCCTAAGGGGGAAATACATCGCAATACAAGCATCCATTCAAAAACTGGAAAGAACTCAAATACAAAAGCTAACCTTACACCTAAAGGAGCTAGAGAAAAAACAGCAAATAGATCCTACACCCAAGAGAAGAAGGGAGTTAATAAAGATTCGAGCAGAACTCAACGAAATCGAGACCAGAAGAACTGTGGAACAGATCAACAGAACCAGGAGTTGGTTCTTTGAAAGAATTAATAAGATAGATAAACCATTAGCCAGCCTTATTAAAAAGAAGAGAGAGAAGACTCAAATTAATAAAATCATGAATGAGAAAGGAGAGATCACTACCAACACCAAGGAAATACAAACGATTTTAAAAACATATTATGAACAGCTATACGCCAATAAATTAGGCAATCTAGAAGAAATGGACGCATTCCTGGAAAGCCACAAACTACCAAAACTGGAACAGGAAGAAATAGAAAACCTGAACAGGCCAATAACCAGGGAGGAAATTGAAGCAGTTATCAAAAACCTCCCAAGACACAAGAGTCCAGGGCCAGATGGCTTCCCAGGGGAATTTTATCAAACGTTTAAAGAAGAAACCATACCTATTCTCCTAAAGCTGTTTGGAAAGATAGAAAGAGATGGAGTACTTCCAAATTCGTTCTATGAAGCCAGCATCACCTTAATTCCAAAGCCAGACAAAGACCCCGCCAAAAAGGAGAATTACAGACCAATATCCCTGATGAACATGGATGCAAAAATTCTCAACAAGATACTGGCCAATAGGATCCAACAGTACATTAAGAAAATTATTCACCATGACCAAGTAGGATTTATCCCTGGGACGCAAGGCTGGTTCAACACCCGTAAAACAATCAATGTGATTCATCATATCAGCAAGAGAAAAACCAAGAACCATATGATCCTCTCATTGGATGCAGAGAAAGCATTTGACAAAATACAGCATCCATTCCTGATCAAAACTCTTCAGAGTGTAGGGATAGAGGGAACATTCCTCAACATCTTAAAAGCCATCTATGAAAAGCCCACAGCAAATATAATTCTCAATGGGGAAGCACTAGGAGCCTTTCCCCTAAGATCAGGAACAAGACAGGGATGTCCACTCTCACCACTGCTGTTCAACATAGTACTGGAAGTCCTAGCCTCAGCAATCAGACAACAAAAAGACATTAAAGGCATTCAAATTGGCAAAGAAGAAGTCAAACTCTCCCTCTTCGCCGATGACAAGATACTCTACATAGAAAACCCAAAAGCCTTCCCCCCAAGATTGCTAGAACTCATACAGCAATTCGGTAGCGTGGCAGGATACAAAATCAATGCCCAGAAGTCAGTGGCATTTCTATACACTAACAATGAGACTGAAGAAAGAGAAATTAAGGAGTCAATCCCATTTACAATTGCACCCAAAAGCATAAGATACCTAGGAATAAACCTCACCAAAGATGTAAAGGATCTATACCCTCAAAACTATAGAACACTTCTGAAAGAAATTGAGGAAGACACAAAGAGATGGAAAAATATTCCATGCTCATGGATTGGCAGAATTAATATTGTGAAAATGTCAATGTTACCCAGGGCAATATACACGTTTAATGCAATCCCTATCAAAATACCATGGACTTTCTTCAGAGAGTTAGAACAAATTATTTTAAGATTTGTGTGGAATCAGAAAAGACCCCGAATAGCCAGGGGAATTTTAAAAAAGAAAACCATATCTGGGGGCATCACAATGCCAGATTTCAGGTTGTACTACAAAGCTGTGGTCATCAAGACAGTGTGGTACTGGCACAAAAACAGACACATAGATCAGTGGAACAGAATAGAGAATCCAGAAGTGGACCCTGAACTTTATGGGCAACTAATATTCGATAAAGGAGGAAAGACTATCCATTGGAAGAAAGACAGTCTCTTCAATAAATGGTGCTGGGAAAATTGGACATCCACATGCAGAAGAATGAAACTAGACCACTCTCTTGCACCATACACAAAGATAAACTCAAAATGGATGAAAGATCTAAATGTGAGACAAGATTCCATCAAAATCCTAGAGAAAAACACAGGCAACACCCTTTTTGAACTCGGCCATAGTAACTTCTTGCAAGATACATCCACGAAGGCAAAAGAAACAAAAGCAAAAATGAACTATTGGGACTTCATCAAGATAAGAAGTTTTTGCACAGCAAAGGATACAGTCAACAAAACTCAAAGACAACCTACAGAATGGGAGAATATATTTGCAAATGACATATCAGATAAAGGGCTAGTTCCCAAGATCTATAAAGAACTTATTAAACTCAACACCAAAGAAACAAACAATCCAATCATGAAATGGGCAAAAGACATGAAGAGAAATCTCACAGAGGAAGACATAGACATGGCCAACATGCATATGAGAAAATGCTCTGCATCACTTGCCATCAGGGAAATACAAATCAAAACTACAATGTGATACCACCTCACACCAGTGAGAATGGGGAAAATTAACAAGGCAGGAAACAACAAATGTTGGAGAGGATGCGGAGAAAAGGGAACCCTCTTACACTGTTGGTGGGAATGTGAACTGGTGCAGCCACTCTGGAAAACTGTGTGGAGGTTCCTCAAAGAGTTCAAAATAGATCTGCCCTACTACCCAGCAATTGCACTGTTGGGGATTTACCCCAAAGATATAGATGCAATGAAACACCGGGATACCTGCACCCCGATGTTTCTAGCAGCAATGGCCACGATAGCCAAACTGTGGAAGGAGCCTCGGTGTCCATCGAAAGATGAATGGATAAAGAAGATGTGGTTTATGTATACAATGGAATATTACTCAGCTATTAGAAATGACAAATACCCACCATTTGCTTCAACGTGGATGGAACTGGAGGGTATTATGCTGAGTGAAGTAAGTCAGTCGGAGAAGGACAAACATTATATGTTCTCATTCATTTGGGGAATATAAATAATAGTGAAAGGGAAAATAAGGGAAGGGAGAAGAAATGTGTGGGAAATATCAGAAAGGGAGACAGAACGTAAAGACTGCTAACTCTGGGAAACGCACTAGGGGTGGTAGAAGGGGAGGAGGGCGGGGGGTGGGAGTGAATGGGTGACGGGCACTGGGTGTTATTCTGTATGTTAGTAAATTGAACACCAATAAAAAAATAAATTAAAAAAAAAAGAAATCTGTATTCTGCTGTTGTTGGATGAAGTAGTCTATAGATGTCAATTATGTCTAGCTGATTGATTCTGCTGTTGAGTTCAGCTATGTCTATATTGACTTTCTACCTGTTGGGTCTGCCCATTTATTTCTAAGAGAGATGTTGAGGTCTCCAGCTATGATAGTGGATTCATCTATTTCATCCTGCAGTTTTATCAATTTTTATCTCATGTAATTTAGATGCTCTATTGTTAGGTCCTTACATGTTAAAAATTGTTATGTCTTCTTGGAAAATTGATCCCTTTATCACTGGTAGTTTCTTTTAGGAACACTTCTCTCTTTGCTTTTAAATATACCTCAACAGGAGACTTCAATGTAATTTTTTAAACCTATTTTTTAAATTATGGTAAAATACATAGCACACAAAACTTAACAGTTTTCAAGTGTACAGTTCAGTGGCACTTAGTACATTCATATTATCATGCAATCATTACCATCATCCATCCAAGAATTTATGGTGAATAACTGAAACTCTGTACCTATTAAAAAGAGCCACCTTTTCATCCTCCCTTTTTTTTTTTCAGGTTTCTATTCAAACTTTATGTTTTCCTGTTTTTGTCCTTTTTTTGTTGTTTTGTTTTTATTAAAGGAACAGGAGGAGGGGGACAATGGTCTCTCAGGCTGCAGGGGAGAGCCTCAGGTCCCCAATCCCTCTGTTAAAGATGCTCATTGAGCTTGTGTTGTAAACTGGGTGAGGAAGATGGCTTGTAGTGCTAGAAGAGTCAGAGATAGGATCTATGACCCATCCAGCCCTCACAAGAAGAGTCAGTGGGCAGGGGGCACTGAGGGCTGATGGTCCTGGTAGGCACCATGTTACTTTCTGTCTCTATGGCTTCGACTACTTTAGATCATAAAGTATTTGTCTTTTTGTGACTGGTACAGTTCACTTAGCATAATGTCTTCAGGGTTTATCTATGTTGTGGGTTAGGTTGGATACCCTTCCTTTGTAGGGTAAATAAACATTTCATTGTATGAATTAACACATTTTATTTAGCATTCATCTGTTATTGGGCATTTGGATTGCTTCTACATTTTGACTATAATAAGTAATGGTGCTATGCACATGGGTGTAAAAATATCCAGTTCTTTGGGTACCTGGAAAGAGGAATTGTTGGATAATACTGTAGTTATATCTTTAATCTTTGAGGAGTTGCCTAATATCTATAGTGACTGCACCATCTTACTTATCAACAACAGTCCACAAGGATTTCAGTTTTTACAGCACATCAACACATTTCTTTCGGGGGAGGGCAGGGCATGTCCTTTCACGTGACGGAAGTGAGGTACGTGCGGGCCATGACTGTCTGTAATGTGATGTGTTACTTGCAGGCTATGGGAGGGTGGTCTTCACGGGTTCTGTCCTTCCTTCCTTCTTTTCGTTCTTCTTTTTCTTTTCGTTCTTTCTTTTTTTATTCTTCTTTTTCTTTCTCTTTCTCTCTTTCTCTTTCCTTTTTTCCTTCCTTCTTTTTTTAATAGCTATTCTAACAGCTGTGAGGTGTCACATTGATGTTGTTTTGTTATTGCTGACTTTAATATCCATCTAAGCTAATGAGTCCTCTTTAATAGTGATTGATTTTTCCTGGTATTTACCAGGCTCATACCAGCTCATATAGATAGACAGCCGTTTATTGTAATTGCAGTGTGAATAATGGCCCATAAAAAACCCCTTCTACAAGGTCTACTCAGTGACCTCCTGGGGTGTGGGGAAGATACATCTAACTTCCACAGGCAGACCACTCCTTTCCTTGACACCACTGGTTGTTTATCCTCCAGCAGGAAACCAGGAGAATGATTAAGTTATGAATGTGTATTTAAGATGTTAATTGCATTGAAATTTTCATATTATGCTTCTAAAATGCTTATAGGTTGAATTTTTTGAGTTAGGTTTTATTTCCCTTAAAAGTTGTTCAAACAACCACTGTGGGACACCTGGGTGGTTCAGTGGTTGAGCATCTGCCTTTGGCTTAGGTTCTGGGATCCAGTCCTGTATCGGGTTTCCTTCAGGGAGCCTGCTTCTCCCTCTGCCTATGTCTCTCCTCTCCCTCTATGTCTTCTGTGAATGAATATATAAAATCTTAAAAAAGAAAGAAGGAAAGAAAAGAAACAACCACTGTTTGCCAAACAGTGCCCATTGTTTGACAGTGTTCTGAAAGTTCAAGACAGTGTAAGAATAACATAAAAAGAAAAAAAACTAATAAATATTGGCAAGGATCAAATAAAACCAATGTAATAAGAAGACCAAATGGGGGTGGGGTGCCTGTCTGGCTCAGTCAGAAAGCATGCAACTCTTGGTCTTGGAGTTGTGAGTTTGATCCCCACATTGGATGTAGAGATAATTTAAAATCTAAAAAAAAGACAATATAATTCTCTAATTATAAATCCTATGTATTGAAAATTTAATAAAACTATCTAGAGTCCAACACATTAGCCAAGGACAATATAATTATATTTTAAAAACCCATAGGTTTTACCAATTTTTAAATTTATTTTATGTGTGCTATTGTTTCAAGTGTGTCTTGTTTTTTATTTTGTATCTATATTAATTTTTTATCTTCATTTCTAATAACTCTTTCCCTCCACAACCATTTTAATATATATGCTTAGTTGTTTGCATTCTATAATATATGTGCTGCTCTTTTTGAATGTTTTAACTTTCATTTTACTATTTTTTTCTCTTCAATCTATATATTAAAGATACATCTTTGTTTTAATATATGCATCCAGTTGATTATTTCCCATTGTTGCAAAACATTCTATGAGGTGTACTCATCATGTTTTGCCACTTCATCCTCCATTTATCTAACTTCCACAGAGCCTGAGCATCTCCTTATAAGTCATTTGATCTTTAAAGTTTCTTCTTACATAAATTATTTGTAAAAATATCTCTTACATATTTTTTCTGCCTTGTCATTTTCCTATTGAACTTTTTGGAATTATTTTTATAGTTAAGTTTTTGGTATTTAACCTTTTTATATTTCTATTGCTGCCATGGTAAGACTTATTGCTATTTTTTCTCATTTTTTTTAAGTCTACATTTTATTTTATTATTTTTTTTAGGCTGGTTTTGGTCTTTAACTTAAAGCACATACTTGTGTTCATTTATCCCTATTAATTTCTTCCCCTTAACTAGGTAAGCCATTTACCATGCTCTCGTGGCAATGTTACTTCTATTCTTTCCTTCTGTCCCCCTTTCTTTTCTGCCCTAAGAACTGATTATGTTAATATTTTCTATATTTTTTACTCTGGATTATTTGTAATAACTTTCTCTGTTCTTTGGTCCTGACTTTTATATTTTAAGATTTTATGTTTTTTTTTTAAGATTTTATTTATTTATTCATGAGAGACACGGGGGGGAGAGAGAGAGAGAGAGAGAGAGAGGCAGAGACACAGGCAGAGGGGGAAGCAGGCTCCATGCAGGGAGCCTGATGTGGGGCCCAATCCTGGGACTCCAGCATCATGCCCTGGGCGGAAGGCAGGTGCTAAACTGCTGAGCCACCCAGGGATCCCCAGATTTTATGTATTTATTTTAGAATCTCAGACATTCTCCACACTGAGCATGAACCTGACACCAGGCTTGATCTCATGACTCTGAGATCATGACCTGAGCTGGATGACTGAGCGACCCAGGCACACCCCAACTTTTATATTTTAAAACTGATCTTACTTTCTATATCTTCTGTGAGATTCCCTTAGATTTTTTTTTCTTATGTTAGCATATACTCCAGTATTTGTGAAGGGGTCTCTTTTATGTCAAATTTGAAGTCCTGTATATCTGATGATCACTTTTTTATGCCTTCATATTTGACTGCCAGCGTGGCTGGACATAAAACTCAAGATTCAAGGTCATTTCCTTCAATACATGCAGTTATTAGTTTACTGTCTTCTTGTATCCAAGGTGGCTATGAAGAAGTCTGATTTCTATCTAATTATTGATCTTTCCTTTTTCTGGAAATATTTAGCATTTTTTTCCTTTGATATTCTTAAAATTTACTATAGCGCATAACTGCATTTGTCTTTCTTTTTTATCTCATTTGGCACTTCATGTTCTCTTACTTTTGAAATATTATCTTTAATATTTTTGTTTCTATTTCTCTTATTTCTTAATCTTCGTAGAACTTCTTTTATCCATATATACAGCCTTTCTATTTTTATCCTTAAAATATCATTTTGGTTTTTAATATTTCATACTCTTCATTTTCCTGCTGACTTCTCTAAAAGTTTTGGAATCAGATCTTTCTACTCATTAATTAATTCTTCAATTGTGACCGTCATGCTGTTTTCAAACCTGTTTTATTCTTTATGTACATATTATATTTTTCTTACCCAATAATTCTATTTAGTTGCTTTCATCATTTCCTGTTTTATTTTATATTATTATATCTTTGCTTATCTTCTTAGGTGTATACATGAAGCCTTTTATTTTTATTTTTTCTGTATATTTTTTAAGTATTTAATTTCCAGTTATATACAATGTAATATTAGTTTCAGGTGTACAGTATAGGGATTCAACACTTCCATTCAACGCCCAGTGCTAAAACTCTGATTTCATTTGTTTTTAAAATTTTGCGGGATCCCTGGGTGGCGCAGCGGTTTGGCGCCTGCCTTTGGCCCAGGGCGCGATCCTGGAGACCCGGGATCGAATCCCACGTCGGGCTCCGGGTGCATGGAGCCTGCTTCTCCCTCTGCCTGTGTCTCTGCCTCTCTCTCTCTATCTGTGACTATCATAAATAAATAAAAATTTAAAAAAAAAATAAAATTTTGCTTTAGATGTTATACGTTATTCAATTATTTTCATCTTGTAATGGTCTTTTGGCCTCTGATAGCCTAGTAACTTTGGCCTGTGAACTCATACATTTGGTGAAGGCCAACCCTTCGCCAGCATCCCACTCACCACTGTAACACACATTGCCATATATCTATAAATAAATGTTATAAGAAGTATGTAACTTATTTATTAAAAAGACTAAAATTCTAGTTAAGTGGCATGAAGAGTCCTGACCAAGCCAAAAAACAAATGATAACTCAGGGTAAAATAAGTCAATATTTAAAATTTTAGTTATTCATTAAATTATTTTAAGATTCATTTGGGAGACTGAATGTATGAGAAAACCCAAAGAACAAAAAAAATTGAGGATGAAAATGTGATGTATTAAAAAAAAAAGAAAATGTGATGTATTAAAAGGCAACATTAAGACAATCAACTCAGGCGTAGCAATTTTACCTCCCTTCATGTCTGTCATCTTTTGCACTTATAATATTTAAGCCTTAATTATTTCCTTTACATAAATTGAGAACCATATTAGATGGTATTTTAATTTTTCCTCAACCATCAAAATAACAAAATTCAAGAGGATAAGAAATGTTTATTATATTTACTAATATTTTAGCTGTTTTTTTGTTCCTTCTTGATATTCTAAGATTCATTCTTTTATCATCTCCTTTATGCTTAAAGAAACTCCTTTAGACATTCATTTAAGGTATGTCTACTGGTGACAAATTCTCATAGTTTTCCTTTACTTGAAAAAGTCTTGGAAGGAGGGGTCTTGGGGCCACTAGACCTGATTTGGGTTGAAGTCTAGGCTCTGCTCAGCCTTTGTTTTGGGAATGGGGACAGAGTTTTAGTATTTCTTACTGCTTTTCTTTTCATGACACTAAAGAGAAACTTTAACATACAGTATGAGGGTAAATACATTTCCAAAACTAATATGCAGTATGTAAAACAAATGGTCAATATGTATAACATAATACATGGGAAATCAGTTCAAAGTTGGGTAAATGACTGAATTATGAGAAGAGAGTATTCCTTCAATTTCTATAACTTATTATATTATGTCTATTTTTACTATTGTGGCCAATCACTTTTCATATGTTTATTATTTTGGGGTGTTGAATTTAACATCCATATGAATGAATGCAAGAGATACATCCTTGGCCAGTGGCAGAATCATGAGTTGAAAGTAAGAGGGTTTTTTTTTTTTTTTTTCAATTTGGAAAGAATCAGAATATTAAGTAAATAAAACACAATGTATGTGGAGCACAAATTAGATTGATATTACTGTTTTAAAAAATTGTTCTGATATATATTAATACATACCAGAAAATAAATAAAATCTGTATATAACTTTTCTAGTAATTTATTTTTATGACTTTCTCCACAGTTACTCTTTTTTCTACCTTTTTATTCCTGGTATCTAACATAGTGCATGTAAACATCGAATATTTGCAGAATAAATGAATGGATGAATGATAAGCCAGTAAGTAAATAAACTTCCATTTTACATTTGGATGCATATAATTTTGATAATTATGAGGAATGATAGCAAATATATTAGAATGATATTCTATAGTAAAGTGCCATTTGGTTGATCCATGATTGGTTTTCAAAAGAATTCACCCTTGTTTTCTTTTCTTATTACATAAAATGATAATGGATATATTATTCAAATCTCTTTTTCACTAGAAGGTCAGTTGTAAGATTGAAGAAATGGTTTTTATGTTATTGATTAAAGTGATCACGCAACCTTCTTCTTGAAAACCCTATGGGGATTTGTCATAGTTAATGAGTGGCTCTAGAAACTTCAGAAGTAGATTAATAGAAAATATTAACAAAGTGAATTAAGTTTGTAAATTGAGACAGACTTTATCAATATCCATGCCTTGTTATGTTGCTATGTGTCAGACAGGCCTCTCTATTTTAATCTTTAACTAATCATTCCTTTGATTCCACATCACTACGACATCATGACAGTCAAAGATTAACCTTGAAAAAGGCTTCTCTTCTTCAGTCATCAGAAAAATATGAAATTCCATTAAGTAGGTGTGAATTTCCCATTCCCTTCAAGGCAAAAGTTACATGAGTCTCTGGGTATAAAGATTTATCTTTTTTTTTTTAAAGGATGTTTAGAAATCTGTCTAGACACCATTAGTTGGTTTGCAAAGTTAATCTTGGATTAACTGATAGGTGGCCCCACTTTCTCTGTAATTCAGCTAAGGAAGAACTCCTGGATTGGGTCTTCCTCAGCAGAACAATGTGTCAGCCTTATTTATCAACATTAGTGCCCCAAAAAAGCACGGATCTATGGAAATGTCACTCCTTTGGATCCCTTTTAAAAATATTTCTCTTTTTTCTTCAGCTTATATTTAAAAATACCTATAAATTATGTATTTCACAGTTGCATGCCATAAATCTATTGGAACAGCTTGCTTGATTTTCTGGCTGCCATTCCCCTCAGTATTCCCCTCAATTCCACAAGTTTTATTACAAGCTTCAGACACAAAGGTTTTATTCGTTGTTGTTGCTGCTAATTTGTTATGAAAACAAAATAGTGGACCCTGAGATATTAAGTATTTGGGGCTAACCATAACTATTAACATATATGTACATGTATAATATATATAGCATGTATATATATATATTTATAATGTTATATATAGCAAATATATGGTTTATTTATTCTCTTTCTTTGTAATGTGTCCACTATCATCATGATTTATTAAAACATCTCATTCTCAGGAGGAGCAGGGACCAGAAAAGCAAAGAACAATGACAACCAAACTTAAACCTTCAGAGGGGATACTTACATAAGTTTTTTTTAGAAGGTTAATTTTTCCTTTACAACTGAAGACTGTGATATAGACACAGTTGTAGTTAATGCTCATATAACAATCATATTATAATAGAAATTTTTAAATACCCAAATTAACAGAATAACAGAATTTTTGAAATCTTACTAATCTTAGAAAGCATCACTTTGCCACCATGGCTCACTTCACAATCCCTTTGTTGTATCCATCAGGAATAGAGATCTCTCCCACGTATTCCTCCTTCAATCCTTTTTTTCTCTTTCCCTATGGAAATTATACCCACTCTTTGGTGGAAGATACAATCTAAATAATTACAGAATGTGAATAGAAGGTTGAGGGAGCATCCAGAGCCATAAACCAGGGCTTCTGTAAAATGTTAAGATACCTTCAGATATCGAGAATTTTGCGTTCATGTGAAAGAGAGATAGAATGACCTGGATAGAGCCCTTTTAAATAGTGGTGTCTCTGAAAACACCAAAACAGATTTATCAGTACTTCTTGTAGGAAGCGCTGTAGTAAATTAACATGCCTTCTTTGCTTTGATGAGATCAAGTATAGCATTGATATTGTTGGAGTTCCACTGTTTGTTTTTTAATCAGTTTTTACTAATAAAATGCCTCTGTTCTAAATGATTGATTTTTTTTCTTCTTTTGTGTTTACTCTAATACAAACTTGTTACCTTCAGAGAGAAAAAGGACTTTCAAGAGTATGGCAAGAGAGTGAGCAGAACTCCAGTGGTCATTGGCAAAAGGCTGTCATCCTGCTAGGAAAGCTAAGGAATTATGAAGTCATATTCCAAGGTATCAGAACAAGAGATCTAGGAGGAGGAGCTGCAATTGATGACATTGAATTTAAAAACTGCATGACTGGTAAGTTTCTGGAAATCTCTTCTACTTGGAACAGCTTTCATACTCTAGCCATTTTATCTTTACTTCTCATTTACAAAATGTTCTGCTGTTACATATTTGGTACCTCCATAAAAATAAGTTGGAAGCCATTATTCCATAATTGTTGAACTTACATGTTAAGAGAGAATAGCTTCTCCCTCCCACAAGTGCACAAACATTTAATTCCTTCCTTTGTTCCAGACCATCCCTTTTCTAACATGTAGAAGTGTTGTTCTTTGCACTTTTTTCCTTTGCACTGTTTTTCAACATGAATTAAGTGTATGCCTAATATTTACATACGTTTATCTAAAGTAATTTAAAGTAAGCAGGTAAAAAAATTGTTTGAAAGCTGTCACTTAGTGGATATATGAGAAATAAATTCAACCAGGTGTAATTCAAGTAGAACTTGAGTTGAGAGCAAGGCTTTGGGTATTTTTGCTACTACAGCAAGTGAACAGCAACTTGAAAAGTTTTGCTATCATTTATCTCACTTCCAAAAGTGTGAAGTTTAACTCTACTTAGATTTTCTTTACAAAACTACCCAGAAAATGTCAAAAATAATTATAAATATCCTTGTACAATTTCACAACTGGCAAAGTTCTTTTGGAGGCACTATTCCATTTGATTTTCCAAAATAGTGCCATGTGACATACACTGCCAATGAATTCTACACAGATTCACTCAGAGGCAAGATCCTGAAATAGGAAGCTAAAGTTAAGTGCTGTTTAATTTTATTATTGCTCTTACACTAAAGTATCATTTCACTGAGGCATTTCAAAATGCCAAAAGTTTGGTTTTTGGTGATGTTACAGCATCGGCTCTTTTATGAGCAAGGCTGCTTCAAAGATCCCAGGTGATCTAGAGAGCACAGAGCTCTGAGTATCCGTGTCAGGAGAGGAATGGGATTTGGGCTTGGAGATGTTTGGGAGAGAGTACTGGATAACAGAAAATGAAGTTATAAACATATAATCATGAAAATTTATCTTAGAAGATATGTGTTTATTCTAGAAGAATGTGCTTCTTCGGTTCATTGCTAGTCACCTTCCTAGTAATATGCTAAATTTCTGTTATAATTAGTTCAATCTATAAATGATTCTGACAACTTTAAAAATATATTCAAAACTTTTTTCTAAGATTTTAGAAAGAAAGAAGCTTTTATTAAACAAGAGATATTCCTTTCCTCTTAAGGGAGGCAGAATGATTATTAGATGGGTTGATTCAGGACAGAAGAAATCCGAGAGTTATTATTCCAACTTTGCCAGTTTCATGGAGAAGTTTGCACTGTTTTTTTTCCCCCCCATTCCTGTAAAGTCCTGTGAGAATTTACAGGATTCTAGTTAATTTTTCTCAGCTCAATCCAATGCTCCGCTTACTGAGCAATACTTTAATGTCTTATGTTTAGTGATAAACTACATTTGGGGGCTATAGTTCTTTCTGTGTCATCAAAATAAAGAGGCCAATTGTGGCCAATTGCACTTAAATACGGACAGTTGTGTAACAAATATGTTTTAGGACAAAGTAACCATTGCTTTATTATTATTATTTAAATATTTTATTTATTTATTCATGAGAGACAGAGAGAGAGGGAGAGAGAGAGAAGCAGAGACATAGGCAGAGGGAGAAGCAGGCTCCATGCAGGGAGCCCGACGTGGGATTCGATCCCGGATCTCCAGGATCACATCCTGGGCCGAAGACGACGCTAAACTGCTGAGCCACTCGGGCTGCCCAACCATTGCTTTATTAAAAAGCAGTTTGGGGATCCCTGGGTGGCGCAGCGGTTTGGCGCCTGGCTTTGGCCCTGGGCGCGATCCTGGAGACCCGGGATCGAATCCCACGTCGGGCTCCCGGTGCATGGAGCCTGCTTCTCCCTCTCCCTCTGCCTGTGTCTCTGCCTCTCTCTCTGTGTGACTATCATAAATAAATAAAAATTTACAAAAAAATTTTTTTTAAAAATAAATAAAAAGCAGTTAAAGCCCAATATGCTATAAATAATAAGGGTTTTCAAATTATGTTTTTGTTAGGATAGAAAGAGGAAAAAAACATTATGAGAAACTGTGAAAGAATATCTATGGAACTAAAAGAAAATGATTATTTTGTCTCCTTAGTTTTGTACTATATGCTAGTAAAATATTAGTATTACTCAGAATATGTTACCTTAAGCTCCTTGGCACTATCACCAATTTAGAAGTAAATGGCATTTAATTAAACACCTAAAAATCAGAGAGGCACTACAGAACAGTGGTTAAGAACAAGGAGTCTTGGGGCATCTGGGTGGCTCAGTAGGTTAAGTGTCTGACTCTTAATTTCAGCTCAGGTCATGATTTCAGGGTGGTGAGATCAAGCTCCCCATCCAGCAGGGAATCTGCTTCCCTCCCTTTTCCCCTCCCCTTCCTTATGCTCTCTCTGTCTCTCTCTAAAATAAATAAAATAAATGTTTAAAAAAGAACAACAAACAAACAAGGAGTCTTGGGGGGCACCTGGACGGCTCCATTGGTTAGGCATCCAACTCTTGATTTCAGCTCAGGTGATGGTCTTGGCTCGGGCTATGATCTCAGGGTTGTGAGATTGGGCTCCATGCTCAGCAGGAGTCTGCTTGGGATTCTCTCTCTTCCCTGTCCTTCTGCCCCTGCCCCCCTCACTCCTTCATTTGCCCACTCTCTGTACTAGGTAACCAACTTCAAATCATATGCAAACACATTGCCATAAAGTCTATCATGGAATTATTGCTGTTTGCTATTTGAGGTGAAGAACTTAAAACATTACTTCCTATTTATTTCTCTGTCACATACTGCTGATAACAGAAGACCATATATTATATGATACCATTTATATGAAATATACATAACAGGCAGATGTGTATATATATGTATACATATATATATATATAGAGAGAGAGAGAGAGACAGAGAGAGAGAGAGTATATTAGTGGTTGCTTAGGACTGAAGGGAAAAGGGGTGGGGAGTGACTGCTAATGACTATTGGCATTTCTGCATTGGATGGTGAAAATAGTCTACATTTTTTATGGCAGTTGTTGCACAACTTTGTAAATATACTAAAGCCATAAAATTATAAACTTAATATAGGTGACCTTAATGGCATATAAATTCTAAATCAATATACTTTTAAACGAAGTATATAAAAGCAAGAGAATTATGGAAACATGGTAGTGGTGATGGTGGTGATGGCGGAGTAGTAGTTGCTGGATTTTCCCAAGGTCTCACATCAAGACAGTCAGAGTACCTAGATTGCAAAGTCAGTAAGTCACAGAAAACATAGACAACAAAATGAAGTAAAAATGCATCACTACAAAAGCCAGTATACAAGCAATTAGGGACACACTACCAACAACCACAAGACCTTTGTGTTATTTATGTCTATAAAGGAGAAGACATGAGAATCATGAAAGAGCCAACAGATATTCCCTGGAATATGCAGTCAGGTGATTTGATAATAGCATCTAAAACTGGAGAGGTTTCATTCACTTATGGAATGAGTGGGTGCAGGGCTCTGTGGTAAGTTCTGTGGGGTTGGGGCAGTTGACACTGAACTCTCAAACTGGGTACAACATAATCCCCTTCCATTTCAGCAATTCATTTTCAAACACCCCACAAAACAAGGCATTAACAGACACAGTGCTGGGAGTGGTATCAAAATTGAGTAGGCTAGGAACAGATGAAGGGAAGAGAAGACCCACATCAAAGTAGGGGGTGGGGCAGAGCCAGAAAATCTCAAAAAGCAAGGTATTATATGTTTTTATAGACTTATGTAGATTCTATAGATTTATAACCTTTTTCAGAGGTTTAACACTAATCCTCTAACTTTGGCTATGTCATTATAGAGCTTCAGTTTTCACATTTGCACAACGACAGGATCATAATGGATTCTCTGAGATATTCCTAGGACTATCTGACAACTCTGGAATCTAGGCATATTTTTAAAAAGGTCAGAATAACTGAGAACAAAGTTTAAAGTTGATGAAATCGGAAGAAGGTAGAGGATATATATAAATTATATATATTTATATTTGTATTTGGTGTTTATCTACATTACCTGCAAGTAAGAAAGCTATTTGAGCTTTGTGATTACTTTTAACTTTCTTTTCAAAGACTTACAACTCAATTTATTAGGTAATATTTAATACATGACCAACATAAAGCTATATGTATTATTTTTTATTTCTTTGCATTCTGAATATATCATAGTACTATCTTCAATTTACTATCAAATCTATTATTTTTTCTAAAAAAGAAAAATAAAGCAAAAGCTTATATGGTTTGTCCAGGGACACACTAGGAAGCTTATCTCTTTTCTGGATAAAGTTAACAAAGAGGCAAGTAGCTTATTCATGAAAAAGTAAGCGACAGATTATGAACTTGATATCTCCTCTTTTTAAATTCAAGTTGATTTAAAATGATTTTTTAAAATAAAAATCTTGTAAAGTGCAACTACCAACCTATAGAAGAGAGAAGTGGGACTGAAATTTATGTAGACAGGAAAGTAATATTCCATCATTGTAATTATCAAAGTGTCATTTCTAAATTTAAGTGGTTACTCATTTTTCAAAGGGAGTATTATTTATTAAGTACAATCCTTCAGCTGATATTTGTTGAGTTTACTATGAATACTAAATAGCATTTATGTTAGTTGTTGGGAGCCCAGTTCTACAAAGCCATTAGGTTAGGTGCAAATCCCAGTTACCCTCTTGCTTTCTGCTCTGTGGTTTTAGGCAGGTCACATGATTTTCCCTAGTCTCATTTTTCTCAGCTACGAAACAATAGCACTGCTTCCAACTGAGAAAGCTCTTAGGACTAAATCATTTCCTTTTATGCAAAGTGCTTTGAAGAATGCATGAGATAAACACTGAATATATGTTAGCTAAATGTATAAAGGAACAACCAGTTCAAAAGACTTGATAGTGTTTTAGGCACAACACTTTTTATGTCATCATCATTTAAGATCTGGTTCTGTTCTGTTCACGTGTTCAGCAAACATTTATCGATTGCCTGAACTGCAGAAAGCTCTGTGCAATGTACAGTACACATCTGCTCAGAACAGGGCTGAAATGCACGTGTTATAGTGTTTAGCTTTATTGATTTTCCATTTCCCCTTTTCAGTGCTCCTTCCTGGACTCCCGGCACCTCCTCCCCTTCCCCACATGCCCCTGTGCCTTATATTTCTTGGACTGCTCTGTGAATGGTTTCCAAGAAACTCATAAACTGGGTCCCTTAGCCTGGTACCTTAGGGCGGGGCCAATCACAGTATAAGATGTTGCCTTTTCCACTAAAACATCTAAAAGATTCAATTGAATGATGACCAGGGAAGATGAAGGAATGACTTAGGGAATAGAAAATGCTTCTAGAAGTCAATAAAATCTTCTAAGTAGGCAGTAGCACAGTAGCGACTCTGCCTTTCTCTAAATACATACCGAACAAAACACATCATGCTCCTCAAATAATCCTAAATGTGAAAGGAAGGAAATAGTTTGGGGATAAAGTAAGAGAAGCCAGTGTCATTATAATTTTAGATGTCTGGTGCATTGTCTTCACACATAACCTGGATAGGCTTTCTCTTTTATTATAAGCACTTTCACATCTTTCATTTTTTTCCCCCTCAAAAACTGTATGTATGACTCCTAAGGGTCCTTTAAACAGTATTTGATCTGGAGTGAAAAATAGTGGCTTGATGATAATGATTTCAGGGCAGCATTACTCTGGATTCAAATGGAACTTGGGAGATCACAAAACAGTGATTGCTCTATATAAAGTTCACAAATACATAAATCTATAAACAGAAGCCTGTAGAGTTTGCCTTCAGAACTTAACCTTCTTCACTTAGTTTAGATGAAAAGCTGTGTTTCCACTCAAAATATGAGTGCCCCAAGTGTTGCTTTTAGATCTCACACAGTTTTCTTTCAAAGCATATGTTATTAGAAAAAAGAAGAAAAAAGAAAAGGAGGATGGAAGTGTGTAAAATATATATGTATATATAATAACTGAACATTGTACCCTAGTGAAATAATTAAGTCACTTGTTTTTAATAACTAATGACTAAATGATTTGTAGTCTGTATAATATAAGGATGTATAAATAAAGAATGAATGGATATATGGATGGTGGATGGATGGATGGATGGATGGACAGTTAGACTAATAGAAACCATTTACTGATATCTTGGTATATGTGTGCAAATTCAGAGCAAGTTTCTGCCTTCACCTGATTTACATTTGATAAAGTAACATGTGATATTGTGTCATGGGTAATGGATGCTGCGAATGATAGAGGGAGAAAGCAGTGGAGAATTATTACCTTGATTAGAGTGGTAAGGAACTGTTAGAAGATTTCAGTTGAGTAGAATCTTATATGAAATAAGAGATGACCATGCAAATATATCAATGAAGAGTTCCTCAGACCTCGGGACCAGCCAGGCAGATTTATCAGGAGGAAAGAATGTTGAAGCTGAAGAAAGAAGGGTAGGAGGATAGTGATGGGTTTCATTATTCAGAACTTTGTCATCAGAAATGCCTGCTCTGTCCTAAAGATTTCATCACAGCATGGGTTTAAACAAGCTGACTGATGGTCAAGTCTGCATAGGATTAAATTCTGTCGCTGCCACTTACTTGCCATGTGACCTTGAATAAATGCTTATCAACTCTGTTGCCTCCATTTCTTTATGGCAGTAAAAATCAGACCTACTTCTTAGGTAATTGTAAGGATTTAACAAATTAACATATGCCAAGAGATTTGAACAAAAACGCTTTATGTTAACTATTCAAAAAATGCTAAACTTACAGTTATCATCACAATCATCACCATCATATTTAATTTAATCCTCAGTAAATCTCCAGAAAATTGTGGTACCCAGAGATTGCAACAACTAATACCAGCCAGGTCAGTTCCCTTACTGATGCTTAACAGCAAAGAACCTTAGCCATAGTTAGTCATAAAAATATGGAATAGTACTAAAATTCTGATAAATACCTTGGGAGTAAAAGCGGACACACAGCGCCTGCCATATATAGAATGTCAGTAATTTCAACTGTTCTTTTTTTAAGTTTTTATTTAAATTCTAGTTAGTTACCATATATTATAATATTGGTCTCAGGAGTAGAATTCACTAATTTATCACTTACACATCTTGTGCCCTTCACAAGTGCCCTTCACAAGTAGAATTCACTAATTTATCACTTACACATCTTGTGCCTTCACTTGTGCCTTCTTCACAACACGTGCCCTTCCTTAATGCCCATCACCCATCTAGCCCATTGCCACCCACCTCCCCTCCACCAACCCTCAACGTATTCTCTATAGAGTCTCATATAGTTTCCTTCCTTCTTTTTTCTTTTCCTCTTCCCCTATATTCATCTGTTTTGTTATATTTCACACGAGTGAAATCATATGGTATTTGTCTTTCTCTGACTGAATTATTTCACTTAGCATGCTATACTCTAGCTCCATACACATCATTATAAATAGTAGCATTTATTTTTGATGACTGATTAATATATAAATATATATTGACTAGGTAAAAAAAAATATATATATATTGACTAGGTAAAATATTCAGTGGTTCTCAAGTGAAAAAATAGCCTTATTTGAAGTAACTATTTTACATACCTGGAAATATCTTTTATTAAAAAACAAAAAGTGTGAAGGTCATCTTTTAAGATTTTTGTTATGATTAATTTATACCCTGATAAGATTTCCTTTCTAACTTAAATATCTGTATTAGTAACATGTCCATATATAAATGCATGCTTTATTAAATATATACCATATAATGATGCAAATATTAATATTTTGACTTTTCAGTGAAAGAAAAGTAGCTAATTTTTATTGATTCAAAAATTTTTATTCTTCATCAATGCAGAAGTAGTGATATCAATCCACTGACTTATAAACAAATACTACACATTTTTTAAGCCTATAATTGTTTGTGGTAGAGATTATTAAACTATTTGCAAAGTATCCATTTTCTTTCCATGTGTCCCAGACCCTTTTGGGTAGGTGAATCAATGTGACCAGTGTGCTCTGAGCAAGTAACATGTCACTTCCAGGTTGAGGCATTTACACGCTGGAGACCCTCCATGTCTCCCTTCTGATACTGTCATAGAAGAGGCCTTATTTTCCAGATGTCATGTCTACATTTTCCTGGTCTTCTGAATTGGTAAAGTCCCTCTACCAATTTGTTTAAATATGTATAGTAAGTGACCCTTGAAAAATGGTGTTTTTGAGATTTTGGTTTATTTATTATGTGTCATATAATCTACTTGGTCATATCTAACACTCCATGCAATTTCCTACAGTACAGGAAGTATTTTTACAGAGCTATTAAAGAATTGTACTATACATCAGTAGGGTTGTATTTGACATTGGGTTATCCAGCATTGTGACCCTCACATCAGATTAATTTGCTTTCTTTGAGGTTACTGCATGAGGATTGTGGTTGCTTAGTTAATGAACAAAAAAGAAATTACAACCAAGCTATCAATCCTTTGCAGGTTTTTTCAAACTGAAGATGTAAAAGAGAAAGATACCTACCTACCTTTCAGATTCCAATATTCTAAATATGTTAAGAAAGAGCTTTCAGCAAACTTGCCTCTAGCCTTGTGGGGAAAGTTAGGAGGAAAAAGTTGACACTACACAAAATTCAGAACCAAGAGGTGGAGAGTCCTTGTGCCATCAACCCTGGCAATAAGTGAAATCAGAGCTCTGGCTATAGTCTTCGCTTTGCTTTATTGCTTGAATTGATCTGAGACAGGCCTCAGGAGAGAAGCCTCATTGTCACAGTCAACCAACAACATCATTCTTCAATAAGCCTTAGAGCCAAGTTATTTGCTTCTTGTAAAATCAGGGCATCGATTCTTGTTCTTGGCACGATGCCCACATTTTAAAAATCAGGACTATGCATTTAAGTTTATTATATCTTTTTTTTTTTTAGTTTATTATATCTTTAATCAGCTATTTTAAATTAAAAAATCAAAGCCATGGATAGATCTAATTACTTAGCATTATATTGAAATCATTTGTTACACACCTAGAAAATATTAGATACTACTTTATCTGTCAAAATAGTTGATAAGATTAGTGTTCCAGTGTCAAAAAGGTCCACATTTGAAGCGGTAATTATAATCTTATTACAATGACAAAGTAAACATTATAATTGATGTCATTATACTTGATTATAATCTAAGAACAATGATATAATTCATTTATAATATTAAGGAAAAATAATTAAGCATACACTTCAGTAAGGTTTAAATAGCCCTTGAAATACCCCTAAGTTCAAATGAAGGGTACTGTAGATCTGAAAACTAACATTATCCTTGTTTCATATAGTTTCTAATTAGAATTTTTTTTTAAATTACAGTTAACATTTCCACACTTAATACCTTAAGTAAGATCATTGCATAGAGTATTTGTGACAATATGGTACTCAGTTTTTATTGAATTATGTTTTAAAAATTATTTTCTGTTCAAGGTTAATATTCATATCAACAGGATTTCCATTTTACATTAATGAATTTTTAAAATTTCCATTATACAGTTGAAAGATATATTCTTTAGTCCTGAAACATTAATACAAATATGTGTAATATATACAAGCTATAGGTGTATTTTAAGTAAATAGATGTGGAGCTCAAGAAATTTATATCAGTTGAAGCAAACATAAAGAATTTGGTTTTAATAAAATTTGCATGTATATATACATGTACAAATATTAAGCTAAGAATAAGGAACAAATTTTCTTGTTTTATATTTGATATAACACACATATACACAGAGGCATATATGAATTTCTGAAAAATCTCATATTTTGAATAGACACACAAAGAAAGGGCTTGTGGGAAAATAGGATTAGGGTAAGCTACTGGAAGCATAAGTAACTAAGTTAAATACTACTAATATAAACAGTAACAACCATAATAGATACTAGCATAGTACAAAATAAAAATATTTTAAAGTCCAAATAGAGGAAATTTTCAGTAAATGTATTACTTTACCTTAAAAAAAAAAAAAAGGTGAGTTGGGAAGCAAGAAACCTTGGTGGAAGTTTGGTTTAAAAAATGTTTAAGGCTAGGGATGCCTGGGTGGATCAGCAGTTGTTTGCCTTTGGCTCAGGGCATGTTCCTGGGGTCCTGGAATGGAGTCTTGCATCAGGCTCCCCACAGGGAGCCTGCCTCTCCCCTGCCTGTATTTCTGCCTCTCTCTGCGTCTCTCCTGAATAAATAAATAATCTTTTTAAAAAATGTTTAAGGCTGTTTAGGTAACAGCCTTACTTAAGTACTTAAGTAATTTAAGTAACTTAAGTAACTTAAGTATGGAGACAAGGGGAAAGTGCCCAAAGACTGAAAAAGCTATACAATAAATAAGCACTTGCAAAAAAGCATGTGGAGAAACAGGTAAAGCACATCCCAAACAGCCCTGCATTCTTTCTTGGCTCTCTGGCTCAGCTGTGTTTGTTGTCTTCCTTGGTGGCACAAGACCTTATTGAGGTGAAGAAAATCATATGGGAATCAGCACTACCTCTGTGTTGTATTAGGCCTAATAGTTGCAGTCATCATTGTTCTCCAGAAACATTCATTGCCTGTGAATCATGACAGTAGAAGGAAACTGGTATATACTGGACATTTGTGGGAGCCGAGGTCAAACTAGACGCAGCACATGCATAATTTGTTTCAAGGAGGGAAGAAAGATATTTAATACAGAATGGCTTCTTGAAGGATTTGACCAAAATAAGTCACACAAATTGTCTGGAAAGTTGCCTCAGCAGATTTGGGAAATACAGAGTTTTAAATTGTTGACTCAAAGGTCAGGAAGGAGCTCAGCAAAAAAACCCAAGTGTGGTTTGGATTTCTTCCCACTAGTTTACTTTTTGGTCTTTTGGTCTTTATGCATTCTCATGATAATTTCTGGGAATTCTCTAGGTTAATTAGGTCTAGTTTAATTGCCAATAGCATTAAACACAAAGTTTATGTAAGGATAGGAGGAATCTCAGGAAAGCCAAGATCAGCAACACAGTCCAGCTTCAGGAAGATTCTAAAACCAAGATTGAAGAGGAAACTTGAGCCATTCTTTTTTCTGTTCCTTTTGTCTCTTAACTGCATCTCTGCACGTGTTTTATTCCCTCACCCTGTAGAACCAGCTTTCTCTGCTTCACTATGCATAGATAGAAAACATGACTACACCTCATGGTTTAAGAGCCCTAATATATTGCTGCAGTAACTCATTAGTTATATTTTTAAATTCCCTAGTAGGGGATTCTGATCAACTGATCTTGGGTCAAATGATGCTCATCAGAACTGTAGTTCAATGGCAGGGACATTGTCCTTAAACACATAAGCCTACTGGGACCCAAGCTTTGTGACCATATGGATGAGAGGGAATCATCAGATGAAGAGAATAAGGTAAACAACTGCATTGTGGGTCCACTGACAATGTATTCTTAGGATGTTATTCATTCAACAAATATTAATGCACTACTTCCTATAATCAAGTGTTGAAGTATAAGTACACAAAGTAATTGACTGTTTCAGTAGATGACTAGTCTAATGGTGTGGGTAAAAATCAGAGAACTACCCTAGAATATGCAGTAGGAATGGAGGAAGAGGTGAAGGGTGTGTGAAAAATTGTGGGAGAGCTGATAGTTCAGGATGGCTGCTTTAGCTCTAGTCAGTATGTCTACCTTCAAGCTGGCAGGAAAAAAAGATGGAGAAAGAGGCAAAGAGTATGTACTAACTGTCCTTTAAAAGATTTCCTTAAAACCATTGCACATCAATTTCACTTATAACTAATTAGCCAACATTTTGTTCATGTTCAAACCATAAAGAAATCTAAGATATGGGTTTATTCAACACTAAGGAAGAGGAAGGGGGTGGATATTTGTTTAGAGACCTAGTAGCCTACCACACTTTCCTGCTAGGCAATTTTTAAGCCTAAGAGCATACAGAATTATGACTTTAAAGGTATATTGTCCTGGGTGGCTCCATTAGTTAAGCATGTGACTCTTGATTTCACCACAGGTCATGATCTCAGGGTCCTGGGATTGAGCCCCATGATGGGCTCCATGCTCACAGGGAGTCTGCTTGAGGATTTCTCTCTCTCTCCTTCTGCCTCTCCATGTGCTCATGCTCACTCCAACTCTCTCTCTCAAATAAATAAATCTAAAATAAAAAAATAAATAAAAATATATTGTCAAATCTTTCTTTCTTCTATTTCTCCATATGCTCTCTGCTAAGAGTGCCAACTGTTTAGCTCTCAATCCTTGGGCATGTTTTCCTTCCTCTCTCCCCCGCTCCCCCGTCTCCATAATATCTTCTTAATCCCTTCTTTAACCTCCATCTCTTTCATCAAGATCACTTCCCTTTTCATATTTTTTTGAGAAATACATTTTTATAATTTAGTAGGTGAATTGATAGTGTTTTTATATATATGATTAATACTGAAGTTAAATCTTTTATTAACTGTTGTGTGCGTTATAGGTCAATCACATTTCTTTTGAGAATTGCCCATTCATTTCCTTGCCAAAGATTTCTACTGAGTTGTTGCTTTCTTGTGTTGATTTGGACATGGTCTTTCTTCACTAACTATAGAAACCATATTTTTAAAGACATATTCTGAATATATTTTTCTTGCTTTTCATTGTCTTTTCATATTTGTAGTACTCTCACTGAGAACATTTCATTCACCTAATTCTGTTCAATTTTATTTAATGAAGGTTTACTATATAGGTTTGTTTTTGTCATTAAGTTTAAGAAACACTCAGATTAAAAATGTTCATGTTTTTCTGTTTTTCATCTTTAATTTTAGTGCTTACGTTTAAAGGTCCTTGCACCACACTTCTCCATCACCATAGAGATTTTGTCTAACTTTAATTACACTCTATATTTTTTGTTCTTTTTTCCCAAGTACCCTACCAAAAACAATTCACTGTAACATTGTTGTCGTTTTCCTTATAGCATGCTGGTCCATTTTACTTTCTGAGTATTGTGATCTACTATTTTATTTTTTAGTTTGTTGTGCTTTGCACTGAGGGAACACCCTGGTTTCATTTTAGTTGTTTATTCTTAGTAGTTAATTAAAATTCTCTTAATTGTCTTACTCTGGTGGGAACTAAAATGTGGAATTAGGTGACTATCAAGGACTCATAGGAATTCATTTGGCAGGGTAATGCTTTCATTTTCTTCATTGCTTTAGATTAACCCTAGTCCAACATATTAAAGGTTCTTTTAATCTATACTAAAGCTAAATGTGTTGAACTATTTTTTTTTAATTTTTATTTATTTATGATAGTTACAGAGAGAGAGAGAGAGAGGCAGAGACACAGGCAGAGGGAGAAGCAGGCTCCATGCGCCGGGAGCCCGATGTGGGATTCGATCCCGGGTCTCCATGATCGCGCCCTGGGCCAAAGGCAGGCGCCAAACCGCTGCGCCACCCAGGGATCCCCAAATGTGTTGAACTATTAAAAAAAGAAGGAAAACCAAAAAGAAATGAGAATATTTAGAAGTTCATCATTTTATTATTCACTAATTGATTTATTATTGTTAATATATTTTGAGATCATCTTTAGCAAGAACTACTTTATGCCTAGATATATTTTTATGAGTTGAGTCTGATTGAATGTTATCTCAGGATATGTTAAAAATTGTAAGCACATTGAAATGAAGTTAAGGGGGCATTGGATGCACTTTTCCAAGAAGCTATGGGATATCTTCAAGAAACCACGAGAACATATGCATAGTGAAGCATGTGGGGTCTTTCTCCAAAGGGTCAATAACCTCAGCGATTAGTTGATCTGAAAAATTCAGAATCTCCAGTTTTCCAGGATCCCAGAAAGCCCATTTCCAGAAATTAGCCAACTCCCTCCCTCATTTCAACCTTTCTCCTTACTGATACTAATGTTAGTATAGTCTATGATGACAAATGTGTTATTCTGAGAAGGCAAGCATTTGTTTTCCTTATTTTTTTGTCTCTTTTTCTGTCTCTCCTTCCTCTGCTTGCTTTCTTTCTTTCTTTCTTTCTTTCTTTCTTTCTTTCTTTCTTTTTTTGCTAAAACAATTTTACTTATTTTTAGCGAAATGCATCAGTGAATGTGGCAGTCAGCCCTGGCTGGACACTAAAATCCCCTGGGAAGCTTAAAATATTGCTTCTACCCAGGTCTTCTTCCAGACCATTTCAACTGTTATCTCTGGGTGTGGGGTTCAGGCATCCATAATTTTTCAAGCTTTAGGTAACTCTAACGTGTAGCTAGTACCATGAGCTCTTGTTATACATATAAAACAGTATCTTAAATTATATGTTCAGCTTAATGTCAGAATAAAATGATCCCCCAAGTTATTATACACAAATTAAGTACATTAACTATACTTTGGAAATTTCTTATGTGTGCTTTTTGGCAGGAGGAAATCACTACCCTGCCTTTTATGATTATCATCCTCTGGAATTCATTTTTAGTTGTAGCACAGTTGATTATACTGAATAATGTAATTTAACTTGGTCAGTTTTTTGCACTTTATATAGTTACACTGTAAAATCATGCGCATTTTTGGTGACTTGCTCTTCTTTTAGCTATATATTTTTGAGATTCTTCACTATGCACGGAACTGTGACTCATTAATTTCATCAGTTGTTTTATGTTGTTGCGGATGATTACTCCTTGGCTCAAAAGAAATTTGATTCTATTTCTAATTTTTGCTTTAGAGACTTAAGTGCTAAGCAACCTCATCCATATAAGATTGTGATATTTGTTAAGACTGAAGTTTTGTCATAGCATTGTCTCTCAAGTGTTTGAACTGGATTACATGTCAAAATACGTGTGCATTAAAAACTGCTGTCTAATTAAAACTTATTTTTTGGCCCAGATTCAGAATATTAAGTGACTCCTCAGATTTTTGAAAGCAACAAATTAGAAACCACCTGACTTATAAAAGTACTTATAATACAGGTGGTAGAGTCATTCATTCTCTCACTTTCTGGGAACAATATCCAAAAATGATTTACCCACTAAGACTTACAGAATCACTACTAAAAAAACCTTTTGTGCTTCCATTTAGAAGCTCCTTGTTTAATTTAATACACTCATAAAGATGTGGAAAATTTTTTAAAGATTTTATTTATTCATGAGAGACACACAGAGAGAGACAGAGACACAAGCAGAGAGAGAAGCAGGCTCCCTCCAGGGAGCCCGATGTGGGACTCGATGCAGGATTCCAGGATCACAACCTGAGCCAAAGGCAGATGCTCAACCACTGAGCCACCCAGGCATCCCAAGATGTGGAAAATTTGAAACATGAATGATTTTAATGTAGCTTTGTCAATTATTTTTTGATAAAATAAGTTAATGTGATTTTAACTTATTCAGACATGATTCAGACATATTTATATCAAACTCTGGAGATGTAGATTTAGCTCATTTACTGATTTGAAAATGTCTGCCATGTGTACTGTTTGGCAAAGACGGTTCTCATTGTCAAACAGGTTAAATCAGACTTACTTTTTGTTATAATAAGCCTGTCTTTTTTAAAATTCATATAAATGTATAAAAACACATCCCTATCCCACTTGTAAATGCAATACTTGCAGAATACGAATTTCTTCCACATTCCTCACATATTTCTTTAAAATATATGCACGTTTAATATCCTAGACAATACTGTTTGCCTTTTTAATGCTAATATCCTACAGTCCATGTAAATCAAAGCAAGACAGTTTGGCATCCAACACTTGTTGAGTAATAAAAATGTTTCCAAATTTAAGTTGAAGATAAAGTTAGGCTTTGCCATAACATCAGCTCCTAGCACAGTGCCTACCCTTTTATGTTCATAAACATAAAGGACATAAAATTTACCATATTAGTCATGTTTAAATGTACAGTTTAAGGACATTAAGATATTTACATTGTTGTGCTGCCATCATTGGCATCCATCCAAGTACTCCTCATCTTGTAAAACAGGAACTCTATACCAGGTAAACAGTAGTTTCCTCTTTCCCTCATCCCTAGCCCCTGGCAACCAACCACCATTCTTCCTGTTCTATGAATTTGACTACACTAAGTGCCTCATAAAAGTGGAACCAGACTTATGATTTGCTTACATCACTTAGCATAGAAAGTTCATCCATCTTGTAGCACACATCAGAATTTCCTTCCTTTTTAAGGCTGAATTATATTGTTATATGTGTATACCACATTTTGCTTATGAGTTCTCTGTCAGTTTACACTTGGGTTACTTCCACCTTTTGGCTACAGTGAATAATAAGAATATGGTGTATATACCTGTTTGAGTCCTTGGTTTCAGTTTTTGTAGGTATATGTCCAAAAGTGGGCTTGCTGGATCATATGGCAATTATATTTTGTTTTTTTGAGGATCACCATTCTGTTACTCATGGTCACTCTGCCATTTTACACTCTCACCAACAGTACATAAGTGTTCCAGTTTCTCCATATTCTCACCAAAACTTATTATTTTTTGAGTATTTTATCTTATTTTTTAATATTAGTCATCCTAATGAATATGAGATAGTATCTCATTTTGGTTTTGATTTGCATCTCCCTAATTTACATTTATGATGATGAGTAACTTTTCATGTGCATGTTAGCCATTTGTCTCTTCTTCTTGTAGTACCATAGTTTTCTTTGCTCTAAGGCATAAATTTCTTTTTAATCCACCATAATTTGTGATACAATCTGTTGAAGTGCCTTCTGCAGTCATATTTATTCATCAGGGGCAGTAATGTTATTACCAAGAATCGGTTTTGTGAGGTGAAGGGCTGAACATCTAACTTGTAGCTACCAACAGTACACTGAAGACTTCTATATTTCTATAGATATATATACTTCCCTAGCTTTCACTCTGAGCAGTGTTAATTTGTATCCGACTTCCAAAGGCAACTTTGATGAGAGCTTGTAAATATCAAATATATTTACATTTGTATTTCAGTTTTCCTAATTTAAAAAATATAGCTTTATTTTTAGTTATGTATACATTGGTAGTAAATAATATTGTATGAAATGGTTTCATGCTAATTTTATTTTAGTCTCATCTAGATGAATCATTTTTTTAAATCATGGAATTAAAAGTATGATACTTTATAACAAGGCAGGAAACCACAATTGTTGGAGAGGATGTGGAGAAAAGGGAACCCTCTTACACTGTTGGTGGGAATGTGAAATGGTGCAGCCACTCTGGAAAACTGTGTGGAGGTTCCTCAAAGAGTTAAAAATAGACCTGCCCTACGACCCAGCAATTGCACTGCTGGGGATTTACCCCAAAGATACAGATGCAATGAAACGCCGGGACACCTGTACCCCGATGTTTCTAGCAACAATGTCCATAATAGCCAAACTGTGGAAGGAGCCTCGGTGTCCATCGAAAGATGAATGGATAAAGAAGATGTGGTTTATGTATACATGGAATATTACTCAGCTATTAGAAATGACAAATACCCACCATTTGCTTCAACGTGGATGGAACTGGAGGGTATTATGCTGAGTGAAATGAGTCAACGGAGGACAAACATTATATGGTCTCATTCATTTGGGGAATATAAATAATAGTGAAAGGGAATAGAAGGGAAGGGAGAAGAAATGGGTAGGAAATATCAGAAAGGGAGACAGAACATAAAGACTCCTAACTCCGGGAAACGAACTAGGGGTGGTGGAAGGGGAGGAGGGCGGGGGGTGGGGGTGACTGGGTGACGGGCACTGAGGGGGACACTTGACGGGATGAGCACTGGGTGTTATTCTGTATGTTGGCAAATTGAACACCAATAAAAAATAAATTTAGTGGAAAAAAATAAAAGTATCAGACTTTAAATGCACTAAAAGTATCACATTTCCGCTGTCACAACCTGGTCATATATATTTCTGAATGTCAAATAGAGGAAAGATGCAAAGGTCTGTCTTCTATAAAATGTGGAGTATGGTTGCAAAACCAAATGCACAGAGGAGAATCAGAATGATCACTGGTGCATTCTTGAGAAGATCCGCATTGAAAAGCTTCATCCTTGGAAATGGAGATCTAAAAATCGATTTCCTTAAAACTATATTCTTTTGTCCCCATTGTAAAATCTTTATGTACTCTGACATCCCCGTAGCTCAGCCTGAAGATTGATAATGTATGTTTAGTCCACTCTTTTCCTTCCAGTCTGCATGTCAGGTCTGTCAAAAATCAAATTTCTAAACACATGAGGCTCAGACTAGGTCTTTTATGTTTCAGAGGTCTATTAGTCTCTCCCTTTGTTATTCCACACCATGTTGCTTATTAAAATGCATTAGTTTTGTTGTCTGAAGTATATAGTCTCTTGATTTTGATCTTTCACAAGAGTGTCTTGGCTCTTTGTTAGCCTTTTGTTATTTTATATAAAATTTAGATTCATGTGAATATGAATACACACACAAATATCCATATTTGCATCCATATATACAAATATATACCCATCTACCACTGAGGTAGGTATCTCATTTACTGTAATGCAGCAGGTATAAGCTTGCTGGTCTCAGTTTTGTGCAGGAACCTCCATTACTTCCCCTGCTCTGAATTGGCTCTAAGCCAATGAAGTTGTGTCCAGATTTCAACAGAAATTTCCATTTGACAGGGACACCTGTGTTGCTTAGTGGTTGAGGGTCTGCATCTGGCTCAGGTCATGATCCTGGGGTTCTGGGACCAAGTCCTACATTGGGCTCCCCACAGGGAGCCTGCTTCTCCCTCTGCCCGTGTCTCTGCCTCCCTCTCTGTGTCTTTCATGAATAAATAAATAAAGTCTTAAAAAAAAAAGAAGAAAAAAATTTCCAGTTGGCTGAATCCATTCCATTTCTGGCTTTGAAGACTCTTGCATTTAAATACATATTTCAATATTTTATTACACAATGTAGATATTTCTTCTCAGATGGTCTTAATAATTACATGACTAAAACCTCATACTGCCAAAAATGCTAATCAAAAATTATTTTCTGTCCATAATATTTTAAAATGTAAAATATACTATTAACATAAAGGTGTTTTGAAAGTTTTATAACATATGTTATGAAAAATTTTAGTATCATTTTTTGAAAGTGTAGCCATTCAAAATGTACATCTGTTTCCCAGATGTACATTTGTTCATCTGCTTTATTCTTTACTGTACTATTTAATGAGCTTCTCTTTAAAACAACTCACAAAACATTTTAAGAAATTTAAATATTGAATTTGATAGTGAATCCAGGGAGCTTCTAGGATTTTTCTAGTCTGGAAGTATTATGTTACATTCCAAGAAAACATTAACTATTTTACCATTTTTTGAATTTCCTTTAAAGTGTAGAAAATGCACTTTAATTATATTCTCTCAATTCTCTCTCAAAAAAATTTTTTATTCTTTTGATTGGAAAGCAATTATCTTAAATATTATAAAAACATAATAGGCTTTCAGATCATTACCTGAGTTTGAATTTTAACTCTACTATTTCTCAGCTATGTGACCTGGGACAAGTTAGCTAACCACTCTGTGCCTCTTCTATACATTTGAATTATTGTGAAAATGTATTGATTTAATCTTTGCAAAGTGATTAAAACAGTACTTACCCCATTGTAAATCAACAATTAATATCATCTATTAGTATTGGTTTCATTTTTAACTCTGTTTAGAAAGTGAATGATAATGTAAAATATTATTAATGTTTTCACAAAGCAGTGATTAGTTGTAGAAAGAAGGCTGACCTAGGATGAATGAATTAGGACATCCAGCATCCATAAGTCAAGAACAGTTTTATCCACTTTATATATTCTATCTTAGTTAAAATTTAACTAAGAACCTATTTCATACATAAAGAAAGTAAGGTTTTGAGAGGGCAAGTAGTCAAGAATTAAGAAAAAAATGGAAAAACTAACATTAATAGGATATTTACCAAAATGGCAAGCATATACTGAAAACTTTGCTTGAAACATCTCATGTAGTGTTCATACACAAGTTCATATAGGAACTTCAGGATCTCCATTTATTAGAAAAGGAATCTGAGCCCCAGAAAGATCACCTAATTTAACCAAACCACACAGTTGTTACAGATTTTATTCAGGGAGATTTTAAGGTTTCGTTAAAAAATATTTAAAATTTTCTTTTTGGGGGGAATTATTTGTTTACAATCATAAAGTACCTCTAAATATCTTTTTTGAGTCTCAGTTTTAATAATCATCTTCAATCTACAGTATTCCCATTAAATTCTGAAGAGCTGATTGAAATAGTGTATTGACAATACAGTGCAGAATAAAATTTTACACATCTTACAAATATGAGGGAGTTCAATGGAAAGGGTCAAAGATAATATTTACTGTGATTAGACTTGTTTGTATTCATTTTATGCACAAAAGCATAACTTGATCATTGTATAACCCTGAAATTTGCACATAGATTGAAAATTATATAACAGTGTCCCGCAGTAACCTTACTACATAAATATATACAAGATTGACTAATTAAAAAGTCTGAATTAGATTGTTCAGCATTTCTGAATCTCTTATACTTCAGTAAAGCCCATGAATGGTACCAAAATCAGAGAGGTTCTAGAACCTTATATTTTTAGGAAAGCCATGTATTTTTTTCCATGGGATTGCTTTTCATTACATATATTAGTCATTGCTTTAGCCCACTGAATCTACCATAGAATCAAGATAGATCAGTAATAGTTGTAATTAACTGCTTACATTGTTTTTTAGTTCCTGTCTCAGAAATCGATTTTACTAACCTAAAGAAAATCAAGGTCATTTTTTTGCTAACAATTCTGGGGTAAAAGTATAGAAACCTGAATAAGGGCAAGAAATAGATGAAAAAGATGTGCATCCATAGACCAGACATAGGTAGGAATTATGAGGCTTATTTATGAAGCAAGAAGCTGGGAAAGATAAAGTAGTAAGCAAAAGAAGAAAATGTATGCATTTTTTGTTAGGTTTATTGTGTCTGATATGTTGTAGAGAAATCCAATAGGAAATGTATTGTAAGTTTCTAAATTCAGGAAAAGGTATAGATTGGGATGTGGATATCAGTTCATCAGCCCCCAGGGGGCAGATAAAACCATGATGCCCAAGGAAGAGCAAAGAGAAATAAAGCAGGATCACAATTTGTTCTGCTAGCATTTAAGGCTTGGTCAGGGGCACTTGGATAGGTCAATCAGCTAGGCATTGAACTCCTGATTTCAACTCAAGTCATAATTTCTGGGTCCTGAGATAGAGCCCTGCATTAGGCTCCTTGCAGTGGTTGTGGCTTCCTTAAGATTATCTTTCCTTCTCCTTCTACCCCCCGCCCATGCACACATGTTCACTCTCTCTCTCTCAAAAATAAGTAAATAAATAAAAATTTAAAAAAAAATAAAAGAGTTGGCCTAAAAGAGAAGCCAAGATCAGAAAGAAGGTGAAGAAAGGGCAAAGTACTAGGAATGTTATTCCTTTAGCCAAAGAGCTCAAGAAACAAAGGATTTCAGAATAGATGGCCTTTTGGCCATATCAGAGGTAACACTGCAGTCCCAAATAGAAAGGGTTGATACTTCTTTTAAAATGGTAGTCAGAAAAACAAAATGGTAGTCAGAACTCATCAGATTGATGAACAAAGGTTCTGTTCTGGCATATGAAGAATAGAAAAGAGGTGGGAATGGGTGAGGACTTCTGAATCCATAAACCGCTAAAAGCATTCATGCATAAAAGTATCACATTCTGAGTTTTGTTCTTGGTGGTGTTTTATTTCTTTATTATTTTTTCTTCCTTCTCAGGCCATCTAATAATGTTTTTCTGTCTAAACCTTTAAGTCACTAATTTTGAGATATTGCCTAGGGCTCAGCAATCTATTGTTCTTAAACAATATGAAGAATTTAAAGAAAACTGGATATTTAACATATCTCTAGATCTAAAATAAAAATAAAAGTGAAAATTTGAGTCTCATGTCTGAAAAGAGAGGTTGAGATATATCATTTTCTTTCAGACAAACAGAAACAGTTCATAAAGTCACATTTTTGTGTAAAAAAATGAAAAAAAAATCAGTCATTAGGAGATTTTCCATTTAACAGGCACTTTGACCCTGTGCATCACGGGTTGAATCTCATTTTTTGTATGTTCCTAAACTCTTACTGTACACCAAGGCATGGTCCAGTAACTCTAATAACACTTCTGATAATTTCAACACAAGCTGAACTTTGTTATGACAGAGATCAGTGGGGTTGCATTTTCAGATGTCTTGCTAAGAATTGTTTGATATGTGCATTGACCTTCTTAAAACCTACCATATTTTTCTAACATAAGATAGATTTAAATGGTCCTGCTGAATAGAAACTATGAGATGCATTGTTAATTTCCGGATGTTTGAAAATACTGGTCATGCGATATTAAGCTGTCAGCAGAGTTGAGATTTCCTTTCATTTGCAAACTTGCCCCTGAGAGCATTTCTAGAGCAAAAGAGCACTCAAGTGAAATAAGCAGTTCATCTGTGAAGGAAGATTTGGGGTGCATGATTTTTTTTTCCAAAATGCGTTTTGCCCTTTTTCTTTTCTACACAAGATGTTGCTCTTCCTTCAAATAGATCTGAACCTTCCATATTTTCAATATGTTGCCAAACTTCCTTGTTAAGGAACTGGAGAAGAATGGAGTTTTATAAAGGAAATCCATAAAGGAATTGCTTTGTCTCAATCAAGTGGTCTGGTGTGTCTTTCTATTTGGTTAAATGTAGCTGAGATGATAGACACTTTGAAAGGCCATCAACTAAATAACTATTAAATAATATTTATTAATGCAACACTGGAAGCTAGGGCTAATTTTTATTGCTCTCTGACAGCAACACATAAATATCTTCAATTATAGTGCTACACATACTGTTTTACTAATAAATTTTTATCACTAGGTTATAAATTCTTTAAAGGTAAGAACTATTGTAGTATCTATCATGCTGTCTGATAGTTGCTCAATACATCTTCCTGGAATGAATAAAAGTTTCTAAGTTGATGATATAACTCGATGTAAACATTTAGTACGTTGTATGAGAGAGTGATTTTCAGTATTTTAGAGATTAATATTAAATGGTTTACCTAAGGTCACAGAGCGTTTATAAGAATGGGCGTTCAAATCATTATCTTGATCCTCATATTTGGACTGCCCATTAGCAATCAACATTTACTGTTTAGTGCTAATTCTAAAGTACTAGACGTAAACTTTTACTTAGAATGATAAAACTTTTGAAACATACCTTCCATAAATACTATCCAAATGATAATTTATCAACAAGTTAAAACAGACAAATGACAAGCAAATCACATATCAACAAGTAAAAAGAAATCGTGTTTATGGAAAACTTCCTTCTTGCAGCCATGACAAATGCATCTTCCTGTTTCTCTTTTAGTAAATGCCTCAGATGCTGATATATGTTTACCTTTATGTGACCACAAGATACAAAGAGTTGTATATGTCAATTTCAGGGATTTTTAAAAGTGCAGATCTACCATTGGACAAAATGCGAGTAGCATAATGTTTATATTAAATAAAGAACATCCTTTGGATAAAATGTTTTATGGGGCTTTCTTGAGGCTATTTTTAGAATATGTGACCTAAGACATTAACAGTTTTTAAACATTAAATTCATATTGAAATTTAGACTAAAGAAGAATCGACAAAATTATATCATGGGATATGTTTCCTACTCACTAAAACATAAAAATATTTTTTAAAACCCCAAACTAATACTCTAAAATTTTTAAAAAAAGAAAAATATACCAGTCCCAGGATGATCAGAAGGGATTCAAAACCGAGATCATAGGTAGAAAAGCAAATTTCCTAGTGGCCTGAAGGATATGGGGACCTGTACGTGGAATATGGTACCTGGGGACTGGATTTTTTAATTCTGTTGGAGAACAGGAGAGCTAAATATGAACCCTTTGCATAAAGCCTGGTCCTTTTTAGGGAAGCCTCAAATATTTATTGTTTGTCTAGGGACTTGGAAAAAGCAAATGAAATAGGAGTTACCAACATAAAACCAAAACTGTAAAATTGTACCACACCACATATAGGATAGTAGCTGATGTAAGAATGAGAACTCCAACACAACAAATTAATATTAAAAATTTTAGGACCATGGAGACTTCAAGGGCAGTACAGAATCCAGTGTAAATTTATCCTGTTGGGGCCATCTGCTAGTGGGATTATGATACAGAAAAAAGGAAAGCATGGAAAAAAGAATAGGCAGGATGTTAAATAAAAATAATAAAATTAAACTTCTAGATATGAATAAAATTATAACTGAACATAAGCATCAATGGAAGAGTGAAACAAAAAGTTTAGAGACACAACTGAAGAGTAAATAATCAAATTAATATGAGTTTGGGCACCTGGGTGGCTCTGTAGGTTAAGCCTCTGATTCTTGGTTTCTTCTCAGGTCATGTGTCATGAGATCAGCCCCAGCTCTGTGCTCCGTGGGAAGTCTGCTTCAAGAATCTCTCTCTCTCTCTCTGCCCCTCCTCTACTTACATATTCTCTAAATCAATCAATCAATCCTAAAAAATATGAGTTTACTCACCAGAATGCAGCACAATAAGGGGGGCGGGGGATGAAATCGTGATTAAGAGGCCCCAAGGATCAGATGAGTAAATTCAACACTTGCTAATTGGAGCTACAGAGGTAGAGACTTAGGGAAAGACACTAGTTGAAGAGATAATACTGATCATTTTTTTATAACTGAAAAATGGCATGACTTTTCAAGTTATTATAGTTTAGAAACACTTACAACTTCAGTGGTAAGGATCAAACTAGTTCCCAGAGCTTGACATCTGAAAGCATTTTCCAATAAAAGGAACCAGGGATTCTTGGAGAAACAGCTGATGACTGATTGTAGGACTTGGTCAGGAAACATATAAGATGAGCCTAAAGCAACTTATAGTCCTAGAAAATAAGGTAGTGTGTAAAAAGAAAAGCCTATATTGATGGGGTATGTCAAAGGGACACAAAAGCCAACTGAAAGAGCTCTTCTTGGCCAAAGTTGGGACAATTTGAGCAATAAAATAAAATTGCATCGTAATATGACTCAAATTATAAAATAATCCATTCTGAGTCCAAACTGATATAAATATTTACTGAATAAATAAGTAAATGAAGCAGAAGAGACAAATTTCCCATGTGTAAAAATTCTAGATAATTTATGTAGATCCTTGCCCTGAAGGAGGGGAGTATAGATCCCATAGATGTGGTCTACACCTAGTGATTTCCTCCAAAGAATGTTTACAGAAAGGGATAGAAAAGGAGCCTTATAGTGGAGAATCATCACAAGCATTACACCAGGCAGGTGAACAAGTTCATCGTGAACTCTCCCAAGTTGTGTTAATAGTTATATATTTGTCATTACATGATGAAAATAGCACTTCTAAAGCCATTAATTCTATCTTATCATGAGAGGAAAACAAACAAAACAATAACAAAGAAACCCAAACTCCCATAGAAAGGCATCCTACAAAATACTTGATCAGTACTCTAGGAAAAGTCATCACAAACAAGGTAAACCTGAGAAACTGTCAGAGCAGAGTCATCTACAAAGACATGGCATTACCAACTAAATAGCATGGTCTTGAAAGGCAGGAAATATGCCCATTATGTCTTTTATATCTTGCATATGATTAGTATGTTCTATATAAGAAATGAAGGAAAAAAAAGAAATGAAGGGGCTTAAAAATGAATGCCCATGTGAAATTTACTGTCTGAAATTGCAGTGCATATTGAATATCACTTGAAGAAGACTATAAAACCCATGTTTGCCCACAAATACAATCTATAAAATGATTATATCTAGTTCTGTATAATGAACCCTGCATATAAAGCTATTTTAATCCAAATAGAAATTTAAAGGGGCGAAAGCTTCTTGACTGTCAGTTCTGTTTCAAAGCAGAATAAAGCCAGTTTTAAACTGCAGTCACTTTCAGATTGGTGACAGTTTGTTCAAATCCATAATGAATTAGTCTTATTAGTCTTACATATACATCATGCTTTTATTAGAGTAAATATTTCAACTACCTTATTTTATAGACCTTTTCTTGTTGGTAGGATTTTTCAGTTTGTCATGCTTTAGTTTTAGGTCTTTAGGATTCCTGTCACCTATCTTTCTTTTCTTTCTTTCTTTCTTTCTTTCTTTCTTTCTTTCTTTCTTTCTTTCTTTCTTTCTTATTCTCTCCCCCCCCCCCTTCAAAAGGGAAAGGGAGGGATCCCTGGGTGGCGCAGCGGTTTGGCGCCTGCCTTTGGCCCAGGGCGCGATCCTGGAGACCCGGGATCGAATCCCACGTCGGGCTCCCGGTGCATGGAGCCTGCTTCTCTCTCTGCCTGTGTCTCTGCCTTCTCTCTCTCTCTCTGTGACTATCATAAATAAATAAAACTTTAAAAAAAAAAAAGACTCTCTCTAAAAAAAAAAAAACAAAAAAAAAAAAAAAAGGGAAAGGGAAAAAAAAAAAGGGAAAGGGGGTAGGGGCAAAGGGAGAGGGAGAGAATCTTAATACATAGGCTCCATGTTGAGACCGCTCACTTGAGATCATGACCTGAGCTGATATCAAGGGTCAGATGCTTAACTGACTGAGCCACTCAGGCACCTCAACTTTCATTTTTTCTAAAATAAATATTCAGTTTAGTATTTTTTTTTACATAGCCCACTGCCACCAGATTATCTTGAACTCTCTATTATGAGTACCGATGTTCTTCCCATTCTTATATCATTAACTATAAATAAGTGAGATTATCTCTCATTCTACATATTTGTCAACCAGGTGAGTAGGTGCTACTTAATCATTTTGACTGAATAAGGAAATTGAAAATGGCTACATACATGTAAGACATTCCCACTAACATAATCTGCCTTTTCTGTTTGCTACAATGTTTTTGTTAACAACTGTCTGACTACATTCTTGTCTTAAAGATCTACTTTTGTTAGAATCGTAGGCACTTTTCTTTTTCCTTGGTGTGATGCCTATGCTATAAAAATTCTCATCATTGCTTGCTTTACTGCAGTTCAAAGCACTGACTTGACTTCTTTTCATGTCATTGCTATTCTATATTGTTAAGAAATAAGCTTCATTTAGAGATGTAGTCTATTTTAGTCACTTTTAAAAACTAAAGAATGAATTATTTAAAGTCAAAACACCTTTCCTCTATGGAGTAATTATATATGGCTTCATAGCCTATGGCATGGAGAAATAAAATAATCCCCAATGCATAGAGTTGCATACTAAATAATGTCCACATACTGCTCTGGGTTAACTATAAATTCTCACTAGTGTTAATTAAAAGTTATGTGTCAAAGATTCTACTCAATGTACATGACCTTTCTTTCTTTTTCTTGCTGATGCCCATAGTTAAAATATTTGCCATTTTCTTAGGTGGCTTCTCTTCATTCTCTGTATTTATACTACATTTTACTGGTAGATTATTTCTGGAAATTACACAAGTTAAAACTTGCATTTTTATCAAATCTGTGGGATGTGCTATTTTTCTTCATGGAAATACTAGCTAACTTTGAGTAAATTACCCTCACCACAGGCACATCAGCTCTGGACTTATAATAATCTAGGTAACAAAGGAATTGTGAGCTTTATTTAATTTGTTGAATGAGATAAAATAATTTGGGACCTTTCCTGTAGATCTTTAAAGGTATGAAGTATCATCATTGGACTTCCTGTGATTTAAAATTATATTCAAATATGCAAATTTCTATAGATTGTTTTGGGTAATATGGACTTTTAACAATATTGGTTCTTCAAATACATGGGAATGGAATATCTTTCCATTTTTTGGTTATCATCTTCAATTTCTTTTATCAGTGTTTTATAGTTTTCAGAGTACAGGTCTTTCAACTCCTTGGTTAAATTTCTTCCCAGGTATTTTATTATTTTCAGTGCAATCATAAATGAGATTCCTTTCTTAACTTCTTTCTGCTACTTTATTATTAGTTTATAGAAATGCAACAGTTTCTGTATATTGATTTTGCATCCTGTGACTTTCCTGAATTCATTTATTAGTTCTAGAAGTTTTTGAGTGGAGTCTTTAGTGTTTTCTATTGGTATCGTTTCATCTGCAAATAGTAGAAGTTTTACTTCCTTACCAATATTAATCTTTTATTTCCTTGTCTGATTGCTGTGACTAGTGCTTTCAGTACTACCTTGAATAAAAATGGTAAGAGTGGACATCCTTTTCCTGATCTTAGATGAAAAACTCAGTTTTTCTCCCTTGAAGATGATATTAGCTGTGGATTTTTCCTATATAGCTTTTATTATGTTGAGCTATGTTCCCTCGGAATCTACTTTGTTGATAAAATCCTGAATGTATGCTGTACTTTGTCAAATACTTCTTCTGCATCTCTTGAAATGATAACATGGTTTTTGTCTTTCTCTTATTTATCTGATGTATCATGTTGATTGATTGATGAATATTAAACCACACTTGCGTCCCAGGAATACATACATCCCACTGGATTGTGGTGAATCTTTTTTTTTTTTCCAACCTTTTATTTTCAGGCTGTAGGTGTCCTTATGTCTAAAATGAGTCTCTCGTAGACAGCAAATAGATGGGTCTTGCTTTTTTATCCAGTCTGAAACCCTGCGCCTTTTGATGGGGTCATTAAGCCCGTTCACGTTCAGAGTTATTATTGAAAGGTATGAGTTTAGTGTCATCATGATATGTATTCAGTCCTTGTTTTTGTGGATTGTTTCAATGAACTTCTTCTTAAAGGGGAAATTTTAAGAGTCCCCCTTAAAATTTCTTGCAGAGCTGGTTTGGAGGTCACATATTCTTTCAGTTCCTGCCTGTCTTGGAAGCTCTTCATCTCTCCTTCCATTTTGAATGAGAGCCTTTCTGGATAAAGTATTCTTGGTTGCATGTTCTTCTCATTTAGGACCCTGAATGTATCCTGCCAGCCCTTTCTGGCCTGCCAGGTCTCTGTGGAGAGGTCTGCTGTTACCCTAATACTCCTCCCCATAAAAGTCAGGGATTTCTTGTCTCTTGCTGCTTTAAGGATCTTCTCTTTATCTTTGGAATTTGCAAGCTTCACTATTAAATGCCGTGGTGTTGAACGGTTTTTATTGATTTTAGGGGGGGGATCTCTCTATTTCCTGGATCTGAATGTCTGTTTCCCTTCCCAGATTAGGAAAGTTTTCAGCTAGAATTTGTTCAAATACATATTCTGGCCCTCTGTCCCTTTCGGCGCCCTCGGGAACACCAATTAAATATAGGTTTTTCTTCCTCAGGCTGTCGTTTATTTCCCTTAATCTATCTTCATGGTCTTTTAATTGTTTGTCTCTTTTTTCCTCAGTTTCCCTCTTTGCTATCAACTTGTCTTCTATGTCACTCACTCGTTCTTCCACCTCGTTAACCCTCATCGTTAGGACTTCTAGTTTGGATTGCATCTCATTCAATTGATTTTTAATTTCTGCCTGATTAGCTCTAAATTCTGCAGTCATGAAGTCTCTTGAGTCCTTTATGCTTTTTTCTAGAGCCACCAGTAGCTGTATAATAGTGCTTCTGAATTGGCTTTCTGACATTGAATTGTAATCCAGATTTTGTAACTCTGTGGGAGAGAGGACTGTTTCTGATTCTTTCTTTTGAGGTGAGGTTTTCCTTCTAGTCATTTTGCTCAGTGCAGAGTGGCCAAAAGCAAGTTGTATTGGGGAGAGGAGAGAAAGAAGGAAAGAGAAGAGAAAGAGGAAAAAAAAAAAAAAAGGAAGAAAAAACCAAAAAAAAAAAAAAAAGAAGAAAAAGAAATAAAAAGAAAGAAAGGAAAAAAAGGGGGTGGGGGAAGGAAACAAATCAAAAAGCAAAACAAAACAAAACAAAACAACAACAACAACAACAACAAAAAGTAAAAGAAAAAGAACCACGGGGGAGTATCTTCTGATTCTGTGTACTTTAAGTCCCTTGACTTCCCCTGGAACTTGTCCGTCTAGCTGGTCTTCTGGGGGAGGGGCCTGTTGTGCTGATTTTCAGGTGTTAGCAGTTGGGGGAGCTGCTGTGCCCCTGCCTGGTGCAGGGCTCAGTGGGGGTTGTTTACCCCGTGAGGCCCCAGGAGGAACAACCCCAGTGGCGGGGCCAGCTCTGCAGCCCTGGAGTCAGCCCTGCAGTAACTCCGGAGCTCTCTGTCTGCAGGGCCTGGAGGCTCCGGGGCGGGGCCGCTGATCTGCTCAGCTCGGGGCAGGAGCGTCCTTGCCTTCCTGGGCCCTCCCGGCCTCTGCCTGTCCCGGGGGAGGCGGGATCCTGGGCTGTGTCCCGGCGCCCTGTGCTCCGGGAGCCTGCGCTGTTGGATTCGCGCTCCCGGGCCGCAGCCCCCTCCGCGGAGCCGCCGCCCGAGCCCCCCCCCCCGCCCCCCGAGCACGGGGCCTCTTCCTCTGCCAGAGCCCCTCCGAGCTGCTCCCGGGGCCACGCAGCCCCCTCCGCGGAGCCGCCCCCGAGCCCCTCCAGCTGCTCCGGGTCCCGCCGTGCGCGCTGCAGCCCTTAGGGAGCTCGGCGCACTCTCCTGGGCGCGCAGTTGCTCTGTTACTGTCCCCGGGAGCCCGAGGGCATCCCCGCCCTCCTGGGTCCTGCTCCAGCTCCCTGCGAGCCCCTTTCCGCCCGGGAAGGTCGGTGCAGCTCCTGCGTCTCCGGGACGGGGCTCTCCTGTCCTGGGGACACTCCCCCGGCCTCAGCCCGGCTCCTCCTGGGCCCCTCCCCCTTGGAGGCCTTTGTTTCTTTATTTCTTTTTTCCCGTCTTCCTACCTTGATAGAAGCGCGAACTCTTCTCACTGTAGCATTCCAGCTGTTCTCTCTTTAATTCTCAGGCCGAATTCATAGATTTTCAGGATAATTTGAAGGTTTTCTAGGTAATTTGGTGGAGACAGGTGATTTGGGGACCCTACTCTTCCGCCGTCTTGCCCCTCCCCCCAAATTGAATATTCTTATTCCTTTTGACCTACCAAGTTGTATTTCCTCTTCCTCACCAAGTTTGGTTTGTGAGTTTTTGTTTTGTTTTGTTTTGTTTTAAAGCATGAAGTTAGTATACGTTCAATCATAGGTTAATGGTACAGGATAGAGAATCAAGACACTGAGGTCAATAATTAGGAGGATTTAATATATAACAGACATCAATTCAATGGGGAAAAAGATAGTCTTTATTAGTATGGTTATATAGCTGAAATTAATTGAAATTAAGCCCCAGTTTTACTTTTGTAATGATTTTATATATAGAAATATATTTTGATGGATTCAAGACTTTTTAAAATATTTTATTTATTTATGAGAAACACAGAGAGAGAGAGAGAGAAAGGCAGAGACACAGGCAGAGGGAGAAGCAGGCTCCATGCAAGGAGCCTGACATGGAACTCGATCCTGGGGTCCAGGATCAGGCCCTGGGCCAAAGGCGGTGCTAAACCACCGAGCCACCGGGCTGCCTGGATTCAAGACTTAAATGCAATAAATAAAAATAAGAAAACTCTTGCAAGAAAACAGAGGGTAAACTACGTGCAATATAAAGGTAGGATCTCACTTCCAAAGCCTACAAGCTACAAAAGAAAGATGCACATATTTGATGGTGAAAAATTATAGGTATGGCTTAAAAATTCCATAAACAAAATCAACAGGCAAACAATAGGTTAGAAAACAATTTTTTGTGTGTCAGTTACAAGTAGTATCCAAATAGATACAGACTTACTAGAAATAAAAGTTTGAACAATCAGAAAAGATCTGCATAACTCATTCACAGATGATCAAATTCGGATAATCAACAAAAATATTAAAGGATGCTCAAGTCCATAAGTCATCAGAAAAATACAAATCAAAATAAAAATATGGGGAAAGGTTTTCAAAAACCACCAATAGATGGCTGAGAAATGGAGAACAGGTAGTCAGAGAAGGATACATCCTTGGTGATGGAAGTTTTCTATTTTGGAAAGCATTCTGGCCATATAGAAAGAACAAGACCAACACATAAACACATATGTATCAGGATATTTACTTCAGCATCATTTGTAGTTGAAAGTAATGGGAAAGAAAATGAATGCTCCTCATTCATACAATCATCGTTTGTTCCCTTGTTCATTCATTAATTGGCCTTTTGAATGCTAGGCACTGTTCTAGGTGCTGGGGATACATTAGTGAATAAAACACAACAGCTGCTGTGGAGTTCACATTCTAGAAGGAAGGAAAAGGAAAATCGAATAAACATAAGTAAAATATGTGGCTCATTGGAAGTCGAGTGAGTGGAAAAAGGAATAGAGTAAGTAGGATTGAGAAGGCATATGGATGGTTGTGTGTGTTACAGTTGGGGAAGCATTGCAGTTTTGTTTTTTTTTTTTATAATCTTTTTTTTTTACATTTTTTTTATTTATTTGTGATAGTCACAGAGAGAGAGAGAGAGGCAGAGACACAGGCAGAGGGAGAAGCAGGCTCCATGCACTGGTGGCCCGACGTGGGACTCGATCCCGGGTCTCCAGAATCGCGCCCTGGGCCAAAGGCAGGCGCCAAACCGCTGCGCCATCCAGGGATCCCTGCATTGCAGTTTCTAGAAGGGTTATTTAGGCTGTGGTGGGAAAAATACCATTCCAAAAAGACTTGAAGGAGATGACTTGTGAGATGTTTGGATTTCTAAATCAAGGAGGGCACATGATGGAATGAGCACTGGGTGTTAATCTAAGACTGATGAATCACTGACCTCTACCTCTGAAACCAAGACCAGATTATATGTTAATTAATTGAATTTAAATAAAACTTAAAAACAAAACAATCAAAGGAAGTATTGCAGCCAAAGGGTCAGCCAGTGCCAAGTGCCCTAAAATCAGAGTACGCCTGGTGGGTGTGCTTCTGGCCACAAGTAACATTTTAGGTAATCTGATTAATGATTATAGTGCTGTCCTATACACACTGATGTTTGGCCGTCTTTCTGACCTCTAGTCGCTAGATACCAGGAGTGTTCTTCTCCCTGCTATTGACAATTCAAAAGGTCTTTAAAAACTGTTAGCTGTTCCCTGGGGGATAACATCACCTCCTTTTGGGAACCTGGAGGCACAGCCTGGTGGTCAGTGTAACTTGTTAAATCCACAGCATTCAATACCATGCAGCCAGTAAAAAGAGAGAGTTTGGCACTATACAGTTGATTTGTAGGGATTTCCAAAATGTATTATTAAAGGCATAAAGCAATACACAAAATGAGTCTGTAGTATGGTCCAGTGTTTTCTAAGACCAACAATGACTGATGCTGTCTTATTTGTGCACATTTAGAACTCTATATAGATATCTCTTTGAATAACTGTATAAGCATGGAGAGAAAGATAAGAAAAGGATATATGAGAGACTCCTAACTCTGGGAAATGCACAAGGGGTGGTGGAAAAGGAGGTGGGCCGGGGGTGGGGGTGACTGGGTGACGGGCACTGAGGGGGGCACTTGATGGGATTAGCACTGGGTGTTATGCTATATGTTGGCAAATTGAACCCCAATAAAAAAAAGAAAGAAAAGATACGAGCAGAACTCAACGAAATCGAGACCAGAAGAACTGTGGAACAGACCAACAAAACCAGGAGTTGGTTCTTTGAAAGAATTAATAAGATAGATAAACCATTAGCCAGCCTTATTAAAAAGAAGAGAGAGAAGACTCAAATTAATTAAATCATGAATGAGAAAGGAGAGATCACTACCAACACCAAGGAAATACAAACGATTTTAAAAACATATTATGAACAGCTATACGCCAATAAATTAGGCAATCTAGAAGAAATGGACGCATTCCTGGAAAGCCACAAACTACCAAAACTGGAACAGGAAGAAATAGAAAACCTGAACAGGCCAATAACCAGGGAGGAAATTGAAGCAGTCATCAAAAACCTCCCAAGACACAAGAGTCCAGGTCCAGATGGCTTCCCTGGGGAATTCTATCAAACGTTTAAAGAAGAAACCATACCTATTCTACTAAAGCTGTTTGGAAAGATAGAAAGAGATGGAGTACTTCCAAATTCGTTCTATGAGGCCAGCATCACCTTAATTCCAAAACCAGACAAAGACCCCACCAAAAAGAATTACAGACCAATATCCCTGATGAACGTGGATGCAAAAATTCTCAACAAGATACTAGCCAATAGGATCCAACAGTACATTAAGAAAATTATTCACCATGACCAAGTAGGATTTATCCCTGGGACACAAGGCTGGTTCAACACTCATAAAACAATCAATGTGATTCATCATATCAGCAAGAGAAAAACCAAGAACCATATGATCCTCTCATTAGATGCAGAGAAAGCATTTGACAAAATACAGCATCCATTCCTGATCAAAACTCTTCAGAGTGTAGGGATAGAGGGAACATTCCTCAACATCTTTAAAGCCATCTATGAAAAGCCCACAGCAAATATCATTCTCAATGTGGAAGCGCTGGGAGCCTTTCCCCTAAGATCAGGAACAAGACAGGGATGTCCACTCTCACCACTGTTATTCAACATAGTACTGGAAGTCCTAGCCTCAGCAAACAGACAACAAAAAGACAATAAAGGCATTCAAATTGGCAAAGAAGAAGTCAAACTCTCCCTCTTTGCCGATGACATGATACTCTACACAGAAAACCCAAAAGACTCCACCCCAAGATTGCTAGAACTCATACAGCAACTTGGCAGTGTGGCAGGATACAAAATCAGTGCCCAGAAATCAGTGGCATTTCTATACACTAACAATGAGACTGAAGAAAGAGAAATTAAGGAGTCAATCGCATTGACAATTGCACCCAAAGCATAAGATACCTAGGAATAAACCTAACCAAAGAGGTAAAGGATCTATACCCTAAAAACTATAGAACACTTCTGAAAGAAATGGAGGAAGACACAAAGAGATGGAAAAATATTCCATGCTCATGGATTGGCAGAATTAATATTGTGAAAATGTCAATGTTACCCAGGGCAATTTACACGTTTAATGCAATCCCTATCAAAATACCATGGACTTTCTTCAGAGAGTTAGAACAAATTATTTTAAGATTTGTGTGGAATCAGAAAAGACCCCGAATAGCCAGGGGAATTTTAAAAAAGAAAACCATATCTGGGGGCATCACAATGCCAGATTTCAGGTTGTACTACAAAGCTGTGGTCAAGACAATGTGGTACTGGCACAAAAACAGACACATAGATCGATGGAACAGAATAGAGAACCCAGAAGTGGACCCTGAACTTTATGGTCAACTAATATTCGATAAAGGAGGAAAGACTATCCATTGGAAGAAAGACAGTCTCTTCAATAAATGGTGCTGGGAAAATTGGACATCCACATGCACAAGAATGAAACTAGACCACTCTCTTGCACCATACACAAAGATAAACTCAAAATGGATGAAAGATCTAAATGTGAGACAAGATTCCATCAAAATCCTAGAGGAGAACACAGGCAACACCCTTTTTGAACTCGGCCACAGTAACTTCTTGCAAGATACATCCACGAAGGCAAGAGAAACAAAAGTAAAATGAACTATTGGGGACTTCATCAAGATAAGAAGCTTTTGCACAGCAAAGGATACAGTCAACAAAACTAAAAGACAACCTACAGAATGGGAGAAGATATTTGCAAATGACATATCAGATAAAGGGCTAGTTTCCAAGATCTATAAAGAACTTATTAAACTCAACACCAAAGAAACAAACAATCCAATCATGAAATGGGCAAAAGACATGAAGAGAAATCTCACAGAGGAAGACACAGACATGGCCAACATGCACATGAGAAAATGCTCTGCATCACTTGCCATCAGGGAAATACAAATCAAAACCACAATGAGATACCACCTCACACCAGTGAGAATGGGGCAAATTAACAAGGCAGGAAACCACAAATGTTGGAGAGGATGCGTAGAAAAGGGAACCCTCTTGCCCTGTTGGTGGGAATGTGAACTGGTGCAGCCACTCTGGAAAACTGTGTGGCGGTTCCTCAAAGAGTTAACAATAGATCTGCCCTACGACCCAGCAATTGCACTGTTGGGGATTTACCCCAAAGATATAGATGCAATGAAACACCGGGATACCTGCACCCCGATGTTTCTAGCAGCAGTGTCCACAATAGCCAAACTGTGGAAGGAGCCTCAGTGTCCATCGAAAGATGAATGGATAAAGAAGATGTGGTCTATGTATACAATGGAATATTACTCAGCTATTAGAAATGACAAATACCCACCATTTTCTTCAACGTGGATGGAACTGGAGGGTATTATGCTGAGTGAAATAAGTCAATCGGAGAAGGACAAACATTATATGTTCTCATTCATTTGGGTAATATGGATAATAGTGAAAGGGAATATAAGAGAAGGGAGAAGAAGTGTGTGGGAAATGTCAGAAAGGGAGACAGAACATTAAGACTCCTAACTCTGGGAAACGAACTAGGGGTGTTGGGAGGGGAGGAGAGCAGGGGTTGGGGGTGAATGGGTGACAGACACTGAGGGGGTCACTTGACGGGATGAGCACTGGGTGTTATTCTGTAAGTTGGCAAATTGAACACCAATAAAAAATAAATTTATTTATTTTTTAAAAGAAAAGTATATATGTGTTTATTAACATGGATTACTTGGATGACTGATAGGGTTGGGGCAGACGAGAGGGGGAATAAATCTAAAAATAAAAAGAAAACAGGTAAAAACAGCAACTACACCTCAAAAGAAAATATAATATACATGATGGTAGCATCTACATGTGTTTATGGAAAATGTGGTGGATATTTTTAGGTTTTACCACGGAAAGACCCTGAATGGCTATTTTTTTGCTTTTTTAATACTTATTTTTTCTTCAATATTTCTTTTCATAAATTTCATATTACTAAGCAATACATCTTTTTTCTAAAATTTTAAATGTATAAACAGAAAAAGAACCTCTAGCAATGCCAATAGAATGATATAATCATCTATAAGCTTTATTTTTTTTTTTATTTTATTTATGATAGGCACACAGTGAGAGAGAGAGAGAGAGAGAGGCAGAGACACAGGCAGGGGGAGAAGCAGGCTCCATGCACCGGGAGCCCGACGTGGGATTCGATCCCCGGTCTTCAGGATCGCGCCCTGGGCCAAAGGCAGGCGCCAAACCGCTGCGCCACCCAGGGATCCCATCTATAAGCTTTATATTTGTGTATCTTGCAATTCTTTCTTAATGTACACATTTTCAAATAAAAATGTTTTATTTGAAAAAAAGGTTTCTACGGATTCAGTAGTTTGATATAGTATGAAGAAGTTTATATGTTATGAAATGTTTTTAACATGATATTCTACTTTTTTGGGTGTAGTATAAAAAGATGATCTACTGGTAAACTCTTAAATTATTTCCCAACATTTTCACTATAGTAAACATCACAACAGTGAAAATACATTTAGATGTGTTTTTTTTTTACTTCTATGATAGTTCCTGAGGATGAATTCATATTTCTCTTTCTTGAGAACTTATGAGAAATAAACCAATTTTCATTTTTGCTGCTAAGATCTGGACAGTAACATTTAGATACAATGTTTATCAGGTCCTCTGATAACATCTGCAGCAATCTTTCCTTATCTTAAGGCAGTATTTGGAAACCATAGAGCATGTCTGCTAGTATAATACTACTAATGGTACAAAAGTATCATAGGCTCAGTTTAGGAAAAGATAAAAGTATAATCAGTGGACGTGGGAAATATTCTGTACATTATTCAAAGAGACAAACATGAGTGATCAATTAATACCTTTTAATGGAACAATTAGAGACTATTGAGGGCCATATTTATTTTCTTTTTTGAACTTTTATAGCTTGTGTGAGTTCATGAAAAGCCACATGAAAATTGAATCTGGTCGTTATTCAAGATCGTACACAAGTAACGTCCACAGATAAAGAAAAGTAATCATTTGGACAGAATACTGTACTATCCTCCCTGTTAATCATTACTTGAAACAGTATATTTTTACAGAGTACTCTCTTCAAAGCAGCCCAATGATATCATCCTTGATATACTAATACGGCTCACTGAACTTGTATAGGCATCTCTGAAACAATGGGCGGCTAAATAATAAGGATGTAAGGATGTTAATTAATTTTGACCCTCTGGGAAAAACAAAATTCTTTATGAGACAGCCAACAGACTCAAAGAGCCTGTGGTCTATTTCTAAACATCTCAACGCTGCTGTTAATTAAAACTGTATTTATGGATCTTTTCACTTATTGTTACCAAGATGAAGAACTAGATCCATAAGGAGGACATTTTCAATGCCCATCACAGGTCTATTTATGAGTCTTTTTGGAGCCATTGGGGATCTTGTAGAGGAAAACTACAGGCATTAATTCACTCTCGTGTGTGCATGAATAGCGTTCAGGCTTAGTGTATACAGGCTTTAATGGCAAGAGTGACATTTGCGGGACATGAACTAACAAAGTTATAAAACAAAAGCTGCTGTCTCCTTTTTTTTTTTCTTTCTTCACAACTTCATTTTCTTTTTCATGGTATAATTGACCATATCCACAATTAAACTCTAATTATCTGGAAGGATAGGAGTCACATTTTTTTGCTATTTTAAAATTCCCTCCAGCATATAAGATGGAAAAGCACTTGATAATACTTGTGTAGGTCTCATGTTACGTGTCTGTGTCCTTGTGTGTTTATTAACAGCAAAGTATCTTGGATTAATTAATGCAACAAGCATTTCCTGAGTGCCCACTAAATATACAGTGTGTTGGTAGCTGAGGGTATGAGTCAAGGAGATGTTTGTAAAGTAACTGGGATGCAATCTGCTGCCTGATATAACCTCCAGGAGGTTACTGTTGTGCAATTGTATATTCACAACACTAGGTCAAAAAATATTCCAAAACAGGCTTAGTGATACTAATGCTGTATTGTGTATAATCACAGTTGAAAGTACTAAGTGTTCAACAAATATAACTTACTTGATACTTGGGTTGACAGAGCCCTGTAGGCAAGGCAGGTGATAACTATATTTCCTTTTGAATAGATAGTGCAAATATTATTATTATTACTAGGGATGAAGAACAAGAAAAGCTAGATGACTTACCTAAGCCTATATAATGAATAACAAAGCCAGAACTGAACACCTGGCGTATGGAGGCTCATCCAAGCACACCTCCTAGAAGCATGCTTTGTCCTTAATGTACATTCACTATTGTGTTGTTTACTATAGTGAAAGTGTTAGGAAATAATTTAGGAGTTTAAATTTAGGAGTTTACTATTAGATCATTTTATAAATCATGATACATCAAGCTCTGCCTGAATCTCCTTCCTCTATATTTAGGACAATTGCCCTCTCTTTCAGTTTGGGTGATATTACCATCTCACTCTGGCCTCTGATAGAGTAGAGGGAGACCCTCCTATTCCTTTGCTTGGGACTGTTGGGATTGGCGGATGATACGGATTTAGATATATAAAAGCCAGCCCTCACTCACAGTTTACCAGACTGCTCACTTTGATCTTACTTGCATACACTCATGTACACACACACACACATGCACACACAACACATACACACAAAAGAAATAATTACTGTAACACATTTTTTAAATCATCACATTTAAAATCCAATCACTGTACCAGCAATTTTTGAGATATTTCAGGAAACTGGAGAGGAGGCCAATGGGAGCAGATTGGATGGATAAAAACAGCAGAAATTCCAGCCCACAGGAACGTGGTTCACTGTAGGTCTTCCAAGAAAGCTACATAGATATTCTAAGGTCAAAGTAAGAACTGTCCTGGACAGCATTGTGTCCACCTAAAATTCATATGTGGAAGCCCTAATGCCCAGTGTGACTATATTTAGAGATAGGGCAGAAAGGTAATTAATGAGGTCTTCAGTTTGGTCCTAAATCCAATAGGACTGATGTCCTAAAGGTAGAGAAAGGGGAACCAGGGATGTGTACACACAGAGGAGATAAAGAGAAGCCTCTAAGCCAAGGAGAGAAGCCTCAGGAAAAACCAACCCTGTCAGCACCTTGATCTTAAACTTTTAGCCTCCAGAACTGTGAGAAAATCACTTTCTGTTGTTTAAGCGGCCCAGTCTGTGGTATTTTGTGATGGCAGGTCAAATGGACTTCTAGAAATACCAAAAGGTTGTGAAGAATTCTTCAGAGTAACTCCCTAGAAACCAGCACTGAGATCACCTGGCAGAGATGGGAACTTGACCCCACCCCTTGTATTCTGTCTCATGTTCACAAAGTTAAATCAGAGAACTGCCATGTAAAAATGGTCAGACATCTGTCTGGGAAGAGATTATCATAAGATACTTACAGCCTAAAAAAGAGGCACAGTCATGTGTGGAGTTATGTGGGATCAATACTGTAGGTTTTCAGGGGAAATCAAGATAACTCCAAGAGTTAAAAAGTGGAGCATTAAGGAGAGTTTGAGTGGCTCAGCTGGTTGAGCCACTGACTCTTGATTTTGGCTAGGGTCATGACATCAGAGTCATGAGATTGAGGACTATATCTGGCTGCATCCTTAACATAGAGTCTGCTTGAGATTCTCCATCTCCTCTCCTTTTGCCCCTCCCCTGTTTGTACTCATACATTCTCTCTCTTTCTCTAGAATAAATAAATGAATAATTTAAAAGAAAAATTGGAGCATTGCAGTTTGCCTGCATGCTTACTTAGCCCTTGGCCACACCACCAAAGAAAGTGGTTCTCAAACTTGGCTGCATATCTGAATCCTCCGAAGACTTAAAAAACCAACCAACCAACCAAATAAACAAAAAACCCTAATTATCTGGATCCACCCACTAAGATCCTGATTTCATTGGTTAATACTGTGGCCTGGGCATCAAGATTTTTAAGAATTCCTCATACGATTTTAGCATGTAGCTTAAGTTGGGGAAGCTTACATCCCCAGCCCACCTATATAGCACCTGCTTTTCATTCTCCCAAGGGAGAAGCCTTTCAGGAAAACAGTTCTGTATAACAGCAGTGGAAATTCTTTCAAGTTTCCTACACTAAGCAACAAAAGCCTTCATTCAGAAGTTTCAGTGAATTACTAAGAATCCACCAGGCAATTAAAGACAACCAACATCATGAAAGAGAGAGATGGGGCTGTGAAAAGAGAACATTTATCCCTGGAGGAAATGGATAACTCCGTGTAATGGATATTTGTTCTATTTTCTTCTTGCTCTTTAAAAAACTGTTGCTGTGTTTATTTAATATTGAACTGTAGGAACCCCATCTCACCCAGCTTCTCATGGATAGGATGAAAGTTGCCAATCAGATGCATGCCTGCAAGACTCATTATCCATCTCTTTTACCCCAGCACACTTTATATGACTATAACCATTTTTATATGCAGAATGATAGAAAAATATAGGAACATCTATATAATATCTCTGTAATATTCCAACAAGTATATCTATATTGATATATCTTAATATAAAATATGTGTCCTGTTGACCAAAAATTAATTACAATATGGAAATATAGCTATTTATAAGTATGAAATGCTAGTTATGAAAAAATTAATCCTAATCTTATAGAAACATATATTGATGTGGTTAAAGTAGATATAATTTGATATCTGGATTACTTTCAAATTAGTGTTGTTAAGGATGTAGGTGGTAACACAGGAGAAACAAAATTGACCGTGGGTTGAAATTGTTGAAGCTGGCTCTTAGGTAGGTGGAAGTTCATTATACTATTCTTTCTACTTTGGTATAAATGTGAAACTTACCAGAAAGATGTTTTAAAAATTATTCCCTCAATAAGAACTGGGTAGTCAGAAAACACCAAGAGAATTGTCAACAGGGAGAAGGAAAGATTCAAAAATGATAATAATAAAAATAATACCTTCTCTAGATATTCAAATGACACTGAGATATATCGAAGGATTTAATTTGTAAATCCATCTTTTTATTTTATCTAATCATTTAATAATACACTAAAATTTATTATGATACCAGTTCTGAATAGCTTTATATTTAAAGTTGGATATTTTTGGTTACATTAAGGGGAGTTAATTCCTAATGTACCATAATAATACTAATCACAGTAAAGACTGAGAAGAGTATTAAGAGGAAACATGATTTGTGTGATGCTTCAGCCACCACTTTAAAGATCTATGTGATGAAATGGAAGGTAAAATGATATGAATTGGCATGGTGAAAAAATGTTTTTTTTCTCCATTTATTTAACAAATAATTATAGAGTTAATTTTTGCCAGCTACTACTTTAGGTACTTAGAATACATGTAGATCAAATCAGAGAAGGATCTCTGCCATCTCGTGGCTAACATTGTAGCAGAGAAGGATAGAAAATCAGTATCAAGCATTATAAATTAAAACAAAAAAAAATGTATAGTTTGTTGGAAATTGGTAAGTGCCATGGAGGGAAAAGGAAAAAGTAGAGCAGTAAAAGAAGGATCAATCAGGAGCCAGAGCCAATGAGGGGTGGCTTAGAAGTTATGGGGGGTACAGAGAAGAGGTAAGTTAAGGAAATTTTCATGTGTAGCCACTGGAAGGAGGGGTCTTGCATTACTTGTTTTCAGTTTTATGAAGGGTTGAATGGATGTTGAAGAGTTGCTCCATTCACTCAAATCCAAACAAAATATTTTTATCCATTCACTCAAATCCAAACAAAATATTTTTTTCCAGACAAAGAGAAATTTCAGAGGGATCTAGAGAAAGGGAATTAATATCAGTTAAATGTTTTCTAAGAGTCAGGCAGTGAACAAGGAGATATGCATGTTATCTCATCTAACCTTTTTAAAACAGTGTGACATGGAAGAGACTAAATTCTTAGGTTAAAAAATTCAATCAAGACATGGGCATGACTGAGCAGGATTTGAATACCAAAATCTGATTCAAAAGACTTTGTTCTACAGCCTCCACTGTCCAACATAACAGCCACTAGCCACACAAACTAATGAGCTCTTGAACTAACTGTAGCTGGTCCAAACTGAGATGTGCTATAAGAGTAAAACACATATTGGACTTCAAAGATGTAGTACAAAAAAAAAAAAGCCAACCACAATATAAAAAATATGTTAACATTTATCTGTATATTGATTATATATTGGATATATTGGATTAAATAAAATATATTACTAAAAATTCATTTATTTCTTTTTACTCTTTTAATTCTGGCTACTAACAATTCTAAGACTATATGTGTGGCTCACAGTATGTTTCCATGGGAGAGCCCTGTTCTATATTATACTGCACACATAGTGAAGGCTTTCTTGACTACAAAGTAAATAAAACACGAATCAACTAAAGAAATGCTGGAAAGTGTTCATCCCTGGATGTCTTTGACGATAGGCAGTCTCTTAGTTATGAATTTACATACTTCCAACTAGAACTTCCAAAGATAATCTGTGCAGCTTCCAATCTATTTTAAGTGGAAGGTACTTACAAAGTGTTGCAATCATAAATAATTTAATCCAATATATTATATTCAGAATATTTCATTATGCATATTAACAAAGTACACACATTAAATAGTAATACACAGTCTTCTTATGATATCAGCAATTTTCATGTCCATAAATAATGCTTTTGGCATTATTGCTCAAATATGGTAATACCTTGTTCCATAATTTTCAGGTTAATTATTTCTTCATTTTACAAGTATTCAGGTATTATAGTTTCTCTAAAAAGAATTTACCAAGTTTACATTTATTATATATTTTATTTCTCAGTAAAATAATGAACCATTAAACTTATTCCTATATCTTCTCAAAAACTTTTCTTTTTGTATTTGCTCTTTTTCTAAGTGTCCTTAAACTGCTTATTATTGTATCATACTTTTTGCCTTCAAGCATTACAGTTCTCACCCCCCCAAAAAATATCTAACCCCAACTTCACCTCTAGGTACTACTGTCTTTTTCTTTTATCTCAAAGATATAGAGCAAACAAAAAGTATGTGTATTCTCTACCAAACAACACACACCTTCTTTGGTTCCCTACAATTTGTGTTCTGCAAAAATATCATTTCCTCAGCAAATAATTTTTGGCCACCAACTCTTGGTCACTGATCTAAACACATTTACCAAACATAGTCCCAGCTCTCATGGAGCTTATGTATTAGCTTGTTTGAAGACTTTATGATTTCATAATTCTTGTGTTATTCTGTTTCTTCCTATGTTTCACTTGACACTGCTACTGATCAATGCACACCTTCTTAGAGTTTTCATCTGCAGTAGACAGTGGTATATATCTCCTAATGTTATATTTATCTTTGATCTTTTTCTTCTTCCTTCTAAAACCTCAATGTAAGTCTTACCCAGTATTCTGACTTTCACTTTTTTATATTTCTTCCTATATTTTTTGCTTGCTCAGAGTTTTCATTTTTTCAATGTTCAAAATTTACTAATTTCTTAATGCTTTAGTCTTTATTTCCATGTTCTACTTTCACATTGTCAGTTGTCAGCTGCATAATTTTCAATGTCTGCAAGTCACATATCGAAACTCAGACTCAGCTTCCTTTCAGAAAGAATCTCCTGCTGCTGCTCCTAATATTTCTGTCATTGACATTATTATTGTTTAACACAATTCTTCCTCAATTTCCAATTCATTCAGCTTTTCGTTCTCAACTTACGTGTTTTCACTTCTCGGCATTTTCACTTCTGTCATCTTAAGTCACTCTTGGGCTATTGCAAATGTCAAGGAAATTCATCTTCAATGCAAATATTCTCCTAAACTAGGCTACTCTTCTCACCAATGCAGCATTAATATTCCTAAATGGTGACTCCTAATCCTGCAAATCATCAGACGCTCTTCATTGACTATTAGGGTACCATTAAGGACTTTCTGTGTTCTTCCCCAAATTGCATTTCTGATTTTAATTCTCCTAAAAACTCTGTGTTCTTGTTCCTCAAATATGCTCTGGGCATTATAAATGTCAACTTTTGGTTGTATCATTGTTATAGGATGACTTGTAATTTTTTTGTTGATAGCGGATATGATGTACCAGGTAAAAGGAACCAAGGTAAACAGGCCTTGTGTGTGAAGTTTTCTGTTGATCTGGCAGGAAGTAAGGCCATGTTTACTATTTACTATAGGCTGTAGCTATAAGAGTCAGAAGGTGTAACTTCCTCTGGCATCCTGATTCCTCTGGCTTCTCTCTTGTGTTTTGGTTTCCCTAGGACTTCTTAAATAAGGTCTGAGAGATGGAGTCCTTTCAGTTGCAGCCCTCTGCTAGTATATAGTAGCCTACCGATGTGTCAAGGTGGAGTTAAGGTGTAAAGGTATTGAGTGGTAAAGTCAGAGGAATGGGGGCCTTCCACTATTCTGTGATGTATCACAGTCTTTCAGGGAGCTTGTGCTCTTTTACTGTGACCTTGACAAGTGCATCTCAGTTCTCCCTCCCCTTAGGTAAGATAGGAAGTCTAGACCTTCCTAAGAAAAATAGGTGTACTTCAAAATGGCTACTTTTCCTATGTCCTGGAAAGAAACAGAGGGGATTGTCTTCCAGTCTTCACTTTGGGAACTGGGTAAGGCTTCTGGAGATAAGACTTTGGTGATACCCTTAAGACTTGTATCCCTAGAGTTCATCTCTCTCAAGCTTTTCCACGCTGAGCCTCCAGCAATTTGTTAATTCCAATTTATGTTTTCCTCACCCAGTGCTGGCTCCTTCAGGGGTTCTGGCTTCCGTGGTTTTGCTCCACTCAATTGTGATTCTCTATACCTGCCTTCCTATCTCCCCTGGTTTTCCTTCCCTGTGATGCCTACTCTAATTCTCTGATAGATGTAGGAAGAGTTTTAATTATTAGTTTGTCTGGCTTTTTTGTTGTTGTAAAGATGAGACTGTGCCTCTCAGTTTCTTACATGCTAAACTGGAAACCTAGAGAATTATCTTACTGATTTTTTAAGAATGAATTTTTGCCACTCTACACGACTTTCTTTGCCTATTACCATCTCCATTATATTCTTTAACATCTTAATATAATGACATATCTTTTATAAGGTCTTTTCTTAATCATCCAATTTAAGCCATCTTTTATCAGTTGAACTACATGACATGTACAGCCTACGTCAATATTTGGTGTTACAGGCTCACAATAACCTTCAAGAGCTGTATGTTGTTATTATTATCACCATCTGATAGATGATGGATATGAGACACGGTGGGGATTCAGTGATCTTCCCAAAGTCACAAAGCTTGCAAATACCTGAGTTTGGATTTGAACTCAGATAGTCTGACCCAGAATGTGTCTTCCAAATAGTATATTCTGCTGGCTTTTATTAGCTAGATTTACTGTTAGCTTCTTTTGGGCATGTTTCATATTTTCCTAGCTATAACTTGTCCATTGCCTTAATATCCAAATGCAAGACATGGTGCCTTTTCTGTGGTAGTTATCCAATCAGTAACTTGTGATTTATTGTTTTTTTCTACTACTAGAATTATCTTTTTATCTATTTTCTAAATTTCCCAGGAGAGTAACACTAATTTGCAACTTTGTTCTAAGCACTTTATATGTAGTGTATCCTTTCATCTTTACCACAACCCCATGAGGTAAAGTACCTACAATAATTATCTCTTCTTGCTTCTAAGTCCTCAAGAATTTACATAAGTTGCTCAAGGTCACATACCTAATAAGTAGTAAAGTCAGGATTTGAATGGAAGCCTACAGTTAAAATGCCTGCAGGCTTCACCATTGGTCCACCATGTTAAAGGTTTCTGCTCATTATATATTCATTAAAATAACCTAATAATACTAGTTTCTGTTTCAATGAAAATAAATATTCTCTGTTCTTACATGCTTTCCTCACTCTTTCAGGTAAAATGGCTCTGAAATCTAAACAAAGTCAAAGTTCATACCATTTATCAGTTACCTAAAAGGTATATACTTTATTAGTTCTCCCTTCCTACATGACTAGTTTTCTTTTTCTTTTTATTTATTTATTTAAAAAAATTTTTTTAGGTTTTATTTATTTATTCATGAGAGACACAGAGAGAAAGAGGCAGAGACATAGGCAGAGGGAGAAGCAGACTCCATGTAGAGAGCCTGATGTGGGACTTGATCCTGAGACTCCAAGATCACACCCTGGGCCAAAAGCAGGCACTAAACCACTGAGCTACCCAGAGATCCCCAACTAGTTTTCTTTTTAATCTCAGTTTGGCAAATAAAATCAAGATACACAAGTGCTATTAAGCAAATGCATGTTTCTCAAGGCATCAACAATAACACGTAAAGAGGTTCTTCAGGATTCTTCCATTATGAAGATTAAGAGATTCAGAATCCTTGGCTCTAGCTACACTTATAGGAAGTGCCAACCAATTCCATTCATACAGTACCTTCATGTGTTTGAGGTATACTTTCTAATGAGCAAATTAAAAGCTTTCAAAATAAGATGAACATATCCTGTTTTGGCATGTCTCAACTCTAAGCTTCATTTTTATACCAGATGAATGATTACTGAGGGAAAAAGTTTATAGCACCGAAATTTGGTAATAGTACATAGAGCTAAGAGCTAAGTTGAGACATGCTGTTGAGAAGTTTTTTTTTAAATAGGTAATAATTATTATCAATGAAGAGTAATGCCTGAAGAATAAACTTTTGGAAAAGATAGAAATAAAGAAATCCCAGATCAATTCATTGGACAGCCTTTCAACAAGCAAATAGAAGTGATGTAATGACAGACATTTTCATCAAATGCCATGAAAACATTTCATTTGACTTCAGAGGCACTGTATCTGTGGTTGCCATTTTGACAACTTTAAGGAAAACCTTCGTTCTCCCTTTGAGCATGTTTACATTTCATGGCCTTTAAAACTTGCAGACAAAAAGAGATTGAGGTATTTCAGCCGATAATCATTGTACCCCCCTTCTATTGTAGGGTGAGGGACAGGCAGAAATTACAGAGGGTGTGGAACCAAGCTAAGTAAGTCTAACACTGAACAGGGAGCATTTGTTATTTTAGAAAAGAGGCATACTGTATCACATTAAAAAAAAATTAGGCAGCTTTATTTTATGAACAAGAATAAAAAGACTAAAACTGCCTACAAATTAAAGCAGGAAGTGAATTCAGATCATTTGAAGTGCGAAATTGTCTTTTATGATTTGACCCTCGTATAAGTGAGTATGATTCTTCTGAGGGCACTAGAGCTGAAAAAACATAGCTTTCTTTTGAAAGTATTAACAGTCTTTTTATAAAAGAAATGTCAAATTTATTACCTTACGGCATAATGACTCAAACATTTTCAAAAACTCAAGATTGTAGCTAATAGTCTTTACTGCATGCCAAAGCCAAAGTGAAAAAGAATGTCCACTAAGCACACTGATGGATTCTGAATGTGGCTGATATCTTTTGGCTCTCTCCTGTCAAATAACAATGGTGATTTGAACAAAGGGATGCTGAATGTACACTATTTGACACTAAGTGCCCCCAGTTTTTGAAAATGTGTGTAATTCTTAAAGAGCTTTTAAGGTAAAAATTGAATATTAATGAGAAAGTTCTATCCAGTGCCTGATTTTAAGATATGACATATACAATTTGTACTTTAGGAAGCTTAAGAACTTGTAATCCTAAAAACCTGTACAAATAAAATTGAATTACATTGAAATGTACAGAAAATATCAGGAGGTGGAGGGAGAAGTAACATTCAGACATATTTAGTAAATGCTCACATTCCACAGTACTACATCTGGCCATGTTAAAGTTTTACAAACCCAATTGTGTACATTCTGATGTAATATATGAGAATTAAGTAACTTTTAAAATGTCCAACAGAAAACTATAAAGCAGTCTAAAATCAAACCAACAATCAAAAAATTCTGCTTCTGTAAAAATCTGTCCCATGAATGTTGGGAAAAGGAAGTGTCGGGGAAAATAAATGTAGAATTGGAAATGAAGGTGGTTGATCATTCCACAGAGCCACATATAAACAAAGTCAAGTGATTCAATGATTTACCATTAAATTCTAAATATGTTGTGGCAGTTGAGACTTTTAAGCTTTATTATCTGAACAAATTCTGAACTTTAACAAATTCTGAACTTTGTGTGGGAAGCTAGATTGACCTTCCCCAAGGATTTTGCTAGATATAAATAGGTAGTTTTCAATGAAGCAACTGAAAGTTTATAAATGTTTGAAAGTAGGTCTAGTCTGAGCTTGCTAGATAAAGAATGAGTCTATTTCTGAAAATATAAGGTTGTATATTTGTAACGTTTTATAACTTTGTGATACAGTACATAGTTCCCGGATAATTCATATATTTCTATTAATAATTTCAAGAGGCTAAGCAACTTTTCACCTTTGTGAGTCTCGGGAAAAAATTTGGCATTGCAACAAGTCTAGTTCCCTTACAAAGTCAGGCTTGGATACACTAGTGTTCTAGAATTAAAAATCCCCAGAGACCAAATTTGCAATGTTGCTTCTAAATTTCCAGGCATAGTTTTGTATTCTTAAATCTTAAAATGGATAAAAGTTCACATTTGCATGCATTAATACATCAGCCAGGAACTGACTTTCTGATTTTTGTGTTTCACTGCAGGATGTTTTAAGACCAAATTGAGTATGCAAATTAGGAGAGGCTAGGTGGGGTACACTTTGAAAACTCACTCAGAGTTTCCTAACTAATCATTGGAAATGTTGTCTTTGATGTTGAATTTTGCATAACATTGTCTTATACTGAAATAAATATGCCACAGTGAAATATGCTGGATTATTATCATCCCCAGTGAATTACATTTTTTACATTAAGTTTCATAATATAGCCCTAAAATGCAAATATTATATTGTCCTACATTCCTTTCAATGATGTCATCTCTTTGCTAAGCTGGTTTATGGTAGTTGCTATGATAAAAGTAAATACTGGGGGAACAAAAAGTGAAATAGGAAATGATGGTGGTGATGGTCAATGTAATTTCAATGTTAGAGAGTTCAAGAAGTGCCTAATGAGTACACTCTTCAGTGGAAAGTAATTGTGGTTATTTAGAATGATATTTTTCAATTTGTGTGTATTATTTTTTTGAATACCTATGTTGGTGTTAGAATATTAATAAGCATTAAGTTGTTAAGGACTTAATTAATAAAACCAAAATGTTGCTTCCCACCTGGGGTGCGATGAGAAAAATTATTAAGATACTGAGAATGTTGTGAGTGGAGTTCCACAAAGAGCCAATTGGCAATGACTAAGGATGGAGAATTTGGTTAACCTGCACTCAGATTGCTGTGCAAACTTAAAAACCTAACTTTTAAAAATATGTATCATATGATTAAAATTATTCAAAAAAACCTTCTGAATTAGTGAAAGGTTAATGTATTTATGTAGTTAGAAGAATAAATTTACCAAAATACAAGGTTTTAAATCAGAATTCCTAATTTTTAAAATGGATTAATTTGTGCCAGTAGACACAATTACTTCTATTTCTTCTTCTCTAAATGTTTGACTTTCAATATCAGGTAAGCAGGAAAGCATGGTTAGATACATATTTAAAGTCTGGGTTAAACATGATTTGTTTTTGAGATAGAGGTATATTAGTTCCCGTTATATATGTCATACTATTTAAGAGCTGAACCATGAAATATAGAGTAGTTTTATACAAATAAGATACCATAGATTTAAAAAATGTGTATTCTTAATGAATAAGCCACAGTTTTTAGTAGATTTGACTGATGGAGTCTAGGTGTATCTTGGCTGCACATGCCACATGTATGTCTTCATTTTCCAAATAAGAAAACAAATATATGACATCCTTGCAAAGAAATATGAAAGAAAACTTTTCTGTGGCTGAATTAAAATATTTGGTATAATTTTCCTAATCCAATATTTGCTAGTCATGTATTTATAAAATGGTGAGGATAGAAGACAGTCTACTGGTGAAAGCCAGGAAATTTTTCAAGTAGTTTCCACTATTTTATATTGAGGAAAGTCTTGCACCAGTCACTCATATGGCATGTTCCCTGGTTATTTTTCTTGATTAAGATTTCTTTTTTAATTTGCCAGACTTTATAAAGTGTTCTAAATAAAGATAAATGTTTTTAATAAGGAATTTTAAAAAATATAGGAGCGTTTGTGTTGTGCCCAAGATCGCGAATCCGAGAAACCGCCAAGGAGCCGACACCAATGCAATCACACGAGGGTTTATTTACAAGCTGGAGCCTGGGACCAAGTATACCCGACGCAGCGGAGCAGGGACTTGGACCCAGAGACTAAGAGGCTTAGCAACTTTATAGGAGCCAGTGGCCAATGGGATCGCAGAAAGTTGCTCAGACATGCTGGTCCACTGGCCGGATTTCCGATTAGGGTGTTCCCTGGTCTTTGACTAGTGCCCTAAGTAATAAGCAGGTCAGCACAAGGCGGGTGCAGCCCAAAATAGAGTCAGTCCTGCTTTGCTTGTCCAGGGGTAGGGGATTTTGTTCAATTTCCTGGGTCCCACACTTGGGTGGCTCAGTTAGTTTAGCGTGGGACTCTTGTTTTCTGCTCAGGTTGTGATCTCAGAGTTGTGAGATCTAGCCCTACATTGGACTCTGTGCTCAGTGGGGAGCCTGCTTGAAGATTCTTTCCCTCTGCCCCTCCCTCCACTCACTTGCATGCACACTTGCACATACACTCTCTCTCTCAAACAATCTTTTAAAAAAAATAGATACAAGTCACTTTCAGTATCTGGTCTAGCATGTAAGGAACTTGGAAGTCACTATTTATTTCCTCATAATAGGAAAAAATAAAAAGCTGAACAAACTAAAAATCAACAACTCTTTTTAGATTTATTAAGAGAATTGAGGTTCCAAGGCAAACCACTTCTCCCAGACTGGAGACAAGCAGGTAGAAACTGAGAATCACAACTTACTGGAGCAGATACCCATAAGCAGAAGTTTCTGCAGGAGTCAGTACAGGGGAGGAAATCCAATACTATTACTGATGAATTGCTCTAGGCTCAATGTGAACAAGTTGGAGAGATAGTCCGGGGGAATCAGCATTAGGAGGCCCACACACTTTTGTAAGTTTTAACTTGAAGCCCTATTAGTTTCTGACAATGAAAACCAAAGAAAACTTTCTGCTGTCAGGAAGTAGCGGGGAAAAATAGCCATTCTGAAAATTTCCCAGAGCTTTCTGTTTTTTATAACAAAGCCCACCCTCAATAGAAACTATTTTACTAGAACCTAACCTGAAAAAGAAGAAAGAAAGAAAGAAAGAAAGAAAGAAAGAAAGAAAGAAAGAAAGAAAGAGAAGCTGACCTAAGAGATAAGGGATGGGAGAGATTACTGGGAATACTCTGGTATGTTTCTTACACTATTCATGAAGTGATATAGTGACATCTTAAAGAGGAATTGGGTTAGTGGTAATGTATATTGCAAATTCATTGTCAAATACTAGAAAACGTTTAAAAAATATATATAATTGGAATCCTAAGTGATGATACAAAATGAAATCATATGAAATGTTCAATTAAGGTCAGAGAAGACTGAAAAAGAGTGAAAGAAAAAAAAAGAGAAACCAAGAAAGAACAATACCAGTGAATAGCAAATAACAAACAAGGTAAACTTTAATTCACCTATCTCAATAATCACCTTAAATGTTGCTAGTCTATGTTCACCAATTAAAAGACTAAGAGAAAATTAAAGGAAACAAAAGAATGATATATTGTCAGTAAGAAACCCATTTCCAGTATAAATACATAGAGTGGATAAATGGGGGAAAAAATGAAAGAATGGAGAAAAATATACTATGTTAACATTAATCAAAAGAAACCAGCAGTGGCTACTTTAATTTCAGACAAATAAGATGTCAGAGGAAGGAGAATATTCTGGGATAAAGAGAAGGATTGTAAAATGATAAAAAGGTCATTACTCTAAGAAGACAAAACACCCCTCAGCATGTAAGTACTTAACATCAGAACATCAAAATACACAAAGCAAGCCTAAATAGTGTTGCAAGGAGAAATAGATGAATCCCTAGTATAGCTGGAGACTTTAACACCCCTCTGTCAGTGATAGGACAGGCAGAAATCAATAAGGACATACTTAAACGGAACAGTGTCATTAATTAACTGGATATAATTGATGTCTATAGAATACTTCAACAGTAGAATATACATTCCTCATAACCTCACATGAAACATTTACCAAGACAGCCCACATTTGAGACATAAACCACATCTTAACAAAATTAAAAGAAATCCTACAATGTGTGCTCTCAGACCACAGCAGAATTAAGGTAGAAATCAGTAACAGAAATACAACCAGAAAATTCCATAGTACTTAAAGATTAAACAAATAGACTTCAAAAAAAATAACAAATAAACAAAAAAACCAAATAGACTTCTAAATAACATATTGATCAAAGAAAAATATCTCAAGAGAAATTTTGAAATATTTTGAATTAAATGAAAAAGCAAATACAACTAATAAAAATGTGAAATTTAGTGAAATGGTATATAGAGGGAAATTTTTAGCATCAAATGTATGTATTAGAAGAAAGATCTAAAATCAGTAATCTGCAGCTTAGGAAACTAGGAAGAGTAATTTATAAAACTGAAATCAGGAAATCTTAAAACAACCCACTTAAGAAATGTGCAGAAGACATGAATAGACATTCTCCAAAGAAGACATCCAGGTGGCCAACAGATACATGAAAAGATGCTTGACACCATTCATCATAAGGGAAATACAAATCAAACTTACAATGCAGATATTGCCTCACACCTGTCAGAATGGGTAAAATTAACAACACAGAAAACAACAGATGTTGGTGAGGATATGGAGAAAGGAGAACTTACACTGTTGGGGGAATGCAAACTGGTTCAGCCACTCTGGGAAACAGTATGGAGGTTCCTCAGAAAGTTTAAAACAAAACTACCCTACAATCTAGCAATTTACAGTACTAGGCATTTACCCAAAGGATAGAAAAATGCAGATTTGAAGTGGGACTCTTGGGTGGCTCAGTTGGTTGAGCATCTGGTTCTTGGCGTTGGCTCAGGTCATGATCTCAGGGTCCCCAGATCTCAGGATCATGCCTCACATTGACTCTGCACTCAGCAGGGAGTTTGTTTGAGATTCTCTTTCACCCTCTCCCTCTTCCATTCCCCCTTCTCATGATCAGGTGTGCGTGTGCTCTCTCTCTCAAATAAATAAAGATTCAAAGGGACACATGAACTCTGATGTTTATAGCAGCATTATCAAGAATACCCAGACTATGGAAAGAGCCCAAATATCCATCAACTAATGAATGGGTAAAGAAGATATAGGGACACCTGGGTGGCTCAGTGGTTAAGCGTCTGCCTTTGGCTTAGGGCGTGATCCCGGGATTCTGGGATAGAGTCCCACATCAGGCTTCCTGCATAGAGCCTGCTTCTCCCTCTGCCTATGTCTCTGCCTCTCTCTGTGTCTCTCATGAATAAATAAATGAAATCTTTAAAAAAAAAAGATTATATACACACACACACACAATGGAATATGACTTAGCCACAAAAAATAATGAAAATTTGCCGTTTGCAATGATATGGATGGAGGTAGAGTGTATTATTCTAAGCAAAATAAGTCAGAGAAAGACAAATACTATATGACTTCATTCATATTTAGAATTTAAGAAACAAAATAGATGAGCATAGGGAGAGGAAAGAGAGAGGAAGGCAAACCAGAAGAGACTCTTAACTATAGAGAACAAACTGAGGGTTGCTGGAGTGAAGGTTAGTGGGGGGATGGAGTAATGGGGAGATAGGTATTAAGGACGGCACTTGTGATGAGTACTGGACATTATATGTAAGTGACGAATCATTAAATTCTACTCCTGAAACTACTATTACACTAAATAATAACCAACTGGAATTTAAATAAGAACCTGAAATTACAAAAAAAAAGGGGGGGGGGAATCAAAACTAAAGCCTAGTTTTTTTAAAAGATTAATAAAATTGAAGACCTTCTGGACATACAAACCTAAAATGAAACACAAATTGCAAAATATCAGCAAGAAAAGGGAATCATCATTATTTATTCATGAACACTAAAAGGATGATAGAGGTATTATATACGACTAAATGCCCCAAATCTGATAACCTAACTAAGTAAGGCAATTCCTTCAAAGACACAATCCACCAAACTCACATGAGAAATAGATCATCTAAATATGTCTGTATCAAAGAAATTGCTTACAAAGGCACCTGGCTCAGTCAGTTAAGCGTCTAACTCTTGATTGTGGCTCAAGTCTTATTTCAGAGCTGTGGAATGGAGCCCTGCTTCACATCCTCATGCGCTCTCTCCCAAATAAATCTTTTTAAAAAAATGCATATGTAATTAAAAATCTTCCAAATCAGAAAGCACTAGACTTAGATGGTTGAGCATCTGGTTAGATGGATTCACTGGTGAATTCTCCCAAAGTAAAAAAGTTATACCAGTTATATATGTTCCAGAAAAGACAAGCAAAAAGAACATTTCCTACCTTGTTCAATGAGACCAGCATTTCAAATAAAACACAAAGACAACACAAGAAAGGAGAACTACAAATCAGTATCTCTCATCAAAAATTCTCAACAAATTGGCAAATCTAATCTCATGAAAACATAATCTCATATATATATGTGTGTGTATATATATATATATATATATATATATATGCAGCACAATCAAGTGGGAATTATTCAAGTATGTCAGACTGGTTTTATATTTGAAATTCAATTAGTATAATCCATCACATCAGCAGATTAAAGTGGAAAAATTAAATGATCATGTCAATAGATGCAGAAAAAGCATTTGACAAAATATAACATCCATTTGTGATAAAATAGCTCAGTAAACTAAGAATTGAGGTGAATATCCCTAACTTGATAAAGAATATCTTGCTTCTGCAGCACATACTAAAATTGAAATGATAAACATAAGATTAGCATGGCCCCTACATAACGACACATGAATTTGTGATAGATTCCATATTTTTATGGTTATATAGTTAATACTAAATTATATATTTGAAATTTGCTATGACAGTAGATTTTAAGCATTCTCATACACAAAGTAAATGTGTGGTGTTGGATAGATTAAGTTGTGGGTATCCTTTCACAATGTATACAAATATCAAATCATCATGTTGTACACTTTAAATATATTTCAATTGTATTTGTCAATTATGCTTCAATAAAGCTGTAAAAAAAATCTTCAGAAAACCTACAGCTTACATCATTCATAATTGTCAGAAGCTAGCAGGAATAAGGCAAGGTTGTCTGCTCTCAGTACTCCCATTCAACATCATCCTGGAAGTCATGGCTAATATAATAAGGCAAGAGAGGAAAATAGAACAGATTGGGAAGGAAGAAATAAAATTGTATGCTTTGCAGATGACATGATTGTCTATATAGGAAATCTCAATGATATAACATGAAAACTCTTGGAATTAAAGTTATAACAGTTGTCAGACACAAGGTTTATTTTTTTTTTAAGATTTTATTTATTTATTGATGAGAATGCACAGAGAGGAGAGAGAGAGAGATGCAGAGACGCAGGCTCCGTGCACCGGGAGCCCGACGTGGGATTTGATCCCAGGTCTCCAGGATCGCGCCCTGGGCCAAAAGCAGGCGCCAAACCGCTGTGCCACCCAGGGATCCCCAGACACAAGGTTTATACATAAAAGTCATTTGCTTCATTATATACAGTCAATGAGAAATTGGAATTTGAAATTTAAGACACAATAACATTTTCATTAATAGCAGAGAGAGAAAGAACTACTTAAGTATAAATCTAAATAAATACAAGGTCTACATGAGGAAAAATACAAACTCTGGTAAAGAATCAAAGATCTAAATATATAGAGAAATATTCCATGTTTGTGGACAGGAAGGATCAGTATTTTGAAGATGTCAATTCTTCCCAATTTGATGTATATATACAGTGTAATTCCATTCAGAATTCTAGCACATAATTTTGTAAGATACTGATTCTAAAGTTTATATAGAGAGGCAAAAGACCCAAAATAGCCAACACAATGTATACAACACAAAGTATAAAAAAAACAAAGTTGGAGGAATTATACTATCTTTTTTTAAGACTTACTATGAAGCTGTAGTTACCAAGACAGTTTGATATTGATAAAATAATAGAGAAATGGATAAATGGAATAGAACAGAAAACTCAGAAATAGACCGACACAAATAAGATCAACTGATATTTGACAAAGGAATAAAGGCAATTCAACACAGAAAGGATTATCTTTTCAACAAATGGTTTTGGAACAAGTGTATATTCATATGAGAAAAAAATCTAGACACAGAGCTCAAACCTCTCATAAAAATTAATTCAAAGTGGATTATAGACCTAAAAGTAAATTGTAAAACTATAAAACTCCTAGAAGGCAAAATAGGAGAACATTTAGGTAACTTTGGGTTTGGTGATGAGTTTTCAGACACAATACTAGAAACTTGAGTTGTGAATGAAAAAAATGATGAGTTGAACTTCATTAAAATTAAAACTTTCAATCTACATTGGATACGATTAAGAAAACTAAAAGAAAGATAAGCCACAAAGTGGAAGAAAATATTTGCAAACACATATCTATGTCAAAAAAAAAATGCTTACAACTTAATTAAAAAACACAACCCAAGTAGAAAACATACAGAAGATGTGAACAGATACCTATTGAAGAACATACACAAGTGGCAAATAAGTATAAAAAAATGTTCCATATCATATGTTATCAGGAAAATGCAAATTGAGATGACATTGAGTTGAAATGAAATACCACTGCATAACTATGATAATAACTAAAATCTAAAACACTGACAACACTGAATGCTGTTGAGGATAAAGAAGAATGGGGACATTCCTTCTTTGTTGATGGAAGACAAGTTGGCAGTTTTTTTACAAAACTAAACATACTCATACCAAAGGATCCAATAGTGGGATCACTATTGAATGGGATCCCACTATTGAGTGGGAAATATCAGAGAGGGAGACAGAACATGAGAGACTCCTAATTCTGGGAAATGAACAAGGGGTGGTGGAAAGGGAGGTGGGCGGGGGTTGGGGTGACTGGGCGACAGGCACTGAGGGGAGCACTTGATAGGATGAGCACTGGGTGTTATATGCTGGCAAATCGAACTCCAATAAAAAATATACAAAAAAAACAATAGTTGTGTTCCTTGGTGTGTGTGTATATATATATATATATATATATACATACACACCATATATGTGTATATATATATACTCATTATATATATATATATATATATATATATATATATATATACACATAATGAGTTGAAAACTTATGTTTACACAGAGGTATGCACTCTGTTGCTATAGGACCTTTATTCATAATTGCCAAACTTAGAAGAAACCAAGAAACCTCATAGGTGAATGGATAAACATACTGTGGTACATCTATACAAAGGAATATTACTCAGTGATAAATGAGCTATCAAGCCACAAAAAACATACAGAAGGGCCTTAAATGTGTATTGCTAAGTGAAGAAGCTAACCTAGGAAGGCTACAGACTATGTAATTCTAACTCCGGAAAAGAGAAAAAAAAAACTGTGGAAAAGAGAAAACAGTGGATGTAGTAAAAAGATCAATGGTTGCCAGATGTTTGGTGGGCAAGAGTGAGAGGAAAAGGTGGAGAGGTGGAGCAAAGAGGATTTTAGAGCAGAGAACAATCCTGTACAATCCTGACTGTAGTGGTGGACATATCATTATACCTTTGTCAGAGCCCATGGAATGCACAAGGGGAAGATTAAACCCTAATGTAAACTATGGACTTTAGTTAATAATAATGCATCAGCCATTGGCTCATTCATTAATATTAATAAATGTACTGCACTAATGCAAGGTGTTAATAATAAGCAAGTTGCAGGTGCTGGGGAGGATGAGGGCATATATGGAACTCTGTAATTCCTTTCAACTTCCTTTAAGCTCAAAACTGCTCTGAAAAATAAAGTCTATTATTATTATTATTATTATTATTATTATTATTATTATTATTATTATTTAAGTGGATACAAGAACAAGCAACCCCTTAAGAATTTTGTCTCTACTTAGGCCTGCTGAGGACTACAGCCAGGCTGTCTTATTTACCACATATCTGTATTTACTGATGATCCATTTGATGAAATAATGTTTTTTTTTGTGAACAGGAATAGGCAAAAAGTCATTAGTTGGCATGAATGGGATCTCCTAACTGTTCTTTTTTTTTTTTTCTAACTGTTCTTTGCAATTCACTCTGGCTACTTCTGTTTGTAACTCTATTCAAGGGAGTAATGCATGAGTGTTCCTTGCTTTGAAGAATTCAGTGCTATAGGGGATAAAGGTAACTAATGTATACTGATTCCTCAGGTTCACCAGACAATAAGCTCTTAAATCAGAAAGCTTCATGAAAGAAGCCTCATGTACTACTGACTCACAATTGATGATTTAAAACCATATGTCTCAGTAACAATACTAAACTGCCCCCAGGGGAAAAAAGAATACCTTTAATTAGAAAATATTTTTATATATATTAGAAAATACACACACATTTTTTTCATTCTTTCCTAGTAAAAGCACTGCAAGGGATAGTAGCTATGATGAATTTTGATGATGTCTGCAGTACAAAATCCGTTTGTGTATAAATGGAGAGATCTGCAGTTGAGGAGAATAGAAGTTACCGCTCAGAAAAAAATAGCATGGTCACTTTCAGAATTAGATTTCATTTACTGTGACTGCCATTTATTACTGCTCTGGTCAGTGTGGGAATCAGAGCAACTGCAAAGCAGATATACTGTCAGTCAGCCTCCAAAACCCTGTGTCTCTGCTCTCTACACAGCATACAAAATATTTTACTTACCTGAAACTGAAGACGTTTGAGCAAATTAGAAAAGAAAAGGAATATACCTTCAGACTCAGCACAGATATTTGATCACTTTAGGCAAAAGTCACATACCCAGGTGAATTTTGTGAATCATAGAATCATAGTGACAGTTCCTTTTCCTTTTCTTTCTTTCTTTCTTTCTTTCTTTCTTTCTTTCTTTCTTTCTTTCTTTCTTTCTTTCTCTCTTTCTTTCTTCTTTTTTTTTTTTTTTTTGGTTCAAAAGAATTAAACGTTATCGATATGTGACTCCACGGAAAGAAAATGAGTTGTGTTTAATTGTGTGCGGGTGGGCGGCATGAAATTCGCACATAGTTTAAATATATTCTTCCTCATGCTGTGACACTTAACACTGTACTGAAAGAGTTGTATTCGTATGTTTCAAGGGAGTGGCCAGCACTTCCTGTATGTCAACTCATCTGGACCCAAAGAAGGACACGCGGCAAGAGTCACCACTTCCCAGTACTTTCCAGCAAGTCTCGGAGTATGTACTGTTCAGTTCTGGTTCTACATGGTTGATCCCAGGAGTATGGGGATATTAAAGGCACAAAAGGAAGGCAGAGATTCATGTTTCGCTGAAATATTCATAGCATATGTTTAAACATTCTTTTTTAAAATCACACAACACCAATGTTGATTCCATTAATTTATCATTTCTTTCTGGGACAGTGGGACTTTGGCCAGCAGAGCTGTCATTCATCTTAATCTCATTCAAGATTTATCTCATTCATGGCTGCCACCTGAACTCAATTACGGTGCATACTATTTAAAAGATCATCTAGAGATAAGGGGGATCCCTGGGTGGCGCAGCGGTTTGGCGCCTGCCTTTGGCCCAGGGCGCGATCCTGGAGACCCGGGATCGAATCCCACGTCGGGCTCCCGGTGCATGGAGCCTGCTTCTCCCTCTGCCTATGTCTCTGCCTCTCTCTCTCTCTATGTCTATCATAAATAAAAATTAAAAAAAAAAAAAAGACCTAAGGTATCATCTAGAGATAAGAATATGGGCAGATTCTCCATGCATCCTCTACTGACAACTTAGATAGGGAAAATGTAGATATGTGATTGGAGGGATAATGATAAAAAGAATTTTCTTCCCAAAACAAGATAAAGGCAAAGAAATTTAAGATCTTAAGCATATATCAGCTTACCCTAAAAACAAGCCTGCTCCATTTTTGACTAATTAAGATGAGAACCTGCATCAAATGCAAACATCTTTGATGAAGCAGGTTGCTGCATTTTTATTTTTCATGGTATGAAATATCAGGCTTTTCAGTCAGCCTGAAGCACCTTTGAAATCTTGAATTCGAATTGAAAGATTATATATCAGAACACCATACCTGGTGTTAATGCTTTGTAATTGTACAACCACCTGTTGTCTGAATAAATACAACTGGAATCTTTCACTTTATCTTAAACATTGTCCCTTATAAACAATAATAGTTATTAAGTGATTCCTATCTTTCAAGCTGAGTATTGTAAACTTTGTATCTCCCATATATTTTAATTCTCCTATCCACCTCATGAGGTACTATATTTTCCCCAGTTTTACAGTTTAAAAACTGAGACTCATTGTGGCATAGTAACTTTTCCATTATTGCAAAAGTAACAAAAAATCTGATTTCAAAAACCTGACATCCCTTACCCAGCATGGTTTGAAAGGTATATACCAAAGAAGTCTAAGGAGGAGCATGGGGGGAAAAAAGCCTTAAAAGTTCTAACCACTGATAGAAAAGAGAGCTATTTAAGTAAATATACAAACATGCAAAGAAAGTAGAGAATTTATACTGATTCTCCATGCATGTCTATTTTCCTAAAGAGAAGCCAGTAAAAACAAAAAAGAAAGAGATTCATTTTTAACAGTGGAGAATTGAGTAAATGAAGATCATGTAACAACTTTGGAATTTTTGTCATTGTTTTTCGATACAACATTTAAAAAAATTTTATCCAGAGTAACTTACAACCTTAGACTAACTTTAGGGAGACTCCACAATACATTATTTCTACACAATACGTTATTTAAACACAGATTTCTGTAATTGAAGAGGACACAAGTCAGTGGTTGTTACTTATGGAAGCAAATACCAATGGAAAGGCCTAGAGATCTTTCAACAGAAAAGTAGATTTATGTCACTTTTTCACAAAATGTTGCTTCCTCAATTCAAAAAGAGCATCCTTCTGTCTTTTAGCTATTCATCAGCTGGTTGGTCAGTGCTACAGACAGAATGTTTCCACACCCCCAGGCACATACCAAATTCATATGTGAAATCCTGAGACTGCTGCTTTAGTCACCCATTGCTTTTAGCCATATTTCTATAGACATGGAAACTTGGAAATGAAATGTCCTCAAGTCTTGATTTTTGATACCTTGCTTTTGATGACTATTGGTTTTTCTAACCAGAAGGCAGAGCTAACTGTAGCAGTGTTTTTACTTCCCAGAGGTCTGCTGGAAAAAACAGTGGTGGGGAATTAGTCTGACATCTGCTTTTTGTAGAGGAATCACATCCCCCACTCTAAACTGTCTTGATAGGGTTGACCGTCGCTGGAGGTTCTTTTGCCACCTCCACAGCTGACCCAAGTCATAGTCTTCTCTAATATTTGGTGCAGATTATAAGATGATTTGTCTTTCCTCTGTATTATAAGTCATAAGGATATAGGCTAGATTTGGGCTCTTGGAGGCCATCTTTCCCAACGTGGGGAGATAAAGAAAGAAAGAAATCTGAGAAAGAAGCTGACACAAAAAGGACTCCAGGTAAAGAAAGAGGAAGAAACAGAATGGTATTTATTTGGTTTAAATCTTGGATCCTACCTTGTCTGAGCCAGTAAAATTCTCTTTTTGTGACTTGTTAATGAAAAGTTCTAACTTTTACAGAAACCCAGGAGAAACTGTTTTCATAATGTAATATATCCTTATGTCACTGATGAACATAAGGGACAAGTCTCACTTTCTCAGCTATAGGTCTGGAAAATCTGTGTGTGTGTGTGTGTGTGTGTGTGTGTGTGTGTGTCTATGTGTGTGGTTCTGGAGCACATGGTGCATCATAATTGTTCTAATCTGAAACTATTTCTTAAACTGATTATAAAAATCCTTTAGAAAAAATATGACAAAATACCTATGGTGAAGTTTTAATAGTAGAGGGTCTAGGAAGCAATAAAAATAGCAAGGCATTTCTGAGAGAATTCCCAGATTTTAGTTTGTGGTAGGATGCTATCTTGTCAGTGCACATTTTATGCAGCTGTATTAAGTGCTGTGCATCCCCAGCCCTTCCATGCTTTGTTCTGTATCCCCAGAGAACTGCACTTCCCCGGCTCCTTTGCTCTCGGCTTTCCCAGCTAGGTTTGCCCAGTGTCTTCCCCTGACCCAAAATCTGAGAGCAGAAAGACTAGACAAGCCTTTCTCTTCCCCCTCCCTTTCTCCCTCCCTCCTCTCATTTCTCTTCCTCCTCCCTCCCCCTCTTCTCTCTCAGCTGAGTTTCTAACTGCATAACTGCATTTCATTTATGTCAGCTTTTTCTAGATAAGCGCTGCCTCCACTAAATATGCCTGCCAAACTCCATCTTCTAGCAGCTCAGTTTCAGTGACTTCCTCCCTTTGACTCGTTTAAGAGGTAAGACCTTCTTCCTATACATAATTATTAATTTATAGGATGCTTCATGGTTTCCTTGGCATTTCTCATCTCTTCCATAAACTTTGTGACCAGTGCTCTACATTAAAGTTTCTCTGTTTGAAATGCATTAGAGTGGTTTATATTTTCTAGCTTGGCCTTGTCTGATACAAGTGCCCACTCCAAAGAAAACACAAATGTTTTGAAGACAATAACTTGTAACATAATGAAAAATGTTGAGTAAGCTTAAATTTGTCCTCCTTATATTAACTTATAAGAAATGTGCCCTTCAGTTGGGAAAGACAGAAAACAAATTTTTAAAAATGCAAATATGAAAACCTCAGCTTGTGATATGGTACTCTGGAGCAAATAAAACAGGTTTCTGTAATAAATAGTTACTCATGGTCTGCTGAGACAGTTTCTTTTTTTTTTAAATTTTTTAATGATAGTCACACAGAGAGAGAGAGAGGCAGAGACATAGGCAGAGGGAGAAGCAGGCTCCATGCACCAGGAACCCGATGTGGGATTCAATCCCGGGTCTCCAGGATCACGCCCTGGGCCAAAGGCAGGCGCTAAACCGCTGCGCCACCCAGGGATCCCTGCTGAGACAGTTTCTACTGAATGGTAAGAAAGTCTTTGAGAAGGATGATATTTGAATTTAGGCTTAAAAAAAAGGAAGGAGCCAGCCTTGTGAACATATGGAGCAAGGATGCTCTCGGAAGGCAGAACAAGCCAGTGAAAAAGCTCAACGTAGAAGCTATTTGAAGGCCAGTATAGCTGGAGCAAATAAGTGAAAGGAGGAAAGAGAGAGAGAGAAAGAAAGAGAGAGAAAGAGAGAGAGAGAATATGATGATGATGATAATGAAACAGGCAAGAGCCAGCTCATGTAGGCAGGGCCTTGTAGGGACACAAGGAAATTAGCTTTTATTCTAAGAACCACAGGAAGTCATTTTGGGCTGCTATAACAGATTATTGTGGCTTAAGCAATGGAATTTTACTTTTCACAGTTCTAGAGGCTGAGAAGTCAAAGTTTAAGTTACTGAATTTGGTTCCTGGTGTGAATCCTCTTCCTGGTTACTGAATTTGGTTCCTGGCGTGAATCCTCTTCTGGTTTGCAGATGGCTGCCTTCTCACTGTGTGCTCACCTACAGCAAGAGAGATGATCTTTTCTTTTTTAAAAAAGATTTTATTTATTTATTTATTCATGATAGGGAGAGAGAGAGAGGCAGAGACACAGGCAGAGGGAGAAGCAGGTTCCGTGCCAGGAGCCTGATGTGGAACTCGATCCCAGGAATCCAGGATCACACCCTGGGCTGAAGGCAGGCGTTAAACCACTGAGCCACCCAGGAATCCCAAAACACTCTTCTTTTAAAGACACTTCTTTTAAAGACACTCATCCCATTCATGGTGGGGTCTCTATTCTCATGACCGAAATGCTACCCAAAAACCCCACCTCTGAAAACCAAAACATTGGGACTTGGAGCTTTGGATGTGAATTGGAGTTAGGGGAACATGTTCAGTCCATAGTAGAGAGTATTAAACTGTGGAATAATATAACTTCATTTGAAATTTTAAAAGATCTGTTTGGCTGCTCAATGGAAAGGAATGGGGATTGGTGGGTAGGAGGCAGCCAGAGGTGACAGTGAAACAAGGAGGCAAGTGAGAGATGATTTCCACGTGTTGGGAGCAGAGATGGTGTAGCTTTGCTTAGAGTAGAATCTAAGGATAAATTGGAAGGCAATTTCTACAAATAATGAATACCTGGATTTTCACCTGGCATAAAAGACTATTTTCTTTAAACATACCTTAATTTTATTAGTATATTAATGAAGGGCATCATACAAAGCCAAAGCAGACAAGACTTGTACAGTCAGTGAGATCAAGGTGAAAACCAATTATGATTTTCTTATTAGTTTTCAGGATAAAAAGCCAAACAATTCAGATCTATCCCAGCCTGCAAAGCTGGCAAAATAGCCTGCATAAAGAAGGCATGTGTTTTATAGGAACGTGGAAGCCTGATGGTAAAGGAATAATATTCAGAATAAGAAATGGATGATATTCAGAATAATAAAATGTTCACACAGGCATCAGTGTCCTTTGATTCAAAGGCTCAGGAAATAAGAGAATAATGCTAATACATACTTTATTTTTTAGGTCAGTTTTTTTTTTCTATCTTTCCATTACCTACCTACATATAAAATTAAAAGCACTCCTTAAAATGGGGCTGGTCACTTTTTGATCCACATTGCTAAAAGAGCCCTAAGTGAACCAAATAATCTCCCACGAGATTACTTAGTTCCGTTAGATCAGCTTCCTAGCTTCTGGCTGGTTTTGATATTTGGCCAACTCAGGTGAGTTATTTAATGTCTACAAAAAGAAGTAAAGTTTGTTACAGGAAAAGAGAATTTCCTTAAAAGTGACTAATATCCTTTTATTTTATTCCAGCCTCATTTTTTTAAAGGCTCAGAAAGGAAATGAATAGGCAACTTTTATAATTAATACTTTTTATAACATTTTTTTTTTGTAATTCACAGAAGTTTCTAATTGCTCGGGGGAAAAATGAACTACTTCCTATAACTTCCTTCAGTGATAACAGTTGAATTAATATTTCTGAATGGGCTTCTGGAAGCCTATTGTTCATATTTCAGGACACTTAGCCATGTTGAAATGATCTTTATCTTAGAGTTGCGTCTTCGACCAAAATGATTTCTGCTAAAACCTTTGCAATTTAGCATGTACAGGTTCTATGCAGGAAACTATTGTTCTTCTGGCCCAGCGTTTGTCAAATTTTTTTTTTAATGTGAAGTTTAGGAAGATAGAGCAGAAGAAAAAAAAAAAACAGAGAAATATCAGATAGTTACTATGTACCATACATTGTTTGAAGTTATATATGTATATAGTCTTTACACCCTTCAATGAAGCAATACTGACATTATCTACATTTTAACAGATGAGGAAAATGAGATCAAGAAAGTTTCATGAACTTGTTCATGGTCAGGGAGCTGGGGGATGACAGACAGCAAGCCAGGGTATCCCCAGATCCACTAGCTCCAGTCTGTGCTTTCAAGTACTCAGCTATACTGCCTCTTAGGACTAGATGGTATTTTTATGGCATATTTTATGTTCTATATTTTTATTATTCAAAATCATATGTTATACCAATAGTTATTCTTTAAAAGGTGCTTTGCATATTTTATGTTCTACATACTGTGGTTGTCAGTGTAGATTTGGTTTGAATTTGCAAATTTTAAACAATGGCATAATCATTATGTAGTCAGATGTGTGAATAAATAAATAAAATCTTAAAAAAGAATTAAATAACAGATCAATGAAATACGGTATATAAACACTCACTAGTAATAGAGGAAATGTGTTTCAGATTTGCATTCATTTAATCAGGGCATTAGCTTACCACTCAGTGAAGTGAAGTGATAATTTATAGAATGATAATCTGTGTTAATGAGTTGCCTAAAAGACTCTGGTTATTACCATGAGATGTCACCACATAGATGAGGAACTAGCCCATTTCCTAATTACCACTAGCACTGCAGAATTCTTCTAGTCCCATGTTGGACAAAAAGAGAAATGAGCAAAAATGTAAAGTTTCCAAAGGGGAGCAAATATATTCAAAGAAGTTTAATATATACTTGCATTTACAAAAATACGTATTCAAAATTAAATAAGCACTAGTTTGCATAGAGTGTGCTTAAGGCAATTTATAGATTTTTAAGTTCATTTTCTTTATTAATGCTTAATTTTAAAATGCATTTTTAAGGTATGTTATTATGAAAGTTTTTGAGAGGCACTATCAGTGTTCTATCTATAATCTTATTCTTTTGTAAAGTACATTTTAACTGATGTTCCAGACTAATCAATTCCCTCTCACTTCTGTTAAAATACTGAGCTTCACAGTCATTTTTTTGCAAAAAAATCACCTTGTTTATGAAGGCAGCTTTTGAGAATACCATTAGATAATATGTAAGACAGGAAATAATAATAATGCAAATATCCCTTTGCATAAAAGGTAGAGAGATGTGCATAGGAGCCATTCAACATACTTAGCAAATTTCTGTCTTCCAGATTTGTAAAAAATCTGGATTTTGCTCTGAATTTGAGTAATTCAGGGTATTTTAAGCAGAAATACAGAAAATAATGTACTAGGGCATTAGTTCTAAATGTGTCACACACACTGGTGTGGCAGAGATAATATCAAGAACAATAGTTAAAATGAATCAGAGTAGTTTTTAGCAATTTCTTTCCTTTTTGTGAATAGCTTCAAGATTCTCCCTATATAATATCCATATTCCATATTTTAATCTGATAGGTCTCCCTGAATAGAAGAGAAAGGTAGGGTGATATACAGCATGCCAGGCAGTTCCACACCTAGGACCCTGCAATGGGTTACATGTAGAAAAGTGTGTCAAACACACACATGTCACCTATAACATAGGAAGAAGCATGGGCTTGTATTAACAGCAGAGCAAAGGCAGGCATATATATCTTCACAGCAGTGATACTTTGATAGGTTGGGTAGAGAAAATTATGCCAATATGTGCTATATATCTTCCATTGTAGATAATAGAAAAGTTCACTGTAGGATGGTAAAAACACTACTGTTAAGTTGCTATTAAATTATAAATTATAAGAATGGGAAAGTACTGCAGGAAATACAAAGGTTGACACTTGAGAGAAGGAGATAATCTAATTTGACCTTCAAATTAGACTTTCTCTTTAGACTGTCATAAAAACAGAAAGAGAAAAGTGACGTCGAGTCAAAGAGTTGTGCTACTAAAAATTAAAATCAAGTCACAGTTTTGAGACAGAGATGTGGGAATTTGCAAGAGAAGACATTTCTTACACTTGCCTACAAACGGTCTAGATGCAGAGTCACCTTGAGAACGAACCAAAAGTCAGCTTTGCTTAGAAGTCTGAGTCCCAAAAAAAAAAAAAAAAAAGAAGTCTGAGTCCCAAGCTGAATATGACTTCTTAAGAAAAAAACGTTTAACATATTCAAATTTAAAACAACTTTTTTTTTACATTTTTATTTTGTGAAATCTGTCAATCTCTATTTTACTTACAGATTCCAGATTTAGTGTTTAGGAAGCCCTTTCTTGGCATAAAATAACAATATATTCTCGTGGTGCCTGGGTGGCTCAGTCAGTTAAGCCTCTCTGCCTTCTGCGTAGGTCATCAGGTCATGATCCCAGGTCTAGGATGGGCTCCCCCACAGCACCCTGCCCAGCAGAGAGTCTACCTCTCCCTCTTGCCTCTCCTCCTTCCTCCCTGCTCCCATACTTTCTCTCAAATAAATAAAATATTTTTTAAAAACCCAAAATATTCTCATTTGTTTTAGTTATTATATAGTTTTAATTTTTACATTCAATTATTTAAGCCACTTATAATTCATTTTGTGTATGTATGTTAAGGGATGTAAAGCTCATTTTTTTCCTAATGAGCAAGGCAGTTCTTTCAACACCATTGATTCAATACTGTGCCCTCTCCCTGGTTTTTTGACATACTTTTGTTATCACATGTAAAATTCATATATGTATTTGTGAATTTTCTATGGATATATGAAAAAAATTATTGCTTCTTTGGTACAAAGATAGCTAGATGAGTAGAGAGATGATAGAAACACAAAGATAAATTAAATCATATTCCTCTACATTTCTACTGTTATCTCTACTTAATTTGTCAGTTTAGGAAAATAGTATTTTAAATTCCTTCAGTGAAATTATAAAAGTCACAATTTGTTTTTAGCAGTCTCAGCCCTTTATATTCCAAAGCCATATTGTTGAAGGTAGAGAGATTCAAGACATGTTTATGTGCTTGGAGAGTCATAATTTTTATCAATATTAAATAGCCTTCTTTATACTTTTCCCTAAATCTCATTTTTTCTGCTAATTATATGGAAATTTTTCCATTTTTAAAATAATTTTATTAGTATTTTACCCATGCCTTTATTTTTAACTATCCCATGGTACGTAGCTTTACTTATATCAGTTATAAACAGCATATGGCTAGATTATTTTCTTCCCATAATCTGAGCTTCTGGTTTTTATAAATTAATTCAGTGCTTTTCACATGTGTTATTATTTCATCATGATGTAGACTTATTTTTGGTGTGTTTTCTGTTTGTCTTTTGTTTTATTGTTCTCCCATTTAGCTCTATCTTTAGTTGGATTGACTAGATTTTCTTAATTCTTGCTTACCTCCAGTAAGTTTTCATTGCTGCCTTTTTTTCTAAAGTGGACCCAGTTTTTAATAAATCCATTTAAAATATTTATTCATTATTACTGAAAATTCATTGCATACTTCCACCCACCCTTCAAATAAAAGACAACCTGGGCAAGTTTTATTGACCCTGCTCATCTTCTCAAACAACTCTATGGCTCATTCCTGTTGGCTGGAACCTGAGATTCAGAGTGTAAGCAATTCATCGGCTCTCTTGGCAGTCATATTCTTAAAAACGCTGTTGACGGCACTAGTACCTAATTATCAAGTGTATGTTTATACTATATGGTTACATATGTTTTATAGTCTTCTTTGCCCACAACATTTTATTAATTTATATGCAATCGCTATGTTGGATTCTTTTTGTTTGATATACATATTACTTTGCTAGGGCTGCCTTAATGAAATATCACAGACTGGATGGTCTACACAACCGAAATTTATTTTTTCCCAATCTTGGAGGCTAGTGATCCAAGGTCAAATTGCAGGCAGGTTTGATTTCTTGAGTCCTCTCTTCTTGGCATGCAAATGACTGCCTCCTTGCCATGTCCTAACATGGTGTGTGCATCCCTGGTATCTCTTCCAGGGTCTAAATTTCTCCTTCTTAGGAGAACAGCAGCAGGATTAGATGAAGGTTCATCTTAATGGCCTCATTTTAATGTACTAACCTCTTTAGAGGCCCTGTCTCCAAATACAGTCACCTTCTAAAGTACTAGGGCTTAGGGTTCAACATGAAGTAGGTATGGGAGACACATTCAGCCCCAATACCATGTTTTTCTCACACATTTCAGAAATTGTGCATGGGTGGTAAGTTTCTTGAGTTCCTAATTGAAAAAAATATGTGTGTATGTATAAATATAAATTTATATAATATGTGTGTGAATATATAAATTTAAATATGTGGGCAGCCCGGGTGGCTCATCAGTTTAGGCCGCTTTCAGCCCAGGGCGTGATGCTGGAGACCCGGGATCAAGTCCCACGTCGGGCTCCCTGCATGGAGCCCGCTTCTTCCTCTGCCTATGTCTCTGCCTCTCTCTCTGTGTGTTTCTCATGAGTAAATAAATAAAATCTTTAAAAATAAATAAATAAATAAATAAATAAATAAATAAATAAATAAATAAATAAATACCTATATTTAAAAAGTAGTTTATTCTAGTTCAAAATGACTTCTTAAGTTATTGACAGCATTGTTGCGATGCATTCTAGCATGCATTATCCACCTGCCTAGAAGACAGATGTCCGATTATTTCTCTTCTGTTTTGTTTTTTTTGTTTTTTGGGTTTTTGTTTTTTTTTTTTTTACATATTTTTCTCTGTCAGGAAGTGGGTAAAGTGTTCTTTTTATCCTTGGAGTTCATAGATCTCTATAGCATTTTGGTGGGCTCTTATCATTTTTCATCTCAGGGAGAATTGTATCTATAATTTATCTCATTCTTTCCTTCTAGAAAGGTCTGTGAGACCAACATGAGAACTTCTGGATCTGTCCTTGCCATCCCTCAACAATTATTCTCAAAGTTTTGATCTCTTGGTTCTCTGGTGCTATAGTCTTGGAAGGATCACTTTGTTTAGTTTTCCAGCTCATTGTTTGGCATTTAATCTGCATTGATTCTGCTCATCCGTTCTTCTCTGAGAGTTTTATTTTAGTAATCAGTTTGTTCATTTCTAAGAACTCTAAATGCTTCTTTTGAAGGCTGTTCTAGTTTGTAGATATGATGGATGCCCCAATATCTCAAGGGAATTAATTATAGTTCCTTATTTTCTTTCCATTTATTTTGTTGGCAGTCGCACTCATGGTGTTCAGAGTTCTGTTTAATATAATGTCTCTCTTTAAGAATTTTCCTCAACTGTCAGGTTACTTACTACTGGTTTTCTATTCCTGTATGTAGATAAATCCAGAGTGAATAGTATTACTGTATGTATTTTATTGCCTTAGACCCAGAAAGAAATTTCATTTCTCTAGCAGGGAATACGTGTTCTGAACACGTATTGTTTAAATGTTGCTCTCAGTGTAAAGAAGGAGTAGTGTTTTCCAGAGGGCTTGTATTAATGATGCCCTGGTAGCTTCTCTGTTTGGTGGGGTGGGGGATAAAGTTCTTCTTAGCAGTCACTTCTCCTGTCCCATTGCCCCCTCATGGAAACTCCTGTGTCAGATCTCCCACATCAGTGATATTTACCTACCCTGGGTGTCCTAAGTATGAATGCTAGAATCAATAGCTTCTAACCAAAGGGATTGACCTGGCTTTTTTTTTTTTTAGTAAGTTTTTTTTTATTAATTTGGTGACACATGCACAGCTTCTTCGTTATGCCTTCTTTCAGTTTGGGGCATTCCAGAATTCTGCTGGGAACATTTTGTTGTTGTTGTTCATCTTTGTTTCACCTGTAGGTGTTTGCATGTTTCTCAATTTTATGTATTTTTATAAAACAGTTTACATTTGGTTTGCAGAAAGTCTGTAAGAAAATACTTTTGTATGTTGGTAGCTGTGCTCCTGATCTTTCAGTGACCCTGGAGATTTATTTCAGAGTTTTTCCTGTCTTTTCAGTGGAACAGTTTTAAGGAATATAGGTAAATATGTGTTTTCAGTTACCCATCAGAACCAGAGACCATTTTTCTCCATATATTTGCAGTTTTGCAGAGCATACTAAGAAAAGTAAATCAAATCACAGTTCCATGTTTTTCTCTTTGCTGTTTTGCAGTCTAAATTTTCCCTCACTTTGAGGTAAGTTGTTCTGAAAGCATTTTAAAGTTGGTCTGTACTGTAATATTGTTTGATGGGAGGGGGAAAAAATGTGTGAGTATCAGCCTAACATTGAAAGCTACTCGGGTCATTCTGCCATTAAGACATTGGTTGCTTCCTTATTTCTGATTACTCCTAAATAGTCTGTGAACGGGCTTAATGACCCCATCAAAAGGCAAAGGGTTTCAGACTGGATAAAAAAGCAGGACCCATCTATATGCTGTCTACAAGAGACTCATTTTAGACAGAAGGACACCTACAGCCTGAAAATAAAAGGTTGGAGAACCATTTACCATTTGAATGGTCCTCAAAAGAAAGCAGGGGTAGCCATCCTTATATCAGATAAACTAAAATTTACCCCGAAGACTGTAGTGAGAGATGAAGAGGGACACTATATCACACTTAAAGGATCTATCCAACAAGAGGACTTAACAATCCTCAATATATATGCCCCGAATGTGGGAGCTGCCAAATATGTAAATCAATTATTAACCAAAGTGAAGAAATACTTAGATAATAATACACTTATACTTGGTGACTTCAATCTAGCTCTTTCTATACTCAATAGGTCTTCTAAGCACAACCTCTCCAAAGAAACGAGAGCTTTAAATGATACACTGGACCAGATGGGTTTCACAGATATCTACAGTATTTTACATCTAAACTCAACTGAATACACATTCTTCTCAAGTGCACATGGAACTTTCTCTAGAATAGACCACATACTGGGTCACAAATCAGGTCTTAACCAATACCAAAAGATTGGGATCATCCCCTGCATATTCTCAGACCATAATGCCTTGAAATTAGAACTAAATCACAACAAGAAGTTTGGAAGGACTTCAAACACATGGAGGTTAAGGACCATCTTGCTAAAAGATGAAAGGGTCAACCAGGAAATTAAGGAAGAATAAAAAAGATTCATGGAAACTAATGAGAATGAAGATACAACCGTTCAAAATCTTTGGAATACAGCAAAAGCAGTCCTGAGGGGGAAATACATTGCAATACAAGCATCCATCCAAAAACTGGAAAGAACTCAAATACAAAAGCTAACCTTACACCTAAAGGAGCTAGAGAAAAACCAGCAAATAGGTCCTACACCCAGCGGAAGCAGAGAGTTAATAAAGATTCGAGCAGAACTCAACGAAATCGAGATCAGAAGAACTGTGGAACAGATCAACAGAACCAGGAGTTGGTTCTTTGAAAGAATTAATAAGATAGATAAACCATTAGCCAGCCTTATTAAAAAGAAGAGAGAGAAGACTGAAATTAATAAAATCATGAATGAGAAAGGAGAGATCACTACCAACACCAAGGAAATACAAACGATTTTAAAACCATATTATGAACAGCTATACGCCAATAAATTAGGCAATCTAGAAGAAATGGACGCATTTCTGGAAAGCCAAAATTACCAAAACTGGATCAGGAAGAAATAGAAAACCCGAACAGGCCAATAACCAGGGAGTAAATTGAAGCAGTCATCAAAAACCTCCCAAGACACAAAAGTCCAGGGCCAGATGGCTTCCCAGGGGAATTCTATCAAACGTTTAAAGAAGAAACCATACCTATTCTACTCTAGCTGTTTGGAAAGATAGAAAGAGATGGAGTACTTCTAAATTCTTTCTATGAGGCCAGCATCACCTTAATTCCAAAACCAGATAAAGACCCCACCAAAAAGGAGAATTATAGGCCAATATCCCTGATTAACATGGATGCAAAAATTCTCAACAAGATACTAGCCAATCAGATCCAATTTTTCCATTAAGAAAATTATTCACCATGACCAAGTAAGATTTATTCCCGGACACAAGGCTGGTTCAACACTCGTAGAACAATCAGTGTGATTCATCATATCAGCAAGAGAAAAAACAAAAACCATATGATCCTCTCAATAGATGCAGAGAAAGCATTCGACAAAATACAGCATCCATTCCTGATCAAAACTCTTCAGAGTGTAGGGATAGAGGGAACATTCCTCAACATCTTAAAAGCCATCTACAAAAAACCCACAGCAAATATCATTCTCAATGGGGAAGCACTGGGAGCCTTTCCCCTAAGATCAGGAACATGACAGGGATGTCCACTCTCACCACTGCTATTCAACATAGTACTAGAAGTCTTAGCCTCAGCAATCAGACAACAAAGAGACATTAAAGGCATTCAAATTGGCAAAGAAGAAGTCAAACTCTCCCTCTTCACCGATGACATGATACTCTACATAGAAAACCCAAAAGACTCCACCCCAAGATTGCTAGAACTCATACAGTAATTCAGCAGTGTGGCAGGATACAAAATCAATGCCCAGAAGTCAGTGGTATTTCTATACACTAACAATGAGACTGAAGAAAGAGAAATTAAGGAGTCAATCCCATTGACAATTGCACCCAAAAGCATAAGATACCTAGGAATAAACCTAACCAAAGAGGTAAAGGATCTATACCCTAAAAACTATAGAACACTTCTGAAAAAAATTGAGAAAGACACAAAGAGATGGAAAAATATTCCATGTTCATGGATTGGCAGAATTAATATTGTGAAAATGTCAATGTTACTCAGGGCAATTTACACATTTAATGCAATCCCTATCATTACACCATGGACTTTCCATGGACTTTACCATGGAGTTAGAACAAATTATTTTAAGATTTGTGTGGAATCAGAAAAGACCCCGAATAGCCAGGGGAATTTTAAAAAAGAAAACCATATCTGGGGGCATCACAATGCCAGATTTCAGGTTGTACTACAAAGCTGTGGTCATCAAGACAGTGCGGTACTGGCACAAAAACAGACACATAGATCAATGGAACAGAATAGAGAATCCAGAAGTGGACCCTCAACTTTATGGTCAAGTAATATTCGACAAAGGAGGAAAGACTATCCACTGGAAGAAAGACAGTCTCTTCAATAAATGGTGCTGGGAAAATTGGACATCCACATGCACAAGAATGAAACTAGACCACTCTCTTTCACCATACACAAAGATAAACTCAAAATGGATGAAAGATCTAAATGTGAGACAAGATTCCATCAAAATCCTAGAGGAGAACACAGGCAACACCCTTTTTGAACTCGGCCACAGTAACTTCTTACAAGATACATCCACGAAGGCAAGAGAAACAAAAGCAAAAATGAACTATTGGGACTTCATCAAGATAAGAAGCTTTTGCACAGCAAAGGATACAGTCAACAAAACTCAAAGACAACCTACAGAATGGGAGAAGATAGTTGCAAATGACATATCAGATAAAGGGCTAGTTTCCAAGATCTATAAAGAACTTATTAAACTCAACAGCAAAGAAACAAACAATCCAATCATGAAATGGGCAAAAGACATGGAAGAAATCTCACAGAGGAAGACGTAGACATGGCCAACAAGCACATGAGAAAATGCTCCGCATCACTGGCCATCAGGGAAGTACAATTCAAAACCACAATGAGATACCACCTCCCACCAGTGAGAATGGGGAAAATTAACAAGGCAGGAAACCACAAATGTTGGAGAGGATATGGAGAAAAGGGAACCCTCTTACACTGTTGGTGGGAATGTGAACTGGTGCAGCCACTCTGGAGGACTGTGTGGAGGTTCCTCAAAGAGTTAAAAATAGACCTGCTCTGCGACCCAGCAATTGCACTACTGGGGATTTACCCCAAAGATGCAGATGCAATGAAACGCTGGGACACCTGCACCCCGATGTTTATAGCAGCAATGGCCACAATAGCCAAACTGTGGAAGGAGCCTCGGTGTCTATCGAAAGATGAATGGATAAAGAAGATGTGGTCTATGTATACAATGGAATATTACTCAGCCATTAGAAATGACAAATACCCACCATTTGCTTCAATGTGGATGGCCCTGGAGGGTATTATGCTGAGTGAAATAAGTCAATCGGAGAAGGACATTGTATGGTCTCATTCATTTGGGGAATATAAATAATAGTGAAAGGGAATAGAAGGGAAGGGAGAAGAAATGGGTAGGAAATATCAGAAAGGGAGACAGAACATGAAGACTCCTAACTCTGGGAAACGAACTAGGGGTGGTGGAAGGGGAGGAGGTGGGGGTTGGGGGTGAATGGGTGACGGGCATTGAGGGGGGCACTTGATGGGATGAGCACTGGGTGTTATTCTGTATGTTGGTAAACTGAACACCAATAAAAAATAAATTTATTATTAAAAAATAAAAGAAAAGAAATTCAATTATTCCATACTTGCAATTATTTAGAATTTCAAGTTTTGATGTTTTTATCATCTACAGGGTTAAATCACTGGCTCATATTGTAAAGAGTATTTTAATGGAAATAGAGTACCTGAGTAGCTGGATTCATCAAACTGGAAATCTGCACAGTTTGCAAAACCATCACAGTGCTCATGAACTGGGATACAGCTGTTCCAGGAAGTGCATATCAAAGCACCATCAGAACAGCTCTCATTGGCTGGGGGGAAAAAAATCATCTTTTTTTAAAGTGAATTTCTTTTAATGAAATGATAAGACAGTTTATTGTATCATTTCTCATCTTTCTAGTCCTATACTTAAATTATATAATTCTTTCTGATTCTTCAAAAAGTTTATTGATAGAATCATTTCCCAGCTGTTTACTATGTACTATTATACCGGTATGTACGTAAAAAGTTCACTATGTGTATACTATGTAGTCTGAATTGATTTTAGGCTAGAATAATCTATGTCAAGGCAGAGCTCTCTGTGCTTCTGCTGCCCTCCTAATGTCCCTGGCATTATGTACAACTGAAGTGACACCAACCATTACTTGTTTGAATGTTCATCCATTTCCACATGGTTGTAAGCCATGGGTGGTCATATAGGTCACTGCAACTCAATGCCCTACGACCATGTGCCTTTATAACATGGTGCATTTTACTAATTCCAGAGTCTCTCATCAGCCTGACTTCAAGAGACAAGCATAGGTCTTGCTTGTAAGACTTGGGTTGTTTCAGAAAAATGACTTCACTGACGCTAACTAAGGGTACTGACAATTCTATAACAATCTAGTGCTGCCAAGTACTCAACCTCTCTTGGATGCTATTCTTAGTCATGAAACTGTATTTTTGTCTTCCTGCCTCTCAATCTTTTGTCTCATTAGGATGATGGTTTCCTGTAAAGCTGTAGATCATGTTTATGTTCTTTTTACAAGTTAGAGCTGAACCAGAACAGAACCCTTCATTCCAGGCTGCCATCAGGCATTTCTTGTCTCCTATTTTCTTGAGAACCTGGAAACCATCAGGCTTAGGTTTCAGGCCTGATCTCTGTTCTCTGGTTCTACGTGTTTTGTTCCATGCTGATATTTGTCATGTCTTTAAGCCTTTTGATGTGATAGCTCTTCCATCTAGCATTGCTACATGTTTGGAATAGAGGGAACATTGAAACTTGGACTACTGCACCATCTTGTCAGGAATTCTGGATAGATTTCAAAATCACTAAATAATAATGATATGATTCTCACTGATTTTCTGTCCCTGATCCTTTGAGTCCTTCGGTTCTGCAGAGAAGCAGAGGGCAGCAATGAACAGTCAGGGCTTTGTGGTGCCTAATCCAAGTTCAACAAGAACAGTTTTGCTTTTCTCTTACTTACCTAATGGTGTCATATACAATACCTGATTTGAACATTTTAATCCAAACCCACTGCTAGAGTTAAAAAAAAGAAAAAAGAAGAAGAATAAGAGGTTGACCTGGGAAGTTACTTCTACTAGAATAAAGACAATTAAGTTCAAACTTCTCAACCTAAATTGATATTTTTAGAAGACTTGGAAATAAGTATCCCCATGGATGGGTCTTACACAAGTTTTGTCAGTATTAATCATGATTTTTTTCTCTCCTTCAAGTATGTTTATGGGCTGGAATTGTTGGAGTTATCATAGGTTATTGACACAGTTTGACAGCTGCCTATCAAAATTAATTTTCAAATTGGACATGAAATGTTTTTAAGAGTCTTTCTTTCCATTGATTAAAAAAGCTAGTTCTGAAAACTAAAGTGATACTTTTTATTGAGTAATCCTGAGGTGCTAGAACATCCTGCCAGTAAATATCATGGAGCTGCCACCACATTTAAGATTCTATGCTTAGCACTTCAACTGGAGAGTGCAGGGGAAGATTTTTTAGAAAGAGTGAATGGAAAAAAAGAAAAAGAGTGACCACAACATAATGAGAAATAAGAGCAAAATGACAACACAAAAGCAGTTAACAATTTAAAATAATAATAAGAGAAATGCCATAAGGACAGACTTAATTGGTAAAGTATCAGTACAGATACGGATTATAAAAATAAGAGGTGCGTTTTAGTGCATGAAGTCTGTAAAAACTGAAAGAGCAGAGTCTTGAGATGTTTTAAAATTTCATGTTCCTAATAAAAAGCTATTTAGCAGAGTGGGAACAAAATCTATAAATGGGGGATCAATAAGTTTGACATTAGAACAGTGAGTATAGCAGTTTGCCTTTCACTGGGGAGTTTGTGTAAGGAGGTACTGCAGACAAACTTAAAACACAGGACTGAAACCAGATTGTAGAAATGGCTGAGGTCTCAGAAGAGATGTCTTTAAACTTTTTCAACAGGTTAAATAATTTTAAGATCTACAGTGACAAGATAAATGACATTGTAAACCAAGTAAACTAGGAATTAGAATGATCTTCCAACTCTTATGAAGAGTTGTTTGTAAAAAATGAATATGTATGTATATACATGTAGGTTTGTGTATATATACACATTGTTATCACCATTGTTTTGCATTATAAGGGGTTGAGAGATCAGATGAGTGTTACAGTTTTATTTATTTAAGATTTATTTATTTAAGATTTATTTATTTATTTTAGAGAGAGAACACAAATTGTGGGACAGGAAGCAAAGGCAGGGAGAGAGAATCTCAGTCAGATGCTGTGCTGAGCATGGAGTCTCAATGTGGGACTTGATCTCATGACCCTGAGATCATCACCTGAGCTGAAACTAAGTGTTGGACGCTTAACTGATTGAACCACCTGGGCGCCCCAACAGTTTTAAGGTTTTAAATAATACAGTATGTTTAATTTGTATACAAAGATGATAGATAATACTCATCTACTATTGAAACATTATTTCAAACACTTCTACACTTGAAAATGCTAATCCATTCACATATCTTCACTCAATTTCCTGTGTGATAACTTATTTTCAAGTTGACTGTACAATGAAGAGCTCTACCTGTAAATGGCCTAAATCCTCAGCTTTGGCCCAAATAGTATTGAAACACATAAAGAAAATGTAACAAAATAAATGGTTCCCATTTATAAGAAGACTTCCTTTTCCCCTTTATAGAAATTTTATAGCTAAGAGACACTGTATGAAATTAAAAACGAAAATCTTAGTTTCTATGGCATTTAAAATAGTATTAGACACTGTATGAAATTTAAAACAAAAATCTTAGTTTCTATGGCACTTAAAATAGTATAACATTAAAGTTAATAGATATTTATCAATTTCCTTCTAAAAGTAGATGGCAAATAAGTTATGAATGCAATTAATATGTATCGAAACCTACAAAGCAAAAGGCATTGTACTGAATATAGGAAAATTAAACCATTACTTTCCTTTTCTCCTTATCACTACATACACAACAAAGAAAAATTCCAAAAGTACACCAAATAATCTATATATAAAATTTAGAGGAAACTTAGATTTCAGAATTTCCCTGGACAATATCTGCCTTCACCACATTCAAACATGATGGCTTAATGTCTATAAAAACACTTGTCTCAATCTGTCATCCTAGAGGTTGACATTCTTTCTTATCAAAATGAACCAAATAAGACAGAACATTCTGTGGCTTTTAGCTTATTCACTCAGGTATTAAACATGCATTAAATATAAGCAATTCATGAATGGTTCACTGGAGTTACTTTCCTAAAGCAAATTTTCTCTTATAAATTATTGTTGTTACATAAAAAATATAGACAAAAGTAAAGTAGATGTGTCTAGGGATGTATATCCATTTACTATGAATATTAAAGCACACGTATGCAGTCCCACATTTTGAAAAGCAGAGTGACTATGATCTTGCATCTTGAGAATGAAGGTTGTCAGCCCTTCAAGGCATGTCCACACCTAGCACAGAACAGGATGGATATTTACTCTGCCCTTGAGCTAAAACCAACTACTACTCTTACTGAAATATATTAGCAGTTTAAATATGTTTTATAAAACTACAAAAACAATTTAACAGGTAAAGAATAATAATTTATTATGTGCATTATGCAACTGACCATATTCATCCAATTCTTCAGTAACTCTGGAAAATGGACAATCACCATGGTTTTAACGTTGAATAAGCTGAAGAACACTTTTGCGAGAAGCTATCAAGTGCAAAGTGATTATTTTTATCCTATCATAGAGAACTGCCATAGGATGCTGGGATCAAAGCTAACATATTTAAAGGCTGATCATAAAAATATTGATGATAAAGTTTGATCCACCAATCTGAAGAGCCTAACCCATTTTAAATCTTCTAAATGGCAATCAGCTTCATAAGATATATTGACTACTAATGGAATATGAATTAATGGTAGAAAGTGGATAGACTATTCACTTCCTCATCTTTTTCAGTCACATCCATCATTGATAGATAGCTTCCACATGCCTCTCATGAAACATTCTGCATCTTCCCTCTCTGCTCAGAATCCAGGAGCCTGAACTATAAAGGACACGTCAACGCACTTCTAGCCCTCTAGCTTCTTCTTGGGTTTGGCTGATGTATAGAACCAGCAAGAGGTAAAAGGGATGGAAGAGGCTGTGAGATAAGCATGGGCTAGCTGTTCTCTGACCTTTTATCAAGTAGCCCTCTCTGATTCCAGGCTAAGACACATCTTCCCTCTCACATCCTTTGGCCTATGGGTACTAACAGCTCCTGCTTTTACTACCTAGTGTGGTTCCCTTATGCATACTATTTCCCTATAAATAAATAACCTCTTTATTAAAATACTCTTAAATTTTACAAAATCAATGTACCATCTGTGTCTTGTGAGGATACGACATCTGATGAGCTAGAGGAGTTATCAGTAAAAGAAAGCTCCTAACTTTGTGCTATTTTTCTATATAATTAAACCATACTAGTTTTTTCTCCTTTTTCCTTTTATTTTTTTTAAGAGAAGGGGGATATTTTTGGTAAAGATGTACCACTTGACTTTATTAAAGAAAAATGTTTCCAATGGAAAGACAATATTAAGAATGAATTACTTTTAAATAGTGAACTCATCACAGGTTTATATAAACATTCTGATCACTAGAACACTTATTTTTACAAGAATAAAAGGCCATTTGCTATTGATTTCCCTGCTTAAATTGTGACCACTTCAGAATCCTTATACCTACAACATTTAAACATGTGCAAGCCTCTCAAAACCAACTTAAAAAAAAAAAAAAACTTATTCCTCTTCTTCCAACTACATCACATTCTAAGTGCCAACTTCTTGGAAGAGGTGTCTATAGTTGATTTCTCTGTTTGCTTACTTTCTCTATTAAAGATTGGCTTCAGAATTCTGTCTCTCCTGTCCACCGCAAGTTTCCTTTCCAGGATCACCAGGAATTCTGTTATGCTTTTCCCAACTCATATTTTTTAGGCCTAATCTTACAATGATCTCTCAGAAACATTCCAGCCTGTGAATACTCTGTATTTAAGGCTTTAAACGTTTCATTTATGGTTGTCACTCTCTTACCAGTGTCCTCTCATGTCTCTGACCACATCTCAGGGTCTTTCAGTGTTTGTTTTCTCTTAACTGTCCTCTACCTTTTGTTTTCTTCTCTATCTTCTATATTATTTCATCAACACCTACAGCTTCAAGCATGTATGCTGAAGGCCATGTGTCTTTATATATCTTGCTTTATCTCCTTCCTGAGTTCCACTTATCCATTCTGAATACATCTTCAATATTTCCATGTGGATGCACCACAAACCACAAACACAACAAGTTTAAAAGTGAGGCCATAATCTTCCCCTAAGCAAAGCTTCTCCTCCCATTTTCCCCAGCTCAGGAAATGGCCCATTCTCTGTCCTGTTGTCCAAATCAGGAACTTGCAAACTATTCTTGCTTACTTTCTTTTTCTTCTTCATCTGAACGGTTCTAATAGTCAAAATCTTTACTTCACACTGTTATGCAGTCATTTCTTTGTACGTCAGCTGTGACACCTTCTAGCCAGCCCTGTGTCTCACTCCAGTGCATTCCATGTATGACTTGAACGGTGGGTGTCAGTCGCATGATGGGTGAGGAAGGATTCTTCAAAATCTAGTCCCTGCTCATCTCTCAAGACTTATTTCTACATTTCTCACCACAAACTCTATTCCAATTAAACAAAATATTCTTCAAGACAAACAACTTTTTCTCACTTTCTGGACCTTTAATGGAATCAAGCATTTCTATACTTTACTTGCCAAATGACTACTGTCTTTCCAAATTTGCCCCTGCAAACACTTCTCTTACTAAAGTTTACAGATTCCCTAGCATCACAAGTATGACCTACCCTATGTTTTCAATAACATTGGGTTTATCTCTGTCACAGAACTTATTTTATCCTCAACTATCACCTTCAGTAATATATTATGAATCCACAATCTGAGCCGGTCTATGCACATCCATCTGTATTGTCAATGTCCACAACAATATGTGGCATAAATTACATTCTTAATGAGACCTTGTGAGTGAATAAATAACTGTGAGTTTAAAAAAAAATACCATTCTCAATCAATAGGTAAGCCCAGTAAAAAACCAAAAACCTAGTATATCTTCAATTGTGTGAGTCATCATTAGGTGCTTTTATTCTGTAAATTTGCCCTAGCATTTTTTCCCTAATTTTCACACAATTTTCCTTATAGACTCATAACTTAATTAAATATTTCAGAGATGGAAGGAAGTAATACTATCACGATACCAGTTCCCAGCATGGGCTTATTTCCCTTTAGAAGTAGAACTTCATATGTTACTCCATCATCAAACACCAAGTTCCCAAAGAGTGTTTGAAAGTATAAGGATACTGTACTTTCCTAAGCTTCTATTTAAATAGCATTCTTATTTGAAGTCAAATATCATATGACTCCATTGAACTTAATAAGATTTCTATCAACCAAATTACTTAGAGCCCTGATGGAAATAGGGATAAATTATTTGGCAGGCTTTCTCTTCTTCATTCACTTCCATTTGTTTACTTTCCTCTAAGAAAATATTATAAGACTTGACAAATTAGCTTTATTACATAAAGAATATACATGTAGGAAATAACAGGGGAATGGAATACCAATCTCTAAGCCTAAACTAGGAAAGGAAGTTCATTTATTTATGACTAAAATCTTTGAACATCCAAATGCTGTATCCCCTTTCTTGTATTCATCCGTCCTCTTTTTCTAATAGTTATAATTCCTGATGCCCACTCTAAACAAAACACTAAAATAGCTTTTTATTTCTTTCAAGGTCCCCTTAAAGTTACATTCCAAGCTGTTTTGTTTTGTTTTGTTTTGTTTTGTTTTGTTTTGTTTTGTTTCCAAGCTGTTTTTTACTACTTAAAAAAATTGTGGTCATTAACATGTGGTTTGTGTAGCTCTATCACTGCAACCTATGCCAAAATATAAAATACAATATAATAAAACACCAAGCAAACAAATAATTAATGAGATGGTAGTGGTGCTTTGACTCACCATGCTTTTGTGCTCACCTTAATGATTTGTGTAATTCTTAACCAACTTTCTCCCTTCCCTCTATGAAATAGGCTAGTTATAATAAAAGTAGAAAGTGCTGAATACAGGGCTGAGGATTTTCCATATATTTTCTCAAATCTTCACAGTTCTAAAAAGTAGTATTACATGGATGATAAGACTGATTCTAATAATGTTCTCAAGCCTGCACTTGTAATAAGTGATAAGGATGATATTCAAAACCATGTCCTTAGGATTTACTTCCATGAATCCTTAATCACATGACATCTACTCAGGTAGTAGTCCAGGTCCAACCTCTACCTACATATCTTTATTAAAATTAATATTTGCCTATGTCTCTTTGCTTGATCCATCTTCATAAATACACTGTGAAGAAATTTAAACTACATGCCCTCAGTCCATTTCCACAAACATTTGTTAAAACAGTAACAAGTCCCATTTACAGGTGTATCCAGAAACATCTAAAAATAAATTTAACCAAGGAAGGGAAAGATCTGTATGCTGAAAACTATAACACACTGATGAAAGAAACTGAAAAAAAATGCAAATAAATGGAAAGATATATCATGTTCATGGATTGGAAGAATTAATTTGCTAAAAGGTCCAAAATACTCAAAGCAATCTACAGATTCACTGCAATCCCCATCGAAATACTAATAGTATTTTCTACAAGACCCATTTATATGGGTCTCACCAAAAAAGACTCCAAATAGCCAAACCAATCTTGAGAAAAGAACAAAGCTAGAGGTATCACAATCAGATTTCAAAATATACTACAAAGCCATAATAATCAAATAGTATGGCACCAACAGAAAATCAGATACACAGATCAACAGAACAGAATAGAACACAGGGTAAGCCCATGCATATAAATAGACAATTAATCTATGACAAAGGAGACAGGAGTACACACCAGGGAGAAGACAGTCTCTTCAATAAAGGGTGCTGAAAACTGGATGGCTACATGCAAAGGGATAATTCTGAAGCACTGTCTTACACCACATACAAAAATGAAGTCAAATGGATTAAGGACCTAAATGCAAGACCTGAAACCATACAATTAAAAGAAAACATGGGCAGTGGACTCTTGGACATTGGCCTTAGCATATTTTTTCTGGATTTGTCTCCCCAGGTAAGGAAAACAAAAGCAAATTTATCAGTTTGAAGTACATGAAACTAAAAAGCTTTTGCACAGAGAAAGAAACTATCAACAAAACTAAAAAAAAAAAAAACACCTACTAAATGGGAAAAAATATTTGCAAATGATGTACTTGATAAGGGCTTAATATCCAAAATATAAACTGAACACACACACAAACACACACACACACACACACAAGTAATCAGATTAAAATGAGCATAGGACCTGAATAAGACATTTTGCCAAGGAAGACATCCAAATGGTCAATGGACACATGAAAATTTGCTCAACATCACTCACCATCAGAGAAATACAAATCAGAACTACAATGAGATAATCACCTCACACCTGTAAGATTGATTAGTGTCAAAGACAGGAGATGACAAGTGTTGCCAAAGATGTAGAGAAAAAGGAACACTTGTATTGTTGGTGAGAATGTAAAATGGTACAGCTATGATAAAAACAAAACAAACAACAACAAAAACAAATACTACAGAGGTTCCTCAAAAAATTAAAAACAGAACCACCAGACGATCTAGTAATTCTGCATCTGGGTATTTACCCAAAGAAAACAAAACACTAATTCCAAAGGATATATGCACCCTTACATTTATTGCAATAAACATAGCCAAGATATGGAAACAAACCAAGCATCCATCAATAGATGAATGGATAAAGAAGATATGAAACACACACACACTAGTAATATAAACCATAAAAAAGAATGAAATCCTGCCATTTATGACAATAAGGATGGATCTAGAGGATATTATGCTAAGCAAGTCAGTCAGACAGAGGGAGACACATACCATATGACTTCACTCATATGCATAATCTAAAAACCAAGCAAAAAAAAAAAAAATAGAACCATAAACACAGAGAACAAACTGGTGGCTGCCAGAGGGGACAGAGGTTGTGTGGTGAGCAAAGTCAGTCAAGGAGATTAGGAGATGCAAGTTTCCAGTTATAAAATAAATAACTCATGGGGAAGAAAAGTACAGCATAGGAAATGTAGTCTGTAATACTGTAGTAACTTTGCACGGTGGCAGATGGTAATAAAAACAACAAAAAAGATAACAAATACATAGGAGCATCCCCCACATAAAAGGCCCAGATGTAAATAAAAAAGAAAATCAGGTAAGTTTAACAGAGATTAGTGTGACTACAAACAGAATGTTTCCAGAAATGCTAAGCAAGGTCTACATGCTTTGTTTAGCAACATAATACAAGCAGCTACGTTACTAATGATAGAATCATGGTAAGACTCTAGAGAACTTTGCTTCATCTGTCAAGTTCTCTTTATAATTTCCAAACTGCATTTCTTCCCTGACACACTGAGTTAGTGAAAATAACTCACAGCAGCTGGATTCATCTTCATTAAAGTGGCAGTCGGACACTCCATCACATAGCAGGAGAGATGGGATACACTCGTTGCTGGAGCACTGGAACTCCATTTCACCACAGCGCTGAGGCGGGGGGCTGAGAGAACAACCCATTTCGTCAGAGCCATCTATGCAGTCTTCCTGTCTGTTACATTTCCCAGAGAGGGGGACACACTGGAGTGTGTAGATACGAGAAAACTGATGGGCTTCACAGGATGATGGCTGGGGGGGCCACAAGACCTAAACAGAGAGCAAATTGTTTTCATATTAGAATTATTGCTCTGTCCGGTGTTGAAATATTATAGGATACATTTATTCCTGGGTAAAAATGAAACATTATGGTAATTTAAATAAATTAATCTTCAATTAGGAATGACATGAGCTCCGCAAAACATCCAGGTGTTATTAGAGACTATGCCTCATCTTAACCTTAGAAACAACATCCTTTAAAAAATGACACTTTCAAACTAAAGAAGAGATTTTGGTTCGTGTGTTTTAAATTTGACCACTACATCAGATTTTCCTTGAGATTGAAGCTATTTTACACAGTAAGTTAAGTACTTTGGAAAGCTGCATTCGCAATTCTAGAATTACGTGAAGGGAACTGTATTCGACCAGTAGGTAGTTTACAAACTTTTTGTAGCCTCCACTTGGGAAATTTGGCTCCTGAGACCCTGGTCAGGGCTGAATCACAGAAGTAGACATCTGCCATGAGTTTGGCACACTGCTCTTGGCCCTTGGGTCTTGATGACAGCTCAAAGGTCATGTGCTGTCATGTGGAAAACACCAATGAAATCATAATGGATGGCAAGATACTGCACTAGCAGGAATCTTGAAGATAATGTGGTACAAATCCAATTGACTTATTTTACAAATGGGGATGCAGAGGCCCATAATTTTTGAGTGTACAAAGACACAATACTAGTTTATAAATTTTTATCACATGAAACTCTTCTGCAGCACTGGTTTGTTTGTTTATTATTTATTTATTTATTTATTTATTTATTTAGCAGCACTGGTTTAAATCAGCTCTAAGCCAAAACTTAAAGCATGAGCAAAGACTGATGACTTGCTGCAATTTTTAGAAGTCAGAAATATATGTGAATAAATTAATTGCATTAATTTACTGGAATATTATTGGTGGAATGGTCCTTAAGCTTCATATTGTCTCTTTAACAGTTGTTGATGAACCTGTCAGTATAATAAGGGGAAAAATAGATAATGGTGTGGACCAGTTCAGGAATACTTTTGTGTTCTTTACATTTTAGAACAACTTTTATTCATATTGTTATTTAAATTATATATAAGGGGGATCCCTGGGTGGCTCGGCGGTTTGGCGCCTGCCTTTGGCCCAGGGCCTGATCCTAGGGTCCCCGGATCCAGTCCCGCATTGGGCTCCTGGCATGGAGCCTTGCTTCTCCCTCTGCCTGTGTCTCTGCCTCTCTCTCTCTCTCTCTCTCTCTCTTTGTCTTACTCTCTCCTTAAAAAATAAATAAATAAATAAATAATATATAAGATTATATATTTTATCTTATACAAAAGATATATAATTATAATTACACAATTATATAGAAGATATTGATTATATATAAGAATATATAAGAATAATTTGTTTTATGTATTAAGATGCTGTTGTGAATTTATTAAAAAAATGAAACTTTAAAATTCTTCTTTCTCCTGACTCAATCAAATAGTGGTAATATATGTAGGATATATTTAGACTCAAACTCTGTGGTGAAAGCCATATATTTGCAGGAAACTTTCCAGGAAACCACCTTATTGAACTGGGCTAAATGCATGACTTTAAGACACTGCTACCATGTTTTTATCTCATGACTAACAGGTCATAGTGGCATATACACTTGTAGTGCTCCGATGTACGCATCAGAAACTCAAATTTAGAAAGTAAATTGGATTTAAGTTTTTGTTTTGTTTTGTTAAAGATTTTATTTATTTATTTATGAGAGACACACAGAGAGAGACAGACACAGGCAGAGGGAGAAGCAGGCTCCCTGTGGGGAGCCCAATGCAGGACTGGATCCCAGGACCCTGAGATCACAACCTGGGCCAGAGACAGATGCTCAGCCACTGACCCACCCAGGTGTCCCTGGATTTAAATTTTTATATCTTTATACACACACACACACACACACACACACACACACACACATCCATTAGATTAAACTTGCATTTAAGGAAAGGTAGACATTCTTAATTTGATTTTTTTCAAAATATTTTATATGCTGAACTTTCATCTTTACGAACTCATCAAAGGTTGAGAAGTTTGAATAAACTGCATATGATAAAATTTAGAATCAGATTTCATTATACACCTATTACTTAGCTGAGGTACTAATCTTTTCTGAAAAAAAAAATACGAAGGAAGTTATTTTTCCGTATTCCAAGACAAGCACAAATTCCCAGTGCTTCTCTCCTGTTCAGAATGAGGTGTATATGTGTGTCTGTGTGTGTGCATGCACACGCACACATTAGATACGCAAATATAAATAATACCTTTTATTTGGAGGAATTATTTCAGAATTATTTATGGCAAAAGGTACTCAGAGCTCACTTGTCCTAGGTCCTTCTTTACAAGGAAGTTGGTAGACTTGTCCTGCCTTTTGTGGATTCTGTCTTGGGCTGAGGTTTTTCCACCAAGATTAAGGTGTTTTATCCCACAGCTGCCTGGCAGGAGTGGTTTGCAGACAGCTCCTAGAGTCCAGCCCTGGGAGTTTCCATCTGAAGTTACACCCCCTCCCGGGAAATGGCTCCATTCACTGACTGGTGCGCTGGGGATAGACGGGCCCAGCCCCTAAGCCTCAGCCAGGGACAACTATGAAAGGGCCAGTGCGGCTCCAGAGCCCCCATGGCATGGGCTGAGGCTCCCCTAGGGCACCTGCATCGCACCTGAGCGTCCCTCCGCCCAGTCCTGCTCCCTTCGCTCCACAGGGCTTACTGCTGGGAGAATTTCCAATTGGCTTTCTACAAAGGAATCTGTGTCTCAAGGTCCACTTCCCTGGGAACCTGGCCTCAGATACTCTCCAAGCACCAAAACGTATCCGGTTTTAAGTTGAATTCCTCTGAATCACCTCTTAAATTTTCGCTAAAGTATTTCTGATGTGAGAGGAACATGAACTTGCATCCCTAGGGGAGTCTAAATAGGCTCTTAGCCAGAAGCACTTCTCCATAAAGCCCAGCATTTCTCTTAAGTCTCTTGTTTTATCTGATAAAAATTCTGTATTCTGCTACACAATATATCCATGCTTTTTTTTTTATATATAAAAAACTTCTTCCAGGTATTCAAATGAATTGAGTACTTGGGAAGAGGTGGCATATTTATCTTCTGAATTCAATGTGTCCTGCTACATGATCCCTTTGACAAGTTAAGAAAGTTTTCCTAAAATTGTAATAAATGTATTAATTCTTGGGTGGCACCACCACAAAAAAAAAAAAAAGGCTGCAGAATCACTGCAACTGCAAAAACTGCATATTTGTCATGTCTTTATCCATTTTTTTTTTTGCTCAAAGTTGTGATTTCACATTGAGTTTGGCCATTCCAGATCAAAGTTGAAGAAGTTTCGAACTTCATTTGAAAATACAGTGACATTTTAATGTCCAAATAATTAATGTCATGAAGTGACAAGTATTTCAACAAGTATTTCTTAAACTGATGAATAATAAATAATAAATCAGCGGTTTAAATAGTAGTTTTACTTTCCTTGATTGTAGGCAGTGAGATAAGCGAAATGGATAAAACTAAGAATGCACTGACAAATTGACAATTTCCATTTATTTAATAAGCCACAAGATAGAGTAGATCAGAAAAAATAGAAACTCTAAAGTTCTCTAAAAAGATAACCTTCTGATATATTTTAATAAATCTGTAATTTAGCAACTAAAGCTATCATACATTCATATGGAAACTATGGGTTTTTACCAATTGCTTCTGAAGTTTTATGGGATCTAACGTAAAGGGCTTTTACAAACAATGCTCTCTATATGAACAAATCTGCCCTTTTTATTTTGCAGTAAATCTCAGGAGAGGGAAGGGGAAAAAAAAAAACAAGACACCTGGGATAAAGGAGTTTAGGAACCCACGTTGTTGACTAATTTTCCTATTCCTAGTAACTAAGGCATTCCTCTGAACACCACTTTCTTTTTTTTTTTTTTTTTTTTTTTTTTTTTTTTTTTTTTTTTTCCTTTTTTTATTTATTTTATTTATTTATTTTTTTTATTTTTTTTATTGGTGTTCAATTTACTAACATACAGAATAACACCCAGTGCCCGTCACCCATTCACTCCCACCCCCCGCCCTCCTCCCCTTCTACCACCCCTAGTTCGTTTCCCAGAGTTAGCAGTCTTTATGTTCTGTCTCCCTTTCTGATATTTCCCACACATTTCTTCTCCCTTCCCTTATTTTCCCTTTCACTATTATTTATATTCCCCAAATGAATGAGAACATATAATGTTTGTCCTTCTCCGACTGACTTACTTCACTCAGCATAATACCCTCCAGTTCCATCCACGTTGAAGCAAATGGTGGGTATTTGTCATTTCTAATAGCTGAGTAATATTCCATTGAATACATAAACCACATCTTCTTTATCCATTCATCTTTCGTTGGACACCGAGGCTCCTTCCACAGTTTGGCTATCGTGGCCATTGCTGCTAGAAACATCGGGGTGCAGGTGTCCCAGCGTTTCATTGCATTTGTATCTTTGGGGTAAATCCCCAACAGTGCAATTGCTGGGTCGTAGGGCAGGTATATTTTTAACTGTTTGAGGAACCTCCACACAGTTTTCCACAGTGGCTGCACCAGTTCACATTCCCACCAACAGTGTAAGAGGGTTCCCTTTTCTCCACATCCTCTCCAACATTTGTTGTTTCCTGCCTTGTTAATTTTTCCCATTCTCACTGGTGTGAGGTGGTATCTCATTGTGGTTTTGATTTGTATTTCCCTGATGGCAAGTGATGCAGAGCATTTTCTCATGTGCATGTTGGCCATGTCTATGTCTTCTTCTGTGAGATTTCTGTTCATGTCTTTTGCCCATTTCATGATTGGATTGTTTGTTTCTTTGGTGTTGAGTTTAATAAGTTCTTTATAGATCTTGGAAACTAGCCCTTTATCTGATATGTCATTTGCAAATATCTTCTCCCATTCTGTAGGTTGTCTTTGAGTTTTGTTGACTGTATCCTTTGCTGTGCAAAAGCTTCTTATCTTGATGAAGTCCCAATAGTTCATTTTTGCTTTTGTTTCTTTTGCCTTCGTGGATGTATCTTGCAAGAAGTTACTATGGCCGAGTTCAAAAAGGGTGTTGCCTGTGTTCTTCTCTAGGATTTTGATGGAATCTTGTCTCACATTTAGATCTTTCATCCATTTTGAGTTTATCTTTGTGTATGGTGAAAGAGAGTGGTCTAGTTTCATTCTTCTGCATGTGGATGTCCAATTTTCCCAGCACCATTTATTGAAGAGACTGTCTTTCTTCCAATGGATAGTCTTTCCTCCTTTATCGAATATTAGTTGCCCATAAAGTTCAGGGTCCACTTCTGGATTCTCTATTCTGTTCCACTGATCTATGTGTCTGTTTTTGTGCCAGTACCACACTGTCTTGATGACCACAGCTTTGTAGTACAACCTGAAATCTGGCATTGTGATGCCCCCAGATATGGTTTTCTTTTTTAAAATTCCCCTGGCTATTCGGGGTCTTTTCTGATTCCACACAAATCTTAAAATAATTTGTTCTAACTCTCTGAAGAAAGTCCATGGTATTTTGATAGGGATTGCATTAAACGTGTATATTGCCCTGGGTAACATTGACATTTTCACAATATTAATTCTGCCAATCCATGAGCATGGAATATTTTTCCATCTCTTTGTGTCTTCCTCAATTTCTTTCAGAAGTGTTCTATAGTTTTGAGGGTATAGATCCTTTACATCTTTGGTGAGGTTTATTCCTAGGTATCTTATGCTTTTGGGTGCAATTGTAAATGGGATTGACTTCTTAATTTCTCTTTCTTCAGTCTCATTGTTAGTGTATAGAAATGCCACTGACTTCTGGGCATTGATTTTGTATCCTGCCACGCTACCGAATTGCTGTATGAGTTCTAGCAATCTTGGGGTGGAGACTTTTGGGTTTTCTATGTAGAGTATCATGTCATCGGCGAAGAGGGAGAGTTTGACTTCTTCTTTGCCAATTTGAATGCCTTTATTGTCTTTTTGTTGTCTGATTGCTGAGGCTAGGACTTCCAGTACTATGTTGAATAGCAGTGGTGAGAGTGGACATCCCTGTCTTGTTCCTGATCTTAGGGGAAAGGCTCCCAGTGCTTCCCCATTGAGAATGATATTTGCTGTGGGCTTTTCATAGATGGCTTTTAAGATGTCGAGGAATGTTCCCTCTATCCCTACACTCTGAAGAGTTTTGATCAGGAATGGATGCTGTATTTTGTCAAATGCTTTCTCTGCATCCAATGAGAGGATCATATGGTTCTTGGTTTTTCTCTTGCTGATATGATGAATCACATTGATTGTTTTACGGGTGTTGAACCAGCCTTGTGTCCCAGGGATAAATCCTACTTGGTCATGGTGAATAATTTTCTTAATGTACTGTTGGATCCTATTGGCCAGTATCTTGTTGAGAATTTTTGCATCCATGTTCATCAGGGATATTGGTCTGTAATTCTCCTTTTTGGCGGGGTCTTTGTCTGGCTTTGGAATTAAGGTGATGCTGGCTTCATAGAACGAATTTGGAAGTACTCCATCTCTTTCTATCTTTCCAAACAGCTTTAGGAGAATAGGTATGATTTCTTCTTTAAACGTTTGATAAAATTCTCCTGGGAAGCCATCTGGCCCTGGACTCTTGTGTCTTGGGAGGTTTTTGATGACTGCTTCAATTTCCTCCCTGGTTATTGGCCTGTTCAGGTTTTCTATTTCTTCCTGTTCCAGTTTTGGTAGTTTGTGGCTTTCCAGGAATGCGTCCATTTCTTCTAGATTGCCTAATTTATTGGCGTATAGCTGTTCATAATATGGTTTTAAAATCGTTTGTATTTCCTTGGTGTTGGTAGTGATCTCTCCTTTCTCATTCATGATTTTATTAATTTGAGTCTTCTCTCTCTTCTTTTTAATAAGGCTGGCTAATGGTTTATCTATCTTATTAATTCTTTCAAAGAACCAACTCCTGGTTCTGTTGATCTGTTCCACAGTTCTTCTGGTCTCGATTTCGTTGAGTTCTGCTCGAATCTTTATTAGCTCCCTTCTTCTCTTGGGTGTAGGATCTATTTGCTGTTTTTTCTCTAGCTCCTTTATGTGTAAGGTTAGCTTTTGTATTTGAGTTCTTTCCAGTTTTTGAATGGATGCTTGTATTGCGATGTATTTCCCCCTTAGGACTGCTTTTGCTGCATCCCAAAGATTTTGAACGGTTGTATCTTCATTCTCATTAGTTTCCATGAATCTTTTTAATTCTTCCTTAATTTCCTGGTTGACCCTTTTATCTTTTAGCAGGATGGTCCTTAACCTCCATGTGTTTGAGGTCCTTCCAAACTTCTTGTTGTGATTTAGTTCTAATTTCAAGGCATTATGGTCCGAGAATATGCAGGGGACAATCCCAATCTTTTGGTATCGGTTCAGACCCGATTTGTGACCCAATATGTGGTCTATTCTGGAGAAAGTTCCATGTGCGCTTGAGAAGAATGTGTATTCAGTTGAGTTTGGATGTAAAGTTCTGTAGATATCTGTGAAATCCATCTGGTCCAGTGTATCATTTAAAGCTCTCGTTTCTTTGGAGATGTTTTGCTTAGAAGACCTATCAAGTATAGAAAGAGCTAGATTGAAGTCACCAAGTATAAGTGTATTATTATCTAAGTATTTCTTCACTTTGGTTAATAATTGATTTATATATTTGGCAGCTCCCACATTCGGAGCATATATATTGAGGATTGTTAAGTCCTCTTGTTGAATAGATCCTTTAAGTATGATATAGTGTCCCTCTTCATCTCTCACTACAGTCTTTGGGGTAAATTTTAGTTTATCTGATATAAGGATGGCTACCCCTGCTTTCTTTTGAGGACCATTCGAATGGTAAATGGTTCTCCAACCTTTTATTTTCAGGCTGTAGGTGTCCTTCTGTCTAAAATGAGTCTCTTGTAGACAGCAAATAGATGGGTCCTGCTTTTTTATCCAGTCTGAAACCCTGCGCCTTTTGATGGGGTCATTAAGCCCGTTCACATTCAGAGTTACTATTGAGAGATATGAGTTTAGTGTCATCATGATATCTATTCAGTCTTTGTTTTTGTGGACTGTTCCACTGAACTTCTTCTTAAAGGGGAATTTTAAGAGGCCCCCTTAAAATTTCTTGCAGAGCTGGTTTGGAGGTCACATATTCTTTTAGTTGCTGCCTGTCTTGGAAGCTCTTTATCTCTCCTTCCATTTTGAATGAGAGCCTTGCTGGATAAAGTATTCTTGGTTGCATGTTCTTTTCATTTAGGACCCTGAATATATCCTGCCAGCCCTTTCTGGCCTGCCAGGTCTCTGTGGAGAGGTCTGCTGTTACCCTAATACTCCTCCCCATAAAAGTCAGGGATTTCTTGTCTCTTGCTGCTTTAAGGATCTTCTCCTTATCTTTGGAATTTGCAAGCTTCACAATTAAATGTCGAGGTGTTGAACGGTTTTTATTGATTTTAGGGGGGGATCTCTCTATTTCCTGGATCTGAATGCCTGTTTCCCTTCCCAGATTAGGAAAGTTTTCAGCTAGAATTTGTTCAAATACATATTCTGGCCCTCTGTCCCTTTCGGCGCCCTCGGGAACCCCAATTAAACGTAGGTTTTTCTTCCTCAGGCTGTCGTTTATTTCCCTGAATCTATCTTCATGGTCTTTTAATTGTTTGTCTCTTTTTTCCTCAGTTTCCCTCTTTGCTGTCAACTTGTCTTCTAGGTCACTCACTCGTTCTTCCACCTCGTTAACCCTCGTCGTTAGGACTTCTAGTTTGGATTGCATCTCATTCAATTGGTTTTTAATTTCTGCCTGATTAGCTCTAAATTCTGCAGTCATGAAGTCTCTTGAGTCCTTTATACTTTTTTCTAGAGCCACCAGTAGCTGTATAATAGTGCTTCTGAATTGGCTTTCTGACATTGAATTGTAATCCAGATTTTGTAACTCTGTGGGAGAGAGGACTGTTTCTGATTCTTTCTTTTGAGGTGAGGTTTTCCTTCTAGTCATTTTGCTCAGTGCAGAGTGGCCAAAAGCAAGTTGTATTGGGAAAAAGAGAAAAAGAGAGGAGAGAAAGAAGGAAAGAAAAGAGAAAGAGAAAAAAAAAAAAGGGAAGAAAAAGAAAAAAAACGAAAAAAAAAAAAAAAAGAAGAAAAAGAGAAAGAAAAAGAAAGGAGAAAAAAAGGGGGTGGGGGAAGGAAACAAATCAAAAAGCAAAACAAAACAAAAACAAAAACAAAAACAAACAAACAAAAAAAGAACCACCGGGGAGTATCTTCTGATTCTGTGTACTTTAAGTCCCTTGGCTTCTCCTTGAAGTTGTCAGTCTAGCTGGTGTTCTGGGGGAGGGGCCTGTTGTGCTGATTTTCAGGTGTTAGCAGTTGGGGGAGCTGCTGTGCCCCTGCCTGGTGCAGGGCTGGTGGGGGTTGTTTACCCCGTGAGGCCGCAGGAGGAACAGCCCCAGTGGCGGGGCAGCTCTGGAAACCTGGATTCAGCTCCGGCAGGAACTCCGTCTGCAGGGCCTGGAGGCTCCGGGCGGGGCCGCTGATCTGCTCAGCTGGGGCAGGAGCGTCCTTGCTGTCCTGGGCCCTCCCGGCCTCTGCCTGTCCCGGGGGAGGCGGGATCCTGGGCTGTGTCCCGGCGCCCTGTGCTCCGGAGCCTGCGCTGTTGGATTCGCGCTCCCGGGCCGCGCAGCCCCCTCCGCGGAGCTGCCGCCCGAGCCCCTCCGAGCTGCTCCTGGAACCGCGCAGCCCCCACCGCACGGAGCCTCTTCCTCTGCCCGAGCCCCTCCGAGCTGCTCCCGGGGCCGCGCAGCCCCCTCCGCGGAGCCGCCGCCCGAGCCCCTTCAGCTGCTCCGGGTCCCGCCGGGTCCCCCCGTGCGCGCTGCAGCCCTTAGGGAGCTCGGCGCACTCTCCTGGGCGCGCAGTTGCTGTTACTGTCCCGGGGAGCCCGAGGGCATCCCCGCCCTCCTGGGTCCTGCTCCACCTCCCCGCGAGCCCCTTTCCGCCCGGGAAGGTCGGTGCAGCTCCTGCGTCTCCGGGACGGGGCTCTCCTGTCCTGGGGACACTCGCCCCGGCCTCAGCTCGGCTCCTCGCGGGGCCCCTCCCCCTTGGAGGCCTTTGTTTCTTTATTTCTTTTTCCCCGTCTTCCTACCTTGATAGATGCGCGAACTCTTCTCACTGTAGCATTCCAGCTGGTCTCTCTTTGAATCTCAGGCCGAATTCATAGATTTTCAGGATAATTTGAAGGTTTTCTAGGTAGTTTGGTGGAGACAGGTGATTTGGAGACCCTACTCCTCCGCCATCTTGCTCCTCCCCTGAACACCACTTTCTATTTCATTCTGTGCTCTGCAGACAGTTACAGTTCCTGACATTTTGGGTATTTCTTTGTCCTCCTACAAGATGTTGTTTCCTTGTTCACTCAGTTTTGGAAGCAGCTGAAATATCTTTCTTATACCAATAAAAATTATTTCATACTAATAATTTACAGTGAAACACAGTGAAACATTCTTATGATTTTCATGTAAGTTCAATAAAAGCCTAAAAGTCTCAAGGATAATCTGATGGATTTTTATCTTGATGATTAATACGTTTAGTGAAAGCAAAGTTGATTGCCTATTTTGAAAGGAAAAATATATACACAAGGAATTTCAGTTTTAAAGAGCAGGAATTAAGCTCTTGCCAAATATTGTTGTACTTAATGATATAAATGGTAAAATGCTCAATGTAAAATACATCAGTTATAAATTGGTAATTGTTTATCTCTGCCACATATCTCAATAAGAATACTCAAAAAGATCACAAAAAATTTAAGACTATAGGAGGGGGAAAATATTACACATACACACACACATAATTCTTCAGAACTTTTGGTTTGAGGATATTTTGAGCTATAATTTTTGTTCATATTTCCTGAAGGATCATTCACAGAGTATAAAAATATTCGTTTCTGTGAAGATTTTATTTATTTATTCATTAGAGACACAGAGAGAGAGGCAGAGACACAGGAAGAGGGAGAAGCAGGCTCCATGCAGGGAGCCCGACGTAGGACTCGATCCCGGGACTCCAGGATCACGCCCTGGGCCAAAGGCAGGTGCTAAACTGCTGAGCCACCCAGGGATCTCCCTTTTTTTTTTTTTTTCATTTCTTTTTTCATTAATAATAGTTATCTCTAATTTGGAGCCCTAAGAGGATCATTTTGGTTTTCTTATTTAATTTCAATATCTAAAAGCTTAAACATTCCTGGAAATACGGAAGATGACCTTTGTTTGTACTAAAGAAAAACAGAAGAGTGTGGTACAAACAGAGATGTAGGGGGAGCATGCAGAGTATATGATGAGTCAGGAGGGCTCATTTGGCTGTCAGAAGACCTACACGAAAGAGAAAAGCCAAATGTCTGACGGAAGAGACAAAAAGAAAGGAAATCTAACAGTTTCCAGAAGTTGGATCCAGTGTAAAAGCTGATAAGAACCTGAGAACAGTTGCCAAACAGAAAGTAATCATTATTTTCAAAGTGAAGAGCTGTAGCCACTCAAGGCTAAACTAAAATAAATATAGAAGAAAGCTGAAAGAAATTAAAAATATATACAGACATACATATAATGCTTTTATATATGTATATGTGCATTTGTACAAATATCGTAAGTATGCATGTGTGCACATGTGCCCATTGGTGCGTTGTTTGAAACCATGTAGCTCTTCACAAGTGATGGAAAGAGGGGGGGATGATGGGCAACATAAGTGAGAGAGCACACAGGCTGTGGTGGAGGGGTGAACATCCTAATGCCAGAGAACCTGCTCTCCCCCAGCTCACATGGAGCTTGCACACTTGAAAGAAAATCAAGAATATACTTAGGGAAAATCAAGAGCTGAGGAAACAGAACATATTTCAGAGGCCCCCAAAGAGTTAACACTTTTATTCAACATTGACGTTTGCCACAATTATAGCCAGTTCCTTACTAACTAAAAAATAGTGATAACAACGTAAATGATTGAAATTGCATAAATGAAGAATTTTCTGTCATCATCTAACCCCAAATAATCTAAAACGTGTGGGAACATATATAAAAATATAAAATGTTAGAGTGTTTTTTGGTCATTTCTTTCTTGTCATGAGGCCTGGAACCCAGAGAGACCCTAGTGGATAACTCATTCCTATTTTATCCTTTCCAGATGGTACAACAGTTCCTGGTCGAATATTTCTATGCTGGTGTGGCTTCTATTATGCACAATATTGGACCAAGTTATGTATTTGACCTAATTTAATGCTATTGTTCAGTTGGTAGCTCTGGCACATATTAACTGCAATTTTATTTAAGTTAAAAAAAATTCCCCAAATGCTGAATTCTTGAACTCAAGTGATGCGACTTTTGCCATCACTGTTTCTCTTCCGTGCTGTGTTAGTGCTGCAAATGGCTGGTGGAACTTGGGGTTTGGTGACAGAGCTGGGAACAAAGGGCATGTTTCGATCCATCTGGAAGGCAGTGACTCTTCCACTGTAGTGTGCTGGGGTTTGGTGGTGGAGGGCATGGACATAGAGGCCCCAAAGGCAGCATTTAGCCGAGGAATCACCGTTGTTACCCACTGGGGTATATTTTGCTCTGCCTGGAAAAGTTCCCATGTTTCCTGGCTGCTACCAGGGAAGGATGGAAGTCCTGGGAGATCTTGGTTCAACAGTGGCTGCCTGTGTAACAGGTCATTCACTTTATGACCACCTTAGGAACCACTAGTGAACATAATAAATACACAGAACTGGTTGTGGGTCTGCCTTTTCTGCCTTTGATTCAGGAGGGAAAAGATAAAGCTACATGGCCGTGGGGACCTCTTCCTTCAGAAATGTCTTTGTTTAATCACTGATGACAACAGAGTCAGTATTGAACAGTGAACATACGCGGTTCGCAAGCACTGCGTGTCCTATCACTGCCCTGTCCATCTATCCGGTGTGATCGGACTGTTACCTAAACACGCTTCCTGTACAATGCCGCCAGAATTTTGGGAGTGATGCTTAAGTCATTACCTTTTTTTTCTCCCCTCTCACTATTTTCTCTTTCCTCTAAGTGGCTGCAACCAGAGAGAGTCGTAGAATTTTAGGGCTGGGAGCTCAGGGAGAGAGGTTTGGAACCTGATGAGCCACGCACAGGAGAGACTTTCAAAAATTTGAACAACCCTCACTTGTTGATACTACACATTTACTTAATATTAGCTGGTGTTGGCAGAGGTTTATATTGGAAAGACTGCAACTTTCTGTGCCCCATATAAGCAAGATAAAACTCGAGGAGAGGAGTGTTGGTTTAATTTAGAAAGGCTCTGGTTTTTATTTGATACCAAACAAATCATGCAGTTTACAAGTCCTGTGACACCCTGAGATTTACTCAGCCTTTTTTTATATATGCTATAAGAGGGTCTATGAAAGACAGATGCCAAGACGGTGCTTTGAAAACAAGAAACATCTGTAAACAATAACCTTTGAGTATTTCACCTGTGGTTGCTTCTTCATATTGTTTTGTTCTACTATTAATTTTGATCAGGCTTCTGCTTTTTTTTTTTAAGATTTTATTTATTTATTCATGAGAGATATACAGAGAGAAGCAGAGACATAGGCAGAGGGAGAAGCAGGCTTCTCGCAGGGAGCCCGATATGGGACTCGATCCCAGATCTCAGGACCATGACCTGAACTGAAGGCAGACACTCAACCACTGAGCCACCCAGGCATCCCTGGCATCTGCTTTTTTGTCCTTCAAACGCTATTGGTCAAACCATGTATTTTGGGGAAAAGAGGCAATTTGGATGGTTGAGCTGGATGAGATTATTCCTCAATCTGTCTTCTTTGGTTTCTCACTCTAGCATTTATATGTATGGCCTAATAAACCTCATCCAGGACCAGTAGTAATGATGGGATTAAGTATTTTTTCAACCTGAAAGCCCAAGATTTTATTTATTTATTCATGAGAGATACAGAGAGAGAGAGAGAGGAGGTAGAGACACAGGCAGGGGGAGAAGCGGATTCCATGCCGAGAGCCCGATGTGGGACTCGATCCCGGGTCTCCAAGATCATGCCCGGGGCTGAAGGAGGTGCTAAACCCCTGAGCCACTTGGGCTACTCAAAGCTCAAGATTTTAAATGCTTTGATTTAACTAGTAGAACTTTCCTCTGGGCTTGGCAGGTATTGGGTGCTCTGAGAGGTACATTCACTACCACCCTGCTTTACCCAGGAAGACTTTGGAGTTTCCCAAGGGGCACTCATTCCCTCCTCTTCCAAACATATAGCCAGGCCCAACTTGGGCTCTGTTCCTACACTCTGCCTTGCAAACTAGGAAGCAAGAGCATCTTCGAGATTATTTCTGTTATCTTGGCAATCAGTGTGTGGAGTTGATTTTGTCCTCCAACAGGCTCCAGTCATGGCAATGATGAGATTCCAGAACATTCTGCTTGCTATGGTGGTCACAAACTTGGCCACGGGGAGAAAAAGAACCCATGTATTCTTATAAGTTGTCTAGGAAGAAAAATACAGGGAGGAGTAGTGAATATAAGCCACCGGAAGAATGGATGTATAGGTGATATTCTAGAGTTCCTCAGCTGGAAAGAGAACTCAGTGGTGGTGACCTTCAAAGTCCAAGACCAGGTGGCATGTGACTCCAGTGGTCCCAGGAAGCTAAAAATGGGGAATATAGGTAGTATGGCTTTTAAAATCTCTGATCAACTCATCTTCACAGTAAAATTTGGGACTCAAATGCTCTGATGGAAATGAAGCAGACTTTAGGAAGTCTGGTTTCGGGGGTGCTCCAAGAGCTGAATGTTAAATTTTATCTGTTCCAGAAAGTCCTGGCAACTTGGTACAGCAAATTTGCTCAGCACCATATGCCCAACCTGTCTCAGTAATGGTGCCATGCGTGTGATGAGGACCGCAAAGCAGCATGTGTTAGTGGGGGAAATGACAGGCACAGGAAGGAAAAGCTGACAACACTGAAACTGTTCCTAATTGTGCAGTCAGAAAGGAGGCTACTGCCTGCCGGAGTGGGGTGTTGGCTGGACAGGGGAGTGATCAGCAGGGCTGGCAGGAAAAGCGTGGACTTGTGTGAGCGAGAGAAACAGCAGCAATCTGGAGGAGGCGTCTCAGATCACAAAGCCCTTAGAGAAGAGGGATCCATTTCTTTCCCCCCAACGCCAGTCCCCCCCACCCCCCCACAGCTGGGTGGGAGGCCCAGAGGAGCTTTCACAGGAACTGTGGTAAGGGCTTCTTGGCTCCAGAGGGGATGAGCTGTGAACTAGATGCTAACTGTTTTCAAAGGCTTGAAAGGCAGAGATAGGTTTGCTTCAGTTTGTTGAAAGACACTTTATTGAGAGGATTTCCACTTAGGTTCTGACTTGAAAGAAATATCACTCCTTCTCCTTTATCAAGATTCCCTCTCCTTGCAGGAGTCTAAAGCTCACAGCTTGTCACCAGGGACACATGTCTTTCATGTGGGATTACCAGCATATTTGAGCTGAAAGCTGATTCAATTGGAACATTGTGGTCACCACAATGTTGGGCCTACTATGTGGTAGGTGAGGCTGATGTTATCAGAAATGGTGTTTCCCATGTAGGCCTGAATGAAAGAAGCAGCCAAGGTCAGAGGAGATGTTTGTCAGCTTTGGGAAATGCTGAATGTTCCAAAGTGTAAGCTTTAGGCAGACTGTCTTGAGCCGGCAGATAGAGGCTCTCACTGACTTCAGAGGAGGGGGGTCGAAAGCTGGAAACCTTTGAGGACTCCAAGGAATTGTCACTGAGAGCTTTTCCCCACCCTTCTCAGGTCACACAGGCTCACACGCAGCCCTGGGAGGGGAATAATGGCCCCTACAACTCATGGCAAGCTTTGGTGCGTTTGCTCAAAGGTACCAGGGCCCTAAGTAACATAGTGACCCTGCTCAAGCCTGAGTTTAGGGGCACAGTGTGGGGGTAAATATAAAGGAAGTTTCTCTGTCTCTGTGCTTGAGCTACAAGTAATTGTCAACATGGGAGCATGTTGACTTCTAACCTTCAGCGGTGGATCTGTGACTCACCAAGCTGGTCACTGAGCTTGAGAGGACTATTATAGTCATTGTGGGACCTACAGCCTGAGAATAGAAATACTACCTCCCTCTCTATCTCATGACCTCTAACAGCCTGGTTGCCACCATGGCCTTTTGTTCCTGGAGGGGATAGAAACTTTGGAAAGTGGGGTCACTCCATTGCTTCTGTAGGTCATCTTCCCAGACTGGCTTAAGCCTCAGAATCTCAGGCTTCTGCTCTGTTTTGTATATTTGCTTTTTGAAGTTTTTTTTTTTTTCTTTAATTGTGAATTACGGTGTTTCAAGCATATGGAAGAGCACAGAAAGTAATATAATAGACATCTGAATATCCACTGGCCAGATTTAACAAATATTAACACTTTGCCCCATTTGTATCAGACATTTTTAAAAATTGCAGTAGAATTAAAACCCCATGTATCTATTTTTAGTAGATAGAAGAGCATAAACAAGTTTGATTTTAGTAAGTTGCTGGCTAATACACAGCAGCTTCCTCTGAGTCTTCAGATAGTGAAAACTGTGCATTTGTGCACAGTACTGAAGTCCCCAACCAAAAGGATTCCCAGTAAGGTGGGGACGCCTGGGTGGCTCAGTGGTTGAGTACCTGCCTTCAGCTCAGGGCGTGATCCTGGAGCACCAGGATCGAGTCCCACATCGGGGCCCCTGCATGGAGCCTGCTTTTCCCTCTGCCTGTGCCTCTGCCTCTCTCTCTCTCTGTCTCTCATGAATAAGTAAATAAAATCTTTATTAAAAAAAAAAAGATTGCCAGTAAAGTGTTTGTCTCAATACTTGAGCAAATTTCCTCAGACCTACATTGCATGTCTTTCCCTACCAGTCTGTCAGATGTCCATAGGGTTAATACCCATCCCAGCCAAATGCCAGGAACCCCCTGGCTCCAAAAGTTATAGGAATGAAAACAATACATCCTAACCAACTAAGAGTCTTGCCCCATTTAATAGGAAAGGATTACTAAATATTTTCAGAAAATGAATGACCATTTGAACAATGTTCAAAACTTTACCATGTCCGCATTAGCCAAGCTCCTAGAAAGCTGGGTATCAATTCGCCTACTATTATAGAGGCTAGAGTATTTAAGGCTGTATAGGGAAACATCTCTCCTGAGTTCTAGTCCTGAACCTCCAATCCAATTCATTTCTACCAGAATGTACTAGAATGTTTCAAACTTGAAATATCTGAAGCCAAACTCATTCTCTTTCTACCTAATTATGTCCTCTGTCCAATTTCTTCATTTTTTTTTCCCCAAGAAAGACACCACTATTCTTCCAGCTGCCTTGCAGCCAGCCTCAATCCCATGTCTCCTTTGTCTTTAACATCCGGCATCTTTCCTCAATATATTTCTCACATCTGTTTATTCTTTTCCATTCCCACTGCTGCCACTCATACCGAGATATTGTTCACCTTTATTTTTTTTAAGATTTTATTTATTTATTCATGAGAGATACACGGAGAGAGAGATGCAGAGACAGAGACAGAGGGAGAAGCAGGCTCCATGCAGGAAGCCCAATATGGGACTCGATCCTGGGACCATGGGATCACACCCTGAGCCAAAGGCAGGTGCCCAACCACTGAGCCACTCAGGCGTCCCTTGTTCACCTTTATGGTTTGACTATTGCAGCATTCTGCTTTTCCCCCTTCTCCTTTCAATCTATTATCAGTATCAGATGAATCTTCTGAAAGAAGCATTTTGCGCCATTCTGCTCAAATTGACTCAGTGATTCCCATAGCTTAGCAAAGACCAGTTTTTTTTTTAATTCATCACCTTCAGTGTTTTCTATAATCTTTTCTATTCCCACCTTTCTATATGTATCCCATATCATATCTCACTGAAACCTCTGCCCCAGGCACATAACACTACTTGCCCTCTCTGATCCTCTGAGTTGTGTTTCTTTTCTTTTCTTTTTTTTTTTTAATTTTTTATTTATTTATGATAGTCAGAGAGAGAGAGAGAGAGAGAGGCAGAGACACAGGCAGAGGGAGAAGCAGGCTCCATGCACCGGGAGCCCGATGTGGGATTCAATCCCGGGTCTCCAGGATCACGCCCTGGGCTAAAGGCAGGCGCCAAACCGCTGCGCCACCCAGGGATCCCTGTGTTTATTTTCTATACCTGAATTCCCTCCCTCCCTTCATTGAACAAACCAATCTTCATTGGTTACCTACTATGAGCCAGATCATGTGGTAGGTCAAATTACAATGACAAACAAGTTAGAAACAACCCCTACCTGTGAAGACCTTAGAACCTACTGGAGAAACCAAAAGGATAAATAGGCAACTGGTATGCCAGGCTATGCAGGAGGTACTGTGACAAAGGAAGACAAGGACCCCAGTCCCAGGAATGGGGAGGAAGGGACACACAAATTGTAATTCATTCTTGATGATGGTTACGTGAAGAAGAGGGAAAAGAGGAAGAAAGGAGAGGGAATCAGCTAAATTCCTACCCAGCTTAAATATCTTCTTGACCAGATAAGTGGTATTCTGTGAGAGCACAGATTCAAAGCTACACATACCCAAATTCTAACCCTGACTGTGCTACACACTAGTTGTAATAAATGACTTTGCTGACCTTAATCAAGAGAAATTTTACTAAGAGTTGGTCTTCTAATCTGCCAAATATTAACTCTTACATCAAGAGTCCAGTCATCCTATAAATATTTCTTAAGCATAAGAGCCAGGTACTCTTCTTGGCGATCTGTGGTCCTTCTATTCTAGTAAGGAAAAGTAGTCAGTAGATAAAATAAATATGTAAATTATACAGTGTATTAGAGAGTGATAAATTCTATGGAGAAAATAGAAAAGACTGAGCATGGAGGGGATGGTAATTTTATTTACTCATTCATTTATTTTTTAACTCATTTATTTATTCAGACAAATAGTATTGAAAGCCCACCACATGGCAGACACTGCTTTAGGCCCTGGGAATACAGCAGAGAGCAACAGGAAAAAATCCTTGCCTGTATGGAATTTATGTTCTGGCAGGGGAGAGAGACAAGAAACAAGATAAAAATAGGAAAATATGGAGATAGTTAAAATAGGAAGAATGGATGAGAAAAATGAGTAGGGGTATTCAAATATTAGGAAAGCCAGTGAAGCCTACTGAGAAAGCAGGAGTTGATTAAAGATGCAGAGGAAGTGAGGAAGCAAGCTGTGTGAACAAATGAAGAAGAGAATTCTAAGAACAGCAAATACAAAGGTGCCACAGTAGGACCATCTTGATGGGGGTGGAAGGAGTGAGTGAGGAGGAGAACAAGAAAACAGATAGGTAGGTAAGGGTGGTAAGGCAGGTCAGGACCCTGTGGGTTATTATGAGGACTTTGGCTTTCATTATGAGTGACATGGAAAGCCAGTTTGGAGCAGAAAAGTGACTTTGTCAGATTTACGTCTTGGCAGGATCACTCTGGCTGCCATGCCGAGAATAGTCTTAGGGGAACTAGGACAGAAGCTGGAAGAGCAGTTTGGAGGCTACTGCAATAATTTAGGCAAGGGTAACAGAGGTTTGGATCGGAGTGGTACCAAAGGAGGTGGGGAGAAGCAGTAGGGTTCTGGATATATTTTAAAGGCAGAAACAACAACAGTACTTGTGATGGATCAGATATGCAGCATAGGAGAAGTAAACTGATTCCATTTTTCGCTTGAACAACTAGAAGGATGAAATTGCTCTTTACTGAGATGGAGAAGAGGCTAGGAAGAGCAGGTTGGGTGAAAATATTAGGAGTTAAGCTTTTGATGTATTGAGCTTGACTTAGAATGATGTAAGAAGGAGGATTCACTGAAGAGAAAATAGTTTGGTAAGGAATTGGAGGAAATAAGAAAAGAAAACTTGGGAAGACTTAATAAGAGGATGTTTGAGAGACGACCTGGCACAACACAGTGTGAGGCAAGCTCAGGCCCAGTTAATTCCATTTTGTCGTCCTTAAAGCTATTCTTATGCACCAGGGAGCAGTGACTGATGTTATTCATCATTACACACTCCCTCTAGTGGGTAGAGTGTACCTTGTCCATTGTAGATGTTAGACAATATTTGCTGAATGCATGACAGAAAGGAATAAACTATAATCAGTAAAGGGGACTGTTCCAATTGTCTTCCCTTCTTCCTCCCGTCCAAGGAGGAGATCCCGGCCAAGCTGTTTTGCATTTGGGGAAGGGGAACCAGAGGTCTGTTTCCTCTGTGTTATGGTTAACACAGTGTGGGGGTTCTCAAGTGTGGCACCTCCTGCAGCAGTATCAGCAGGGACGGTGGTAAAATGTGAATTCCTAGACCCTTTCCCAGACTTTCTCATTCTGAATTTCTAGGGAAGAAGCTGGAATCTATTACAGACTCATTGAGTGATTCTTCAGAAACTAAAATTTAAGAACTGACACTCTTAAAAAAGATGACCTCTCATTGACATTTTCCCTTGGAGGCAGATAATTTCTAGCCATGATGTGGTGAATTACAACCACTCTGCAATTTTATGATAATGTGTGCTCATCACCTAATCAAACTGCTTCAGTTGAGTTAGAACCTGGCTGGCTCAGATCCCCACTCACATTGTCAGGTGATTGCTTCAGCAAAAGAGGCCTTTTGCCAAATACTTCACACTCGAACCTTGCAGCTTAGGGAGAGAAGTATGAGGGAATGCATAAATGTCAAATTTCTTATTATTCCAGGAGTTTTCAAACAATGAATATGATTCCATCCCACTTTCTCAAGAAATAGGGCAGCACATCTATTTCATTCTTAGCTATCATGAAGTAGTGTCTTCACGTTGCTCAGTGCATCTCTGCCACATATTGACTTTTGGCATCATACCTAGTAGGTCCTTTATGGTCCAACTTCTGATTTTGCTAAAATGAGGGCAAAGTTAATATTGCTTATTGCTCCCTCTTCAGTGCCTCAAAGAAAGTCTGGCTTACAGTAGTCACTCAATAAATACCGGTGGATCGATGAATAAGTCCATTCCACTTCCTGAAATGAAGAGGCAAACTTACACACATTTCTGTCTGTGGAGTATCATTGTTTTCTGTAGTTTACATCTGCATACTTCCTCCCACCAGGTAACTACCCCCAATACAAATCTGTGCAGTTTTCACTTAAGACATAACTTTCTGGTGACCCCATAAAAAACTGGCAGAAATTCTCGGGAAGGATGATATTATAATTGGTCTTGTGAGGGATCCGTGGAGGGATAAATTTCACATTATTCATGTTTCCAGATGGGCTTCAGTCCCCAGGGCAGTCATTCCAGAACCTTTTCTCAGCCTTAGGTTTACTCCAAGAAATATAAATAGTGATTTACAGCTAGCCACAAAAGGCTCCCCCGTTTTTGGTGCAGAGTGGGAAATAGGGCAGAGGAGAAGGCAGCTGGGAAGCAGGATGAGGAACTGGTGTCCACAGGGGGGGCATTGTGTGTGAGTGAGATACTGATCTACAGTGTCTCTCTGGAGGATGAAGAACTTGGGGGGGTGGGGGATAAGCTAGAGATGGAATTGTCTGAATGGCAGTTGAGGAAGCTTTGAGTAGCAATAAGCCTTGGACGCTGGCATGCCAAGGTTGATGTAGATGTGAATTCATCCTACCCTCTGACAAAAACAGTCTTCAAACACCAGAACTAGTATCCAGGGCTATGTAGTTCATCTGGTTGGGGTGGTGTACTACCAAGGTTTAATAAGAGTGTCTCTTGGGCTTTTACTAGGCTAATCTATTAACTCCTTCAGCAAGTATTTATGTGTCAGCTTCTGTGCTGGATGCTAGGAATACAGTCATGAAAAAGAAGAGGAACCAAGGACCATTTTTATCAGTAAGCTCCTCTGTTTCATGGTCTCAGATTCAAGCCCTAGTCAGATATTTCTCAGATGTTTGTTGTTTTCAAAAGGATACATTTGGATTAGGGTAGATCAGAGTAAATTCTTCAGGAGATCTCGACTATGCATCAGGGTATGCCCAAATTATAAGGATATAACAATATAATATATGATCGACAATCAGTCAAATTAAGCATTCGATTCATGTAAGGCTCAACCAAAATTTCGGTATAAGCCTGATTGGACAGACTATTCATTTGTGAAGAATGATATCATTGCTTGCCTGGAGTGCTGCAAAGCCTCCAACTGCAGAGTCTATTTCCCACACAGAAGCCAAACTATTTTATCATGACCTGGCTGAAAAACCTCCAATGGCTTCCTGTTGCAACTGGAATAAAATCCAGTCTCTTTACAAGGATATCCTATCAAGGATCTGGCTCCTACTTAAAGTCCTGCTTTATTCTGGCCTCAGAGTTGACCTGAAACTTTTTCCCACCTTACCTGTGCCTAGCTCCTCATTATTCAGGACTCAGTTCAAATTATCTTCTAAGAGAGGTCCTCTCTGACCACCCTATCTTAAGTAGTTCCATCCCTTTTCCCCACAGCACCCCTTTATTCCATTAGCATATTTCATATCCATGGTGGGAATTTCAAGCGGTTCATCTTATTAATTTTTGGTTACGTATTATTACCCACTTCCCCCCTACTAGAACGTAAGTTCCTTGAGAGTAGGAGAGTAAGTGGCGCTCAATAAATGCTTAAAGAACTAATAGGTATCACATTTCCTTTTTTTTTAAGATTTTATTTATTTATTCATGAGAGACACACACAGAGAGAGAGAGAGAGAGAGAGAGAGAGAGAGAGGCAGAGACACAGGCAGAGGGAGAAGTAGGCTCCATGCAGGGAGCCTGATGTGGGACTTGATCCAGGTATCCAGGATCATGCCCTGGCCTGAAGGCAGGCACCAAACCGCTTAGCCACCCAGGGATCCTTGTATCACATTTCCTAAACACCTGAAGGTTTTCTGGATCTCTGTCTGTGACCAGTGGTTTGACAGCATTTTTTAAATCATGGTACGTGACTCAGAGCCCTAGAACCTAGTATTAACCTAATGCTTAATATTTTTGTTAAATTGACTTGAACCAAATTTGTTAATTTGGTCATTTTAGACCAGTGACTAGAAAAACGCACATGACCAAAAAAAATCCCATTGATGGTACCAGACAGTGGTCCAAGAAGATGAGTTCATAATGGCTACTTATTAAAAGAATGGATGTCATTCCACATTTTCTTTACTGGGACTAAGGGGCTATGGCATAGCCCAGGGAGCATGGTGCTACCCAGAAAAGAAATAGCCCATAACAGGGGCAGGGCTGGCTGAAATCTGATAGAAGGGTAATGGCGCAGAGGTCTTGCACTTGATGCCATATTGAGACTAGATGTTGGTAGGATGGTGCTCTGCTATAATATGTTTAGTAGCTGCACTTGCTGAATTGACAGCCTCTCTGTTTAAAACTGACAAGGAGAAAATTAAAGTTTCCTTGTATTTTGTGTCACATGTGAATAACCAATTGCTTGGCAGCTTGTTAAAATTCATATTGGCCTTACCAGGTTTTTCGCAACTATGAAGATTGGGTTAATGTAAGTCTCCCCTACCTTTGCCCTCTTGGCTAACTAGCTAGCCATATTTGCATTTATTTTTATATAAATCTTTTTTTCCTGTCCTTTTGACAGCACAATATCAGAAATTCATATTATCTTCACAGATGTTCCATGTTGAGAAGCTCCTTACATAAATACAGAGACATAAAGTGACATGTTGCATGTATCAAATCCTTTTTAATGACTTAAGGTCAAAGATTGCTTTTTTTTCCTCAGTGGAATGACCATCAACAAAAAATATTTGTCAACTACTGGGAATTTGGGAGTTTCCTAATCCTTCTGGAATGGAAATTCTAAACATTGTGAAATAGGTTTTTCCATCCATCAAGATTTACTCATAGATCCTACACCATACAATCCTGTCACTGACTCTGGAAAAGAAGGCTCACTTCATCTTTAGCCTGTTTTTCACACCTGTGAAACACCTGGCTATAATATCCTACTCCTTTCTCAGCTCAGCTCAACAGAATGTTCAAATCTCAGAACTCTGGAAAACAGCCTTTGCTCTCACACGCTCTTTGTTTCCTGTCTTGATCCACTACTTACACAGAATTGCAGCTGAGAATCGCTTGCTGGCAGCTGGAGCTGCGGATCTTCTCTCCACATCTCACAGAAATAACTAAACAGGGAATTGAGTTGCCTCTAGGTTTTAAAACAATGTCTCAGGAACACAGCTGGTCATCACCCTGCACTAGGGATAAGAACCAGAGAGGAGGGTGAATTTTTCTCACCCCAAAGAAACCCAGGAGAGATACTCTTCTAAGGTTTGTAGGAAATTTGTTTCTGACCAAGGGTCACCACATAGCTTACTATGAATTTTAATTGGCTGCCAGACTATTGCTAATTCATCTCTGACTTTGGCAGAAAAAAATTAAGTGTTAAAGAAATGAATTTAGCAGGAAGTTGTTGTTTTTCACTGTTTGGTTGGTTGGTTGTTTTTTGTTTTTGTTTTTGTTTTTTTACACAAGCAGCTGCTGAGAATCTAATAGAGAGGATGGTACATACACATATGGAGCTAGGGTGTGTTCATTTTCAGAACTTTCTGCTTGAAGAGGAATCTAAAATTACAAGATTCATTTTGGATTATAAATCTTTTATGCTGACAAGGGAGTTGTCCTGCTATTGGCCAAAAACAGGCCAAACCAATTTGATAATGCTGTGAGACAAGTCTGAAAGGACAAAGCATAAAAGGGTCCATCATAAGGTACACGTCAAATGAAGGCAGCATCCGCTTGCCTTTGGCTTGAGAAACTGAACTCCTAGGTCTCTGACCTTACTGCCTGCCCCTGTGGGTTTCAGAGGCTCCATCTTGGTTTTGTCCCTGCTCATTTCTCTCATTTTTCTCTGTCCCCAGTTTTTTTTCCTGACTTTGCTCTCCTCAAACTCATACTTCTTCTCTTTCTACTACTTGATATCTGTCACCTATATACATTAAAACATGTTTAAAAATTCACAAGTGAATCCTCAAACTTCCAAATATCTGTAATGAAATTGAGCATCCTTTTGGCCATTTGTGTTACTTGACAGATAATGTTGATCTGTTTATTCAACATGCATTCCCAGCCACCTTTGTCCTTGTCTTCTCTTATCGTAGACGGTAGTGAGAAAAGTTTTCAACTTTCCAGCTTCTCTTGCAGCTAGGTGGAACCTGAGAGAGTCCAGATCCTAGTTAAAAACCTATGTATGATTTTTCAGGCTTGACCATAGGCAGTTACAAAGGCTTTACCTAGCAGACTTCCCAAGGGAAAAATACCGTCCACACACCAAATTGAGTGCACAGCCAATGTGTTGCAGCCTCTAAGGAGAGTGGTAGTCAGGGCCTCAGGGACCTGTAGCTGGCCAAGCACTCATGTACATGCTGCATTCCTAGCCCAGGTGCCTCCATTGGTGCCTGGGCTAGGTCCTCATTGGGGCACCTTGATGATGCTGTCTCTGCTCTGACTCAGTGCTTTTTCACTCTCAGCCCTTCTCATTCCCACGTCCCCACCCCAGAACTCCTTCAAAAGTAAGACAACCCTCCTGGATCTGTGCTGATCCATCTTATCTTTCAGTGGTGGGGCACATCATTTCATGGGAAATGAAACAAGGAGCTGTAGGCACTTTCTCAGTTCAGCTTCTTGCTTATACTATTTTATTTTAAGATTTTATTTATTTATTTATGAGAGACACAGAGAGAGAGAGAGAGAGGCAGAGATATAGGCAGAGGGAGAAGCAGGCTCCCTGTGGGGAGCCCAATGCAGGACTCAATCCCTGGACCCCAGGATTATGACCTGAGCTGAAGGCATATGCTCAACCGCTGAGCCATCCAGGCATCCCTTGCTTACGATATTGCGCTAAGTGATTAAAATCTTCACTCTTACTTTCATTTTGGCTCTTTGTTGATTTAATTGGCTACTCCAACACCTGACAATTGAGCTTTCTTTTCCAGCTTAACAGAGCTCCTGACAGACCCATGTGACACAACTGTGGGTAATGACATCTAAGATGAAGTCAGCTGGATGGTTTATGAGAAAGCTATTACTTTCCTGCTTCAACAGGTAGGGAGTAGGGGGTGGGCGACAAATAACATTCTGCCTTCATCCTGCCTAGAATACAGACATGATGCCTGGAGATGCAGCAGCCATTATATGAACAAAATATAAGCCAAGTCCTTAAAGATGCCGAGAGGAAAGTTTGAAAGAGCCTGGAGTCTTGACAACACTGTCACTATAATAGCCTTGGGATATCTATCTTTGCATTTCTTCTTGTGCAAAGATAAGAAACTTCTTATAGTGATTTAAAAATATATCCATAAATTATTTGATCCTCTTCCCAACAGAAGGAAAAGTCTAATTCTCCTCCCCTTTATTATGGTCCAGTTTTAGCTTGTTGCTTCTAACAAATACAATTCAACAAACATGATGCTGAGCCTAAGTCAAAAAATGTGATACAGCTCCTATCTCTGTCTCTATCTCTGTCTCACCACGTATCTTATCAGCCTATAGCTGATACAGAAGTCCAGCTATACTGAAGCTGCCATACTAGACAGACCACTTTTTTTTTTTTTTTTTTTACATAAGCATGATCATACAGCTACCGAAAGTCTGACAGAGGGGATGGTAAATAAACTCTTGAGCTAGGGATAGATAGCTGGAATGTGAAGCACTAGGATTTGGATTACAAAGGAATTAGCATGAATCATTCTTGGGGGACTGGGGAGGGAATAATGAATGCTACTAATTAGCTTGCTAAGTATTCTCTGTAACTAGAGGATATTGGGTTGCAACTGGAAAGCTGAGGTAATTATCTCTTCATTATGTATGAATCTATTTACACAATCCTTGTGGGTATTTATGACTGGTTAGCTCAGATAAATGGACAACCAGGCTCATGACAATTTTATGAATTCATGCCCTGTAGCTTCTTTTTATTCCAGGGCTACAGACTCTATCCCTTGTAGTTCAAAGTGGCCACCATGGCTAGAAACACAAATAATACTGTTTTATCATGTAATATTAATAAACTATTTGTTTATCTGTATTATGTATTTATCTGTGTTTCCCGAATTTAGTGGCCACCCTGGAGACACTTTTGGGGAAATATCTTTAACAAAACCCAACATTCCAGCTCTCAACCCATTTCACCTTCCCTGGGAAGTACCCCAGATCCACATAGGTGGGCTCCTAGACACTCTACCTTTTGTGTGGCTCACCTGGTTGGCCTTAGATGATTGAACGAGGGGTGAACACTTGATTCAAGTGGGGTCAACCAGATTCTCTCTTCTAGGAGTAAGAATGGAAAGACAGACAGTTGGTCTCTTCTAATGACTGGAATAATCACAAAGTCGGTAGCTGTGGTTCAGCCATATTTGGCTTTACGGAAAGGAAAGGTGGGGAAGGTGGACTCCAGCATTAGACAATGAAGCAGATGTGCAAGAAAAAGTAGAGTAGAGATGATTGGAGAGTATATTTTGGGAATATAGATGCTTTTCATTTCTTAATTTGAGCCCTTCTTAAGGCCTAATTGTGTTCCTGCACTTAGTTCTTTAGGACAGCTCTGTATCCTCAAGCCAAATTCCCCCTTTGTGCTTCAGGTGAGTCCATTTGGTTTCTGTTACTTGCCACCAAAAAGTCTAGCTAACTAACATAACTTTAAACTGTAGGAGAAGAAAAAAATTTCCTTCTACCTTTCTGAGTTCCTACCTGAGTCTCTTATAATAAGACAGATTAACAAAAGAGAAACAAACAGAGCTCTATTCATATGTTTACCTCATGTACACTTGGGAAATGTCCAGAGAAAAATGAGTAACTCCCCCAAATGGCTTAGAATCCAAGATTAGGAAAAAAAAAAAAGAATCCAAGATTAGGGATCCCTGGGTGGCGCAGTGGTTTGGCGCCTGCCTTTGGCCCAGGGCACGGTCCTGGATATCCAGGATCGAATCCCACGTCAGGCTCCCGGTGCATGGAGCCTGCTTCTCCCTCTGCCTGTGTCTCTGCCTCTCTCTCTCTCTCTCACTGTGTGCCTATCATAAATAAATTTAAAAAGTTAAAAAAAAAATCCAAGATTAAATCCCATCTTAACAGGGAAAGGAGAAGGGGATATAGGCCTTTTAGGGAAGAGCAAATGATTTCTATGAAAATAAATGGGCCCGTAGAAGATTAGGTGGAATGCATGATGGTTTGTGACAAAGTTTGCTTGGATGTGGTGTGGACTTTTAGTCTCCTCTCCTGTGACAAGAGTCAATCCTCCTTGGGTGATAAAACTCCCAGGGAGGGGATTTATGACAAATGGGTTCCTTTTGGAGGATCTGTCCTTTGGCAGATAAGGGCAGTGCAGAGAAAGTCTCCCCCTGCATTTGCTGTTTATCAAATGCCTGCAACTCAAGATAATCAATATACCAAAGTGGCATGTTCTGGAGTGACATATCTGCTCTGCTTCAAAACCTTGACTAGCATCTCCCCAGAATACCCTTGGCCATAAGGGTCAGGAAAGACTACGTGGATAAGTATAAGTCCATTGTCACTGAAGTGGAAACAATTTAAGAACACCCTTTTCTTAGAATGGCACCAACAGCATCATCTTTGAACACAAAGGGCAGTTGCATAAGTCCTATGGAGCATGGAAATCTCTTTCTATTCCAAAATGACTTTTTCTAATAGAAAAGAGTTTCCCTGAGGTACTGACAGAAGAATCTACTCTTTGAAAAACAATTTCAAATCCTCGCACTCTTGCAGATCTTCACTAAAACAAAAAGTTGTCCTCAGATATCTTTTTTTTTTTTTTTAAAAAAAAGATTTACTTATTTATTCATTCAGAGAGAGCGAGAGAGAGGCAGAGACACAGGCAGAGGGGGAAGCAGGCTCCATGCAGGAAGCCCTATGTGGGACTTGATCCCGGGTCTCCAGGATCACACCCTGGGCTACAGGCGGCGCTAAACCGCTGGGCCACCAGGGCTGCCCTGTCCTCAGATATCTGTGGCTAAAATGTCCTTCAAAGTTATTTGCACTGCCCTTGGCTGAAACTAGCTCCACCAAGTAGTATAACCAAACTTTCCCGGACTTGGTTCTATATACAGAGTTCCCAGGCTGCTTTTTATTCAATGGTGTTTCTGGTGTTATCTATGATTAGCAAAAGGGGGCAAAACGAGGCTTCTTATTTCCATATAATGTCTCTTCTTATTTATTGCTGGCAACTTTATAAAGCTGAGCAAAAAGAAAAAAATATGTGGAAAAATGGCAAAAGACTTTAAATATGAATGTGAAAGGCAAGAATGAAGAAAAGAAAAAAGCTAACAACCAAAATAGTATAACAAGAAGCAGTGGTTAGGGAGTAGTTTGGCATGTGAGTTCCTTAAGGGCTGTGACCACTCCATCCAGAACCAAGTGCTTCACCTGGGCCCGAACAGGAACTGAATGATGAGTGTGGGCTTAACTGATTGAATGAACAAATGGTTGAAAGGTTTGATATAATGAAGGCCAGAAAACTAGATTACCCACTGCTAATAGGACACGAGTTTGTTTCTGTCCAATTTCAAATATTAAATCTTCCTGAATTTGTCCACTCCAGTAAGAATCTGAGGTCGCCTCCAGACACAGAAATTAAAATTCTAAAAGTTTGTCAAGGCTCCCAAGATTAATGCTCTTTTACTCTTTTGAATGTAGATAGAGGTTACAACCCTGACCTCCTGCCAGAGGTGTGAGCAGGGGAAGGGAAGTCCTCTCTGCCTGACCACCTCAATATTGTTTTAATTTCTAGTTATTTATTGATTTTTGAAATTCTTTTCTTTAGAAGAAGAGGCAGAAAGAGAGAGAGAGAGAGAGAGAGAGAATCCCAAGCAGGCTCCACACCCAGGGCAGAGCCTGACTCGGGGCTGGATCCTATGACCCAAGATCATGACCTGAGCCAAAATCAAAAGTCCGTTGCTTAATCAACTGAGCCACCCAGGCGCCCCATGACTACCTCAGTAGTCTAAGGTCTGCTCAATTTGGGCCACTGATTCCACAGAGGACAAGAATGGGAGGAAGCGTCTCTGCCCTGGTGTCTTCAGTCTGGTGCCAGCCCCATCATGGGGCACCAGGGAACCACTGCCACCCCTTTTAATTACCGTCTCTGAAAGAAGAGGCCGAACCCCCTCTGATTTGGAGAAAGGCTGGTTTCTTCATCTTATTAACAATAACATATCCCAGTGATCCAGTAATTACAGACCTATTGCCGAAGCAATCAAATTGCTTATTTGAAAGAAAGACTGTTTCTTCTCTCTAATGAATGTGAACAGTTCCCCAGAGCCCGAAGGTGATGTGTATGAATGCCCCACTGTAACAATGAAAAGTGATTATAAATAAATGACACAGAGCTGCTGTGTTCTTAAAAACCACTGCATGATCAATTTGAGAGACATGCATAAAGATGGGACTCAGGAGATTTTCTTTTAATTATTCTGCCCGAAGGAAAACGATACTGTGTTCTTTGTTGGCACCATTGTACATGGAAACTTAAAGAGACTTTGGAAACATGATCCTATTAATCTTTCTCAAACCACTGGCAGACACAGTGATACAGCTGCCTTTGTTTTAGAGGAGGGGAAACTGAGGTCCAGATGTTTCTATTCTTCACAGAATGTCTAAAGGCTCACATATCATCATAGCCAACAGATTTCTACATCTCTCCCTTCCTCGACTGCTCTGATACTTGTTTGTATTTGAAAATCCACCAGAAAAGGGAAAAATTAAAAGAAGGCCATGCCAAAGAAAGTGAGGTGGGTGTGTGCAGACACATATTGAAGCATGGCTTGATTTGGGGGTCAGGAAATAGGAGGAGTGGACAGATGCCAGGAGGCAAGGGGATTCCATTTCAGCCCTCGACACTGGAGTGCCGGCCCTTCACTGAAAGCGGTAGCATGTGAGCTGAGGGCTTGGGGCAGCCAGAGACTGGAGCTGGGAGGACGCCAGTGAAAAAGCATCTACATCACAGTTCTGTAGGATCAGGGTACACTCGGAATGAAATCTTTTTTAATTTAAAGAGAAAACCTGGTTACTAGTTGATCCAGGATGCCCATATGAGCCCAACCACTGCACAGAATGGTAGTTTATAGATACTCTTTCATTGAGGGATCATCCTGTAGACCACCAAGGAGGCCCTCTGGACCATACTGAGAAATCAACTTGTTACCCTTTGCCATTTCTTTCTTTTTTTTTTTTTTTTTCAGATTTTATTTATTTATTCATGAGAGACAGAGAGAGAGAGGCAGAGACACAGGCAGAGGGAGAAGCAGGCTCCATGCAAGGAGCCCGATGTGGGACTCGACTCCGGGACTGTGGGATCACGCCCTGAGCCAAAGGTGGGATCAACCTCTGAGCCACTCAGGTGTGCCCCTTTTGCCATTTCTAAAAAATGAAAATTGAATCCATTTGACAGTCAGAGACGAGTCTACAGAGTTCCCAACAAGATGAACCAAAAATTCCTCAGGACCCAGGATATTTATACTTCTAGAGATTCTTTAGTGCAGTATTATCAGTACCTCTTGGATGAGCTTCTTGATCCTGGATGACATATACCATTGCATTACATTTTTGCACAACTCTTAGTCAAGACTTGGCAGAAATCTCCCTCCCCCAAAAGAATTTAGAGGAGCCCTATTTCTGCTTGCTTTTAAAGGAAGAGAATACAGAAATTCCTTAGAAGAGTTTGTGGAATTTGGCTATCCACATAGTTTGATAGTTTTAAGGGGAATCAACTAATCATGTTGACCAAATCACTAGCTAGTTCATAACTGCAATCAGCTTGACTAATGGTCCAGTTGACAATCAAACCAACTAAGTTGGTTTTTTGGTTTCTGTTCATTTTGTCTTTGACAATGCAGAGGCTAAGCTGGAGCAAACCAGAACAATCTTGTTGGTGCTTACAGAATAGAAGTAGATAATATCTTTAAAAATGTGGGAGTCCTGGGACACCTGGGTGGCTCAGTGGTTGAGCGTTTGCCTTTGGCCCAGGGCCTGATCCTGGGGACCCAGCACTGAGTCCCACATCGGGCTCCCTGCATGGAACCTGCTTCTCCCTCTTCCTGTGTCTCTGCCTCTCTGTCATGAATAAATAAAAAAAATCTTTAAAAAAAATGTGAGAGTCCTCATGGAAAACAGAGCCACATTAGAGAATTAGATGGAATCAAATGGGTTAAGCTCCTCAGAAAAAAAAATAATAATAATAAAGGGAAAAGCTATTCTTGCCAGGGACTGAAGTCTCTGCAGAAATTGATTAGGTGGAGGGTCCCTCTGGGCCTTGGAACAATTAGCTCTCAGAAAATTAAAGGACAGTCTTTGTGCTTCTAGGGATTCAGATGTGACAGGTGTCTCCTGTCCCTTAGGAACTGTTCACTCCTTCCAACCTCTCATTTTATGGATGCTTGCCCCTGCAGGATAGACCCAAACCCTTGAGAGTTAAAGATTTTGAGGCACAGAGAGAGTCTGGATAATTGGATTCTTGGAAAACATTACTTTTGTGAGTTTCTGCCACAAATGTACTTCCTGGGGGTGTTTTCTGTTAAAAAAAAAATTCTTCTTTTGAGAAAAGTGAAGAACTAAGGTGTTGTACTGCCTAAAGTGGGTGATGGAAAAGAGACTATTTTTTCTGTCTCTTTACTACCTTCACTCTTAGCACAAAGTGAGCAATGGGAGAAAGTGACTAGGTGGCAATCTTGCAGATACCTGAGGAGAGTAAATGTGGCCTTGGGGTGAGCGGAGGCAGTGTTGTTCGGCACTGGGAGAAGGCAGGGGAGCACACAGACTGTGGCGAAGCAGAGCAATTTGCTCATTTTACCTGCTGAGAACGATTAGCTGTGTTTACATCAGGGTGGGTGTGATGAACCTGGTGAAGACAATCTGGAGTGGAGGAGCCCGAATAATAGATGTCTCCCCGACTGTGTGCGAGGAGGGCCTCGTGGGAAGGTAACTCAGAGCAGGAGGTGAATACTCCTCCCGCACAGAGGAGTCAGCACATTCTTTCTTCAGGGTGAAAGACTTGACACATTTTGGAATGACGTTTAGAATATTGTATATTTTTAGCAGCTGATATGAAAATTCCTCTTAGGGAGAAACCCATCTTTGGAAAAGTTACCCTTACACCCCCCCCCCCCCCCCCCCGGGAGTCTCTGAGGCTCCTGGGTCTGGCCAGGCCAGGGGCCCAGCTTTGAGAAGCCAGTCAGGCAACTGTCTAATAGAGGATGATGCCTGAGGGGGAGAGGAAGGAGGTGGAGAAAGTCTTCAGAATAGGCTGCAACTGTCAAAACGTTTGATGGGAAAGGATCTTTGTTTTGTTTTCTTTCGATTTTACTTATTCATGAGAGTCACACAGAGAGAGGCAGAGACACAGGCAGAGGGAGAAGCAGGCTCCCGCAGGGAACCTGATGCTGTACTCAATCCCAGGACTCCAGGATCATGCCCTGAGCCTAAGACAGATGCTCAACTGCTGAGTCACCCAGGAGTCCCTGTTTTGCTTTGTTTTCAAAACCAATAAAGGTGGTCACTTATCTGTAGAGCAGAAATAAGTTATATGGAGGTGGGATCTGAAATCAGAGGGGCCTTTAAAACTCTAAGTTTATAAAAAAAAAAAAAAAAAACTGTAAGTTTATGTTGGGGACTTGATATCCGAGTCACAGAGTAAAGCAGTTGGGCTTTCAGAGGGTATATATTATATATTAATATGTGGTTGCAGAGATCAACACACAGCACATCCAACTTCCCCCAGGAGAGGAGAACCCGGGGACCGCTTTGCAATATAGAAATCTACTTCCAGTGGTGATTCTTATTTAAGTGTATACATTGACACAACTTTTTGGAGTGAAGTTGGGCAGTATCTACCAAAACTTAAAACAAGCACATCTCCCACCTCAATAATTTCACTTCTCAGAATCTGCCCTGTAGAAACCTACACGTGCAAATATGTAAGTTCCACGAAGTTTTCTTGAAGCATGATTTGTAATAGCAAAACTAGGAAACAACCTGATTGTTCACAAATGGGGGGCATGCATGGTTAGATTGATTATTGTACAATTATATGGCAAGATCTCCAAGGTACTAAGAACTGACGTAAAATTCACACAACGTAAAACTAACACTAACCATTCATAATTTTAAACTGTATGATTCAATGGCATTTGTTACATTCACAGCGTCATACAACCATCACCTCTAATTCCAGGACATCTTCTTCTCTCCAAAAGGAGACCCCATACCCATTAAGCAGTCACTCCCCATTACTGAGAAGAAATGATTTTTTAAAATATTTTATTTATTCATGAGAGACGTTACTGCAAGAAATGATTTTTTAATTTATTTTTATTTTTTATTTTTAAAGATTTTATTTATTTATCCACGAGAGACAGAGAGAGAGAGAGAGAGAGAGAGAGGCAGAGACACAGGCAGAGGGATCCCAGGTCTCCAGGATCAGGCCCTGGGCCAAAGGCAACGCTAAACCGCTGAGCCACCCGGGCTGCCCAGAAATGATTTTTTAAAAGATTTTATTTATTTATTCATGGGAGACATAGAGAGAGAGGCAGAGACGTGGACAGAGGGGGAAACAGGCTCCCTGTGGGGAGCCCAAAGCAGTACTTGATCCCAGGAGCTGGGATCATGACCTGAGCCAAAGTCAGATGTTCAACCACTGAGCCACCCAGGCACCCCAAGAAATGATTTTTAAATGTCAGAATAGTATATACCGTTTTATCCCATTTGTGTTCTTAAAAACCTCCAAACCAGTAACCCACATACTGACAGAAGCAGTGTAGAGTCATGGTTATATGTGGGCGCCCTGGAGTCAGCCTGCCTATTTCAAATTCTGGCTCTAACACAGATAGGCTGTGCCTCACTGGGCAAGCACTTAGCCTATCTGTTTCTCCATTTCCACAGGGATAGGCTGGGGACAGTAATAGTACATACAGAGAAGTTGTGAAGAGTAAGTCAGTGAGGACAAGCCTGATACATCCACCATTTAGTCTAGTTATTTTTGTGTTTGAATTTTTTGCTGCTGTTAGTCAAAACCACAAGCATATAAACCTATTTCTTGTTTAGGGTGCAGCTGAACTGAGCACACATTCCCAGAATACCCTCCTCAGGACACTGCGGAGGATGACTCCACTAGCTTAAAGCAAAGGCTGCAGGGAAATGGATGTGTGCTTTATTTATTTATTTATTTTATTTTTTAAAGGTTTTATTTATTTATTCCTGAGAGACACACAGAGAGAGGCAGAGACACAAGCAGAGGGAGAAGCAGGCTCCCTATGGGGAGCCTAATGCGGGATGCAATCCCAGGACCCCGGGATCATGGCCTGAGCCACCTAGGTGTCCCTGGATGTGTGCTTTAGTGCAGGCAAGGAGTAGTCAGGTCTTTAAAGTTCCACAGAAGCACAGCAAACATTCCAACTAAAAGGACCTGTAATGAAGTACTTATTTGAATTACACCTCAATGAAGAGCCAGCAGGTAATGTGAGGAACCAGACAAAGGGTCTCTGCGAAGCTGAGACACCTGGAGGGGGAAGGCAGGAAGGAAGTAAAGAGGCAGGGCGGGACAAAAGGAGGAATCAGAACAAAAGAAAAAAAAGGACAAGGAGAGGTTAGGGTGAAGGAAATAGAGGAAACCATGAGGAGGCTGCAGGCCTCAGCTGTAAGTGGTTCAGGTGAAAGCAGAGCACGTGTCAGCATTTCAACAAAAAAAGTATACGGAGAGACCTCAGGGCAGCATCTGTGATTTTCTCCTATTTAGTCCTAATCTAGGGAGGCCGCAAGCAGGGCCCCCCAAGCTGCGGCCCATCAGGAGGCAAGCCAGACGTGGGAGGCTGGGCCGTCCTGCGCGCGGGAGTGGGGGCGGGAGGGGGATCGGTCTTGCAGAGTGAAAATTGCGGTAAGGTGGCCCCCCTTCCCGCATCAACCACGTGGGGTCAGAAAGTCAGTGGTAGCCTAGCGCGGGTCGCGGTCGCGGTGCCGGGTCATTCGCCTCACTCACCTCGGCTCCCAAGGGAGGCGTCTTACCATCACACGTCATCGCAAGAAGAAGGGCACCTGCAGAACAAGAACGTATTTTAAGAGAAGAACCACATTCACATAACTCTGGTTACAATATATTGTTATGATTATTTTAATATTACTACTGGTGTTATTTTCTTACTGTGCATACTTGATAAATTAAACTTTATTATAAGTACATATATAAGGGGGGAACCCGTATAAATAGGGTTCAGGTAATATCTGCGGTTTCGGGCACCCACTGGGAGTCTGGAATGCATCCTCCCATGGATAATGGGAGGCGGGGCACTGTGTTGAGCTGTATGTTTTTAAATGTTTTAAATCTCAAATGCTTCAGAACCACCAGAAATGAGGTAGATAGCATTTTGCTAGCCTATCTTTTCAAATATTTAAAGAATGTTTTGTACACTTCTGTTGATTTAATAAGCAATTCAGGAGGGTTAAGCAGGGTTTGGCATCTTCAAAATGGTGATTTTGCTTCTGATAACTTTCCAGAAAAATTAAATGTGTTGTGAAGGATAAATTACAGTTTGATGCAAGTTGTCTTGTTAAAATGTCATTCCTCTTCCCCAGCAACCTACTTCCCGTCTCATTAAGCCAGTTGACTGGATATATCGATGTATCCAGACAATTATGATGGTGATTTACTACCTTAATGCTCAATTGTTACTGGGAGCTGAAGGGGGGGGGGAGGGAAATAACATTCCCATCCTGGTGTCTCCTGGAGAGACAATCAAGCCCTCAGCTGTAGCATTAAACACAGCAATAGAAAGCAGAGACACAGTAAAACATTTTCACTGCTGTTATGAGCTGAGATATAAAATGAGATTTATTTGCAACAATCTGATAGAGAAAATTGAGTCCTGGGATTTGCTGTCCCAGTGAGCCTTTCAAGTCAGCCAGTTACTATAGGACATAACACAGCAAAATATGAAAGAGCGGTGAGAAAAAAAAAAAAAAATTTGAGCTTTGACATTTTCTGTGGCCACTGTTAAAGATAAAGGAGTTGACTAGTTTGTACAATATGAATTATGGTCACAATTACAGTTTTCCCCCGATCCAGTCTCTCACAATAGTTAAATATTTTGGGACCCTAAACTGGTGCTATAACTCAGCCTTTTGCTTTTTTTAAATACGGGTTTTCCACAGATGTGATACCAAATAAACGAAACCTTCAAATGGCTCTCTCCTTTTCCCGAAAGGTTTAACCCTAATAGATAATTTCAAATAATTATGTTTGTTCTTCTAGCATTTTATTTCTTCTAGCATTTTATTTCTTAAATTTTCTGAAAATTATCATTGAAATTTAAATTGATAATATAGCAATCCCCCATTGATATTTTTATTTTTGTTTGTTTGTTTTAAAAAAAGATTTATTTATTTTGAGAGAGGGAGCAAGCATGGGCATGGGAGGGGCTGAGAGGAGGGGCAGAGGGAGAGAATCTTCAGGCAGATTCCACACTGAGTGCCAAGCCCAACCTGGGGCCAGATCCCACAACCCATGAGATATCGACCTGAGCTGAAACCAAGACTCGGATGCCCAACAGACTGAGCCACTCAGGTGCCCCCTACCAGGTGATTTTTTTTTAAATATTTTATTTATTTATTTACAAGAGACACACAGAGGAAAAGAGGCAGAGACAGGCAGAGGGAGAAGCAGGCTCCATGCAGGGAGCCCGACATGGGACTCGATTCTGGGGTCTCCAGGATCATGCTCTGGGCTGAAGGCGGTGCTAAACCACTGAGCCACCCGGGCTGCCCGCCAGTTGATATTTTTAAATGAGAGTGGAAACTAGAAATTTATGTCAAATTTCATTCGCTCAGGTATTCATTCTGCAACCAATATTTGTCACAATTTAGTGTGTGTCTGACATTGCTGGCCTGTGTTCAGAGAGATATGTAGGATTTTTCAATTTATGTAATTTGCTTCCAGAATATATTTCAGGTCTATACATGTTTGCAAACTACCAGAGGTCACCAGTAAAACTGAAAAAACGTGAAGTCTCATGAATATATATGGGGGCTTTGATAAAATTAGGGATGACCCCTACTTCCCTGAAGGGCTAACCTCAGTTCTTTTTAATAAGCAAGGGGTGTCAAGCTTCAGAACACCTGACAACTGAAACCCAGTTTTTCTGCTGGCTCCTCTGTATTCTACCCCAGATAATGCTACGCAGTGTTTACATAATACCCACATCTGTTTCAGCTGCTTGGAAGAGTAAATTTTTCAAAAGTTATAGCAATCTGGACTCCCCTCTTTACTTGATCTTGAGATTTTTGTGCCTAATCTATAGCTACTTCTTCTTTTTTTTTTTTTAAAGATTTATTAGAGAGAGAGAGAGAGAGAGAGAATGTGAGTGAGGACAGGGAGAGGGAGAAAGAGAATCCCAAGCAGACACCATGCTGAGTGCAGAGCCTGACCTGGGGCTCAATGCAGGGCTCGATCCCAGGACTCTGGGATGATGACCTGAGCCAAAACAAAGAGCTGGATGCTCAACTGACTGAGTCACCCAGAAGCCCCTATAGCTACTTCTGTGAATAACCAGACAAGTATTTCAAAAAGGGAATACTTCCTGACGCCTTTATTACCACCTCTACATGGAAATAAGAGTTGTGATAGCATCCAAGGATAACTGGTACATTCAATCATAACTCATTACCACATTTTAAGCAACAGAGGTTGGCCCAATGGATGGCTTCTGTTTTCTCCTCAGAGAGCTGGTGTAAGAACTTTCTAAGCATTTCTTGTTTTACTTGTGAATATGTACAATTTATCTTTCTGATACAAGTGTGTACAGCTTTAGTATAACTTGTTTAATGGTCACAATTGTTTAATTTCACCTTTTTTCCCAAGAGGGTGGACAATGATTAATTGTGTGGTGGGTGACAGTGATTCTTTCTTTGGCACCTAAAAGATAACTTGATCAAAAGTTTCTCAAAACAGTGTCATTGACTTATACATTCACATCTGTATTGCATTTATATTCACCTATTTTTTTGCTTATTGTTCATGCTTGAATATGACTTTTAAATTCAATTTTCTAATGAAAAATTTTAAAATATTTTGTTTTATTACCATTCATCTCTAACCTTAAAGGATATGTATCATTCTCTGCTTTCTTCCTCTCTACCCCAAACTTTTTTCTCTCTTCCTTCTGTTATGTCACATTCACTATAATAAGGCAAAATATCTATCATGCTTGAAACTATATGTGAAATTTTAAAGAGAATGATTATAGATTCCACTCAGAAAAGATACCCTGGATAGACAGGTTTTTTTTAATTGACTTTTTTAAAGAAGATTTTTTAAAAAAAATAATTATAGACTTACAGAAAGTTGTGAAACTAATACCTAGAATTCCATGTATTTTTTACCCATCTTCCCCTGATGGTGATATTTTATATAACTGTTGTACAATATCAAAACCAGTAAATTGTTTACTGGGCTATAGACTATATTCAGTTTTCACCAGTTTCTACATATACTCTCGTGCATGTACATGTATATGTGTATGTGTGCATGTGTGCTTATAGTTCCATGTAGTTTGATCTCAATTATAGATCTGTGTAATGAGAACCACAATTAAGGTACAGAGAACTGTTCTATCACCATAAAGAAACCTCTCTTGTTCTACCCCTCATATTCACATCCTCCCTCCCTCTGTCTTCTATCCCCAACCCTTGAAAACAACTAACCTGGTCTCCATCGCTGCACTTTTGTCATTCCTGGGCCATTACATAATTGGAATCACACGGTGTGTAACCTTTAGAGATTGACCTTTATCACTAAGCATCATGGCCTCGAGTCCATCCAAGTTGTTGGGTGTATCAATAGTTCATTCCTTTTTATTGCTGAGTAGTATTTCATTGTATAGATGTTCCAGAGTCTGGTCAACAATTACTCTTTGAAAGACATTGGATTGTTTCCAGGTTTTTATAATTTTAAAGCTGCTATGAACATTCATGTACCACTGACCCTTGAACAACATGGTGGGTAGGGGCACTGACTCCCCCACAGTAGAAAATCTACAGTAACATTTGACTCTCCCCAAACTTAACTACTGATAGCCTACTATTGATTGGAAGCCTTGCTGATAACATAGTCACTTGCTACATATTTGTGTATTATACATATTATACACTGCATTCTTATAGTAAAGTAAGCCAGAGGCAAAACATTAAGAAAATCATAAGGAAGAGAAAATACATTTCTAGTACTAAACTGTAAAAAATTCCTATCTAAGTGGGCTGGTACAGTTCAAATCCATGTTGTTCAAGGATAAACTGTACAGATTTTTAGATACATATGTGTGAACATAAGTTTTCATTTCTCTGGGATAAATGCCCAGGGGTATATGATTGCTATGTTATACAGTGGAATTTTTTTTTTAAAGATTCTATTTATTTATTCATGAAAGACAGAGAGAGAGAGAGAGAGGCAGAGACAGAGGCAGTGGGAGAAGCAGGCTCCACGCAGGGAGCCCGATGCGGGACTCAATCCCGGAACTCCGGGATCACGCTCTGGGCCAAAGGCAGGCGCCAAACTTCTGCGCCACCTGGGTGTCCCAATGGAATTTTTTTTTTTTTAAATGATTGCTATGTTATATGGAAAGTGCATGTTTAGTTTATATATATATATATAAAAAAAAAAACTGTTGGAACAGTTTGCCACGGTAGCTATACCATTTTGTATTTCCACTAGCAGTATAGGAAGAATCCATTTTTTCTACATCCTTGCCAGCACCGATCTTTCTTAGATAGGTAAATGAATATCAAAACATTATAAGAAGTCACATAGAGGCCATACCAAGACTGAGCCAAGTGCATGGAAAGAGATACTTGGCTTGTATATGAACCTAAGGCTACTTTCTCAGGAGGGTTGACAGCAACATTTGTTGTAATATAAATTCTGCAGCCTTGGGGATCCCTGGGTGGCTCAGCGGTTTGGCGCCTGCCTTTGGCCCGGGGCGGGATCCTGGAGTCTCGGGATCAAGTCCCGCATGGGGCTCCCAGCATGGAGCCTGCTTCTCCCTCTGCCTATGTCTTTGCCTCTCTCTCTATGTCTATCATAAAATAAATAAATAAATCTTAAAAAAAATTCTGCAGCCTTATCAGCCTGTAGCCATGTATCAGTCAGCAATGGCTACAAATACATGGGGCTATTTCCTTCCCATAATAATAAGTCCAGAAACCAGCAATTGCAGAAACCCCAAGATGATGGTAGCTGCTGCTTCAGGAGTTATGGCCGCATTCCTTTGGGAAGAAGACAGTAGGAGGGGCACCTGAGTCGCTTAGTTGTTAAACATCTGCTTTTGGTTCAGGTTGTGATCCCAGGGTCCTGGGATGGAGTCCTGCATCAGGCTCCCTGCTCAGCAGGAAGTCTGCTTCTCCTTCTGCCCTTCCCCCTGCTTGTATTCTCTCTCTCTCAAATAAATAAATAAAATATTTTAAAAAAGAAAGAGAGAGAGGAGATAGGGCAGTATTTGTACCAAGAAGGAAAATATTTTCCCAAGAACATCACTATGGTTTTCTGTTTTGGTCACATAGTCCTGAACACTATCCTGAGTCCCAAATGTCTGGAATATTGTAGGGAGTGAGGTTTGAAAGGCTAATCAGGTCAGGCACTTACCATTGTCTGCTGCAGAGACAGTCCACACAAATGGTCAACTGAGGATGCATGGTCCACTCTCAAGTTTTTCTGGGTGTTATTGCCGGATTATCTCATTTGTGCTTAGAAGCAAAGTCCCATCCCACTCAGGATTACTGTGCTCCAGCAGGACCCTGTGAAGTACGATGGTGTCTATAGGGTTCTGTCCTCCCCTAGGCCCCTGCCATAGTTTTTTTGCTGTCCCTGGGGAACTAGAACCCTCATAGAAGTTGGGATGGCATTCTGTGCCAAAGTGGGGAAAGAATTCATTTTCCCTGTTCTGTGCCATGAAGCCCTTCCTGAATGTACTTCTTTGTTTTGGACTGCAGAACTTGACTCTCCATTGGTTTTGAGTTCATCCATGGCCTGGGCAGGTGACTAGACACTGGCTATTCTTTCCACTGAGAGGTGTTTTTCATTCTTGACATTCGCACAAAAGCATATCCTAGCAGGCTCTTTCTGGGGCAAATCATCTCATGCAAATGGACAACTGTGGAGGGGACTCCGTCAACCTCACCTGACCAATTGGGAATCTCAGTTTAAGCTCAGAAAGGACCACCCATGTATACATACTGTCTTCCTGTGGATCTCCTGTGTTAGTTCAGCTCGTCTACTGGGCTGTCTCGCTAACACTGTCCTCCCTCACTGCTCAGTGTTTATTCCCCAGGGAACAGTGTTGGAGTGAAAAAGGACTATTTTCCATTCAAGGGTGTAGACTCAGCTAGAATCAAAGAGAGCTCCTATCTTAACTGCTATCTTCTTGACTTAGTAGATACAAAAATATTTAGGATTTGCATTAAGATGCAAATGCCAGTTACTATAACAAAGACTCCAAAATAACTGTGGTGTATGCAAGCCAATTTTGAGAGAAATATTGGGCTCAGAGCTGATATGGCATCTCTACCACCCCATTGCCTTTTATCTTATTGCTCTGCCATACTCAACAGGCAGCTTCAGTCCCTGTGTGCAGTATAGCTAGCTCTCCCCAACGTGTTCATACCAAGCCAGCGAGGGGGCTGGAAGAATGGGGGAAAACACTCATTTCCTTTTCTAGGCATGACAGGAAGTTAATTTTGACTTAATAATTTTGACTTAAATCCTATTAGCCTGACTTTAATGTCTTTGCCCCACTTAGCTATAAGGGAGGCTGGGAAGTGTGGTCTTTATCCTAGACAGCCACAAGATTAGGAAGAGCTTCTGCTATCAGAACAGGATTATAGACATTGGGGAACAACCAGCAGAATCAGATAGAATGCCCTCTAGCTTTGGGGCCAAGAAGGAGTGCTATAATTTGGGGCAGTGGTTCTCAACTGGGGGCAGTTTCTGGAGATATCATTATTTGTCTTAACTGCGGAGGTGCCTACTACTGGAATCCAGTGGGTAGATGCTGCTAAACATACTCCAGTGCACAGGGCAGCACCTCTGCCCACAACCAAACAAATACTCAGCCTAAAATGTCAGCAGTGCTGAGGCTGAGAAACCCTGCCTTGAGGATATATCTTTACAAAGTCATGGCCCACCACATGTGAACAATGTCTTGGCTTTCATTTGTGCTTTTACAAGAAAATGTCTTTTTTTTTTTTTTTTTAAGATTTATTTATTTATTCATGAGAGACATAGGGAGAGAGGCAGAAGGAGAAGCAGGCAGGCTTTCTGTGGGAGCCCGATGCGGGACTCGATCCTGAAACTCCAGGATCATGCCCTGAGCCGAAGGCAGACGCTCAACCACTGAGACACCCAGGCGTCCCTATAAGAAACTTTCTAAGACTAGTGTCCCCTCAGGTGAGATTTGGGTGATGTTGGTGTGCTTCCAATAAATGAGAATTCGAACTTGCTATGGTTTGCACATTTGTGTCCCCTCCTCCCAAAATTCATATATTAAAATCCTAATGCTGGATGTGTTGATGTTAGGAGGTTGGATCTTTGGGAGGTGCTTAGATCCTGAGGTTGGAGCCCTCATGAATAGACCTACAGCCCTCCCTTGCTCCTTCTACCATGTGAGGACACAGTGAAAAACCACTGGCTGTGAACCTCATCCAACTTTACTGGCACTTTGATCTTAAACTTCCAGCTTTCAGAGCTACAAGAAATAAATTCCTTTTCCTAAGAAGACACCCAGTGTGTGTATAGCAGCCTGAGTAGGCTGAGAACAAACTCTATAAGACACCCTTCACTCAGTTTGCCAGAGGTCATGTGAACAAAGGAGTGAAACTTGTCCACACTTGTACACGGTTCCATAGCAGCCATGAGCAACCTGGCTTTAGTCCTGAAGAGGAAGATTTCCTTCTTTGGGTTTTCCCAAGCTATTTAATAATATATAATATACCACTAATCCAGAGGAAAGAAGGAAATCTATTCAATTAAAGACAAGTGTAATTTTGTACAACTAATCATAGTCTTCTTAAGGGAAATAAAAATAATTTGTTTTCTGTAAGAAGGAAACTGTAATTATTTGGTGAGAGAGGGAAAACCACTCATTAGTATATCATTTTTACTCTGAATGTGGTGAAATAGATTACAGCTTTTGCTGTTAGTCTTAGGCATGAAAAGCTGAGTGTTAAATTTTGTTATTTCTGGTTCTGATAATCCACTTTGATGGTAGATTAGAAATGCAGTTTGGCTTTTCAGGACATAAATCTCAAATAGTCAACATGAGAGAATAGCACCCAACCCTCCAGAGAGATTTCTAACATGAGATGATGACACCTGTTAATAAACTCAGGATTAGTGATGTAACTTGTCCTTGGTTCTGCCAGAAAACACAGGGAAATACCCCATTCACTACAGCGACCACTCAGAAGTTGTGTTCTATAAATCTGGAAAATCAACTTCTGGAAATTCTCCCCTAGGATGGTGATATATGATATGTCAGCCATGCCTCAGAGAAACCTTTTATTATTTTAGGTTGTTATTTAGCCATCAGACATTTTTTCTTGTGGGCAGAAGCAAGAATATTGTTCCTTGTTTCCTACTTCCCTAGATATGAGGGACAGTCTAGGTTCTTCATAGGACTTTATAGTCACATCTCTTAAAATATCCATTTCACAGTGAATCCCAGACTGCTTTTGCATTTTTGCTCCATTTCTGTCTACTGTTTTACTTTTCATATCATTGTTTTTCCAATTAGTGCATATCTTGAGGAGAATTTTCACATCTTGTACTTTGTTGCTCCCAAGACATCTGATAGATTTCCTTCTCTATGTATTATATCTTTATGGGGTTCTGTGTTTTAGTTTTGCTTAAAACTATGGTTATTAAGCATGTTCTTGGAGTCATAATTACACTTATCACCATTGTGAGATTGTGTGCCATTGTTCTTACTTATGGCATAGAAAAGAATTTGGAACATAAAAGAAAATAAAAGAGCTGGATTTTATGTGATTAGGAGATATTTTAAGTAAGGAAATAAGTGCATATATATATATATATATAATAAAACAATATACAGAACTTTAATATGATGTATCTGCTGATATCTAGTAGAGATCATTTAAAGCAAAATATATCTGAAGTGTTAAGTTTATGTAGCAATAAAGGAAAACTTAAGAACTCTGATTATTTGTCAGGTGGAAGGAGCATAACCTCAGGCATCCACACGAAGACCTGAGCCCCTTGTCATGTTTCACAATTTATTGCCTGTGTGTTCATGAGCAAGTTACTTTTTAACCTAGATAAGCCTCAATTTCCCTATACATAGCATGAGGATTACAGTATCTTCCTTTTAAGAGTATTGTGAGTATTAAATTAAACAAATTCACGTATAAAACACCCAGCATTGTGCCTGGCAGTGTCAGAGTTCTTGGGTTGCAAGCAGAACAGAAACCAACATTGCCAAACTTAACAGAGAAAAGCATATCTCTTAGATATATTGGATACCTCATGGAATCAAGGAAGAAATGAATGACCCAGTTTGAGAACTGGGAGACTCTTGTCCTCTCAACAGCAGGAAGTTCTGACTGTTTTCTGGGTCCAAGTTCATGGATAAGTAAAATCTTCTCCAGCCAGTCTCAGTTCTTGTCAAGATTTAAATTCCCAGGAAAGAGACACTTATTGTTCTCAGTTAGGTCACCTGATTTTATGAAGTTCTGGGGAGTAGGGTTGAGTCATTGGCAGCTTCACCAGGACCATACAGAAAGTGGGAATAACATTCTCTGTAGGAAATGGAGACACTGATACTGAAAGAAAAAAGAGAAGGTATTTGGAGAAGACAAATCATAGATTTCCCCTATATCAGCACATAGTAGGTGCTCAGTTAATGTTCATTTCCTTTTGGTCATCCATTTAAAAATTTTTTAAACAAATTTTATTTATTTATTTGAGAGAAAGAGAGAGGGCATGTTGGGGCAGGGGGAGGAGCAGGAGAGGGAGAGAAAGAAGGGAAAGAATCTCAGGCAGACCCTGCCCTGAGTGTGGAGCCAAATACAGAACTCGATCTTACGACCCTGAGATCATGACCTGAGCTGAAATCAAGAGTTAGACACTTAACCTACTGAGTCACGCAGGTGTCCAGGTCATCCATTTAAACCCTTTCTGCTTATACCTTTATGTAAAACTTACTGTGTGTGTGTGTGTGTGTGTGTGTGTGTGTGTGTGTGTGTGTAACATTATGGTTTCTAGCAGTTGGTATTTTTTTTTATTATTCATAGAGACACACAGAGAGAGAGAGACAGAGACAGAGACAGAGACACAGGCAGAGGGAGAAGCAGGCTCCATGCAGGGAGCCCGACGTGGGACTCCATCCCTGGCCTCCAGGATCACACCCCAGGCTGCAGGCGGCCCTAAACCGCTGCGCCACAGGGGCTGCCCTAGCAGTTGATATTTTTAACAGTGGGTAAGCTAAGACTCTTATACTCTTTTTTATCCCCTTCCCATGATTGTCTTCTGTCTCATCCTTGACACTTTCCATTATTCAGTGAAGACTTTGGTATCTGTCTTATAGTCTCCCTTTCTACTGAGCCCTATCATCAGCTTGGTTGAACTTCATGTCAGTATGGTCACCCATTTCTGCAATACTAGGCCTCTCACTCTGTTAACTCTTCTTTGCCAGTGACCTCATCCTCCATTTCTAACTTAGTCATTTATTCCCAAAATTGTCTAGAAAATCACCAATATACATCATTTCTTTTCTGATCACCAGCAGCCTCCTAGCCTTCTATCTTGCTTTCTCAACTACTCTCATATGCATTTTTACCTCATATTATCTCGTCCTAATATCTTCCATGGTCCAACATTTCAGTCACTCTCTTGCCCATCACTGAATTGCCTGAATTGTTCATGTTTCACATGTGGCATGAAAAAAATCAACATCTCTGAGTAATCTCAGTAGCACCTGGCTGCAGAGTGCATTTCCTGGGAAAATGACAGTCATCAGGCTCAAATGGACCCTCAGTATCGTCCAGTAATCCTACATGTTTCTCTGGTCAGTTTGTATTTCCACTCTCTGTATTAAATTGTTCTGTTAAAATACTTTTTAAAATCCATGTCATGTTGATTTTGTTCTAGAATATCTCTTAAACTCAGTGACTTTCCTCTATACTCACTCTAGCCACCCCAATCTAATCCACCATAATCTCATTTTGGATTACTACAATGGCCTCCTATTTGGTTCCCATACATCATCCCTTATTCTGTCTCAATTCATCTTCCCTAGTGTATCCAGGTTCATCTTTTAAGACTCTTCTATGGCTTTCTCTTTTCTTTGAGATAAACTTCAAAATCTGCAATGAGTCCTATAAGGCCTAGTAAAATCTATCCCATATTTTTTCTTTCTTTCTTTCCTTAAAGACATTCATTTATTTTTTAAAAGATTTTATTTACTTATTTGACAGAGAGAGTACAAGCAGGGGAAGTGAGAGAGGAAGAAGCATACTCCTTGCTGAGCAGGGAGCCCGATGCGGGCCTCAATCCTAAGACCCTGGGATCAGAACCCGAGCTGAGGGCAGAAATTTTAACCTATTGAGCTACCCAGGTGCTCCCTTTATTAACAGGTGCTTGCTGTTTGTTGACTTTTTTGTAAAAATCAAGCGAAACTTTTTTTTTAAGATTTTATTTTTCAGATAATCTCTACACCCAATATGGGGCCCAAACTCACAACCCTAAGATCAAGAGTTGCATGCTGAGCCAGCCAGACACCCCCAAGTTGTAAACTTTTATTACAAATTGAAAATGAGTTTCTTAAAAATCTTAAGGTGACTAGATATGAAATGATTTTAAAATCCTTTAAAAGTGTATTGAGAAAAACTTGCCTTTTTTTAAAAACCACATTTATCTTTACTAAAAAGAAACACTTTTAGGCAGAAATAATTTAAAAAACCCATGCCGCATAAATAATACAGAGAGCCCTATTTATCTGGTCAATGGGCAAAAGCACTTAAGGTCTTCAGCTCCAACCTTTTGTGCATTTCTTATTGCTGGAATTTCATATTCATTTCTTCTTGTTGGATGAGTAAACCAGACGATGGTAGAGATGATGAGTTACCTATTTACTCAGCCCTGACCTTCTCAGCCTCTGAGCAGACACATTCTCAGCTGGTGGATCAGGCTGCTTTTGTCTCTTTGTCATTGGTGAGTTAGGGTTTTCTGGGAGTCTTTGTGGATAATTGAAGTTGTGCTGGTACTGACGTTAAAATGGGTGCTGACCTTCGGTCTCATCCCCTTGATTTTCCTTATCTTTCCTATATTGCCATCCTCTCTAGGCTGTCTCTGGTGAGGAGGAACCCTGTGGAATCATGGTCTACAATCTTGATGCATATTCTGTCTCACTGGTCTACCTTGTTCTCCTGCACCCTACCTGTCAGCTCCTTCCACCACTTGTCCCTGCACAAGAGGGTTGATGCTCCTAGGGTCTTCATGTACTAAGTTGGGAACTGTGCCCAGCCCTCTTTCTTTCCCCATTTTCACTGTTCAGCTACTTCTGCAGGAAATTGCATGAAAGACTCATGCAACATGGATAGTGTGGGTAATGGGACCCTCCACTGTTGTATTTACAGCCTTGCACTGGAGCTGTACCAGGGGCTGTCACATTTCCCTTTTTTCCTTCGACAATGTCAAACCATAATCTCTTCATTTCAAACAGTGCAAAGGGACTTCCTGGGGATTATTCTTGTTTATGGCAGTCTGGTGTACAAATGCATCTCCTTGATGTCATTCCTGTTGATGAAACCATACTCATTTCTTTTTTTTTAAGATTTTATTTATTTTTTTTGAGAGAGAGCGAGAAGTGAGTGGGGGGAGAAGAGTGCATGAGCAGGAGGAGGAGCAGAGGGAGAGGGAGAAGGAAACTCCCCACTGAGCAGGAAGCCCAGTACCCATGGGGCTCAATCTCTGGACTCTGAGATCATGACCTGAGCAGAAGGCAGACATTTAACCAACAGAGCCACCTGGGTGCCCCTTCCCCGTTTTTTTTTTTTTTTTTAAGTTCTAATTTTAATTCCAGTTAGTTAACATACAGTGCAATTTTTCAGAGGTTTAATATAGTAATTCAACACTTCCAAACATCACCCAGTGCTTATCCCATGTACCCTCCCTAATCCCCATCACCTGTTTCCCCCATTCACCCAAACACCTCCCCTCTGGTAACCATCAGTTTGTTCTTTACACTTGAGAGTGTTTCTTAGTTTGCCTCTCCCCCTTTTTCCCTTTGCTTGTTTGTTTTATTTCTTAAATTCAACATGTGAGTGAAATCATGTGGTATTTGTCTTTCTGACTTAGTTCACTTAGCATAATACATTCTAGCTCCATCCACATCATTGCAAATGGCAAGATTTCATTCTTTTTTATGGCTAAATAATAGTCCATTATATAAATAGGTCACATCTTCTGTATCCACTTCTGACATGTATTGTTCCCCAAACCTTTGATGCAATGACCTTATCCCCATGGGCAGGTGCCACCAATGTTGTATTGCCTGAACCCTCTCTCTGTGCTCCTACCCCTGCCAGTGGTGTGGAAGTGACAGGCTTATTGTTGGCAGTGCTGAGGACAGGAAGCTGCTGGGTCCTGGCCTTGTCTGTCATCGTTGTGGTAATGGTGACTAGGGCAGGTGGGGGCTCCTTCCAGGGTGTAATGGTAACAATCCCACAATGGCTCATGCTTATTCTTTTTTGTTTTGTTTTATTTTACTGTTCCCCTCTCTCTCAAGCTTCTGCACATTAGTCCAATGTTCACTTTCTAGAACAGTTTCCATCTCAGATGATTACCAGTTAGGTACTTAGACCTCTCTTCTCCATCCCAACCCCAACCCTACTGCCTTCTCCACTTGAATAGCTCTTTCCCACTCTTTCTCACCAAGTGTTGGCATATTACTTCCTTAGGGAATTTATCTTGATTGCCTAGGCTAGGTTACCTCCATTGTGCATTTCTATGGCTCCTCCACTTGTGGTTTTCTTTCATAACATTTGTCACAACTGTAAATACTTGTTCCAGTATCTACCTTCTCTGCTGGAATCTAAGCTTTATAAGAGCGATAACTGTTGTTCACCACTATTTCCTGAGGTCTTAACACAGTGAAGGGAATGCAATGATGGAATGTCTTCTGACTGTGTAACTGTGGGCCTATGCCTCCAATGAGCCACACTCAATTATTCTACTGCCTTGGAAAACAGAGGTCTTTCCCCGTGCTTGAAAAATACAATGTAAGTAAATAGAATTTTCTCAATTTAACTTTTTCTGCAATTATTATTTTAAAACTTTGCCTTGACTCCTCAGCAATAGCTAGGTAATCTCTCAAATTATCAAAGAAGTACCCCTCAAAGATTAATAGAAAACTTGAAAATAGCTAATCACACATAGTTTTAGAGTTAGCCTTCTTTTCATTTATGTGGACCTGTGTTCATGATATATTTTTTTAAATATTGGATATGTATAATATGTGATATATATTTTCTGCTACTAAGAATATTCTTAGATTATGTAATGAAATCAAATATATTGCTATTTTGTGATGCTTCACAACAATTCCATGTCTTCCAAGTGCTATTTATACTATTGCTGGGAAGTTGGTTTGTGTTAACATTTCTACTTTGCAGGTGACATGAGGATGAGACATTCCTGCAGTAATTCAGTATCTAATGCTTTAAGCATCTATCTATTTTTGTTTGGTTCCCCACTTTATCAATAGCTTCACAACAGCTCCAAAAATTGCATATTAGTCTAGAATTATGCCAAAAAAGGAAAAGGCAGAGGTGATAGATGCTGACAGGGAAATACACTTTATCATGTATTTCAGTAGCATTCTGAGGACTGGAATTAGAAACATATTTGATAATCCTTTATAAATAAAAAATCTTGTCTGAGTTGAACTCTTAAGTGACAAATGTATTTTTTTTTTCATTGACTTGAAAGGAGTGAAAGGGGTGGAAGTTAGAAACCAAAAATGTGATTGAAAGGTGAATCCTCTTGTACTGTTGGTGGGAATGTGAACTGGTGCAGCCACTCTGGAAAACTGTGTGGCAGTTCCTCAAAGGGTTAAAAATAGATCTGCCCTACGACCCAGCAATTGCACTGCTGGGGATTTACCCCAAAGATACAGATGTAGTGAAATGCCGGGACACCTGCACCCCGATGTTTCTAGCAGCAATGTCCACAATAGCCAAACTGTGGAAGGAGCCTCGGTGTCCATCGAAAGATGAATGGATAAAGAAGATGCGGTCTAATGTGTACAATGGAATATTCCTCAGCCATTAGAAACGACAAATACCCACCATTTGGTTTGACGTGGATGGAACTGGAGGGAATTATGCTGAGTGAAATAAGTCAAATCAGAGAAGGACAAACATTATATGGTCTCATTCATTAGGGGAATATAAAAAATAGTGAAAGGGAATAAAGGGGAAAGGGGAAAAAATGAGTGGGAAATATCAGAAAGAGAGACAGAACATGAGAGACTCCTAACTCTGGGAAACGAACAAGGGGAGGCAGAAAGGGAGGTGGGTGAGGGGGTCGGGGAGACTGGGTGACAGGCACTGAGGGGGGCATTTGATGGGATGAGCACTGGGTGTTATTCTATATGTTGGTAAATTGAACACCAATAAAAAATAAATAAAAACAAAAACAAAAATGTGTTTGATATTTTGGTAAAATACAAGAAGTAGCAGATATCAGAAGCAAAAAACAAGCTGAAGAAGAGTGCTTTTTAGGGACGCCTGGGTGGCTCAGCAGTTGGGCATCTGCTTTTGGCTCAGGGCGTAATCCCGGGGTCCCAGAATTGAGTCCCATATCGGGTTCCCTGCATGAAGCCTGCTTCTACCTCTGCCTGTGTCTCTGCCTCTGTGTGTGTGTGTGTGTGTCTCATGAATAAATAAATAAAATCTTAAAAAAAAAAAGAATGCTTTTTAGACTGAGAAACCAGAAGAATGGTGTAAGACAAGACTCTAAGTGGCGAATGACTGAGCCATGGCTTTTTTTTTTAAAGATTTATTTATGTATTTATTCATGATAGACATAGTGAGAGAGAGAGAGAGGCAGAGACACAGGAGGAGGGAGAAGCAGGCTCCATGCAGGGAGCCCGACGTGGGACTCGATCCCGGGTCTCCAGGATCGCGCCCTGGGCCAAAGGCAGGCGCCAAACCGCTGAGCCACCCAGGGATCCCCTAGCCATGGCTTTTAATGCATATGCTCAGAGAGCCTACTGAAAGAAAGTACTAGTAACTACTAGTAATTATGAAGCATTGTTCTATATGCTTTATGTTGTATGGACTCATCTCATGCTTGTGAATAACCTCATGTGTATGTTTTTTCCCCCCATTTTTCTAATAGATTTTAACCTGGAGAGTTTAATAACTTATTCAAGATCACTCAGTTGTTGGTACAGCCAGAATAGTTTAACTCTAGTTAGACATGATGCTATATTGCCAATCTTATATTTACTTTTAGAGTCTTGCCTAAAATAGCAGACTGTCTTCACTTTGACTGAAAAATATTCATGTTTTAGTTTGTTACCCTCTAAGCAAATTTTTTTCAACTGATTTACTCTGTCTCTGTTCTGCAGAAAGGAAAAGGTTATTTTATATAGTTTTGGTTAAGGATAATCTACTTTATTCTCATTTACTTTAAATTAATATAGTCTAGGGGTTAGCCTAATAAATTAGCCAGATATATTAATATGTCAATCTTAAACATAAGAAGATGAATTCTCGCCTATTTTTTTCCACTCATAGGTTATGTTGGGACCTGTAAATATTTGCTCTTTAGTGTCCTAACTTAAGCAAATTATGAGTTCTGCTCCCCCTCTATTATTCCTTATAGTATAGGCACTTGTTTTACTTTTTAAAATAATTCATGTGTCTCACCTCAGATATCATCACTTCCTTTTAGATTTCTCTACATATTATATGCTACATGCTGTTTTGAGACCCACTACTGCTTACTTAGAACAACATATATATGTATATAGATTTCATGGAACATTGGGTTCAGCTACTTTAGGAAGAAAAACACAGTAGTCTGTTAAGGAGACTAAATGATGTACATTTTGCACTTAAAACAAGTGATTATTTTTTCCCCAGGATCAGGAATAAGATAAAGATGCCTGATCCTGTCACTTGTGTTCAGCATTGTATTGGAAGTTCTAGCCAGAGCAATTAGGGAAGAAAAATAAATAAAGAACATCCAGGTTGGAAAGGAAGAAGTAAAGTTGTCACTATTTGACAACATGATATGTGTATATATTTATATATCCCTGGAGATGCCACAGAAAAGCCCTGTTAGAACTAAGACATGAATTCAGTAAAACTGCAGCATACAAAACCAATATAAAAATCTTGCATTTCTAAACACTGATGACAAACTATAAGAAAGAAAATTTTTTTCTGGTTCTTTTATGCTTTTTAAATTTTTTATTTTTTAATTTAAATTCAATTAATTAACATACAGTGTATTATTACTGTCAGAAGTAGAGGTGAGTGATTCATCAGTCTTTTTTTTAAATTTTTTTTTAATTTATTTATGATAGTCACACAGAGACAGAGAGAGAGAGAGAGGCAGAGACACAGGCAGAGGGAGAAGCAGGCTCCATGCACCAGGAGCCCGATGTGGGATTCAATCCCAGGTCTCTAGGATCGCGCCCTGGGCCAAAGGCAGGCGCTAAACCGCTGCGCCACCCAGGGATCCTGATTCATCAGTCTTATATAATACCCAGGGCTCATTCCTACATGTTCCTTCCTTAATGTTCATCACCCAGTTACCCCATCCCCCCACCTCGCTCCCCTCCCGCAACCCTCAGTTTGTTTCCTATGTTTAAGAGTCTCTTATGGTTTGTCTTCCTCTCTGATTTTGCCTTGCTTTACTTTTCCTCCCCTTCCCCTATGATCCTCTGTTTTGTTTCTTAAATTCCACATATGACTGAGATCATATGATAACTTTCTCTGACTGATTTATTTCACTTCTATATGAATGAGAAATTATGAAAATAGTTCCATTTACAATAACATTAGGAAGAATAAAAGACTTAGGAGTAAATTAAACCAAGACCAGTATACTGAAAACTATGACATTGATGAAAGAAATTGAGGAAGAAACAAATAAATAGAAAGATATTCCATGCTCACAGATTGCAAGAATTAATACTGTTAAAAAGTCTATACTGGGCAGCCTGGGTGGCTCAGCGGTTTAGCACTGCTTCAGCCCAGGGCGTGATCCTGGAGACTCGGGATCGAGTCCCATGTAGGGTTCCCTGCATGAAATCTGTTTCTCCCTTTGCCTGTGTCTCTGCCTCTCTGTTTCTCTGTGTTTCTCTCACGAATAAATAAAATCTTTAAAAAAATAAAAATAAAACGTCTACACTACCCAAAGCAATCTACAAATTCAATGCAATCCATATGGAATTAAAATTCCAATGGCCTTTTCACAGAAAAGTGAAACAAAGTTAGAGCAAACAGTTCTAAACTTTGCATGAAATCACAGAAGAATTGAACAAAGTAATCTTGAAGAAAAGGAACAAATTTGGAAGCATCATGCTCCCTGATTTCAAACTATATTTCAAGGCCGAGATAATCAAAATAGTATAGTACCAACATAAAAACAGAGACATAGCTGAACAGAACAAAATTAAGGCCCCAGAAACAAACCTTTGCACATTTGATTAATTAATTTATGACAGAGGAGCCAGGAATATATAATGGGAAAAGGACAGTCTTTTCAATAAGTGGTGTCAGGAAAACTGGCCAGCCACATGAAGCTGGACAACTAGCCTAAACCATACACAAAACTAGCTCAAAGTGGTTTAAGGACTTAAGTATAAGACCTGAAATCACAAAACTCTTTGAAGAAAATATGTAAGTTCCTTGACGTTGGTTTCAGTGATGATTTTTTGGATTTGACACTAAAAGCAAAGGAAACAAAAGAAAAATATGTGAGTGGACCACATCAAACTAAAAAGCTTCTGCACAGCAAAGGAAACCACCAATAAAATGAAAAGGCAACTAGGATGCCTGGGTTGTTCAGCGGTTGAGCTCTGCCTTTGGCTCAGGGCATGATCCCAGGATCCGGAATTGAGTCCCACATCAGGCTCCTGGCAGGAAGCCTGCTTCTCCTTCTGCCTGTTACCTGTGTCTCTACCTCTCTCTCTCTCTGTGTCTCTCATGAATAAATAAATAAAATCTTAAAAAGAAAATCAAAAGGCAACCTACTGCATGGAAGAAAAATATTTGCAAATCATGTATTTGATAAGGGGCTAATATCCAAAATATATAAAGCACAAAAAAATTGATTAAAAACTGGGCAGAAGATCTGAAGAAAGATTTTCCAAAGAAGATATACCTGAAAAGATGCTCTACATTAGTAATCATCGGAGGATTATAAACCCAGACCACAATGAGGTACCACCTTATACCTGTTAAAATGTCTATTATCAAAAAGACTTGGAATAACAAGTGTTGGTAAGGATGCAGAGAAAATGGAACCCTTGGGCACTGCTGGTGGGAATGTAAATTGGTGTTGCCACTGTGGAAAAAAAGTATCAAAAAATAAAAAATAGGACTACCATATGATCCAGCAATTCCACTTCTGTGTGTTTATCCAGAGAAAACAAAACCGGTAACTTAAAAAGATATGCACCCCCATGAACATGGGGCAGCATTATTTACAATAGACAAGACATGGATGCAACCTGTGTCCACTGATAGATGGATAAAGAAATTGTAGTACATATGCATGCGTGCACGTGCACACACACGCACACGGAATAATATTCAGCTATAAAAAGAACAAAATCTTGCCATTTGTGACAACATAGATGGACCTTGAGGGTGCTATGCTCAGTGAAATAAGCCAGGGAAAAGTATTGTATGATCTCACTCATATGTGGAATCTAAAAGTACATCATACATACATAAAACCAAGATACAGAGAACAGATTTGTGGTTGCTAGGGATGGGGGGTAGGAGAAACGGGTGAACTAATTTTGTTTTTGTTTCTAGTTTATTTATTTTATTTGAGAGAGGGAGAGAGAGAGAGCAAGGGCACATGCATTTGTGAAGTTGTAGCAGGTAGGGGAAAAGGGAGAGGGAGAAGCAGATTCCCTGCTGAGCAGGGAGCCAGATTGGGCTTGATGCCGGGGGACCTGGAGATCACAACCTGAGCCAAAGGCAGATGGTCAACCAATTGAGTCACCCAGTGTCCTATTTTTGTTTTTAGTTTAAATAAGTTGAGGGGGCAGCTCCAGTGGCTCAGCGGTTTAACGCTGCCTTCAGCCTGGGGCCTGATCCTGGAGGCCCAGGATCGAGTCCCACGTTGGGCTCCCTGCATGGAACCTGCTTCTCCCTCTGCCTCTCTCTCTGTATCTCTCATGAATAAATAAATAAAATCTTAAAAAAAAAAAATAAGTTGAGGATTTTTAAAAAGTGTTTAATTTTAGTAAAGATCACCCAGGAGGATAATGTTTGTATGGGTCTATCCGGCCCGTGGGGGAATACTGCCCATCCTGTCTGCTTTAATAACAGCCTCCCACTCTGAGCCCCGATGGCAGGGGGAGTTTGGCTAAGGTTGTACCTTGAGAATCTGAGCATCCCACTCACACAGCACCACTTTCAATCTATCACCTGGCTCACGACCAGTCAAATTTCCTGTCTTAAACAAAACGAGATAGACGTTGGCCCCTTGAACTGAAAAGTGCTATTGGGCTAGAGTGGATATTTCAATTCTATGTGTAAATAGAGAAAGCGGGTCTGTAGGAAGAAGTGGAGATTTTGAACAGGGGAGAGATCTTGAGAGATTTTGAACAGGGGAGAGATCTAAGAAGGGAGATCTTGTGACCATAGAGAGCAGGGAGGTGGCTGAGAGAAGTGCTGCTACATACAGTCTCGAGGCTTCCCAGTGATCAGTTCCTGTTCCTACGGGGCCCTGCTTGCTTCCTTCTGATGGAATGTCCCATACAATAATCCCTGGGTATTTGAATTACTTTAGTGGCTTTCTCTTTCCTGCAGCAGAAAAATCTTGAATATAATTCCGACTACCTAAAGACTTTCCAGATTTGGCATTATGTGGATGTAGCAGATTTCCAGGGCTCCAGGAGGATCACGTGGAGACACTGTAGCACAGTGCCTATAGCCATATTGCTTGGGTAGAAATCTCAGTTCTGCTGCTTATTGGTTGTGTGATCTTGGACAATTTAAGCCCTCTATGCTTTGGTTTCCTTGTTTGTTTGCAAACACAAGGATAACATTTTTCTACATCACAGTTTGTTGTGAGGACGAAACACATGTAAACAGTGTACTTGGCATTTAAATATTTAAGTATCCAATGAGCATTAGCTGTTATTTTAGTGAGGCTTTAGTTTTACACATACATATACACATGTATGTACATATATACAAATATGATAATGTACACATGCCTATAATATAAACAAACCTATAATAAAATATAGCTTATATGTATATACCTATGCATACATACATATAAAGAGATGTACACACACACACCCATTACCCAGCCCAGATCTGAAGCTCTAAGCTCCCGACAGTACTCTGTCCACATTTATATTACAGCCTTCATCACACTGCATTACAGCCTATTTATGTATCATTTTTCTCAATACATGTGAGCTTCACAATTCAGGTAATTACCTTCTTTATTCCCTATCCCCAGAGCTTTGTGTCTGGTACTGAGGATATTCCTGGGCTTACAGCAGATTTATATTGTTGGGTAGGTAGATGCTAGATGATACTTCACTATTAGATTATCATCCCTTTAGTTTAACACTTGGCTCTCCATTAAATTCACACGTCCCTAAGTGACTTAACACTTCATGCTGTTGTATTATTTACCACTTAGAGGAAATGAATTTCAAAGTCCTTGCCGAAAGTGGGCTCTGGCAAAAGTGTAGGAGAGAGATTTTCGGAGTCTGGATGTCTGTGAGCAATGGGCAAATAAAGCATGTGAGATTCGTGGCGTTCATTCTTCTGTTCTGGAATAGTTCTCTTAGTAATATTTCTCTTCCCAACTCAACTTATGTGATCAGCAGTGGCTGCATGGTATCATCCATCACTGCTTTCAGCATGGTCATAGCAAAGAAGAAAGTGAACAGTCATATTTCATTAGTTTGCTGGGGCTCCAGTAACAAAATTCCGCAGTCTTAGTGGCTTAAACAACATAATTGTATTTTCTCATAGTACTGGAGGCTAGAAGTCTAAGATCAAGATGCCATCAGTGTCGGTTTCTGGTAAGGCTTCTCTTTCTGGCTTGCAGACAGTTGCCTTCCTGCTATGTCCTTACATGGCCTTTTCTCTGTGCACACATAGAGGGAGAGAGAAAAAGGAAAAGAGAACTCTCTGGTATCTCTTCCTCTTCCCAAAGGAAACCAGTGCTATCGGAATAGGGTCTCATCTTTGCTATAGACTGAATGTTTGTGGCCTCCAAGATTCATGTGTTGAAATCCTAACTCCCAGTGTGCTGGTATTAGGAGGTGTGGCCTTTGAGAGGCAGTTCGGTTTTGAGGGCAGAGCTCTTATGGATGGGATTAGTGCTCTTATAAAAGAGATTACAGAGAGCTCCCTTGCCTCTACTGCCATGTAAGGTTATGGGGAGACCATGGTCACCTACAAAACAGGAGGAGGGTTCTCACCAGACACTGAATCTGCCACTGCCTTGATCTTGGACTTTCCAGTCTCCAGAACTGTGAGAAATAAATTTTGTTGTTTATAAGCTACCCGATCTGTGAAATTTTGTTGTAGCAGTTTTTCTGACCCCATTTAACCTTAATTGCCTCTTTAAAAGCCTATTCCATTGCGAGTTAGAGCTTCAACTTATGAATCTTGGTAGCAGGGGAGACACAATTCAGTCCACAACACATGTTAGTCCCAATTGGAAACATATTTTAATTAAGAGTTGGAGTGTGTGTATCTGAGAGGCCCAAGCTTTATATTCTGCATTACTCTGTGATCAAAATCAAAGCAGAGGGATGGGTCTCTCTGGCCTACAGATGAGTAACAGAAAGCAGTGATCCCTGCAATCCCATTTGCAGGTACAGGCTGGAAATGCAGAAGCCAGTACATTTCAGGTCAGTCTCAGATGTTAAAACCACACAGTGGAGATTCACGTTTCCCCAGGTGAACTTGGAAGAGTCAGAATGTGCAGAGTGCAACTCCAGTGAGGAATGCCAGACAGAGTCCATGGAGGAGGTGGGATGTCCCAGAGTTGTGCCAAGGTCCCTGATACAGATCTATCAGCCAGAGGAGTGGCAGGGCCAGGATGGGAAAAGCTCACTTAAGTCTGGGAAATGCAGCAGGTGAGTTGAGAGTCAAGTGAGACTGTCCAGCAAGAAGAGCAGAGCAAGAAATGTACCAAAGAAACAAAGAGATGGAAATGGAATGATAGGAGGATAGGGTCAACGGCCTGAGGCCAGCCTCAGAACTAATTTTGAGAACACTGAGTTCTTTTATGTGGGCCTTGGCAGACATACTATAACAAGGGCTTAACTCTAAGTATCTAGAACTGGCCTTGTACCATTAGAAAAATTTTGGCAGATAAAAAAAAAAAAAGAAGTTTCATTAAATTGCAGGCATTATACCCTTGCATGGTACTTCCTCATGAAATGTCCAAGCTCAGTGATCTCATCCAGCAGTAATACTAACCCTACTTTGACTAACAATCTCTTTCATCATGAAAAGTGAATTTTTTAATTAGAATTTTAATTGATGTGTGAATTATGCTACCTTCTAGTTAACCTTGTAATATACAAGTGGATAGTAACTCTACTTACCATTCTTTGTAATATTTCTTAGTTATTCCTTTAATTTATAAACATTACATCCTCAAAGAAGCCTTCTCTGACCTTGGATCCCCACATGGGATCAAAGCCCCCCAGTTACACCCTCTCTTAGCAGCCTGTACTTCTCCTTTATAGGTCTTCCCACCATTGCAATTAAATAGTAATTGCATGATTAATTGTTTAATGTCTGTCTTCCTTGCCAGATTATTTCCCCAATGAAAGCAGGAACCAGGTCTATTTTAATCATGACTATATCTAACACTGATTCTTGCCCATAGCAATAAATTCTTTTTAAGGGAGTTATTTCATTCACTCATTTATTCATCCATTGGCTAATGTACTGAGCGTTCACAAACGCTCAAATCTGTGCTACACACAGGGAAACAGAAATTAATGTGATAGCGTCTGCATGCCAAGAGTTCACAATGTGGTACAGAAAATCCTTAACCATTATAGGTGAAAGTTCCCCTTGAGAACCTGATGAAAACAGTCGTCCCTCTGCCCAGAAACTACACATTTAAAATGGACTTTGTATTTATTTTGCTGTGTTCACAGATTCCTGGGAGTCTGTTCACTGTCTTCCTAAAATTCCCTGAATTCCAAAGTCAAAATCTCCCCATCAAACAGACTTAAAGACACATAAAAAGTAAGGAAAGGAATAAAAGAGGGCATCAGCTTGTCCTGCTATGGATCAGGAAAGGTTTCTGTTGGAAGAGATGCTTGAGCCAGATCTCAAATGATAATGTGATTTTACTGGGAAAAGTGAGAGCATTAGAGATTGCGAAGATAGCTTTTGGAAAAGCACGAAAGTGGGAAGGAACATATTTCAGGGAATTGCAAGTACCTTGTATAGATGAGAATGTGTGATTGGGAAGAAGTTTGGTGGGTGAGAGGTGAGGAGGGTGGTCAGGAGAGGATATTGGAAAGGTTACTGGATCTGAGAGGACTTTGTTCTATCCTGTGCTCCATGGGGAGAGACTGCAGGGTTTATTCCAGGAATGAGAAGATCAGATTTGTATTTTAGAAGGAGCCCTCTGGTGGTGGTGTTGAGAGCAGATCAAAGTCAGCGGTCCTTGAGGCTGGTAGATGAGCTTTCCTAGTGGGGCAATGGGGTTTGCTGAGAGGATGGAGTGATACTTGGGAAGGAGAAGCAGCAGGACTTTGTGACTGATTGGATGGGACTGTGGGAAAGAAGGGAGGAATAAACTTTAAGTTTGTGCCTTAATCAAGTACATTATGGGCAGCCTTGACTCCCTGGCAGTCTTTTTGTCATGAATGCCAACTCAACAAAATAAAAGTGCTCACAGAACACACTTTTTTCTATTCAAGATGAAATAGGCTTTTGTAAATGATGAAAAGTACATTCCTTACAACTTAGATTACATAAATAGATTGGATAGAAGAATGTCAGGAAAACCAACCCTGCTTTTTAATCACAAAAGTTTTATCTGTTGGAGCCACACTGAAGCAGCTTTCTTATCTTTCTTCTTGAGATAAGGGCTGTGTGGAGAAGCCAGGTTGGCCACATGTAGTCTTGGTGGTGCAAGTTGCTGATCACTGCCTGAAGACTTCTGCAGGGAAAGGTGACAGCACATCTATGAACCCACAAAATTGGAAGCACTGTGTACAGTGTGTTGTACAAAGAGGATTCCTGCAAATATTAAATCATAACTATGAATTATAAATAATTTTTCTTTAAATTAGGAATCTTGAGTATTATAAATCTTGACTTGTAATAAAAATACCTGTGAAAGTTACAATTCACTTATAATTAGCTGCAGTTTCAAACCTCCTATGTAGTTGCCTACTGAACAACACAGGTTTGAACTACATGGGTCCATTTATATGTAGATATTTTTCACTAAATACAGTAGAGCACTGTGAATATATATATATATATATATATATATATTTTATTGGAGTTCAATTTGCCAACATATAGCACCCAGTGCTCATCCCATCAAGTGCCCCCCTCAGTGCCCATCACCCAGTCACCCCCAACCCCTGCCCACCTCCCTTTCCACCACCCTTTGTTCGTTTCCCAGAGTTAGGAGTCTCTCATGTTCTGTCTCCCTTTCTGATATTTCCCACTCATTTTTTCTCCTTTCCCCTTTATTCTCTTTCATTATTTTTTATATTCCCCAAATGAATGAGACCATATAATGTTTGTCTTTCTCTGATTGACTTATTTCACTCAGCATAATACCCTCCAGTTCCATCCACGTTGAAGCAAATGGTGCAAGTTGGGTATTTGTGGGTATTTGTCACTTCTAATGGCTGAGTAATATTCCATTGTATACATAAACCATATCTTCTTTATCCATTCATCTTTTGATGGACACCGAGGCTTCTTCCACAGTTTGGCTATTGTGGACATTACTGCTATAAACATCGGGGTGCAGGTGTCCTGGCATTTCACTGCATCTGTATCTTTGGGGTAAATCCCCAGCTGTGCAATTGCTGGGTGTAGGGCAGGTCTATTTTTAACTCTTTGGGAACCTCCACACAGTTTTCCAGAGTGGCTGTACCAGTTCACATTCCTACCAACAGTGCAAGAGGGTTCCCCTTTCTCCACATCCTCTCCAACATTTGTGGTTTCCTGTCTTGTTAATTTTTCCCATTCTCACTGGTGTGAGGTGGTATCTCATTGTGGTTTTGATTTGTATTTCCCTGATGGCCAGTGATGCGGAGCATTTTCTCATATGCTTGTTGGCCATGTCTATGTCTTCTTCTGTGAGATTTCTGTTCATGTCTTTTGCCCATTTCATGATTGGATTGTTTGTTTCTTGGGTGCTGAGTTTAAGAAGTTCTTTATATATCTTGGATACTAGTCCTTTATCTGATAGGTCATTTGCAAATATCTTCTCCCATTCTGTAGGTTGTCTTTTAGTTTTGTTGACTGTATCCTTTGCTGTGCAAAAGCTTCTTATCTTGATGAAGTCCCAATAGTTCATTTTTGCTTTTGTTTCTCTTGCTTTCATGGATGTATTTTGCAAGAAGTTACTGTGGCCAAGTTCAAAAAGGGTGTTGCCTGTGTTCTCCTCTAGGATTTTGATGGAATCTTGTCTCACATTTAGATCTTTCATCCATTTTCAGTTTATCTTTGTGTATGGTGTAAGAGAATGGTCCAGTTTCATTCTTCTGCATGTGGCTGTCCAATTTTCCCAGCACCATTTATTGAAGAGACTGTCTTTTTTCCAGTGGATAGTCTTTCCTCTTTTGTCGAATATTAGTTGACCATAAAGTTGAGGGTCCACTTCTGGATTCTCTATTCTTTTTTTTTTAATTTTTTTAATTTATTTATGATAGTCACAGAGAGAGAGAGGCAGAGACACAGGCAGAAGGAGAAGCAGGCTCCATGCACTGGGAGCCCGATGTGGGATTCGATCCCGGGTCTCCAGGATCGCGCCCTGGGCCAAAGGCAGGCACCAAACCACTGTGCCACCCAGGGATCCCTGGATTCTCTATTCTGTTCCATTGATCTATGTGTTTGTTTTTGTGCCAGTACCACACTGTCTTGATGACCACAGCTTGTAAATATATTTTCTTTATGATTTTTTAAATAACATTTTCTTTTCTCTAGTTTACTTTATTGTAAGAATACAGTATGTAATACATACAACATACAAAATATGTGTTAATTGTCTGTTTATGTTATTGGTTAGTGTTTTCTGGCCCAGAGTAGGCTATTTGTAGTTAAGTCTTGGGGAAATCAAAAGTTCTATGTGGATTTTTGACTGCATGAAGGTCAGTGTCCCTAATCTCTGTATTGCTCAAAGATCCACTATAGTAGGACACTGAGATCTCAACTTTTTTTTTAAAGATTTTATTTTTATTTACTTATTTGAGAGCACATGCAGGACTGGGGCGGGGGCGGGGAGCAGAGGGAGAGTGAGAAAGAATCTGAAGCAGATCTGCTCTAAGCCCAGAGCCTGATGTGGGACTCCATCTCATGGCCACAAGATCATGACCTGAGTCAAAACCAGGAGTTGGACGGTTAATTGACTGAGACACCCAGGTGCCCCTCAAGTAACTTTTTAAAAAACAGCTTTGTTGAGATATATTGCACATACCATACAATTCTTCCATTGAATGTGAACAATACTGCTAATTACTTTCAAAAATATTGTTTTTTAGACATTATTTTTGTAATTAAGTGGTATTCCTCTTGTAACAAACAAACAAAAAGAATGCCAAGTATGTATATTTAAAATTTGTCTAATAGTCCTTACACACAGGAATTTTCTCAGGTGCTTCCGATAATTGGAGTCAAGAGAAAATATATTCTTATGGAAGTTTAAGTGAAAGAAAAGTGTAAAATGTGGTCAACATATTATTGCAAAAGTGACAGGTGTAGTGAGAAGAAAAGACTAATGGCAGACTGTCCTGATGGCTTTCTTCAGTGTCTTGCTTGGGAAAGGAGACCCAGGTTAATTTACAGACTCTCAGTTCACTATCAAGGGGTTAGGGAGAGACTTTCTCTGCCAGTAACCAACCTGGCTAATGGCTGATATGTTGTGATAAGTGTTTTCTCACCCAGGATAGTAGTGGTATCACATCAAGAGGTGAAAAAGGTAAATAATAGCTTTGGGGTTTAAGCTGAAGTAAATGGCAAAAGAAAAGCTCCATTCAGCACATATACACAGTGAGAAAAATTGGAAGATTTGAGAACTCTGAATGTCAACTCCCATTGTGTATTAATGATCTTTGTCATTGATGGAATAGGTCTAGAAACATGCTTTTTGCTAAAATAACAATGTATAGAAAAAATATAAGCCTTTTTGTATGAAATTGACAGAACTATCCACAAATATTGAATCTCTGTGGATTGCTCTATGACGCTGGATGCCAGGGTACAGCTGGTGTTTGAGTTTGACCCACATATTGGTAATTTATCTGAAAGAGCTTTTTCTTTCCACGATTGCATATTATGAGTGTGTAGTGGGAGAAGAGCTTAGACAAATCAGACAACCCATCTTGATATCATTGCTAGACTATTTGTTTTTAAGTGCAGCTTTTATTTTGTGACTTCTGGTTAAAGTAACTCCTTATTTAATGCCTTCATCTGACTTTAAGTCCTGCTATAATCCAGCACCATCCCAATTTTCTGGTAATCAAGTTTATTTCCTCATTGTTTCAGATATACAAAGATTCATTCTTTTTTTTTTATAATTTTTTTTAAATTTTTATTTATTTATGATAGTCACAGAGAGAGAGAGAGAGAGGCAGAGACACAGGCAGAGGGAGAAGCAGGCTCCATGCACCGGGAGCCCGACGTGGGATTCGATCCCGGGTCTCCAGGATCGCGCCCTGGGCCAAAGGCAGGCGCTAAACCACTGCGCCACCCAGGGATCCCCAAAGATTCATTCTTATATCTGAATGTTTATGTCGTTTACTTCCTATTATATTCACTTTCTTAAAAGTCTGCTTTGATGTTGCATTCTCTGCTTACAATAGATACTATAAGAATACGCCTTATTATATATATGTGTGTATATAGATATATATATCTCATAATCCCATAATCCCCATAATGGTGGACTATGCAGCTGTGAAAAGGAACAAGGAGGATCTCAATATACAGCTATGGAATGATCTCCAATATATATACTATTATTCTGAAAAAACAAAACAAAACCAAAATGTGGAACAATATTTATAGTATGTAACTTTTTGTATAAGAGAGTGAAATAGAAAAGATATATGCATTTTCTAATGTTTCTGAAAAGAAAGAAGGATAAATAAAAAGTTAACAAAAAAAAATGTCAATGTTTAGGGATGCCTGGGTGGCTTGGTCGGTTAAGCGTCTGCCTTGGGCTCAGGTCATGATCTCAGGGTCCTAGAATTGAGCACCATGGCTCCTTGCGCAGCAGGGGAGCCTGCTTCTCTCTCCCCCTCTGCATCCCCACCCACCATGCATGTTTTCTCTCTCAAATGAATAAATAAAATCTTTTTTAAAAATGTCAATTTATAGAGGTAGGAAGGAAACAGGGCAAGGATGAAAGCTATACTTCTTTGAAGTACCTGTCTTGTGATTTATATCAAGATCCATGTAAATGTTTTATATAATTAAAAGGCAATTAAATAAAAATGATAAAACTAAAACAGTTTCTAAAAATTGTAAACAACCTGGTATCAGGTCTGTAGTATAACTCTTCAGAGAAGAACTGTTTAAAGAGCTCTTAAATTACAGTATTTTGACAATATTGCTGTATACTTTAGGGACATAAAACTCCATTAAGAAATCTTATGCTGGGATCCCTGGGTGGCGCAGTGGTTTAGCGCCTGCCTTTGGCCCAGGGCGCGATCCTGGAGACCCGGGATCGAATCCCACGTCGGGCTCCCGGTGCATGGAGCCTGCTTCTCCCTCTGCCTATGTCTCTGCCTCTCTCTCTCTCTCCCTCCGTGTGACTATCATAAGAAAAAAAAAAAAAAAAAAGAAATCTTATGCTGCATTCAGTGTTCTTGTTGTCAACGTTAATATTTGTATCACTGAGGTTTTTTCTCCCAATTTTAGAAATTGTGGTAAAATACAACATAAATTTTATTATCTTAACTATTTTAACTGTACAGCTCAGTAGTACTAAGCACAGCCATATTGTGCAACCATTGCCACCATTCCTCAGGAACTTTTCATAGTATAAGACTGAAACATTATATCCATTAGACAATAATTCTTCAAACCTCCCCTCCCCCTGAGTTTCTGGCAATCACCATTTGCCTTTTTGTCTAAGATTCTGACTATTCTAACTACCTCGTATAAGTGAAATTATACAATATTTGTTTTTGGTAATGTGCTTATTTCATTTAGCATCATATCTTCAAGGTTTATCTATGTTGTAGCATATTTCAGAATTTCTTTCCTTGTATGTGGGTGCCACATCTTGCTTATTCACCATCTGTTGAAGGTTCTTTGGGTTGCTTCACATTTTAACTATTGTGAATAACACTGCTATGAATGGGGTATACAAATATTGCTTGTCACCCTGCTTCTGCCTTCAATCTTTTGAGTATATACCCAGAAATGGAATTGCTAGATTATATGGTAATTCTGTTTTCAATTCTTTGGAGGAAACACCATGCTGTTTCCCAAAGCTACTGTACCAGTTTTCATTCCCACCAATAGTGCAGAAGAATGCCATTTTTTCCATGTCCTCATTAACACTTGTTATTGTCCTCCTTCTTTTTGTTGTTGTTGATAGGAGCCATCCTAAAGAGTGTGAGATTTTACTTGCGTATCTTTGCAAGCCATTTCAAATCCCTTTTGGATCTAGGTGAAATAAAAATAATATTTAAAAAACAACAGCCAATTTGCTTACATTTTCCTTCTCTCCTTTTCCTTCCTTCCTTCCTCTTCTTTCATAATTACTGTATCCAGTCCTCAAATCCAACTTTTCCATGCACTCCTGGAGTTTTTCATTGACCTCCCTCCCTTTCCTCTGAGCTGTTGTATTAATATCATTTTTCACTTTAGGATTTCAGACTACGTGCTAGTGTTTTGTGTATATTAGTCCTGTTGTCCCAGGCTGTGCGTTTTTTAGTAGCCAGGCCCAAGAAACTACTTTTCTGAATTGTCTAATGCAATGACACTCTATCAAGAGATGCTTTCTTTTAACAGTATTCTTGTTAACGAATGCCCAACTTTTAGCTAATTAACTTTCAGAACACTCAGCACGTCCTCTTTAGAATTGTAGGAACCTGTTTTTATTTGCAGCAGCCATGCTTGTTTCATCGATCCTGAAAGACTATTCAATTACTCAACTAAGATTTCTTGAGTTCCTACCATATGGTGTTTTTTTTTTTTTTTTTTTTAAGATTTTATTTATTTATTCATGAGAGACACACGGAGAGGCAGAGACACAGGCAAAAGGAGAAGCAGTTTCTTCGCAGGGAGCCCTTTGTGGGCCTTGATTCCATGATCCCGGATCACGCCCTGAGCAGAAGGCAGCCGCTCAACCACTGGGCCACCCAGGTGCCCTATATATCCTGTTCTTGACAGGGCACTGCATTTGCAACACCCTTTGAGATGAAAGGTAATGTCCACATGGGGTGAGGTCTAGTTCTGTTGTAACTTGGGGGGAGGAGCAGGTAGGATAGGTTTTGCGTGACTCTAATAGTTGGGGACCACTCCTCAATAGGAGGAGCATTAGTCTCCTAGGCAATAGGCAGGGCATTTAGTCTCTAGCCAAAACAAAATCTTGGATGAAAGGCAGACAATGGAACTCCGAATAATGTATATTCTGGGTTTTAACTACCATAATCAATTTATCTCTGTTGACAGGACTCTCCTGATTTTAAAACGTTAAGTCCAGCGTCTTAACCTCATTACTTCCAGGCAAACTGGAATGGCAGGTCATCTGAACTCTAATACTGGCTCTCACGTCCCAAGGGCTACGAGGTCACTCCAACCCGCCTTGGTTACTTTAAGTACATTTCTCACCAAACAGTGCGCCCACGCCTCTTCCACTCCCGAGTAAAGACTACAAGTCCCAGCATGCAGCGCAGCCCTACCAGGCCAGTCCTCGACCGCCGGGGCTCTTTCGGGCAGTGCCTCCCGGAGGGCGCTGGGCCTGTAGCCTGTGCGCGCTGACGTCATGCGTAGACGTCATCCTCTTCGCGCCTCTTCCCCGCCTACCGGGTTGCCGAAGTCCCGCGGCAGGAGGTCTAAAGCGGTGCTTTTTTTTTTTTTTTTTTTTTTTCCCTCGGCGTTTTGGGTTTTTGTTTCTTTTTTCTTTCTCTTGGAGCCTCCGTGGTTTAAAAGGCAGAGAACATCTGGAAAGGGGTCGCTACTCCTGCCCTCATTCCTCCGAGTTCGCGATTCCGCCGTCCGCCATGGACCGCGTGTGTGCAGTTTTCGGAGGCTCCAGGGGCATTGGGAGGGCAGTGGCCCAGGTGATGGCCCAGAAGGGCTACCGGCTGGCCGTCATCGCCAGAAATCTGGAAGGGGCCAGGGCCGCCGCCGGAGAGCTCGGCGGTAGGTACCGAGCTGTCCAGCCCTGTGGCTGCAGCCCGAGCGCCTCCGGTTTCCTCGTTTGTAAAACGGGAAGGTCTGGCCTTCCTGGCTCTGAGGTTTAGGAGTTCGGCTTCCCGCGCCCAGGAGCACCCGGTCCCGAGTGTGGACGCGGGTTCGGGCAGAGAACCCCACGGGCCGGTTCCCCGCAGAGCGTGTCCGCGCGGCCGGCGCCGAGGGGTGCACGTTGGGGTTTCCTGGGAGGCCCCGTGAACTGAGCCCCCACCTCCCTGAGGCTCCTGCTCACCTGCCTGTCCGGAGGGAGGAGACCTGGGCCAGAGGAGTTGGGCGCGGAGGCCCCTGCGGTGCTGCCGAGGCTGTGTCCGCCTGCGAGGGCACAGAGCCGTGTCATAGACGGACTCCGTCCGTTCTTGTTCTGGCTCTCCCACATCCATCAGCGCTCAACAGGTCATTAAATCGTTCTGGTGGCTCTCACAAATGGTGAATTGAGATTTTTCAGGTTCATTTAAAATCAATTATTTTGGTTTGTTAATAATGGATTAGTCCTTGTTTTTTGCACTATTTTGCAAATTTAAGTCTCTGGATAGTGGGGAGAAACAGGATGTAGGAAAGATGCCAAGATGCTGTAATGGAGTTACTAGAAGGCTCGGGTGCGCTTCATTCACTCTCAGGAAAGCACTGGGAAGAGCAGAGGCCTGGGGAGGCACTTGGAGGCTGCATCCTTTAACATTAGGATTTGTTCACCCTCGTTGTGCACATGGGTTGTGAAAATACTAGACTCTGTTTAGAGAGAGGGGGATAAAAAAGTTACGGAGCCAGGAGAATTTCAGTGAATGCTTCTTGCTGCTCATATTCACTGCCTATGTTATGGTGACAAAGGAGTGAGAAAGTGGGTTTTCCTTATGGGATCATCCCAAGCCATTAGTGTTTGCTAGAATAGGTTAAAACTGTTGGTTGAGCTTCCAGGGGTTATTGTGGCCCAAGTTTCAGATGAATGCCAGCAGTGGGTCACAGAGGAGTGTGAAAGTGTAATTTTAGTGTTAACATACTAGGTAAAGTCAGCCAGAAAATAAGCAGTTGTTTAGTTTTCCAAAAAAATATACATTTTAGAGTATTAAAATGATGTGTTATTAAAGAGAATGCTTTCTTTGAAGTGTATTCTTCTGAAGTTTAAGCATCTCTAAAAAGTGGGCATTTTGAAAAAGGGAAGTAACAGTTTTTAGTAAAAAGTTATTTTTTTTGTGTGTTTTTTAGTTTTGGTCTTTTTGTAGCTTCCTGCTATGTAATGGTCAGTCTTGAATAATAGTTATTGTAACATAGATGCCATAGTAAAAAAAAAAGCGGAAGAAACCCTAGGGTTTATTCTTAGGATCAGAATTAGATATAAATTTCAAAAAAGAACTATATTACACAGAACACTATTGAATTGAGTAGCATGGGGTCACCATCAAAGCCAGAAATATTATTAGATTAGTCTTACAGAGCCTTGTGAACACAAAAAAAGGCCCTACCATTTTTTGACTAAAAAAAAGTTTTAAGATTTAGTTCTGTAGTATTACTTCTCCTTGTTCTCCATCCATGCCCCCACCGGAGTTTTATTGGACTGAACTCCTTGAGAGCAGAAATTCATGACATAATCATTTTTTAATCTCTAGGTTCTGGTAATGACAGACTTAACTCATAGTAGATGCTTAACCAATGTATATTGAATAATTTTTAAGTTGAACTTATAATTTATAAATAATGCTAATTTAACTTTGTTGTATAGGAGATCATTTGGCATTTAGCTGTGATGTTGCCAAAGAACGCGATGTTCAAAATACATTTGAAGAAATGGAGAAAAATTTAGGTCGAGTTAATTTCTTGGTAAATGCTGCTGGAATTAACAGGTTGGTCACAAATTTAAGTACACTTCTCATACTTTTTTTTTTTTTTTCTAGCATGTCTTTGATTGGTATGAGTAAATATATTAACTTGCTCTACTTCTAATTGGAAGAAAATATGTATTTTAAAAAATATGAAGGGACACCTGGGTGGCTGAGTGGTTGAACATCTGCCTTTGGCTCAGGGCGTGATCCTGGGGTCCTGGGATCAAGTCCTGCCTCAGGCTCCCTGCATGGAGCCAGCTTCTTCCTCTGCCTGTGTCTCTGCTTTTCTCTCTCTCTGTGTTTCTCATGAATAAATAAATAAAATATTTTAAAAATATATATGTGTATATATTTTAAAACTTTGTCAATCTATACATTCTTTTCTTATAAAATACAAATTGAGATACACAATAAGGATACATTTCGATGAATTTTAACATTGTAATCACACCCATATTGAACTATAGAACTTTTTCAGCACTCTAGCAGTTTCTTCCCAGTTAATACTTCCTTGTAGATAACCACCATTCTGGCTTCTGTCACCCTTGTGTAAGTTCATGAACTTGTATTAGAGGTATTTTATTATTAGGTATTTTTTTCTTTTTAAAAGACGAATTTAGGACAATATTTAGCATAATGTATTTTATTGCTAAACAGGGCTTACTATAATGGCAGTTGCTCAGTTCGTTTAAGATATTTTGGCTACATGGTATTACTTTTAGCGATTAGGAATATTTGCCATTCAACCTGTCTTCTAAGTTTATCTGTTCTGATTTATGAGTTATTTTAGTGCCCCTTAAAATCAGTTTAAAGTGGGAGTCTGTAGGTATTCTAGCCCAAATATATTTCTGATACTCTACTTTCAGTTAAAATATCATGTATTCTTATCTTTAAAATTTGTTTTATCTCATTTTTAATTTACATGCTACTGTTTTTTTTTGTTTTTTGTTTTGTTTTGTTTTGTTTTGTTTTGTTTTTGTAGGGACAGCCTTTTAGTAAGAACAAAAACTGAAGATATGATATCTCAGCTTCATACTAACCTCTTGGGTTCCATGTTGACTTGTAAAGCTGCCTTGAAGACTATGATTCAGCAGCAGAGAGGGTCTATTGTTAATGTAGGTGAGTCTTCACCTGTGAAATTAGACTTATCTCATAGTGCCATAAAAATATTTAATTGATTAATTTGGAGCTTAGTCACGTGTGAAACTTGGATGAAATGGGTCTTTTTACTATCTGTGGAAACAGGATTTAATTAAACAGTTAATGGGTAAAACAGGAATTGCAAATTTACATCTCTCTAGTGGTCAAGCAGATGTTAAATGAATGACATCACCAGTATTAGAAAAATGACAGTACAAGCCATATGATACATGACAAAAGATGCCCAGCTTCAGTGTCCAGAGGCCATGTGGAAAGGCCAGGGCAGCCACTGTTTAGATGCAGTTGATTGTTGCTATGCACAGATCTGGTCTCTGTTTTGCCAGCCATTTAAGAGAAATTAGACATCCTGATTTTCCATGTGATACCTAATTTTTAAAATATGGATAAGGAATTGAAAAACTTTAGGTAGTGGGGGCTAAAAAATGATCTCTGTAGCAGTTGCATGTGTTACTATAAATATAGTATACGGGTTTAGGAGGAAGTTTTCTGAAGGGAATGATTTTTTTCAAATGAATGTAAATAACCCCTAGTCTTCAGTTCATCTGACCCATGGGGCAGATAAACCGTGTAGTATGTGCTTGTAGACTTTAAAACGCAAAATGACTTAAAATTTCCTTTCAGTTTGGCAATTTGAAAATAGCAGCATATTGTCTGCCTTTTAATTTAATTTAATTTAATTTTTTTTAAATTTTTATTTATGATAGTCACAGAGAGAGAGAGAGAGAGAGAGAGGCAGAGACATAGGCAGAGGGAGAAGCAGGCTCCATGCACCGGGAGCCCAACGTGGGATTCGATCCCGGGTCTCCAGGATCGCGCCCTGGGCCAAAGGCAGGCGCTAAACCGCTGTACCACCCAGGGATCCCCTGCCTTTTAATTTTAATCAGTAATACCTTAAAAGGCCATAAACGGGGAATGCCGCTCCATTTAAGTAAATGGCCCTGTTGTTTTAATTTAGGAAATGGCTTTCCAAACCAAAATGTAGGGTTTTTCTCTTTGGAAAATGAGAAAAGAATACTGTGCTAATAAGAATTAGGACATTTTTGACGTTAACCCTTAAAAATGTAGGAAATCAGTTTCTTAGAATTAAGATTAGTAAATGATTAAACAGTGAAAGATTAGTCGACCTTTACTTTCCAACACAGCCAGGTGATGTTTTTGCATTCTCAGAAGCTGGTTTACTGGCCCATATATATCACCTGATAATGTGGGTTTATTTGTTTAACACTAAACTATTCCCTTTTTAGATATATTTTAAAAGCCCACTTCAGTCCTTTGTATACATGCAGAGCTTTTAAAATTGTGCTAAAGTTACATAATTGCAAGTCAGAGAATCTTTTACAGAAAGGACTGCTTTAAACTCTTAGAAAGTTCACTGATTATTTCAGAGGTTAACACTTCCCTGACTAGATGGACAGTAGTGTGGCGCAAACTAAAGCTTCCTATTGGCCTTCCTTCGATGCTGATATTTTTCTTTCTTTTTTGTGTCTCTGGATTTCTCTTTCTCCCAAATACCCCTTTCGCTGTTTACCTGCATTTCCTCTGTCTGATGTTTCTTTTCTCTCCTTTGTCATTCGCTGGCCTTTAAGATATAAGGCAGATATTTTAATATTGGACTTGTTGATTATAATATAAAAAGTGTTTGGAATGTTTTCCTAAAATAAAATTTTTCAAAGGTTTTGTGAAGTTCTTGATTAATTTTTATATCATAAGTACAGGTCACTGGTGCAGAAAATCACTTCCCTATTTCTGTTTTGAAATAATTTATTTGCATACAGTTGATACTTGAATTATAAATATTCTTTTATATTCATATAAATGAGACTACCCAAGAATCTTTAGTAGGCAGTACAAGTTATAATACATCACTGAAGGTAACTAAACTGCAGTTTTACGAAAAGTTTATAGTTGAACCTTTTTTTTTTAAGATTTTATTTATTTATTCATGAGAGACAGAGAGAGAGAGAGGCAGAGACACAGGCAGAGGGAGAAGTAGGCTCCATGCAGGGAGCCCGACGCGGGACTTGATCCTGGGTCCCCAGGATCAGGCCCTGGCTGAAGGCAGCGCCAAACCACTGAGCCACCAGGGCTGCCTGTTGAACCTTTGTTAACTTAGATTGATGGTAGTTCAAATTTAGTGAGATTTATCTTCAGATGAACTATATTTTTAGGTAGAAATGAATACTTTCTCATGTCGGCATTGTAGAACCCATAAAATCAGTCAGCCAGGTTTTAATCTTTCCTACTGGACACTTTATAGGGCCATATCTGACCTACTCAGAGATGAGAGTGGGTTTCTTTTACTTAATGGATCAATTCTCAAGCTCCTGCCTGACATTTGAGGTTTTACATGAGCTTCTTTCAGAACCTGTTTTCTTTTTGTATCTGAAGCAGACTCCAACCCTAAGTCTTATTACTCAAATGACAGTGTTTAGAACTCCTAATTTTAGCAAAGGACAAGGCAAAATGGTTTGTGCTTTGTTAACTGTAAATTATTTAAATATTCAAATAACTCATTAATTAAATTTGCTTTTGTTTTATTTTTTCTAGGAAGTATTATTGGTTTAAAAGGCAATTCTGGCCAGTCTGTGTACAGTGCAAGTAAAGGAGGACTAGTTGGATTTTCACGTGCTCTTGCTAAAGAAGTAGCAAGAAAGAAAATTAGAGTGAATGTAGTTGCACCAGGTCAGTGAAAACGTTTTTCTTTTTTAAAAAATTGAAGTATAGTTGACATACAATATTATGTTAGTTTCAGATGTACAATATAGTGATTCAAAAATTATGTATATTATGAAATGTTCACCATGATAGGTTAGCTACCATCTGTGTACTATACAAAGTTTTTACAGTATTACTGACTATATTCCCTATGCTGTACTTTCTATCCGTATGACATATTTATTTTATAATTGGAAGCTTGTACCTCTTCATCCTCTTTACATATTTTGCCCGTCCCTCCATCCCTCTCCCCTCTGGCAACCATCAGTTCTCTGTTATTTATGAGTCTGTTTCTGTTTTTGTTGAGTCATTTTGTTATTAAGATTCCACGTCCAAGTGAAATCATGTCATTTGTCCTTTTCTCTCTCTTATTCGCTTAACATAACACCCTCTAGGTCCATCCATGTTGCCAATGGCTAAGTTTTTCTTCTTTTCATGGTTGAGTAATATTCTACTGTGTATATATATGTATCACATCTTCTTTATCCATTCATCTATCATGAATGCTCATTTAGGTTGTTTCCATTTCTTAGCTATTTACATAGCCAGTTTCCTTCTTTTGCTGTTCAGTTTTCTTAACACCATTTATTGATGAGACTGTATTTTCTTTTTTGTAAATTCTTGTCACCTTTGTAATAGATTAATTGACCATATAAAAAGAGAGTTTATTTCTGGGCCTCCATTCTGTTCCATTGATCTATGTGTTTTTGTGCCAGTACCATACTGCTTTGATTGCTGTAGTTTTATAATATAGTGTGAAATCTGGGCTCTTGATACCTCCAGCTTTGTTCTTCTTTCTCAAGATTATTTTGGGTGGGGGCACCTGACTGGCTCAGTTGGTAGAACGTGTGACTCTTAAATCATGGGGTCGTGAGTTCAAGCTCCACGTTGGGTGCAGTGATTGCATAAGAAAGAAAGAGAGAGAGAGAGAAAGAAAGAAGGAAAGAGTAAGTAAGTTTGGCTATTTGGGGTCTTTTGTGATTCCATATAAATTTTAGGACTTTTCTAGTTTTGTGAAAAATTACTATTGGTATTTTAATAGGGATTACTGTGGGTAGTACGGACAATTTAACAATTCTTCTAATCCGTAAGCGTGGACTATCTTTCCATTTATATGTATCATCTTCAGTTTCTTCATCAGTGTCTTATAGGGTTCAGAGTATTAGGTTTCACCTCCGTGGTTAAGTTTATTCCTAAGTATTTTATCCTTTTGGTGTAATTGTAAATGAGATTTTTAAAAAATTTTTTCTTCTAGTTCATAATTAGTGTATAGAAATCCAACAGATTTCTGTATTGGTTTCGTATCCTGCAAGTTTACTAAATTCATTTATTCTAGTATATTTTTGGTGGACTCTTTATATGTATATGTATGTATGTATGTATATGATGTCATTTGCAAATAGTGACAGTTTTACTTTCTTTTAGAATATAGTTTATGTATCCTTATGGCTTTGTACAATAATAGCAGAGATTGTTCCTGTGTTTGTAAGTACATTGCCATCACCAGGCATATTTGAGTATCAGAATAGGAATATGAAATCTTCACTGTTACTGAATTCTTGAGTAGTGTAATGTGTGAGGGCATGACTGTGTCTTGACAGGACTAAAATGGCTACACCTGCCCACACTGCCAGTCTCTGTACTACCCTCAAGGAAGAGACCAAGAGTAATGCCAGGCTGTTTTGTTTGCATAAACCACATTGCATTTTTTTTTTTCTTTTTTTAAGAGAGAGAGAGAGAATCTTAAGCAGGCTCCACATTGGGTGTGGAGCCTGACATGATTCTTGATCTCATGATCCTGAGATTATGATCTTTGCTGAAATCAAGTTAAGCCACCCAGGCACCCCACAATGCATTTTCTAGTAAATGATTACTCTCAGACTGAAAACACAAGAGAAATTTCTCATTTAAAAATTAGTTATAAATTAAGACCTCTTAAGAGTTGAATGTAAGAATTTCAGGTTAAGTTGGGGAGTGGGTGTTGGTAACATATCCACTTGTTAAACTCCAAATTGTGTAGTTTTGGAGAACTATTTCCATTTTAAGTATCCTTCTCTCTTCTTGGAATGTTCTTTGATTTATTGCTCACTGGGATACATTTGCTAATTAATTTAGATTTTGTCACTATCCAAGCAGAGCTTTCTTTTTTTTTTTTTTAAGATTTTATTTATTTATTCATGAGAGACACAGAGAGAGAGAAGAGAGAGAGAGGCAGAGACACAGGCAGAGGGAGAAGCAGGCTCCATGCAGGGAGCCCGATGTGGGACTCTGTCCTGGGTTTCTGGGATCATGCCCTGAGCTGAAGGCAGATGCTCAACCACTGAGCCACCAGGCATCCCAAAGCAGAGCTTTCCAAGTAATGTGTATATTGCCTAAATGTATTTCTTGTGTATCTTACAGAAACAAATTTCTCTATATTTAAAATATTTGAATAAGTCTATTATACAACATGCTTTTAATAATAGTATAAACCAGAGGAAATAATCAAACAGGGCTGCATATGTGATGTCATTTACACATTTCACCAAGCAACCAATAATTGACATACTGATTTCTCCAGAAAGTTGGTATTCTGACAGAAAAAGAATTACCAGGAGTCACATAATGTTTGTTTTCAAAATAGACAACATGCCTTTCACTGTACCTCATTGTACCCTAGAGAGCAATCCAGGGTTCATGTTAGAATTTCAATACAAAAAAAAAAAAAAAAAAGAATTTCAATACAAAGAAAAGTTTGAGGGATAAAAAGATATTTACACAGGCTCAGGAGAAAGAAACATCTTTTTAGAAGTCAATTTATGAAGTAGCAAGATTTTAACAGTGATTTTTATCTGTAATTGTCTCTTTAATGAATAAATGGAGGTGCTGAGGCTCATTGTGTGGTGGCACGGGAGGAAGAAAGTGATAACAGAAATGAGACTGAATACTCTGGCACCAAAAAGTACTGTTATGTATGCATGAGGCACTGCTTAGAGGAACTAAGGTTTCTAAAACCAGGCATATGTTGGAGTGGCCAACAATGAAGATGACTGTTTAATAGATGTGGCTGTTTAAAAATTTTCAAAATAGTAGAAGTCACATGGGGAAGCTTACAGTAGAGCTAGCCTCCTGGAGAAAATCTATCAGGAACACTTATATTCTTGTTAAAGATGTAAAAAAATTCAAGCCAATAAAGATGCAATTCACTTGTAAGACAAAGCAAGTTTGATTTGGGCTAATTGCACAAAAATCAGAGATTTCTTAAGACAAGTAGAACATTATTATGCACCTGTTCCTTTTCTTGTGCTTACTTTGGACATTCCTCATAGCTTGAACATACTGATGGATTAAATGGGATGCAAAGCCAATTAACTTGATCTGTCAGTTACAGGTAATTGGAAAATATTAAAACAATGATTGGAATTAAAATGTAGCTTTCTAAAAGCTAAAGAAATTTTCCAATTCTTAACTTATGCTAAGGCTTTTAAAATAAATTAAAATATACAACTTACAGCTGGTTTGTTGGTCTTCAAATTGATTACCTTAAATTTTTAAAAGTTCTATTCCACTCAGTAGTCACCTGTACACATGAACACCAGGCATTCTACAAATCACTTAAGTCTCATTTTGATATTTCCTCCTTCAACTTAAATTTTCACAGTGTGCTAAGTAATCTTCAAGACGAAGGGAAAGACTGATGAAATGTGAGTGTATTGATACAATCTTCAAGACAAAGTTATAAAACCAACCTCCACTTTGACCAAAATAAGAATGCAGAATCTTTATAAGTGAAAACTTTTGCCAAAGCTCATCTTGAAAAGGTTAAGTTGCTCAGTTTGCTGAGCAACTATTTATTTTATTTTTTAATTTTTAAACAAGATTTATTTATAAAGAGATCACAAACATATGCAGAGGGAGGGGGACAGAAGCAGACTCCCTGCTGAGTGTGAAGACGGATGCAGGGCTTCTTAGTTCTACAACCCTGAAATCATGAGCCAAAATCAAGAGTTGGATGCTTTGCCAAAGGAGCCACCTAGGCAAGAAAGAGGCCATATTTTAGATGCCAGTCTGTTTTCTGATCTACTAACATTACAAGGCCTCTCAGAAGTGACTGAAACAATGCAGCATATAGGTATCTATCAGAAGATGTGTTTAGTTCACAGGATTATAGAAGCAGTTGAAATTTCTTTAAAATACCTACATAAAAACATACTAAATTCTCCTAAGCATGAAATGCAAAATATTCATAATTGTACATATTTTTTTTTCTGCCAAAATAGGGCCAGAAATGGTGAATGTGCAAGTATTAATTATGATGACATTAAGATTAGTCAGAAACCTTGCCCAAGTGGAATTCCAAAGTGTCCAGACCAGTTAAACATGTATAAAATTAGTACTAATCCAGTTAGAAGTACAAAATGAAAATTATGAATGCTACCTTGAGTATCTGGGATTCCACAAATTTATAAGGAAACCATGTAACAAAGTAGATTCTAGTTTTAAGAAACATAGTTTAGTATTTCAAAAATCTCAAGAAGTCCCACAGTAATATCAAAAATCATTTATCTAGGGCCGCCTGGGTAGCTCAGTCAGTTAAGCCTCTGCTTTTGGCTCTGGTCATGATCTCAGCCATGGATGGAACCACACATTGGGCTCCTGGCTCAGTGGGGAGTCTGCCTCTTCCTCTCCCTCCGACGTTTCTCCCTGCTTGTGCTCTGTTTCTCTGTGTCAAATAAATAAATGAAATCTTTTTTAAGAAATCATTTATCTGGAAATTAGAGTTCTTTGTGAATCATCAGTTCAGCAGAATACAGATAATATAAACAAAAGTTTAATTTATCAAGGACATAAGAACCATGGCATTAGAAAAAGTATAAACTGTCCTTGGACCAAATGGATATTAGAAAAAATCCAAAACCATACACAGATTACCTGGATTAGTTAAAGAGGGTAATAAAGTGCTAAAACTTCAACCTGCAGTATCACTCTTTGACTGGTCTGATAAAAATTTGTTGTAAGGGGGTGCCTGGGTAGCTTCAGTGGTTGAGCGTCTGCCTTTCAGCTCAGAGCATGGTCCTGGGGTCCTGGGATCAAGTCCCTCATAGGGCTCCCCAGAGGGAGCCTGCTTCTGCCTCTCTCTGTTTCTCATGAATAAGTAAATGAAATCTTAAAAAAAAATTTTTGGTGTAGGTATTTATTCGACTTTTAAATAAAATGATTGTTTTCATATACCTCTGCCAGTTAGCCATGGAATCTTTGTCCTAGCTTATTGTAGGTATTAAAGAATTAATTACCATATACAGAAAAGACATTTTGGTTCATTGGTTGTTTGTAAGAGAGTAGACTGGAGTAGACCTTTGCCACGATTCCATTTCAAGTCACTAATGGTTCCAGCTTGTGTGCTGGGATTGTGTTTTATTTGGCAGTGATGCCAAACTAGCAAGGCTTAGGGAAATGTCAAAATATCCTGATAACCCTTGTACTCTGTTATGTGCCTTCATCTCAGTTCATTGTTAAGTCACAGAGACTAGCTAAATTCAAGTATTCCAAATCCATGAACATTTGATAAATGACTCTGGTTTAGATATAACCATTTTAGAAAAAAAAAAAGATAGGGGATCCCTGAGTGGCTCAGCGCTTTAGCCCCTGCCTTCAGCCCAGGGCGTGATCCTGGAGTCCCAGGATCGAGTCCCACGTCGGGCTCCCTGCATGGAGCCTGCTTCTCCCTCTGCCTGTGTCTCTACCTCTCTCTCTCTCTCTCTCTCTCTCCCCCCTCTCTCCCCCCCCCCGTGTCTCTCATGAATGAATAAATAAAATCTTAAAAAAAAAAAGATAATCCAAAATGTGTACTGTCATTTTGACACTGCTTTCTGTTTATGTATGTTTATGCAACCTGATTGATTTTAGTATTAGCCTAGTTTAGCCATATACAGAATAGATTATTTGTGATTTGGGGTTGCATGTATTTGCTTCCCTCTGTTAGGGATTACAGTAGTGTGGGTGATGAAGAGTTAATTCCAGTTTATGATGATTTAAAAGCTGAATGATAAAAGGATAACACAAGTGTCTCTAACTCATAATAACTCAGCAGATTTCCTGGAGTGTCTCTTATGTGCAAGGGTTCCAAAATTATAAAAAAAGAAAAAGATATTTCTGCTACAAGGAGCTAAGTACAGTGAGAAAGACATATAAACAATTATAGTGCTATATGATGAATGTACAGTAGATGAACATGTATGATGCTATGGAAACACCATAGAAGGAATGCTTAATTTTGTCAGAGTGAATTAGTTGTCAAGGCAACAGGCTAAGTAATGGGGAATCCAATTTGTATACAAAGGGAAGTTTTATGAGTGTTTTATATAGCCTTTCCTAAAGATCTTACTTTCCAGTACAATTTGTACTAAAAAAAAAACCTATTGCTAAAAATGTGACCACTTCATAGGGTGGCCTTTTTTATGATGGCCATATATATTTAGCAGGATTCATAGTATGAATATGTTTAATTGGTCAGAAGCAAAGTGCAGGTTGAAATAGAGGAATTAAATTGATTTTATGGATTATTTATTTATTTTAGGTAGTAGTTTCAACCAGATTCATCACCAGATCTTTTAATAGAACTGACAAGCCTCAACATTAACAGATGTTTCTTCTTATGTTAGTTTATCTGGTCACCTTCAAATGGAGTTTCCAGTTAAGGAAAACTATTAAGAGGCAAATCTTAACAGGAAAAGCAAGAAACAGGGAAAATAATAAATTAGGCTATTATTCGCGGTCTAATGTTATTGACTTTTTAAAGATCAATTAGTTACTAAGCTTTGTTATTCAAATCTAAAATAAAATTTTCTCATCATGGATAAATCTTACTATTAGAAAACATTGAATATGAGAAACAATATTCGATGAATTGACACTATAATGGATACATTACTTTAAAAATGTGTTTTCAATAGATAATAAAACATGATACAAAATTCAGAAGTACAAAAAGGCATAGATTGAAAAGTGAGTCTTCTCTCTCCTGATCATCTAGTTTCTTTCCTCAAAAGCAATTACTGTTAACTAGTGTCTTCAGTAATTCATATTACAAGCCAATAAAATGTGTGTATACATACAATATATAAATATGTAAGTGTGTAGTTATATGAATATACAATATATAAATATATATGTAAAAAGAAAACACCAGTTGTATCATACTATTCAGTGTTCTGTACCTTGCTTTATTCATAATACAATATATCTTAGAGTTGATCCATATTATTCTGTATAGAACTGCTTTATATTTTAAAATAACAGCTTTATGGAAATACAACTCACATATCATACAATTCACCCACTTAGAGTATACAATTCAGTGGCTTTTAGTATAGTTACAGAATTGTTCTATCATCATCACAATATATTTTAGACATTTTCCTCATATTAAAAGACACCTGTCGCTTTTAGCATTCACTCCGCATTTTCCTCCAATCTCCCCAGCTTCTTGTAACCACTAATCTACCTTGTCTCTCTGGATTTCCCTATTCTGGACAGTTCATATAAACAAAATCATACAATATGTGGTCTTTTTTTTTTTTTTTTTTAGATTTTTATTTATTTGAGCAATAGAGAGCACGCAAGCAGAGGGGAGAGAGAGAGAAGCACACTCCCCACTGAGCAGGGAGCCACATGTGGGGCACCCCATCATACTGGGATCATGACCTGAGCCAAAGGCGGATGCTTAACTGAGCCACCCAGGCACCCCCTTGATATGTGGTCTTATGTGACTGCTGCGTTACTTTTAATGGCTGAATTAAAAGACAAGTAATGTCTGTCTTCTGGGTATACCATAATTGATTTAACCTGTTGCCTCTTGATGGGCAGTTAGGTTGCTTCTGATCTTTTGCCATTACAACTTATAATGCAGTGGCAATACTTGTATGTAGTGTATTTTGTATGTGTAGGAATATATGAGTGTAATTGTGGGAATGAAACTGCTAAGACTCAAAGGGGATATGAATTTTAAATTTTGACAAATAGTATAGCATTGCATTTATTTTTGTAGGATACCTTAAGTGTCCACCTCTCCCTTCAGGTTGAAGGGCTTTTATGTTTACTACTTGGGGAAAATCTTATTGACAAACGTTTGCATAAGCTTGGCAGCTACTCAAAACAGGTATTACTCTATGTGCTCTTATGTGCTATTTAGTATGGAATTGATTTTTCACACTGCTTCTGTATACACTTTGACAAACATAATACTAAGACATACGAATTTGTTTTGTTTACAATCTTGGTCTAGTTTTTGGCAAAGGCCTGTTCTCTTTTAAGGAAAAGTGACTCGGGTTATTTTAATTCTTTCTTTAGAATTCTTTCTTTTGAATCTAGAGAATCAAAACCTGAGCCAGTAGATGTATCAAATAGTATACATCCTATACTTGTTAATGTTGGTGATAGGCTAAAATCCTGGTGTCCTATTTAAATATATGGTCGGTGTTATATATAAAAGCTTTCAAAACTAAAATAATGATAACTAATATGGAAGTGAGATGCTGTTTATCATATAGCTAGCCAAAAATGAATAAAAGAAATACATTTTGTTTAGAATTTATCACATATAAATTCTTATTGGACAAGAAACATGTACTTGCTTTTATGTTGATAAGTATATCTATACCTTTTTATTTATCTTTATTTCTTTTAGAGAGGGAGAGAGTAGGGATGGGGCAGAAGGAAAGGGAGAGAGAGAATCTTAAGCAAGCTCCACATTAGTGTGGAGCCTGACATAGGTCTTGATCTCACAACCCTGAGATCATGACCTGAGCTGAGATCAAGAGTCAGATGCTTACCAAATTGAGCCACCCAAGTGCTCCTATCTGTACCTTTTTAAAAAAAGATATACTGAGTGTATTGTTACATATGTGGAACTAACATGTATCCTTGTTCTAAGTCAAGTGCATGTCATGTCAGTGTATGTCATTTCAGTTGTTGGTTTAAGGAGTAATAGCTTTGTTTCTAGCTGGAAATCTCTAATTGTACAACAAGTGATCAATAACATCATTTGTTGGACAGTGGCACCTACTGGTAGTTTGTAATTTTTGTAACCCAGCTTGAAAGGCATTGTAAATACATGCATAGTAAAGCGTATGTAGGAGAGCAAAATATTCAGAACTTTAAAAATACAGTGACCAAATGATATGGAAGAGAGTCCTGTGGGGCCAAGGAGAGAGCACAAACTGGAGAGATACAAGCACAAAAATGAGTTTGTGAAATGTTTAAGGACTGCTAATATCTCTGCTCAGGTCTTACGCTATATGATAGAGAATCCAATAGACTGCTGATACGCAGTGACCTGGGTTATGAATGTACTTATAAATGAGGATCATATGGTTTATGAGCTGCAGCATAAAATGACATTGCAGTTTGTTAGAGCCTGGAGTCATTAGAGATTAGCTTCACATTTTTTACCTCATTTCTGATAAATTTGGGAAAGATTTACATTAGTTTTTTAAAGCTGCAGAACAATTTTTAGGGCAGTTAAATTATTCTGTATGATATTGTAATGATGGATACATTATGTTATTTGTCAAAACAGAGAACTATACCAGCCAAAGGGTGAATGCTAATGTTAACTATGGACTTTACTTAAAAATGTATCAATATAAAAAATTATATATCAATATTGGACTATTAAATGTACCACCCTAAGGCAAGGTATTAATTGGGGAAAATAGGGGTAATGTGATACAAGAGTATATGGGAGCTCCCTCTACTTTCTGCTCAGTTTTTCTTTAAAACTAAAACTGCTTTAAAAATAAGCCTATTCATTAAAAAAGAAAGTGCTGATAATGATGAGAGAAAAGCTTTTGCGTCTTTGGACATGTTCTCAGTCTCCACATCAAACATAATCAAAGAGGAGAATCCAATATTGGTGAATTAATCCCTTCTTTTCAACTTGGCCTCTGATATTTATTTTATTTTAGTCTTTTTGTCTAGAGTTCAGGATTGGCTAGCTGCTGTTCCATTAGGATTATCATTATAACTATACATTCACAGACCTGGGGAGAATCTGTCTAACTTCTCTTTGTGAAATAACATCCTTATCTTCTAAGCTTGAGCAGTGGAGGGAGAATCTTCATATGAGGTGGGTGTCTGAACATATCACGATTCCAGTTCTGGACTTCTTGCAACCATTGCGGATTCAGATGATACCTCTCTATCCTCAAAATTGACCTAACATGGACACAGATTCAGGACTGAATCCAGGCTATAATGTTGAACAAGACCTTATCAAAAAGCCTCAAGATATTATCCTTTATCTGTTCTGTGTATCTGGCTTACTTGGTTGTTTTTTGGAAGACTGTCGTCTTGGCCAATATCTCTATAGCATAAGACTTCTTTCCATCTCCCTAGAAGTGTTCTTAAACTTGTCTCAATGTCTAAATCTCTCTTCTTGTCTAAGGTTTGACTTTCTGTACCTCATGCTTTGTTCAGATCTGCCTTTTTTTCCAAGATGGGAATGACTTCAGATGGCCTCTCACAGATTGTGTGGCCTTATTCTTTGTCTTCAAAAGGACAAACATGTAAGGACTGACATCTACCTAGAAGCTAGGCAGATCTGTTTCTGTACAGAATGAATGAAAACCTAGATTAGCATCTGTGCTTCCTGAATTGGAGCTATTCTAATTATCCACCCAACTACCAGTGTAGGAACTGAGGGTACTTTTAGGGAAGCTCACTTTTCTAATCTTCAAGGAAGTTGTCATTTAGTGAGCCATACTTTTCATCTTAGAATCGTAGTTTTGTAGAGCTAAAGGACATCTCAGGGATCCATCATTTTCAATCTACTTCACTCATTTTATAATACAGAAACAGTCCTACAGTTTTAGATAGTACATGACTTTGCTTGGGTCATAGCTTTGATAGTATTTAGTAGAGCAGGGAACCAGAATCTAGTTTAATGTGTCCTAATCCAATGGTCTTTTTTTACTACAAAATGCTACTTTTGAGAAAAAGCAGAATCAGAAAAAACTCACTGGAAGTTGAGTCTGGAATTTGAATTTGCTAACTCATCATTACAAGGTCTTTTCTTGCAAAACATTTTTACTGTAGTTTTTTTTAATTGCTTTTTTTTTCTTGAAGATTTATTTACTTGAGAGAGAGTGGGCTGGGGGAGGGGCAGTGGGAAAGAAAATCTCAACTGAGATTTCTCACTCCCCACTGAGTGAAAACCCTGAGTTGAGCTTGATCCCAAGATCCCAAGATTATGACTTGAACCGAAATCAAGAGTCAGACACTCAACTGACTAGCCGTCCGGGTGCCTCAAGGTTTTTCTTTTTTTTTTTTTTTTAAAGATTGAAACACATTATTGATTTTTTGCTGAGGATCTTGAGAGTTAGTGGGGAAATATTTTATGCCAATTTTGCCAGAATTCAAATCAACCTTAGAATAAAGTAAGTGTATCATGAACTCTTTGAGAAGATAATGTCAACTTAAAATGTTACATTCATAATTTTAATTCATTCAGCTTTTTAAGCATGTGAGATGAGTTTTTTTCTTTTCCTAATACACTCTGAGGTATTTTTGCAAATAAGTGTGTCAAAGACATAAAACTTTGGATATCAGGAAGTCCCATGATAGTGCTTTTTAAGGTGATTGGATTCCCTATTGATTATTCTGACTCTTCACTGTAGGTGAGGTTTCATTTACAGTTCACTTGAAATTCTGCAAAGGCTGGTTATCTAGTGTTATTATCTGTGTCAGCTACTTCTCTTTATTCTTGCATTTCTTCTGGCCATTTCATTGTTCTTAAAGATGAAAGGGATTGAAGTATATGTTGTGGACATTTTAAATAAATGTAAGATTTAATGGCAAAGAGGTCATATTTCACAATGTAATCTCATGGTGAAACAAATAATGTAACATCATTTTGTTATTTCAGGTCCTCGTTACAGACAATCTGAAGTTAGTACTGTGCATCTTTTTCAGTAACTTTTTATTTGAATACCAAAATAATATACATATATTGTAAAGTATTTGGAAAGTACAGACAAGTACAGAGAAGAAAGTAAAAATCATCACTTGTGATTCTAGAATTTAGTGATAATCATTGTTAATATTTTGGTGGTTGTTTTAGTCATTAGTATATATTTTTTGTTTACTTTTTAAAGGGATTATAATGCATTTATAAGCTCCTTTTTAATATGCAAATACTATTTTCCTCATTTAAGTGTCCTTCATAGCATTGTTTTTAATAGCTGCATATTGTTTTACTGTGTGGCTATACCATGATTTCTTTAAATAGTTCCTTTTTTGAAAGACATTCAGCTTGTTACTACTTTTTCCCTAAGAAAGCTGTCACTATTTCAAGCTCATGATAGAAAACTTTATGATTACTTCTCATAAGACTTTTAAGAAACTGTTTAGATATTTATAAATGAAACCTAAGGTAAAGTGAAATAAATACTAAGAGTATTACATAATAAACCAGTGACCTGGGACACCTAGGTGGCTCCTTGGTTGAGCGCCTACCTTTGGCTCAGGTCATGATCCTTAGGTCCTGGGATCAAGTTCCGCATCAGGTTCCTCGTAGGGAGTCTGCTTCTCCCTCTGTCTGTGTCTCTGCCTCTCTCTCTGCATCTCTCATGAATAAATAAATAAAATCTTAAAAAAAAAAGTAAACTAGTGACCTTAATGTTAATTCTTTTTTTTAAATGTTAATTCTTAATACAGTGTTTAGTTCACATTTATCCTAATACTTTTTTTTTAAAGATTCATGCCATAAGTTTATTTACAAACATGTTGAGTATGTTGAATTCAAGAGTTTGATCCTTTTTTTTTTTTTAAGAGTTTGATCCTTTTTTCAGAGACTGCACCTCTTAAAATGTTCCTTTTCACATCTGTTTAGTGGCTCAATTAAAACATCCTTATTTCTTAAGCAGTTGGTGTCTTACTATAAAAAAAAAAGGTGCAGCAAATCCATATCCAAAATACAAAGTCATCATAAGTAGTAGCCTCCACTTGTTTTCCACTGAAAATGGCAAATTCTTCCCGGGGCCCTCCTCATAGTGGCTCCTACGGACCACAGAGGTCGTGAACCTCCGGATGCTCTGTCCCAACATAGCGCCGCTGAAGGTCCTGCGACCTTCAGCGGTCCCCGAGACGGCGGAACTGCAGCACCACGCCCGCTCTCCTCCGCGACCTTGCTCCTCCGCTGGGGCCGAAGGGCTATCCTAATACTTTAAATGGCATTGTATTTAGGTTGATTTACAGTTTGAATTACAAATGATTTCATTTTAACACAAGCCAATATGAAAGCTTTTTTTAAAAAAACTATTCTTGAGGTTGACATTTAACTTTCACTTCACGTGTCTGACTTTTAGTCTGTGTATTTTTCATGACCTTAAAATTTTAAAAATATTTTTTTATTTTTTAATATTTTTTATTGTTAATTTCATGAGCAGTAATTATTTGCTTTCCTTATAAAAGTTTAAATGGGTAGTGTACAGTATACTGATTGTGTAAGTTGGGTATTTTATTGGTAATATGTATTTGCCTCAGACTAATCTCACTAGATTTTCTTTAAAAATGTGTAGTTCTGGCATATATCTATAAGTCACTAAGAATTGATTGTTTAGCATATTATGTGGTACTTTATACTACAGAATCATATATATTAGAAAATGTTCTCTTCAAGCTTCATTTCATTTACCAATGCCATGTTAAATTTTGAGTTTTTAGTATATGCTTGCATCAGAATAAGATTATTCCATAAGATTTTTTTCTTATATGAGTATTGGAAATACTGGTCTTTCTGACCATCAGCTATCTTAGCTATACCAAATGAAACTAATTTTTGTCAGAACTGCCAAATCAGTTCACATGACCACCTTTCTTCCCTCTAACCCTATGACCCCACTACCCCCAATCAAGTGAAAATTACTTTTTTGTGGTACTTTGTGTATAAGGGTATTCACCAGATGACCTTTTATTATATTTAGGGGAACAAGAGAATGTTTCTTCTGTAAACTACAGGTTACCTAAGGAATGTAATTTTTATTCATGTTTGTATCTACCTGCTTATATTGTGCTAGGAGTTGGGCCAAGTTTTCGGAGTCAGATGTTTTTGTGTCCAGTAAGTGTTCATTGAGTTAAATTGAATAAAAATGTAGACTTTACTTGGTTGCTAGCAGAACTCTGTATTTCCTAAACAAGTTTGTTAAAAATCTCAAATTTTCAGGAGCAAGTTTGTTTTTATTTAAAATTGAGCAGATATCGTAGTGTCTATGCTTTTCAACTAAATAAACATTTCTTTTTTAGGATTTGTTCACACAGATATGACGAAAGACTTGAAGGAAGAACATTTAAAGAAAAATATCCCTCTTGGGAGGTTTGGAGAATCTATTGATGTGGCACATGCAGTTGTGTTTCTTTTAGAATCACCATATATTACAGGGCACGTTCTAGTAGTGGATGGGGGATTACAACTCGTGATATAATTTACAGATTAGTTAGTCATAATATTGATTACAATCAAGGGCACACTTTGGCTATTGATTTGACAGTCATAATTATTAATTTGCTAATTAAACCTGTTGATGCTACAAACATTGATTTCCATCTTTATATGAGTATATTTGAAAAGAGCAATGTGTGACCAGTTGTGTTTTCTAAATGGTATGTACCTTATAGACTGTAGAGATTTTAGTATATAGACATTTGCAAGTGATAGAAACAGACACTATTTTAATTTAAATATTTTATCTCAAAAGTCACACACATCATATGATCTAATTGTCATGATTGACTTCATTGTATCAGGCAGGATGCTGTCGAAGTTAATCTTCAGCCCATTGGCAAAATAGAGGAGTATTTGTAGGGCATTGGTCGGTTGTCAGTACTTAAGCTGTCCTGCCAGTTAAACATTGTATTTCTTTTCCATATGCCTTAGAAGATCAACTTTTATACAGGTTGGAAAAAACATCAGTTTACCTGGCATGAATTTAGAATCTAGTTTCTTTGAGTGCATTAGTCCTGATTAAGCAGCTGGGCAATATAATTTATAAATATAGGTGCAGTATAGTTGACGCATTCTATAGAAATTCTCAAAGATGATGAGGATTAACCTTAAGGTTTTAGCATCTGGTATAGGAATGAGCTGCATAGATCTGATCAACTTAGGAAATAGAAGCAGGGTTTTTTGTGTGTGTGTGTGTTTTTAACCCGCAAAACAGTATAGCAAACTACTTAAAAATTATGAGTATTTTGTGTGAATGAATATAATATGATTTTTACCCCGAAACATTAGAAATATAAACGATGAATAAATATGCAGTAACAATGAATAAAATGTCTCCTGTACCTTGTGAGCTTTCCGCTCATAAATTCTAAACCAGTGAATTGTTTTAGAACTGGTTTGTGTGTGTGTGTGTGTGTGTATATATATATATATATCTCCTTGCTCTGCCCTGACCCACTGTGCCCCACCCCACAGGGAGTCGCAGCTTCACCTGACTCTTGTGCTCACCTGGCTCGCTCACAGGCGGTTTCTTAATGACCGAAGCATTCCCCGCCCTTGGAATTTCTGCCTAATAATATATATTATTAGTATCCATAATCACTATATATATATATATATAATATATATTATTAGTATCCATAATATATATATATATATAGTGATTATGGATACTAATTCAATGTAATTTATAATTTTCTATGTCAGTATAAAAATACATCACAGCCTTCTCAAATATCTGAAGCAATATATCATATATTGCCCTATCATCTGGGGAAAGGGTTAAATCTCTTCACCTCTTGCACTTCTGGATGCAAATCAGGTTTTCATTTCTGTAATAGAAAACTATTCATGTATTTTTACATCATTTGTTTCTCCTGACCAGTATTTAAAACCAAAAGGATATTCTGAATACTGGCCAACAGTTTTTTTAGAACGAGCATCCCAAGCAGCGTGCTTAAACATTACATTGCATATGGAAATTAAAAAAACAATCAGATGTTATTTTAAAAAAAGGAGATTTATAAGGAGCAGAGCACTAATTTTAAAGTATTTGTGGGATGCCTGGGTGGCTTAGTGGTTGAGTGTCTGCCTTCAGTTCAGGGTGTGATTCTGGAGTCCTGGGATTGAGTCCCACATTGGGCAACCTGCATGGAACCTGCTTCTCCCTCTTGTTTCTGCCTCTTTCTTTCTGTGTCTCTCATGAATAAATAAATAAAATCTTTGAAAAAAAAAAAAGAAAGTATTTGCTTGAAAATAGAGGTAAAGACACAAACTGAATGTAGACTATCAGGCAACATTTATTTTACATTGAACACTTCTGTGGGGAATAATGTGATATTTTAAATGTCACTGAATTCAGGTTGATTTTTATTATCATTTCAAAATATGTGTTATATATTTACTGTATTTTAAAAGTAATCTTTTTTACAGTTTTATTGGAGCTGAACATTATGTACACAGATTTAATTTTATATGTCAAGTCAGTGCAAAGGTGTGAATAGGATATACTAAATAAATGCCATGTGATAAAGGTAATAAAAATAAAAAGTAATAAAGTCAGATCTAAATTCTACAGCAGGCTTCCTGATGCCTTAAAAATTATTTTAAATTTATCTTCAATCAGTTGGCAGTTGTGTATCTTCAGCTATTCAAGAACTTCAGTGATTTCTTAACTTGACATACAATTGACCTTTGAACAGTATGGATTTGAGCTTTGTGGGTCCACTTAGATGTGGATATTTTATAGTACAGTACTGTAAATGTATTTTATGATTTTCATGATGTTTTCTCTAGCTTATTGTGAGAATACAGAATGTAATACGTACAACTTGCCAAAAATGTGTTCACTGACTGTGTATGTTTTTTTTTTGTGTGTGTGTGTGTATGTTATTGATAAGGCTTCTGGTCAACAATAGGCTATTCATGGTAAGTTCTTGGGCATCAAAGTTATCTGTGGATTTTAGACTGTGCAGGTGATCAGTGCCCCTAACTCCCTGCATTGTTCGAGGGTAAACTGTGTTCAAATTATTTAATAAGTAAGTTTCTTTTGTATTTGTTTTATCTTTCTACTACATTGTAAGTTCCTGAGGGTAGAGACTGTACTGTGTTCCCATTCATTTAGCTAATTTAAGTAACTCAAATATTGATTGAATACCTGGTAATTATCTGGTACTTCTTTTGATACCCCTGCATTGCCTCCTCAGTTCTGAGTACATTGGATATACTCCAACCACTATAATTTTTTGATTCAAGATCATCAGTCCATTACTTTGTGCTATAATTAATGATAGTCATTGAGATGTATCTATTCTGATATATCTGTCCTGGAATATTATTTTTTGATCAAATCCCTGTGATTTACCTTTTTTGTAGTTTATCTTTTTTGGTCATTTATCTCTGATTTTGATGCTTACTTTCAATTTAAAACTGAATTTGCAATCCTAAGCCAATCAACTGTTTTCTCTTAGGCAGTATACCTTAGTTTGAGTGATTACCAGAAATTTAACTTAGAATTCTTGGGCTAATAATCAAAATGGGAGTAGTATTACTAAAACTAATTTAATACTGCGTGTTGACTATACTTCAATTAAAATTTTTTTTTTGAGGGGATCCCTGGGTGGCTCAGTGGTTTAGCACCTGCCTTCGGCCCAGGGCCTGATCCTGGAGTCCCGGGATCAAGTCCCACGTTGGTCTCCCTGCATGGAGCCTGCTTCTCCCTCTGCCTGTGTCTCTGCCTCTGTCTCTCTCTCTCTCTTTCTCTCTGTGTCTCTCATGAATAAATAAATAAAGTCTTTAAAAAAATTTTTTTTTGGAAAAAAAAGTTCTGCAGGTAATACTACTCCCATTACTTTATGTGTTATGCTATGCTCACTGCAAGTGTAGTTACCATCTGTTACCATACCTCATTATTAGAATACCATTGACTATATTCTGTATGCCTTTTATTCCTGTGATTTATTCATTTGGTAACTGGAAGACTATCTCCCACTCCCCTTCATATTTTGCCTACCTCCTTCCATCAGTTTGACCTCTGTATTTAGGGGTATGTTTTTGCTTTTTGTGTATTTGACTCCACATATAAGTGAAATCCTATGTTATTTGTGTTTCTCTGATTTATTTCACTTAGCATAATACCCCCTAGGTCCATCCATGGTGTCACCAATGACAAGATCTCATTCTCTTTTATGGCTGAGTAATATTCCATTGTATATTTATATACTCCACATCTTATTTATCCATTCCTCTATTGATGGGCACTTGGATTGCTTCCATATTTTGGCTATTGCAGATAATGCTGCAATAAACATAGGCATGCATATATCTTTTTCACTTAATTTTTCATTTTCTCTGGGTAAATACCCAGTAGTAGAATTACTGGGTAACATGGTGTTTCAATTTTTAGTTTTTTGAAGAACTGCCATACTGTTTCCCACAGTGGCTGCAGCAATTTACATTCCCACCAACAGTGTACAGGGTTCCTTTTTCTCTGCATCCTTGTCAACTGTTGCTTTTTCTTGTCATTTTTATTTTAGCCATTCTCATGGGTGTAAGGTGCTATCTCATTGTGGCTTTGATTTGCATTTTTCTGATGATTAGTGATGTTGAGCATCTTTTCATATATCTGTTGGCCATCTCTATGTCTTTGGAAAAATGTTGATTCAGGTCCTCTGCCCATTTTTTGATGGGATTATTTGAGTTTTTTTGGTGTTGAGTTGTATAAGTTCTTTATATATATTGAATATGAATCCCTTATTGGTTATATCATTTGCAAATATCTTCTCCCACTTAGTAGGTTGCCTTTGGTTTTGTTGATGTTTTTTTTCCTGTGCAAAAGCTTTTTAGTTTGATGTATTCTTAGTAGTTTATTTTTGTTTTTGTTTTCCTTGCCTGAGGAGACTTATCTAGAAGAATATTGCTAAGACTGCTGTTTAAGATATTACTACCTATGTTTTCTTTTAGAAATTTTACAGTTTCAATTAAAAATTTTTTTTGAGGGGATCCCTGGGTGGTTCAGTTTCAGGTCTCCCATGTAGGCTTTTAATTCATTTTGAATTTATGTATGATGTAAGAAAGTAGTTGAGCCCCACATTGAGTTCCGTGCTCAGCTGGGAATCTGCTTGAGGATTCTCCCCCTTTGTTCCTCTCCACTTCCCACTCACATGCTCTCTTTCTCTTTCTCTCAAATAATAAATCTTTAAGTACAATTGCTGGATCTTAGGGTAGTTCCTTTTTTAACTTTTTGAGGACTCTCCATACTGTATTCCAGAGTGGCTGCACCAGTTTGGATTCCCAATAACAGTGCAGGAGGATTCTTTTTTTCTCCACATCCTCACCAACACTTGTTTCTTGTGTTGTTGATTTTAGCTATTCTGACAGGTGTGAGGTGTTATCTCACTGTAGTTTGATTTGCATTTCCCTGATCATAAGTGATGAACATCTTTTCATGTGCCTGTTGGCCATATATATATCTTCTTTGGAGAAATATCTGTTCATGTCTTCTGCCCATTTTAAAAATTGGATTATTGATTTTTTTTTTGGTGTTGAATTGTAAAAGTTCTTGATATAGTTCACATATTAACACTCTATTGGCTATGTCATTTGCAAATATCTTCTCCCATTCTGTAGGTTGCCTTTAGTTTTGTTGGTTGTTTCCTTCAATGTGCAGATGCTTTTTATTTTGATGTAATCCCAGTAGTTTTATTTTTATTTTTTAATGTTTTATTTAAACTCGTTTTAGTTAACATATACTGTTTTATTCATTTCAGGAGTTGAATTTAGTGATGGATTAGTTGCATATGATACCCAGTGCTCATTGCATCAAATGCCTTCCTTAATGCCCATCACTCAGTTACCCCATCACCTCTTCCCTACTGCCCCTTCAGCAACCTTCAGTTTGTTTCCTAGAGTTAAGTGTTTCTTATGGTTTTTCTCCCTCTCTGTTTTTTATCTTATTTTATTTTTCTTTTCCATCCCCTATGTTCATCTATTTTGTTTCTTACATTCCACAAGAGTGAAATTATACGGTATTTGTCTTTCTCTGACTTCTTCCACTTACCATGATTTCCTCTAGTTCCATTCAGGTCATTGCAAATGGCAAGATTTCATCCTTTTGATGGCCAAGTAATGTTCCATTTTCTATATACACCATGTTTTCTTTATCCATTTATCTGTCAGTGAACATCTGGGCTCTTTCCATAGTTTGACTGTTGTGGACATTGCTGCTATAAACATTGGGGTGCAGGTGCCCCTTTGAATCACTATGTTTGTATCCTTTGAATAAATATGTAGTAGTGTAATTGTTGGGTCATAGGGTAGTTCTATTTTTAACTTTTTTAGGAATCTCCATACTGTTTTCCAGAGTGGTTGGATCAACTTGCATTCCCACCAACAGTGTAAGAGGATATACACCCCTTTCTCCGCATACTCACCAACATCTGTTTTTGAGTTGTTCATTTTAGCTGTTCTGACTGATGTGAGGTAGTATCTCATTGTGGTTTTGACTTGTATTTTTTTGATGCTGGGTGATGTTGAGCATTTTTTCATGTGTCTGTTGGCCATTTGTATGTCTTCTTTGGACAAATGTCTATTCATGTCTTTTGCCCATTTCTTGATTGGACTGTCTGTTCTTTGGGTGTTGAGTTTGATAAGTTCTTTATAGATTTTTGCATACTAGTCCTTTATCTGATAAGACATTTGCAAATATCTTCTCCCATTCTGCCACTTGCATTTTGGTTTTGTTGACTATTTCCTTTGCTGTGCAAAAGCTTTTTATCCTGATGAAGTCCCAGTAATTTATTTTTGTTTTTATTTCCCTTGCCTTTGGAGACATGTCTATCAAGAAGTTGCTGCAGCCAAGTCAAAGAGGTTGCTGCCTGGGTTCTCCTCTAGGATTTTGATGGATTCCTGTCTCACATTTAGGTCTTTCATCCATTTTTAGTCTATTTTTGTGTATGGTGTGAGGAAATGATCCAGTTTTACTCTTCTACATGTGGCTGTCCAATTTTGCCAACACCTTTATTGAATAGACTTTACTTCTTCCAGTGGATATTCTTTCCTGCTTTATCAAATATTAGTTAACCATAGAGTTGAGGGTCTATTTCTGGATTCTCTGTTCTGTCTCCTTGATTCATGTGTCTGTTTTGGTGCCAGTACCATACTGTCTTTATGATCACAGCTTTGTAATATAGCTTGAAGTCTGGAATTGTGATGCCTCTAGCTTTGGTTTTATTTTTCAACATTCCTTTGGCTATTTGGGGTCTTTTCTGGTTCCATACAAATTTTGGAATTGTTTGTTCCAGCTCTTTGAAAAATGCTGGTGGTATTTTTTTTTTTTAAGATTTTATTTATTTATTCATGAGAGACAGAGAGAGAGGCAGAGACATAGGCAGAGAGAAGCAGGCTCCACGCAAGGAACCCAATGTGGGACTCAATCCCGGGACTGGGATCATGCCCTGAGCTGAAAGCAGAGGCTCAGCTGCTAAGCCACCAGGCATCCCTGCTGGTGGTATTTTGATAGGGATCACATTGAATGTGTAGATTGTTGTGGTAGCATAGCCATTTTGACAGTATTTGTTCTCCCAATCCATGAGTGTGGAATCTTTTTCCATTTCTTTGTGTCTTCCTCAATTTCTCTTATAAGTATTCTGTAGTTTTCAGAGTACAGATCCTTTATCTCTGGTTAGGCTTATTCCTAGGTATCTTATGGTTTTTGGTGTAATTATAAATGGGATTGATTACTTGATTTTTCTTTCTTCTGCTTCATTGTTAGATTATAGAAGTGCAACTGACTTCTGTGCATTGATTTTATATCTTGCCAGTTTTAAACTTGTTTATCAGTTCTTGCAGTTTTTTGGTAGTCTTTAGGGTTTTCTTTGTCCAGCCTCATGTCATCTGCAAAGAGTGAAAATTTTACTTAACAATTTGGATGCCTTTTATTTCTTTTTGTTGTCTGATTGTGGAGGCTAGGACTTTAAGTACTATGTTAAATAACAGTGGTGAGAGTGGATATCTCTGTCTTGTTCCTGATCTTAGGGGAAAGGCTTTCACTTTTTACCCATTGAAGATTTATTTATGGGTTTTTCTTTTATGGCCTTTATTATATTGAGGTATATTCCCTTTAAACCTACTTTGTTGAGGGTTTTTATTATATATGGATGTTACACTTTGTGAAATGCTTTTTCTGCATACATGGAAATGATCATATGGTTCTTATCCTTTCTCTTATTCATGTGATGTATCAGATTGATTTGCAAATATTGAACCACTGTTGCAACCCAGGAATAAATCCCACTTGATCTTGGTGAATGATTTTTTTAACGTATTGTTGGATTCGGTTTGCTAGTGTTTTGTTGAGGGCTTTTAAATCTGTGTTCATCAGAGATAATAGCCTGTAGTTCTCTTTTTTTGTGGTGTCTTTATCTGGTTTTGGTATTAGGGTAATGCTGGCTTCATAGAATGAATTTGGACGTTTTCCTTCCTTTTCTATTTTTGGAATAGTTCACAAAGAATGGCATAGGTATTAACTCTTATTTAAATTTTTGGTAGAATTTGCCTGTGAAGCCATCTGCTACTGGACTTTTCTTTGTTGGGAGGCTTTTTTTTTTTTTTTTTTTTTTTTAAATTATTGATTCGGTTTCTTTGCCAGTAATTCAGTCTGTTCAAATTTTCTATTTCTTCCTGTTTCAGTTTTGGTAGGTTCTATGTTTCTAGGAATTTATCCAGTTCTTCTAGGCATATAATTTTTCATAACATTTTCTTTTAATTGTATTACTGTGGTGTTTGTTGTTATTTCTCTTCTCTAATTTGTGATTTTATTTATTTTGGTCCTTTTTTCCTTGATAATTCTGGCTACAAGTTTATCAATTTTATGATTTTTTTTTTCTTTCAAAAACCAACTCCTGGTTTCATTGACCTATTTTTTTTTTTTTTTCGGTTTGTTTCTGTATCATTTATTTCTGCTCTTAATTATTTTCTTCTTTTTGCTGGTTTTATTTTTATTTATTTATTTATTATTTAATTTTTTATTTCCCTTTTGCTGGTTTTAGATTTTGTTTCTTTTTCTAGCTCCTTTAGGTGTAAGGTTAGGCTGTTTGAGAATTTTCTCACTTCTTGAGGTAGGCCTGTATTGCTAGAAACTTCCTTTTTAGGATTGCTTCTGCTGCATCCCAAAGGTTTTTAACCTTTGTGTTTTCATTTTTATTTGTTTCCATGTACTTTTTAATTTCTTATTTTATTTCCTGCTTCACCCCTTCATTGTTTAGTAGTATGTCATTTAGCCTCCATGTATTTGCATTCTTTCTAGATTTATTTCTTGTGGTTAACTCCCAATTTCATTGGATTGTGGTCAGAAAAAAAATGCATGGTATGACTTCAATTTCCTTGAATTTGTTGAGGCTTGTTTTGTGGCCTAATATGTGATCTGTTCTGGAAAATGTTCCATGTGCACTTGAAAAGCATTTGCTTTCTGCTGTTTTAGGAAGGAATGCTCTGTATATGTCTGTTAAGTCCATCTGTTCCAGTCTGTTCTTCTAAGTCATTTTTTCCTTGTTGATTTTCTGTTTAGATGATCTGTCCATCAATGTAAGTGGGTTGTTAAAGTTCCTTACTATTTTATTGTTATCCATTAGTTCCTCTATGTTTGTTATTAACTGTTTTATTTATTTGGATGCTCACACCTGGGTGCACAAATATTTATAGTTGTTATATCTTCTTAGATTGTTCCTTTTATTATTATATAGTGTCCTTTGTTTCCTGTTACAGTCTTTGTTTTAATGTTCGTTTTATCTCATATATGTATTACCACTTTAACTTTCCTTTGACATCCACTGGCATGATAGATGTTTCTCCACCCCCTCACTTTCTGTATGCAGTTATCTTTAGGTCTCTTGTAGTCAGCATGTAGGTGGGTATTGTTTTTTGCATCCATTCTGTCAGCCCATGTTTTTTGGTTGGAAAGCTTAATCCATTTACATTCATAGTAATTATTGATAGTGTATATTTATTGCTTTTTTATTACTTGTTTCATGGTTATTTCTAAAGATCTTCTCTGATGCTTTCTTGCCTTTCTGTCTTTCATGGTTTTCTGGTTTTCTTTAGTGATATATTTGGATTTCTTTTTCTTTATCCTTTACATATTTATTAATGTTTTCTGTTTTGTGGTCATTAGTTTTGTATATGATGTCTTCTGCATATCACAATTTATATTAAATTGATGGTCATTTAAGTTTGAACATTCTTAATTCCTCTTCTCCCCATATTTTAGGTGTATGGTGTCATATTTTACATATTTTTATTTTGTGAGTTCCTTGATTGATATTTTATTCATTTTCACTGCTTTTGTATTTCCTACCTTTGTACTGTGATTTTTGGTCTTTCCTTTTCACCTATAAGGTCCCCCTTAATATTTCTTGCAGGGCTGTTTTAGTGCTCATGAATTCTTTTGGTTATTGTGTTTCCAGGAAACTATCTCTCCTTCTATTTTGGATATCAGCCTTTTTGGATAGAGTATTCTTGGCTGCAGGTTTTTCCCATTCAGCCCTTTGAATATATCATACTACTCCTTTCTGGCTTGGAAAGTATCTGCTGAAAAGACCCTGATAACATTTTGGGATTTCCTTTGTATGTATCTATCTTCTTCTCTCTTGCTGCTTTTAATATTTTCTCCTTATCACTATATTTTGCCATTTTAATTACAATATATCTTGATGTAGATATACTTTTGTTGATTTGTTGTGCATTTTCTGTACCTCCTGGTTCTGGATAACTGTTTCCTTCTCCAGCTATTCCTTTTCAGCTATTATTTCTTCATATAAATCTCTGCCCCTTTCTTCGTATTCTGAGGCTCCTATAACACTAATGTTACGTTTTATGAAGTCACTGAATTCCCTAAGTCTAGTCTTGTTTTGTGTAATTCTTTTTTCTCTTTTGCTCAGCTTGATTACTTTCCATTACTCTGTCTTCTAGGTCATTAGTTCATTCCTTTGCTTCTTCCAGCCTGCTATTCATTCCACCAAGTGTGTTTCTCATTTCAGTTATTGAGCCCTTTATCTCTATGTTGTTCATTATCTCTGTGTTAATGGTCTCAGTGATATTCTCTACTCTTCTCAAGTCCAGTGAGTATCCTTATGATTACTGCTTTAAGTTCTCTATCAGGCATGTTATTTATATCTATTTTGCTTATATATCTGGTCATGGCCTTGTCCTTTTCTTAAATTTGGAGAAATTCCTCTTTCCTCTCATTTTGTGTAAGTTTCTGTGCCTGTTTCTGGGTTAGGAAAGTCAGTGATGTCCTCTTGCTTTCTAAGTGATTTGCTTTGGGGATTTGTTTTCCCTTTGCACTCCCCTGTGTGTTAGTTCATCTCTCACCCTCCTCCATGATTTTTTATTTTTTCCCTCCCTATCTCTCTGGTCACTATCTGTTTCTCTCCCAGTAGGCATCTCTGCACTCCTACCTTCTTTGATGGCCACATCACCTCTTCTCACCTCTTTAGTTGGCCACACCACCTCTTTAGTTGGCCACATCACCTCTTCTCACCTCTTTAGTTGTGGAATTTGTTCTGCTAGTCTTTAAATCAATTTCTAGGGTATTTTGGATGATTTGATAGTCATCTAGTTGTATTCCTGGGATGAGGCGAGCTTAGGGTCCTCATATGCAACTCAATTGTAATATCCTCTTATTGGATTGGTCCCTTTATAGAGACATTCTTTGTCTCTTGTTACAGTCTTTGTTTTAAATTCTGTTTTGTCTGATACAAGTATTGCTACTCTGGTTTTTTTTCTTTCTTCTGCATGCAATATTTTTTCCATCCTCTCATCTTCAGTCTATATGTGTCATTAGACCTGAAGTGAGTCTCTTGTAGGCAGCATATATGTGGGTCTTTTTTTTTTTATATATCCATTTTGCCACCCTATGTCTTTTGATTGGAGTATTTTTTTTTATTTATTTATGATAGTCATAGAGAGAGAGAGAGAGAGAGAGAGAGAGGCAGAGACATAGGCAGAGGGAGAAGCAGGCTCCATGCACTGGGAGCCTGACGTGGGATTCAATCCTGGGTCTCCAGGATCGCGCCCTGGGCCAAAGGCAGGCGCCAAACCGCTGCGCCACCCAGGGATCCCTGATTGGAGTATTTAGACCATTTACATTTAAAGTAATTATTGATAGGTATGTACTTACTGCAGTTTAATTGTTTTCTTATTGTCTTTGTAGTTCTTCTCTGTTCATTCTTTTCTTTCCCACTTTCCTTGTGATTTTTTATTTTCTTTAAGTGTTACACTTTCTTTATCTTTATTTATCTATTATAGATTTTGGGTAGTGTGTGTTGACCGTGAGGTTTATATACAACATCCTAAATATATAGTAACCTGTATTAAGTTGATGGTGACTTAAGTTGAAACACATTCTAAAAGAAATTTTTTTATGTCCCCCCTCCACATTTTATGTATGTGTCATCATATTTTCACAATTTTTTACTTTTGATTATGACCTCTTTTTCACTTGAAGTGCCTTTAATGTTTCTTATAAAGCTGGGTTAGTGGTGATGAATTCCTTTAACCTGTTTGTCTGGGAAACATTTTTATGTTATTTTTTATTATTTATCTCCTCTTCAATTCTGAATGGTAACCTTGACAGGTAGAATATCCTTGATTGTAAGTTTTTTCCTTTCATCACTTTGTGTATATCATCATGCCACTCCCTTCTGGCCTGCAGAGTTTTTGCTGAAAAATCAGCTGAAAGCCTTACTGGGTTTCCATTGCTCATAACTGTGTGCTTCTGCTGCTTTTAAAATTCTCTCTTTAATCTTTGAGACTGTAATCATGTGTCATGGTGTGGACCTCCTTGGGTTCAGATTGTTTGAAACTGTGTGCTTACTGAATCTGGATGTGTGTTTCCTTCCCCAGGTCATGGAAGTTTTCAGTTATTTCTTCAAATAATTTTTCTGACCCTTTGTTTCTCTCTCCTTATTCTGGGATCCTTATAGTGTAATGTTTTTGTTTGCTTGATGTTGTCCAAGAGGTCACTTATTCTATTTTCTTTTTCTTTTTTCATTTTTTCACTGTTTAGCTTGGGTGCTTTACATTACTCAGTCTTCCAGATAGCCGATCTGTTCTTTTGTATCTTCTAATCTATTGTTGATTCCTTCCAGTATATTTTTCATTTTAGTTATTATTCTTCAACTCTGATTGTAAAAAATATATTCTGTGTCTTTGTTGATGTTATAAGTGAGTTCACCCACTCTTCTAGTCTGGTGAAGATCTTTATGATCATTTCTTTAAAATCCTTATTAGGTGTCTATTGTGGCAGATGGCAGAAGAGTAGAGGTCCTCAACTCATCTGGTCCCACAAATTTACCTAGATAACTTTCAAAACATACTGAACACCTACGAATTCAACCTGAGATGTAAAGAGAGAACAGCTGGAATGTTACAGAGAGAAAAGTTTTCCTTTCTATCAAGGTTCTTCTTTTTCCTTTATTTTCTGGTCTTTGACCTCTTCAGAATCATCTAGGGTGTATTTTACTTAGGTAGAGGTTGATATTTATGACTCAGCTCACTCATACAGCCACTGTGCACTGGACAAAATGACTAGAAGGAAGAATTCACTCCAAAAGAAAGAACCAGAAGCAACACTGTCTGCCACAGAGTTACAGAATGTGGATTTAAATACAGTGTCAGAAATTCAATTCAGAAGTACAATTATAAAGTTACTGGTGGCTCTGGAAAAAAGTATAAAGGACTCTAGAGACTTATTTACTACAGAATTGAGATCCAATCAGGCCGAAATTAAAAATAGTTTAGCTGAGATGCAATCCAAACTGGATGCTCTAACTGCTAGGGTTAATGAGGTGGAAGAAAGAGTGAGTGACATAGAAGACAAGTTGGTGGAAAGGAAGGAAGCTGAGGAATAAAGAAAAACAAGAGTCCACAAGGAAAGGATTAGGGAAATAAATGGTAGCTTGAGAAGGAAGAATATACGTCTAATGGGGATTCTAGAAAAGGCTGAGTGAGAGAGAGGACCACAAAGTATATTTGAACAAATCATAGCTGAGAATTTCCCTAATCTGGGAAGGGAAATAAGCATTCAGATCCAAGAGATAGAGAGGACCCTCTCCCCAAAAAATCAACAAAAACCATTCAACACCTCGACATTTAATACTGAAACTTGCAAATTTCAAAGATAAAGAGAATATTCTTAAAGCAGCTTGAGGCAAGAGATTCTTAACTTATATGGGGAGAAATATCAGATTAACAGCAGACCTTTCCACAGAGATCTGGCAGGCCAGAAAGGGCTGGCATGATATATTCAGGGTACTAAATGAGAAGAACATGCAGTCAAGAATACTTTATCTGGCAAGGCTGTCATTCAGAATAGAAGGAGAGATAAAGAGCTTCCAGGATAGACAGAAATTGAAAGAATATGTAACCACCAAACCGGCTTTGCAAGAAATATTAAGGGGGACCCTGTAAAAGAAAGGGGGAGCCCGAAGAAACAATCCACAAAAACAGGGACTGTATAGGAAATATGATGACACTAAATTCATATCTTTCTTTTTTTTTTTTTTTTTTAAACTTTTTTTTTTTAATTTATTTATGATAGTCACAGAGAGAGAGAGAGAGAGAGGCAGAGACACAGGCAGAGGGAGAAGCAGGCTCCATGCACTGGGAGCCTGACGTGGGATTCGATCCCGGGTCTCCAGGATCGCGCCCTGGGCCAAAGGCAGGCGCCAAACCGCTGCGCCACCCAGGGATCCCCTAAATTCATATCTTTCAATAGTTACTCTGAATGTCAATGGGCTAAATGATCCCATCAAAAGACGCAGGGTATCACACTGGATAAAAAAGCAAAACCCATCTATATGCTGTCTACAAGAGACTCATTTTAGACCTAAGGACACCTGCAGCCTGAAAATGAAGGGGTGGAGAACCATTTACCATTCAAATGGTCCTCAAAAGAAAGCTGGTGTAGCAATCTTCATATTAGATAAATTACAGTTTATACAAAAGATTACAGTAAGAGATGAAGAGGGACACTATACTTAAAGGATCTATCCCACAAGAAGACCTAACAATCATGAATATTTATGCCCCTAATATGGGATCCGCCAAGTATATCAATCAATTATTAACCAAAGTAAAGAGATACTTAAATAATGATACTCTTACAGTAGCAGACTTCAACATGGCACTCTCAGCCAATGACAGATATTCTAAGCAGAACATCACCCAAGAAACAAGAACTTTGAAAGATATACTGGACCAAATAGATTTTACAGATATATACAGAACATTCCATCCAAATGCAGCTGAATACACATTCTTCTCAAGTGTACATGGAAGTTTCTCCAGAATAGACCACATACTGGGTCACAAATCAGGTCTCAAACAATACCAAAAGATTGGGATTGTCCCCTGCATATTTTTAGACCACAGTGCTTTGAAACTAGAACTCAATCACAAGAGAAAATTTGGAAGAAACCCAAACACATGGAGGTTAAAGAGCATCCTACTAAAAGATGAATGGATCCACAAGGAAATTAGAGAAGAATTAAAAAGATTCATGGAAACTAATGAAAATGAAAATAAAACTGTTCAAAATATTTGGGATACAGCAAAAGTGGTCCTAAGAGGGAAATATATCACAATACAAGCCTCCCTCAAAAAATTGGAAAAAACTCAAATACACAAGCTAATCTCATAACTAAAGGAACTGGAGAAAGAACAGCAAACAAAGCCTAAACCAAGCAGAAGAAGAGAGATAATAAAGATTCGAGTGGAACTCAATGAAATAGAGGGCAGAAGAACTGTAGAACAGATCACCAAGACCAGGAGCTGGTTCTTTGAAAGAATTAATAAGATAGGTAAACCGCTAGCCAGTCTTATTAAAAAGAAAAAAGACTCAGTAATAAAATCATGAACAGAAGAGGAGAGATCACAACCAATACCAAAGAAATACAAATGATTTAAAAAATGTATTATGAGCAACTATATGCCAACAAATTAGGCAATCTAGAAGAAATGGATGCATTTCTGGAAAACCATAAATTACCAAAACTGGAACAAGAAGAAATAGAAAACCTGAACAGGCCAATTACCAGCAAGGAAATTGAAGCCATCATCAAAAACCTCCCAAGACATGGAAACCCAGGACCAGATGGCTTCCCAGGGGAATTCTACCAAACATTTAAAGAAGAAATAATACCTATTCTATTAAAGGTGTTTTGAAGGATTGAAAGGTAGAGAATACTTCTAAACTCATTTTATGAGACCAGCATTACCTTGATTCCAAAACCAAATGAAGACCCCACCAAAAAGAATTACAGACCAATATCCCTGATGAACACGGATGCAAAAATTCTCACCAAGATACTAGCCAATAGAATCCAACAGTACATTAAGAGAATTATTCTCCATGACCAAGTGGGATTTATCCCTGGGATACAAGAGTGAGTCAACACTTGTCAAACAGTTGATGTGATAGATCACATCATTAAAAGGAAAAACAAGAGCCATATGAGCCAAAAAAAAAAAAAAAAGCCATATGAGCCTCTCAATAGATGCAGAGAAAGCATTTGACAAAATACAGCATCCATTACTGATTAAAACTCTTCAAAGTGTAGGGATAGAGGGAACATTCCTCAATACCTTAAAAGCCATTTATGAAAAGCCCACAGTGAATATCATTCTCAATGGGAAAAAACAGAGCCTTTCCCCTGAGATCAGGAACACGGTAGGGGTGTCAACTCTCACCACTGTTACTCAACATAGTACTAGAAGTCCTAGCCTCAACAATCAGACAACAAAAAGAAATAAAAGGCATTCAAATTAGCAAGAAGAAGTCCAACTTTTCCTCTTCACAGATGATGTGATACTATATTTTTTCTATATATAGAAAATCCAATTTAAAAAAAAAAAAAAAAAAAAGGGATCCCTGGGTGGCGCAGCGGTTTGGCGCCTGCCTTTGGCCCAGGGCGCGATCCTGGAGACCCGGGATCGAATCCCACGTCGGGCTCCCGGTGCATGGAGCCTGCTTCTCCCTCTGCCTGTGTCTCTGCCTCTCTCTCTCTCTCACTGTGTGCCTATCATAAATAAATTAAAAAAAAAAAAAAAAAAAAAAAGAAAGAAAATCCAAAAGACTCCACCCCAAGATTTCTAGAACTCATACAGCAATTCAGCAATGTGGCGGGATACAAATCAATGCACAGAATTCAGTGGCATTTGTATACCCTGAAAATGTAACTGAAGAAAGAGAGATTAAGGAATCAATCCCATTTACAGTTGCACCCAAAAGCATAAGATAACTAGGAATAAACCTAGCCAAAGAGGTAAAAAACTATGGAATACTTCTGAAAGAAATTGAGGAAGACATAAAGAGATGGAAAAGCATTCCATTCTCATGAATTGGAAGAATAAATATTGTGAAAATGTCTATCGAACCCAGGGCAAATTTACACGGTCAGTGCAATCTCTATCAAAATAACATGGCCTTTCTTCACTGAGTTGAAGCAAATAATCTTAAGATTTGTATGGAATCAGAAAAGACCCCAAATAGCCAGAGAAATATTGAAAAAGAAAACCAATGCCAGGGGCATCACAGTGCCGAATTTCAAGCTGTATTACAAAGCTGTGATCATCAAGACCGTATGGTACTGGCACAAAAACAGAAACATAGGTCAATGGAACAGAATAGAGAACCCAGAAATGAGCACTTAACTATGGTCAACTAATATTTGACAAAGCAGAAAAAAAATGTCCACTGGAAGAAGGACAGTCTGTTCAACAAATTGTGTTGGGAAAATTGGACAGCCAACATGTAGAAGAATGAAACTGGACCATTTCCTCACACAATACACAAAAATAGGCTAAAAATGGATTAAAACCTAAATGTGAGGCAAGAATCCAACAAAACCCTAGAGGAGAATACAGGCAGCAACCTCTTTGACATTAGCCACAGCAACTTTTTGCAAGATACAGTTATGAAGGCAAGGGAAACAAAAACAAAAATGAACTATTGGGACATGATCCAGATAAAAAGCTTCTGCACAACAAAAGAAGCAGTCAACAAAACTAAAAGACAGCGTACAGAATGGGAGAAGATATTTGCAAATGATATATCAGATAAAGGGCTAGTATCCAAGATCTATAAAGAACTTGTTAAACTCAACACCCAAGGACAAAAAAATCCAATCTTGAAATGGACAGAAGGACATAAACAGACATTTGTCCAAACAAGACATAGACATGGCCAACAAGCACATGAGAAAATGCTCCTCATCACTTGCCATCAGGGAAATACAAATCAAAACCGCAATGAGATACCACCTCACCCCAGTGAGAATGGTGAAGATTAAGATAGGAAACAACAAACGTTGGAGAGGGTGTGGAGAAAGGGGAACCCTCTTCCACTGTTGGTGGGAATGCAAACTGGTGCAGCCACTCTGGAAAACAGTGTGGAGGTTCCTCAAGAAGTTAAAAATAGAGATACCCAATGACCCAGCAATTGCACTACTGGGGATTTACCCCAAAGATACAGATGTACTAAAGTGCTGGGACACCTGCACCCCAATGTTTATAGCAGCAATGTCCACAATAGCCAAACTGTGGAAGGAGCCATGATGTCCTTCTACAGATGAATGGATAAAGAAGATGTGGTCTATATATACAATGGAATATTACTCAGCCATCAGAAAAGACAAATACCCACCATTTGCTTTGACGTGGATGGAACTGGAGGGTATTGTGCTGAGTGAAATAAGTCCATCAGAGAAGGACAATCATCATATGTTTCACTCTTATGTGGAATTAAGAAATAGTGAAAGGGATTATAAAGAAGGGAAACTGAGTGGGGAAAAATTAGGAAGACAAACCATGAGAGACTCCTAACTCTGGGAAACAAACAAAGGGGTATGGAAGGGGATGTGGGTTGGGGGATGGGGTAACTAGGGATGGGCATTGAGAAGGGCAGTTGATGGGATGAGCCCTGGGTGTTGTTATATGTTAACAAATTGAATTTAAATTTGAAAAAGGTAAAAAAAAAAACCTTATGAGGCGTATTAACTCTGTTTTTTTTTTTTTTTTTTTGTCTTATTCTGTCATCTGGAGCATATTCCTCTGCCTCCTTGTATTGCTTGACTCTGTGTTTGTTTCTGTTAATTGAGCAGAACAGGAAGGAATGGTCTTGTGTTTATCATCCTTCCTATAGACTGTATGCCTGGTGACTTAAATTGATTGACTGGAGTTGTGACTGCCACGGACTAGGTCTGTTCTGATGAGATGGCTGGAGCTGAAGTTGGCATGGACCAGGGTAGTCCCAGGGCTCTCTATAAAGAGGATGCTCTAGCAGGACAGCTTATGTTAAAGTGGGTACAAACCAGGGGATTCTGGGACTATCCATGTAGAGGTTGCCCTGGCAGGATAGCTGAAGCTGAAGTTAATAGAAGCGGGGGAGTCCTGGGGTTCACTTCATAGATGGTGCTATGATAGGATAGCTGAAGCTGAAGTGGCTGTCTTGGGGGGTCAGTGCAGGGGCACCTGGCAGGGTGCCTGGAGTCAAGGCAAGGTGTATGGTCTCAGGCCACTTTGTTTATGCAGCACCCTGGTGGGGCAGCTGGAGCTGAATTGGGCTGGCGAGTTCTGGGGGACTCTGCATAGGGACGCTTTGGCAAGATGCCTGGATGCGAGGAGGGGCATGGCCAGGTAGAGGTCCTGAGGTGCTCTGTGCAGGGGTGCCCTGGTAGGACAACTGTAGCTGAAGTGGTCTTGGGTCAAGATGCCCCTGGGACAGTTGGAGGCAGGATGTCCGGTACTGCTGGGTGCCATGGTTGCCTGTGCAAGTCGCCTGGAGCTAAGTGGTATGGGCCTAGACTGTTCCAAGGCACTTTGGCCTGTGTCTTCTTGGTGAGATGGTTGAAGCTGTGGTGTGTGCTGGCCAGTAGTGTCCTGATGTACACAGTGCTGAAACCACCTTAGTGGGATGGCTTCAGTTGGTGTGGGCTAGGAGCCAAGGGCTTGCTGAGGTTGGAGGCTGGCTGGGTGCTTGGACTCCTATTCACATCCATGTTATCGAGGTGGAGGGGGAATATAAACTGTAGTGCTTGCCAGGCCTTCTGACCTGGAGAGAGTTGCAGGAGTTCCCCTGCCATTTGGCAAGGTTCCAGGGGCATTCTTTGATATTCTAGCTCCCCTTTTAAACCACAGCTTTTTTTTTTTTTTTTTTTTTCTGTGCCCCAGGTTATCTTGGGCTGGTATGGGCTTTGTGCCTAGGGCTTACTGAGGAAGCAGGCCAGCTCTGACATCTGGACCTTGCTCCAGTCTGGAGGGAGAATGTAAACTGGGACACCTGCCAGCCCCTCCAACCAGGAGAGAGTTCCATCAGCAACCCAGCCATTGGGCTGGGTACTAGGACTAGTTCCTTCCTTTATATTCTAGTTGCCCTTTTAAATGGTGGCTTTCTTTTCTGTGTCCCAGGACAGATGAGTCTGTTCACAGTTCCTCAGTACTAAACTGGAGTTCGCATTGTTGGAGAGGGGGTTATTAATTTATTTATTACTTTACTACTGTGCCTCCTCTTGCCATTCTTTGTGTGATTTCTATCTTTTGTTATGCAGAAGTTGTTCGGTCAGCCTGCAATTCCTTAGGAGGAATCACTCAGTATATAAACATGGGTTTGTTGTGCCTGTGCAGGAGGTGAGTTCAGGGTCTTCCTACATTGCCATCTTGGACTAGCTTTTTTCCCCCCTCAAATTTTAAATATATGTCAGGAACCCTGTTTCTGGAAATGATGTTATGTGTATAATAGAGTGAAGAAAATGTGGAGATACTTCAGAAAGAAAACTTGAGTGATTCAGAGTGTTCGTTACTTCATAAGTATTTATTCATTCCTACCATGTGCCAGATCCCGCTAGTCATATAAGGTACAGTGTGTAAAACACAAAGAAATGAATCCTGGTTTCCTGGAGCTCATAGACTAGTCGGGTTGGCGGGGGTAGGGCGTAGCAAGCACACCTTTGAACAGTCACACAAAGTTAAAACTGCAACTGAGGTGAGCACTGTAAGAGTAAAAATCCCTGGTTACTGGTGAATCATCCTGCTGGGGAATTTGACCTATTCTGGAAGTTTAGGAATGGCTTCTCTGAGGCAGGGATAGTTGAACTAAAACTATCCTTCCATCCAGAAGGAACGCCATGTGTAAAAATCTTTTTGGTGAGAGGGAGCATGGTGGATCAGGGATTGAAAGGTCATGACACCTCGAATGCAGAATGAAGAGGAGCAGATGGTATGGGAAGAGGCCATAGGTCTGGTCTATACAGAACTTTGTAGCCCCTGTTAAATGTTTTGCACTTTATCCTAAGAGCCACTGAAAGATTTTAAATAGGGAAACGTGATGCATTTTGAAAAGATCATGCTGGCTTTAGTGTGGAGAAAAGGTTGAAAAAGAAAATAGTGCAGGATGACCTACATTTGAGGTAGTCCATGTGAGAAATAATAGAAGGTTGAATCTAAGGGTAGTGGGAATAGAAATGAAGGTAAATGGTCAGAGTTGAAATTTAGAAAGTAAAAGTGGTATGTGGTAATGGATTGAATATAGGAAACAGATACATTTCTGATTTACAAGCCTGGATGAGTGCTGGTGGTGTCTGCAGAAAATACTGAATAAGACCAAGTTTTGTGGAGGTAGGGAAGGAAGATCATGAGTTTAATTTTAAACATGCTGAATTGAGGTGTCTTGGAGATATCTAAGAGAAGACATCAAATACGCATAGATCAGGAACTCCAAGGGGAAGTCTAGACAATAGATATACTGTAAAATCATCTTTGTATACATGATAATTAAAGTCTTGAGCATTAAGAAATGGAAGAGATTGCGCCTGTAGAGAGTTTAGTGTGAGAATATGATGATGATATTTCCAAATGCTTGGCTATTATTTAATATGTGCCAGGCACTGTTCGAAGTGTGAACATAGGGTGGAGACTTGAAGAACATTGGCATTTATTCACCAGTTAAAGATAGAGGAGCCTGCAAGAGGGTATTGAGAAGGACTAGTCAGAGTGGTAGGAAATGAGAGGACTGTAGAAAGCCACTGAAAGAAAATTTTCTTTTCTTTTTTTTTTTAATTTTTATTTATTTATGATAGTCACACAGAGAGAGAGAGAGAGAGGCAGAGACACAGGCAGAGAGAGAAGCAGGCTCCATGCACCGGGAGCCCGACGTGGGATTCAATCCCGGGTCTCCAGGATCGTGCCCTGGGCCAAAGGCAGGCGCCAAACCGCTGTGCCACCCAGGGATCCTGAAAGAAAATTTTCTTAAAGGAGGGAGTCCTGAATATCAGTGCTGCTGAACGTGTTAAGTAAGGGGCAAAAAGATGGATTAGTAATATGGAAATGATTGGTTATTTAGAATTATTTTTGTGAATTGATGGGCATGGAATCCAAAAGCAAGGGGGGAACCATATTGAAATTGGATCTTTACTTCATGCTAAATACAGAGATCAATTCCAGAACAGAATTTGAAATGAATAATAAGTCAATAAAAATAACTCAGTAGGAAAGGCGCAAAAGGTACAAAACAGGTATTTTATGGAAGAGGAAAGACATAGTCCACCTATGTTGAAATATGTTCAAAGTAAGGATATACAAATCATGATCACAGTGAGACTTCATTTGACATTTGAGTGACAAAAATTAACGAGTTGGATAATACTAAGTGATAGAGAGTAGGACTTTTCAAACTTTAAGTCGAATCACTTAAAGATCTTTGAAAAATATGTTCCGATTTAGCAGATCTGGAGTGGGGCCTGCGATATACTGGCTTTCTCACAAAGTTCTAAGTGATGCCTAGGCTCTCTTAAATAGAACATTGCTGAAATGAGTGGTAATTGGTACACAGTTTGGAAAATAGGTAGACATTACTAGCAAAGTTGAGCACACACAGTCCTGTTGTTTATCCAAGAGGAATGCTTGCACAGGTACACCAGGAGACATATATGTAGCAGAAGCTATCAGATCTCCATGCATATCATTTTGGAATTCTTTATGATATTTGTGCATATTGGTCCTGGTATGCCTTCATCCCCAGTAGCCACCACCTTTTTCTCTTTGTTGATAGGCTCTCTTAATACTGCCAGAACATTCTTTGCCTGCCAGCTCAGAAAGCTATAAGAGCCTGGGAATTTATGTTCCCTAGTTTATGTCCACTAGGGAGATTAGTGTTTCCATTTTGTTCAGATAAATACCCAGAGGTGGAATTGGTGAATCATGTTGTAGCGCTATTTTAAATTTTTTTGAAGAACCTCCTCCTGTTTACTATAGTGGCTATACAAATTTATATTCCCATCAACAATGCACAAATTTATATTCCCTTCATTCCCTTGCCCCTTTTTTTTCCCTCTGTATCTTTGCCAACACTTGCTATTTCTTTTCTTTTCTTTTCTTTTCTTTTCTTTGCTTTGCTTTGCTTTGCTTTGCTTTGCTTTGCTTTGCTTTGCTTTTCTTTTCTTTTTCTTTTCTTTTCTTTTCTTTCTTTTTTTTTTTTTTATAATAGCCATTTGGACAGGTGTGAGATGGTATCCCCTTTAGTTTTGGTTTGCATTTCCTTGATGATTAGTCATATTGAGCACCTTTTCATTATATGTTGGACATCTGTATATCTTCTTTGGAAAGATGTCTCTGTTCAGATCCTCTGCCCATTTTTTAATTAGATTGTTTGGTTTTGCTAACAATTAAGTTGCATGGGTTTCTTTAATAGAAGTTTTTCATATTAACCCATTATCAGATATATGATTTGCAAATATTTCCTCCTATTTGGTACATTGGCTTATCATTATGTTGATGGTTTCCTTCGCCCATGAGGAAGCTTTTTAGTTTGATGTAGTCCTACTTGTTCAGTTTTGCTTTTATTGCCTTTGATTTTGGTGTCAAATAAAAAAAATCATAGAAGACAAATGTCAAGGAGCTTACCACCTTTGTTTTTTTTCTAGCAGTTTTATGGTTTTAGATCTTACATTCAGGTCTCTAATCCTGAGTTAATTTTCGAGTATGGCGTAAGATAGTCATCCAGTTTCATGTTTTTTGCATGTGGCTGTCTGATTTTCTTAACACCATTTATTAAAAATATTGTCCTTTCTCCATTGTATTAATTGGCTCCTTTATCATAAATTAATTGACTATATTTGTGTGTTTTTATTTCTGGATTCTTGATTACGTTCCATTGAACATTGTGTCTGTTTTTGCACTGATACCATAGTATTTTGATTACTATACCTTTGGAGTCAGGAAGTGTGATGTTTCTAGGTTTGTTCTTTTTCAAGATTTCTTTGGCTATTTGGGGTCTTTTTGATTCTATACTAAGTTTAGGATTGTTCTGTTTCTGGGGAAAATGCCATTGGAATTTTAATAGGGATTGCATTGAATTTGTAGATTGCTTTGGGTAGCAGTGACATTTTAACAGTCCACTGGAGAAAGGGATCTATCCAGGTCTTTAAAGAATTATTGGGAACTGGGTCAAGCTAATATTACTACCAGGGGATCTGAGACCCCATAATGATTCTCATGTGAATATGGGGGCATATGGAGGCCAGGTGATAAATGGAGTCCTGGCTCGAGTCTGTCTCACAGCTGGGCTCACTATATCTTTAGTCTCACTGTGTGGTCATTTTCCCTGTTCCTGAATGTGTAATCAGCATGGATATATTTAGTAATTGGCAGCACTATATCATATTAAACCTGTGGAGTAAGAGCCCTTGTGGTAGGAAAGGACAGGTGAGAACTACTAGGACTTCTGCACAAAAAAGCAAATCAGAAGCAATAACATATCCTGGCTAAATGGTAGAGACTAATGTTAGTCTCAAAGACTTAATGGTTGACGATGGTGATTCCTGTCATACTTCCATTTAATTAGTAAGATTTTCCCTGCAAAGGACTGATGGTAGGTGATGGTGAACTCTTGCACATTTAACCAAGTGATTTCCTGCCCACAGTTGCTGTATCAGATAAGATGTCTTTACTAGAGTAGAGCAACACAGCTGGTGGCATTTCATATGCAGCTATTGATAATGGAGAATGAATGCCACCTTTAACTATCGGAAGGGGATCAGAAGCAATCCACACACACTTAGAATGGACAAAATACACATTTATGGTACTGCCCTAGGGCCGTATCGACTCCACTTCCCTCTGTTACAGTGTAGTCCAAAGGGACGTGGATTATCTGGAAATTCAGCAAAACATCATGATTCACTGTATTAATGACATCATGTTAGTTAATAATACTCTTGGACAATGCCCTTCATTCCCTTGCCCCTTTGTATTTTTATTACATCTGTCTGGCAAATCATAAATTTACATGAACAGCTCTTGGCTTTCTCTGTGCTTACAGCAGAAGAACTAAAGGCTGTGTTAGGAAGTCATGTAAAGGGAAAATTGGCTTTATGCGAAATTCATGATTATCACCCTCAGATGATGATTTTATTTTCTCTGTAGAGAAGATGAGACACTCTCTAGAGTCAACTTCAAGAGGGGCATGGGGGTTTGAGAAAAGTAGAAGAGGTTTGAATTGGTCATGGAAAGTGAGAAAGTGAGGTGTCTATAGGAAGGTAGTATTTGCCAGATAGTGTTGAGGGCCATGTTGGAAGATTATCTGCTACAAAGTTGAGGTATGGAGTATTCTATAATTATGTCTTTTCCCATTCTCATTTTTGGAGATTTTCTGGAGTTAGTAATTGCTTTGTTTTGGGACACCTGGGTGACTCAGTGGTTGAGCCTCTGCCTTTGGCTCAGGACATGATCATGGGATCAAGTCCCGCATCAGGCTCCCTACAAGGAACCTGCTTCTCCCTCTGCCTATATCTTTGCCTCTCTCTGTGTGTCTCTCATGAATAAATAAGTAAAATCTTTTTTAAAAATCGCTTTGTTTTGGGCAGCGTGGGTGGCTCAGTGGCTTAGCACCACCTTCAGCCCAGGACGTGATCCTGGAGACCCGGGATCGAGTCCCACGTTAGGCTCCCTGCATGGAGCCTGCTTCTCCCTCTGCCTGTGTGTCTGCTTCTCTCTCTCTCTCTCTTTTTTAAATAATTTTTATTTATGATAGTCACACAGAGAGAGAGAGAGAGAGAGGCAGAGACACAGGCAGAGGGAGAAGCAGGCTCCACGCACCGGGAGCCCGATGTGGGATTTGATCCCGGGTCTCCAGGATCGTGCCCTGGGCCAAAGGCAGGCGCTAAACTGCTGCACCACCCAGACAGGGATCTCTCTCTCTCTCTCTCTCTCTCTCTCTCTGTGTGTCTCATGAATAAATAAAATCTTTTTTAAAAAAAATAAAAATTGCTTTGTTTTATATTTGTTTAGTTTGAGATATACCACATCAAGATTCTATTCTCTAAACTTAAACAAAATTGAAAGATTTTATATATTTATTTGACAGAGAAACAGAGAACACAAGCAGGGGTAGTGTCAGAGGCAGAGGGAGAAGCAGGCTCCTTGCTGACTAAGAGCTTGATCCCAGGACCCTGGGATCATGACTTGAGCCCAAGGAAGATGCTTAGCTGACTCAGCCACCCAGGCACCCCTCTCCTAAACTTTTTAACAGAACTCTATAACTCCTCTCTATAGCATGATCTATTAGTTGTTTGTTTAGGTACTTTCCTAGTGCTTCCCTGCCTTGTTCCTACCCACCTGCTACAATCTGGACTGAATGCTTTTTAGTGTGCTGCAGTTTTCAAACTATGACTTTCCCTTACCCTACTACTATTCTGGAAAATATCTTTTCGCTTATTTCTGTCTTGGAAGATCTATTATTCTAGCAGCATTTATTGATTGTTCTCCAAAATCCATTGTCCTCTTCTTTCATAGTAATAGAACTTTTTATTTATAGTTTGACACACGGCCTTCTATTAAAAAAAAAACCACACTTCCCAAACTACCTTGCAGCTAAGTGTGGCCATGTGACAAAATTCTAACCAATGAGATATAAACATGTCTGGTTCACTGTAACTCTGGTGTTTAACACAGTGATCAACCCAGATCCATAGTAAATATTGACATATTAAATCAATATGTTGCATCAGCTGTGGAGCCTCTTGAAGGCTTCTTGTCATCTCTTCACAGAGTTTTTCCTGCTTATTAAAAATCATATTCTTCAAGGCTACTCTCTATATCCTGCAAGAAGTTTTCCTTGTCCCCACTCTTCCCCCATTAGGATTATTTCTTATATTGATATCTATACCCAAGTTGAAGAGTTACAGCTGGTAAGTGGTCTCTTTGTGGTTTCCATAATGGCTGGTTTGCTTTGATATGAAGAGTTTTAAGTACTGTTCTGTGACATTTTTAGCACTGCTTACAAAAAGGTGACAAAAAAGAGAAGGTCTTCTTGTTTGTAGGGAGAAAAATACCTTGTTATTGTATTAATTTAGTCTTTTTACTTGTCTCCATTGGGTTGTATGTTTAGATTGAGGGTCTTCTTTATTTTTTCTCATTATTTGTTTTGTCCTGTGTCTGGCATGATGACAGATTGATTTTGACAAAATTGAATTATATGGGTGATGATCAGATTACATATGGAATCTTCAATATTAAAGGTTACTGATTTCTTGGAAGAAAAGGTGATCATAGATTAACAAACACTTCACAACTATTAATAACAATGAGGGTTTTTTTGAGAGAGAAATAAAATTTCCAAATCACCTGCTTTAAAAACCATGAAGGAAAACAATTAAAAAACTGTTGAAAAGGGCCACAATGAAGTTGAGGTTAAAGGAAAATGTTTGAGAGAACATATGTATGCTTAAATATTCTCAGATGCTCGTTCAACCATGTAGCCTAAATTCTAATGCTACAGTTGGCTAATCATGGAACCAAAGCAAGTGGAATGAATTCCATGGCATTTTTGGTCAGAGTATTGTGCTGTGATGGCTCTGATGTCATTGTCACAAAAATATCCATGCTTGTTTGATCAGGCAGTTTGATCAAGCATGTTCTTGTTTATGTACTTGGCAGAATAGTAGACATTGGAGAGGCAATTACTGCATTAAAAGCAAAGTGATTTAACTTTCATATAATATATCGTAATGTGTTAACAAAATAATGTTTCCATTGTAGAAATTCCCTTTTCTGACCAAATACAAAAGAGAAAGGAAAAGTCATGGTATTGCAGCAAACAATAGGAAAATGGGGGGAAAAAATTCCATTTATAGTAGTATCAAAGTATTCAAATATTTTTTTAAAAAATTAACAAAAGTATAGATCTCTAAATTGAAGACTCCAGAATATTGATTACTGAGAGAAAATGAAGATCTAAATGGAGAATTTTACTGTGCTCTTAGATTAAAAGACTTAGTATAGGTAAGATGTTAGTCTTCTTAAATTGACCTATATATGGAATTAGAATAATCTCAGTAAAAATTCCAACAGGTTTTTTTTTTTTAAAACATATTGATAAGCTGATTTTAGAATTTATATGGAAATGTACACAGCCTAGATGAGTCAAATATTGAATACTTGATGTAACACACAACATGACAGCCCAGGTATTTAGGACACTTTTGTGTGAAAAAGGTTCCCGGTGCTTTTATTAGAATCATTATCCAGGGTTTTAGCCAGGACCTCCTGGGCTTTATTCTCATGGCTACTGTATCTCTTGGAAGAGCTCAGTGGCTCATAGTTTGGGGGAAGACCACTAGAGGTGGACAGACTATGTGATCTGGCCCTCAGTTTACCAAACAGGACCCTGGGAAAGTCACTTACTCTCTCGAACTTCCACATCTGTAAAGTGAAGAAAATTTGCTCCAGTTATCTTTTAGGGCTTTTGTGAGGACCAGCTGAGGTAATGTATATGAAGCACTTCGCAAAAAGAGGTATGAGAAATAAACATTCTTTTTAAAAAGAGAACAGATAACAGACTCTTACTTATGCTCAACTCCTAAGGATATTATAAAGGATAAGGGTAAGACTTTGTAGAACATGTACTTGTATGAAATTTACCTAACAGTATAATACATTAAAAAGCAAATCTGAATTTGACTATGACACTGGGGGTAGATGATAATGTTTAAAATTTTTGAATTTTGAGGCCACAGCACATTACTTTAAAAAGTGGGCAGAGAACTATTCATGAGCAAATTCTTATATATCAAATTTGGTTCTATAATCCATGACACCACTGCTCTTTCTCTATGTAACACTGGAGGCCAGCACACACAAGAAGTAGAACAACCCAGAACAGCTGCTAACCTCCTCTTCTGTCTTGGCCAGGCTAATGGGAGAAAGGGAAGAGAAATAATTATGGCTACACTGAAAAAAAATTAATGTTTCTGATTTGCTAAGCCTTCTGTCCTAATGGACTGTTTTGATGAAACAATCTACTTTTTTCGGTGCTTGACTTCTTTTCCATATTGGTTAATAATGCAGGGTTAATTTACATTTTTGAATCTGATATTTATTCTGAAAGAAAAAAATTCCAGACTTGCTTACCAGCAACCACAAGCTCCAGGCTGAATGAGTTTTGTCCTGCTCGGTTGGTGGCTATACATGTGTAGATGCCGGCATCTCGTGATGTGACCGGCTCTAAAACAGGGAAACTGAACTTTGATTTAAACATGGCCAAAACAGTAAATTTTATTCTGTGTCTGTTTTACCACAATTAACAAACAACAACAAAAGGAAGACTTAATTGTAATATCTATAGGGTATGTGGAGGGTTTCTGGGGTATGTGGCAAAATTCCATTTCTTGACCTGGATGGTGGTTTTTAGACCGTTAACCTTAAAATAAATCCCTAAGCTACATATTTATTTTATGTGGGTTTTTTTTTTGTATCTGTGTTTTATTTTAAAATTTAAAAAATGGGTTTTTAAAAATTTAAAATAAATACTTTTTGTACATAGATGGGCATTGTTGGCTGTGGTCTTCACTTTGCTGATGTGGATATTTTCACTGGAGGAATCCCCAAGTCAGTTTTTTTAGCTCATTGGTTCACAGATGTTTTGGTCTAGGGACCCCTTTACGTGCTAAAAAGATTAAGGACCCCAAAGACTTGTTTATGTGGGTTACATCTATTAGTATTTACCATGATAGAAATTAAACCTGAATTTTAAAAATATTTATCCATCAAAAATACAGTAAACACATTTCATGTTCACATAAATATTATGAGAAATGTTACTTTTCAAAACTAAAAATTTCGAAATGACATTATTTTACACTTTTGTAAATCTTTTCAATATCTAGCGTAATAGAAGACAGCTGGACCCACATTCATTTCTGCTTTTAATACCTTGCAGTATCAGTATTTGAGAACTTGACACTTTTGAGAGAATGAGAGTGAAAATGGCAACTAACATTTGAGGTTATGTTGCTTACTCTCTGAGACAATCATTTGTAGAGAGAGTTTACCTCCTTCATCGGATAATCTTCTGCATGGGAAAGGATGATAAAGGATTCTGGTGCTTGCTATCTAGCATCCTGGAGAGCCTGAACAGATAATGTGAGTCTGCCTCAACTGAAGCAGTAACTACTACACCTCAGCAAACTAAGACAAAGTTCCTGAGCCTCTTAAAGATAGTTTCATTGGTAGAGAACATATACCTTATTAGTCTGTTCTCATCAAGTACAGTAAAGAACCACATGCAAATACCACTGTCTTTTCTGAAGAAAAATATTAGCTTTACAGAAATTCTTTGAGAATACAACAAATAGCAGCTCTTAGAATCTAGTGAGCTGGGAGAGAATTAGGAGAGACACAGGCAGAGGGAGAAGCAGGCTTCATACAGGGAGCCCAGTGTGGGACTCGATCCCGGGACTCCAGGACCAGTCCCTGGGCCGAAGGCAGGCGCCAAACCACTGAACCACCCAGGGATCTTAGATAAAATTTTATTTTGTTTTTTTTTAATTTTATTTATGATAGTCACAGAGAGAGAAAGAGAGAGAGGCAGAGACATAGGCAGAGGGAGAAGCAGGCTCCATGCACCGGGAGCTCGACGTGGGATTCGATCCCGGGTCTCCAGGATCGCGCCCTGGGCCAAAGGCAGGCGCCAAACCGCTGCACCACCCAGGGATCCCTAGATAAAATTTTAATATAGAGAACAGATCAGTATGAATAAACAGTATCACATGCTATAGGTAAAGTCTGACGTGTTGCGTGCTCTGAAAAGCACACGTATTTATAATGGATATTTCTGGTTTTATATGCTTGACAGGCTCTACTTAATGAGAATCAGTAAGCAAACATTTGAGACCTACACCATATAGGAATGTAAATGAATACATACAAATTCCATTGCACTTTAGAAGCACAGTGGCGTTAAATAACACCTTGTCCAATTCTTTATAAGTACCAAAAGAATGATCTCTAACATTTTTTTCCTATTAAATTCTTCAATGTCCATTATCTTTTGAATAATCAACAATTTGTGAAAAAGGTACATATATTCCATATTCATAATTAAACTATCTCTTACGGTTGAGGAACTTAAAATATGGAAAAAATAAGGTTGAGAGACCAAAATTAAAAGTGAACAAACCCATGAAGGTTCTATAAATACTTTTATATTTACTAAAAAAATGAAGACTGCTTTTCAAAAGAGAGTATCAAAATTTTAATAGTGTTGCATTCTCAGAGGCATGGTTTAAGTCTGCCATTTGCATGTTCACCTTCCCTCTGGTGTTATGACTTGAAGCTGTTGACTCCAAGCATACTGATACTTACAATAAAAAAAGGTTATAAGTGACCTTTTAAAACTTTGTTCTGTGTAGCGTGTATGGCCAGCCTCCATTGGACCGTTTACCAAAGGCCAAGCTGGGTTTTCTCAAGCCCCCTTCTCATGTGCAGAATTATAAATGGCCTTAGCTAGCTCTCCTAGAATGATACCTGCATGTAAGAGTCCTCAAGAGCAGAGTACTGACACCTGGTGGCAACTGTTTTCCAATTTCTTCCCTCCTGTATCTCCAAGGTTTTATACTCCTTCTGTTCTTCCCCCCACCCCCCACCCCCTGCAAGGCTGCATTACCAAATTCTCTATTTTTCCTTGAGCTTTTACTTTAAAATGATCTTTTCTAATTACCTTTACACGAGTGATTTAACATCTTTCATACAAAAGCTAAAATCCTCATGGTTTAGGAAGGGATAACAGGTGTTTTCTGGGTATAGTAAGAATTTCATAGGAGGAGAGGTTTTATGGCATCCATAGAACATATTCCTCCTGACATGTTTTTTTATTTTGCACATCAAAGGGAAGAATGGGCAGTCAGCCACAGAGTCAACAACTTATATCCATTTCAATCAAGGAGGAGAGTTTGTTCTGACTTATAATTTATTTGTGTGATTCCTTTGAGTGTTTTTATTCCCCTTTCCCCATAAATTCTGTTTTTATAGACAACCTTTTATAGTTCTGTTTTCATAATTTCACTTACATATTAACTTTAGTGGTTCACTTTGCCATATTCAGTAATTGAAGTATTAGCCCGCATAAACTTTTTTTCTGAAGATCTCAAAATCTTTGGCCATAGTTACACCTCCTTGTACAAATAATTGTCCTACTTTTGGTTGAGGTGGAGAGATTGAGAAATTAAAGTCCTTTTAAGTGGCTCAGAGAATGGGTAGTTGCGCTTCCTATCACCTAGGACAACCCTTAGCCTTTACATTCCTAACAACAAGCCCTTCCCCAGGCTTAAAGCCTTAGAGCTCTATTTTTAAGTACTTTCATTCTCAAAATAACTCATTACAGTTTGAATTGCCACATTTATGACATGTGATTTGCACTTTTGGCAGAGCACTTATTTGAGTCATTAAATGTCTCAGGCTGGTGTAGTAGCTTTTTTTTTTTTTTTAATTTTATTTATTTATGATAGTCAAGAGAGAGAGAGAGAGAGAGAGAGAGAGAGAGAGAGAGAGAGAGGCAGAGACATAGGCAGAGGGAGAAGCAGGCTCCATGCACCGGGAACCCGACGTGGGATTCGATCCCGGGTCTCCAGGATCCTGCCCTGGGCCAAAGGCAGGCGCCAAACCGCTGCGCCACCCAGGGATCCCCGCTGGTGTAGTAGCTTCTTAATAGTGATAGTAGCAACCCACCCAGTGCCCACATAGCACCACAACATCTTTGTTCTTTAGTTTTCATGTATATACTAACTTTCCTGAAGTGATAGAAAGACTTTTTCTTAGGGAAATGTCAGTTGATGGTATTTATGATGGAACGAAGAAGTCTAAGATGGTCATTCTGAGAATCAGAAGTTTTATAAGGCAAATTGTCCTATATGATCTCACTTATTTCTTCAAGTATTTTGCCCAGGATGTTAATGGTCTTATAGGGACTGAATCAAAAGAAGTCTTTTATGAGAGGCTCCTTAAGAAATATATCCTGTGGCAATTTCTTTGGGATACTGCTAGATTGAAAAATCTCTTTATTGCAAGATTTCTAATGTTTAATGTATTGTGTGTATTTAATTTCTTTTTGTATCTTTTGTTATTGAGGCATAATTGACATGTGTCATATTGGTTTCTGACATTTTAACGATTCTTTATATATTGCAAAATGCTCACAGTAAGATCTAGTTAACATCCATCACCACACTTAATTTTTTTCTTGTGATGAGAACTTTTAAGACCTGCTTCTCTTAGCAGCTTTCAAAAATGCATAACCACGCTGTATATTACATCCCAGGACTTAATTTATTTTATAACTAGAAGTGTCTACCTTTTGACCACCTTCACTATTTTGCTCACCCCCCAGCCCTTGCCAGTCAATCACCAGTCTGTTCTCTGTATCTATGAGTTTGATTGTTTTGTTTTGGTTTAATTTTTTAGATTCCATAAGATCTTATAGCATTTGCCTTCCTCTGTCTGCTCATTTTACTTAGCAAAATGTCCTCAAGATCCATCTGTGTTTGACAAATGACAAGATTTCCTTTAATGGTTTAATAATATTTCATTGTGATATATACCACATTTTCTTTATTCGCTCATCCATTAGTGCACGCTTAGGTTGCTTCCATGTCTTGACTTATAAATAATGCTGCAAGAAACATAGGGGTGTATATATCTTTTCAAGTTAATGTTTTCATTTCCTTTGGGTAAATACCCTGAAGTGGAATTGCTGGATCATATGATAGTTCTGTTTTTATTTTTCTGAGGACCCTCTATCCTATTTTCCATAGTGTCTGCATATTTTACATTCCCACCAGCAGTGCACAAGTGTTTCCTTTTCTCCACATCCTCACCAAAAGTTGTTATTTCTACTTTTTTGGTAATAGCCATTCTGACTGGTATGAGGCGATATCTCATTGTGGTTTTCATTTGCATTTCCTTAATTATTAATGATGATGAGCATCTTTTCATGTGTTTCTTAGCCATCTGTATGTCTTCTTTGGAATAATGTCTATTCAGATACTTTGGCCATTTTAAAATAAGATTTTTTTAAAAGATTTTATTTATTTATTCATGAGAGAGAGAGACAGAGACAGAGAGGCAGAGACACAGGCAGAGGGAGAAGCAGGCTCCATGCAGGGAGCCTGATGTGGGACTCGATCTTGGGTCTCCAGGATCACACCCCAGGCTGAAGGTAGCACTAAACCGCTGAGCCACTGGGGCTGCCCATAAGATTTCTTTTTGCTATTGAGTTGTATCAGTTCCTTTCTTATATGTTTTGGATATTAAGCCTTTATCAGATACAAGATTTGCAAATATTTAATACGATTCAGTGGATTTGCATTTTCATTTTGTTTCGTTTTTCTGCAAAGTTCCTTTGCAGAAACTCTTTATTTGAATGCAGTCCCATTTGTTTATTTTTGCTTTTGTTGCCTTTGCTTTTGATGTCCGATCCAAAAAAACCATCACTAAGACTGATATCAAGAAGCTTTCGATGTTTTCTTCTAGGAGTCTTATGATTTTAGGTCTTATGTGCAAGTCTTATTTCATCTTGAGTTATTTTTTTAATGTATGATATAAGATAGTGGTCCAGTTTCATTCTTTTGCATGTGGTTGGCCAGTTTTCCCAGCACTGCTTATTGAAGAGATTATTCGGGACACCTGAGTGGCTCAGTGGTTGAGCATCTGCCTTCGGCTAAGGTCGTGATCCCACAGTCTCAGGATCTAGTCCCACATTGAGCTCCCTGCATGGAGCCTGCTTCTCCCTCTGTCTCCATCACTGCCTCTCTCTCTCTCTCTCTCTGTCTCATGAATAAATAAATAGAATCTCAAAAAAATGAACAGATCATTTTTTCCTCATTGTATATTCTTGTCACCTCTGTCATAGATTAATTGATCATAAATGTGTGTGGATTTATTTCTGGGGTCTGAATTCTGTTTCATTGATCTCTGCATCTGTTTTTATGCCATACTACACTGTTTTCATTACTGTAGCTTTGTAATATAGTTTAAATAAGACCCTGATGTATCTTATTTCATTCTTTTTCAAGATTTCTTTGGCTATTCATGGTCTTTTGTAATCCCATACAATCTTTAGAATTATTCTATTTCTGTGAAAAATGCCATTGGAATGTGGATAGAGATTATGTTGATACTATAGATTGCTTTGGTTAGTATGACATTTTAACAATATTAATTCTTAAAATCCCTGAGCATGGAATGTATTTCCATTTATTCGTGCTTTTTTCATGAAGTTTCTTTCATTAATGTTTCCATCAATAGTTTTCAACATAAAGTTCTTTCACCTTCATTAAGTTTATTCCTAGGTATTTTATTCTGTTTGATGCAATCATAAATGGGACTGTTTTCTTAACTTCTCTAATATAGTCATTAGTGTATAGACACACAGCTGATCTTGTATATTGATTTTGTATCTTGAAACCTTACTAAATTCATTTATTCTAATAGTTTTATGGTGGAGTCTTTAGGGTTTTGTACATATAGCTTTATGTCATCTGTATACAGTGATAGTTTTATTTCTTTTCCATCTTGGATGCCTTTTTTTTTCCTTGCCTAATTTTTCTAACTAGATCTTCCAATATTTTTTTTAATCTTTTCTTTTTAAAGAGATTTTATTTATTTATTTATTTATTTATTTATTTATTTATTTATTTATTTATTTATGGCACATACAGAGAGAGAGTGAGAGAGGCAGAGACACAGGCAGAGGGAGAAGCAGGCTCCATGCAAGGAGCCTGATGTGGGACTCGATCTGGGATCTCCAGGGTCACGCCCTGGGATGAAGGTGGCGGTAAACTGCTGAGCACCCGGGCTGCCCTAGATCTTCCAAGATTATGTTGAAATAAAGTGGCGAGAGTTGGCATCCTTGTCTTGTTCCTAATCTTAGAGGAAAAGCTTTCAGCTTTTCATCATTGAGTATGATGTTAGTTATGGGCTAGTCATGTATAGCTTTAATTATGTTGAGGTACATTCCCCTCTACACTTACTTTTTGAGAGTTTTTAAAATCATAAACCAATAATGAATTTTGTTATATGCTTTTTCTGCATCCATTGAGATAATCATATGATATTCTTCATTTTGTCAATGTAGCATATTACATTGATTTGTGGATGTTAAACCATCCCTACATCCCTGGAATAAATCCTACTTGATCATGTTATGTGATCCTTTTTATATATTGTTGAATTTGGTTTGTTAATATTTTTGTTGTTGTTGTCAGAACATTATTTTTTTTAATTGGAGTTCAATTTGCCAACATACAGTATAACACCCAGTGCTCATCACATCAAGTGTCCCACTCAGTGCCCGTCACCCAGTCACCCCATCTCCCTGCCCGCCTCCCCTTCTATTACCCCTTGTTTGTTTTTCCTAGAGTTAGGAGTCTCTCATTTCTGTCACTCTCTGATATTTCTCACTCATTTTCCCTCCTTTCCCCTTTAATCCCTTTCACTACTTTTTATATTCCCCGAATGAATGAAACCATATAATGTTTGTCCTTCTCTGATTGACTTACTTCACTCAGCATAATACCCTCTAGTTCTATCCACGTTAAAGCAAATTGTGGGTATTCGTCGTTTCTGAGTAAGAATATTCCAAGAATATTGTATTTATAGACCATATCTTCTTTATCCATTCATCTTTCGATGGACACTGAGGCTCCTTCCACAGTTTGGCTATTGTGGACATTGCTGCTATAAACATTGGGGTGCAGGTGTCCCAATGCTTTACTACATGTGTATCTTTGGGGTAAATCCCCAGTAGTGCAATTGCTGGGTCATAGAGTAGCTCTATTTTTAACTCTTTAAGGAACCTCCACACAGTTTTCCAGAGTGGCTGCACCAGTTCACATTCCCACCAACAGTGCAAGAGGGTTCCCCTTTCTCCACATCCTCTCCAACATTTGTTGTTTCCTGTCATGTTAATTTTCCCCATTCTCACTGGTGTGAGGTGGTATCTCATTGTGGTTTTGATTTGTATTTCCCTGATGGCAAGCGATGTGGAGTATTTTCTCATGTGCTTGTTGGCCGTGTCTATGACTTCTCTGGTGAAATTTCTGTTCATGTCTTTTGCCCATTTCATGATTGGATTGTTTGTTTCTTTGCTGTTGAGTTTGTTTTTTTTTCTAAAGATTTTCTTTATTTATTCATGAGACAGACACAGAGAGAGAGAGAGGCACAGACACAGGCAGAGGGAGAAGCAGGCTCCACACAGGGAGCCCGATGTAGGACTCTATCCTGGGTCTCCAGGATCGCGCCCTGGGCCAAAGGCAGGCGCTAAACCGCTGCGCCACCCAGGGATCCCTAATGTCTCCTCCTTAATTCCCTATTTTATTTGAGTCCTCTTGCTTTCTTGGTGAATCTATTTTATCTTTTTTTTTTTTTTAACAGCTCCTTCATTGATCTTTTGTATTGCCTTTTTTTTTTTTTTGTCTGTATTTATTTTTGCTCTGCTCTTTGTTATTTCTCTCCTTCTACCAACTTTGGTCTACATTTGTTCTTCTTTTTTTATTTCCTTGATGTATAAATTAGGTTGTTTGAGATACTTCTTGTTTCTTAATGTAGTCATTTATTGCTATGAATTTCCCTCTTAAAACTGCTTTTGCTGCATTCCATAAGTTTTTATATATTTCCATTTTCATTCATCAAGGTATTTTTTTCTCTTTTGATTTCCTCATTGACCATTGGTTGTTCAGTATCACGTTGTTTAATCTCCACATATATGTGAATTTTCCAGTTTCCTTTTTGTAATTGATTTCTAGTTTCTTACTATTGTGAGCAAAAAAGATGCTTGATATAATTTTAATCTTCTTAACTTTATTAAGATTTGTTTTGTTGCCTAACCTGTATTCTCTTCTGGAGAATGTTCCATGTGTGCTTGAGGAGAATGTGTTGTTAATTTTGGATAGAATGTTCTGTTTGTATATGTCTGTTAAATCCATCTGGTCTGATGTATTGTTTAGGGCCATGGTTGCTCATTAATTTTCTGTCTAGATGATCTATCCATTGATGAGAGTGGGGTATTAGAGTCCTTTGCTATTATTATACTGCTATATATTTCTCCCTTTAGATCTAATATTTGCTATATATTTCCTTTTATATTTGCTTTATATGTTTAGCTGCTCCTATGTTGGGTGCATAAATATTTGCAGATATTATATTCCCTTGTTAGATGGACCCCTTTATTATTTATAATGACCTTCTTTGTCTTGTTACTGTCTTATAACAGGAAAACAAAAAACAAAAAAAAAAAAAACAGACTTTACCCCACCTTTCCTTTAGTTTCCATTTTCAAGGAATATCTTTTTTCCATCCCTTCATTTTTAGTCTGTGTGTGTTCTTACATCTAAAGTGAATCCCTTGGTATACAGATAGATGTTGATTTTTATCTGTTCAGCCACTCTGTGTCTTTTTATTGGATATTTCAGTCCCTTTTCATTTAAAGTATTTATTGATAGGTATGTACTTATCATTTTGTTAATTTGTTCTGATTGTTTAGTAATTCTTTTTCCTTTCTTTTGCTCTTTTCCTTTGTGATTTGATGATTTTCTATAGTGTTATGTTTAGATTCCTTTAGTTTTTGTATGTCTACTACTGGTTTCTGCTTTGTGGGTACAATTAGGCTTACATAAATCAACTTCTGTTGGTAAGTCTATTTTAAGTTGATAAGGACTTAAATTTGCACATTTTAAAACTTACTTTTTTACTCTATCCCACCCATTTTATGTTTTTCATGTCACAGTTTACAGCTTTTTATCTTGTGTGTCCCTTCATGAATTATTGTTGTTGTTTTATTCCTTTTGTCTTTGACCTCCATTCTAGCTTTATCAGTGATTAATTCACTACCTTTACAATATGTTTCTGTCAGTGAGATTCATGCTTTCATACGTTTTCCTGCTACTAATTAGGGCCCTTTCTTTTCACCTTAAGAAAATCTGGTTGGCTTAATGGTGACAACTCCTTTAACTTTTGTCTGGAAAACTCTCCTCTTTCCTCAGTTCTGAATGGGATCTTTGCTGGATAGTGTAGTCTTGGTCACACTTTTTTCCCTCCAACACTTTGAATATATCATGCCAGTCCCTCTGGCCTGCAAAGCTTTTGCTGAAAAGTCTGCTGATAATTTTAGAAGGCTTCTCTTATATGTAATAAGGTTTTTTTCCTCTTGGTGCTTTTAAGATTTCTTTTTTTTTTTTTTTTTTTGTCTTTAACTTTTGACAGTTTAATTATAATGTGTTTTGGTGTGGGTCTCTTTGAATTCATCTTTCTTGGAACTCTGTGGCCTTTTTGGATCAGGACATCTGTTTTCCTCCCCAGGTTAGGGAAGTTTTCAGCCCTTAGTCCTTGAAATTAATTTTCTGCCTTTCTCTTTTTTCCTGAGACACCCTATACTGCAAATGTTGATCAGCTTGTTGTATCACAAGTCCCTTAAGTTATCTTTACTCTTAATTTTTCTTTTTGCTGCTGTGATTGAATGAGTTCCTGTGCTCTATCACTGATCCTTTTTTCTTCATCTAGTCTTTTTTCCCCCATCATTTTCTCTAATTTTTTCCCCTCTAGTCTACTGTTGAGCCCCTTTTGTATTTTTCAGTTCAGTTACTATGTTCTTCAGTTCCATGACTTCTGTTTGGTATTGACTTATATTTTTTCTTTGTTGAAGTTCACACTTTGCTCATTCATTCTTTTCCTGAGCTTGGTGAGCATCTTTATGAATGTTATTTTGAACTCTTAGTAGGAAGTCACTTATTTCCACTACATCAAGCGTTGTTTTTTTTTTTTTTTTCCTGATGTTTTATCTTGTTCTTTCCTTTAGAATGTATTTCTATGTTTGCTCATTTTCCTTGACACTCTGTTTTTATGCATTGGATAAATAGTCACCTATCCCAGTCTTGAAGGCATGGCCTTGTATAGGAGATGAATTTTATTGTCCAACTCAGCCCTAATTCAAGCCTTTGTTATTGTCCAAGCAGCCTATTTCATCCTTAGTGGCTCCTCCAAGTAGTGGAGGCTGTACTGAGACCTGTCATTATGCCAACTGGATAACAGCACCGAGGTTCAGGCTGTTGGGAAGCCAAATTATCAGACAGCAATATTTAAAGTATGCAGATATACCTCTTCAGGGGAAGACTGGGAGCAGGGCATATCTGCTGCCTCTGCACTAAATCCTGAGGTTATAGCCAGTTAAGAGCTGTTTCTTTGTTTGCTACCATTCTGTTGAGCCCATGAACCCAGGAGGATGTGCACTCTGGCAAGAAGCCAGGAAAGCAGGGGTACTAGATGTGGATACAAGCTCCTTTCTTAGAAATACCGATGAACTGAGACAGGCCAGAGGGAGAGCTTGAAGATGGTGCCTGCTGGCCTTTCTGGTCTCCATTCCCTGGAGGGGGTTGTAGTCAGTCCCTAGAAGTGTAATTACAAACTCTGAGGGCACAGCTATAAAAAAGACAAGCTAATAGTCCTCTTTCACAGAGACTGGCAGTGCTGTCTAGGTTGTCTTGGGGTGGGATAGGGGATGGTGTGAAATAGCTGGTTAAGAATTATTTCTCCATTGCAGTCTTACGGGACTCGAATGTAAATCCTGCTGGCCACCCGAGCCAGGCTATCAGGAGATGTCCCCTGGGTAGTAATTAGAAAAACCTGGGCACGAGACTTACGTACAAGCTCCTTTTGGGTAGATACCAGCAACCTGGAGTGAGGTAGGAGGAGAGTGTGAAGACAGTGGCTGGCCTTGGTTTTCTCTGGAGATGGGGAGTTGGCCCTCATATGTGTGTTTCATTATAAGCCTGCCGCCCCTCAGGCTGTGGCTATAAAGAGAAGCAAACAGTCCTCTCACAGGTTCATTCTGCCTCTGCTCTGCCCTTGGGCAGTAGATGGTTAAGGATGGTTGCTCCATTAAAGTCCCATGGGACATGCCTCCACTGTCCACCACAGCCAGGCTGTCCCCTGGGCAGCAGCAGGGAAAACCAGGGTGCTAGACATTTGCAGAAGCTTCTTTCTGGGAGACTGGTGACCTGGAGTGAGGCAGGGGGTGAGCACAGAGATAGTACTCACCAGCCTCAGTCTTGGGAGATGATCTCAGAGTACCCCTAGATGTTTGTTAAATTAGGGCAGCAGACGTGCCTTCAGGCTGATGCTCTAAGATAAGCAAATAGGCTTAATTCAGAGAAAGATTGGTCCCTAGGGTGGGTGACTCCATGGAGCCTTTTAAGAACTGTCAGGTTGCTATTGCTTTGTGGATCTGGTGGATTTGAGCCCCATTGGCTTGTGAAGCTAGATGTTTTGGGGGCTTGTTTCTCAGGTGCAGGTCTTGAAGTTGGGGTGCTCATTTGGGGCTTCACATCCTTTGATCCTGAGCCTGAAGCCGGGGGTTTTGAGTTCCTCCTGATGGTAGGTTGCCGTGCCAGGGGTGGAGTTTATGACAAGATTGTGTTTCAGCCTCTTCTATTTTTGATGTGGGTTGTCTCATTTGCCTAATGTGTAGCAGTCGGCTAGTTTGGGGGTTTCTTTTAGAGGAAATCGTTATGTATGTTGTTGATTTGGTGGGTCTGTGGGAGGAGGTGTGTTGAGGATCCTGTGTTACCATCTTGAACAAGAACCCTCTCTATTTAATTTCATAGATGCCAAGAGAGGGCATATGGTTTGTGGTCACAGAACACTGTCCCTATGGGGCATCACAAGAACCAACATTATTTATAAGCATATATACAGTAAACTAATGTGGTAGGCAGAAGTCTAAGGTGGCTCCCAATATTCCCACCTCTTGGTGTACACACACCTTCTCTTAGTTATCCAATCAAACACAAATTTAGGTGTTGCTTTGGAGGGATTTTAATTAGGTAAAAAAATCAGGTGATTTTAAGAAAGAGAGGTATTCATTTGGTCTTGACCTGATCAGGTGATCCCTTAGTAGGGGCTGGGCTTCTGAATAAGATCAAGGCATGACAGGGATCCATTCTGAGGGAGATTCCCTTTGCTTGTTTTGGAGATGGAGGGAATGACATGGCAGGGAACGGAGGTGGCCTGTAGGAGTGTAGAGTGGCTCCTTACTGACAGATTACATTGAGGTCTCTATCCTACAACTGCAAGGAAATAAATCTTATCTCAACTACTGGAACTTGGAAAAGCTCCAGTTGAGATGTATCCAGTGGATGTGTTGATGTTCGTTACAAGAGTCTGAGCACAGAACCCAGCCCTTCCGACATGCAGAACTGTGAGCTAATAAATTTTAAGCTTCTAAGCTTGTATTAATTTATTACAGCAGCAATAGAAAACTAAAACAATGGAATATTTTGCTTCACAAAATTTCAACTATTATTTGTTAAATATTTATTGATGTTAAAATCCACATTACACCAGCACAACAATCCAAAAAGTAGTATGATAGTACTTTTTTTATAAATACAACATAAAAGGTGGCAAATAATGCTACTTAATCCCAACCCAACAAATTAGCAAACAGTCACATTCAGAAAAATTTGGCAAGTAAGATATGACATAAGTCATAATTCTACAATATAGATAGGTCCATGAAAGACTCTGTATAGTATCTTAAATTCCACATTAGCAACGCATATAAGTGTGGTCAAAAAAACTTGCACCATTCTGCAAAGAACATCTGCCACCCAGTGATCAAGCCTATTAATCATTTAAAACTTGGTTGGTTGGTGTTCTTACAAAGAAGTAGAAAGCTGTACATGTGAAGCAGTAATATGAAATATATGGGGTGGTACACAGATATAAAATTATCTTAAAAAATACTACATATTGAATTAACTGAGCTAAGACAATTCAACATTTTTATTATAAATAATGAAAGATATATGTGTTTTGCATAAGGAATACAGTGTTTTCATAGCAAAGTACCATTAAAACCTCATGTTTTATAATAGCTGGCCAAATTGGTTTTTTTCTCCATTTTAAAGTTTCTTGGTTCCGACTTAAAACCATCAAGTCTGGTCAGAATCATGTCAATCTAGTTGTTGCAGAATCATATGCGTTCAAACATCAGTCTTTGCAGAGATGCCTTTACAAACTACCTGGAACCCAGCACCTTCTTAAGGCCAGACTGCATGGCAGCATGTAAGTGAACTAGCATTTTCCATTCACCATATCACAGTGCCACTGGAAAAAACTAGACTATGGCACAAACCTGTTTTTGTCTCTCCCAAATCTCCTTTTCCCTCTAGGGCAGTTTCTCACTGATGCCAATCTTGCAGTCTCAGTCCAATTTTTCCACTTGCTCGACATACCTAACCTCTTCAGCAACTACACAGACTTCGGACACACTGAACTTCCACAGCACATGTGCTCCAATCTCCCAGCTGACCCTAGATCCCTGGACTTTTGAATGGCAGTGTTTTTTTCACCTACACTTTAATTTGAGGAAAACCAAGGAAAAGCCTGGCCTTCACTGCCTCTCCGGCCCTTTCTACTTTTGTCCAAATGAATACAGGTGTGCTGGTAGCATTTTCCTTCATTCTTCTGCTACTTCCAGACCCCTCTTTCCTCTGAATACTATATGCCTTGGTCATTTGGGTGATTTGGATGTCTTTTGTGGAATGGACTGTAATATAGTTCTGCTCTATTCGGAACAGTTTATATTATTTATATTTAAATTAGCCTTTTAATATGGTTGTAAGTAAGCTTCCTATTAAGGTAGCATGAAAAGAAAACACTACACATAAAGAAAAAGGTGGTTAAGAACTAAGGTATTAACCTTGTTAGAAAACTCTCGGTATTAATAAAATTTAAGGCAAGTAACTCCTTCCTTATGATTTAATATAAAACAATTTGCAAAAACAAGGCATTTACTTGGATTTGTCATTTACTCTCCTTTTCATTCCTATATATTGCACTTGGTTCACTGTAGCTATCTGAACACACTGCCCAGTTAGAGTCATTTTAGTACTATTTGTGGTACATTTGCCTCATGTAAAGCATTCCACACTGTCATGCTGTGTAGCACCTACTGCTAGTGTTTAAGGCACTTTGGAGAATACAAATTCTGGTTACCTTTGAACAGCTGATTTCCATTAGCATTTTGGCATTTGAGATTGCTTTCATCACAGAAATTCCACAAGTTTTAAATTGGATGATGAATGTAAATTTTCTGTGCAATGTGTACATTTCTATTAGCATTACCTACTTAAACTCTAAGTTTGGTATATCAAGTAAGAAAAATATTTTGGTGTTTATCTCTTATAGTCAAAGGTATGTTTTTACCCTTTACATAATGTGACAAAGGAGTATGTTGGTCAAGCAACGGCTGTTTCAGTGTTTCAGCTTTAACAAGAATGTTGGATTACAGGTCCTCACTTTCTACCAAGCCGGGAGTACTGAGCGTCAGGTGGGATGGGCTGGCTTCCGGTTGGAACGCTGCCTTGATGTCTAGTCCCTGGTCCGAAAGTGCCGCATAGCGACTGGCTGAGGGCCGTACTTTCTTTGGCTTGGTGCTCTGTGGCTGCTGATGCCACTGGGCTACAATAAAAAAGGAAAAAAATAAAAAGATTTTTAAAAAACCCCAGGATATCACTGGAAAGCACTTACATGTTTCAAGTAAATACAGATATGTATTTGATATGTACCAGGCACGTTTCTTTGGCATGGTGGAAATCTTAAAATGTAAGCACTGTCTATACGGGGCAGTGGGAAGAGGTGTAGTTTTTTTTTTTTTTTTTTACAGTAAATACTTACTGGAGCACAGAAATCCTTCAAAATAGTTGCTCAGCTTCCTAACTCCCACCTCTCTCCCTCTTTAAAAAACATCTTCAAAGCACAACATGTATAAATGCCATAATAATTGTAGTAGGTATTCAGATAGATGTTTCAACGTTAATCAGTTGAAAAGAAGTGGGCAGTAGGGAAGGTTGAGGTCACTCAATACTTGAAGAACCTCACAAAATTATTTCCTATTCAAGAAGAGGGGAAATTTGAAATAAGTTCTTAATTTGTTTCTAGTGGTTTCCTTTATGTCAATAGATATTCATGCTACTGGACTAGTCTGCAATTCAATAGAAACAAGTTTCTTTAAGTTTAAGATGCATGTACACAAATATACATACACAAACACTCAAGCCTACTGCTGAGCTGCTGAAGGTATATTAAAAGAGAAAAGCGCTAAGCCACAGAAAGGATGCATTCCAGGATCCATGGTACACACATTGAGAGTGCATGAAGACACTGTGTAGGATTATAATATAGAAAGAAATGTTAAGAGGCAGTCATTTGCAGAACACAGTAACAAGAAAATGTGAAAAACATGGTTATTGCCTTCGTCTACTGTTAACTTCTAAGGAGGCTTGAGTAAGGAAGCCACAACTGACTAGCCAACATAAGAGAAATCAACATGCATAGTTTGCTAATAATACAAAGTTCCTGAATGATACTTGGGTGTTTGTTCTCCTGGTGTAGTTCACTATTAATGTTGAGAAACTATAAATAGAAAGAGAAAGAGCAATATGAAATTTTGGGCAAATAAAACATTATAGTTGTTTATAAGCTTATATAAAAGTAAATGTGATTTGCTGTCCGGATGTCTAATTTTTCATGACTTAATGAATAAATACAATGAGAGGACATGGAGTGGCACTCACTGTAAACATCCAGCCTGGCAGTACAGGACACAATCCCTGCTTCATTCTTGGCTGACACTGTGTACCACCCAGCATCTTCTTTTGTGGCTCCCTGAATAAGCAGGCAGATGTAGCCATGGTTATCCTGGTGCATGCTGGAGAAACGGATAAAGTCATTAGGGTTCTAAATTTTTAAAAAGTGGCTTTGGACACGATGCATCATTTTTAATTAGATCATTAGAAACAGAATTGTGCAAGTAGTGGATAATAGGGTCATACTTAATCTAGAAAGGCTGCTAGCCCCATTAAAGTTAATGGTAGAGAAGAGCAGACATCAAGAGGTTGAATAAATGTGCACACTTAATTTCTAGCTGAGGATCCCCCTTTACAAAACCCACTGAATAGTTTCTGTATCACCACTGAGGCCAATAAATTCATCTTTTCTTCTAGGTATAAACACTTTTAAAAAAATCACCATGAGATTAAATTAGAATGTGCCTCATCACATATCATTAGAGCTTCCTTCCAAAAACTTAATTTTACATTAGGGTAAAGAGTGACTTTTGTCTTTAATATCAATAACATGACTCTTGCACAGATTTATTTGCTATATAAAGTATATCCTTTTTATATATCCTTAGGACCTATTGAACAGATGTGGATTAAGTTAAGTCACTGTGTATTCTCACCTCACTCGGTCAGTACTGTGAGTGAGCGATTCATTTTCTTTCTTCCAAAATATCTGAGGCAGTGGCACTCCTGAAACACGGCATTCCAGCCTCACTGGGTATCCATCAGCAACTCCTGTGTTTTGCAGCTTCTCAATAAACACGGGAGGTTTGTGTGCTTCTTTGGCTAAGGGACAGGAGAGGAATTATCTATCAGTGATCTACAAAGGTAATGCTATGAAGAATTCAGCAGCCTTTAGAAATATTGTTGAAATAGATCTTTTCTTTTATGATACCATTTTTCACTTCAGCTAGATGCTAGTTCCTTCTCCAAATCACTCTTTTACCAAGAAAGGTCCCTAGGCTTTGTTCCACTCATTTATTTCCTCAATTAATTCTTTTTCCCCTCAATTAATTGAAGTCTGACAGGCCCACACAGTCCACTGGCCATCTGCTCCACAGAATGCCTGTCTGACAGGCTGAGTGGCACTCCTAAGTCATTGCGACCATCTGGGATGGCTTCACTACTGATTATGCCTCTACCAACCACTGCCACCTAGTGATTCTAAGGAGAACAAGGATTTCTAAGGATTTGATCCACTCAGATCTCTCCTTGCTGTCTGAATCAATGTTTACTAATCTGTAAGTCTTGGTTCAAGTGAGACATACCGTAGGACTTAAAGGGGGAAATGAACAGGGAGACATCTTTATCCAAATTTGGCTGCTTTTTAAAATTGTTACTTAAAACTAGGAATGTACATCCTATAAATTACAAATTCCAATTTGTATTCTTTCAAGGAAGTTATAAAAAGACTTTTTATAACCTCTGAAGGAAAGAAGCCACAAAGAGACAACTTTAATAACACTCTGATTATTACTATCTGATGGGAAATGGTTTTCACAGATGTGCAGTAGAAACAATGTCAGAGTAAGAATAAAGTTTAATTATTTTCTTAGCTACCAATAATGAGTTTGAGGATGCATGACTTTGTCTACCACACACTCCTGTGCAGTGACAGATATAGCCAAGCCACACAGGGGAGAAACAGGTGAAGAGGAGAAAACCTGCACCTGAAAACTGCAAATACCTGAGACTCTCTGAAGATTTGGAATGATGTAGAGGGTTATACTTTTATTGTATTTCACATGGTTTCCTGGCCTCGGGCTATATCAGAGGAAGTGAGAATAGGTCTGTTAATATTCTTTCTGGATCCTAGTTTTGAGAAAAGCATAGAAGGTATAAAATGGACCTCAATGTCAAAGCAGTTTTCCAACAGAATAACACCCACCATTTTGGAGCAATGCTATGCAGGTTACTGATGGTGATGCAGAGCTTCATATGATTTAATCCTTATAAAATGATGTAATCCTCATAAAGACTCTGTGGGGCCTGATGGTCCCTATTTCACATATGGGGTAATCAAGCTGCAGAGATATTATATGTCTGCCAAAGGACATAGCTAATAAATGAGAGCTGGGATTAGAACTGAGATCTGATGCCAAAGACGTGATGCTTCTAATTATTGTGTCCTGCCACCTTTCTCATGCAAGTACTGACTGAGGCACACCAAGATGTCTGTGTCTCTCAGACCTTCAAGTCTCAGTTCTGAGAGCAGATATGATCCAAGGGGAACATTTAACAGAAGAATGCTGAACAGTTTTAGGTTGGAGTAGGGATGCTTAGAGGGTTAGATGAAATTGATCCTGGTCATACAGGAATAGTGAATACTTGATGTAACACACAACATGACAGCCCAGGTATTTAGGACATTTTTGTGTGAAAAAGGTTCCCGGTGCTTTTATTAGAATCATTATCCAGGGTTTTAGCCAGGACCTCCTGGGCTTTATTCTCATGGCTACTGTATCTCTTGGAAGAGCTCAGTGGCTCATAGTTTGGGGAAGACCACTAGAGGTGAACAGACTATGTGATCTGGCCCTCAGTTTACCAAACAGGACCCTGGGAAAGTCACTTACTCTCTCGAATTTCCACATCTGTAAAGTGAAGAAAATTTGCTTCAGTTATCTTTTAGGGCTTTTGTGAGGACCAGCTGAGGTAATGTATATGAAGCACTTCGCATAAAGAGGTATGAGAAATAAACATTCTTTTTAAAAAGAGAACAGATAACAGACTCTTACTTATGCTCAACTCCTAAGGATATTATAAAGGATAAGGGTAAGACTTTGTAGAACATGTACTTGTGGGATCCCTGGGTGGCGCAGTGGTTTGGCGCCTGCCTTTGGCCCAGGGCACTATCCTGGAGACCCGGGATCGAATCCCACATCGGGCTCCCAGTGCATGGAGCCTGCTTCTCCCTCTGCCTGTGTCTCTGCCTCTCTCTCTCTCTCACTGTGTGCCTATCATAAAAAAACAAAACAAAACAAAACAAAAAAAACAACACATGTACTTGTATGAGATTTACCTAACAGTATAATACATTAAAAAGCAAATCTGAGTTTGACTATGACACTGGGGGTAGATGATAATGTTTAAAATTTTTGAATTTTGAGGCCACAGCACATTACTTTAAAAAGTGGGCAGAGAACTTTATTCATGAGCAAATTCTTATATATCAAATTTGGTTCTATAATCCATGACACCACTGCTCTTTCTCTATGTAACACTGGAGGCCAGCACACACAAGAAGTAGAACAACCAAGAACAGCTGCTAACCTCCTCTCTTCTGTCTTGGCCAGGCTAATGGGAGAAAGGAAAGAGAAATAATTATGGCTACACTGAAAAAAAATTAATGTTTCTGATTTGCTAAGCCTTCTGTCCTAATGGACTGTTTTGATGAAACAATCTACTTTTTTCGGTGCTTTGACTTCTTTTCCATATTGGTTAATAATGCAGGGTTAATTTACATTTTTGAATCTGATATTTATTCTGAAAGAAAAAAATTCCAGACTTGCTTACCAGCAACCACAAGCTCCAGGCTGAATGAGTTTTGTCCTGCTCGGTTGGTGGCTATACATGTGTAGATGCCGGCATCTCGTGATGTGACCGGCTCTATGATCAGAGAGTGCACCCCATTCTCACGCACGAGCATCTTGTGAGCACTGTCGGGGCGTATAGGTTTTCCATCTAGTTGCCAGCTTAGATCTGGGGTTGGTAACCCACTGACCTGAATCAGAAAGGAGCATATAAATTTCTCTAATACTGAAACAAAGTGAAATCATTTATAGTTAAGAAACCACCGTAAATTCTCTCCTTCATTAGTACAAGAGCCAGCTCATGTACTCTTTTGCTTAAACCTTTCAATAACTTCCTGAGAAATCATCGACTCACTTCTAAACATCTCTTGTAGAGCAACCTACAAAAGAAAAGTAAAATGGGGTTTTAAAATTTCTTTTATTGTCTTACCTCACCAGGGTTAAAAGGTTACTGGGATGATGTCAGCACAGGGCTCTGAGCTCTTTGGAAAAAGATGTCCAACTACAATACAACACATACTCAGCTGGCATTTATACCCTATAAAGCTTGTTATCAAAGGGTTGCCATAGCTGTGGAGACATAGCTAATGCATCCATCAGCACACAGAGCTATTGTTATTTTATAATCCTTGAAAGTAAGTAACAAGAGCAATATGAAATTACCCAGAAAGCCATCTCAACAAATTAGCATCACAACGGAAACTAAAGTCCTGAGATCTGGACAGTTGTGTAGACCAGAGATCAGGTAAAAGCGCATTTAATTGCTAATATCACATTGTGCTGTGAAGGGTAGGGATGGCTGCCATCTGTCAGCTCTTTATAGTTTTGCCCTTAATTGTGAAAGGGAAGAAAAGCACCATTAAAGAAGGCTTTTTTTTTTTACCGCCACCCCAAATTTACTAGGGGGAAATTGCATTAAAAAAGATGTCAGTTGGACTGTAAAGTAATTATTTTGAAAACCCAGCTCTGCCAAATTCCATTCCTGCTTTGTGATATTCACTTACACTACCTACAAGATGCCTCCTCCCTACATGTAACAAAGATCTTGAGAATTTTTTTTAAGATTTTATTTATTTATTTATTCCTGAGAAAAGCAGAGACAGAGAAGCAGAGACATAGACAGAAGGAGGAGCAGGCTCCTCACGGGGAGCCTGATGTGGGACTCAATCCCTGGACCGAAATCACACCCCGAGCCAAAGGCAGACACTCAACTGCTGAGCCACCCAGGTGTCCCGATCTTGAGAATTTAAGAGAGAAAAAAATAAGTAAACTGAAATGACTGGTTAAAAGGATGAAGATATTTTGGAAACAAACAGCACTAGTCAGCTTAGCTTTTGAAAGGGTCAGGCTCTCTGTCCTCTCCTTTACCTGTTTGGAGATCACTAGAGGTGGTATGCAGGAAGAGGGACACAGGCTTCTGGTCAGGCTCCAGTCCTTTACCAAGTTGAGAAAAAAAGTGGCAAGGTTTGTTCCCACCTTGCTAGGTTAGATCCTGACCAAGGCCATGGCATGTGTAGTAGGAGCATCAGTCCAAGCACTGTGCACTCTCAACACCCCTAATTCACACTGCATTCATGCCAAGGGACAGACTTCATCTCATTAAGGCAGAGAGAAAATGCCCATTCTTCTACCCATTTTAATTCCAGCCCTTCTGGTTATGTAAATAAAGCAAGCCCCATCTCAGGAATTAAAGGTCATTGTAAACAGGTCATTATTTGAACAGAAGCATGCTCTCGGCTGATATGGAAATGGGAGGAGGCAGATGAGCAGACCTGTTACTAGAGGAGTTGGATTATTTTCCCTTCGCACTTAGTACCACGTCAGGGGTAGTCAGCATCTAGGAACGTACCCAATAGGTTAGAGATGTGGGGTGGGGGGGGGAGTGCTTTTTTGGGGCAAAATTATACTGATAATTTTTTTCTTTAAAAAAAAATCAAGATTTTTAAAGACCCTTTTTACATGTAACATAATAATCCCTTGGTATCATCTAATAATCTAAAATAAAATTTCACATGTTGACTCAAATGTCATTTCATAAGTGGTCTGTATGGACTCTTAATTACAAACCAAAAATAAACCCACACGTGCTAAAACTCAAGTTTTGAACTTATACTGTAAAAATAATTATGTTGGAAAATAAAATACTTTTGTTAAGAGTACTTTTTTTAAAAATACATTTCTATAAACCCAGATTTAATCCTCCGAGCATCTTATATTTGTGTTCTGCAATCCCAGAGAGAACCAGCAGAGGGAGCCCATATTCTCAAAAAACCTTATCCATATTTAAGAACTTAAATTTAAGATCAATAAATAATGGGGCAAAAAAACAAAGCAATCAAAAAAAATTTCACAGCAGTGGTTATTAAACATTTCTGGCCTCGAGCTCCTTTGAGGAATTGATGAAAGCTGTATCATACACATAATTTTGTATGCAATTTCAGAACTCACACCTAAGGAAAGCTGCCTCCCAGAAGGCCCTGGGTTAGGAATCCCTGCTGTAGGGTCGCCTAGGTGGCTCAGTGGTTGTGTCTGCCTCCAGTCCGGGGCCTGATCCTGGAGTCTTGGGATCGAGTTCCATGTCAGGCTCCCTGCATGGAGCCTGCTTCTCCCTCTCCCTCTGTCTCTCTCATGAATAAATAAAATCTTAAAAAAAAAAAAAAAGGAATCCCCACTGTAAAATGGGTAAGAGAAGTATGTCACTCTAACTTCTCCTAGAAATGGGAGGAATAAAGGAGTAGATACATGGCTACAAAATGTGTATGAAAACAGAATGGAAGATAAATGAATTATTAGGACATATGACAAATTTAACACATTTATTGCTTCAACAAAATGTGACACTTAAAGGGAAACAACCTCCCAGTGACTGTGTACAGTATGGTATGTAGGGTTCTAAATAAAGAACACATTCAGTAAAAATTTAAAGGAAACGAATGACAGAACAGTATATAAACATCCAGTAAATGGTACTCTCTCTTTTTTTTTCTCGTAGGTTGGAAAACATTTCAAAGATGCACACCTTACATAATTTCCCTAAAAGGAACTTAAAAGACATGGCAGTGGCGGGGCGGGGGAAGGGAGGCAACACCAAACTCTTACCTTACAATCCATTCTACACAGTTTTCCTTCTTGAACTGTTAGATCTCCGGGAGCCTGCAAGAAGTGAGGTCTGAAGAATCGCTCCTGAATTGGTTCATTCTCATCTCCACTGTCCCTTGATCTAGAACGAGGCCTTAGGACAGGACAGATAATAAACAAAAAGATGGAAGGAAAAGAAGGAAACAAAAGGGGAGAGGGAGGGAGGAAGATAGAAATTATTTTCAGACTCTTGATTTTTATAATAATACATGGAGTAATTATATAATTTTCTTACCTGATTCCTATTCCGAAAGTTTGCACTTAAAACCAGAAAAGTTAGCAAAGTCTTGTTTCATTTGGAAGTTTATTATGCACTTAATAGTCTGCTAATTGCAGAACTTAAATAATTCCGCTATCCTAATCCTTAAAGCTAATATAAATCATAAAAGGGGAAATGGGAAAAAATGAAGTACTCTATATTAACCTATTTTTCCCTAAATAAATATTTTTGAAAGCTATATGAGAAGCAGCAGCAGCTGTTGCTCATTTATTACCAAATCTTTTCCAACAGAAAGTATAATTTTCCACTGGGATTTTAAATTTATAGGAAATTAAAATCTCTTATTATTTTGTAAAAATTTCCTATCTTTCTAATCAAAATTCCTTTTCATATTAACCAGGAAAACAAATTATATTTTTTAGCTTTAAAATAAGATTGTGCATTCTTCCAGATTTGGTGCATCTCTCTTGATTTGAGTAGGTTGTTAGAGGCACCTTTAAGAATAACACCATTTCAAGTTAATTGAAGGGAAGATGCAACAAAGGAACAGGATACTGAACATAAATCCTGTCACTAATCATTAGAAGACAAGTTTAAAAACATTTAACTGGAAAAGGTAAGAGTAGAACAAAGGAAAGAACAGTGTAATAGGCTAATAATTACTAGCTTTTTAAAATATATAGTTTACTATTCTCCAAGCACAGATCTCATTTGTGAGAATATTTTTCTAGTAGACACGGACACATGGAAAAGCTTAAATATTGAAGACACAAGAAAAGCAGAAGAAAGTAATGCAAGAGATCTGCTACTAAATATGCCCTGTTTATAGGCATGTGCAAAGGCCTAACTAGGTTCTTGTGACTAGATATTGCCACAAACAAGTTAGAATTAACCCCCCATGTGTTTCGGTGCCAGAACAGCCTTCCAAATTGTTGAGCAAAGGTTTCTGAGCATGCGGTCACATGGGGTGTAGACAGACATACCACTTGTCTGGGGCTTCCTCAGTGTTTCTGGCTTCTCTTCTGTGAGCCTAACTTAGTATGTACGTGCGCTCACCAGCAGTATTTGCATGTGGGGCCTACAGTCTATATAGTCAGGGCTATTTGAGACGCTCTGTAAGATATCTACATAGGCACCCAACATGACAGCCAGGGTGACTTACCCTATTTTTTTTAACTGCAAATATGTTACTAGGAAGTGATCTCCTTTTCTCCTCCCTGCCTACTGTAGTTCCGGCAGTATCCTTGCATAAGCTCAGGATGACTAGGAATAGGAAGCACATTTTACTTTTAACAAGTACTGGTTGAACTTTTAAAATAGGGCACATTTTACCTACAAAATTGTCATAAAAAATAAACTGTTTTGAATGAAATGACTGAAAAGTGAACATTCACAAACCAGCTAATTTTAAGAAATCTAGTGGCAAAAAGAAAGAAAAGAAAAGAAAAAAGAAAAGGAAAGAAAAGAAAAGAAAAAAAAAGAAAGAAATCTAGTGGCAATAATTTGTCATGGCCAGTCTAGACCGCTGCTGGTCTAGAACTTTGGTTTTGAATGGCTGTGTACCATTTACTAATATTTTCATGTTAATGTGCCTGCCATTTAAAGGTGTCTAGTCTTGTTTCTTCATATACTGACTGGGCCCTACTTAACAAATTAGTGGTGGTATATTTAACTGGGCTTAGCCACATTAGCAACTAACTTTCCCTTTTTTGAATTGCAAAGGAGCATAATCATCGAGGGGCTAGTCAATGTATACACTTTAAGACCGTATTCATGTTTTTCTGTCTTCTGACACTGTCTGCTCTTCTTGGTCATACCATGATTTGAATATCATTGAATTTATAGTAATGACTAAAATAAAATAGTAGTTAACACCTATGGGAAGGAACATCTGCCATACCTTCTGACATGAGGGTGGCCTGAGGGAGAGCGGGGACTGCGGCCTCTTTGGTTGACAGCCTGTACCATGAGGCGTCCAGTACAACTGATGCGGCCCTGTCAGAGACATCAGAAAAAGAAGTGATTGCCATGCAGAACAACTAACCACTAAGCACCATGTTTACTGTCCTGTTGTCCATAACAAACCAATATGCCATATTAGTAAGAAATGTACTTTCCCTGAGTTAAACTCCTTGGCAAACTCTCTGTTTGTTTAAAGAACTTGGTGACTAGGTCTTTCTTTGAACTATTAAGAAAGCTTTACTGTTTTATCTAGAATGGTATTTAAAATCACACTCCTTAATGAACTAATTATAATCTGCTATGGTCTCCCTAACACATGGAGTTGAATTGTACAATATAGCAGGAGGACATTAACTGTCTTGCAATAATTCCATTTTTATGGTCAAATATCTATTAGTTGTAGCTAATTCTGAAATCATACTAGATGATTTTAGTTTTCTGACGTATCTTTATATATATATATAAAATGTCAGTGGTATTCCTTCTAAAAACCACATATTAAAAGAGACGCCAAAAAAAAAAAAAAAAAAAAAAAAAGAGACGCCAGCATCATGAAGTGAGCATTATGTGAGAAGGATACATGGGCATGACAAGGAGAATAGAATGACTATAGGCTACCACATGCCCATGAATTAAGCATAGTTGTGATTTAAAAACCAGGAGCAGTGAGATACCTAAAAATATGTGGGTTGTATGACATAGGCCTATCTAATGAAAAGCTACATTTTATCTCAAGTTTTATCTCTTAAGTTGAACTGATAAATGCTGTCATAGGATGGACAAAAGTAATACTTAAGAGGACTCAGATGACATGAGTAAATCACCACTGTTACTCTGGCTTTTTGTTTTTGCTCCTTCTTTTACTTTTTTCCCTATTACTGGAAGAGTAACAGAATAGATTTTTTCCTCTTTTATCTAGGACAGGGTGAGCAGCTGTACTTCTAAATTCTGACGATGGCTAGACAGAGCAGCAAGAAAGGAAAACGAGAAGCAGCAGATTATTAATGATGAGACTTAGGGATTTCTAGCTCACAGTGGATGAGCCACCCTCATGTGCACTTATCGCCCAAATTTACCACTACCTCTCATTTTCATTCCACGGTGCCAATATAGACAGGTAACAGAAGCACAGGTGTTCTGTATGTTTTGAGGAACTGCTTTCTGAGTTCCACCTCAGAATGAACAGGGATGAGGGAGCACAATGGTGGAGGGGACGCAGAGAAACCCCACGGCAGGAGTCAGTGAAGGCAGGAATCCAGTCAGCAGGGCTCTCTGGGTCTCACCACAGACTGGACTTCTTTAGGGCCTTGACCACTCCAAAAAGGCAAAGACATATCAGGCTGTGATACAGACAGGAGAAGAACTGGGAACTATCAAACAGAAAGAAGAGGTCGTAAAGAGACAAAACTGAAGTAGTCTTATCGCACTAGATATGTGACCTCCTCCAGCACTCACAATATTTGCTATTGAGGTCCTCTTTATTTATTTTAAAGATTTTATGTATTTATTTGACTCAAAGAGAAAGAGAGAGAGAGCACAAGCAGGGGAACCTGCAGAGGGAGAGGGAGAAGCAGGCTCTCCATGGAGGTGGGAGCCCAATGCCAGACTCCAGAGGATCCAAAAGGGAAGTTAACATTAATCACTTATGTGGTTAGAAAAAGATGTAAGTTAAATTCAGCCTTTAACCTTGAATTTGGGGAAGCAGATCAAAAATTTTTCTCTAAACTGGAGTTGAGTTTTGACTTTCCTCAGACTTTAGGCAAATCACCAAATTTGTTCAAGCCTTTGTTTCTTCTTCTGTAAAAACCAAAAGATACATATCTGTGTATCTGTCTCACACAGATGTTGTAAACATTAAATGATACAACCTAAAGTGATCTTTATTTTCCAAATATCAAATGGATCTTAATATCATGAAGTATCACTATTAATCATTGCTGCTGTTGTTTTACTAGACATTATATATGCACAGACATGCATCCAGATGATTTTTTGGGTCTTGACAGCTTGGTTGACTCCAATAAATTTCTCCAAGTGGTTATACTTTGCCCGAGTATGCTCTTACCTTCTTTTTGATTCTTTCAAACACCTCTTTTAATGATGGTCTCCCCACCCTCTTAACACTGAGATGAGTTTTAGTTACCTTCGCATGACCCTCCTTAGCTCTGGAGTCAGTCTAGGTTTGTAAACCAGGCCTGTCCTTTATAACTGAGTGACTTTAGGCAGGTAATTTAACCTCCTAAGTGAGTTCATGTATAAAATAGGACCACAGAGTTAATCAATCTTGCATGGGTTCTTATGAAGATTAAATGAGCTAACCGGGGTACTTAGTATTGTGTTTTGCACACAGTAAACACTCGAAATGTGAATTATGGATGTAATTATAATAATGGCCAGATAAACATGAAACATTCCTTAGAATTGTTTTAAAAACAATTTTTTTCATACATAGTGGGGTTTTCTTTCTTTTGGTATTAGGCTATAACCCCTTTTCATGCTATTGCTTGAAAGGTGCCAAGCACACTGGTATTCACTGATGTAATGGCTGCATTTGAGGCATAAGATAAAAGATGTCCTACTCAGCTCTAAGCATTAGATTCTGCTTAGGATAAACCCTGACTCCTCTTCCCTCTCCAAAAAAAAAAAAAAAAAAAATAGGGTCAACAAGTTGGCATACTACTCTCTAAAGATCACACATTTCTACAATGTTTTCAAGACTTTTACTGCTACTGCTTAGAACCATATACACAAATACTGCCATAAAATATCTTTACCCAAATTTAAGAGAAAGGTATATGCCACCATTTGTCATTTTTAACTCCTACACCATGTTTTACTTCTGAACATAAAAGGGGAAGGCATGATCTTTAGGAGGCAGAACTGTTAGTTTGAGAATACAGTGTTATTGGCTAAATATATATTACTAATCAATAAATGACCAGGAGCATTTAGAAAGCTTCCAAACTAACAAGTCGTATATTTTTGACATTTTTATTTGGGGGAAAAAAAAAAAAAAACAGAATTCAGTGAAACACTTTTAAAAGATACAACTGAAAGTTCAGATTTTTAAATCTGGATGTCTTATATCTGAAGGTCGTACAAAATTCTATCATACTAACGTGCCGTTTAACCCTAGTATCCTCCTCTGATGCACATTAGTGCTGTTGCATTTGCTTTTAACTTTTTCATTTCTACCTACTTTATTATTAACACATGAAGGAATAATGGAAGTGAATGTTTAAAATTTGAAATGAGCCAGGAAATTTCTAATGCTAAAACAAAACACAAGCAAACCCACTTCTTAAATTTAATTCAGCTGTGTGTTACTTTTCTATTCCAAACAAATCCACAGAGTTTAAAGCTATAGAGCAAATAATAAGTTTGAATTCTTAAAGTGATTATGTATCAAACATCAGCTTTTAAAGATTATTTATGTCTCATGCAAGGCCAATTATTTATATAATATGGAAATAACATTTATATTTCCTAGCTTATGAAATTTAACTGTGGCACACAGGTCTTTATAAAAGCTTGCCACTTGTATACATAATGCAATTTGAGGAAACATCAAATTGCAAAACAGCCCTTCCAAACTCCAAGGGCAGCACAGAGTAACTTAGCAACACAACAAAACAATGTAAAACATTCATGTTTAGATTTAGCTGTATCTTAAAGATAGGATTAGAGTCTAAAACTGCTTTTGTGATCCTCATTTTGGCATTATGTTTGGTGTAGTGCTGCATAATCACTCATTATTTCACTTAACTATGTGATTGCTTTGGTCTCTCGTGAATTGCAGGAGTAGCACACACTGTGATACACAGTGTCTAGTATATGTTTAGAGCTGGGTGTTCCATCCCAAGGAGAATTTGGATGTAGTCATCAATATCTAAAGTGTTTCTTATTCCCAAAAGATGGACTCAGGTGGAAAAATATTCTATAAAATATTCTGCTGAACTTTAGTGTTTCTCTTTCCTTGGTTCTCACCCTTTCTCTTGGCTGCTTTCTGTAACTACTTTCCACTGCTCAGGAAAACTCTGCCGTCTGTATTTCATTACTGAACTCATTTTTCCACTCCAGCCTTTTCCTCTTTCCCTTGGTCATTTCACATCATGTACACTACAGTGTACCAGAAAAAATAGATGTAGTTGTCTCCTTTTCAAACCAAATATACATCTAAAATAAAAAAGTTTAAGGTAACCAAAGGGCATGAAGGAATTAAAGAATCAAGTTTTCTTTTGACTGTATGTTATGCTTTTGGGATTAATGTGTCCTAAAAAATTCAGCTTTGACTTTTCAAATCTTTCTCAGTGCCTTATATCATGCTTATTCTATTTATTTTTATTTTTTAAGATTTTATTTATTCATGAGGGATGGGGGAGGGGGGAGGGGGGCATAGAGACACAGGCAGAGGGAGAAGCAGGCTCCATGCAGGGAGCCTGATGCAGACTCGATCTGGTGACTCCAGGATCATGCCCCAGGCTAAATGCAGGCGGCTAAACTTCTGAGCCACCCAGGGATCTCCTCATGCTTCTCTTAAATCAAATTTTTTTAAAAAAAGATTTTATTTACATGAGAGAGTGAAGGGAGGGGTAGAGGGACAAGCAGACTCCCCACTGAGCAGGGAGCCTGACACAGAGCTCAATCCTAGGACCCTGAAATCATGACCTGAGCCACCTAGGTGCCCCTTAAATCATGTTTTAATTCACAAATTAAAAAAATGGCAAAATACTTTGATAACAGATGTCATAAAGTAGAAATTAAAACAGCATCAAACATTTCTATAAATGATAACATATATTAAGGATACAGTAAAAAAATGGTCTGCTGCTTGTCATGGTTTAAATACCTCTCTGTCTTTCTAATGGGTGGTGAAGTTTGTCCCAATTTCTAGGTGACAGATCATAAAACCTGTATCTGGCATATCTGCACATGCCTGCTACTGAAGACGCCAGGAGAGAGCAAGGAGTTGTACTCTTGAAATTAAAATCAACCAGGCACATGCTGAGACTTGGAATAGCAATTAATACCAAGTACCATAAACATAAAAATTCCCTCACAATTTCCATTTGAGGCCTACATGCCCACTTTTAGGTTTCCTCAGATTCTCTTCACAAGTTTCCTCTCCTATGCCTGCCTTTGGTCATTTAAGGTAGAAAATAAGACATGATTTAGCCTCACCCTCTTCAGAATACTGGCTGGATCAGCTAACCTTGAAAGGCAGTTGGAATTCTAGGTAATAGGAACTACTCTGGTGTCTGTGACCTCTGGAACTCTTTGAATCTTTTGCTCCCTCTGATAGACCCAGAGCCGTCATATTCCCGTTTTTGGAAATCATGGGTAAGGTGGGATACTCTGTTAGAGGGCTGGGCTTTTGGCTGCCTGATAGGAACTAGTCCACTTCTCATTGCTTTGTCTTCTCTCAAAGGGCAGAGAGGCCAAGAGCGAGAGAGGATTAACTTGGGACTTACCCTGATATTTGGTTAAGCAGTGGAATTCACTCGGGGACTGGAATGAGGGCACTGACAGCTCTCTTCTGGGCCTTCCTTGGGCAACTTCTGGGCCTCCTGTATGGCTCCAGTTGGCTGTGCTGTGGGCATGGCCCTGCCCAGCTCACAGCTCCCTCCACCCAAGCCCACAGCTGTGGTGGTTGTGGCATGACCACAGCTCTGCCTAACTCCTTTCCCATGGGGGTGGTAAAAAGGAAAAGCAGAAGGTCAGAAGACCACACACCAGCAACATGTTGGGTGGAAACTCAGCCCGAACGGACTTTCTTACTCTAATAGTAGGGGTGGAATGTCTAGAAACAGAACCATCCTTTACATCCTAACTCCATAGACTTCTGCCCACTTTTAGGGCTGCTACTTTCAGATAGGGTTATTAGTGTCTTTGAATTGAAATAATGTCAATAACTAGCTTTTATTGAAAGCATATTATGTGCCAGGTAAATCGAGTGCATTATTTAAATCCATACAATCATGCTCATTTCTTAGGAGAAGAAACAGGCACAGAGAGGTTAGGTGACTTGCTTAATAAGGTCACATGCGTGGTGAGTGGCAGAGATTCAACTCAGATCTGATGCCAAACTTCATGCTCTTAACCCTGAACTATGCCACTTAGGCTTTTCAGTAGCACAGTTCTGCATTTCTGGTCTTTGTTGTGTCGTTTCATCCTTTTTATTTCTTTCCCTTCCTCCTCTTCTACATTACAAAGGGGATCTTCAGCAGCCCTCCTTTATCTAATGACTTCATGCAGTCTCCAACTCTGCTCATGTCCAATGGAGTCCTTCCCTGTTTAGAACTTTTCCACATGTAAAAACTACATTTAGTATACATGTTACAAATTATACATGTACAAATTATACATTTAGTATAATTTGAAGAAGACTAGAAGCAGACTCATAATTGCAATTTTACATTTATGTTGTTTTAGAAAACTGCTGACTCCAATAAGTGCTAAAAACATTCACTAGGAAAAATGCCTCAAAATTCACATCAGGACCAGGATTGGCGAGTGCTTAAGAGACACAGTCAATTCGATCACTATAATACATAGCAACCTTTCTAAAGGAATAAAGGACCTAGCAAGAAGAGAAATTTTGGATTTTGTTGAGTTCTTCACTATTATTTTAATAGGCAGAAAACTGAAAATTGAAATTGTTAGTAATAGTCAAGGAAACATACTGAAAATAGAATTAGAAAGAAAAAAGTAAATTCTACTTCTTTCCTCAAACCCTCCAAATGAACACAAATAAGTATTACAATGTGACTTTTAGTAGAAATTGTGCTTTTGATTATTTTTCAAGGTGATGGTCATGTATTCATTGATTGAAAAAATAGAACCTCAAGAAAAGTGCATATTTAATATGGAAACTGTTGAGAGTGTAGAGTCTGCTGTGCTCTATCACAACCTCATTTGTGGAAAATTAGAATTTCATTCTAATCTTAATATTATTACAGAAATTGATGTTTATGTGACAGTGTAATATTAGGATAAACATTGCACAAACTTTTAGAAGTGTGAAAGCTTTGCTGAAATTATTTGTATCATTTTCTAACACTTCATGTTTTCTTCAAAAGAAAGAACAAAATATAGAATGATATAAATAGATCAGAGATTTTAAAAACACACTGGACAATCTTCATTAGTTATATAATAAAATTTTTAATTTTACCTTTTTTTAAGTGTGCAATTTGCTATTTACATGACTTCTGCTGACTTTGTAAAATTACCCTATCACACAATGAGCTCTGTGATTTTGTCACACAAAATCACTTCTTACTCATTTTTGCATCCTCCCTACCCAGATAGTGCCTAAAACATACCTGACACTCAAAAAAGAACTTGCAGGCTTGAATTGAGAACCTGATATTCACCAGTAACTGCTACCTATTAAATTCTAAGTCAGATGATCCTAAATCTAAGGACGAATACAAGAGAAAACATTTGGATGGAAACTAATCCTGAATGCCATACACAGATGCTATCAAAATTATAATTTGTCTACATTTATATACTTAAATTCTACTGAATTAAGTAGGTATATATTTCTTTTAAATATTTTACTTTTTGAGGTTTTTTTTTTACTACACCGTATTTATGTATGTCACTCACTGTCCTTTTCTTTTTTTTCTTCATAGAACTTGATCATATCTGAAATTATATTATTTAAATATGTTTCTTTTCTTATTTTCTAGCTCAAAACTTTGTTCTGTCCACCACTGCAACCCCACCACCTGAATAAGAAGTGTACCTATTAGGCCCCAAGTAATATCTGTAGAAAGAATACGTATCTGTATTGGAATTATTCATGTGAAAAACACTTGATGAAATAAAAAAATACTAATGAAACAAAGAATTTTTCTATCCTCCGAAACCAAAATGGATATGGAATATGGGAAAATAGTTTCAAGTCAAAGAACATTGATTCTGCCTTCTAATTAAACAGTTACTTTCTCCAAACAAATGCCTATGAGCACTATACACAGAAATGAAGCCAAACCTATACCCTTAATCTTTACCTGAGGGTTTGCAGCCATAATTGTGTAATTCCCATCATCATCTAGGGTGGAGGCTGTGGTATGGAGAGAGCACGTCCCATCAAGATCCCTTTGAATGGTGTAGTGATCATTCTTTGGAGAGATCTGCTTTCCATCTTTAAACCAATAGATCTGTGAAAGGAAACAGTGATGAAAGATTAAGGATATGTGTAGTACTACTCTGTTTGGGGGACCGGTAAATAATAACTGTGTGGCCTGCACAGCTGATTGGTTAAAATGTTAAACACAATATTTGAAAAGGAAATTGATTTTTGAGTGAAAAAGGTAGGTAACAAACAGGTTTAATTCTATTTTAGTTTTTAAAAATTGTATCTTTTTTATTTAAAAATATGTGTATAAGTAGGTATTCACATATTATTCACATATTTTTTGACATTATTTATATGGAGTGATCAATGTTGAATGTAGACATAGTGACTTCTGGAGTGGCTCTATAGGCATTTTTCTTTTTACTTCTATTTTCACATGTACTGAATGAAAGGCACTGAAGTAAAATGTGTTACTTGTGAAGGAAAGGTAAAAAGGTTATTTTAGAGAATAACAGATCTAACTATTCCCCTGAATTGTGTTAGACAAAACAGCAGGGAGGGGTGCCTTGGTGGCTCAGTCGGTTAAGTGACTGCCTTTAGCTCAGGTCATGATCCTAGAGTGCTGGGATCGAGCCCCATGTCCAGCTCCCTGCTCAGCCTGGAGTCTGCTTCTCCCTCTCCTGCCCCCCCTCTGCCGCTGGTGCTCTCTCTCTAATAAATAAGTAAATCTTAAAAAAAAAAAGAAAGCGGCAGTGAGGAATGACCACCAGTTAAGGATTGGTGGTGGGTGGAGCTCCAGTGCTTTCATTGTGGGCCAAGGAGCATATGCTCAAAGGTTGAAAGTTTGCTCTCCGCACCATGTTAAAGAAAACACAGTTGTATTTAAACTTATAAGTTTTAGTAATATCTTAATTTGGTTTGATAGAAAGTTAAATGTGAAAAATAAAGTAAAAATAAATCTGGACTAATTCACACATTTTAAAATGGTCAAATTCCCTCTTTCATAGGTCCTCCTCTCTTCCCTCTCCTGTACCTAAAATCGCTGGTCCGGGCAGCCCAGGTGGCTCAGCGGTTTAGCACCGCCTGCAGCCCCGGGTGTGATCCTGGAGACCAGGGATCGAGTCCCACGTCGGGCTCCCTGCACGGAGCCTGCTTCTCCCTCTGCCTCTGTTTCTGCCTCTGTGTGTGTGTGTGTGTGTCTCATGAATAAATAAATAAAATCTTTTAAAAAAATAAAATAAAATCGCTGGTCCATGGAACCCTAATGATGAATCACGTGCCAGCAGCCCTCCCGTGGCTGAGATGCTGAGCTAATAATGCCTGCATCAACCCACCCCAGACTTACTTAGGGAACTAAACAAATCCCTCCTTTTAAAGCCACAAGTTCTCTGTTGTCAGCTAAAGCATTCCTAACTTGGTCCCTAACAGAATAAAAACCTACTTTAGAACCTTCAGTTTTTAAAATGAACTTTTTCCTTAACGTAAATCCATATGCCAATTGAGACCTCAACTAGCATTCAAATTCAACTCAATGAAGGCCTCTGAATCTGAAAAGTCTTTCTGAAATTTACATTTCTAAGAAAGGAAAGGGCTAGAAATCTCTAGCACTAAACAAGTACATAAAGAATTGGGATCTGACTGCTGAAACTTTTCCAACTTCCATTTTCTAATTAGCTCTAAATTTACAGGCTGTATTATTAACCTAAAAATGAATCGTCAGCTAGACTTAACTCTCAGTTCTAGAAATTAGGTAAAGCATGATACTTCATAATTATCATTCTCTGCTTGGCGATTTTATTATTTCTGATGGAACAGAGAAGCTGTAATTAGTATACAATTTGCATTCTTGCTACTATGTCAATTCTTCAGACTTGTCTCTGTTAATCATACTTTTCACCTCCATCATACTTGGAATACAACGTTCAAATGAAAATTAAGAAAGAGTCCAACAATTTTAGCAAGACTGCTAACGGAGAGGGAAGAGGAGGGTACAAGAGATGAAAACAAGGCAAATTAGAAATCCCTTTGTCTTCTCATGTTTCCATTAGAACAAGCATGTCAAGGGTAGACTACCTTTTCCTTTCTTTTTTTAAACAGAAGCCCCAAAAAAGGATTTTTTTAACATGATGAATATCCCATACTTTAATAGTCCTAGTGCATTTATATAATGTGTGCAGAAGAAACGGTTGTTCAATAAACCAGGGAGGGAAGAAAAAGAACAGCAGTGAGGACAGGAGGGAGGAAGGGAAGAAAGGAAGGAAAGGTGAAAGAAGACAACCTAACAGTAAAAACTCTTAAAAAATTAAGCCTCTTAAAGCTGTGAAACATTTAAATTCATACTAGAAAAGCAGAGTAACGTTAAACACAACAGCCCATCTTTCAGATGAACACAGTGTTCTTTAGAACAAGAATCAATGATCTTAGAACTTCATTAATGACCTTAGCCTTGAGCAAAGTTTAAAAATAATGGATTTTTACGAACATTTTGGAAGTTTAATATCCAATTTCTTGTTAAGTTTCATTCATAAGCTGCAAGTTTATTTTTAGTACATGCATTTGGTATCATGTTTGTGAATACACAGCAATTATCCAAGTTATGCCAAGAACTAAGAAGTTTTCTCTAACACAGTGTATTAGAAAAATCTCATCTTATGAAGAGGTGGATAGGAGTTTGGAAAGTTAAGGCTATTTTCTTTGCTCTTTCTCTGTGATACCACTGTTAGGCTTTTAATTTCAGTGAGTGTATTTTTCATTTCTATATGCTTATTTTACAAATTTGCCTGGTCTTTGGTACTGTCTTGTTTTTTTCATTAAAATTTCTATTTCTTTTAACATTGTTTCAATCATTTTAAACATAGTTTTATCTTATAGTTCACTTAACACTGTTCAATACTGTGCAATACTTGAGTTTCTATTTTCTTTTGCTATTTATTCTCATCATTGTTTCTCCTATGATCTGTAAGTTTTCACTGTGAATTTCTTCCTCCCTCTTACACTGCAGAAGTCTGATATGCCCCAAATTGTGAGTATTTTTTGGACAGTTTTTGCTTGCTTCTCCCAGAAACAGGGTTTTTAATCATCTTGGACTAAATTTCGTATTAATTTCTCAGCTTCTGGCTTCATATCGTGAGATAGTGTCAATGTGGAGTTTCCATTTCTCATGGGCACCCTTTTTTATTCTTTTTTCCCAAGTTCTAGGGAAAAAGTGTAATCCTGTTTATTGCTTTCTGGACCAGTGAGCAGTTACTCTTGTCTCCCTTTAAAGACAGAGCAACTCTTTATCCAGCTGTTTCCATGTGTCTGTAGAGAGAGGGCTCCCATGTATGTCAGCCTAGCTCTCCCAAATATCAGAAATTCCTTTAATTATTCCTCCTCAACAGTATTCTAGTCCTTAGCCCCTTGTAAATACAGGAAGCCTTGGTTTTGCAGATTAAAGATCTGAAGTTTTCGTAATCCGTGTTAAATGCTGCTTCCGTATGGCACATGGCATGGGGCTCGGGTTCCAGCCTGGCCACTCACCAGCTCCTTGACCTGGAGCAAGTTAATTAAACCTCCCTGAGCTCAGTTCAGGCACCTGTGATTTGAGAGTGACACTGATAACATCACATAAGGAAATGATGCAGGTGTATGAAAAGCTCCTTGTCGATTATTTAATTGTTACTTTCCCATTCCTGTCTTCAAACCCAAATTCAACCCTTCTTCCACTCTTTCTGGCTTCTGATGCCTCCTGAGGAAGGTCTGGAACTTACAAGTACTTCAAACATTTGACATCCTGAGACTGAGAAAGGTAGTCTGTACCTCTTCCTCTTGTTACACATGCTATATTGTAGAAGCTAAACTTCCTCAGAACACAGGACTCTGAAAAAGCCACCTTTTTTCAGCTTGCTTACCTTTGGCTTTGGGTTCCCAGTCACTCTGCATGTGAAAGTTACAGGCATTCCCTCGAAGATCTTGTAGTGTTTCAGCTTCATCTCAAAGAATGGTGCCACTGCATTTTCCACAGGCACGTCCCCAAACTGGATATCATCACCTGATTCATCCACGGGAGACCTTTCTAGCCTATACTCGATCTCACTGATGAGTCTCTGTTCACAGCTGGACACTTTATATTCCTGTCTCAGGAAAAAAAAGGTCACATTAGCAACCTCGATCCCTTGTGGTCCCATGTGTCTCATGAGTCTTACTCTCCTCTCCAGTGACACTAAGAAGAAAGTGATATTTTTACCAGAGCCCAGCTCAATTCCATATAAAACAAAAAACATCTGGAAGTAAGTATATATGATATTTCAAATTGTCTTCAAGTCTTATCATCCTCCTTCCCCCAGGAACTATGAAGATGAATTTCTTTCTCTTTTCTCTTGGTGGGGGTGGGGAGTGGAGGAGTGGGAGGGGTGGGGGTGAGGAAAGAAAGGAAAAGGTAACAGCTTTGTATTCCTAAATTGTTCACAAAAATAAAACATGATGGAACATGGATTTCTTGCTGTAGGGGGAAAGCTGATGCAGGGTGGTGCAGCTCTTCAGAAGGGCAACAGTTCATATGGAAGGCAGCCGCACTATTACATAACATTTTATCACGTGAATAATGGAAAAATGGCATTTGTTTTTCACTCCTAATAATCCTCAGCCCCATTGCCTCTGATCTCCTCCTCGGCTTTGCAGCTAGTAGGCACTACTCTCCACCCTCTTTAAAAGAAAAACAGGATTGACAGTCCAGTCAAAATTTGGATTAATAAGACAAAAGCAAAGTGGCCATCAACATCCTATGGTGATAAGGTGGATTCTACAGTTCTCCTGCTTACAAAGTATAATGACAACAAGGCAGCCTGTTACAAAATAGTCTCTATTTAGTAACAAATAAAAGATGTTTTAACTCGTTTTTTTCATAAAGAAGCTACCCCACCTTTAAAAAACTGTTGTCTTGAGGGAAGAAATACAGCAGTATGAATAAAACTGCAAAGAATACATGAGCTGTTTTATTCTACTTACTATCAGATTAGTCAGTTTGAGAATTAGTGAGTTTTCCCCCAGAAAGGTATTAACAAATGAGACACTTTTAACAATTTATAGTTCAGAGTATTCACTAGTGACAGAATCAAATTCAAGTTTGTAAATATATTTTTTTCTTAAATATCTTTGTAAAGATATTCAAGTAGCAAAAAGCAAACTGACTGTAGTAATTCTGTTCATCTGATATTAAGTAAAAACAGACACTGGTCATAGTATTTGTAATTAATAATATGGCAGTAAAGACAGATACACAGGTAAACAAGGAAGAACACAAGAAAACAGATACAGGGAAAGACCAGAAGGAGGAGAAAGGTGAAAAGCTTAACCTTTTGACCGTCCAGAGTACTCCCTACAGAAGCATGAGGAGACTCAATTTCCTGTAATGGTAGAAAAAAAAGAAGTGAAAACTAATAACAGAAATAAGAACCTAGAAAGATTTCTAGTTTTCTTTCAGTTGAAAATTTTGTAGTAGCAATATTTCACACAGAAAAATCCTCAGATATTGAAGACAGACCTATTTCTCAACATCTATGAGAATTTACTTGATCCTTTAAACTTGTTTTAAAAAGCTTCCTTTAATCTTGAGACTATATCTAGAAACTCCAAGTAGAAGCAGTGGAGATTATAAAACAGCTTCCATCAAATTCATGAAGTAACCTTTTCTTTTTGTGGTAGGAAGGGAACAAAAATAGCAATCTAGGTTTTCTGCTGATTAGTTATTTGTAACTATATATGTGAAGGAAAATAAAGACAGTTTTTTTCTATACACAGATATCTTACTTTGACTAGATGTTATGAATATAATTGGAAATATTCACTAGCTATGTCAAACAATTTCAGTGAAAATATGTTTCTCTACAATATGTATTTTGCAATGAAGCACAGGACAGGAAAAACAGAAAGATACTTGAAAGGAGAATAAACTAATCAATAAGATAAAAAGAACAGATATCACTGAAATAACTCTCATCAGTCACTTAACACAGCTGTCTGGCACATGCTTTGTGCTCAATAAATATTAGCTATGAGTTGGTGATATTAATACTGCCTTTCTTTGACTTGTCCTATGCTTCCCACAGAAGTGATCCCAAGAATAGTGTCCATAAAGAGGATGGGGGGAGGGGACAGAATAATTACTATTTTTCTAATTTGTCCATAAGAACACAGTACCTGATTAGCTGTTTCCTCTTCTGGCTCCTGAATATTAAAAACAGTTGCACTGTCAGCACCTAGTAATCGACGAGCCATTCTTTCTTCATATGTTAACCTCTAAACAGAGTAAACCACAAAAAATACAAAATTAGAACATTCACAATTACATACATACTGCCTCACAAACAAGAATTTTTAAAAATGACTTTTGATGTTTTCTGTAACTATTTTCTCTCAACCTTCAGATACCTGTCTGTAAAAGGAGTCTGTTTCCTTCCCTCTCTTCAAGTGTTCTGTCACTCCCTTCCAGTCTCAGTGGCAGAGACCACAAAGAAAATACATGTCCTATACGAATCCTTAACGATACACATAGAGAAAAAAGATATTCAAGTAGCAAAATATTTTTTAAAGGAAATGTTATTTTGATGGCCATTCACAAGCTTCGAAAACAGCCTAGTCGGCTCCAAGCCTCTGATGAGGGAAGTTGTAGACTCGCTGGCCATGCCGGTGCTGTTTGGGATCCTCACTGCTAAGGGCACTTCCTTGGCCGCCGTGTAACAGGTGCATGTAGGCAAATGTAACAGTCCACAAAGGATGACTGCACTAGGCGAATCAGGCAAAGGACTGTGAAAGGTACTTGCCAAAGCTAATATCCATAATTCCAGATTCTACTCAGAGGCAGACTGCTTGGCCATCAGGCAAAGTGGTAATGGTCTTGCATCGAGTAACCAGTGCTCCAGATCTGGCCAACACACACTTGCTGGGCCATTCTTAGAAGAAATGCCAACGTCTTTGTTCTGTCTATTGGGCTGTTTCCTGCCTTTGAGCTTTGGTTCTAAAATGCCGTAGAATCACAGTCTGGGAAGAACTCTCAGAGACCCCTTGTCCCATAACCAAGTGTTCAGTTCACAAGAGAGAATAGATAATGATTAGTAAAGCAGAATCTTTAAAAAATTACAGAAGTTATTTCAGTGAACATCCAAAACTTCTGAACATAGATGTAAATTCTATTGGAAACTCTCTAATCAGGAAAATATGTTGAATAAATTTACAATTTCCAGTAATTGCTGGTTCCAGTCCCAGCTGAAACCGGGAAGTGAAACAAGTCAGTGCCAATGACAAATAGTCCTGAAGTTCCTATTATTTCATTTACTAAAATGGGGGCAGAGGATTAGAAGAAGGAGAGGTAGGTGTTTGGTGCTTGGACTGTCTCGGTCCCGGTATGTTATTATTCAAATTAATTTTCTCACATCTGTTAAAGAATCACTGAATTCAGTTTTCAAAGAGAATTTTAAATACCTGCTCTCTTAAAAGCCTTCCTAATGTTTTCATGGAGAACTGTATCAACGAAGGTAGGACTGGAGTCCTCTCCACCCCTTTCCTGATAAGCAGAAATGTCAATTTGATACCTAGTCCTTTGCCAGAAAGCACCTGCTACCAGTAAAAGCCAAATTTACTTCAGTTTTGTTTCTAAACCACTAGGCTGTGTGGATATCCAAGCCCTGTCTATAGAAGCCAAAAATAAGTAATGGAATAATATGTAACATTAGCATTTTGAGCTCACAAATGCAGAAATTGATGGAACTCGCTGGGAATGTCACTACTAAATAGATAAATGTAAATATACACATAATATATATAGTATGATATAATAGCTTATAGAACTCTTAAGTCTCTTTAACCAAGGGAATTAGAAATATTTCAACAGAGACCCAAGAAAACAACAAAACCCCCCCCAAAACCAAAAAACTGGAGAAATGCCTTTACCTGGCTTGAGTAAGTTCCCTTAAGTATCTGGTTTAATCTTTCAAAGGCTTTAGATGACAGAGCCAGGGAAAACTTCCAGAGTATGCACATTTATACACGCTATTACTTATTTCAGGGAGAAAATATTTTCCCTTTGTGAAAATCTTCTATTCTCAATGAAATGAATGACCAGCACAAATTCTCATTAGAATTTTAATCTTCCTGAACTCAGATTAGGATGCCCTAATAAGGGATCCCTGGGTGGCGCAGCGGTTTGGCGCCTGCCTTTGGCCCGGGGCACGATCCTGGAGAACCGGGATCGAATCCCACGTCGGGCTCCCTGCATGGAGCCTGCTTCTCCCTCTGCCTATGTCTCTGCCTCTCTCTCTCTCTGTGTGACTATCATGAATAAATAAATAAAATCTTTAAAAAAAAAAAAAAAAAGGATGCCCTAATTAAAAGCAGCATTCAGCACCCTTCCTCTCTCCTCCACCTTTCCAATCAAACATGGGCTGTTCTTACATTTTTATTTATCAGTGTGTGATAATTAAAATTCCTAGCAAATATATTTAGCATAGAGAGCTTTCTATTCTGAAAAAGGTGCCTGAGAGGGAGATTTTATACAAAGAGGCCCTTTTCTTTTACTTATGATCCAGGCAAATTTTTCTGGTGATAATTCTAAAATAAAACCACAGAAGGCTCTTTTCAGACTTCACCTTATTTGTGGGACTTGTTCTTCCTGTCCTCTTAAAAATCTTGGACGTGATAAGAAGATGGGTCAATAAAAATGAGAAACAACTGGTGAGGAAACATTTAAGTCCAATGGCAAAAACATCTTATATACCTGTATTTTTTACCAGATCTATTGTACAGATACTAGAACAATATTGTGAAACAAGCATTACTCTTTCAGATTACCGAATCTGAATCAGAATCTAGTAATGGTCTACTAGAATGGTACTGGACATCAGGATTTGTTTCCTTAGTGAAGATTTTCTATGTGTAGAAGCAGTCCATGGAATAGAATCCAAACTCTCCTTTTGGTACTTTTGGTAGATACAGATCATTCCAGAGCACACTTTTCCCCTCCTACCCAGCCTGGATTTGTTCCTTTTTCTTTGTAATGTTGCAGTTCATTTGTTTTACTCCTCACCTTAAAATCATCCCTTCCTCTTTATCTCCAACTTGCTATCTTCACTCCAAAAATGGTTTTCATGAATGGCAGTAAATAGTGAAGGCCAACTAGAGGGGAGCCTATTCTACTTTCTCCCTTCCCCCCACACTGAGGCCATAATGCTAAGAAGAACATTGAGATTTAGGAGTAATAAGATCAATTTTATACACAAATTGTAAGAACCAAAGTGACAAAAGAGCTCTCTGATGTGAAGAGCTAGTATTCCAAGCTCAGGCCCCAAATCCATCTCTGCATACCGGCTGGCCATTGTTCAGGAGGTCCTCCTTGAAGCGAAGTTTTCGTTCCAGGTCTTGAATGACAGCGTCCTTTGTGCCTTGAATCTCCTCATCAGAAGCTATTCTAGCAGTTCTATTGGCCTTCTTTGGAAATCCCCTGCAGGAAAAGAGCACAAGGCAATATAGTCAGTTGTCAAGCACATAAATCCAAGCCAAACATTCAAGTCCAACAAAGACAGTACAATGTGTCAGTGTATCCCACTCTTTTCCAATACTATATCTATTCCAACTAATTATGGAAAGAACCATGAAAGCTGGTTCCAGTGTTTAGGTAACAGTAATTGGAACCAGTTTTCAGAGAAAGTGGACATACCTGAGGGAGTGTGTTTCAGTGGTTAGAGAAATGCCAAGAACAGGGAATGCCTGTGTTTTAGTCCCAGGAAGGCAGTAAAGTGAAAACACAATGTGATTTGTAATCACAGAAAGACTTCAAATCTGACTCTGCCTGGTATTAGGTTTGTGACTTTGGGCAACTTTTTTAACATTTCCTATAAACAAGTATAAACATATGTAACATATATGGCTATTGAGCATTTTTGAAAGAGAATATATTCCTCGTACACTTTTGTAAATTCAGTCCTCTGGTCCTTTGCAATTTATTCAACAACAGTGTTTAGCTCACTCTAGGCAAATATAGGGTGTTCTTTTCTATCCTGATTTGATTAGTGGAGGGCCCTGGAGGTTCTGCAGGTCTTGCTATGCCTGGTACACCACAACACCGTGAGCCTCCTAAACCTTCTGGAGAGCCTAGGGCTCTGAGATAAGTGGCACCTCAGAACTCTTCTTTCTAAGGGTGGCAACAATGCCCTCAGCCATGAGAGCCAGGGGTCACTGGTGCTGGATACTTGGTGGGTGGGGAATCACATTTGTTGGTGCCTTAAGCAATTTGCCGCCCCCTACCTTTTCCCTCACGGGGCTGTGGGGAAAGATCCAAGAGAAAAAGAGTACTATATAGTAAAACAAAACAAAACAAACAAACAAACTATATTCTTAGTGAAAATGCATGACTGACCTGTAGCTACCCATATCACCAAGGCTGAATTTCAAAAACATAATGTCAAGTTTTTAAAAAAACAAGTTAAAGAACACATAAAATACGCTTCCATTTATGAACAGACAAAAACTAAGCAGTTCTCTGCCAAAGCAGGGGTTCTCGAAGGGTGGTCCTTGGATCACCAGCATCCATATTACCTGAGAAACTGTTAGAAATGCGGATTTTTGGACTCACTCCAGACCTACTGAATCAGAAGCCCTGGGTTTAGGATCCAGCAATCTGTTTTAACAAGTCCTCTAGGTGATTCTGATACATAAAAATGTTTGAGAAATAAACTTAGGGAAACATACATATATAAACCATTAAGACAGGTAAGATAAGGATGAAGTCAAAAATTCAGGGTAGTGGTTATCTCTCGAGGATAGCTGTGGATGTGACTGGGGAGGGTCACATAGGGAGCCTTCAAAGGTACTAGAAACAGGTATGACTTTATTATTCTTTTTTAAAAAATATATATATATATACACTATCTTTGCTTCCTTCCTTACATGTTTTATTTGATAAGGCATTTCTAAATTTTAAAAAAAGTTTACTGCAAAGGTGTCAAGGCATCGTGTCCTGGATACTGCTTCACTGATATGGTAGAAAGCACTAGTAAGGCCGAGGATGCAAATTAACACTGAGTTTCACCAAACCCTCTGCTTATTATCATTTCATCCAAAAATGCTGGAAACAAGACAATCACTAAATACACAAGAGAAAACATGAGCATCCCGTAACCCCTGTGCACTCAGCCCTCATCAATAATACCACAGCATCCTGAGGGCTGTGCTCCTCCTATCCATTCTTGCTTCCCTGCTAAACTTCCCTTGATTTTGTTGGTTCACCCTCCAGTGTGCTCAGAGAAGGTGACCACCTCCCCAGACTCAGGGGTGACTGATGGAAGTTAATTTGAGTGGTCTCAATCCCCGGATAGTGATTAGTATAGCCAGAGGCATGGGATGGAGCCTGGCCATGGAGATTGAGGAAGTGGAAGTGGGAAAGGATGAGGTGCTCTAGTTAAAGCTTCTCACCTCTAAAAAGCAACATACAGAAGAAATGTCCCTCTTTCACTGGCTACCACTATGTCAAAATGTAATGCCCCAAATGGCTGCATCCACACTGGCCACGAGGGGAGAACCCACAACATGCTGATGATGACAGCTTAGAAAGACAGAGCCCCCGGAGCCTGATACAGGTGACCTACCCTGGAACCGCCTGACCCCACATTCAAGTAAATTGATAAACCAGGTATATTTAACCTACTGGAAGTTGAATCTTCTGATACCTAGAGCAGAAAGTATCCTGATAGCTTTTCCAGGTCCTTCCTTTCTAGTCATTTGCCCTGAAGTTCAAATGGAGGGTGTTAAACACTAGTATTAAAGGAAATATTGTGATATTCTCTGTTTGAATATCGAAGACTAGGTCAGGCTTTGCTGTACCCTACTCCCTGGCAGTTGATCTTGATTTTTAAGGAGCTGAGCAATGAAGCTGTGACACATGAACAGTAAGAGCCACAGGAATCATGACCTACAACCTCAATTTTTAATACCATCCAATCCTTTAACAAAAACGTGCATGCTGTGCCAGCTTCCCCCAGCCTGGAGCTGCTGGCCCGTACAGGACCACACTGTCATCCTTCAGGCCTCAGTCTAAAGTCTCCTTGGAAAGGAAGACCCTGACCAAGTCTACCCATTAGTTATTGTACCATATTTTTCTTCATAGCACTTATCAAACTTTATTAGTATACGTTCTTTTTAATTGTCCCTCTCACACTGTGCCTCTTTATCACAATGCTTGTCGAATAGCAGACCCTAAAGTAACATTCACAGAATAAGTGAATAAATGCACTATCTACCTCTCTACCTTCACTTCTTCTTTTTCTTTTCTTTTCTTTTTTTTTTTTTTTAAGATTTTTATTTATTCTGACTTCTCTACCTTCCCTTCTCTTCTCAGGCAAGAATAATTATCCCAAAACTATCTATAATCAAGCCACATGTAAAAAATCAGGCTCAGAACACACAAAAATCACTCAGTTTTAGAAATAAAGTTCTGTGCTGCTTTTGACCCAAGCCTTACATCTGAGAACTAGAAGAGGTAGGTTCTGAAGTCCCCTGAAAGGTAAAATGAAAGCTAGCTCTGTGTTACATCACATATTATTGGGAACACACAGGTTCCTATTATTACTTTAAACTTGACAACATAAACGAGTTGCACAACTATGGAATGATGAGCAGCCTTTGATGACAGAAGCTTCACTGTCTCTCTGCAAGCAGAATACACTGAGAGCCGTGTTCTCTGCACAAATAAGAAAGAAAGGGGCAAAGGGTGGCTATGAAGGACAGAAGAGATCACCTACACAACCGAAACAGAGACTGGGCTTTTACACGACAGCCACAAGTCCTCTTCGACAAGTAAACACCTGTCCATTCATGGCAGAATAAATCCTGTGGCTTAAAAAGCATTTTTCAGTGTACTTGACTTTTTTAGGGAACTAAAGAATGACTGCTCTGTCTGGTACATTTCATAGAGAAGCCATTCACCTTGATGCGGGTTTCTGCCACCCAGGTATTTTACTCTTTCAGAGTGCAATTAAAATTACTCATTGACCCAGATAAAAACCCTGGTCATTCTAGATTGAACAAGGTGATTCCCTAAACATATCAAGATCACAAGCATTAGTAAGGCATTTACTCTATTTCCTATTTTAAAGACATTTTTTTTTACTCCAGAATTTAAGGTACATGTTTTCTTGGTTCTGAACAATTAACACTGAAATCAAATCAGTTAATTGAAAGGTTCTTAAATGTCTAACAGTCACTGCACAGATACTTACTGAGTATATGTATTTAGCAAGGCACAATGCTAGGCAAATACATCAATACAAATTCTGTTAAGCCTGTAACTCAATAGTTGGTTTGTAAGGTAAATGACTGTGTCACCTGATATCTTGGAATTCTGGGCATTAGAATTTCTATGTATAATAGTGAAAAATAATAATAAACCAAAAGTATCATCACGATAGTCTCAACAGTATTCTATGTGACAAGGAGAAGATAGCCAAATCCTAAAGGGTGGTCTTTGATCCCAAGGGGTTAATAATCAAGTTGGAAAAATGAACAGACTATGTTGTAGTAATTTTAGGTGCAATGGGAGTTAAAAAGGAAGTAGAGAAGAGTGCTGGTTAGCATGAATGCCAAAGACTCATGAAAGAGGTAGTAGAGTAGGGATGGGGAGGGGGGGAATTCAGACTCAGCAGGAATAAAGATGCAGACGGGAGAATCTCTTTTATTTATTTTTTCCTGCTTAAAATACTGTGGTTTGGGCTAGTTAGTAATGGCTATGTGCCTTGGTTTCCTCCTCTGTAAGGTGTAAAACATGGGTATTTTAAAAAAAAATTTTGAGACTTTATTTATTCATGAGAGACACACAGAGAGAGAGGCAGAGACACAGGCAGAGGGAGATGCAGGCTCCCTGCAAAGAGCTGATGTGGGACTCAGTCCCGGGACTCTCAGGTCACACCCTGAGCAGATGCTCAACAGCTGAGCCACCCAGACGTCCCAAACGTGGGTATTAATAGCATATATCTCACAGGATTATAAGGGAAAGGACACGAGCTACTACATAATCACTTATATCAATGCCTGGCATACTAAGAATGGCTCTGGAGGCCAACGGAAACTATCCAGTATGGAAGTGAATCATGAAGACAATACTGGGGGAATGGAATGAAAGAGGGAAAGGAGTTTAAAAACATGCCAAGAACTCTTGATTGGTTTCGAAAAAGGTGCAAATAACCTTTATTGAGTGGCATTTCAGTATTCAGCTCTGTTCTAGGTGCTTGGAATACAATGTTGAACAAAACTAAGTGACTCTACTTAGAAAAATTATATTCTATGTTGGGGATGGCAGAGAGATGGGAAGTTTTACTTCCCACCCCTTTGGGGTGGAAGGAGGGACATGGCAGGAGGGTGGTAAGTCCTATGATGGGACAGGGGTGTGAGTGGATGACTATATTACACAGTGAGGTCAGTCACAGGTGTGAGGAGGTGAAATTACTGCTGAGGCCCCAGTGAGTGTGAAGACCTACAGCAGAGCCGGGCAGGGCAAAGGTTTCAGGGGCTGAAGGAGCCTGAGGAAAGAGGTACAGGATACAGAACTTCTCACCCTGTGGAACCTCTTCTTTTTTTCAGGGAGTATCTCATCTGGATTAATGTAATTCAGAAAACACTTCAAGCAATTGCATTAAAAACTGAGCAGAGTTAAGAGTTAGTATAAAATGTTACAGTAGGAACCAAAATGGAGTCTTCCTTTCTGGGAGAGACAACAGAAAGAAAAAAACAGTTATAAGTTTTCAGGGCAAAATTTTGGCAACTGAGTTTGTTTTCCTATAAAACTAATTCTTTGTTGTAATGTAATGTAAAATGGCCATGGCGGGTTCTCCCAAATGGCACGACTTCTGATAAATGAAGAGCAACAACTCATTAGGAAATTTTAAAAAGGGTACTTGGTGACAAAGAGATGATCTCCTTTCATGATGGTTTGTACAATTAAACATAAAAATGCTTACATGCTTTTTTAAAGTAAACTGTTACTAAAACCAGAACTCTTCACAGAAACCCATACTCAGAAGCAGATCTTAGCCAGTAAACAATTCATATAAGCCTCCCACACTGAATATAAATACATCAGTGTATACACAATTCAGCCCAACTGTGCAAAAAATATTACTGGTCTGTTTACTCTAGTTTCAACAGTAAGTCACTCACCATTTACTATTCATGTGGCTGGGGGTAAAACATACACACAAGCATCTGGAAGGTAAAATCTTCCAGATGCAACCACCAACAAATCCTAGGAGGTTTTCTTTCTTTCTTTCTTTCTTTTTTTTTTTTCTTGGCTACTGAATAATCTTGAAAGCATCCAGCCCTTGATATATTATTCCAGGTCAGTTCTGTTGGTGTATTCCAGAAACTCAGATCTCCAGAGTACAATATTGATTTAAAAGGTAATATGCCTATCTAGCAAACCAAAGAACCTATTCTAACTACTGAAAGTCCTCTTATTCTCTTCTCATATTCAGTAATATCTGACAGTAAGCTCCACAAAATCATTAACATGTTGGCCATGAGGAATCCTTCATATTCAAGAATGTAATGTGTGAATTAATATGTAAAAGAGCTTGATATACAGACTGAGTTTTTGTGTATCAATTCTATTTTTTCCTAACTGAATTTTATTATGAAGCCTAAACTGTTAGAGTACAAGTGGATAACTTGAACTCATACCTAATGGAAAATAGATGTCTTGGGATCCCCGGATAGCTCACGACTGCCTTTGGCCCCAGATGTGATCCTGGAGTCCCGGGATCGAGTCCCACATCAGGCTCCCTGTATGGAGCCTGCTTCTCCTTCTGCCTGTGTCTCTGCCTCTCTCTCTCTCTCTCTGTCTCTCATGAATAAATAAATAAAATCTTAAAAAAAAAAGGAACTAATACTAACTAAAAAAAACACAGGACATAGATGGAATGGGTATACTTCTTATTCCTCCACTAAAGATAACTAAAAATCCTAGGAATTATGTATTTAAAAAAACAAGAATATTCTGAAAGGTGAAGAGATGAAGTGACTCTGGAAACCAAGGAATGGTATGGTGTTGAATTCCCTGATTTTTTTTCTTGTTTCATATATCTCAGACTTATAAGCTGAAAAAGCTGGCAAACTGGAAATGTAAATAGATGTCTTTATAAAAATATTAAGTTCTCTTCACATTGCCTTTTGGCTTCTCTAAAAAGTAAACTCACACACGTGTGCACAATATCACTACTTGGTAGAAAGCCACCCAGGATTAGCAGGTCTGATCCTGACCGGTTCTTGGGGCAGACAATTCAACGGAATCATCATCAGTCACCCCAGACCCCAAGACCTCACTTCGTATTTGCTAGAAAATACTCACCCGGAATTGGCTGCAACTTTCTGTGCAATCCTCTAAGATACTAGACACTAATGAATCCAATAACAAGACCCCGGGAAAACCTATAACCCCTTGAGGCCTCTGCCTCTGATGGGGAATGACAAGGCCCCCACCTACCTGTTTCCTGCAAGACAGGAGAAAGAACAGGAATAATGAGATAATGTCTGCAGAGTCCAATGCAGCTTCTGTCTTTTTGTTAGTTACTATCTAACCACTGTCTTGACTTGAGAACTGCCTAACGTACAAATAAATCTTTACAAACTTTTCCTTAGGACTTAGGGAATTCTGTTTTGTTGGTCTGCAGCTGTTTTCTTTGATCAAGAAATAGCAAACATCAGATTTATCTGAGATCAACCTGGGCAGTATACCCAAGGCTAAGTCCTACTACTCCCTCTCTGCTCAGGCTTATTCCAGAACCCTGGGAAATCCCCTCGCCTCTTGGCACTCTCACCTTGCATGAAGAGTAATGACAGGGTCCCCACCTACCTACCTGTTTCTTATAAATCAGGTAGAGAAAGAGGGACAATGAGATAGTGTCTGTCAAGAGCTGAGTGCCTAAAGAATAAAAGCTCTCATTAATACAACTATATAAAAGCTCTTATTGACACGTGCTTTACTTTTGACAAACATGGAGTGACATTTCAAACCAAAGGCCTACTTATACAACATGGTAGCTGTGGCTATGGGGCACTCCCTTAAGAGAAGAGATTCTAAAAATGTGAAGGTGGGCAAAACATTCAGTGCCATCTGGTTCTTGGGGACAGCTCTGACCTGATTCACCCTGTGACGTGGCACAGCTGCTCAGAGACCAGCAGAGACAGAGCTGCTGCACCCTTCCCAGGTGGATTCCCACGCTCTCGTAGGAGGTTTACCATGAGAGGAACAGGGTGACAGCAAGAGAAGCCATAAAACTATCAATTAAGCAGTTGTGAGAGGAGGAGAATACATGAATTTTATCGAAGTGGAAACAGGCTTCTTTCTAAGGTACATTTTTTCCTCACTGCCCCCCATTTGAGAGATTTAGTAGACTTAACATCTGAGAAGCTGCTAGTGACCCTGTAATCTCGGGGAAGAATGTAGCTGTCTGAAGAAAGAAAGGTGCTAGAGAAACTGGATATGCAGAAGTTCCCCAAACCGCAATCAGCCAATAATCACACACTGTTGTTGTGAGTCTGAGTGTAGCCCACTGTCACTGGCCTTCTTGACCTCGTGGTATATCCTGGCATCGATGGCCTTTGTTTCCTGACTTGACCTCTGCTACCCACATGTATGAGAAACACAACCTTATCTCCATGGACTATTTAAAAACTTAGTGCATGACCAGCCTACCCTCTTCCGGATTAAAACAAGAACAATGTTAAACATACAAACAGAATAAAACAACCAGCATGCAACTTATGATTAGGAATACTGAGATAAGTGACATTTATATTTAAGATTTTGATAAAACAGGGAATGCAAAAAAAACAAAACAAAACAAACCAGGTAACACCTGGGTGGCTCAGTGGTTGAGCGTCTGCCTTTGGCTCAGGTCCTGGGATCGAGTCCCACATTGGGCTCCCCACAGGGAGCCTGCCTCTCTTTCTGCCTATGTCTCTGCCTCTCTGTGTCTCTTTAATGAATAAATAAATAAAATCTTTAAAACAAACAAAACAAAACCCCATAGTTCTACTTACCAGGTCACGTATAATCAATCCATTTACTGGCACTTCACGAATAGGGCAAAACCATTCAACCAGAGAAATTACACATATAAGTGGAACTGAATTTGCTATCATAATCACAAATTCACAGTGAAATAGAAATGAAAGTAATTTAAAAAATTCATTTGTCAACAGTTTGCCAGTTCCTACAAGTTCAAGGATGCCATAATTTTTAGTCATGGCAACCCTGAAAGGGACATTCAGCCTGTGGCAAATCATTTGGATTATTATGATGGAAAAAGAGCTCTTTTCATTTTTAATTCAGAACGCAAATGAGGGATCCCACAATATACCAGAGGAGAAACATGTTCCAAAAGTCACGTATCATACTAGAAGAAGGAATTCTTCCAAGTGTGATTTAGCAAAAAGAAAATTCCTTGAGACAAAAGGGTAATCATAATGGCTTATTGGACTGGCATAGAGATAAAAATCTGCAGCCTGGTATTGCCACTTATCTTTGGTGTCACAGTGTCTCTGTTTGAGTACAGTTCTTCACAGATTCCAGAAAATTAGTATTACTTCTCTGTAGGTTTTAAGAAATGGCAGGAGCTACTAGATTCTTTAGTGGTAACAATTATGAAATATTTTACTCCATAAAATTAATAACTGTGATAAATGATGATAAGGGACAAATGCTTCTGTTACTTGAGGGAAGCTCCTAGAACTGTATATATTCTTAAGAGAATTTCAAAGATCAGGAAAAAACTACTGTTTCTACTTAAGATGATAAAAGATAAAAGGCATAATGGCCCAACACCTTTGATAGTCTAGTCTTTGTTCAATTGGAGAAATATTACACAGGTAAGTGCTTATCTTCCTGGGAAACAAGATCTGGTACCATTTCCTAGTAAGAGGGACAAGAGTGTCATGCAGCAAACTCACTTTTTCAATCTAACAGCTTCTTTGTGGCAAGAGAATACTTCATTTCCTAGCAGCTAAATAAAAGAAAACCAACAAGCAGGGGAGAAAAACGAAAGTTTTCTCAGCCAAGTTGACTCACTCAACTTTCAGTAGAAGCCCATTATCACAACATTACTACACAAGCTCCTCCTTCACGCTACCTATTTACATATTCATTTGACTGAGCTTTTCCAACAAAGATTTGAGAAGAAGCCAGATTCAAATACAGAATTCATGCAATCAACATTTAGAAAGTGCCTAACGAAACAAAACACTGCTAACTGATGCTCCTTCATACATCTTGCCAAAGTCAAGCATAGCAATGCTCAAGTCTACGGTGGTATTAGGATATCCCAAAATGGGAAATTTTTTCATATGAATGAAAATAACCTGAACTTTAAAGTTTTCTCATTTTATTCTTTAGTGAGGATTCCGTCTTCTGTTGCTGACAGGTACTTGATTTTAAACTCTTCAGTAAAATGAGTATGTGCTATTTTTTAGTTATCAATAATATGGGCCAAACACCTGTATGATGGATTTCTTCTGAAGGCTTTAATGCACTTTTATAGTTGTTATTTATCCTCATAGATTTTCTATTTAAAGATTTCAGATGGCTGCCTCATCATCATTCTAACATAAGAAAGGACAAGTACTTAATCTGCAAACAGAAAAAATGAGACTGAGGATCCATGTATTCTCCCTAGGGATTAACTGCTAGCCAGGGACAGAACTGGCACATCATCTCTTCACTAGATTGGACATGTCATCCCTTACTTGCATCAACAACACAAAGACATTTTGTATGTTTTTCTCCGTTCTGCTCAATCATTACATATGTAAAGGCTTACTTTTTAATTTTCTTATTTACATATTTCAAAAACACTGGATATATACTTAACAACCAAACTCCTCCACACTTATTGTCATTCGGGTCTAAAATATTAAGATACATAGTTTGTTGGTAAGAGCATGGATCTGCAGTCAAGTAGACAGGAGTTCAAATCTCCGTTGAGTGGCTAATGTGACCCTGGGCAAATACTTTAACTACTGGAATCCTCATCTATCAGTAGGGCAGTGGTGCCTCTTAAGGGTGTATCAAATTAGGTAATGTACGTAATTTACTTAGCACAGTGCTCTATATGGTAGCCAACTCCACTATCATCAAAATTATTAAAGAGTCCTGCAGAGAGTTTTGAGTAGCTTCTGATGAGAATCTTATTTAATGTCGAAGAGAAAGTACCGATCTTGGTCATGGGAAGGCAGAGAGTGTTACTGATCTGGGTGATGGGACAGGCAGAGAAAGTACTGGTCTGGGTGATGGGAAGGCAGAGAGAGTACTGGTCTGGGTGATGGGAAGGCAGAGAGAGTACTGGTCTGGGTGATGGGAAGGCACAGAGAGTACTGGTCTGGGTGATGGGAAGGCAGAGAGAGTACTGGTCTGGGTGATGGGAAGGCACAGACAGTACTGGTCTGGGTGATGGGAAGGCACAGAGAGTATTGGTCTGGGTGATGGGAAGGCACAGAGAGTACTGGTCTGGGTGATGGGAAGGCAGAGAGAGTACTGGTCTGGGTGATGGGAAGGCACAGAGAGTACTGGTCTGGGTGATGGGAAGGCAGAGAGAGTACTGGTCTGGGTGATGGGAAGGCAGAGAGAGTACTGGTCTGGGTGATGGGAAGGCACAGAGAGTACTGGTCTGGGTGATGGGAAGGCAGAGAGAGTACTGGTCTGGGTGATGGGAAGGCACAGACAGTACTGGTCTGGGTGATGGGAAGGCACAGAGAGTATTGGTCTGGGTGGGTGATGGGAAGGCACAGAGAGTACTGGTCTGGGTGATGGGAAGGCACAGAGAGTACTGGTCTGGGTGATGGGAAGGCAGAGAGAGTACTGGTCTGGGTGATGGGAAGGCACAGAGAGTACTGGTCTGGGTGATGGGAAGGCAGAGAGAGTACTGGTCTGGGTGATGGGAAGGCACAGACAGTACTGGTCTGGGTGATGGGAAGGCACAGAGAGTATTGGTCTGGGTGATGGGAAGGCACAGAGAGTACTGGTCTGGGTGATGGGAAGGCACAGAGAGTATTGGTCTGGGTGATGGGAAGGCACAGAGAGTACTGGTCTGGGTGATGGGAAGGCAGAGAGAGTACTGGTCTGGGTGATGGGAAGGCACAGAGAGTACTGGTCTGGGTGATGGGAAGGCAGAGAGAGTACTGGTCTGGGTGATGGGAAGGCACAGACAGTACTGGTCTGGGTGATGGGAAGGCACAGAGAGTATTGGTCTGGGTGGGTGATGGGAAGGCACAGAGAGTACTGGTCTGGGTGATGGGAAGGCACAGAGAGTACTGGTCTGGGTGATGGGAAGGCAGAGAGAGTACTGGTCTGGGTGGGTGATGGGAAGGCACAGAGTACTGGACTCGGTGATGGGAAGGCACAGAGAGTACTGGTCTGGGTGATGAGAAGGCACAGAGAGTATTGGTCTGGGTGGGTGATGGGAAGGCAGAGAGAGTACTGGTCTGGGTGATGGGAAGGCACAGAGAGTACTGGACTCGGTGATGGGAAGGCAGCTCAGCCCGAATCGTTGGGCACGTTGCTGGGACCGGAATCCGGACACGGGCCGGAAGGGCGAGCGTGCGGTGGGTCCGCACCGCCGGGTGGCGCCTGGGGTGGCGCCTGGGGTGGGGGTGGGGGTGGGGGGCAGGAGCGCAGGGCTGCGGCAGGGGGCAGCCCGGGGCACGGGGGGGGGGGGGGGGGGGGCGCCGTCACTCACGCGGGGGGCACGCCCCTCGGCAGGCCCAAGGCGTTGACGGCCGCAGGCGGGGGCTGCGAGGGCAGCAGGGCGCTGAGGAAGGCCGCGGGCGTCTGGCTGTGGGCGAAGCGGGCCGTGGGCGAGGCGCACAGGGCGGCGGGCGCAGCCGAGGCGGCGCTGGGCAGCGGCGGCGGCGGCGGCGGCAGCGGGAACACGTCGGGCAGCGGGCAGGCCGTGGTGGGGCTGAAGGCCGGCGGCGGCGGCGGCGGCGGGGGCGACGGCGAGGACGGGCCCCACGGGGCCTCGGGGTCGAAGGGCGGTGAGAAGGGCGCGGGCGCGCGGCCGAACTGCTTCCGGGTCGGGGACAGCGGCGACGGCAGGCTGGACGAGCTGGGGCTGGAGGCTGGCGAGCCATGGCCCGACGCGGGGCCCAGGTTCTGCGCCGCGATGAACTGCTTGGGGCGCGCGTAATTGAAGGAGCCGGAGGCCTGCATGGCGGGCGCGGAGCGGGGGGCCAGCGCGCTCATGGGCTCGGGGGCGGCGGGCGGCGGCGGGGAGGGCGGCGGCGGGGGCGGCGGGGGCGGCGCGCCGGCCTCCTGCTCCAGGCGGACTTGGTGCTGCAGCTGCTGGAGTCTCAGAGGGTCCCTGCGGGGAGAGGAGAGCCGCACGGTCAGGCAGGGAGGGGGCGAGGGGCGAGGGGGCGAGGCGGCCACGGCCGGGCGGGGCCTCGGGACCGAGTGTAAGCCTGACCCGACGTGACCCACATCGGTCCACGTCCCCGGGGGTCCTTTTGTCGGACTTCCAGGAGCCACATTTCATGTTAACAAAACCAGACGTGTGAAGAGAGAAACTTTGGACGTGAGTCCTCAGTCCTCTCATTTGTCCTTTTTTTGGGGAGGAGAATTCTATCATGAGAGAGTTAAAAGCTATTTTGGGAAGATCTCGGTTAGTCCAATTTGCCTGCTTTAGTGCTGTCAACTCTGCATTCAGTAAACACCAAAGGGTGATTTGGGGGGTATTCCCCCCAAAATCTACTTTAATTGCTCCATTTGTTGCCTACAAAAACATACTACAAAATTTACTATCACCAGAATTTCAGTAGTCAACCCTGAATTGCCAATTATTTATACAAACCTTAATACACACTGAGGTTTTGCGATATGTCTGAAATACACAAGCAACACCTATCTTTAATATGTAGGTGTTCAGTAAGCAGTAACAAATTATTTTAGCATAATAATAATGCATCCTTAATTACCCAAGGGCTCTCCACTGAGAAGAGATAGTCTGAATTTTAACTTCTACAAAAGTTAGTAAGCAGCTAGCAATGAGCTAACATCTATTTTGCTCCAGTTTTCCTGGTTGGCTGAATTTTACATCCAAGATGTTTTCCTTTATTCAGTGGCCAATGGCTGTCAAAAGAAACCAACAGAAGGTGGCACTAGATCAAGCAGATAGAGCAGCCATGAATATGCAGAGCCATACTCCTAACTTTAAGCCTTTCATAACTAAAAAAAAAAAAAAAAAACCGCAAAACTTCCCTTAACCATAAGTTAAGTTAACCATAAGTTAACCATAAGTGTTTAATTTTCAAAATCATGCATTTAGAAATTCAAAGCAATGAAAGGAACTGAAGCTGCTGATCAAAGCAAAAAAAAAAAAAAAAACTCAAGAATCAAGAAGATTTAGCTCTCTTAGCAAGTATCAGTAGATGTAGGAACATCCTTCCTGTGTCATCCGTCCTCTCCTATAATTATCCAGTAAAGTGAGTACACTTAAATCCACAAAAAGAACAAAAAATAAGTTGCTTGGGAACTGAAAAGTAGACGGTTCTATTATGTATATCAAGTATATACATGGTTCTATCTGCACAAAGCATCAAAGATTTCAACAAAGAACTTTGTGGGGTCAGTCCAATGGAACTCAACTGGAGCATTTGAAAAGCAGCCATGCCACTGCTAGGATTCACTAAATGGTGAAGCTGCAGATGTCAGTGTGGTTTGGGTCCACTGTCCAGCACATGCACTCCTGCATTCATGTATTTAGAATTGGCCCAGGAATAGAACTCATAAAAACCACCCAATAGCTCTAAAACCCATCATCAAGCACTCATGCTGAATCCCCAAATGCTCCTTTCTGATCTCCCTGCCTGTTCTATCACCTTATTTCTTACCATGTATCCTAGTCCTTGAATATTCATCATGAACATGGGTTGAGATGGGTTGTGTACCTGGGTTGAGAGTGATTTGTGTGGCCCTCTTCAGAGGCACTGCTCCTCTACTCTGGCCAGCTGGGCGCACCATGGTCAGAGCCTCACCTTATTTTAAGGTATTTTGAGCTTGGCCTGGCATCAGCAAATAGCTGTGTGCAGTGGCTCTGGCAAGGCTGTTAGAAACCTAGCATTCCCTATGTCTGGTGTCAGGATTCCTCTGCCCCAAGATGAGGGACTGGCTCCTGAGTAGCCAGTCTTCAAAGAAGCCAGGGCAGGAAAGCCCAGACTACCACCCTATTCTGACTCTCCCGGGGTCACACCTACTCATTCGACCATTCAAAACAGCCACCAAGTTTGTTAACCCATGTGGGCTTAAAGCTGCTGACATGCTACTTTTAGTAACAAGTGACAGTTCAAGAAAGTCTTAATATAACATTTCATAAGAAATGAACAGGCATTCTATTGACCTGGTTACTAGTAGATACTACAGTGAAGAACTCTGTTAGGTTTCTACTCCCCCATTTTGCACTGGGCAAAGATTAAAATATGCAGAGAACTAGACAGGTAGGAAGGGAGAGTAAAACAGTTATTTTGAATCATTGAGTATCTGCCTTAATTTCTGGCAAATCATAATATTTTAAAGAATACTTGAATTAAATGGATCTGACACCTGGATTTTGAGATGATGAAAGGCACAATTCTAAGTCATTTTCTCAGTCCTTGTTTTTTTTTTTTTTTTTTTTTTATAAAAGTTGATTTTCACAGAGATAAAAAGGCAAATGGAATGAAAGGCACCAGAAACGTCTTTGGAAATTACTTAAATGTTATAAAAATTCATCACTTCTCTTTCCCCATTTTTTTCCTGCTGTCTTTTTTCTGAAAATGAAACTGAATTGAACTTCTTGGAAGTACTGTGGAAAGGCTGAAAAGTTAAGAGTTCTGGACGCCCTAGTCGCAAGGATGACACTTTGAGCATCATATTAAAGTCTTTGGTTTTGCACAACTCCATCTACCCCCCCCACACACACACACAGCATCAACCCCAATTCAAAAAGTCTAAGGAATGTCCTACTCTTACTCCTCCTTCAATTTTAAAGGCTTCAATACTGAAGGAAATGAGATGTCTGGACTTTTGATTATGCACCTGTCACAGCCCATTTACAAATGGGGAAACTTCAAGTAACTTGCTCAAGGTCACAGAGCAGGTTACCTGGAGAGCCAGGTTAGATTTGTGTCTGTGTCTGGCTTCTTTAACTGCACCAAGTACGTCAACATAGAAGAACCCCCATCTCGGATGCAATTAAAAAATTCTGTGGTCATCTTTCCCTTCTAAGAATTTTTCCCACTCATGCCTCCACGAAGCCATGGCATGAGGACTTTCGGGATCTGAATCATCAAAGTTTTAAATTTTTACATATTTAAGACTATATTTAAGAATATCTAACTTCAAACTTGAATCTTTTTAGAGTGAAATGGTACAAAGATGAGAAGATCTTCACGGCTCAGAAAGGGACTATGTAAATACGAAGTCAGTGGATGCCCCTCTTCCATTACAGAAAATCAAGAGCCCAATGGTTTAGACATTGATTTTTAAGTAGAACAGTTTTACAGACAATTGGACGGGACAAAGATTTAGATTTGACAGGGATAAACAGAGATGTAGAACCTGACTTACTTGCCAATTCAGTAATCTCTCTTGCCACTAGATTAAAGAAGCTGTGGAAAGCACAACTGGCCAAGTGACAGTGGTTCAGGAGAAGAAGGCTGGCCTCAAGCTGGATGGCACTGGCATGGAACCCAACTCCACCAGCTACTCCCCACAGCTAGTAGCTGTGGGGCCACCACGAGGATTAAGCGAGCACAGTGCCTGGTTGACAGTGTGTGCTCTAGAGACATGTCACGGCATGGAAGAACCACTACATCAGTTCCGGTTACTGTACAAAATGGACCTTAAAAAAAAACATGCAGATAATGTTCTACTTACTGCAAGAGAATTTTCTTCTTTATCTGTTCCCACTGCACGTGGTGGCCCTTCTTGGACTCATGAAACCACAGCAGGGTGGGAGATGAGAGACAGCACTAATTATACACCTAGCACTGGATTGACTCATTTTTCAACAATCCTGGGAGGTTGGGATCTTCATCCCCATTTCAGGGCAGCCCAGGTGGCTCAGCGGTTTAGCACCACATTCAGTCCAGGCCGTGATCCTGGGAACCCGGGATCAAGTCCCACATCAGGCTCTCTGCATGGAGCCTGCTTCTCCCTCTGCCTTTCTCTGTCTCTCATGAATAGATAAACAAAATCTTTAAAAACAACAACAACAAAAAGACTCCCCCCTAGTTTAGTGAGGTCAAGTAATTTGTCTAAGGGCAAAACCTGGATGTGAAGGGCTGGTTGGCTTGAAAGTCTTGCTTCATCATTCTCTCCAAAGTGCTCAGTAAACAAACAAAAAAAAGGTTTATTAAAATGTTAGCTTATTATTACTACATATCACTTTTTCTCTGGGGACTGCAGCCCAAGCTCAAAATAAATGATGTGAAAGTAAATTTCTGGAAAACAACTTTTATGTAAATTGGAAATTCCCAGTATGTCTCTCTGGAGCAATGTCTGGATTGCAAGAAATAATTTACCCTCTGCTCATATTAATAAAGATGGAGTATTCATAATTGTCTGGAGAAACTCCTGGGATTGTGAAGCTGGAAAACATTTGTGCTTTCAGAATAAATATGCTGTTGGTTTATATATTTTCTTTAGTTTGCTAATTGTGTGATACAGAAGCCGTTGTATGATGAAGAGGTGCAGTACTGCGACCCTCTGAACCAAGAGCTCTGCTGGTCCTGCTATTGATAAACACTTGGAAGGCAAGGAGTGTGACCTCCAGCACCCTCACAACACACAACTGAACATCACACATGGCAGACACACACTTTCAGTGGCAGAAACCATATTAGTTTCTGTATCCTGCTGGGCTCAGCAGGTAAATTTAGTAGGGTCGTCCATACTGGACCGGGGAATTTTGAGAATTTTCAAACGAAGGTAGGTAAATGAATTAGGGAATAAACTGGTGTTCCCACAACAGCCCTCTCCGGTTGGGATTAGCTCAGTATCAGGTGTAGGAGAGAACTCAGTATGTTAATTCTGGGAACTTATAAAATAGAACTCCTACAAGGGCTCAGTTCAGGGAGTACTGATTAAAGTCCATCTGCTTTATTATATTAGTACTTCAAATGTCTTGTTCTTGTCTCTATTACTCATACTTTAATTTATGTCTTTATATCACATGAATGAGGTCCACCTGATGAGGGTCAATATCAACTCGCTTTATTTAGCACTAACTTTTTAATGCCTCTTGGTAAAAGGTACAAACTCAGTCTTGAGAACAATCATTTATACAATAAAAATGAGTTAATATAAGCCAATGAGAATGTACTACACCGGGTTTGCGGGCAGGTTGTAAGTGCAAAAATGACTAGTCATTTTCATAGTCAAAAATGACTATGAAATTTAAATACATTCTCTCTAAGGTTGGGAGAGAGGGCAGGGATAGAAGATTTGGATTTTCTACAAAGTACCATCAACCAGGGAATGTTAACATCAAAACTGACCACTGCTTGGGAATGTGTGTTTAACATTTACTGCATAATGACATAGGTTTCTTTATAAAAGCCATGTTCTTTGATCTTTAATTTATTCTGTGCCTTTTGTAAATCATCCTGACTCTTTAGATAGAACTGGGATGGACCACAATTAATTACATAGGAGGGTTCAGGGAAGAAGTGACCTGAGTGAAATCAGCACACGACTGGAGCCTCTTTTAGAAAAAAGACTCATCCTTTCCACTCAGAATAAGAACTGCATCTGGCTCTGCTACAGAAAAACAGTAGCTCTTTATGTCTTAATATATAAAGCTGATGTCTATCTGAGGTCAATCCATGTACCATGAGAGAAGGGTGAGGAGCCACTGCTGACCAATTCATAATCCTCCTGGGAAAGTCTCTGGAATATCAAAGGATGGCTGTGGCTCTCACATGGCTCAGGGAGTGAGGACGAAAGGGCTGGGATGGTGCTGGAACAAGGGCCTCAGAACGTGAATCCTGCAGCTGGCTTTCCCTTTAGGGGGTCTGTGGGGTACATCAATGGTCCTTTGGCTTTGTGAAGGCTGTGGTCCAAGCATTTATACTCCTACCAAAAGAAAAGGTTGTATCCCAACTGAACCGTATGTGATAAGGGACAGGCTCCCATGGTGTTTGCAGGTCCTAAGCAGTAAGTCTGACGAATCTAGATGAGATTCAACACTGGTGTCACCTTCTTTAGGGGAGGAATGTGAGGTCAGGTTCTAAAAGCATCAACTCAACATCATAGTTCAGTGCCTTAGATCATTTTCATTTCTGTTGCCACAGAGGCTAGGGGAAATACGGGTAGATACTAGTTGCTAATTCTTATAAAAACTGCAAATATAGTGGACGTTAACAGAAATACAGACTGTTCCCAGCTGAACATGTTTGGTATTAATTCTTAACACAAAGCGCACCTTCGAAGAGAAATGTGGTTTCTAACCTTTTTTGTCAGTACTTGAGGCAATGTCACTGATCTCATTTCTAACCAAAATACCAAAAAAAAAAAAAAAACCACTCCCCGTGAGACAGATGCTAAGGAATTTTCATGTCTTAAGCTTTAAATTTCTCTGAGATTTTAAAGAATTGGGAGTGGGGTTGGGGGAAATGGACAGATACTTAACTTTGAGAAGTCTTATAATGAGATGAAGAATTCATGGTATATTTTAAGGTTTCATATGGTTAACATTTCTTCAAATTTCCATTTTATCATTGAGAGGCTTGTCCCATCCCTCCTGTGTCATTTCCACCTTAGTTTATGTTTGCTGAACCAAATATATCTACAACAGTATGCATTTTGTACTTGTAAGAATGTATTACTAGAGGCAAAGTGTCTTATCTTTCCAAAGAAATAATGGTCATCTACTCACCAAGTGGCTTTAATATGCTCAGAGAACAAAATAGCGATTCTCTCACTTCTCAACACCTTCTATTTTTATCTTCAATTTCTCTCTGCGTTCCCATGTAAGAAGCTCATTGGCTGAATTTAATTACAATCCTCAGATTTCTCTATTCCATCAGGCAATATGGCACTCCAGCCCATGCCACTGCATTGTTCTAAGGGAGTACAGGTATCCCGCCCATAAAGCCACTATCACACAGGCTATCTGCAAGAACACAGAGTCACCCAAAGAAACGTTCAAATAGTTCAACTCCAGTTCAGCCACCAACTGTTTATGACTTTGGATAATTGACTTCATCAAAGACCCATTCCCGGCTTTAACATATGAATTTATAATGTAGTATCTGTAAGGTCCTAGATTTCAGATTTAAGATCCTTACTCTTCAGTTGGGTACATTTAAAAATAACAAAGAAACTGAGGAGTAAAAAGGAGCTCACAACCTACCCAAGCCCAAGCCTGGTGTGTATTCATATACATATTTTAATCCTATGCATATGCTGTTTTGACACCCATTCAAACTGTCTTTGAAAACTGAGTATGCAAGAATGAAACTAGACCACTCTCTTGCACCATACACAAAGATAAACTCAAAATGGATGAAAGATCTAAATGTGAGACAAGATTCCATCAAAATCCTAGAGGAGAACACAGGCAACACCCTTTTTGAACTCGGCCACAGTAACTTCTTGCAAGATACATCCACGAAGGCAAAAGAAACAAAAGCAAAAATGAACTATTGGGACTTCATCAAGATAAGAAGCTTTTGCACAGCAAAGGATACAGTCAACAAAACTAAAAGGCAACCTACAGAACGGGAGAAGATATTTGCAAATGACGTATCAGATAAAGGGCTAGTTTCCAAGATCTACAAAGAACTTCTTAAACTCAGCACCCAAGAAACAAACAATCCAATCATGAAATGGGCAAAAGACATGAACAGAAATCTCACAGAGGAAGACACAGACATGGCCAACATGCATATGAGAAAATGCTCTGCATCACTTGCCATCAGGGAAATACAAATCAAAACCACAATGAGATACCACCTCACACCAGTGAGAATGGGGCAAATTAACAAGGCAGGAAACCACAAATGTTGGAGAGGATGCGGAGAAAAGGGAACCCTCCTACACTGTTGGTGGGAATGTGAACTGGTGCAGCCACTCTGGAAAACTGTGTGAAGGTTCCTCAAAGAGTTAAAAATAGACCTGCCCTACGACCCAGCAATTGCACTGCTGGGGATTTACCCCAAAGATACAGATGCAATGAAACGCCGGGACACCTGCACCCCGATGTTTATAGCAGCAATGGCCACAATAGCCGAACTGTGGAAGGAGCCTCGGTGTCCATCGAAAGATGACTAGATAAAGAAGATGTGGTCTATGTATACAATGGAATATTACTCAGCCATTAGAAATGACAAATACCCACCATTTGCTTCAAGGTGGATGGAACTGGAGGGTATTATCCCTGAGTGAAGTAAGTCAATCGGAGAAGGACGAACATTATATGTTCTCATTCATTTGGGGAATATAAATAATAGTGAAATATAAATAATAGGAGAAGAAATGTGTGGGAAATATCAGAAAGGGAGACAGAACGTAAAGACTCCTAACTCTGGGAAACGAACTAGAGGTGGTAGAAGGGGAGGAGGGCGGGGGGTGGGAGTGAATGGGTGACGGGCACTGGGGGTTATTCTGTATGTTAGTAAATTGAACACCAATAAAAAATAAATTAAAAAAAAAAAAACTGAGTGTGTTATTTCCTATAAACAGAAATAGATTTTGAAGGCTTTAGAGAAGCAAACTAAAATCCTTCCACAAAGGATTCTTATAAAATCTTTTAAGAGGAAGGATGCTTTTATTCTATAAACAATCATCACCTCATCAGTTAACATTAATTGAATTTTTTTCTTCATGTAGATGAATTCTACACATCAATTCTGTCCATAAGTTAAGAAAAATAGCTTTGGGGTCTTGTGTGTCTCAAAACAGCTCACATGGGAACTGGGTTGGATGTGGTTTTGTAGAATGTTCTCTCTTAGAGAACCATGAACTATTTCAGTGGCTCAAGAACTGCTCAGCATTCTGTGAATATATCCTGACCCTCTTTCCACACAAAACCTCTTTTGTCCTTTGTCCTGATTTTGTAAACCTCCTAAAAAATTAAGGTATTTGCTTGACCATAAAGATACGGGTTACATTGTGCCCTGGATCTGTAATCCCTAAATGCCAGTCCTTTCTCGTTCTCACTCTTCCTTCCTCTGCAGCATCTGACAATGCAAGCACCTACCCACTCCTTCTCGAAGCACTCTTCTCGCCACCATCATCACCACCACCACTGTCCTTGCTCTCCTGTGTTTCCCTCATGGCTTCTTCTCCAGCCCTTTGACTATGGGTGTCCCCCCAATATCAAACTTCCCAATCACTCCCTAATCTATCTCTGATTCAGACCCCAGTCCTGAATTCCAGTTCTCTTGCCCAGTTCATAAAACATAAACTTACCACACCGAAGACAGTGTGCCACTCCCTCCTCTTGAATTTCCTCCCCCTAATAACGGCTGATAATTCAAAGATCCCCACAATTTGGCCCAGAGCAGTCCTAACTTCTTATCTCTAACTCCTGCTCTATCTCCACATTTTCATCCTTCCTAATTAGTCTCCTTGTCCTGCAAACTTTCATTGGCCTTTTCCTTCTTAGCCTTCTCAAATCTCTTGGAAACTACCTCTCTCCCCCCGGCTTCTCTATCGCTTTGTGCCCCTTTCGACATCTCTCTTTCCTTGAAGTCCTCCCCAGAAATATCTAACAATTCTTTCTCCCTCTTGCAAGCTATGCCAGTCCTCAAGCAGTGACATTTTACACCCACACCCACAAGCCCGATCTAGAGCCAGGTTTGTGGTCTCTGTGCTCTCTTGGTAATGATTGCAACATTTTGCTCGTAGACATCACCACCTGTGAGGAGCTCACCAGGCATCATTTTATGAGGAATATAGGAAGGTGAAACAATCCGAGCTCTTAGAATGATGACAGCACTTATATTCTGGTTTTTTAGTATCTAAAATATGAGACTCCCATCCCCCAGTTGGGAGTGTTCGTGAAGTTGGTAGCACAAGTTCCGAATTTGGCATCTGTGTGGCACTCCATCATGTTCCAGGCAGCGGAAGTCTGTACCAGTGCCCAGTTTCCATTTTATTTGGTTATCAGTCAGAAGTGCCTAAGTTGATGTTTACCTTAAGGAAAAGTGTCTCAGGGATATTTTCAGAACTTGCTGAGAACTGGAGTCGTCCCTAGGCATTTCTTTTCTTTAGAAGGGACCATAGTTGCAATGTTCTCTTTCAAAGCATAGATTGCATCCTAAGATAACAAAGTCGGCCCCTGAACCGAAGGAGGAAATGGTTCCCTGTGTATCCATTGTGTAGCAGCTCATAAAGATCTAATAGTGCGGTATGAACACGGCTGCGCCGGATGCCCGTGCTGCAACCTGAAGCACTCATGTCTGCCCGCAACTTCATGTTCCTATCTGGACTCATTTTTCAAGTGTTGGGGAGCACTGCCAGGAGTTCCTACCAGCTGATACTGAGTTAAAGAATATGTAGGTGGAAGCCATGCTTTCTTTCTGGGAGGAGGTGGCCATTGGTTGGAGACATGGCAGCAAGCATTCATAAAAGCAAGTAATGACTCACCAGTCGGTGAGTAATTGGATGAGTTCCTTTTTTTTTTTTTTAAGATTATTTTAGAGAGAGAGAGAGAGAGAGAGAACAAGAGCGGGAGGGGCTGAGGGAAAGAGAATCCCAAGTAGACTCTGTGCTGAGCACCAAGCCCAACATGGGGCTTGATCTCATGATTCTGAGGTTGCAACCAGAGCTGAAATCAAGAGTCAGACGCTTAACCAACTGAGTGAGCCACCCAGGCGTCCTGGAGTGAGTTCCTTCTTAAAATCAGTTTCCTGAAACTCCAAGAGAAGTGGTCATCTGCTTTTATTATCTACCATTCTTGTCTTCATCTGGTAAAAGCAGTTTATCGTTTCCTTTACAGGTCAGTGTCTACTCTATTCCTTGTGGGTCTACCAGATATAATCCTCCAACCTTTGGAGGGTCACAGGGTGAGCATGTGACCTAGGACTAGCAAATCATTGTTGGCTTCACCAAATCATTCAAGGTTAAATGTATGATCCAGGTCAGACTGGGCCAATCAGGATTTCTCACACTGAAGACAAGAAGGACCTATATGTCTCTCTGTCCTTTGATGGCTAACTAGAAGGACAGGATCCCTCAGAGGTGCTGGCTGCCGTGGAAGAGACTATAAAAAGGAAGCCAATACATTAAAAAAAAAAAAAAAAAAAAAAAGCCATTGTTGAGAAATAAAAGACAACAGAGGTAACCTGGGATGCTATCTTAGCACTAGATCCGGATAGCTCTCAGATCAGTTTTATTTCTGAATTCCATGTACAAAAGTAACTGGTCCTCTCCGTTTTTTGGGGGGTTTTGTTTTGTTTTGTTTTTTTTGCTTAAGTTAGTTCAAATGTTCTCTAACACTTCAAAAAAAGTAGCCTTGGAGACCGACCAGTCACTAATCCAATTTCCTTATTTTACAGATAAGGAAATAGAAACATAGACTAACTACACAAAATTATCAGCTGGTCAATGCCCAAGGCCTGACAAGAGCATCTTGCCTATGAGAATAATATTAAAAATTAATAGCAGGGCACCTGCGTGGCTCAGTGGGATAAGCATCTGACTCTTGATTTCAGCTCAGGTCATGATCTCAGTCAGAGTCCTGAGATGGAGCCACACATCCAGCTGCATGCTCAGCAGGGAGTCTGCATGAGATACTCTCTCTCCCTCTGTCCTACCCGCCCCCCTCTCAGATAGATAAAACCTTTAAAGAAAATTAATAGCACTACCTGAAGCTGATGAATCAGTAAATAATGACTACATATACTGTTTATAAAATTGTGAAAGAAACCATCAGAAGTCTAAAAACAAATGGCTAAAAAAAGTGTTGATCTCTGGAGAGTAAGACTAGAATGAGGTGGAGGCAGTCTTTTATTTTTGCATTTCATAGCCTCCTATACTAGTAGTTTGAGTATTTTTTAACCTTGTACATGTAAAAATACGTTTAAAATATAAAATTCTTAAGATATTCAAATTATAATCATATTAATTCTTAAAACATATCAAATTCCCAAAGCTTCTATTTTAAAGACAGTCACATGGTAAAAGACGATACAATGCTCTTGTCTTAATAATGAAAGATCCGAGAAGCAAGAGAACATCTATTCCATGTATCTGAAGTCTCCTGGGGAGGCCCTTGTCCAAAGACTTTAATCAATCATGACAACCACTACTACTATTGGTACCAAGAGCTTCATTACCACCACTGCTCCTACTGATCACAGAGAACTCTTGCTGAGCACTTGCTATGTACCAAACACTATGAGGAGTACTTAATCTATACCAACGATACTGAATCTTTATAAAAGCCTAAGGAGATAAGACCTCACTTATCTCCATTTTACAGATGAGGAAACTGAGGCACAAAGTTAAAAAGTAAGTTGCTCAAAGTTACACAGCTGGAAAGTAGTGCCAATGGGCTTACACTGAGGTGGTGTGGCTCATGAGTCTACTGTTATGGTATCTCTCATCAAGGCAGCAGGACTTATCTAATACTGCAAGTGCACTATGATCCTTTCAGCCACAGGGGACCTTTGTAATGTGGGTTCCACCCAAAACTGGCTCTATCACTCCCATCCCTTTGTTTCTTTGTTACTGGGATAACAACATTGCAATGGAGCCTAAAACAGCTACCCAGAGAGACAACTTGGCTCTGACTAGAAGACATTCCACATGTACAATTTTAGATAGGGAATGCTTTATGTCTCATATGCTATGCTTTGCAGACTTTTATTTCTTGGGGAAATTGCCACTGGGCTACTCAGTGCTTTCCCCAGCAGAAGTAACTATGCCACAAATTATTTGTATGGCCTTGACTAAAATGGGTCTAAATTTCTTCTTATCTGTGAAATAGAAAGTTGGACTATTTTAAAATAGTCCCTTAAAAATATATATTTTCAAGTTCTTCCAAGCTATAAAATCCACAATCTCATCTTTGAAGATTGGACATGTGCATATTAATTTGTTGTGTTACTGCATCTTTGAAGAGATTGCATCACTAAATATGCTGGAATTAAAAAAAAAATATGGTATCCTTCACACACTGATGAACAACAGTTATAAAGATGACTTTTTTAGATTTCTGTTAACATAAACTCATCGGGCAGCCCTGGTGGCTCAGCGGTTTAGTGCCACCTTCAGCCCAGGACGTGATCCTGGAGACCTGGGATCGAGTCCCACATCAGGCTCCCTGCATGGAGCCTGCTTCTCCCTCTGCCTGTGTCTCTGCTTCTCTCTTTCTTTGTGTTTCTCATGAATAAATAAATAAATAAAAATCTTTTAAAAAATAAATTATAGAAGCCCATCGATGAAGAGGTAAACATTTCTGAATAAGTAAGCTGCCAATAACATTTTCTACATATTTCAATCTCCCAAGGGTAAATAAATGAGAGGAACGCACAGTTGGACCCCAGTACTCAAAGAGTAATAGATACTCACTTAAAGGCTGACTGCTGCTAGTTTCAATGTTAATGATGGAGATATTCAAGCTCAGGGTTCCACAGTGTGCCTGCACACATTGCCTGATCACCAGGCACCAATTCCAACCTTTCATCCGAAGAGGGAAAAGGTTCTTGAAACAACTCAAAAATGCATTTTGGCAAACTCAAGATATGTAGCTTAGCAGCATGCACTCAGAGACTTGTGACCCATGGAAAAGAACTGTTAAATTTTAAATGGCTTTGACCTTTCTTAGCTTATGGCCAACTGACCTTGACATTCCTTAGAGGCCAAGGGATGAGCTGCAGTAATGACAATGCTGACTGACCTTCCCCCTCAGGATGCAGATCCATTCCTGGCAGCAGTAAATGAAGTTTATCCAAATGTGTCTTGGGAAGGACCATAATAAATGAGGTTCCCTCCCTGAGAAATGACTAAAACCATTAAAATAATTCTTAGATAAAACAGCCCAATTAATTAATGTAATTACTCTTAAGAAAAAAATGAGAGAACTCTATGATAGTTACACAAAGCTTCAATGTGGTTATATATGACTGTGTATAGTCAAGAGGCATTTACTGACCATTCTATTAAAAGGAGTATTCTCTAACATGATATTCATGACATCACAATATGATAAAAGCCCTGCAACATCTTGAAATGCCTTTTGAAAGAAAACTTTTTATAGTATATTCAGCTACAGTTTTGAACTTGTTTCACTATACTTCATTAATCGTTTCCAAAACATATAAATAATGAGGTTTGCTGTACACTACACTGGGTTTATGATTAGATTTTAAATTTTTATATATTAGGTGGCCCTTCATTGAGTGAAATCATATATGCCCCTGGATAGGCTTATTCTTTTTAAAATTTAAAACAAATAATGGAAAAAGCTACTTGAGTATAAAATATCTGTATGATGATGTAAACAGGAGATTCACAGAATGACAGATGGAAGGAACCTGGATCATCTTGTATGGCAGAGTATCTCGCAGGAGACCACTGACAGAGCTTCAATTAATAACAAGGTTTTTTGCTTTTAGCCCCTTCAAGTGAAGATACCAAGATATAAACTTCTCTCACTAAAAGGCTTTCATTAACAAACCAAAAAGTCCTTTCTATAAGAATACAGCTAAGTAGTCCAAAGACCAAAAGAAAAATATGCTGTAAATCAGACAGGTTCCGACAAGGGCTCTTCCTTCCCAGAAGAAGAAAGGGTGTCCCCTTGCTTAGGAATCATGCAGAGCTGTTTGTCTAATGGTGTTATGTCCTAATACAGCCCACACATTCGTGGGTGTGTATGTGTGCAGAGACCCATGCATCTGACTAGATACAGTATCAGCATAATGCACATTTTCAAGTTTAAATATGATAATAAAATTATTGTCTAAGGACTATAGTCCTTAGTCCTTATAATAAAAATTATAGAATAATTATACTTTTATTCCTAACTTGACCTTCCAAGTATGATCTTCTGTCTTAATGGTGGCCACCAGTAAAGAAAAGCATGTCTGTAATCTCAGAACAAAGAGTTCATACCAGGGAAACAAAATTAGTATGAATTTTTGTTGTTAATGCCTTCTAAGTAAGATGGGATTAATGTGATAAGGATAGAATAAATAAGAGTTATGAATTTATTAGCGATTTTTTTTTCTGGCTGTGGACATTTCTTGGTCTCTAAAATATATGAGTAAATCGAAGATCCACAGAATTTACAAAAATGTCAACATGAGCCAGAGGACATTAGTCACTTATGGTTTATCACACACACACACACACACACACACACACACACACACTCCTTTAAAGAGGGTTATACTATCATATCCCTTAGGTAAGCTCCCCCTTGGAAGGCAATGGGGCAGCAGGAGGTCACTCCTTACCTAAGCGATATGGAAAAGCTCCTCTGCATGGTGCTTTCCCTAAAGTATTTGGTATTTGCAAATTTATCCATAACCTTTCATTTCCAGTGAAGTTTTAGTATCCCCACCTTCTCCTGGAGACGGAAAGTTTGTCTTTATAACCTCTTTTCATTCACCTGGTCTAATAATACTCAGTTTAAATTTACCCTGATAAATACCCTGTAACATTTTTAGTTTCTTGCCCATAAACAAAATACTGCCACCAAGTTTTGATTATGGAATTGGCTGGAAAAACAAGGCACTGGCATAATCTTTTTGACCAACAGAATTTAACTTTTTTTTTTTGGCTTAGAGAATTAAAGCACAAGGATAATGATAGCTTCTGAAAATCAGCATAGTAGTCCTAATGAAACCTTTTCTTTTTAAAATTGAACTTGTAATTATAACCAGTAACTGCAGACATTTCTATACAATATTCCTTTTTATCTCTTTTGGAATTAAAGTCTTTATATTAGAGTGCACATGACAAAAATGCAAAAACAAATCCTATTTGATTTCCATATGCAGAGAAGAAAAGAACCTTGACCCACAACTCAAAACTATATATAAAAAAGTGATTTATATGACTCTTTAAGTTGACTACAAACCAAAACTACAAAATTTTAAGAACACATAGGAAAATCTCTGCTACCATACGTAAGGCAAAGATTTCTTAGGTATGACACCAAAAGCATGATCCATAAAAGAAAAAAAAAAAACTGCTAAATTGGACTTCATTCAAATTAAAAATTCATACTCTCCAAAAAGTAAAAAATAGAAAAAGGACACCATGACAAGTATGTTTACTCCATACTTTCTTCCTCCTAATCCAATCTCCAGTCCCAGCATTAACTAAACACTGTTCATCATTCCTTGTGTTCCCTCCCATGCAAGGCCATATTTGTAAAAACATGTGGTATATACTATACGGTAGTTCTATTGCTATTTATAACAAGATTTTTTTAAAACACAAAACTTTCATATTCAACACATTTATTAGATTATTCACTTAGTCCCATACTCTTGACAACATTCACTGGTCATACATAAATAATTGAGACTAAATTCTTTGGAAATAATTAGTTTTGAAGTTTACTTGAGGAAATATGGAAAAGAAACAGATAAAATGTGTTTGCCTCAGTTAAAACAAACATAAAAATCTTTCCTAAATTATCAGCCTTTCTGTGTATCATTTAGGCCATACTTCATACTTTAGCTATGTCAGCTGTCATATCCTGGGGGAGAGATATTGTCATCTGGGACCTGGTCCTCAACTACTATTTGATGTACATAGAAACCAGATTCTTCAGTTGCTTCCATTTCTTTGGGTTTTGGTGTTTCTCAATAATGAAATTCTTTTTTAAAGAAAAATAAGAATCTCTTGAGTCACTTTGATAATTAGAGGAAGTATTTGCCCATGCCGAACTAAAAACATTTTTCACACTTCACAGCCCAATTTGCTTCCTCAATGACTCATGTAATACCCAAGTGAGCAAGAATAGGACTCCCACCTCGCTCTATTTCATGATCCTGTTTTATTTCTTCACAGCATCTACCACGAAATTACTGCATTTATGTATCTCTTTTTATGCTTTCCACCTAAACGCCCAGCCCTCCAGCCCACCCCTACTCCATCTCTGGGAGGTCAGTGCCCTAAGGGAAAGGACTTTTTCTGTCCAGTGATACAGAGCAATGGTTCAGGATGTGAGGTAGGCCTGACACACAGTAGGTGCTCAACAGATACTTCTCCACTGAACAAGCTCCATTTCTACTACCAGGTTTAGCTCTTATTCCTGTCATATGGTTTCCAAATTCATCTCCAGCTGTGGGAAGAGAGAGATGACCATTTGGAATACTTATCATTGTTTCTGCTACAATGACTTATTTAGGTATAAAGGTTTGTGTATACCTAATTTATATATGCTAGACCTGTGCTGTCCAAATATAGCAGCCACTAGCCACATGTGGCTGTTGAACACTTGTAGTGTGACTGGTCCAAACTGAGATGTACTATACGTTTAAAAAACACACCAGATTTTGACAATTTAGTTCAAAAAGAAAAGTGTAAAATGATCTAATTAACATGTTTATATTACTTACATATTGAAACAATATTTTTAATAAATGGGTTAAGTGAAATATATTAAAATTAACTTCATTTCTATCTTTTTTCTTTTTAACATGACTACCAATAAACTAAAACTGCATGTGTGGCCTGTATCTATAGTTCATACTATATTGCTACTGGCGCTCCCCACAGGCCTGGTTCTAAAACTACTTCTCACAAGAAGAATCTGAAGAGGAATCATACTGCAGAGCATTAGAATCTGAGGCCTTGGTCTCTATGGGGCCAATTATGGGAGGGTAGTAATGGATTTATCCATGGTAGTGGCAAAAAGCAGTCCTCCAAATTCTTATTCATTTTTTCTAATACATTTACTGGTTCCTTAGCAAGTGATACCAAATTTTTCTAAGATTATGTTTCTCAAACTGTTCTGCTCTTCTAAGACATTCACAAAGGTAGGCTTGTTTGGGGCACCCTCAGTGCTATTCATCATGATGGGCGAGAGCACCCCACCATCTATGACAGGGCATTCTCCTTCAGGTGGTAAGAGGAGACTCCAGCCACACGGATGTTCACACTTCCCGCTGCAAGGAGCAGATTATCGACCAGTCACAGGGAAGAAGCTGTGAGGTAAAAGGCAGAGACAGCAGGCTTTGGGGTGGAGATGAATTTGAATTGTTTCTCCTAAGAAAGCCTTGGGTCCAAAGCCTTGGATCATGAAATAGAGCAAAAGCATAATGATATAACATGTTAATGGAAGAGGGAACAACCAAGTTATAAAGCTGAGGTTTTAGGTTTAAACAAGGCTGTAGATTTTTTTTCCTCCAGTTTATAAAAATGTTTAAATAAGAGCCTTAATGCCAAAGTTCAAAAACAATAGTCTACTATCATAAAATGCACACCCTATGAGTAAACTGAGTGGGTGGGAGAGAATTTAGATTGAAAATGGCCAGACAGTGGGCAGAACACGGCTCTCCAACATGTATTATGTTACTTCTAAAAGACTACAGTCACTTGCTATTGTCTTCTTGTTAAAGTCCATTCTGAAAAGTTAACAGTCTTCTCAACCATGGTATTATCACTAAGAATCTTTTGATTCCCAAAAACAGCATCTCACAGAAAAGCTGCCAAGTCAAAGAGAGATCACAACAGATACTTTCTCCATCCTCAAAGAAGATAAAATGTCAATGAAAGTATTGTTTATGCTTGATCAAGCTTTATAAAAACAAGATGCCTGGAAAAACATCTTATAGTACACTGATGAGTATATAACCTAAAAAAAAAAAAAAAAAGCCTTCTGGTATTACTGAGTTTGGCTAAATATAGTTAGCAGCCCTCATGCTTCGTGGCACATTTTCCCCTGGAATTCAGCTAATATAAATAAAACAAACGGAGGGAACCTGGCCCCCCTCCATGAACATTACATCATTCTTCCTTATTAGGAAAACTTCTTCAAACCTGACATTTTGCTGTAAACAATCAGTGTTTAATTCTCAATGAGCAACTCTAGATGGAGAACCACTCTAACCAGAGAGCTGTTATATGTCAGGAGAAATGTGGGTGACATATAGGCTCATTCTAACAATGGTATTTTAATTCTCTAAACAGTAGCACCATTATGGAAAGCATTTTAATGAGGAACATTTAATGTTTCAAGAAGAAGATACATTTAAGAAAGCATATTTCATATTCCTCAAATTTTTGCTTTCTATATATTTTGATATATGCATTACGTTGTGGTGAACAGAGAGAGAAGTCAGAAATTCTTAGATTCTTGATTTATCACAATTAGTTAGAAGCCATCTTGTAGGTTTACCATGTAGGTTTACCACAATATGGGTTCTAACCAAAGATTTTCATATCTGATTGATCTTACAATGATGATGTGAAGAAGAAAGACCTCCCTTCTCTTCTCTTAAAACATCCCTCAGTATGATGTTTACCATGTTACACAACTTTGGATTATATTTTTGGTCTGACACATTACTATACTAACATGATAACCTAGCAACAACAGCAAAAATGAACAAATTGGACTCTATTAAACTAAAAAGCTTTGGTAGCAAAGGAAACTGTCAATGAGATGAAAAGAAGTGACCTGTGTGATACGAGAAAATATTTGCAAATCATGTATCTGATAAGGGGTTAATATCCAAACTAAAGAAAGAAATCATGCAAATCAATCACCCAAAATACAAATGATCTAATTAAAAATGACACAGGAACTAAATAGATATTTTCCAGAGGAAGACAGACAGACGGCCAACAGGTGCATGAAAAAGATGCTGAACCTGACTAATCATTAGGTAAATGCAAATCAAAACCACAAAGAGCTATCACCTCACACCTGTCAGGATGGCTATCATCAAAAACGTAAGAGACAACAAGTGTTGGTGAGGATGTGGAAAAAAAGGAACGTTGGTGCATTGCTGGTAGGAATGCAAATTGGTGCAGCCAAATAGGCCCTGTGTTCGGCCTTTATCGGCCCTCATGTTCATTGCAGTATCACTTACAATAGCCTAGACATGGAAACAACCTAAGTGTCCATCAATGGATGAATAAAGAAAAGAAGATGTGGTGTTTATATATTATATAAAATGGAATATTATTCAGCCACAAAAAAGTAAATGCTGTTATCTGTGATAACATGGATGGACTTTGAGGGCATTATGCTACGTGAAATAAGCCAGAGAAGACAAACACTGTATGATTTTATTTACATGTGGAATCTAAAAAAACTGGACTCATGGAAACAGCAGATTGGTGGTTGCTAAAGGTAGGAGTGGGGGATGTGTAAAGGAAGGGTGCAAATTTTCAGTTAGAAATAAATTTAGAGATATAAGATACAGCATGGTGACTACAGTTAATAGTACTGTATTGTAGATTTCAAAGTTGCTAAGAGAAAAGATCTTATAAAAGTTTTTATCACAAGAAAATGTAACCATGTAAGCTGATAGATGTTAACTAAACTAACTGGGGAAATCATTTTGTAATACTACATGTATCAATTCATTATATTGTATACCTTAAACTAATATAATGCAGTATGTCAATTATATCTCAATAAAACTGGAAAAGAAATTATATTTTAATATGTTATATAATAACATAGATTTGTGTTTTGCAAAAACACAAACCATGTCTACTGATCTTCTTGGTATAAAATGTAAGATTTATGAACATGTGTAAAATAAACTCAATCAGAGCAAACCCTTTCCTTAATTACTTTTTCTATGAATATGGATTATTCACCATTTTGCTGATTCTCCCTGATATTTGACCTTCCTTTATTCTTTTTTTTTTTAAGATTTATTTATTTATTAATTGGGTGGGGGGGAGGCAGAGACACGGGCAGAGGGAGAAGCAGGCTCCTTGCAAGCAAGCCCAATGTGGGACTCGATCCTGGGTCTCCAGGATCATGCTCTGGGCTGAAGGCGGCACTAAACTGCTGAGCCACCTGGGCTGCCCGACCTTCCGTTATTCTTGATGTAAGGACTATTTTTATGAGAAATAAGAGTTGAGAAAAAAGTTCTAAATCTAAAGTCCACAATGGTGCAATGAGGCTGACAAAGCTGATATTACAGTGTAAAATGATTAATTTATAAATAAACCACCCTGAGATGCAACAGATCATGAGAGTAATGTGCTAAAGTGAACACGGAACCTTCTTTTATAGGGTGCTACTTTTGGCAGGCAGTAAATAACAAACCGCTCACTTCTTTTTCATTTTCCCTTTGGTTCATTAACCGATTCCGATTCATCACATATTCATGGAAATGTGGAGGGTGAGGAATGGCTTTCAGAGGTGTTATAGAGAGAAAGCAGGCTGGCCTGGAACAGAGGGGAGGATGGTTTGAATACTTCCAAGGTTATACTCCTAAATCTAGCCCTATGACAGGACTTTTTTAACTTTTATTTTTTCAAAGTTAGGAAAAACAAGTACACCTGAATCTCTTGTGATCCATAAAATTTAACTTGAACTGAGGATGGTCCTCTTTGTTTCCCAGCACCAGCAGACTGGGAAACAGATTCCACTTAAGAACTCAAAGAACTTTCCAGTCTAACAGGCCCTGCTGTATTCTGGGAGTTTTATCCACACACTTCTTTCTGTTTTAGGAATTAGAGGTAGTGGTATAATTCTCAGGAGTGTAGACTCTGGAGTTAAATCGCCTGTATTTAAGCTAGCAGCTGAGTGTTCCTGATCACGTAACCTTTCTGAGCCTGTTTCCTCTTCCTCATATGGAGGAACGATCTCTGAGCCTATGAAGATCGAATGACTTATTACACATGAAGTATTTAGAGCAAAGCTTGAGCAAACCTTCAATAACTGTTAGTAGTTTTCAGGATGATCATATAATTTAGTGTCCAAGTGTGAACCCTTGACTCTCAGACAAGTAAACTGACAGCCCTGAGAAAAATGGAACTTGTAGTCATCCCACTAATATTCTATCATGTGAAGGTCACACAATAATTTGTAAATTTAACAAAAATTTGTGCATCAATGGGTACTAGAGAGTACAGGATTAGATGGAATAGAAATACCTTAAGGGGTGCCTGGCTAGCATAGTAAATTAAGTGGCAGACTCTTGGTTTCAGCTCAGGTCATAATCTAGGGGTTGTGAGATCAAGCCCGACACCCCCGACAAGCCCCACGTTGGGCTCTGCACTCAGTGCAGTCTCCTTAAGACTTTCTTCCTCTCCCTCTGCCTCTCCTCAATGCCCTCTAAGTAAAAAATAAATCTTTAAAAAACTGTTTTTAATTACATTTACTAATTTTTATTAAGGCATTCTATTTTGGGGCAGCCCCGGTGGCTTAGCAGTTTAGCGCCGCCTTCAGCCCAGGGCATGATCCTGGAGACCTGGGATCAAGTCCCATGTCGGGCTCCCTGCATGGAGCCTGCTTCTCCCTCTGCCTGTGTCTCTGCCTCTCTCTCTAGCTGTGTCTCTCATGAGTAAATAAATAAAATCTTAAAAAAAAAAAGGCATTCTATTTTTCCCAAAGATTGAATGATATAATTATTTTAGAGACGGGAAAGGGAGAAAGGGAGAGAACGCATACGTGCGAGAGGGGCAGAGGGAGAAAGAGAATATCAAACAGACTCCCCAATGAGCATGCAGCCTGACACAGGGCTTGATCCGAAGACCCTGAGATCCTGACCTAAGCCATAATCAAGAGTCAGACGCTCAACAGACAGAACTACCCAGGTATCCCATATCCCAAATATATTGTAAAGTTGAGTTTAAATCATTTCAGCAATGTTTTCATTCTTCCGCAGAGCCCCAGAGACATCAGAGAATCTGGCAGTAGGGGAAGAGAGTAACACTGAGTAAAAAGGTAAACGACAGTGTGATTGCTCTACCATGGGTCCCATCTCTGCTCAGCACAGACAGATTCAACTGCGGTTCCACAAGTAAGTGGGCTGCTTCCCTCCTGACCTAGGAACTGCCCCCCAGTACACTGTCATCGTAGAGACAGAGAAAACACATCCGTTAAATATGAGCTTTAGTGGAAAAAATTCAGCTGGCATTCTCTTTTGCTTTCTGTCGTCTTGTTTTAATAGCACTCTTATGTAAGTTCTTTACTATATATAGTTGAGAATGGGGAGCTGTGATCTGACCTGTTCAGAGGCAAGCAGACTTGGGCCATTTCCTTCCACCTGGTGCCCAAAGGCAGCTCTGGAGGTCCAACCAGAGCGGCCAGGACGCAGAAGCCCATGCTCCTTTAGATGCTCAGATGGCTGTGCTGCTATCTCCCCCTGGAGCTTCAGCCTCCCCACCTATACAATTGGCACAAGGCCTCATTCTGACCTAACACGCTGGGGGTGCCTGCAGAGCCTGTGGAACCTCAGAGAACATCTGGGAAACACTTTTCTAGCTTAGTCAGCAATGTGTATTTTTTTCCCCCTGTATGTCCTTCCAAGATTTACGCAAAAGCTAGAATTCTGACTTTTTAGTCTTCGGCTTCTGGACCATCCTACCATCCCTACCAGTCTGTCTGAGTAAGAAAACTGTTGGTTCATTTATTGTCTGTTTCTTCCAGAAGGCTGCCATCTCTGTAAGGGCAGAGTCCCCATCTATTATACTCCCCAATGTATTTTCTAAAGCTTAGCACAGTACATGAGTGAACCTATGAATCAGTGAATAGGAAGAGGCAGCAGTATCTAACATTTACTGGAATCTTCATGCCAGAGCCCATCCGCTCTGTATGTACGCCTCCTCTGTCTCTCACATACCTATGTCTTCTCTCTAGTACCTACTAGCTGTAGGACCTAGGACAACTTAATCAACCTTTCTGTACCTCGGTTTTCTCATCCATGTAATAGGATCATAACAGGACTCAAGCAATAAGGCCACTTTATTTTTTTTTTTAAGATTTTATTTATTTATTCATGGCAGACACAGAGAGAGAGAGGCAGAGAGACAGGCAGAGGGAGAAGCAGGCTCCATGCAGGGAGCCCGATGTGGGACTCGATCCTGGGTCTCCAGGATCACACCCCGGGCCAAAGGTGGCACTAAACCACTGGGCCACCGGGGCTGCCCAATAAGGCCACTTTAGAGATGACATGAGACCCATGCTTGGCACAGAGGTGTGCTCTGCCAGTTGTTGTGCTAATCCTCTCCTCCTCATGAGTAAACAGCACCATCTCTGGGCCAGTGTCATGAAAGTCAGAATCCCAGGATTCATCCCTACCTGCTTCTCACCTACCATGTCTAACCCACCACCACCAAGTCTCGCCTTCCCCTCTCCTAACATCTCCCATGCACTGTTCTCTTTCTGCAGCCCTGAGATTTTTTTTTTCAAGCCGCACATCTAGTTTTCTGACTCTTTTACTTACTGGGCTCCCAGGAGCTATGTTTGCTCTTGGGATGAATTCTAAGTCCTCAAACAGGGCCCAGGAGGCCTGGTTGTCTGGCTCTAGCCTCTTCTCATCTCCTCCATTCTTGGGAGTTTTCATTCTTGGAGTTTTCAGCCCTACCCGTCCACATGCATTCCTCCTGCTTTGATGCGTATCCTGTACTACACTCATCCTTCAGACGTCCGTTCCAACATCTCTTGCTGGGGAAAGGCCCCTTCCTCAGGCCTCCAAACTGGACCAAGTGCTTTGGTCTCCTGCCCTCAGAGGTCTGGGCACATTGTTCTCCACACCTGCCCCGCAAGCACACTCTGCACATCTTTCATCTAGTCTGATGGTCCCCCCTTCCCAGGCTCCCTGGGCCTCTCCCAGCTTCAGTAAAATGAGAGCCAGTAGGCAGCATGCTAACAGAAAGCAAAGACAGCTGCTCTAGAGAACACCCTGGGATCTGGTGTGGCCTTCTCCCAATGCAGTCCTTTCTGGACTTCATTCTGGTCATCCATAAAATAACCTGTACCAGACATTTAAGGCCAAAATTTCTATTAAAAATAATTTCTGTACATACATGAGAAAAGCTAACAATTACGCTACATAAAAAACAGTTACTCCGTGAGATGCTCACGTTAAGTTCCCCAGATGCCACTATCTCAGCTCTCGTTTTTCTACCATTAATTAGCTGGCTGTGTGGGCTCCACAAAACACTGTGGTCTTTTCTCTTTTTTCTCAAAAGACCAGAATTGTGAAAACTGATTTTATGAATCCTAAAAAGTAAACAACATTTTTTCCAGAGTGTAGCAGTGAGTGAACGTTAATATTACTAAAAACAACTGAGGCAAAAGAAAAGGCAGTTCTAGTTCAAAGTCCTACTTTGAGGACTATATCAGTGCATCAAACATACATATTCCAAATATGGTATAGAATATCTAAACCCGGAAAGCACTAGAGGGACTCAGGAGAAATACTGGCCACTTAATTCACCTACAAGTCACACACTAAATAAAATTATAGAGGCTCAAGGCAAAACTTAACGCCCCCTGGAAAATAACCCTAACCCCAAGCTTAATGAGCAGCTACAAATTTCTCCTGCCTACTAGTGATTTGGGGGATGGCCCCTTTAGTTGTCATTCTGCCTTCTTGCCCATGAGCTTTTCCCACATGCTGGCACCAGGCTCAGTGCTGACCATCTAATGAGGGACAGAAACAGACACAGCGCTGGCCTTCACTGAAGCTACAGGAAGCTGGTGAGCACAGTGTAACCTAAAACAGTGGTCAGCTGCATGAAAGCAGTGTAATTCATATAGATGGGTATAGTCTGTGTTTCCTCACTACACAGTATATTTAGCTCCAAATTGCTGCAGCACGGTATGTCTGACGCAAGTACCTTAGGCATTCCCAGGCAGGTGGCCTGGGGAATTGCACCAGCCTTGCAGGGCACTTTCTGTCTATCTAACTCTGGAGGGCAGGTGATTTCCAAATTAACCACAATGTCAGCAAGAGCTAGACTCTGCCCATAAAGTGTGTATTGGCTTTGCAAGACCTTGCTCTGCTCTGAGCAGCAATTGCCCCCATCTTTCAGGAGACCAGGGCACGTTTCCAGGAGACATGAAATGTGGTGAAGGGCTCCACATCGATTATGTTGCTAGACAGGGCTACCATTTAGATTTCCATTGGTGTCACCTATGTGCTTCTCCAATGGGCATGAAGGAGTCATAGCTGGCTTTTTTTAAATTTTTTAACATCTAGCATTAATGGCTTTTGATAAATTACTTATTAAAGTGCTAAGGTATAAGCCTTTCAACAGAAATGGGCTCTGGAGGAAAACCAAAAAAAATCCACAGAGATCTTTCAATTCAATTCATGAGACTGCACAATTGTCCTTGTTAACAGTTTTGCCCTGCTACATTCTCCTATTTTACATATGCAGGTTACTTGTTTTGTTTTTAAAGTAGGCTCCAGGGACGCCGGGGTGGCTCAGTGGTTGAGTGTCTGCCTTTAGCTCAGGACCTGTTTCCAGGATCCAGGATCAAGTCCCACATTAGGCTCCTTGCAGGGAGCCTGCTTCTCCCTCTGCCTATGTCTCTGCCTCTCTTTCATGAATGAAAGAAATCTTTAAAAAATCTTTTAAAGAATGAAATCTTAAAAAAAAAAAAAAAAAAAAAAAAAAAAGGAGGCTCCATGCCCAACGTGGGACTTGAACTCAAGACCTTGAGATCAAGAGTTGCCTGCTCTACCAACTGAACCAGCCAGGTGCTCGCATATGGTGACTTCTAATTTAGGGGAGTATGAGGGGAAAGACATATTCTGGAGATGGAGAAAGGTTAGCAGTCTCCAAAGTAGAGAATAAATGCTGCTGTGACTGGCAGGCTTGAGATACACAAGGAGGGAAGGAAGAGAGGGTGCGAAGGAGAGACACAGCAATGAGAGACTGCCCCTGGTAGGAGGTGGCGCATTCGCTGCTAGCCTGGCACACACCGCTATCCCCCCACCCCGGCCCCCACCTCTCCACCACACTTACTTCACAGCACATGTGTCTTGCTCGCCCACGGTCTGCCAGGTCCTGCAATTGCATCTGGGAACATTCCTGCTAAGCAGGAATTAAAGTGCTTATTTTGTACAACACTTGGCTACTTTTGAGCTACATCCAGGACAGCATAGTACAAACGACAAAATTCAAAACTATACCATTAGAAACCACATAAGTGACAAAGAGTCAACTTTCCCCATCGTGGACTGGATTTCCCAGCCTTTTCAAATAGCTATGGAATGTGAGCAACTGTCATCCTTTAGAGGACTTTCATAAGGAAGTTTAATACCGTAGGCCTAGATGTACCACATTAAAAACAAACCATCTTATGGTCAGGAAAATGTTTTCCTCCTTGGAATTCTTGGTGGGGAGAGAGAGGTGGCCAAAGGGAGAGTTTTGTTCCCTCCAGGAGCCAGGTGACAGCAGGAAAGCCTCTCACCTGGGAGGCCGGAAGGCTGCAGGCCTCACAAGCTACCCCACACTCAGGTTCCAGCAAATATACACATGTCAGGAGCTAGGCAAATTAAGTTTCCTGGCTCTGTGGTTAGACACAACTTTGTCTGCTTATCATGATAAGCAGATATCAAGCAGGATATCATGATATCCTCATTTCTTAGTATTCTTCAAGTATGAGGGAGGATTAAAGGGGCTTATTGCTTTTTAAAATTAAACAAATAGGGGCACCTGGGTGGCTCAGTCCATTAAGTGTCTACCTTCGGCTCAGGTCATGATCTCAGGATCCTTTTTTTTTTTTTAATTGTTTTAATATTTTATGTATTTATTCATGAGAGAGAGAGAGAGGCAGAGACACAGGCAGAGGGAGGAACAGGCTCAATGCAGGGAGCCCGATGTGGGACTGGATCCCGGGACTCCAGGATCACTCCCTGGGCCGAAGGCAAGCGCTAAACCACTGAGCCACCGGGCTGGAGCCACCGGGCTGCCCAGGATCCTCAGATCGAGCCCCACATCTGGCTCCTTGCTGAGCAGGGAGCCTGCTTCTCCCTCCCCTTCTGCCTACTGCTCCCCCACTTATGCTCTGTCAAATAAAATCTTAAATATTTTTAAAAATTAAATAAATGCATTGAACAACTGATCAAGAATTTATTGCATTTTATGACACCAAAGTTTAGCAAATTCATTCATAAGTGTACATAATAAAAGAGAATGAATGCCCCAGGATCTCTCTTTTAGTTGGGGGTTTGGGGTAATAAGATGGAATGGAACTGAGGGCTTAGTTCATACGGTATGCTTCTCTTATCATGTGCAGCGTGATCAATCAGCCCATGTGACCTGAACCTCACTACTGCTAGTTCCTTAACCTCGCCATGCCTCAGTGTTCCGTTCTTCCAGAATACTTACTACTGAGATTTCTTCTAAAGTTGAAGTGAGGGGCGCCCGGGTGGCTCTGTCATGATCTCAGGGTTGTGAGACTGGCTAGGGTGTGGAGCCTGATGAGATTCTTTCTCTCCTTCTCTCATCTGCCCCTCCCCCTCAGCCCTCCCAATCCTCCCCGCCACCCCCCCAACCCCCCCTGGCCCCCCCCCCCCCCCCCCCCCCCGCAGGCTCTCTCTCTTTAAAAAAAGTTTAAGTGAGGATCATGAATGGAAAAGTGTAATGCGGAACCTGGCTTTCACAAAATTTTAGTTTCTTTTCCTTTTCCTTCAATATTGGTAAAATATAAGTTTTAAGTTTGGTTTGTCCTGAAATGTCTTCTAAGGTCTCAGAATCTAGTAGAGAATTCAATTCAGACTTTAAGAGCAGGTATCAGGTTGTCTGCAGGTTTGTGGATGAATTCACCATTACTACAGAAACTGTCAGGGGCCAAGGTACACCGTCTCCTCCCTTCCCCTTTTCCTTGCATAGCTAAGGGCGCCAGGGCAGTAGAGATCACCTCAGAAGGTATACCTGTTCTCCGGCTAGAGTTCATACAATGAAGAAAATCTGATCTGGCTGCTTGAAAAGCAAACAACCAAACATCCCAAACACTTAATATAACCTTGAGTCTTCAAAAGAAAGGCTTGCACCACGGGCATGTAGAGGTCTGGAGCCCATTACAGCTCAGTTCTCCAGGGGCAGCTTATCTCCTCCTCTGACACTATCAGTTGCCAAGGAAAGATAAAGACAAAGTCAACTGCCTACCCAGTCAGAATGCAAAAGTGTTCAGGAATATTGCAGTAGGGGCTGGGCTGGGACTGGGAATGGAAAGAGAATGTTGCAACATGCTAGGACTAATTCATGCTCACGTGTAAGTGGCTCTCGTGCGGAGGACTGAATCCTATACTCTGCTTTAAGGAAAAAACTTTTTTAAAAAAGATTTTATTTATTTATTTATTCGAGAGAGAAAGAGAGAGAGAGAGAGAGGCAGAGGGAGAAGCAGGCTCCATGCAGGGAGCCCAACGTGGGACTGGATCCTGGATCCCCAGGATCAGGCCCTGGGCTGAAGTTGGTGCTAAACTGCTGAGCCACCCAGGCTGCCCAAGAAACATCTTACACCCCGCAGGAAGAGTTGCAAAATAATCCATCCCCTCTCTGCTGAGCGTAGTTAGTACTCTTACGTTGCCTTGTAAGGGAAATTTCATTTGTCTGCAGTGACCTTAGAAGTCAATCACACTCTGGGGGTGTCTGAGTGGCTCAGCTGGTTAAGCGTCTGCCCTTGACTCAGGTCATGGTCTCAGGGTCCTGGGAATCGAGCCCACATTGGGCTCCCTGCTCGGCAGAGAGCCTGCTTTTCCCTCTCTCCTCCCCGCCCCCACCCTCCACATCCCCTCCATGCTCTTTCTCAAATAAATAAAATCTTTTTTAAAAAAAGTTAATCACACTACAGAACACCGTGGAGAACAGATATCTTGAAATTATTTCTTTCCTGAAATAAGAGTTCTGAGAGGCTTTGACACTGATAAAGTTCAAAAATGAAACATAGTCATAGAGTTGAATCTTCTCATTACTTCGCTAAAGACTATGATTCAGGGTAATGATTCAGTGTGAAACACACTTTGTGAATCCGAGCCTTTTCTTTCTACTATTGAGGCAGAGAATAAAAGTATATTCTGCACCACAGGTCTGAACTCCACCAGTACTTAGAGCTCTGAACTCAAATTTTCGTAATCCTAAATCTGACCCAGACTTTTTGCTTTCAGTATTGTCTCTTTCATATACTGAGTGCTTACATTTTCTTCAAATTATTTTATCATCTGTAATGATATGAGAAGCCTTTTAATAGGAGAGGGAGAGTTAAAAGTGAGGTCCTGGGGGATCCCTGGGTGGCTCAGCGGTTTGGCGCCTGCCTTTGGCCCAGGGCGCGATCCTGGAGTCCCGGGCTCCCGGCATGGAGCCTGCTTCTCCCTCCTCCTGTGTCTCTGCCTCTCTCTCTATCTCTCTCTCTATCATAAATAAATAAATAAATAAATCTAAAAAAAAGGTGAGGTCCTTCTGTACAGGATACTTGCTGGGTTGAACAGCAGTGAATAATGATTCTTGCTCAGGAGCCCTGGTTTCTAGTCCCTGCCCACCACCAAAATAAGTACATTCAATCTCTAAGTTACACATATTTATAACTTTTGTTATTAGTCTTGGAACCCATCAAAGATAGGCCCTAAGAGGAGACAAAATGGCAGGCTCATAATCACATGAGGAACCGTGAATTTCAAGCATGAAGCTTGATTTCACTTTGATTTGCTTTCCCGTCTCCAGGGGGATGAGGAAGGCCAGCTACTTGCTTCTCCCTCAGCCACTATCTCAAGGGGCCCCTCTCTGTCACACAGCCCCTCTGGGCTCGGTTTCCTTACAAGTCAAATTAGTAGACTAGGCTATATTCTTGCTCTAAAATTCTAAGTCACTCTGTCATTGGGAAGTAAAAAATAATCCCGAATAACACTGATTAGGACACAGAAGATCAGGGTACCAGAGTTAGTTCTACTGCTACTTAGCTATCTCTTAATATTCTAGAGATTTCATTTTTTTCCCATTTCCCCAAAAGGAATACATATTCACTGTGGGAAATCCAAGTATAAGAAAGTAAGAGTATTTGGATAGTAAAATAAAAGTGAAAATTCTTCCCCATCATATAATCTTATTATAAACCTTTGTTAATATTTTAAAACTCTCTTTCCACAGCCTTTACAACGCAAATGTAAATACATATAAAACACATATATATGTTTATAATTTGGATTTTTGTTTGTTTTCACAAAAATTGGATCACGCGTATGCATTTTCCCTCAGGGATCTTTTATCTTTCAACAGCTTATCATGGATCTCCTTGCATGTCGGCACTCAGCTCTACTTCACACTTTTCAACTGCCTCACAGTATCCCACAGTACAGATACACCATTCATTATTAATGACAGACACGTTCTCTTCAAATGCTCATTAGTACAAATAGCTTAGCAATGAAGATCCTTGAACTGTTTGCATATTTGTTTGGAGTCTTCTGTGCGAAAAATTTCTAGAAATTGTCAGGTCAAAAGGTATGTGAATTTTACATTTTAATGATTACAGCCAAATTGTTCTCAAAAAGATCTTATGACTATCTTTATCTGAAAAAGGAAGAAAGAATAGATGATCTTTTACCAGTATTTTTCCAACTGAACTTTCAACTCAATTAAGAAGCTTTTAAAACCAGAATGGAAGATGGGGCAGCTCTGAGATCCAGTCTGCTTTTAGCTAGGCCACTAATTTCAAGCATTTCCTTCATTAGCAAGTATTAAAACTTTGTTTTGCTTTGGTCTTAGTTGCCATATTGATGTTTTTTCCCCTGGTAATATTGCTAACCATAAATAAAGGTCTACTGTGCGTAAGAAATTGACGTTTTGGCATTTGATGTATCAAAAAATCTTATTTAAGGGGCAACATATTTCTTTACCAGGACTGGTTCTCAAACTTTAGTAGGCACCAGAATTTTCTAGAAAGTTTGAAAAACCAGACAGCTGTCTGAATGACAATCAGTAACCCTAATTACTCTAATACATCTTCTTTCTGTTCCACTTCACTACCATAGGGGCTCTTTAACAGGTGACATGCAAGGAGCAAGCTGCAAATTCCATGAGGACTGTTCCCTAGAGTTACCTCTTACGCCCCAGGCCTACTCTCCTCACAGAACTGATACTTAAAATTCATGTAAGACAACTACAAAATAATTGCACCTCTTTCTCCCTCTTACAAAGGAAACCCTCTGTTGATCAAATCTGACTGGTATGGACACCGATGCCTTATATGTTATATAAGGCCTTAAGTTTAAGATAATCACCAGGTGCTTAGAGCCACTTATGCTACACACCTTAAATAGACAAATTTAGATCTCAATTTACCCCAGTTAGAAAAGCAAACATGAGAAAACAAATGACACGTGAACTTGGAACCTTCCCTTTGACCATGTGTAGTGGATTTACAGAGCACTTCCAATGTATTTTCTGTTCTAGATCTTAACATCTAAGAATGAAATAGTGAAGTGTGTAGAAGTGTAGAATTGAACAGATTTGTTCAAGAGAATATTTACATACTCCTGCCAGGAGAGTGAATTCTATTGGAGAGCGTTTATAGGAACTACTCTTTAAAGAGGGACAGAGCCAACTTTGTCAGCATGTGCTGTCAAACTAAAGGCTTTTGCATTAGGCAGTTGTGATATACCTGGTTCATGGCATGTGTTAAGCATGAAGTCATAGTATTAATAGTTGAGAGAAGATAATCTGGTAACAAACTGGCCAAATGGCCCATCAGGAAGGGAAAGAAGGAAAAGGAGTAAGAACAATGATCTTGGAACAACTAGTTGCTATCTCAAACTCCAGGAAGAGGGAGCCTCACTTATTCAGGCTACATGAATTTGGAATTTGTGATACCTCTGAAGTTTTTCACTAATACCTCTGAAGGGGGCTTCTTAAATTAGTGGTAGAAAGATCCGCAAAAGACCTGTGTAAGGCAAGGCTCCTCTCAAGTCCTTTGGAAAAATACATCACATTACTATTTAAAACCATGGCTCCACTTCCCACCAACAGTTGTCGAATCCTTTATATGAAGAAATCTTTGTTTTGTTTTTTAATTATGATTTTGGAGTCTCTTAAACTCATAACCACCTGTCTTATGGGTAATCAAAATCAGGTAACGTTACAAAATAGAACAAAGGGATCAGTAAGAAGTGATAAGGAGGTTCTACAATTCCTTTATAAAGTATCTAGAAAGATTTCTCAAGTTATATAGACATACAGGATATATTTTGATCAGTTGGCGAACATATCTCATGGAGAAAGCAATCTGTAGGTTTTTTGTGACACTTCAGGGTGACAAGCAAGGATACTCACAGGCTGGCAAGCCTTCCTCTGCTCTGTCTGTGCGGGATCCTCTGCACCCATGCAAGCGCCCACCACCCTTGAGACACACAATCTCTTTTCCACCTCTGAGTGTGGACGTGGAGTTGAGCTGCCTTTTCTACTTCTATCACACTTGACTGCTGTCAGGTGTCTTGGCTGTCTCCTGAGGCTTCCCCTGGCACCCCCCTGGCAGAACTGAGGCCCCTTCCTCTGAGGGCTCTGCATGTACTGATTTGCGTCCACTGTCCACTGCAGGCCTCGCCAATCCATCCTGCTGCTGAGCTCATCTCTCCCCTGATCTACAAGAGGGCCTGGCCAACATCTCCCGACTCATTCAGGGAACACGGGACATGTGGAGTTGGTGTTTTCTGAGTTAATGAACAACATGCTAGCTTTTTAAAGCATATGGAAAAATCTTAAAGTATGTCACACTCCAACAGTAACTTTTTAGTATTTATCAGGGGGTTGGCAGGTGAGATTTGCTGTAGGATGTTTTAGTTCAATTTCCCGTTGCACGATTTTTTTCACCTTATATATTCTAATAAATCTTTGATAAAATTAGACTCCTATGGGTTAAAGGATACGACAGCAATCACAGGGTCTTGTATATTGAGGGCATGTGGTTTTGAGCAGACACTAGGACAGAGGGAGAGAAACCCAGAGTGAGTGAGCTCTGTGTCACCTGACCACTCAGAGAAATGCTTCACCTTATCATGGCCGGGTTTTCCCTTCTCTAAAACAGAGGTACACACACACACACACACACACACACACACACACACACGGAAAATGTAGAAAATACAAATTATATATATTAAAATATATTTCATATATATGAAATTTTTAAGGATAAAAATGATCACAGGATTGCCATAAGAATTACTATAGAATGTATATAAAACACTTTGAAAATTAACAGTATCATTAAATATTTATTGAATAAATGAATAAAGCTATTCATTTGGATTTGGGCAGAAGAGAAAGATCAATCAAAAGCAGTCTCTCCTTCTGGGCACATTCAATCATGACTGTTAATTTTTTTTTAATTTTTTTAATTTATTTATGATAGTCACACAGAGAGAGAGAGAGAGAGAGGCAGAGACACAGGCAGAAGGAGAAGCAGGCTCCATGCACTGGGAGCCCGATGTGGGATTCGATCCCGGGTCTCCAGGATCGCGCCCTGGGCCAAAGGCAGGCGCCAAACCGCTGCGCCACCCAGGGATCCCATGACTGTTAATTTTTAAAGGTGATCTAGTCATTGTTTTCTGGAGGATTGTGGCTAAAACAAAACAAAAAACTAAGCTTTTTGCCAAAGCTCTTTGATTCACATAGCCAGATAGATTACTTTCCTTGTGGATAATGGTTCATACTAGATGCACTCTTTCTTAGAAAAGCCTTATTTTCAACGGGAAGGGGAAGCACATCTTCCCAGCCCTTCTCTAGTCCACTGAAATACAAGTGTTACTGATCCCTTCTTCACTTTCATGGAAGTGCTTGGTAGATGTGCTATAAAGCTATAATTATTCTTGAGGCAAGATGAGAGGTACCCAGGCTTTGGCAAGGTGTGGTAAATCTGGCAGGGAAGTTCAATTTCCCTAACATTGTTTCCAGTCCAGGAAATGTCTCAGGTGGCTTGGTATGGGTAAGCTGCTGCCAGTTTTTCGGGCATGGGCTTGCTTCTCTTGGAATGACATCATTTGACTGAATTCTTTACTCTGCTTGCCCCACAGAAGCCTCTGCATTCAATTGGTCTCCATTTTTCACCAAGGCCTCATGTGATCCCCAGGCTGGCTGTGTCTCCAAAAGCCTAATATGGAAGGCTCAATTCATGGGATGAACCTACCTGACTATTAAAATAGCAAAAGCATTTACTAAGGTATACTTAAAAACCATTATACGACGGGAAGACTTTCTGCTTATAGCATCATTTTTGCCTAGAACGGCCATGACTGCAGCCTTATGTCAACCTAACTCACACAATACGTAAGTACAATATTAAATTTGTTTATCCCAAAGTCTAAGAAATGGGATTGCTGAAAATCAAATATAAACTTTATAAATGCTCTTTTTAAACTATGTAAATTTTTCTCTACCTTGAGCTAACCAGAAGATAAACTGACCAGGTGGAACCTGTGATTTTTTTCCAAGCTAAACTTTCTGCCACCATAGCTCAGGGGGTTACACCAATTCATTAAGTCTCCTGTTTCCCAAATTACAGTATACCCAAAGGGTATGATGTCCTGAAATATAAATTAGCATAGAAAATTCCAAAAAGTTTGCAGGAAAGTCTTTTACTTATGCTACATGGCCCATTAATGGCAAACCTTACTGCCTTTAGAATTCCTTTCTGGCAAAGCCCCAGTAGTCATGCTTAGAAGCTAGAGCAAGGTCAGATGATGGTATAGATTTCCCTGGTTTTTGAATACTATGATATATACACAGCCACACATTTGTTTCAACAGCTCTGTCATTATTTTGGGGGTAATTGGCACTTGTGAAGCTCTGACATGGTTTTACTGATCATGCTCAGGCTTATGAACTAGAACGTGACATTTACTGGTGTCTAAGGTACATCCTTCTCCTTCTCTAAGACAACGGAATAGCAGCATCCCATAAAGTCATCAACTTCTTAGGTGTTTTAACCAAACATTCCATGAGATCATGAGGAGAAAATGAAGAAGAAAGACGCAGAATTGGACAGGAATGCCTTTTGTTTCTCGTGTCCTACATGGCATAGGGACAGTAAAGCTCAGGATACTAAAGCACATCTCATCTAGTCTCTTTGTTTCGTGAGAGGCCAGCAGAGACCCAGGGGCAACTGGGGTAGTCTGGGAAAAGACAGCACATCAGAAGACAGACTTGGGATGACAGTCATTTCCTCAACTAGTTCAGAAAATAAAAGAAGGTGGCATGAAAACAATAGGGCTGCAAGTCATGGACACGTTTCTAAACTTTACTATATCATTAACTTAAGATGCAGATCTTGGGTGGTCAAGGAGAACACCAGGTCTATGTATGTCAATCTTGCCATAATATGATGCACAGGTTCAGTCAGATCCTGTGGTTTCCTAATACTTTAACCTTCAATCTGACTACCAAGAGCTAGAATGCCATATTTTTTCTGATTCATAATTTTAGTTGGCTTCTTGCCAACAAGTGATTTTTCTTTAAAGAAGCTGTAGAAGAGATATAGTATTTGAAGCCAGATCTAAAGCAGCGATGAAAGGATGAGCTGATTAGCTCAAAGTTAGAAGAGAATCCATAAAAGCGATTATGTAAGAGAGAGAATTATACTCAAATTTCAGAGCCTAGCCAACTGTCTCGCCAAACTTTGTTTCAAGATATTCACTCTTCTTATTCTTTGCTAAATCTCCTAAATAACCAAATATTAACAATGTACTGTATTACTGTGAATGCTAATTATTTTGCTTAAAGCACAGTAAACCAGTAATTGTACTACACTATGAAATCATTCATTATCAATGTAATTCTGAAATATGACCTAATTATAGATGTAAGTAGAACATTACAGTAAAATGAAACAACTGGAGCCATAGTTAACACTGAGTAAATATTTAAAAGTCCGATTTGATAAACCTTCGGTTTCATGATCAGGTTTGCATTTGGCTTAATAAGTAGACAAAATCAAAATGCTAAGGTTAGAAAGAATAAACACTAGGTAGGTGGAGCTCTAAGCAGAGCTGTGGAAGTCACAGGGAGCCTGCTTGGGAGCTCCTGACATTACAGGGACACAGAAGGGATAGTCACAAAGCAGCCAGAATGCCTGGTCTACACTGACTGCAGGTCAATGGCTGAGTGGGTCTACTCAACACCACTGTTACATTTTCTCTTCAGCTGCTGGCCAGGGCAGGTGGCCAACCTGCAGAGAGTGCCATTGTGTGGTTCCCTTGGTAACCATCCAGATTCGTCCACTGGGATTCCTTTCCCAAGTAAACTGGTCTTAAGGATTTTAAACATTCAGCATTCATCCTTAAAAACTTTCCTCCTGAACTTGTAATCAGTGTTCTTAATTTGACTTTGCCAGATTTGCCATCTGTGCTTCAGCTTTCGGAAAATTCTGCTGTTGCCCACAGTGCACATTTTCAAGTGGTAATATCACCCTGCATCTTGGGATGCTCGGTGTGCTGAAAAGAAAAACAGTCGAGAGGCAGGAGATGCAAGTCCTGTTATAACTGCACCTTTGGAAAGTCAACCAATTATACAATTTATCCTTTTTAATCTGTAGAGTAGAGAGAAGGACATCTGCCCTACCCAGCTCTACTAGTGGGATGTGGCAAAAGTCCTGGTATTTTTAAATGAATGAGAATTTGGCCCTTAGAGACAGCAATGGATTTCAGAAGTCTCAATCTTGATATGCTTGCGATGGGCCTGGATTTAGGCTTTTCTCAATCTCTCAATATAAAATAATTCCAAGTAACCTCCTCAAGTGGCACTGCCAGACTTTATCGTTCATTTTGTCCCCTGTAGCAGGGAAGTCAATCTCAGAAAAGGTCTGGCAGCTTTGTGCGCTTGGTGGTTTCACTGAGCATCTACCATCTTGTTGAAGAGTTCTGGAAAAGGAAGATGCACTAACATTAAACAGTATAGTTCTGTGTGGACAGTATGTGCTCCAGCATTCTGCGACACAGCACAATGAGGTGCTATGTGAGAAAATTATGGAGCACATGTGGATTCACTTTATTAATAAGTGCCTAAAATAGATTTTTTTTAAAAATCCACATATCACCTTCCATATAAATGCATCCATTTATAGTAACGAAGGCAAGTAGGAAATGAGACTTTACCAAGAAAAACTACAAATTTTTCCAACTCCAGTTCTGAGTCAGTTCATTTGTGGTTTTACTGGGATATGCTTTACTTTAATGTTCTGTTACTGGGCAGATTTGGCAGACTACAGCTTCATCAAATGACAGGATCCTTACCCCACCTTCAAATGCTGAGAGTGAAATTTTCTCACTGTCCATTCTCTTCTGGAACAGAGTCATCTTCTCCCAAGGCTTTTATCAATCACTGTCCCCACTTTGATCTCCCCAAATGTTAGATCTAGGTATCTCATTGCCTCCTGGACACCTCCACATGGTATGTTCAAACCAAACTTGCCCTGCCTCCAGAGATGTCCCACTTCTCGTCCCTTCCTCTCTAAATGGCAGCCCTGTCTAGCCACTGCCTGGCAGGAGCCTGGGAATAATCCTTGGTGCATCCCACTCTCTTAGCTTTCACCTGGCATCAATACCAAGTGCAGTCAATTCTGTCTTCTAACCATACCGGATCCAATTACTTCTATCACTTGCTTTACCATTAACTTAGCTCATACCACCAATATCTATCTATCTATCTCATGTATTATTCTAACCATTGCAATTGGTCTTCCTGTTTCCCAGCTAACTACCTTTAGTGTGCCCTAGCGGTGTCCTAACCACCCAGCAGTGATCAGAAGTAGAAGGCATCTTTGTTGCCCTCAAGAAAGGCATAATCTGGTACGAATGAGGTTTGATTTAGGTAGCCACTGGAGAGTAGTACAAAAAAAGAAACAGAGAAAAAGCATACCATTAAGCGTTCTTTCAGAGTCTAAAACTCTTGTGTTAATGTTGAGAGAGATGAGATTAACTCAGTGAAATAATCAGGAATAAACTGGTATATAAGTTCTGTTCTAGAAACTTTGAGTGTCCACGCATTTCAGAGTAGAGTGAGATTAATGTGATGATTAGGATGGGAAATTTTAAAGGAGATTTCTGGGTAAGTGCATAGGAGCTTTATTATAGCAGCCACTCAACAACACTAACACTAACCACAAATGATGAGGTGTGCGACTCTGTTCCATGGAAGTGACAAATAAAGAAGAGACAGTCCTTCTCCTTATGATTACAGAATTCTGAAGTCCAATACACCATGGATATAGAGTCAGAATTCGACCTTGGGCAGATCCCGAGTGTACATTTCTCCAGTCAAATTCAAATTCAGGATCCTCCTCTCCAGGTGTCTGTTTCACACCTTCCTCTGTCCTCAGACTTCCCTCAAATGCTCCCTCGTCTGGCCCTCAGCTGATGCTTCCTGTTTCACTGAGAAATCAGAAACACGTAGAGAAGCACCCCAGCTCCCCCTGCCACTTCTGTCCACGCCCCCCGTCCTGGCTGGCAGATTCGGTCTTCCCCAGCGCAAGGGCAGCATCGTCTCCGTGCCCCCTGCCAAGGCCCAGGACTCTGCTGGTGCACCAGATCCCACTGGCCTTTGGATAGACAAGGTCAAGGCCTTCATCTCCTCGGTTACTTGCTGGGGTATTTACAGTGACCAAGGAAGATGGCACATTCTCAAACATTCGGCATTACAAAACAAAACAGTTTGCAGGGAGAAACAATAGGACAAGTACTTCTGGACTCATGTGGTTGACTTTGAGCCACTCTTCTGCTGTATTTCTGTCTCACCGACCTGCAACCCTCACCTTGGCATTCCTTGTCCTCATTCCTGGCTTTCCTTCCCCCATAACATATAACTCCACCAGAAGCACTGGTTGTTTAGTTTATTTGTTTATGGTTTGTCTCCTAACCACTGCAATATAAGCTTCACAAGGGCAGGGATTTTTCCATATTTGTCCACTGCTTTCTTCCCAGAATCTAGCCAGTACCCAGGGTACTTGCTCAACAATACGTGAATTAGATTTCCGTCCTGCCATTTCTGATCTGTGTGACTACAGGCAAATGATCCTCTTAAAGTCTTTCACCATTTTGAAAATGCTGTTGGTGGGATTGTGGTAGGGATTCAATGACAATGTGTGTTTAACATTTTAGGAGCACCTGGGTGGCTCAGTAAGTTAAGTATGGCCTGCCTTCACTCAGGTCATGATCCCAGGGTCCTGGGATAGAGCCCTCCCTGGTGTCAGGCTCCCTCCTAGCCCCAAAGTCTGTTAATCCCCCTCCCTCTGCCCCTCCCCCCCCATCCCCACCATCTGTGCTTGGAGTACACAATCTAATGAATAAATTAAGAAGCCTTTTTTTTTAAAAAAAAATAACATTTGGGGCACAAGCGTAGCTCAGTACTTGAATGCCTGCCTTTGGCTCAGGTCACGATCCTGGGGTCCTGGGATCAAGTCCCACATCAGGCTTCCTACAGGGAGCCTGCTTCTCCCTCTGCCTGTGTCTCTGCCTCTCTGTGTCTCTCATGAATAAATAAAATCTTAAAAAATAATAATAATAATCATACATTAGCATTCAAGTTTATCTAATCCCAAACAGGTAGTTGTTTGGGAATTTAGTGGACTGGCTTCAAGATGAAAAGTAAAAGTTCAATAAATATGCTTTCCTCCTATTATTAAAGACCCCATATGAAAATCTAACCCTGACTTTAACAATAATGAACAGATAAGTAGGCAGTGCTGATGTCTAGATCTAGGTTCTCAGATAAAAATTATGTTTAGTAAGAAAATAACGTGAACCAACAGGCAGTTGGCACTGACTGGCCATTCAAAATAGATCCCACAGCTGACAAGTGGGCCTCGCTTCTGCCCTCTTACCCAGGTCCTCTTCACTTTCTTCTCTTCCCCCTCTGTTACAAAGCCAGCTTCTGCTGGGATTCCCTCTCCCCAAAGCTCTGTAGCTCCAGGGTGGGGTCTCTGTTAGCATTAAGGGGAGTATGAAAGGAAATGTACCTCTCTGTACCTTTATTTTCCCTTCAGGGTTTAAATGGAAAAAGAAAAGGTGGGGCCCTTTATCCATTGTTGCTGGGATTAAAAACCTTAAAAAAAAAGAAATCAAGCTGGAGCTTTGAGTGCATTTTCCCACAAAAACCATGTTATATATAGTGGCTCGGTTCTATGGTACTATTAATAAAGTAGAACATTTCAGTTGTGATTTCTGGGCTGTCCTGGGAACCTACCCACAAAGTGGGACATAATTTCAATGCAAAAGTATGTTCAGAGTTCCCAGCAACCAATTTACATATCCACATTCAGAATCTAACCTATCTGAAAGGTAAGGGCCGCTAATTCTCAGTAAGGTTGACGATTTCAGAAAGATATCACAAATGTCACAAAGAATAGGGGCAAGCCGAAGACTATGGTGCTAAGTGGCATACCTGATCTCATCCTCTAATACCAGGAAATGTGTCGGGTTTAGCTCAGAGAATTCTGTGAGAATGAAGGGTGGTAAAAGAATGTAACACATCCAGCAGAGCCTGGTTGGTGCTAGCTATTTAACAAAGGTTAGTTCTCTCCACTCCTGTTGGTGAAACTTCAGTGTCTATTCCTTTTGCTTGGTTTTGTGTGTCTTCCTATGAATCTATTTTTAACACTTCCATAGGGAGAAAAAAAAAAACGCAACGTTTTGCCAATAGAAACCAGAAAATGGTTATTTGCTCATTTCTTCTGGCTGACACACCTTGTCTGCGAATGGCAGCTTCTCCCTGAGGAGGAAATCTTTTCCATCCAATAAGCCTTTACACCTTCCAAAAGTCCATGCCAAACTGCGAAAATCACCATTTTAGCTTACCATAGTGGTGAAGCTTTGGCAGTTGGGCCAATGCACATTCAGTGGGAGACTGTGGACAGACGTTAACTAACCATCCCACATTTTCGGTTTGTTTCCTTATAGTCCTTGTCCAAAATATACACGTAAGAGAGGCTTGCCTAACTGGGAAGGCTCACATTACATATCACAGTTAACCCTAACGCACATAACCAATAAGACAGCCTTACTGCTTGGGAAGAAGTCCATGCTTTCAGTAGTCAATAGGGTTGGACAGAGAGCTGTACATGCCATTCATTTCAGAATGCTTTTCCTCCTTCCCTGACCCCTCGGGCCCTCCTTACTTCCATCTTATCTCCAGGCCTTTCCTGAGAGAATGAGCTTCTCTGCTCCCTAGTCATCAAATCTCCTTGGATGAAATCTTTCTCATCTACCACCTCCAAACAATTATTTTCCCTTGACAAAATATAAGACAAAACTTTCCCATTAAAATATAAAATAAAATCTTTTGAATTAGTGCAGCCTCACAGGGATTTTCTAGAGCCAAAAACCTGGGACACAGAACTAGCCAATTTTATCTCTGTATGATCCCAGACAAAATTCCTATCTTGCCTACACCTTCCTTTAAAATCTGGTAGAGCTCCATTTTTTGTTCAGTGTCTCAAAAGAATATTATTAAGATGACCCAAATGTTTAATGTGTTGGGAACACTTTCGAAGAGGTTAGTGCTCTTTTAACATATCTTTAATTTTTAAAGCGTAAATTTAGCGCCTACCCCGTCCCCTGCCCCCCCATCTCCTTGAAGAAAATTATTTTGCAACAGGGCAGCCCCGTTAGTGCAGCGGTTTGGCACCGCCTGCAGCCCAGGGCGTGATCCTGGAGACCCTGGATCGAGTCCCACGTCCGGCTCCCTGCATGGAGCCTGCTTCTCCCTCTGCCTGTGTCTCTGCCCCTCTCTTCTCTCTCTGTCTCTATGAATAAATAAATAAAATCTTTAAAAAAAAAAAGAAAATTATTTTGCAACATACTGCATAGTAGGCAATTTTGGAAGCACAGTGAACTCTGGTTACCCAATGTTTACCTGGATCTTCAGAAATAAATGCTGAAAAAGTACAATACTTTTGGGTGCAAAATTATTTGTGAAATATACACAGAAGGGAAGACCGCATCTAATACATTTTTACAGTTCCCAACGACCATGAAAAAAATGCGGAAAGTGGGAGTAACAATCAAACAATTGTTTGAACGAATTAATAACTTCCTCTTAAAATAATGTCTTTAGCACCTTAAGCAGTATGGACTCCTTGATAATTTCCAGGAAATACTTTTTATTTCAGTAATACATAGTTGTTTCAAATATAGTACAGTGTAAGAATTACTATAGTCTAGGGAAATTATATTTGGAGGGATAAAAAGCAACTATTATCAAAGTAGTACAAACCCTACAGCTCTTCTACAGAGATGACAATACTTTAAAATATTTAAGATCAACCCCAATGCAATGTGGTAAATGGCACTCAATTTTCAGTCAGTTATCTTATAAAGTTTTAAAGTCAGCTAAAAACTAGAGCCTAAAAGGACATCCTGAAGCATACCAGGGCTAGTCTAACTAGGTCATTTATCTATTCTTTACTTAGTCAATGTCCTCACCTGGGACAGATTGGACACGAAGTCACTAAACCATATAAAGCAGGAGATCTACTTTACCATTCCTGCAGTTAAAATTATGATACATGGATTCCAACTGTCCACCCAAATAAAGGTATGTTACTATCAACCATCTACCCATGCTCTTCACTCAGATCACCAATTTTTCTCACAGCTGAAGAGATGGTTAGAATGTTGGTATGTTTTGTTATTTGTTGTACTTGCCTAGTTTCTTTTTAAGTTGAAAGCTATTTATTTATTTGTTTGTTTATTTATTTATGAGAGAGAGAGAGAGACACACAGGAGGAGGGAGAACAGGCTCCATGCAGGGAGCCCCACGCGGTACTCAATCCCGGGACTCCAGGATCACACCCTGGACCAAAGGCAGGCGCTAAACCGCTGAGCCACCCGGGGATCCCCCTAGTTTCTTATTAATGTATGTGGTATGGACACTGGGCAACCCACCTCACTCCTTATTCTAATGACAAAAAATAAAAATATCAAATAAATCTTATTTCATATACAATAGAATAAAAAATAAAGCTTAGGAGTTTGTTGAAATATCTGTTGATTGTATAATTTGTGCCAACTCATCATACATTTATTGTTAAAGCTACAATAAGGCAATCACTCTAGGGCACAAGGGCGCATAGAGTTCATACTGTCTCCTTTATCGGTCGATATCAACAAACCCCTTTATCACTAAATCAAAGTCGGCCAGGTCCTGAAAATAATAACCTCTTTCCTGGAGGACGTAAAAGTAGAGTAGAAAAGCTCACGCCTTTAAATTGTGGGCTCCAGAAGCAAAGCATCCCCGCCATCCGCGGACAGTTAGTTGTTGCTACAGTTCTGGCAGGAGCCTTCAAAACACCACCAGGAAAGCGTCCTCCACGGGGAAACTGGGCCGTTTCCAAAGCCGGTTAGACCCCTGCTGCGCCTGGGGGGAGGGGCGGGGCCGGTGGCTTGTCGGAGGCTGGTCCTCCGCAGCGTCTCCTTTCTCGCCGGACGCTCGGGCCCCTCCGCTTCTGCCTTTCGCCCGGTACCGGTGCCGTGGGACTGCGGATCACAGCGCAGCTCCCGCGGGTGCGGGGCGCGCACCCCCACGCGCCCCCGCAGCTGGGCTCTGCGGGTGCAGGGTGCAGGCCCACTGCGGGCACGACCCGCTCGGCCGGCGGAGGGATGCCCGGCGCCGCCGCGTCCCCAGCCGGGGCGCTCGCCACCCGGCCTCTGAAGCCCTTCCCGAGCCGGACGGACCCCCCCGGGTGGTCAGCGAGGCGCACGGGGGCAGCCCCCTGCACGCGGCGTGGGCCCGCACTGCAGGCTTCTGAAGCCGCGGGCCGCCGGCGGCCGTCCCCAGAGCCCTTTGGGCCGCGTGCAGGCCATCACAGCCGTACCCCGCCGCACCAGCACGCCAGCCCGACCGCACCCCCGCGGCGAAGCCCCCAAGTGACAAGCACGTCTGAACGGCGCCCGGGGGGGGGGGGGGGGGGAGGGAGGCTGAATTCTCCCAAGGAAGGGAGGATGCGCTTGGGGAGAGGCCAGCGCGCAGACCTCGGACCCGTGCACCCCCCAACCCCCGCCGGCCGCCGGGGAATGAGGTCATCCCCTCAGCCCCTCGGTCCACGCCAGCCTCCTCTTCTCTGCCCTTCCTCCACAGGTTCGCCACCCGCGGGACGGCGGCCACGAGCGAGGGAGGCACGGCCAGGAAAGTTTATCAGAGGCAAGGGCCACCCCTGGCAGCAAACACCTCCAGTCCCAACCCCGACCAGGGGAAGCAAACTCCCAACTCTGTTCTCAGCGGCTCCTGCTCTGATCAGACAAGGGGGGGGGGGGGGCTCTGCGAAAGGATCCCGTCCTCGCCCCCCCCAAACTGCATTTGGAAGCTGTTCGGCCTCCCAGCTCCCACCCCCATCCTCCCGCCCCCAGTTCTGCCTCCCTGCTCCCCACCCCCTCATCCTCCTCTAGAGCCCCCCCAGCTCGGCCTCCCCTCCCCACCCCCATCCTCCTCTAGAGCCTTCCCGCCCCCAGCTCGCCCCCCACCCCACACCCTCTGCTCCCCCTAATTCATACATTCCCACCAGCCAGGGGCCGAGCCCTCTGCGCCTGGCGCCTACCTCGGGTCTCGGGGCCGCGCCCCCGCTGCTCCATGACCCCCAGTCCTGCGGGCTCAGCGCCGCGGCCACAGGCAGGTGCCGGCTATATACCCGCGCCCGCTCCGTGACTCAGTGAGTCTGAACCTTCTGTCCGCCTCCTTCAAAATAAGAGTCCCGGAGGAGGCGGGGCTCGAGCCTGCAGCGGCCCCAGGTCAGCGCAGGCTCGCGCCCCTCCCTCCAGCCGCGCTCCGCCCTCTGCATCTTTGGGCGCCCTTTCCTGGAGCAGCACACACCAACCGGCTTCCTCGAAACTTTTAGGAAGAACTGATTGATGATGGGAAAGATTGTAACTTTTCTGTCTAGGCCACTGGAGACGTTGGTTGCAAGTCAGGATGACTTCCCTCCAGTGTTTGGTTGTGTTTTTTTCCTTTATAGACGAAAATGTCCAGTGGCTCTGATTCCAGGGCAACATTCTTGGGGCCTGGGATGGTAACGCCGCCGCCACCCCCCCCAGCCCACCCCCCCCACCCCGCCCTGAAACCGCAGGGCTGAGGCTTGGGTGGGGAAGGGTCCAGTACCTGCCGGCTACTCACTTTTAACTCGGTGCTGCGGGTTTGCAGGCACCTGCGGATCGAACAGCAGTTAAATGAGAAAGCGTGGTACACTCCTTTGTTAAAGTAAGAGGATAATTTCTAGATTCACATTAATTAGCTTACTCTGTTCTGAGTATCAACGGGTAGCTAAATTTAGGAACCCTCAGGGTAAGAAGTGTAACTCATTCTCATTTAGCAGTATGTTAGGAACGCGGTTCCCATCCTTTTTCTTCTGTCATAAACTACAAGAGGCCTGAGTCACTTGTTTCCAACCTACTACATGGGGATGTCTGTAGAGGGTTTTAAAGTAGGATATGGACGTATTGATTCCTAACTTAATTTCCTCTGTAAAATCTGTGATTTACTGTGGGTCTAATCCTAAAGCCAGAGCAGCAATGTTTCCTTGCACCAGCTCAGCTGGTTCTGTGCTTAACCCTCCAGTAGTTAGGTTAGCACAGGATCACAGGTATTTATTTCTTCCTGTTACTTCTACCAGAGTGTACGCTCCTTGACCACTGAGACCAAATTTTTTCACACACAATAAACTGTCAAAGGAATGAATGAATGTTAATACCTGACACTTACTGAACATCTGTCATGCCAAGGCCCTTCCCAGTTAAATGCCAGTGATACCAACTAGATTTGAATAATCAGTGGGCCACATGTTTAAATTATCTAGTAATTTCATCTCTGCCTTCATTAATATTGAACAATAGGGTTTCTAGGTTCACAGCCATGAGCCAGATACTCTACTTCTCTCTCTGAAATATCTTTATTTGTAAATTTAAAATGTCTGTAAAAGATTCAAATAAACCAAAAATGAATGTTTCCCTGTAACTCTACCAGAGATAAACATTGTTAACAGCCTACAGCCTTCGCTTCCAGACTTTTGTGTGTGTATTTAAACACATAATAAAACAGAGATTAGATCAGCATTTACATATGATTCTGTAACCTTTTTTTTAACCTACAATATACGGTAGTCATCTTTCTAGGTATAACATAAGGCACTATACCATATTTTCAATTTTTGAGAGGACAAGCAGATAAAAAAAACCCTCAGTATTTCACTGTTTGCCTGCCTCCTTTTGACTTTTTAGTTTGCTCATCCCCATGTCAAATGGCCATTAGAGTGGCAGCAATGACATCACTTGGCGCATCATTGGGTTTTCTTGCAGGCTACAGTGTGACGATGAAGAAAGAATTCTAAAATGAGAGTTAGGATTTAGGAATCTGTGCTATTAACTGCGGAACTCGGGAATTTCCTTATTTCCACAACAATGGGACTGATTTGATAATTTTAAAGGTTCAGTTCTTAGATTTTGTAATTTTATTATTTCGGAGTCCATTCTCAACATGAACACAGAAGGAATAAATTAGATAAGCATGAGTTACTACCACTGTACATGTTTACCCACCATGGGAGGGTGCGTAGGGTGGAAGAGATGGGTTGATTATCTACAAGAAATCATCCAATTCCTTCACTCTCAAGAGGCACCAAAGGAAGGATGACCCCTTAGATCTGCCATCTCTGACTTATTCTTTCTATAGGAGACCAGAAAGCAACATTTTCATTTCTCAGAGCGCAGATCCAGGAGGATTTAAGGAACTGGTACAAAACACTGAATATTTTAATGCTTTCAGCTTTTAAAGTTTTTTATATATGAAGTATGGGAGGTGTAGATACATCTTAGCTATCGCTTTGGCAAGTTCCAAAATTGTGAAAACTATTATCAGTAGAAGCACTGATAGGAATTTCTGCCAAGCCTGTTAAAGAACACTTCATCCTCTCGTGCTTTACTGAGTATTCTGATCAACAACCTTCTCTTTATATATTTTTTTCTTTGTTCTCCTTAGCTGAAACTTAGAGGTCTATGGTTTTAAAGGAAGATGAAAGGAGTAGAGAACAAATATGCAATCAACTTTTACTTGACCAGGGGCTGCACTCTTGGGATTCCCCATCTGGTCTCCCTTAGAGTGTTTGCCATTTAGGACTTAAAGTGTTCTGTTTCAGGACTTTTGACTCTAGCTTCCTTTTAGCATGCTTGGGCTCCTGGACCTATGGCTTCAAATGTGCAAATTTAATTGGATATGAAATAGTTTCCTCAAGGGTTTGGCTGTTTGGGGAGAAACGTGGATGGGTGAAGGTAATCCTTCAAACCATTCCTTTACATATTCTTTTCATAGTCTCTCTCACAAATAAAAAAGGTGAAACATCGGTGGTTAAAACTATAAAGAACAAAAGACAACTGAAAATAAATAATGTTCACTGAGCAAACAAGATATTGGCAGTGAAACTAAATCATAGAGATACAGAGATATAACTGCTAACATGTTCCACATGGCACTTATCTCACATATACTCAGCATAGGGAACAATAGTTTATAAATGGATAGTATTAGCAAAGCAATATCCTCTCACCAAATGTCTATTCAAAAAACTACCATCACAACTCTACATAGTTCAGCCATGCTTGTCTAACACATAAATTAAGGCCAAAATCTGTATTTGTGTTCCTTTTATTTATGTGTAGCAATAAAAGAATGTTGGTATATCTTCAGGCATTTCTGCTTCAATTAATATTTTAATGAAAATCACCAAAACTTAAGATTTTCTTAACTCTTGGCTTTGGGGTTGGCACATTTTCTATAAGGCAGCTTTTGTTATATATTGTCCCAGAGTGATCAATGGTGTGAACAATATGCTCTGATATCAATGCAGCCTAAGTTCTGATATCAATTCATTCATAATAATGAATTTCCATTCATTTATGGTACTTTGATAGGATTTTTAAAAATGTGTTGGTGTAGCTCTTGCTATATTTTTAAAAGGTATACATACAATTTGGTGGAATGGACTATTTTTTCTCTTATAGATACTACTTTTGCAAGGGTTCTCAACCCTATTCAGCCAACAAGAACAAGACCAGGAAAATAGAGCAATTACAGATTTTATCTGATACTGGTTCCAATTAATATTATTGGGAAAATATTTCTGAGAGTAGAATGCTTGAGATTAACTTTTATTCTATTAATTTTAAAATGAGCACCTTAAAAAAATATTGGACCACTTTGAATATGGACCCTTTCTGATTAATTGCAGCATTTTCTATGTAGTATTTATTTCCATATCAACTGCCAAATTATTTTAACAAAAGTAAGAAATATTTAAAAATGAAAATGTGTGTCTTCTCAAGAGGCTAAACACTGCATTATTTGATCATGAATGCAGACTATTAGAGGAGGAGGTACAGGGCAAGCCTCCAAGGACAATTCATAGTTTCAACATAAAAACAAATTAATGTATTCCACTGGCCAAGATAACTTTCTCGCTCCTTGGTTTGTACATAACTTTTTATTAAGAGCAAGGAGAGAGGATAAGGGAGACAGAAACAGGACTCGCTGTACTTGTGTTAAATATGACTAGAACCCAATGGACGTAAAATAGCACGTGAGAGGGAACATGACAACCAGAGGGTCTGCAGTTGTGGAATGTAAGAAAAGATCACGAAATTACAAACAAAAGAACAGATCATGATTGTGAGAGCAAAGTAAGCCTTGAGCCTCCATGCAAACTCCAGAGGAATCACAGAATCAGAGCTAGCAAGGGCCTTGAAGAGATCAGCTAGTAGAAGGGCATCCCAGACTGGGGTCAAAGGCTGTCACCATGACCTTAAACTCATAAAGCTTGTTTTCTCATCTGTAAAATGGAGGTTAAGGTACTGACTCTGGATCACTGCTGAGAAGATGAAGTGAGAGACTGCCTGTAGGATGTGGTGCTTGATATGGGGAAGGTGGAGGCTGGTTTTCTTACCGTTTTAATGTGTACATTTATAAACCTTATGGTATCTCAGGAATGTATTTTACACAATACAGTACTTAGGAAAAGAGTGAAAAATAATCTGAACTTTACTTTGTGCTGACACTATGCCAATTACTTCACCTTTATTCTCACATTTTATCTTCCTAGACAACCCATGGGGAAGTATGGTCGTTACTGCCATGCGCCTCCTTATGGAGGAGGAAGATGGGCCCAGAGAAGTTAGGTAACTTATCCAAGGACACAGGAGGTAAGTGGAGGAACAATGAAATAAATTGTTAGCTCCAGAACCCAAACTCCAGAGAATATAAATTTGGAATGAAAAATATATTTATGGTAAGTCCATTAACAATCTAAGGATGCTAAGATATCCACCAATAAATCAGTAATTTATTATTGCAAAGTTTTATTCTACACAGTGTCCGTTTGACCTGAAATAGTTAAGGCAGTTTCTAAACGTCCTGCTTCATCCACAGAAGAATCTGACTCATTATTGAGTATCCTTTTCCAAATCAAATGAGTTATGCTGGCTCTGATGGAATCATCCACAGATTCCACGTGGATTACTGAAAAGGCATAGATAAAAGGAGGAATTTGCTTTCTATGTGACTCTCCTAAGTAAATGGGGAAATACTTTTATCAGTTGACTGGTTAGTTTAACTTCATCCTGCATAAGAAAAACCTCAAGCTACATCTTACAAACATATTGACTGATAATAAATATGACATCATCAGTTTAGGATTACACATTTTCACATTTTAAATTAATCCCAATGGCAATTCACGAGGTTATGGGTGAGGTGACACAACTTCTTCGGTTGATTCTCTTAATACTATTGCCTCTGGTGACACCAAAATAAGGAATTTTGTGTTGTACTTCATATAGACAGCTCTGGACTCTTCCAAAAAACAGATCAGCCATCGTCCCATTGCTGCGCCCAGAAATACAGGAAGTGAAACTAGCCTGGTAATGGAGCTGCCAGTAGGTTGGCAATGTCTTTCTCTGAATGATGATTTAAATGCAGAGGAAACAGTGGACTCCAACAGGATATAGACAGGAGACCAAGTTCACAAGGAGGAGAGAATTGGGCCTATTTTCCCTAACTCTGAAATCTTCCCTCTACCAAATCTTTTACATCCTAAATTTGAGCATCTATTCCCTTGAATTAATAAACTAATCCTCTGGTTCAAATTAATAGGATTATGTTCTCTAAAGTACTTAATTTTTCTCATTAGGGAAATACACGGGGATTTGCTTGGGTGCAGCAATGAAAAGTCTGCCAGTGGAGATAACCACCGACTAAGAGAATTGTGGGGATTATTTTATGGTATATATCTTTGACACAATAAACTGTGCAAGCTGAGACTCTTGTATGGAAAGGGAATGAGACAATATTCTGATTAAATTTTCTTTTAAAATAACTAAATAGATGCATTGCACAATGGAAAATTGCCTGAATGTAGATCTTAAAACTCTTAAGAGGAAATATTTGGTAATAGTAATTAAAATAATTTATCTGATACATAGTTTATATGATTGACAGTTAAAACAACTGACTTAATATTGATACTGCCTGAGATGAGCCCATTAAATAAGTTATACTGTGTCGCCATTGATACAATGAAGTACCAGACTTCAAGAGATAAAAATCAAGATTTTTATGCATGAGTTCATTAGACATAAGAGTTTTATTGTCCCAAAGAATTGAGATCATTATTCTTATATCATCAGTATCATATTTGTCTGTTTTTAGTAACCCTAAGACAAAGTTAACTGATTTTGAGACAACTTGACCACTTGACTGGAAGGATATCAAGTGACTTCTCGAATTAAACTTTGGTTCAATCTGCTATATTCAGAGAAACCAGTGGCCCCTAAATGTTTTCAAATGGCCATACCTTTCATTATATGTAATGAATTTTAAGGAAACATGGCTCATGAATAAAGTTCAAAAAGAGAAAACGGCACTGAGGGAAATGGAGATTAGAGCAACAGTTTTAAAAAGTGTAATTTCTGTGCAAAGTTGACACAGATTCAGAAAGTAAAGTTTTTATTCTTTTTTTTTAAAGATTTTATTTATTTATTCATGAGAGACACAGAGAGAGAGGCAGAGACATGGGCGGAGGGAGAAGCAGGCTCCATGCAGGGAGTCCAATATGGGACCCAATCCCAGGACTCCAGGATCACGCCCTGAGCCAAAGGCAGACACTCAACCGCTGAGCCACCCAGGTGTCCCAGAAAGTAAAGTTTTTAATTCAAGAAAGACAGTAATCATAAAGACTAAATTCGGTCTTGCTTCCTGAAAACCAAACCCTCTGCAAATCATTATCTCAATTTTTAAAAAGCTTCATCAGAGATTAATTTATTAGCAACAGGTATATACATGCTTTTGCACCACGGCTGCATTCAGTTCATTAGCTTATAGGTGGTAACGTTATTCTGTCTTCACTTGTGGGTGGCACGAAGAGAAGCCTGACAGAACTTTGGTGTCATTGTTCCCTTGTTTGTTTGCCCAGTGTATGACACTTAATGAAACCTTGTGTCCCAGCCATGGATAAACTGGTCTGACAAAAATTAGCCTCTCAAGTTGACTCCATTTTGGAGAACAAAGGCACTGTCTTTCAGCATCACAGAGGAATTAATTTTGGGTTCAGTTACCTGTCTCAGAATCATCACAATATGGCCAAAGACCCTACAGGAACAGCCCTAGAGCTTGCTGGCAAGTGGGGGGTGAGGGCACCCATTGGCTTTTTGAGGCTATGTTGTGTCACTTAAGGAGCAAGGGAATGCTGCTCCTTGAACCATCGGTTGCTCAGAGAAAAGCTAGGAAAAGGAGAAGTTAAAAGGGGCTGGCAGGGCAGCCTAGGTGGCTCAGTGGTTTAGCGCTGCCTTTGGCCCAGGGCATGGTCCTGGAGACCCGGGATCCAGTCCCACGTCGGGCTCCTTGCATGGAGCCTGCTTCTCCTTCTGCTTGTGTCTGTGCCCCTCTCTCTCTGTCTCTCATGAATAAATAAAATAAAAAATTGAAAATTAAAGGGGGGATCCCTGGGTGGCTCAGTGGTTTAGCGCCTGCCTTTGGCCCAGGGCGCGATCCTGCAGTCCCTGGATCGAGTCCCGCGTCGGGCTCCTGGCATGGAGCCTGCTTCTCCCTCCTCCTGTGTCTCTACCTCTCTCTATCATAAATAATAAATAAATATTAAAAAATAAAAATAAAAGGGGTTGGCAATGTTCTTTATCACAAGGAAAAAAGTTAAAAAAAAAAAAAAAAAGATGAGGCCCCTGGTGATTTATGCAATGCTCGTGTCCATAATCCTAGGAGGGGCCAATTTATCCACTGGGCACTGTAGGTACAGTGGCTAGTGCCCACAATACTTTTGGCAGCCCAGAAAAAAATTATTTTAAATACTTTCATACTCAAAGGAAAAAATGAATGTAAATATGATGATGATGACTGTATAATAGTGAATCTAGCCTGGATTACATTCATCTCTATACCAATGCAGTTATAAAATATAATTCTAACTTTGTTTAATGGAGAAAGGGTCACAGAAAGGCAAACATGCCTAGGGCCCATTCAGGACATAATGTAGCTCTAACCTTAGGGGGCTGACGTTTGTCTGAACCCTTGACACTCTCTTTTCATGAGATATAAAGACAAACTCTACCACTTAGTCTCTATTCACAGTGTATTCTGTGTGAACCCACATCAGTAGGTGTCACAGGGTTTTAAAAGAACAAAACACAGCCCCACATTCTCAAGCTCCTTTTAATCTAAGCGAGGAGACAAAATCAGCTGTTAACAACAGGTGCTTTGCAGTTGTTCATTCATTTGGACGTTTCTTTTACGAGTTAATTACTCATAACTCCCCTGTGAACAAACTGCACATCTGGGAAAATAAGACTGCCCACTGAACATGAATTACTGGAGCGTAGGTGAAGCACAATAGTTAATTCATTTGGATTCCCTTAGAAGGCTTAACAAAAATCCCTCAAGCACTTAGAAGTTGGACTTGGGTCTGAAGAATGAGTTAGCATCAGCTTGAAGGCTACAACATGGCAGGGTATTATTCCAAGTTAGCGTGCAGCTCCCAATACTTCCCGGGTCACCCACATTCCCATTTATACAGCCATTTTGCCCAGTGCTTCTCTTGAACTGGTGTCATTTAGCCTCCTCTGCAAAATGCTCTACCTTTCACTTTTTAAGTTCCTAAGGAGTTCTTTTTCAAGTTCAACTTGTTCATGGTTACAAAAGAGTTCTTTTGCTACCAAAAAATCTCTGTTATTTGGTAAAAACAATGGCTACACTCAGTTCATTGTTACCACATACTTACTCAGACTTAGTTTTTGAAAACTTATTTTTTCCCCAGCTTCAGTTACCTATGATTGATAAATAATCATATGTACTTAAGGTATACAGCATAGTGATTAAAACAATGTTTAAATTTGAGTTCCATAGCTGACACTCAATGCTCCATTAGTTTCAGGTATACAACATAGTGACTCAAGTTCTTATACATTATGCTGTGCTCACTGCAAGTGTAACTACCATGTGTCATCATACAATGCTGTTAAAATATCACTGACTATATTCCCTATGCTGTACCTTTCATTCCTGTGACATTCATTCCATAACTGGGAGCCTGTATTTCCCACTGTTCTTCACCCATTTTGCCCATCACCCCAACCTCTCTCCCCTCTGGCAACCATCAGTTTGTTCTCTGTATTTATAGGTCTAACTCCACTCTTTGTTTATTCTTTTTTTTTTAGATTTGATGTGTGGTTAAAATCTCATATGGTATTTGTCTTTCTCAGTCTTAGTTCACTTGGCATAATACCCTCGAGGTCCATCCATGTTGTCACAAATGGCACAATCTCATCCTTTTTTATGGCAGCATGATATTCCATCGTGTGTGTGTGTGTGTGTGTGTGTGTGTGTGTGTGTGTGTGTGTGATACTTGGGTTGCTTCTATATCTTGGCTACTATAAATAATATTGTAGTAAACATATAGAAGGGTGCATATATCTTTTTGAATTAGTGTTTTTGTTTTTCTCTGGGTGAATAGCCAGTAGTGGAATTAGTGGATCACATGATATTTCTATTTTTACTTAAAAAAGTGTTTTTAAAGATTTTAAGTTTATTTATTCATGAGAGACACAGAGAGGCAGAGACATAGACAGAGGGAGAAGCAGGTTCCTCACAGGGAGCCCGATGCAGGATTCAATCCCCAGGCCGGGATCACACCCTTAGCCAAAGGCAGATGCTCAACTGCTGAGCCACCCCAGCGTCCCTCTATTTTTACTTTCTGAGGAACCTCCATACTGTTTTCCACAGTGGCTGCACCAATTTACATTTCTACCAATAATGCATGATGGTTCCTTTTTCTCCACATCCTCAACACTTATTACTTTTTCCCTTTTTGATTTTGGCCATACTGACAGATGTAGGTGATATGTCACTGTGATTTTGATTAGCATTTCTCTAATGTTTAGTGATGCTGAGCATCTTTTCTTGTGTCCGTGGGTCCTCTGTATGTCATCCACGGAAAAATATCATTCAAGTCTTCCACCTCTTTCTTAATTGTTTTTTTTAGTGCTGAGTTTTAGATGTTCTTTATATATTTTGGATATTAGCCTCTTTTGTATTACAATATGTTTTGATGTAAGTATACCTTGTATAATGATTACCAAACACAAACTAACATATCTATCACCTCACACAGTTACTATTTGTGTGTTGGGGGGGGTGTATAAGACCACTTAAAATCTATCGTTTTAACAAATTTCAAGTATATCTGACTTTTAAAGAACAAATCATCTCATCAGGTCCTAAGTCCTCAGAAATGAGGCATTTAGGCAGAAGTCCCTTAGTCTCATGCTCTCTTCATCTGTTTACTGAAGAGGCTGAACCACATGGTCACTAAAGTTCTCTTCAGCTAGATGGTTCTAAGATCAGACCAAAGGTCAGCCCACCCTGATCTGGGGTGTAGGACTTTTGTGGCAATTCTTCAAATGAGTATTGGGGTATCACACAGAGCAGTGATTTTCAATGATAATCCACTGAGAAGGGCAGCCCGGGTGGCCCAGTGGTTTAGCACCACCTTCAGCCCGGGGTGTGATTCCTGCTCCCTGCATGGAGCCTGCTTCTCCCTCTGCCTGTGTCTCTGCCTCTCTGTGTGTCTGTCATGAATAAATAAATAAAATCTTAAAAAAAAAAAAAGGATAATCCACTGAGAAGTGAGAAAAAAATACTAAAATCTCTCTTTATGTTTACATTTATCTTCTCCTTTAAACTTTCTGTATATTTTATATCATGTGTATCTATATTTATGTTTATATATGTGAAATATACATATATGTACATATCCTTCACACACATACACATATGCAAAATATCTTTCTAACAAGGATAAATGACAAAAAAAAAAAAAACTTAGTATCTCATGGTTTTAAGCTAAGATAGAAAGGGGTCAAGAACAAATAGGTAATTAATTCAATTCACCAGATGATGTCTGGCTGAGGGTCTGCTTTACCATCTCCAGCTTTACCTTTAGCACTATATGGTTCATAGATACATGGCTTCAAGCATGCAAATTCAACTTAATTTGAAGCTTTCTGGTCCATTTTACACTAATTTGGAGAGAAGTATAGTAGGAGTCAAAGCAATTTCTTCAAATTATTCCCTTTATAACAGATTCAACCAAATATTCCAGTCACTTGAGAAAGCCACAGCAGAGGGCTAGAGCTCACCCCACCTGAATGCCTACTCCCATCCTGTAAGTTACAGAATAGGTTATTCTGGGTGTAGCTTTAGGTCTGCTATTCTTGGAGTTTGGATGTGGTACACAGGAGAGCATTTGACCTGCCAGATCTTTTTTCCTATTGATGCAGCAGGATCCATAACCCAAGAAAATGCAGAGACATTCAGTTCTTAACAACTTAAAGTGAGATCCTCACTTAATACACAAGCACAGTATCATTAGATTCCTTCATTGTTTTATATTTCAAATTTTATGTCTACTTCCAAAGTTTTATTCATGCAGATAATTTTTGGAGCTCTATAATTATCATTCAAACTGACAAATTGCCACTTGGATACCTGGCTTTTGGAAGACCAAAGTTTTATTTTCTGAATTAAAGTGGAAGTTCTTTCTCATATCTTTGAATATATTTTTTAAAGATTTTATTTATTTATTTGAGCTAGAGAGAGAGAGAGCATGAGTGGGGAAGGGAGAAGCAGACTACCCCGGGAGCAGGAAGCCCAACTCACAACTGGATCCTAGGACCCTGGGATCATGACTCCAGCTGAAGGCAGCCACTTAACCAACTGAGCCACTCAGGTGTCCCCTACCTTTGGATATTTTGAAGAGAACTATCACCTACTTGTGACATTTCAAGTATATCCTCAAAAGCTTTCATTGAAGTCATATGATTTCATATTTAAGAGTTCATGATTTGGATCTGAATCCCAACTTTGTCCCTTGTTAGGGGGATTTTTTGGATAACTTATTCAATTTCTCTGTGCCTCAGTTTCCTCCTCTATAAAATGGAAATAGCGCTACACACCTCATGGAGTTGCTGTGAGGGTTCATGGAGATGTTGTAAATTCTGTGGCACAATGCACATGGTATTGTCGCCAATAGTTTAGCAATTTCTATTGTCATTACTGAGCAACATGGAACATGATGCCATCAAGGAGTTTATATTCCAAATAAGTAACTAGATGAAGCAAACTGTTAAGGTACCACCTTGACTAAGTCAAGAATATAGATTAAAACTCTTTTAAACTCTTAGTCTATCAAAACAAGACTGGTGGAAGTGCCACTTAAACTCACCACAAGAAAAGAACAAGAAGGGAAGGGCAATGAAGAGAGACTTGACAGGAAAACAGCCATTAGGGACTTAAATACTATATTCCACAAACGAGTTGGCTCCACCATTAACTCACTGAGATCTTGCTTGCACTATTCACTTCCAGTCCTGTTTCTCAATTTTCAAATCTGTGCTATAGGGAGTTGGATGAGATTACAGCTAACATCTGTAATTATTATACAGTGATTATAAGCCATCACAGGAAATTCTATAAAGAAAGATTTCTTTGCTTCTCTGCCTGTGACGCCTGGGTATATAAATAATTTGTGCATTGTTCTAAGTCTCAATTAACTTTTTCCTGTAAATAATTCAAATGAGCTGCTTTATGCTAAGTACTTCCTAAACACTCGGAAGTCTTTATAATTATTTTCAGTAGCAGAGGGATCAAAAGTAAAGTACTGAAAGATGAAACGAACTGTTCTGAGGGCAGAGATTAGAATTCTGAGGCTCTCAGGACGCCTGGGTGGCTCAGTGGTTGAGTGTCTGCCTTCAGCTCAGGTCAAGTTCCTGGGGTCCTGGGATCTAGTCCCGCATCAGGCTCCCCATGGGAGCCTGCTTCTCCCTCTGCCTATGTCTCTGCCTCTCTCTGTGTGTCTCTCAGGAATAAATAAATAAAATCTTAAAAAAAAATTCTGAGTTCTCAAGGCCAAGGCCTGTTAGCAGATGCCATCTGGCGCTTTGAGAAGGAAACCCCTGTGTGAGGTGGATCCAGGGTCTCTTCCTCTTTCAAATGGAGATCTGCTGGTGAGACTTTTGAATCCTGGACTAACTAACTCTGCCAACTTCTGATTACTTCATGTTAATCAGAGCTGTTCTGGAGAGATCGCTGAGAAACGGTCCTGGGGCCTCTGCAGTTATACTGTATCTGCTTTTCTCTCAGAGAACTACAGCTGGCTTGGCTATTTTGCAAATTATTGACATATCAAGTTAGCAAATAAAGTAGTTCTCTAAACCACCAACTTTGGTACAATATCATTATGCAAACTGAACTCTGTGCTTTATATTTGCTGTATAGATAAACTCTGAAGCCTCAGTTCTTTCTTATCCTGGAAACTGCCTCTTTTTTTTTTTTTTAATCATGCTTTTAAAAAAGTATTTATTATGAAAAAATACAACTAATAAAGGTAACAAAAAATGTGTCCATAATCATAATATACTAGCACTATTATTTTCTCCACATTCTCTTCCAGTCTTCAAAGCATAGCTATACCAGGAATGTAAAAGCTAAATTTTTAGCATTACTATATTATTATTAATATTTTTGGCATTACTATATTATTATTAATATTTTTGCCTTCATAGCCTTATCATTACTAGTTTAAGACATTGCATAGTATTTTATTAAGACAAAAGGACTGACATTCTGTGTTCTTTTGCTCTTAAGTTCCTTTCTCTCTTTTGAAATTATAAAAATTGCTTCAATGGAGTGCCTGGGTGGCTCAGTTGAGCGTCTGACTCTTGGTTTCAGCTCAGGTCACAGTGTCAGGGTTCTGAGATCCAGGCGCACATGGGGCTCCATGCTCAGAAGGGAGTCTGCTTGAGATTCTCTCTCTCCTTCTCCCTCTGATCCTCTTTACCATGCTCTCTAAGATATATAAATAAATCTTTTTTTTAAATGCTGCTGTGAACATTTTCAGGCTTATACATTTGTCCTCTTTTGACTTATTTCCTGAGGGCAACTACTGAAAAGTATAATTTGGGGAGTAAAATGCTGTTGATATAATTCTTGACATTTACTGCTACACTGTTTTTTTTTAAAAAAATTCCTTGTTAGCATTGATAAACATTTTCTTTTGATGATGACATCTTCCTGAAGAGGGTGATAATTAATGGTGGCTTATTAAGTAGGGTTTATATCTAAATTTAAAAGGAGTAGCTATTTTTGGACCAGGTCATACCGCATTCTAAGATCACCTTGATCCAGTGGTCAATCTGTGTGTGGTGGTGTTTCCTGTTTCTGCCCTCCAGTCAGTTCTATATGCAAATTCTTCCATTTCTTTTTAAGCAGTGTTCTGGTACTTTCTGATTCAACTGAGGGCTGGCCAACTGTGTATTTGGTGTGGGAGCAGAAGGGTAGGTTCACTCATTTGTCTCCCTTAAAGTTGCCAAAATTTTAAAGTTAATGAAGATCTAAACAAATTCTGATATAAGAGCAATGTCCTCTATCTTATTCCTGGCTGTAAACATAAATAAATTGATTTTTTGGTTAACAGAAACAATTTCTCTATTGGTTTTGTGGCACAAAAAGGTGTTTCTTTTTTCAGTTTTTTTTTTTTTTAAGATTTTATTTATTTATTTATTCATGAAAGACACAGAGAGAGAGAGAGGCAGAGACACAGGCAGAGGGAGAAGCAGGCTCCATGCAGGGAGCCCAACGCGGCAGGGAGCCCAACGCGGCAGGGAGCCCAACGCGGAACTCGATCCCAGGACTCCAGGATCATGCCCCGGGCCAAAGGCAGGCGCCAAACCACTGAGCTACCCAGGGATTCCCCAAAAAGGTGTTTCTAACTATGTTTGGGAATGTCCTGAAATTCGTCTTTCAAATCTCAGTTCTTCTCCACCCACACTACAAAAAAGTGTCAAAATAAAATCAATGTCAATTCATATTATTGGCAGCAAACATTATTTGCCACTGTGGAGGCTTTGGGAGATGAGAATGAGAAGATTAAAATCGGCAGTGACAGTTTCTCTGCATGATTGCCTCCTCTGACATCTTTAGTAGCTATCAACATATTTAATTAGACAATATGTCTGATGGATTTTCAATTAACTTGTTAAGAGGTAAGCTTCTCAATGGATACAATTGTAATTCAGTGTTCAGGGCATGTCTGAAAATGGGATTGAAGATATTTTTGTGGCTTCTTAGAAACTTTCATCATCTTTGGCTAAAAGTTTCATCAATTATACATAAAAGGAATAGTACAGTGCTTCTAATGCACGACTTGCATTTTTTTCATGTTTAACAAGAAAATGCTTATTATTTCAGCAGTTTCTAAAGATCTCTTCAGACACATGTCCACAAAAAGCCAACAGAAGGGGAAAGATACACTTTGTGTTGCTATTGCTGCTTAAAGATGAGACATGCTATTTTCCCTCTGTATCTCGTGTAAGTGAAACAAAAATCCTTTGACATTTTTCTTTGCTTATTTTTACTCTCCCGGACTGCCTTGAGTCTCTGACACACTCCTATTCTGAAATCCTTCAGGCTGACTTCCTTATTTGGTTGCTGGAACTGCTCTTTGTCTTGTTCAAACATTCTGCTAAGCTTGCAGCCTCCCTTCACCCCCGCCCCTTACCCTCTGCTCCCCCTTTCCTACACACACACATACACACACACACACACACACACACACACACATGCACACATGTGGCTGGCTTCAGCAGGTCACTCTGACTCAGCCCTGTTGTTCACTAGCCAATTACGCATCAGTTATGCCCATTTAAGGAGTACCTTTTGGAAATCATAAGAGACCAGAAAGCTTTCAGCTGTTTGGAAAGACTGCTCTGTTGCATACACTCTAAGCCACCACAAAGCCTGTATTTCACACAACTGCCCTCCTCATACGGCAGGGCATGTATTTAAAAAGAAACAAAACCCAAAAAAATTCCAGGCTGCCTAATTTGTGATTATTTTATTCCTCCGCGTTCTGGCTCTTAAATTTGGTCAATAGATACAGTGGTTCTGTTTTGTTTTCAACTTTTTCTAATCCATATATAGTACATGCCAAATACTCCAATCTAAGATTTTAAGAAGTATATAACGTAGGTCCAAATGGATATGCCAACAACACATAGAAAAGCTCTGGGTTCCTAAGTTAAGAACACATCTCTTAACTGTAAATTCACTTTGCTCTCTGGAGTTGAAAACAGCCAGGCATTTGTAGTGTGGAAGGGTATTTTCTGGTTTCTCTGCTTAGGTATGTGTGGGGAAAGTACAGCTTCTCTGCATTCCCTATTTAAGAAAGAAGCTACAAGGGCCCCAACCAATAAAACAGAACAGAGTTTCCTTACATATAAACAACCGAGAAATTCCTTGGGCAAGCACATAGCCTCTTGGTTCCTGGAACAAAGTGGATGGTGGTATTTATTATGCAAATAAACACATCATCCACACTCCAAAGGGAAACCTGAAACAATAAGCTGAACAAAGCAGTTTTCAAGGTTTTTAATCCTTTTGCAATTAGCTCTAACTTGACTGAGAAATTAAGAATGAGTTATTTTCCCAGAAATACCCTTAAGTGGTGAAATAGCCAGTTTGTTCCAACACTTGCCCTGAAAAAAGAATCGGAGCTTGTTTCCAAAGGTAAGTAATATAAACATACAGGATATCCTATCGCTGAATATGATTTCTCATTCAGCCGCTGAAAATAGTCAGTACTTTCCCTCAGCCACTGCACTAATTACTAAAGCTCTGTTATTTAACAGGCATTGGACCAGATGCTGCAGCTTTTACAGGCACCACTGATCATTACAAGGAACAGTGCAAATTCTGTAGAAAGCACATTTTCTCCCTGTCTTGTTACCATTCCATCCATTTTGCTTATTTGTGTTCACCATGGTGACCAACATGGAAATAACATTCAGCTTACCAAATTCCCAAAGTGTATTACCCTCTTATTTAGAACAGTTTCAGACTGACTTGGATGAATTCCTGTTGATAGAAGTCCTAAACCCTTCTTGGATATAGGCAGGGTATAAGTCATAAACATACTTTCGATCATTCCCATTGGCTGTAACTTTAAGGAATCCGGATGTGCTTTATAGCATGGCTTGTAGTTCACATTTGCTCAGCTTTTCACAGCACATGGAAAGCTGTGACATTCTGCATACTTTCTTATATCTAATAGGAACACCAGGCAATTCTGAAAAAAGAAAATGACTTTGTATGCCTGCAGTACTAAAGCACAGTCACAGCACATGTCCATGGAAATCTATGAAAGTCTGTTTCTGAGTTTTTTAAATTAATGTTTACATTTGCACATTCATCTTGCTGTCATTCACAAGAAAAGTGGTAGCAGTCCCTAGAAACATCAAAAACTTCATTGTCTAATGGGAGAAAAATTTTAAATTGAGAACATTCTACCATGATTTGGAATAAAACACTGTTGCTCACTTTCAGCCCCGTGTTCTGCAAAGCATCATTGGAGGACCACTGGCATCAAGAAGCTAGCGCAAGACTGGGCTTGAAGACCTGCATTCTCTTGCCAGTTTTGTTGCAAAGCAGCTGTATTACTTTTGAGTAGTTCATGTTTTCCCTATGAATATTACTTTCCACATCTTTAAAATGCACACAACATTTTATTTTTTTTTAAAGAATTTCTCACATGGAACCCAGTGAGGTGCTTGAACTCATGACCCTGAGCTGAGGGTCAAAAAGTAAACTGAGATCAAGAGTCGGACTAAGCCACCCAGGTGCCCCTAAAATGCAGACATAATTTTTTTTAAGATTTTATTTATTTATTCATAGAGACAGAGAGAGAGAGGCAGAGACACAGGCAGAGGGAGAAGCAGGCATCATACAGAGAGCCTGATGTGGGACTCGATCCACAGTCTCCAGGATCACACCCTGGGCTGCAGGCAGCGCTAAACCGCTGCACCACCAGGGCTACCCGCAGACATCATTTTAAATCAGAATTCCCAAAGTGATGAGAGTCCAACTATCCCAAGAGCCCAGCAGAAATTGCATATTTGCTCAAGACAGCCCATATAAGATATTACTTAATGAATTTCCACCTGCAATGCCCCTGCTTTGCTGGTAGACATATTTGGTACGTTAGTTGAGAGATCTGAAATACGAGTTCTTAAGTGAAAACAAATCAGGAATTACTAAGATTAAAATAATTTCAAATAATTTCTTAACTTCTAACTCTTAGAAGAAGAAAGGTTATTGGTTCTTATTTTTTTGGTCTGTGGTCATCACATTAGTGATTCCCAAATTCAGCCATAAATCTGGGCTGACTTAAACTGACCTTTCTCTTCATGTTCTTGGGATCACGTATTTTCTGAGACTGGTTTGGAACTCCTAAAAAATGCTGGTAAAACCTATTATTGACAGGCTGTAAATACATTTTTTTGTTGTTGCTTCATCCCACACATTCCCTACTGGATTCAGAGTTCACTTTAACTTGGTCCCTCTTTGTACCCCATTGCTGAGTTTCCTCTGCATCTCATCTTACTGCTGGGCTCAGAGGACACCATGAGGGGAATCTCAGGGGTTGGACAGAAGGTTTCTGATACACATATTATTTGATTGTAACAACAGCTTCTTAAACACTGAATGATTTTTTTTTTTGTATAGGACAGTCAAAATATTATATACATTAAGTTTACTATTTAGAATGTATCTAATTGGTGCCCCCAGGTGGTACAGTCAGTTGAACAGCTGACTCTTGGTTTTGGCTCAGGACCCAATCTCAGGGTCATGAAGTTGAGCCCCACATCAGGCTCTGACGCTCAGCACAGTCTGCTTGGGATTCTCTCTCTCCCTCTCCCTCTGCCTCTCCTGCTCATGTTCTCTCTCTCTAAAATAAATATATATGTTCCCTGTGCATCCTTGGTGGCATGATATAGCAAGAAGAGCACTAATCCAGAAGTGAGCAAACAATTCTAAAATTCCAATAAAATCAATAATATTTGCATCATACCATCCCCTGTGTAACTCCCACAGGCTTGAATCTTTACTTGGAATTATAATTATCTTGAAGGAAAAAAATTGCATCATTTGAATCTTCAACCACAAGGTAGGAAATAGATTCCAATTTATATCTTTCCAAAATGATTACCTTTTACAAAAGAAAAGAAATCCACACCGAAAGAGCTCCAGAGGCGATGAGCCTGTCCACACTAACATTTCAACCATCTATTTGCCTTTAGGGAGGTTCCTCCCTGCCAGGCCGGGTTTTCTCCCAGAGAGCCTGGCATTCAAGCTCATGAATGTATATAGGGGGTTGGGAACCAGTGCAGTTTTTAGGCCTGCTCTAATTTCCACACCCATATTTATACTCCAGGTTTTGATGGGGGGAAAAAGGAAAATGGTTGCCATATGCTTCCCCACATTTGTCTCAAATGTAAAAAGAAACACAAGCATAAATCTTTATTATACAACTTCAAGCAAATTAGTATAATTGGAAGCTGGTTCCTTAGATTTGACTCTGAACCCAAATACTCATCAAGGAGGCCTAATTGTGAATATAACACACTCATAACATAATGTCTTCACATTAAACTACTATTAGGAAGAGCTGCAGAGATCTCCCCTGAATTGGAAAATCTTTGCAAACCAGCAGGCAGGACACAGAGTGTAACTTAAATTATTACCAGCAGTGTGCTGGAAATGTATTCTCCCCTTACATCTGGCCATGACTCACACTGCCATCCTGGATGCTTCCTTGTTGAAATTTCTGTCAAACTGTTCCACAGACGCTGCCCTCCTGGTCTATCCATGTAGATCAGCATTCTGTTTGACACATTCTGAGATCGACCATGAGAGGTCCAAGAAGATATTTTTATGGACACAGGGCCCTAACAAATGAACTTACACTAACCACTTTCATGAAATGGCAGAAAGCAGGAAATTTCAGCTCTGCTGGATATCCCTTACTAATGGTCTGTACTAACATCTAAGAGGTGCGATTTGGACAAAGAGGGTCAAGAGTCATCCCGCTTGGCTCTCAATCCGTTCCAAGCCACAGTTTGAGGTTAGTGTTCTGTAAACCTAAGTCTGGTCTTCGTCTCACCAATCTAACAGAACAAGGAGAGTTTCAGGAAGTCATTTCCTTCATGGACATGTATCTCATCTGGCATCATAACCATGTTCACCTCATGCTCTTCCCTTTCCGTTTACTGAAATACACTTTTCCATCCTTTGATGTCCTACTTCATGCCTTTGGCCTTTTTCAAGTTGTCTAACTTCCTAAAACAGTTCTATAGCAACCACCTTTCTTATCTCATTCAACAGATCTCTAGCAAGTAGATTAGGGTAGGACTGTAATCTTCATCCTACCTTTCCACTCCATACCCCTAACACTCAAAGCTGAAATCCCCTTTCTCCTTGAAGTCTTTTGAATATGGTAAATTTCCCATTTCTCTTCAATAAACTTTTTTTGAATATCTATTGGTTAAAAAAATACTTCCCTATCTACCGATGACAGAATGAATCAAAGATATTCATCTTCCCTTCCAAGTAGACATGTATACAATTCCACTCAGATGGGTGCTAACATAGAAGAGATGAGAATGTGTTGAACCCAGCACAGGGGTTACGGGAGTAGTGGGGAAAGTCCACACAGGAAGATTTGAAAGGCATCCTGGAGAATATGTGTGGGGAGTCACATTACATTTTGTTAGCTGAACCACAAATCCAGGCAATTCTGTCTCTTTTGGATGCTTACAGTCTTTTACTTGGTACAAAGTTGATTCCTTAAAAGATTCACCATATTATACGTTGTTCTCATCTCCCATTCTCCTCAAGCCACCAAATCTCTCCCCATCTCTCAACACCTATTCCATCTAGGAGATCATTCAATTATCCTCTCCTCAACCTCTAACTTTGGAGGGTAAGTGTTTCCATTCTCATGAAATATTATCCAGGCCCCACCTGGTATTCAAGGTCCCATTCCTTCCAGTCTTCAGGGCCCCCATCCAGCTATCACACTCTCTTAAACTTTCAATCCTCATAATCCTCATATCTCTTCCTCTTGTCAATAGGGTCCCTACAAAACTTTTCTTATACTAAACCCAATGACCATTGACCTCTGTGGATCAATGAGATACCATTTTTTGCTCTTTCGGTCCATCACCAAATGTTTTAAAAGCACAATCTCTATACTTGCTGGCTTCACATACATGCTTCTACACATGCTTCTTTCTTCACAAAGAAAATTTTAAAATTTTCTTCTCAACCTTTACAATCCTGCTTCTTCCCTTTGCATTGTACTCAAAGTGGCCTCAGTAGTCACTGAAGCATCTCCAACTCCCAGGCTTAATCTGCAGCCCTGAGGAATGAGTCCCACCCTCCCCTGAGGCTGACGCTGACCACCACTACAACACCCCATTCTCCCAGTTTTCTCTCTACTTCTCTGACCACGCCTTCTTAGCTTTGTTCATTGACTTCACTTTTTTCCGGCTTCTGATCAGGTATCTGCTTCCACCTTCTCCTTTTCTACTTTACAGATTCTCACAAGGGTATTTGTCCCATTCCATAAGCTTTAATCATTCCGTCTAGGTGGATGATGAAAGTATGTCTTTAGTCTCAATCTTTCTTCTGAGTTCCAGAAACATCTTTCCAACCACATATAAGATATGTCTACCAGGATGCCCACTAGCACCTCAAACACAAGCCGAAAACTGAACTTACCATTCCCTTAATTCTACTCCAAGTGCCTTGGTTCGGATCCCCATTATTTGTCATTTGTACTATTATAATCATCTCCTAATTTTTTCCCCATACATCCTCTACATGGCTAATTTACTAAAATGCAAATCTTACTTTAAAATTTGTTTCACAGAATAGGACTCGCTAGGTAGTCCTATTGAGGTAGTCCTCTTGAGCCTTCCTTGCAAACAATAGCAAAATACATGATAAATTACAAAAATCATTTTCTTAAAATGCTCTCAAGAAGAATATATAAATTTAAATCAAGATGGGAACATAGAGTGGTAAACAGAGTACGTAAAGCTGCTTTAACCCTGGGGGACTTTTTCAGAAGCTAGAAAATGAGCTCCAGTTCTCATGGCCTCATAAAAACAGGAGACAGAAGGAAAAAAAAACCCAAGTCTGTCCTACTAACCACAGACTCTTTCACATAAAGTTGAAGCCCCTCACACAAAGGCCTAGTAAAGGGGTATACCAGAAGTTAAAAAGACCTACCCATACATGTGAAGCCAGGGCATTACAAAGGAAGCTACCTTGGTATTCAGAAGCAAGGGAAAGAAAAACAGTCCTGAGAAAGTGAAATTACAAGTGGTCTTTTTTTTTTTTCTTGAAGATTTACAACCCAGATTGCCATCATCAGGATAGTTTTTAAAAAAGAAAAAAGAGAAAAAAAACCAGCCTCAGGTCTTGTAAAACAGTCCCAGACTGGTGATATCTTTAGACACCTGGCAGAACAAATTCCTTCTGGAAGAAGACACGTTCAGCACAGGCCTCCAGGAATTTTCATACTTTCCTAAGGGACACCAGTGGCTGTCCCTTATGAAATTGTGAGATTTATATATACATATCATATGTCTGTGTGTGTGTGTGTGATCACTAAGGACACATGGAAATATAGTACCATGAGCAAGAACCAGCAGAAATAACAGAAGTAACAGACCCACAAACACTTCCAGGTTTGGGCTCAGTAGATACAGGGTATATAAAAAATACTTTGTGTAAAGAAGTGAGACAAGTCGTCTTTTCATTTCCTCAAAGAGCACTTTAGTTGCTCCCCATTGCAAACACTTAAAATACTCAGCCTGCTTATATGCTTTATGTTACACTTATCTGGATGTGCTTCCTTCTAGGCATCTACTCAGTTTTCACCTCCAGTACAGAGCTCCACCTCTTCCATGTAGTCATCTCAGATTTTCTCTGAAGGAATTCCCCTGATATTCTCAGGCTTATTAAAGTACATAGTAGTCTAATTATGGATATGTTCTGCTTTTCTCAATGGGCTATAAGCTCTTGAAAATCTACTCAGAAATTTTTTTAAAGATTTTATTTATTTTGAAAGAGTAAGGTGGCAGAGGCAGAAGGAGTAAGTAGGAGAAAATTTCAACCAGACTCCATGTTGAGGGAGCACACAGTCAATGTGGGGTTCCACCTCATGACCCCTGAGATCATGATCTGAGCTGAAATCAAGAGTTCAGTGCTTAACTGACTGGAGCCACCTAGGAGTCTCCTCAAAATTTTTTCTGAATATGTCACAGAAAGCATTTGCACGGTATTTTCTATAGAGTTGGAAATCGACACATTTGCTAAATTTGGTTCAGTTAAATATCACTTACCTTGCTGAAGTGTCCCTCATAGCTCTCAAATTCTTGCAGCAAAAAGTAAAATTTTGCTATTTACAGCTTTTTATCGGCCCTCAAGTATCTCTATACAGCCTTTGATATTATCAGATTCCTCACTACCTTTGTAAATTCCATGCTCATTTTTCAACTTGTAAGGTTTACCTTGTTTTCCTCTCCTGTTAAGCTCTTCCCCTTCTGTCTGATAACCAGAACATTCTTATTTATTTTGTTTCTAGATCATGCAGTGCACTGATATTTAACTGATGAGGTCAGGTACCATCATGGCATACACATTTGGATCTTAGGCACATGGTTAGCACTCAGCATGCACTTATTGATGGAATAAGTACAACTGTACTTGTCTGTGAATGTACACTCACACCCACCACATACATACATACATACATACATACACATCTTGTCAACTTAAGTTGTAAGTCTAGGAAAATGAAAACTATTTTACTTTTTTTTAAATTCCTCAAATCTAACTGCTCACTTCTTAACAAAAATTATCCATGTTCAATGATCAGTTCTCTTAGTTGGAAGGAGACCCCTGACATTGTATTTTTACTCAATTAGGAGCAAGCAATAATCAGTGAACAGAAGCTTGATCTTGTATTCAAAAATGATAGGTGATTGGATCTCAAAGGACTACACGATCAACATTTATTGAGTATCTATTATGTTGTGTCAGACATACATACAAGACGTATACAGACGCCATACAGACTACGCCATACAGACGCCAGGTACAAGACGTACAAAAATAATAAATGAAATAAAATCCTTGCCTTCAAAGATCTCACATTCTAATAGGGAAACAGAGATAAACTATGGTATATAATTACAAAGTGCTAGATGCTCTAACTCACCAGGAGGTGAGATAAGGTCAAAGCAGTTGCCTCTGCAGTGGGAAGAAACCAGTTCCCAAAGTCTCTTTCGAGCTACCCCAAAAGGATGAGTAAGTAGGAGTTGGTGGGTGGGGGCAAGGGCATTCCAACTTATGGAAGAGCTATGCACAGAGGCATGAAGTTGTGCAAGAGCCCTGCATGCTTAGAGCTATGAAAATCAGTTTGAACATAATGCTAAAGGAAATGTGGGCAAGTTTAAGCATTGGATTGGAAGAGGACAGGAAAGAAGGCTTCAGGCCTAAAATGGGAGGAAAAACCTTCTCTAAATATTTTTTTATTTTCTGACTCTCATCTTTGTGTTTCCTTCCAAAGCCCACCTCCCTTAATGTGAAGCTTTCTTCCAATCTCACATTCTTTCTTTAGGAGAGAGGGCACTTACTATCCATTCTCTCAGAGACTCTGCCTGCAGCCTAGGAAAGGCTTGGTGACCCACTGAACACCAATCCTTAAAATGCACAGCAGAGTGACAGTAACCTCCCACCTCAAACTGTCAGCTAGAGTTCTCCTTTTGGACATGAGCGACTCCTGGTCCTTTTTCTTCACAGAGAACACATGCATTCATTCACATTTATTCTGAACATGTAACCCTTGCCATGAAAACACCATTCATTTTAAGACATCAACAAAGATTTGATATTGTGGGTCACAAAATTTAATATTTACCTAATTAAAATCAACAGAAAAACTAACTTACATACTTATTTAATAGTAGGGCAGGTACAGGGATATGTCTCTAAAAACAGGTACTGACTCCCCACTGCTGTTTAACCACTGCTGCCCAGGAATGCCGCCCCCACTTAAGTTTAAGGGGCAATACTTGGTGATGTAGCTCCGCGTCCACCTTTGTCATCAACATGAATCAGAAAATTCACACATGCCCAGAGCCATAGAATCTTACAATGAGAAGAGACTGTAATGATTACCGTAGTGTTTTTTTTTTTAAGCTACCAAGTACTGAAATATAGTGGTTTTGAGGTTCTGAAGACTGCCCCGAAACACATCTGTTTGCTGACCCTTGGCTAGCGTCTAGATATTATCAGATCTGTGATAAACCAACAGGTTTCTGGTTTATAGCAACTTCTGGACAAACGTGGGGAACTATCCCAGGAACCTCACCACTGAGCTCTAAAGTACACTATGTTAGTCTCTGTGTTAATATAATTCCGATTGGCTTCACTACGAAGTAACACGCTTCCTCATTTACTTCTGTCAGGAAAGGAGAATCCGGGAGGATCAATTTTCTCCCTGGAGCTGTTCTCAGCCATAGTCCCCAGAGCAATATGCATGTCATTAACACGCACTGTTCCCACACACGGTGAGTAATAGTGTAAAAAGCTGAGGCTGTTTACAACTCTAAGAGCTATATACTGTAAATGGAAAAGAAAAAGAAGACAGCAGAGCGGCAGCAGAGACATGCCTGAACAGCATTCCCAGGAATCCTTTAGGCACGGGAAGGACAACTCCAAACAAGCAGGCCTCAGCCCCACATGGGGTGGAAATCAGCTCCTGCCGCACACGCTGTACACCTTTCTGCACCCAAGTCCTCACGGAGCCGAGGTCAGCCGTGCTCTTGCACACACCGCTCTTGCTCGCTCGCTCGAACACGGGCCTGGAAGCTGTTCTTCAAACCCTCACTGTCACAGTCCATGAGGGAGCCGAAAAGAACATTTTTAAAATTCCTGAGACAATTCCCGACTGGTGTAAAGAACTCCATGTTACCCAAATGAGCCTGAAAGCAGTTTCACAGGTCAGGTAGACAGAGTCTTTTTACAGCCCCTGACTGTTGAGTCGTGTGTGTTGTTGGTTTGTGTTGCTGGAACAAGGGACTCCAGTTATGTGAGAATCTAGAATTCTGGCATTGGGAGAATCACCATACAGATAAGCAAAGCAGTCTTCTCTTTGGTAGAGAATTCCTACTAGGCGACCCCCCACTGCTGCAGGCTCCCACCACTTCCTAGATGCTGAAGGGCCAGAGGGCCACGGAGCCATTCTACTGAGGCTGCAGGCAGGGAGCCAAGAATCCAGGTTTCCTTCTTCGTGGGCACAGAGCTGGGTGACTTTGCCCGGCCTCTGCTACAGTCATAACTCCTACAAATCAAAGTGAACAAGGCTGTGCCAAGGATTATCCAGATATCAGCCATGCTGCTGGTGCCCTCTACTTTGGGAAGAAGGTCTTGCTCCAATGGACCCGTTCACAGCTGATGTTATTCGTGTGGCAATGGGAATGCCGGAGGCAGAGGGTTCACTAGAGAGCCACCCCCTGCGAGCACAACAGGGCATTACTAGTAACAAGAGGAGAGGGATTCAACCTTGGATTAATTTCCCTGGGGTACAGATACTTAGCATAGCCTAATGTACCTGGGGCATTTGGGGGCAGCCTCTCTCTCTCCTGTCTTTTAAGTAATTTTAAAAAGTTTTTTTTTTTTTCCCAGCTACATGTCTTTTTAAAAACCATTTGCAGCTTAACAAAGATGTATAAAGCACAACACTCATGTAACCTTCGCCCAAGTCAAAAAATAGAACGAGATAGGCACTCGGGCACTGCAGAAATGTCCTGTGTGAGCTGTCCCCATCAGACCCTGGGCCTCCCAGAGCACCTATAATTCTGACTACTGAGATTTTCCTTATACTTGATTTTCTCTATCGTCTCACTATTCCATGTATGCATCTCTAAACAATATACTTTGCCCCTCGCCCTTTTGAGATTTAAATGGAGTCATACTGTATGTATTCTTTGTCTTGCTTCTTTTGTTCGATATTATGTTGCTAAGACTGATCCATGTTGTTTTGTTTAGCTCTACTTCATTTACTTTAATCACTGAATAATATTGAACCAAATGACTCTACCAGAATTTCCTTATTTGTTCTGCTGATGGACTTCTGGGACATTGCCAACTTTCAACTATTATCAACAGGGCTGCTCTGAGCACTTTGGTACAAGTACATATGTGTAAGCATTTCTTGGAGGAGTATACTTAACAGTAGAACTGCTAGGTCATAGGGTTTGTATAACATTGGGTTAATTAAATGATGCCAAACTCTTTTCCGATGTGGTTTTTACCAATTTATACTCCCACTGGCAATGTATGAAATATCCTGTTACTTCACATCCTTTCCAGAACTTGGTATTGTCAGACTTATTTTTTGCCAACGATATATCACTGTTGTTTTAATTCATATTTTCCTTATTACAAATGAGGTTGAACACCTTTTCATGTTTATTGGCAATTTGAAAATTCCTATTCCCTCTTTGGGGAAGTGGCTGCTCACATCGTTAGCCTTATTTTTGTTGTTGCTTAATTGCCTGACTGCCTCTTCCCTTTGTAGGAGTTCTTTATTTGTAGGAATTCTTTATTTTGTAATCTACACATTGTGGTAGAGGCCTGGTATTGTCTACAGGAGTTAAAAATATTTTCCACTCTGCTGCTTGTCTTTTTACTGCCTTTATGATGTCTTTTGATAATCAGAAGCTTTTTATTTTAATATATGTGAATTTATCAAACTTTTCCCTTTAGGTTTTGTTTAATCAATCTGGAATTAATTTATGTATATGATACAAGGAAGAAATTCATCTTAAAAATAGAATCATAGAAGTTAGCAGCTAATATTTATAAAAAGAGGAACCTTTAAAGCAAGCGCTTTATATTTTCTTCCTTTATGACAGATGTGCAACCCACCTCTGATAAGAGGGCAAACAGATCATATACCTTGTTTAGGGACAACAAAAGGTCAATCTGCTAATTCCTTCAAGAAGTAGGAATATAGATATGTCCTAGGCTCCATGTAGGGAATGTACCCAAGGGTACTCTATAGAAATGCATTAATATACACATGTACACGTGATGCAAATGCTTGAAATTCATAAATTTTGGAAAGATGCACAGGAAACAGTAATAGTAGCTACCTATGGGGGATGTATTTTTAAGTTCTGTGCTTGGGGGAAAATAATATGAGGTTTAAGATAAATTGCCTGGGTAATTTAATAGGAAAATAGCAAGATTTATTTGGTATTTAACAATACCAAGATTTATTTATATATGCGCTTTCAGGAATTCATCAAACAGACATGTTGAGTTTCAATTATTTCACATGTACTTCCTTTCACACATAGAAAATACTGGTTACTTAACAAATACAGAACTACACTGAGGTATGTGGTACTCATTCTTTCCTTAGAGTCAGAGCTTGAATTCCAAACACTATTCCCAAATTCATTATCTAAATAAAAGATAGGCTAGTGCAAGTGACAAGGAATATACCTAAATGTTTCAGGTGAGTAGGAATACTATGGTTTAAAGGATATATTAGAAATTTTGTAAGGTTAAGTGACTGATTATCTTTCAATCAACGGACTACTCTGGATGAAACAAAGAACAGGGGTTTTCTTTTTCTTCTGTCTACATTTTCTGAACAATTTAGCAACAATTTAGGAACTATGATTTTTTTCATCCTTTAAAAAATGAGCCCATTATTTCAAGTTTGATAATAAAAGCAATGAGTTACTTTACTTTATAATTGTAGTAAATAGAATACTTTTTAAAAGTTTTAAACATTTCAGCAGATATTTACTACATGATTTAGTAGGATAAAATCAGTATATATAATACGGTCTCACTAAAAGTGTGCAAAATTACACATTTATAAAGTTAACAGTGATTATAGAGGTAGGTCACAGAAATTAAAATTTCTCTTTTTATTAGTACTTTTAAGTTCCTGTAAATTAATAGCTATAGTCTATCTATTAATAGATATTTTGGTAGAAGCAATATGAAAATTTTAACAAATGCCTTAGAGTCAAAAGCTCTTGTTTCTTATATTTTTATAAGTTATGAATGAATTTTATTGTATTTTGGCAATTTAGAAGATGGCATTGCAAATTTGTAAGTTATAAAAAAAAAAACACCTCTTCATTTTTAACCTTTCATTCCTTTAAATATAACTTCTAATGGCATATTTATTCAGAGAAGTTTACCAAATAGTATCCTTATCTTTTATATGGGGTGGGGACCATTCAGATATAAATAAAAGGCTCCCTGCCTGAGGAAGGACAGATTTCATATTCTGGAATGTACCCCACATTGCTTAAACTTCAAATCCTTCACCTTTGACCCTATTTAGGGTGGTGACAGAGTCAGTGACTGCATAGCTATTTCATAAAAGATAAACTTTTTTTTGTGTACAACTCTAAATTTGACACTCCTAACAAAACTCTCCAGTTCTAATATCATGATATTGAACTAAAGAACAATAGCTAGCCTGGGATCAGAAGATAAGTTCCCTAACTCAATAGGTGGTAAATTCCATGAGAGATTTACTGAATGTGTGATTAATAAACAGAAGGAATATGCTCTGTAATTAGCAAGGGTGCAGCTGGGTGCAGAGGGTATGGAAGTGGTAGGGAAAGGGTGTTAAATATAGGTCTCAGTAAAACAATAACAAAAAATCTGATTACAGCTAAATCTGGAATTTGGTTGTGTGTTCAATTGCTAATATGGTCTGATTTTTTAATTAACCCTTTTCTTGGGCGAGTTAACGTGAGGAGTAGGAAACTTGACAATTCCATCTATTACTGCCATTTCTTCCACTTCCTCCCTGTGAAGCTAGACACATAAATTTGAAGCGCCAATCGAATTCTCACACATAGTCCTTCCTTTCCTTAAGGCACTCACTCTATCCCAAGGTAAAAATGCTGAAAATTTCTTGGTTAGGACATTATCCCAATGAAACAGAATTTGAGGTGGATCTGATAAACTCCTCTATGAGGAATCTAACAATTTCCTGGAAAGGATGACAATGAACAGGCAGATGAGCAGCTCTGTTTATCCTGTTAGATTGGCCAGGCAGTCTAAATATACTAGATTTTGGGGTGAGTCACAAAAAAATTTTGCTACACAGCATTTGGCGCAGAAGATTATAACTCAAAGATAGGATTGGCATGGTACACAGGGATTTCAAAATAAACATACGGTTATTCAGAAGTATGTGAACGTCATCTAATTATTTCTTTTTCCTTTGCTCATTCACCTATGTCTTTTTCAATCTATGTGATTTTTGCAGAGATAAAAATGCTCAAAATATTCCTAGATTTTAGTAACTCAAAATCACAAGCAAATTGACACTACTACTGTACTTAGTTACATTCTTGTAAGAAACATAAAGACAATGCAAACTTATTTTAGTATGTTTCTTGGGATGTAAAGTTTTTTTCCTTAAGTTATATCCCTTAATTTTGCAGAACAGGCCAAGTATTTGTAATTAAGTCCAGGTTAACCACACTCATTCACTAGACACCTCATGCAAAACAAAATGTACCTACCCTACAAAGTAGTTCAGCTTCACACGATCTTGAATTACATGACAGGGAAAGTAAAATGCATTTTCTATAGTAAATTTACTATTACTACCAAAAGCTGAATGAGTGTCCCCTCAACTTGGTCAAATTGCCTTTTTATGAGAAATTCTGTGACTTCATTCCTGGCCTATGAATATTCTGAAACTCCAAGGACCAAATCATATCAAAATTATTTAAAATTTACAGAAGATATGCCATTTGAAAACGTATCAGCCACTAGTGGTTTTCATCCCAAAGATGGAATCATTCCTCATTCTAGCAGAACCTATGGTTCAGACCCTGGAGTCCCTTCTAACCTGGTGTATCTTAACTATTATTAGTGCAAATCTCGTAAGCTGAAGCTTTGAAGTTCAAAAAAGTTAAAACCAAAAGAAGTTAACTCCTTCAGAAACTACCAGAAGACAAGTAAAATAGCCAAACTGAACACTGACATTAGTCAACATTGATGGTCTCCTTTGCTGGGCCCTGCGAGGAATCCATTCAAAAATGTAAAATATATACTTTGCTCCTCCTGTTTTGGGGGATACAACACTTGGTCTTAAAGAAGCAATTAGAACAATAAAACGATTCAATATTATCTACAAAAAAAATATTATCTACAGATTAAACTCACTACAGAGACCTGTGAGGAACAAAATGCTCTATATTCCTTAGAGTTCATCAGCACACAAACTTGCTTTAATAAAACCACATTGATTCTCTCATGTTATAATTACTGTGGAAGAAAACTTAAGGATGCTGTCCTATTGCCTGATGGCTCTCAAACGTTTCTAATGGAAACCTGTAACAAACAGTACACCTAACAATGGTAGCACTCCCACTAACCACTGGACAAATACATTTTTAGTCACTATACACACACATACACACATACATTTGAATAAAACACAGTTATTTAAAAATGAGAATTCGATAAAATCATGCCTGTTTGGGATAAATGTATTCTTGATTTTTCTTTTTCCTATTCTTTGATTTCATTTAAAAATTGCCCTTTAAGAACATTTAAATTCATTTCAAAATAGTGGTTATATAAAATACTGCCACAGACTATACTTCTCAAACTATGGTAAATCTATATAGTAGAGATTTCACAAGACCAAAAGAAAAACATTCTACTATTGCTAATAATAATGACAGCTAACATTTATTATTTACTATATATCAAACCCTGGGGGTTAAGTGCATTCACTTTTATTACAGGATGTTAAATGGCAAATCTGTGAGCCTCGGTTTTAACTAAGGCGTCATGGGTTCTAAACAACAGATGCGAGGTAGATGCCCCACACCCTGAAGGAAAGTGCTAAACCCCCAGCTAAGAGACCAAGAGCTTGAGTGTAGGATATGTTTGGAGACTGAAAAACCAGTTCTGCCACCTTTGCCATCCATTGCCCCCTCCAGCCAATGAAGACAGGGATCAAGGCTGCCAAAGAACTGTGTGTGTGTGTGTGTGTGTGTGTGTGTACGCGCGCGTGCATTGTGTGTGTCTTCAGACTCCGGCCCTGGGAGAGGGGAGGGTCACATTCTCCTCCCCTTCGGGTAAATGAAAGGGGCCTCAAGAGATCCTCTAGAAGGGCTTGAGTTAGTCCCTTGGAACTTCAGGCTGTGGTGGTAGCACTCCCATTGACCACTGGACAAGCATGTATGAGCTCCACAGGTCCACACTTGAGCCTGGGACGGAACCTGCCTAAATCATATTAAAAGAACCCCCTCAGGAAGACTGTCAGGCAGAGTGAAGGAACCTAACTGAGAAGGCAGTTGGGTGGAGCAGGTGTGTAGAAGCTCAGAGGATGAGGCCTGGAGAAGAGAAGGCTCCTGTGTTTGGAGGAGCAACAGCAGCTAGAAAGTCAGGGAGAGGGAAAGGGATGGAGACCCAGAGAGGGGAGACCCAGCCTGCATCTCCCTGACTGCAGGTGTCCCAGGCAGAACTGGGCCTCACGTGGTGTGGGGGTAGGGGTAGGAGAGATTTATGTAGGTCTGGGCCCAGCCTCAGATTATTGTAACAGACAAGAACTAATAATTAATTACTATAATGAGAATGTCCTAGCTCAAGATGAGAAAACTTGTATCTAAAAGCTACGGGATCTTCTGGGATTCCATCCAGAACAGGGAAAGGATGGAAGATCAGAGCTTACAGTTGAGGAGGGGAAAGATTTGTTATGTCCTTATTGAACAGACCTTGACTGTGTTCTCCATGTTGGATGTTATTCAAACACATCATACGTTTAATCCTTCTAACTGGGTGGCTCAGTTAGCTGGGCATCTGCCTTCAGCTCAGGCCATGATTCTGGAATCCTGGGATCAAGCCCCATGTCGGGCTCCCTGCTCAGGGGGAGTCTGCTTCTCCCTCCACCTGCTCATGCTCTCTCTCTCAAGTGAGTAAATAAAATCTTTAAAAAAAAAAAAAATACTCCATGACCTGTATGCAGCAACAGGGGTGAGCAAGGGAGGGAAGGAGCAGGAAGGTAAAGTCAACAAGGACTAGTGCAAATTCTATATATTTTTATTTACTTATGAATTTTATATATATATTCTGCACCATTATGTACCTGGGAAAAATATACCCTCCCCCATTATAAAGTTTAGAAGAATAAGATTATATAGTACTTTTCTCTGCTGGGTATGCACAATGTACTCGGAAACATCCTGGAGTAGAATTCCTCGGCTGTGGCTGACCACTTTAAACTCTGTCCCTAGAGTTCCTGGGGCATAAAGGCTTACCCCTCCCCTCTTTTGGGTTACTTTTCTGGGAAAACATGATTAATGCAGAGGTTTAAATTAAAGGATGGAGGAAAGCTTCTTGGAGGGGAAAGAACTTGTAGGTGTACCTTAGAATACCAAAATTTGGGGCAGGTAGAGGAAGAAGGACCACAAGAAAGACTCAGAAACTGTCAGGGTGAGGGTGCTGTCAACTGAAAACAAATTTCTTTCATTTGGCAATATTCCTTGGTTGGTTCTAATCATTTTCCTTAATTCACTAAGTATCGTGTAAGATTCTTCTTCTTTTTTTTTTTTTTTTTTTTTTTAAGCAACCCTGTTCTACAGAAATTTTTATTCTAAAATAGGAGTGTGTTGCATGTCTGCGTGGCTCAGTGGTTGAAAATCTGCCTTAGGCTCAGGTCATGATCCCAGGGTCCTGGATCAAGGCCCACATCAGGCTCTCTCAGGGAGCCTGCTTCTCTCTGCCTGTGTCTCTGCCTCTCTCTGTGTCTCTCATGAATAAAGAAATAAATCTTTTTTAAAAAATAAAATGGGAGTGTGGTAACTTCTGAGAGTCAGGCCCTAAACAGCAGCCTCTGCTCTGTGATGAGACAGGTATGACAAGGAAGCTAAAAGCAACCTCCTAGTGGGAGTGGGTGCAGAGGCCTGGGGATCACTCCTGTGGTCTGGGTGCCAATTGTTGACGGCAAATGACAGGCCTGAAAGCAACAGAAATATGAAATCTACAAGGTCTATATGTACGAAGACGTGATTCTTTCCATGTTCAACTTTACTGCAGGAGTTAGAAGACTTAGTGGAGAAAGTCATCTTCGTGGATGGTAAGATTCAGTGACCTAAAGATGTCAGTTCTCCACAAAAATAAATTTTAAGTCAGTACCTCAGACTCATAATGGTATTCTTTTCTGAAATTGGCATGTGTGCAAAAGTTTATCTGGGAATAAAGGGTAGGGAAAGAGGAATACTCAGTGTATGCCTGCGTATGCATGTTGATACATTCATACCAACAGATGCAAACAGATTTTAAAGGTACAGTAATTAAAACAGTGTGATACTGGCTCAAGGGTAGACAGAGGTCAGTGGAATGGAAGAGAAAACCAGAAATATCCACAAGCACACAGAATCTAGAGAATGATAAAGCTGCCATTTCAAAACAGTGAGAAAGTATGGATTATTCAATAAACCACAGGAAATAATAAATTTCAGTCTGTACCTCACACTATATGACAACATAAATTCCAGATGGTTTAAATTCTTAAGTTAAGAGAAATTTAACCACAAAATCTCAGTTTAGAGTAGTAGCATAATTTTGAGGCTTTTACATTCCTGGTCCTCATAGAACTGGAGAGAGTCAGGCCCTGGGTTACTTTCCAAAAATTTTTTATACCCTCAGCCAGAAGCTACCCATCAATAATATGATATTTAAATATTTATCATTCAAATTTACATATTTCAAAAATCGTACCTCTTCAAGGACAGAATTGTTTACTTAGGAAAAGGCAGTGCATTTTACAAAATAAAAAAATATGCAAGTTAATTTTTTAAATCCTCAGAAAGAAAAGAAAAACCACCAGCAATGAAGAAAGTTCCTGCTAATCCATGTTCTCTCCAGCATTTAGTGTTGTTATGGTTTTGGATTTGGGTCATTCTCATAGATGTGTAGTCTGTGTGTCATTACTGCATAATTTGCAAGTCCTAATGACCCATGACGTTGAGCATCTTTTCCTATGCTTATCTGACATCTGAATATTTTCTTTGGTAAAGTAATCATACCTTTTTAATTTCTGTATTTCTGATGCTTTGACATCTAGACATTGCTGACCCTGGAGAGACTGCCCAGCCAGGGCTTGCCAATTTCTAGAGCTCTCCTTTCAGCACACCCTTCATACAAAGACTACTCAGTCCAGAGCCACACCAACACCACCCTCTGGATCGGGCTTTCACACCCAAGGCACTATTCCCCTGCCCTTAGTCAACCCAGAGCCAGGTGCCAGATAGCAACCTATGGGTCAGAGCTTGCTGAAATTATTCAGACCGGACAATCCTAAATCTGCTTACCCTGCTTCATCCATTCCTTCACCTGGAAACCAGGCTCTTGCCCATGCTTCCCCCTTGCTCCCTCTGCCTCCTGACCAACCCTAGTGCTGTCTGCTGTGGCCCTGCATGGGGTGGCATTCCCTCCCCTTGGGAACAGTGTATAATAAACTCCCTTTCCAGGGACAGTCATCACCTGATCTCCTGATCTATTGGCCTCATGACACCTGGATAATAACACCTACGTTTTAAAAAAACAATATGGGTCTCCACTTTATAATGACTTACTAAACTGAACATTTATGTTTCCTGCACTTTGCAGACGTGATTTTTTTCACATTAAGAAAAGTAAACCAATTTTCTACTTAAAAAAGGCAATGCTGTGTGTAAGCACAAAAAAAAATATGCATTAAAGTACAAAGTACTGTCATATATTCTGCTTTTCGACATTTTCCTAAGGAAAATCCAGTTCAATGTAATCACAAGGAACTTGTGAAAATTCCTGGGTTGTTATTTAATCTTTAAATTATTACTCAAATAAAAAGTAGGAATTAGGTAATTTCATCTCCTATCTGTGGGAGTGGCAATATTTGTTGCAAGTCAGTGAAATTTTTAAAATTGTTTGCTAGACAGCAAAATTAGAAGCTACTTAATAAAGATGCCAGATTTTAGTTGAACAGTTTTAACATTACTGAACATGTTTTAAATTAAAGCTATATAGCTGTTCTTTCAAGCCTCAAATGTCATTTATAATCATTTCAAGTTAATATTTAATCAAAAGTGTATCCACACACATACGTGTGTAAATGGACTGATTCGGCTTTTAATGCCTGCTCTTAGAAACAAGTACTAACACACACCGAAATTCTCAAAAGCTTATGACTTAGAAAGCCTAGAGCAAGAGTGTAGAAAAAAAGGAAAAAACAAAAGTAGCTAAACTACAAATAAACATCTGAAATCTTAAAAAATGAAGAGAAAAAAACTGAAAAATGCCTCCACATACACAAGTGTCTCATCAATTAAGTTTAGACTAGTCCTGCTGGGAGAACTTTGGGAGACGGTGTGCATGTTTTATATTTGTACTATCCAATATAGCAGCCACTATTCATTCACACGTGGCTATTCAGCATTTGCAATTGCCTAGATTGACTGAGGAACTGAATTTCTAATTTAATTTAGATTTAAATAGCCTCATATTGTTAGTAGCTCCAGTGTTGGACAGCCCAGGTGTGCCCTTCCTCTACTGAAAAAATACTAAATTTTAAAATAACTTCTTCAACATTTCTGGAGAAACCACAAGTATTATAAATCAAGATTATACGTAGTTTCTCTTGACATCTTGTACTGAAGAGGAACACAAAAAAAGATGATTCTAAACAGAAAACTTGAACGATGAAAGTATTCTAGCTGTTTCATCTTAGGATTATTACCATGTGGTATAATAGCAAGTTTTTTTTTTAATAAAAGATTTTATTTATTTAAGAGAGATAGACAGAGAGCACAAGCAGGGGGAAGGGCAGAGGGAGAAGCAGGTACCCCACTGAGCAGGGAGCCCAATGCGGGGCTCGATCTCAAGACCCTGGGATCACAACACAAGCCGACAGCAGTGGCTTAACTAACTAAGCCACTCAGGGGTCCTTAATAGCAAGTTCTTAATGAATCTTTGTAAGAAAATGAATTAAGTTCATGCATAAATTGGTAGGCAACTTATTTCACTCCTTGACTGGGGAATGGGAAACCTTATGGCAAAGGGTAAGCATTTCTTTGAAATTTAGTCATTATCTCTCATCTTTTAAAAAATGAGTTCAATGGCAATAGTGTTGAATGGAAGGAAAGTTCACTAGATAGACTGAAAGTTAATTAGTGTGATACATGGATCTTAGTAAATGATTTTTAAATGTTGAAACTCCTACTGGGATGTCTCTGTCCTGCTTTAGGGCCTGATTAAATACTGCAAGCCAAGCCTTTTCATGTTCTTTCAACCCCTAAATTATTTTTCTGCTTCAGGAGAAAGGAGTCCATTTTGTATAACAATTTTTAAATTACACAATTTATCTTTAAAACCCTCAAAAGGAAAATAAAACCACCTGCAATACCTGAGATTACAGTGGCTATAATTTGTTGCCTATTGGTTTTTTTCTTTGCTGACCAGACATACTTGTATATGTAATATTCAAAAACAAAAATTTTAATCAATTTTATTGTCTATATAATATTCCACTGGCAAAATCTTAATATGAATCATGATCCTATCTCTTTATGCATTTTTCTATGTGGTTTTTCCAATGCTACCTGAACAACTTTGCCTATCTATCCAAGCTGGTTTTAAAACTCTACATAATCTTCTACAATTTATTAGAATTAACTCTACCTTCTCTCCCTAGATTTCCCAGTTAGGTTACCATGGTTCCTGTGAGATGACAGGAATTCAGACTTGAGAGTGAAATTGCTTAACAAGGTTTTCTTCCTAGCAGTAGGAGAGTGGTAAGCAAGATCTAGAATGTCAGCTGTCAGGGCTCCCAACCTACAGGTGGGATTTGGGAATGAAGAGGAAAACAGTTTCATCCCTGGAGCACATATGGGAACTTTTATAAGGCTCCTACAGAATTTCCAAGGAGTAACTGCTTCTCAGGGTATAAGGAATCTCTCCATCAAAGGGTAAATGTTCAAATTGCTCACTATCATTCAGGGCAAACTTTTTTGATTTGACCCTGAAAGTCTTTGACTTCATTAACATGAAGAATGAGTTTCTATTGGATTTATTCAGTAACCCATCCATATTTGCATTGAAGATAAGGGTTTGATGATACACAATTTGTTCTAGCCAAGTCACCAACTTGGAACGTGGGGCAGGAGCAAGGACTGAGATTCACTTTCATCTTTTGGACAAATAACAATGTTCCTTGTCCTGCATGTTCACACACATAGCAAGCATTTGAAAGCATACAGTACTCCCCTTGTTAAAATGGAATCCTACTGGCTAATTGATTCACAAGTCGGCTAACTAATTCCATACTAACAGCTTAAATTAAAAGTTAATGAAACACAGTCAGTACCCCATTATATTCCACTTGTAACAACCTTTAAAAAAAAAAAAAAAAAAACAAGAGGGAGGAAAGCGCTGGTGCTTCATTAAAAGGAAAAACGTCTGGGACATCATCCTGAGCTGGAATGCACCCACAGCCAGAAGCATTCCTCAGACCTGTCTCCCTGCCAAGTCCTGGGGAAGCCGTTTCTCTGAGGCAGGAAAGAAATCCCCACAGGTATCCCATGAACAGACTGACCAGAGCTCACAAGGCAGCATTGTTTGCAGCTCTGCAGGGTCTGCTCAAGATGGGAAAAATCTGTTCACATAGACTACTGTGCACTTTACAACTTCACACCCCATCCTACTATGGAACTCACATTTGACTCACACAAAGTCAAGAGGAGGCAGGGAGTGCTGTATCCTTTACTTCTCACCACAATTCTGAGTTAATAGCAGTTTATGTCTTCCATTTAAATGAAGGTGTGTGTCAGTTCAAGAGTCCATCTTTCTCTTGATCTGGTTTCCTTAAGACCTTAGCAGTCACCTTGGGCTAATGGTTCCTGGGTCTCTACCTCATGCCCCAAATCAAGGGGCTGTCAGGCTGTCTCCACTTGTTTTTACCCACACTTCTAATGCAATGTGAGCAAAATCATTCCCCATTTTCTCCCATGAAGCAACTCTCTTGCTCGGCTTCCTTACAAGTTCAATGGCACTGGAGGCTAGAAACCGTGAGCTCCCCTCTACATCCCTCACTTACTCACTGCTCACTGGGGATCACAGGACAATCACAGATGCCCAGTGGAGGAGCCGGGGCATGTCCAGAAAGCAGTGGACACTGCAGATGCTTGCCTGTGTAGATGCATGATACATGTGTTTTTGGAAGATTATTTTGTTTTCAACATACTGCATCTTAACCATATCTTCTTGACCGCTCATTACTTCCAGTATTTATTGGACAAATATTCATATGATATTTCCCACGTCTTAAATCTTCACAGCAGTCCTATTAGGAACCTACACTTGTTGTCACTATCTTGTGGATAAAAGTTTAAAAGCACCGATGGTACAATCACCTTGTCCTGGTGAGCCTGGCTACCTTGCTTTACTTTAAATTTTTTTTTTTTTCTGAACATACACAGCCTTTGTTCATTCTCTTCCTGATCTCCTCACCTCTTTCCCAAAATGTCTTTTATTCACACTTTATACTGGTCTCCAGGACTCATCGAGAGCCATACCTCCTCAAGAAGACTCAACTGTTGGAATTCACATTAGTCCTCTCCTCTCTGACGGTCTTCTCCACTTATTCTCTCTCTGATGTCTGTGCTGCTGCTTTGCAAAATTACCTATCTTATTTCCCAACTACACTAAAAGCTCCTGGAGGACAAAGACCACCAAGATTTTCTTTTATTCGCCTACAGTACTGAGTAAAAATATAACTGGTACTCAGTATTTATTATTTAACTAAATCAAAATGATAAATAGTGCCACCATGATAAATATTGCCAAAAGGATAGATATTGTCATTAAGAAAAGTAAGTTACCTAAAGGTACCTTTTGCCTTTTGTAGCTACCATAAATAGACATTTTTTTGCTGTTCAATGAGAATAGTATGTTATACACATTTGTGGGTAGAAATTCTCTTTTCTTGTTTTCATTAGAAGGGGGGGGGGGTCAACAAATTATAGCCCAATCTCCCAATCTGTCCCATGGTTTATTTCTATAGATAAAGTTTAGTGGGTGGCACAATGCCATGCCACTTCTGTACTGTCTGTTCCTACTTTCACAGCTCAAGGACATAATTGAATATTTTGCCATAGAGACCATATGGCCTATGAAATCCCAAATATTTACTATTTGGCCCTTTACCAAAAAGTTTGCTGATCCCTGTTTTAGACAAAAACTAAACAAAGCATCTGAATAGGAAACAGTTCTGCTTACTGTTTTTAATTAGAATTTACTTTTCCATATTCATTTTCTTGACACTATTTTATACTTTTCAAATTAAGCATCTACCTATGGCTTGGGATCTAAATCAGAGTAAGCATAATTTCTTCTGTATCACAATACAGTTGCAAGCACATTAAAAAAAGAGTTTGCCAAAATAGTGTGCCCTGAAAAGTTTCTTCCCCTTTTCCAAAATTTCTCTTGACTCTCAGCATTCTGCTGTAATCCACCACCTTTGAATGTTTCACACAGTTGTAGGAAAACATTCAATCTCTGTGACTGTTAGCAGTCTGGTCCAGTTTGCTTGTTGTTAACTATATTTCTGATGAAGATGGAGGCAAAAAGATACATGGGTAATAAAATCAGTTAATCCCCAAGCATCTTTACCTGGTTTCTGAAGTCAGGAAGAGACAGACAGCATTTAGCTCTAACGGATGCTGGGGTAGTTTCTGTTTGTTTGGTTTTGTTTTGTTTTAGTCAAAACAATGACAGGAAGAGTGGGCCTTCCCACTGTTCATAAACAATAATGCAAAGTTGCCAATTGATGAACTAAAATCACATATTTTTCAATCTAGTACTGGAACGACTACGTTTTTACTTGAATTTCTTTTGGGCTGGCCTCATTCTTGGCCTCTGGGAACTCTAGTTGCAGGACTGAACTGTCTGTCTTGCTCCCCATTTCTGAATCTCTCTCCTAGGAACTCCCCTAGTTACCACTGCTCCTCTGACCGTGTGATTCTAATAGTCCTTGGAAGTTCCGATTCTGACAAGCAGCCCAGTGGCTGAGTCTCTCCTGCCTGCTGACAGCTTTCTCTAATGTTGACAGCCTGCTCAACCCCCTCAAACCTCCAAACAGCATCTGCTCCCAGACTTCCTGTCATCATGTCACCACGGTGCGCTGTGATGAGACACCTGGCCTCTGCCTTTGGCCCCACATCATACTGTGGTTGCCCTGATTACGGCACCAGCCGTGCTAAGTACCTGCTACTGATGTGCCCAGCACATGGCAGGGCTTGCCACCCAGCTGCTCTCCATCAACCCTACCCCTCTGCAATCAACTGGGTTACACCCAGTGTTGACTGGAGGCTGGATGAGACCAAGGGAAGGAAGGTAGTTCCAAACCTTCATATGTCTTCTTAAATACCACACTGTTCAACAATCACAAACCTGCTGCATATATAGCCAGAATCCAATACTTTTCCTAATTTTTATTCCACACTGGATTTATTAAAGGCCACCCTAAGGACAAACTTCCCACTCAGAAATTATATCCAACAATTCTCTCATCACAAAAGCTAGAAACAAGGTAATAAGTATGTGTGGCTCTTTTTTTCTGGGTAAATATCACTATGTTGGCATCTTTAAGCATTTTTTAAAAGATTTTATTTATTTGAAAGAGCGAGTGCATGTGCAAAGGGAGAGGGAGAAGCAGACTCCCCACTGGGGATCAAGCCCCAATATGGAGCCACAGGACCCTGAGACCATGACCTGAGCCGAAGGCAGACACTTAACCAACTTGAGCCAGCCAGGCGACCCTTTGTTGGCATCTTTAAAATGTTCATTTTGAATGTTTTCATATACAGACTCTTGTCTATGGCTCTGTTTAAAACAATATACACATATATGTATACAGTACATTATACATATAATCTTTGGCATTAGCCTGTGGACGATTCTCACAGCAAACCACTGGGTTGATTCATGGCCAATCCTTGCTTAAGAACTGGCTACAGGGGCAGCTGGGGTAGCTCAGCGGTCTAGCTCCGCCTTCAGCCCAGGGCGTGATACTGGAGACCAGGATCCAGTCCCACATTGGGCTCCCTGCATGGAGCCTGCTTCTCCCTCTGCCTGTGTCTCTGCCTCTCTGTCTGTCTGTCTCTCTCTCTCTCATGAATAAATAAATAAAATCTTAAAAAAAAAAAAACTGGCTACAGAAAGGAAAAGGATGAGGTAGGGTAAGAGAGAATACTGTACAATTTTGTGGGAAAGGAAAAATCCCAGAGCAATAAAACAGGATATCTATGAGTAATATAAACCTTAACAAGAAAGAGCAAGTATTTGTCTAGTTTCTAATAGTCCTTAAAGGTACATAAGGAATAGGAAAATTGGATTAAGATCTTCAGAGAATGAAACTACTAGTCAGGCCTGCAGCTCTTCATTGACAACCTGGTGGACCAGGGGAGACGATCAGTATGAGAAAGTTCTGCTCTGACAGATCAACTAGCAAAACCATATCAAGAATTTACAGTATATTAGAAATGACGAAAAGGAAACATAGCAAAATAAAGAATTACAGAAGAAATGTGAAGACACAGTGATAAAGGTATTAAAGAGAAAACAAATCTACTCAGTCAAGTCATTACACACAGAATATTAGGGGGACTTACTGGAATCGAGTTTTTGGTGAAGAATATTGCGGTGGCCCTGTTAAGTGGGTAGGAACTAGAAAAACTGACAGAGTTGCAAGAGTTTTCCTGTGTGGTGCATTAAAATCCAAACAAAACACAAAATCTAATAATGTGTGTTCACAGCTATCACAGAAACTGTAAGTTAGATGAAATCAAGTGTGTGTATGAGATACTCAAACTGAGTTTATACCTGTAAACTTTAAAACCAGACCATATTCCACTATGAAAACAAAGATTTTCTTCCCAACATTGGATTTATTAAAGGCCAATAGAAGAGTTCAAAATTAACAGTTTCTGAAGAAAAATTAGTGATTTCAGATCTGTAATGAAATATATAAAAAGTGAAAAGACAAAAAGGCTATTGGATTCTTTTATTTCCATGTAGTAAGAAAAGCAGTGATGCTCTTTCAACTCAAAAGGTAATTTGGGGTAAAGGCTACACTGCAATAAACATATGGCTACTATGGAACAACCAAAATGTAACCAATAGTCAGCAGGTAATTTTGGAAAAGGTGATATATTCTGACACCTGGTGCTTAATTCTTTTAGATCAATGAAAACTTCATATAATCCTTTCTTTTATGCTGAATCATATCACAATCTCACAAGCATCAAAAATACTAAATATTTAAAAATTCAGTATCAATGTATTTTTCGCAAATGTTAAGAGCCAGTCTGTTTGAGATCAAACGCTAGCTCTTCCCTCTATTAGTTAGGTGACCTTCAATTGTTCCATCTCTCTGGATGCCACTTTCTTATCTGTAAAATGGCATCTTTCTTATAATGAGTGAGGACAAATGAACTTATATTTTTGAAATATTTAGAGCAGTGGTTAGTATATAATCAGTACTATGTGAAGGTTTATTAGGTAAACACTTATTGAGTATCTACTGACCTAAAAGGATTCAACAGCAGCTCAACCATAGTTAAAAGCCACACAAACAAAGATAACAAGTTTAACTGTCTACTATATTTGAGTTCCCATAAATGTGCCGTGCACGTGCAATATAGTGAATATAAGGTATTTTGTCTATCTTAAACCATAAGCATATGAACTTTTTGGATCACTTCTTTAGAGATTGGGATGTTCTTTATGAGACAGCTTGGTGATGCATGTCTGCTAAAATGTGTCCAGCCTCTCACTGTCTTCCAATGCTAAGATTCTGTGAGTTAGAAACAAAAAGATCCTACTAATCATTCTTTTAAAAAGCAGAGACCCGAGCATTTATACACTTCTCCAGAGGAAAAAAAATACAAAAGACTTAAGAGGAAGGAAGAGTTCCCTTGACTTTGGCTTTCCTACTCATTTCCTTTTACTTATTCATCCCTTACTGTGTCCTCCCCTCAAACACATGAAGTTCATCCATTAGGGAGAAAAATGGATACAAAATGATAGTTTCAGGTTGAGGTAAATCTAGTACTCCCTCTGGGTTTGTTGGGGCTAATTTAGAAAATAATCTGAGATTATTATGAGCTGTTGGCAGAGGTATCTTCTTTTCCTCAAGCCAGCTGGCTCCCTGACTGATGGAGCAGAACTGCTGATTCAAAGGACAGGAAAGGGCCCTAGTAGTGAGTTCAAATTAGACAGTATTGAATGAACAAGGTGGTGAAAGTCCCAGGAAGTGCAAAGAGCCACTGTGTATACTAACCTAAGGCCTGAATGTGTGTGATGAGGCATCATTTTCCAAGGAAATAAATTATTGCTAAACTTGGGTGGGAGGGAGTATTTTCTGATCATATCAAGAGGAGAAAAGAAAAGCATGTTCTGGGATTAACAATCTCATCTGTGAACTGAGGGGAGTAGCCTTGAAGGTCTCCATAGTCCTTGCTCCCACTGATACTCTGAATCTATGCATAAAACTATTGGAACTCACTGAGTTTGTCTCCTCCTCATACAGATACCTTGTTATCACTTACCACCTCCTACTTAAGTCTACAAACCTTGAGTCTAGTTCCCCTATAGCCAGAGCCTAAGTCATATTGAAATACACTGATGTTTGTGATATGCTAAAGAAGAAGACCAGAGGACCTCCCTCTAGTCCAAGGTAGTATGTGTACATTTTTCCAAAGCTCTATCTCCCCATCACATTTATTTTGGGACAGTACTCTATTTCCGTCCACAGCAGCAGGAAGCCTTGTGTCAAGGCTGATCTATACGGCAATAAATGGGATAGCACAGTATTTACAGTGCTACCCCAAACACATGGAGCAATAGTTACAGCTTCTCCTCAATATCCATCTTCTGTCAGCCACACTGAGACTTACTCAATAGGCTTAGTCTTATGTTAATTTTACTTAGGAAGATTGAAAAGACCCTTGGCCTGTCTCCTTTTCTTCTACTATTTTCTTGGTGAAACTCAGACTCTTTATGTGAGATAGAATGCTATGTGGGTGGAAGGGTTCTCCTCCTTGATTTTCAATAGTCCTCAATCAAAAGCACATAAATATTTAAAGTGGAAGAAAAAACTGTTACTTATGGCCAGTAAGTAACCTCTAGCTGGCTTAGCTAGTGTTCAGTGCACAGTGACTAAATCTAACAAGCCATGTATGGGGCCCCAAATTATCAGTAAATGGGAATATTTAAAACATAAAGAAACCAAAAAATTTTAGCAAATCAAATCCAATCATATATATAAAGGATAATATATCATGATGAAGTGGGGTGGTTCAACATTTGAAAAATCAATGTAATTCATCGTGTTTTAGAAAACTATATGATTCCTCTCAGTAGAGGTGGAGAAAGTATTTTACAAAATCCAACATCCTGATAAAAATTCTTAAACTAGGAGGGGGAAATTTCCTCAACTTGATAAAGGATGTCTATGAAAAACCACAGCTGATATCATACTTGACAGTGAAAGGTTGAAGAACAAGGCAAAAATGTCCATTCTTACCACTTCTTATACAAAATTTTATTAAAAGCTCTGCCACTGCAACATGGCAAGAAAAAATAACAATAGGCATCTAGTTTGTAAGGAGAAGTAAAACTGTCTTTAAAAAAAAACAAAAACAAAACACTAGAGTTCATGTAGAAAATCTTACAAAATTTACAAACAAGCTACTAGAATAAGTTTAGCAAGGTTGAAGCTTATAGGATCAACATACAAAAGTCAATTTTATTTCTATACATCAAGAATTATCAGAAATTGAAATTTTAAAATAACTTATAATAAAATCATAAACCACTTAGGAATAAATCTAACAAAAGATACACACAACCTATCCACTGAAAACTATAAACGTAACTCAGAGAAATTAAAGAAGACCTAGTAAATGGACAGATATACTTTGCTCATCAGAAGACTCATATTTTTCGAAGATATTGATTCTCCAAAATTGATCTATTAATTCAACACAATCTCAATTCAAATCCCAGCAGGCTTTGTGATAGAAATTGACAAGCTGATTCTAAAATCCATATAGAAATGCAAAGAACCTACAATAGCCAAAACTGTGAAACAATAAAAGTAAAGGACTAATATGATCTGATTTTAAGATGTACTATAAAGCTACATAGTCAAAACAGTGTAGTACTGGCATAAAGGAAGACAGAGTAATAGAACCAAATAAAGAGTTGAGAAAGAGATCTATTAGTATGCAGACAACCAATTTTTGACAAAGTTACAAAGGCAATTTAGTGGAAAAAGGATTATCTTTTTAACAAATGGTACTGAAACACCTAGATATCCAAATGCAAAAAAGAAGAAGAAACTCAGTCTATACTTCACACTATAATAATTAATTCAAAATAGATCATAAGGGAGTGCCTGGCTGACTCAGTTGGTAGAGCATGTGACTCTTTTTTTTTTTTTTTTTGAGAGAAAGAGAGCATGTACATGTGCATGAGTGGGGGGAGAGACAGAAAGAGAGGGAGAAGTAGACTCCCCACTGAGCAGAGTGACAAGGGGCTCAATCCCAGGATCCTGAGATTATAACCTGAGCTGAAAGCAGACTCTTAATCTACTGAGTCACCCAGGTGACCCAGAGCATGCAACTCTAGATCTCAGGGTCATGGATTTGAACCCCATGTTGGACAGAGAGCTTACTTAATAAAAAAATAATAATAATAAAATCATTTTAAAAATCAAAATAGACCATAGATCTGAACCCATAACATAATACCATAATATGCATGCCTAGAAGAAAACAAGAGAAAAATCTCTGTGAGCTTGAACTAGGCAAGAATTCCATACATATAATATCAAAAGTATGATCCATTAAAGCTGATAGATTTGACTTCGTGAAAATTAAAAACTTCAGCTGTTGCTGTTCAGAGAATGAAAAGGCAATCCACAGATAGGGGGAAAATGTTTGTAAGCATATATCTGATAAAGGACTTGTATCTAGAATATATAAATAATAAACCCAGTAATAAGAAAATAATAAGGAAACAATCCAATTAAAAAATAGGCAAAAGATTTTAACAGCATTCACTAGGAAGATATGCTGATGGCAAATAAGAAAAGATGGTCTAATCATTAGTCATTAGGGAAATGCAAATTAAACTCTCAAAGAATACCACAACACACCTATTAAAATAGTTAAAATTAAGAAAAATTGGAGATACCAAATACTGGCTAGGATGTAGAAGTACTGGAACTCTCATACACTGGTGGTAGGAAAGTAAAATGAAATACCACTTTGGAAAGCAATTTGGTAGTTTCTTTAAAAGTTAAACATTCATCTAGCTCATTATCTAGTAGTTCCATTTTTTAGTTTTTTATTTAAGAGAAAAGTGTAAATTCATCCAAAGAACTGTACACAAGCAGCTTTGTAATGATACAAAATTAGAAATAATTTAAATATTGATTGAATGCATAAATTGTGATATATATCACATGTATAGATATGTCATACATATCTATATAATACATCTATGGATATGTGTGTCATATATGTGTGTGTGTATATATATATATATAATAGAATCCTATTCATCAACAAAAAGAAACTATTACTCATGAAACATAACATGGATATGTTTTTAATAATGCAGAAAGAAGCCAGGCCAAAAAAAAGTACATACTGTATGATTTCATTTACATAAACCTCTAGAAAATGCAAATAAATGCATAGTCACAGGAAGCAGATCAGTGGTTGTCTCAAAGGAGTAGCAGGAAGTGGCAGGGGAGGGGGGCTCACAGGGGTAGCAAAAAACTTCTGAGAATGATGGACATATTTGTTATCATGGTTGTATGGACATGTAGACATATGTCAAAACTTATCTAATTTTATCCATTAATTATGTGTACTGTCAATTAAATTTTTTAAATGTTAAAAATTACATGAAATGAAAAAAATTGACTGGAATGTGAATACTGTAGGTCAGACTAGAGCAATAACTTTGTGGAGTGGTGGGGAATGGGGAGGTTCACATGGAAGGGGATTCTTGGGTAAATGGCAAAGCTCTATTTCTTGACCTGGACAGTGATACCAGGGTGCTTGCTTTATAGACATTATATATGAATTTATTACATACACACAACTTGCATAATAAACTATTTTTAAAAATAATTACTAAGCCATATATTTGTTTTGTGTGCTATATATTCTGTATGCTTTATTTTACAATAAAAAATTTTTTTAACCCTAAGAAAAAGGTTAAGGAAATAGCGGTTTGAGAGGAAGAGACACATAAAATATGACTCAGCTGATGATAGGCACACTTCCAACTTTTATTCCCAGGACTATACAATACTGAGGAAAAGGAAATTGAAATGATACGTGGCTAAATTGAAAATGAAGTTAAATAGACTTGTTAAATGGCTAGAGCATTTAATGAACACTTCCTAAATGTTAGAGGGGAAGCCAAGTAAATGCTATCTGAAGTTGGGTGTGTACCTGTGACCTTTCAGACCTGAGTGGGAGAACAGGCAGGGAGGTGGGCACGGAGTCAGGGTGGGGCTCAGCAGATGCCACGGAAGCTAAGGAACAGACATTAGTAAGAAAGAAAGGCAAGGGGCTAGAGATCAGCAGGTCTTAGCATATTCTAGATGAAATTCATCATGGGGTAGCATATGACCACAGTTCATAGTGCCGGCTCTAGAGTTAGACTGCTTGGGTCCCTATCTTCATTCTACCACTGAGACCAGTAACTTGTCTGCTGTCTGTCATACTTTTCTCATTTGTAAATGACAAGTATGTGAAATGTTGTCAAATTTAAATGAGATAACGTCTGTACAGCACTTAGAAATAATGTCTGACGTGCAGTAAGCGTGCTACCTATTGTTACAACTGAATTTTTTTTTGAATTTTTAAACTTATAAATGTCAAATCTTAGTAATTAAGTAAAGGAACATGATTTTAAAAAGACCTTATTGGGGATCCCTGGGTGGCGCAGTGGCTTAGCGCCTGCCTTTGGCCCAGGGCACGATCCTGGGTCCAGGATCGAATCCCACGTCAGGCTCCCAGTGCATGGAGCCTGCTTCTCCCTCTGCCTGTGTCTCTGCCTCTCTCTCTCTCTCTAACTATCATAAATAAATAAATAATTAAAAAAAAAAAAAAAGACCTTATTGCATTCAGGCTATTTCTAGGGCTTGCCATGATAAAAACCCACAAGAAGCTCCTGCCAGGAAATCCATTTAAAGTATGTCTCATTTGGGGCTTCCTCTGACACTAGGCCTTTGAGAGATGATAGTCAGGCTGAGGTGTTCAAATCACATATGGCTTTATAAACCGCTAGTCCCTTCAAGGCAATATTTCCGGTACTTGGATCCTAAACATACTAATTTCACTTGTTACTGACATTCCCAAGTAATACTCTTAGACTCTAAATTCTTAGGAGAACGTGAGCCATGCCAGCATGGAGCCCTCAGAGACAGGATGCCTCATTTTGAAACAATGACTGTTAAGGAATAATGTAAGCTCATCACATGTGTGGCCAGTGATAGACTCCATACTTCAGTGCACCCTCCAACTAAGGAATCTCACCTGCCATTCCACCTTCCCTCCTTCTCTCCCCTTCCCTCCTTTATTTTTCTCTTCTTTTTTGTGGGGTATGATACCTTTGTCTTGTATTAGTTTTTTTATTCATTTATTCATTCATTCAGCATATTTACTGAGCACCTTCTGGTGCTAAGCCCTGGAAATACAAAGATGAATGGGATGCACATTTCCTGCTTTTAAGAAGCCAACCACCATTGGGGTGTCAAGCCTATTTATACAATGAGGACACACAGGCTGCAGAGAACACAGTTTGAACTATGTGCATGCATCATACACAGAATATAGGAATTTTCTATTTATGTACTTGAAAGTTAAAAAGTTGAAATTTAAAAGCTTCTGTAGATAAGATCAAGTCCCAGCCCCCAAACTCTTTGAGTGTGGTCCTTTTGGTCTTGGGCATCATCTATCTACTACTGTTTGTGTTCTGAGGATGTTTCATAATTATCAGCTCCATTTTGCAAAGTGAGAGACTTGAAAAGACATGTAAGAAGACATGTACAATAAAGATGAAAATAACAGCAGAAAAAAAAAAAAGAAAATAACAGCAGAAATAAAAAAGAAAATTGAAAGAGAGAGAAAACAGTGAGTTTCATTTGCGGGGGAGCACTTCGGCACTAACCTGGCAGTGCTACATGGTCTTAGGGGCCTAGACTCTGAAGAGCCACAGCCTGTGTTCAAATCCCAGCTCTGTTACTTGCTAACTCTATAACCTTAAGAATAGTATTACTCTGTGTCTCCATTTCCTTATCTGTAAAATGGGTATAAAAGTCCCATGGGCCTGACGCATAGGCTAGGCAATACTATTATTAGTAATACAGTTCAGAAGAAGAGATCCTATATGTCAATCAACCACAAACTGGCAGAGTATGCCTGTGTCAATATTTTTGCTATCAGAATGGTTTATAAATGGGAAATATACTTTTATTTATAAAAATATACATTGCCTCCACCCTGCCTGCCCCTCAACAAATCCTAAATACCACTTTTCAGAGGATTACTCTTGATTAGCAAGTGACAATGGCATGCCACCTCCCCTGGCTTCCAGGACATGCAGAGTAGATACCAGAGATCAGGTGACAAATGAAACTTCAAAGTATCCAAGGACATGCTTCAGGATAGATGCCACTGAACCTATAACCAAGGACAATTAGCAGAGGGATGGAGGGTAGCCCTGATGGAACCAGATGGTAAAGAATCCCAGTTGAGAGTCTTTGTTGGGGGTAGGTGATGGCTGAGAACAAGTGTGCCCTCAGAAACTATCTCACTATATAGAACTGGACTGCAATCTATTGACTCGCAGGAGGCCAATAGTGGGCCTGGTGATCTTTGGAGAATGAAGTGGTATTTTGTTGTGTATGAACATATGGGTGCTTTCCTTTTAACTTGTTCTGGGAACAGACTCTATTGAGTACCAATTAGGTAAGTAGGACCACACAATGGCAAGATATTTGAAGCTAGCTTCTGAATGCCTCTTCCAGACTCTGGGCAAATATAAATTTTTGAAGTTCAGGTAAGAGATTCTATGTGTCTTCATGTTCTAATTCTGCCTATAAAATATGTCATAATATTAAATGTGTCATGCTTTGAATATATAGGCTTAACTATCTCTGTGGGAGAAGACACTCAGAAAATTTTCTATTTATTGTATTTTACAAACTTTTGTCTAGAGATTCATGCCAAAGGGATATGCAAATCATATATTTGAAATAAAATGTGAATTTCTGAAGTACAAATCCTGTGACCTTTGGAGGAATACCTATTTGTACTATTGGTTTCAGAGATTGTTTTGAATCTTAGGTGCTTGTTAATTGGTTCCTAACACTCTGCTAGATATGAGTTTATAAAAAAATGGGGCTCCTGTAGAACTTTGGAGATGTTCATCTAAAGTCATGGAGAATCATCTGAACAGTAGAAAGATCAGAGGAGGCATAAAAGTACAGAAAAGACTCTATGCTCCATGAAAACCAGAGATACTTTCTTCTTACAGGCCAAGCTGAACACTTGGTCTTAAGTGGATGAGCTCTGGGGATCCACACAGCACATCAATCGTGGCCCATTTCTGTAAGGACTTGCCAAGTCAGTAGGCAGTGATGGAAAGCTGCCAGGTTGTGCAGCTCAATGATTATTGACTGGGAACCCCCTATACTCAGCCATCAGAGCTGAGGAGTGCTCACAGGAAGGACAGGGCAAGGCCCCCACCTGAAGGGATACACACTTCTCTGTTCTGACCAGCAATCAAATCTGTTTGAAATCACACCGAATCCTTGAACTTAACTTGTAGGTAATCCAAGTCTGAATATTGCCAGAAAGGGCCTAACTTTAAACAAGCGGTCTAGCAGTCTCTGCTATTAGTGATAGAAAGGAGCCACTGTGACCGGTTGGCCAATATATTAATGTCTCCCTCCCCACCAGACTCAACCTTGACCTTCTTTTAGAACCCCTCCTCCCTGACCCCCACCCTCTCCCACAGAGATAGTGCCTTTTAACTTCAAATAAAGCAAGAGTAGATTTTGGATGCCTGCCTGTGCTTTGTATGGATGTTGCTGAAAGCTTTGCACATAGAAGGAAGTTTGTGCAGGGCCTCATTTGGGAGAGATGAAATATTTTAATAGCAGTGTTTATGTTCTCAGTCTGTAGATAACCAAAAACCAGCAAAGATTTTACATCAGGCTTTGAAATGAAAAATATCACCCACTCAATGGAAACACAAATTTCATCCCTTGTGCCCTCTGGCCCTCTCAACGCGATTAGTGTTCCTCTAGATTTTCCTGCTCTCCTTGAGCTTTCTGAGTCACCACAGAAGGAGACCCAACTCAATGTCTGGCCAAGTATTGCAGGTCTCACATTCTCAAGAAAAGCAGACTTGAAAGGTTTCCTCTCAGAGTTCCCTAGGCTCCTCAGACAGTCTGGAGCAGAAACTGTCTTGGGACCCATGATAGAGTAGAGACCAGAATTGTAGCAGGCAGGGAGAGTTCAAAAGGGCAACGCCAGCCCACAGTTAAATTCTAGGCAGCAGCTTTGAGACCAGTCGGCCCTGCCTCTCACAGACGGAGGGAGTGTTCCCAGACCCCACACTCAATCTTCACCACACAAGTTTTGCTCTTTGAGGGATTCAAGCCTGTGATTCCCAATCATTTTTCCTCTCCCTAAAGATGGGAACTTATACAGACAAAGCAAATTCTTTAATGTCACTGTGAGGACAGTTTTAACGAATGTCTCTGGATTCATGCTTGTGGGCAGACGTGTGCACACGCACACTCTTCTAAGATTAAGTGTGCTTGAAAATCTGATTTATATAAGCAAAGAGAACAGTTCATTTTTAATAATTGACTGGGTTAAAATAGATGTTCCTCACTGGAAAAGTCACCAATGCACACTCAAACAAAACACATACCATTCAAATTAGCTGCCTTGGCTGAACTTATTTTTATATCACTTTAGTCTGTGCTCTCCAAAAATAAATTGAGTCTATGTTACACATTCCTAATGAGAACAATTTTAACAAACAGACTGTATGCATGTGAATCATGAACATATAAGAGTATAAACGTTTGTAAGAAGCAAATTTTTGAAAGCAATTGCCTTGAATCTATTACATGGGACATAGCTTTCTCTTTCCTCTAATTTTAAACTTGACCTTTATTCCAACATCTAATCTGCCATGTCTCAGAGCAAAGTGTCCCAGGGAGAGGGTAATTAACGTGAACATCAAAAGAGCAGCTGTCACAGGCAGAGGAGCTCTCTTAGCTCTTCCTCTTTTGCAATAGTTTTCAGACACTACAGTGTGGGCAACTTACATGTGGCTCCCAGGGCAGGACATGATCTCACTCAGGGATGTCCAACTGTACATTCATGTGTTGTGAAAAAGTTGTGTCAAAGATCAACAGAGATAATACACATGAGGGAAGAGTAAGTTCTCATGGAATGGGGATGGGAGAGGAAATCAGGAGAACTTCATGGAGGAGGTAATATTTGAGCTGTGTCTTAAAGGATATGTAGGCATCTTCCAAAAGGACAAATGGGGGGGTGGGGAGGGGAGAGATTCTAGGAGATTACAGTGCATATGAAAGTCTGAACCATGGTGGGGATGGGTAACAGTTGGGCAGTGGCTGGAGACATGGCTAGAAAGGCTGCAGGAGGGTAAAAACCATCTTTAGGTTGAGGTCTTCTGCTCATTGAACACAGGAATATTGAGAAGCAGAATGACATGACAAAATCAGAGAAAAGGAGCGGTATAAACATCAGCATGTAAGAAAAGCCATAAATGATGCTATTTTTGTAAAAAAATTACACATATTAACATAAGAAAATTTAACAATGCTATCTGAGTTTTGCAATTTTAGAGGCGCTATTTCTCAATTTTTTAACATTGCTAGGAGTATATATTGCTTATACAATATAAAGGGGGAAATCATTAAATGTGCACGTACAGAAAGGAGAGAAGAATTGGCGAAGAGGAGTTCCTATGGAAAGAACCCAGTGGCTTTCTTTAGCTGACCACACACACAGGCCGTGCTAAGGAGTGGCTCTGGTGGCTCAAACACCTGTGTTAAATGCAAACTTAACTAAAAGCAGCACAGGGTCTAGATTAAGGACACAGATGAGATGGTTGTTAATAGTCCTACTACTTCCTGTGTTTATTAGAACAGTTCTGAAATGTTACATCCAGTTCTGAGGACCACAATTTAAAGAGCTGAAATTGAGTTCGTCCGGAAGAGGACTGTCAGAATGAGAAGGATGTCTGAAAGCCAAGTTATAAAGAAAGATTTATGGTATCTTAAGATGTTTATACTGAAGAAGAGATAACTTATGGGGGTCACTGTGGCCATCTTCAAATACTTGATGAGCTGCCATGTTAATTAGAGATAAAACATCCTCCAGAGTTCTCAAAGCCAGAACTAATACCAATAGCTAGGAGTTACAGGGAGGCCAGTCTTGGCCGGACACAGAAAAAACAATTTTCGATCACAGAGTTATGGCTAGAAGTGACAGAGATCTATCTAACAGCTTCAGAGTTGACAACAGTGACTCATTTTGAGGCACAATGACTTATCACTAAGACCTTTCAGCTGGTCAGTGGGAGAACAAGGGCCAGACTGATTCTCATGCTGCCAACTCCAATATTCTCCCCACACCACACCACACCCCACCATCATGCCACCTCCTAGCCACAGTAGATGCCCAGCAATGGTTTGGCTTTCCCAGGAAATGGGTTCCCAGTCTCTAGATGTATCTGAGCCCAGGCTGGATGACAACCTGTTTAAGGGGGCTCCTAGGGAATGCTTGTGATAGGCAGGATGTTGGAATGGATAACCTCTAAGACTGCTCTGTAGTTTAAGATGTTATAATTTCAATTTGGAGAAATAAACTGAAGATTAGGATTGTGTTCAAATGGGCTCTAATAATCAGAAAAGAGAAGTCTAGGCACTTTGGAAGAGTGGCTGGAAAACAAAGGTCGAAGAAACTTCTTTTATAGTTTACCAGTTTCTTAGCAGGGCCCATCATGGTTATTATTACTCTCATTACATTGGTACATCACTCCCACAGCCCACATTTGGCAGGAGCCAGGGGAGTGAGGAGAAAACGATCTTTCTGCTTTGGTCCCTACCCTGCCAACTAGAAAGTGTGATATCCCTACAAAAAGGGATTGAGTCCATATGGGTGTGCCCTGAGGAATGGCACAATGCCACCTGGAAACCGTCACAGAACACACTAGAAAAACACTCAAAGCATTTTCATTCATTTTGACCTATGCCAAGAAAAGACTCACCCTCTTCTGCTCCCCACCTCCACCCACCACACTTAAAACAAATCCACATACCCATTAGTAACTCAGCCATTTATTTGGCTCACAATCATAGGAAAAGGGCTGAATTGCTTACCTCACTAGTTGCATATCCAGATCCTGAATCTATACTTAAAAGAATGTTCAGTACAGGATTTCCCTCATTACCAGTGAACTGTAGACGACAAATTCATTAATTAAAAGCTATTTTCTGGCTCCTGGTATGTCTGTACTTTGGGAAAGAGATTAAGATCTGTGGAGCACAGTACATTGGCCTACAAAACCGGAACCCGCTTCTGTAGTGTAAGCTGGCTCCAAAAGTTATGTCCATAAGCATGTGACTAAATTAATCTAAGACAAAATCATTAAATAGATTGCAATATCATCTTTGCTGAGTTCACTGTGTGCCCCGGAGTAACTATTCTTCCTTGCATTACCTTGAGCCCCTTTCGAAGAAGACCTACCATACAATCCCTTTCCCTACAAAGATGTAGCCATTCCTAATCTCACATGGTCAAGGCCATGCCCTATGCCTCCCATGATGGCTACTAGTTACTGAAATCAACGTTCTCCTCCATCTTCATCATCATCACCACCACCACCATCACTGCTTCTATTTATTGAATACCCTCTAGTTGTCAAATACTGTGCTATGTATTTTACATACATAATCTCATTAATTCACTACCTTTTTTTTTTTTTTTTTTTTTACCCTCATCTTTCAAATCCTTGAAATGACTCACCCAAGTCAAAACTATCAAGTGTTGGAGGTGGGATTCAAACAAGCTTTTGCTGACTCCCAAGTCTGTTAACCCACACACACACTAGAGGACTTGAGAGAAGCTTGCCAAGCACGAAGAATGGTCTTCTCCAACTGCCACTGGAAATCATATATTGAATATTGTATAACCCTTTTCCAATGAGGGAAAAGTGAGGCTTGAGGCAAAAATAAGGCTTGATAAGGAAGTAAACTTGGAGCCTGCTCTGACCAGGAGGAAAGCAGGGGGAAGACATGACCGAAGGTGGTGTTTAATAATGAAGGACGGGAGAGATGTGGGGACCCCAGAAGCAGGTTAGAGAGAAAGGGGAACTTGTTTAGAAATGGTATGGTTTGACTCAGGCCACATGAGATGGTCTAAGAAGCCTGGAAGGAGTCTTTTTGCCTGATACACGGAGGTCAGTTAGGGTTTGAGGTAACATTCTGAGGGGAATTTTTTGATCCAGGAAAAAAAAAAGTACAAAACGTTCCTAAGGGCCAAAGTATAGAAAGAGGTTTCTAGCCTACAGATGATATATTTATAAAATATATTTTATAAGAAATACCATGTATACTATAGAAATAAATTACCTATAGGAAAATGACATAGAAAAAATTGGTCCTATTATAAATCATGTTGTTCTGGTCAAGCAGCAAGAATTAGTCACTCACTCCTCTATTAATTTATTCACAAGTATTTATTGAATCCTATCGTACTATTTACAAAGTGCTCTATCTATAAGAAGGTATGCAGCAAATGTATTCCTTAAATGGAAAATGTGCAGTATCTGCTTCCTTCCCCCAGTGGGACTGTGGTCACCTGAGGATCTCAGAGAGTATCAGAGATGTGAATCTGATGAGGAGCTCTGAGGCTCTGCAGCTAGCCTTCAGGGAAAGGGGAAAGGCAAAGAGTTTTGAGAGCCTGACTGTGCCCTGGCCTGAAGGAACCTGAGTTGAGTTGACTTCTCTTTGGTTCTGCATTTCTGTAACTGGTGCTGACCTAAAAATTTTTTTTTGCGCAGGCTATAATGACTCCCTCTGCCAGCAATCATCCTACTCTGAGTAGTCCTCTGTGGAGAACATGGCCTGTCCCAACTCCTACTGATGTGGTACCAGTAGAGCTCCCCACCAGGGAAACAAGTTCTTCAGTTCATTCACTAGTATTTTTTCTGTAAGCATGTGATTGTTGAAAGAAAAAAAAAAAAAGTCTGTCATCTACTGCACATATATTCAAATATTTTATATGTAGTGAAGCTTAAGAGAGCCCCCATCTCCTATGTGTGACCTGTGGCTATGTGATGGCCGTGACCCTGAGGCTCCTCATACGTGGAAAGGAAAGAATGTGTCCAATTTGTAAGGTTCTTGTGAGAATTTGATTGATGAAGGATACCACTTAATAGTATTTGGCACACATAGCAGGAATCCACAGTGTCTGGAGATTGGGTCTAAATTCCCTGGAAAGACAATGAAATAATTTTATATATTAAAACAATGTAGCTATGGATTTCAAGCTCCGAGATGAAAAATCTATCAAAATCTTTGTGTGAAGTATGGCATTTTTATGTGTTTTAAATTCAATCATGTTTAAATGCTCAATATTAGTGATTATTATATTAAGAAGCAATTTTAAATAATCAGAATTTGTAAGTAAATTTGTAAATGTATTTGAGCCTTATCTCACAGTGTTTGCAATTATTATAAAATAAAAATTTTACTGAATCCTTAAAATAGAATTGTCTATTTCTTTCTCTCTCTCTCTCTCCTCCTTCTCTCTCTCCTTCTCTCTAAACCAAAATCATGGGGAAATAAGATTTTTAGAGAATGGATTAAGAGAACATGACAAAGTAATAAAGCCTAAACATGGTTCATTAGGAAGGAATGACTAGAATTCTAATCCTTTGCAGGTTCAGCATGATGAGAGAAACAAAAAGAATACCATATTCCTCTCTTGACACCAGGGCAGAATATTTCCTTAGGCTATGTACTAGCTATCTGACAAAGAAAGGTGCCACGTATAATACTATAATTCATGTAAATCAAGTGGATATGATTTTAACTGGAGAGAAAGAATCTCAAAGTTTTAAGTGAGGATAAAGCAAAGACTCCAGTGTCCCTACAGAGAAGCACAGGAACCCGGGGGACTTGCTGGTAAAACTTCCAGTTGGAGAAATGCTATTGCTTGAAAGCCAAAGACAAAGTCTTTGGAAAACATTGTGGGAAAAACATATTCCATGGAAATGTGTGTCCTAAAACTTTTCCATATGAAAAATTAAAAAGTATTCCTTCCTACCCAGCAGTGATCTAATGTATAAACAGCTTAAGAATGAGAGGAAAGAACTACTGAGAGATTTTAGGTTTAGGTTCAAGCTTAACTTTCATGAACCCTCAGACTTCTAGTTTGTTCTTTGATTGAAAGAATGTCTGAAAACTAAAAATGCATCAGATATTATGCTAAAGATCACATGGTACATTTCCCCCTCTTTGGTAACTTCTATCACCCTATTGAGGTTGAATCACACACACTTCTCAAGAAAGGCAGAATTCAGTGGATGACAAAATGATTGTTCAGCTCTGACTTTTGAGACTTTGAAAGTTGTTAAGAAAAACATCAGGCATGAGAGTGTTCTGGATTTCAGGTTCAATAACCAAGGCACCTGAGGAGAAAACAGAAGTCTTACCTTGATGTCTCATAGCTAGGCAATGAATATCCACACTCAGTCTTGGGACACCGAGGACTGAGAACTTTTCAATATGCTCATGAGTGAGGCAGATGTTAGATGAGTGAGATGCTCATGAGTGAGGCAGATGTTAGACCTGGTATAGGGGGGTGATAAAAATCCCTCTTGGGCAGGGGGAATATTTTTCTGAACAAATTTGGAGGGGATCAGACTAAGGTTAATTTGCTGTGTCCCTTTCCATATACTCAGTACCCCCTGCTTCTCTAGATCTCATGTGAGTATGGAGGAAGAGCATGAAAGAGAGATAAAAATCTCTGAATTTGAGGGGAAATCCAAAATCAGAAAGGTCCCATATTGCAATCTGGTACTTGGAAGTAGGTCACCCAGCCTCAAGCCAAAAGGAATTAGTCATAGTAGAGTAGCAAAAGGGATGGGTGTGTTTAGGCTCCCACCTGCTTCCCCAGTGCCCAGAGCCAGAGCACAGCATGAGGGAAAGTCAGAAGTTTCCAGATGCTCCAGTGGGTGTGAGATGAGAAGGCCAAAGATCCTAAAGATCCTGGAGTCAATATGAGGAGGGCAAAGGATGTGCAGAGTTTGAGGCTAGAAGGCAGAGTAGGTTTTCAACAGGGACAGGGAATACTCAGAGGGCAAACACAGAGGGCAATGCCATCTCAGTGAAGGCCAGGTCAGACCAGAAAGATCTTCCCCTGCAGCTACAATACTGCATGGCTCTCCTCTTGTCACAGGTTCCTCCTGCCTCAGAAAAGAGGACAGGATGGATGAGTGGAGCCCTTTGAGACTGAGTAGTTACCCGAGAGACATCAAGTTAACCTGGAAAAGCCTACTTTGAAACAGGAATACTTGAATAGGTAAGTTCTAGTCTAACTCCCTTTTCATCAAGTAGAGCAAGTTGAGTTCATATGTTATAAATAAAGGTGCTTTTCTACCAACAAATGGTTGTAGATTTTAAAAACCTACTAGATATGATTATTTAGTGGGCTGCTGAACTGGAGAATCGGAGAAAGGATAAGATTGGTGGAGTCAGTATAACCAGCACACGTTGTTTTTTAGATTTTTAACCTAAGAAATACATTTGCACGGGCCTAACCCATTGATCTGCAGTCTAGCTTTTATTTTTTGGTGAGAGAAACTAGGGATTTAAACTATGCACAAGTGGGGTATGTGGGAGGAAAAAAAAACATTTTAAAACCTTTTAAATTTACTGTTCGTGGTTACAAGTTTCCTTAGGAGACATAATATTTTTTTTCTCTCGTCTAAAAAAATAATTTGGACCAACCTCAAAAAAGCTGGGTTTAATGTTTCTCAGACTGTTTCCAAGCAGACTGAAATACCAACAAATTCATATCCACAGGGAGAGGTTTATGGTTCACCAAGTTTGCATGATTCATGCTGAAGAGCTTAAACGCCTAAGATGCATGATGTGCCTTCTGAATGCGATGTATGGAACACATACCACAGCCCAGGATTTCTTACAGACTGCCTGACTCAGGAGGGTCACCACTGAGGAAGTGGAGTCACTTTGGAAAGGGAGGCAAGAGCAAGAGAATGGGCTATATTTCACATTCACTTTTGATCTGCATGAGAAAAGCATTCTGGTGGCAGCTTCAGAAATTTGAGTTAGACCAATCTCAGGACCAACAATATCAGATGCTTATTCACATCCTCTCCAAAGCAACAGTTCTTGAGGCTGAAAATGAGTTACAAATCTTTTTTTTTTTTTTTCCTAATAAGGTAAAGTCAGGAAAAAGTCATCAGGATAAAATCTGTTAGAGTTAGAGAATTTAACATATGTGAAAAGGCATTTTAAATGGGCCATATGGTTGCATAAATAATTTTGTGAAAATTATTTCACAAGGTGGTACGATATTATCAGTTACTATTGCTATTATTTTCACTTCCAGTCATCAGCAGCTCCAACAGGCCAGAGATCACTGGTCACATATCCACATGCTGTGGTCCATCTGGCCATGGGGGGTTGTGGAGACTTTAGGTCTAATTACTAATACATGGCTGTGCTCTGAGACTAACTTCTTTTTATCAGAAAATGCCACAATACTTACTTGAATCACAGAAATGGCTGTAAAATAAAGCAATGGATGTAAGTTGTTCTGGATATACAATATTCAAATCATTTTTTTTCTTTTTGCTTAGGGAGAGAGCACACTGGAGGCACAGAGGGAGCAGGAGAGAAAGAATCCCAAGCAGGTGGTGGTATCTCTCAGATTTTTGGCTCTAGTTCCATTTCTCTGTTACTTTTATTTTCAAGTGCCTACTTCACGTTTCCACGTGGAAATGTATAATCAATCATACTCCAAACTTAACATGGCCAAAACAGAACTCTTGATTCACTCCACCTTCCAAACTGTTCCTCCTTTACCATCATCATATCCATAAATATCACCTTTCACCCTGTTCTTAGATCCAAATGCTAATTCTTGATTATTTTCTTGATTCTTGATTATTTTCTTTCCCTTCCATACCAAATACTATCCACCAGAAAATCCTACTGCCTATCTCCTGAACCCTCATCACTTCAATGCCCTCCACTGACTACCATCACCCTCGCAGGCCAGCATCATTATTTGCCTCAACTACAATAATCAAGTGATATTGCTTTTTTCCTTGCTATGTCCAGCCTAATTCTCCATGCAGCTGCCAGCAAGAGATCTTAAAAATTAAATTAGATCACATAACTTCCTTAAAATTTTCCTGTAGCTTCCCATCATACTTTGAATAAACACCCAACTCCTTACCCGGGCCTGCTAATTTCCTGTTCGTTTTTCTAATTTCATCTTCCACCTCTATCAGACCTCCTTCCTGACATGCTTTACTCACTCTGACGGCCCTTCCAACATCTCTCTTATTTAAGCTCCCAATCATCAAGCTCCTTTACACTCCAGGGCTTTTAAACTTGATCTTTCTCTGCTGTTAATATTCTTCCCTGAGATCCTTGCATAAATAATTGAAATAAATCCCCCCGTGTCATTCTCTCTATATCCCTCTCCTCTGCCTTTTCTTCCCTTAGTACTTGTCAATACTCAAAATTATATTGTTTAGCCATTATTTTTATTGTCTCTCAAAGTAAAATCTAAGCTTCATTAGGGCAGAGGCCTTATCTGTCTTGTTCCCTGTTCTACTCTCCCTGCCCAGAATATTGCTTAGCACGGTCGAGCAATGAGTCATGCACATTAGGTCCTCACCAAGTATCTGTACAGCGTATGTAAAAGAAAGGATGAATGACTGAGCCAGACATTGTTTAGGATGATGGAAGTGAGTCAGTGAGGTAGGTATAACACATTTTACTCTGAGATACTCCATGATACTTTGGTCGAATCCTGATTTTTGATTCTGTTTAAAATAATACAACTGTTCTTCTTCAGACTGTTCTCATATAAAAATCATCACCATGTAATAAGCTTAAGAAGCACAAGAACGGAAAATAATAGTCAGCATAATTTAACAGTATTTGGAAAGCAATATTTGGAAAACCACAATTATGATCTTATCTCAGATTTGTTCTGGAAGACATTAATAGTAATTTTACTTCGGAGCACAGAGGAATCTGCATTCAGATCAACTCATTTGAATAAACATAAATGCAATCATTACTTAGGCACATGGAATAAGCAATATGACAAAAGGAAGTATACTAAGCAGTGTACTCATAATAATCTTAATGAAGTAAGGATGACCACAACTTTAAAAACACAGAAGAGATCAGCATTGATAACTTGCCAAAAAAAAAGTTAGTAGTAGAGAGGCTTCTCAGATACAAATGAGCTATAAATTCTTTATAAGGTTTATATACATTTCAGGTTCTCCTAACCATCAAAGAAGAAAAACATGGATGCAGTCTTCTTAAATTTACACAAAGACCATTATTATAGGCTCCAAACATTCAAGGGAGATAAAATTCTTGTCAAACAAAAAAAGCTTTGGGCTTTTTAGTCCTTATGATTCTGAATTTTTCTTTTTTTTTTTAAGTATTTTTATTACTGCTTATTTGTGTGTGCATAACATATAATATGTTTTGTTGTATAACATTTCCCCAAAACGCACTGGCTTAAAACAACAGTTAACATTTATTATCTCACTGTTTCCATGGGGCAGGAATTTGGCAGTATTCTAGCTTGTTGATTCTGGCTCAGTTTCTCTCACAGGTTGTAGTCATGCTGGCCAGGGGACACTTCTAAGGTGGAGACACTTCTAAGGTGGTTCACTCCCCTGGCTGGCAAATTGGTGCTGGTTGTGGGTAGGAGGCCCCAGTCTCTATCCATGTGGGCCCCTCCAACCGGGCTGGTGAGTATTCTTACAAAATGGAGGCTCAAACTAAAATGTAAGCTTCATTAGGGCAAGGCTTTATCTGTCTTGTTCCCTGTTCTACCCTCCGTGGAGGTAGGCATGGAGGTATGAAGGAGGAGGCCATGATGCCTTTTATAAGCCTGGCATGGAAGTGATGCATTGTCACCTCCACTACACACTATCGGTCACACAGACCCAGTCTGAATCAGTATGAGAGGAGATGACAGAAAAATAAGAAAGCAGCAGGCAAAATTGATAGGGTCCATCTTGAATGCCGGCTATAACAGAGTTCTTATGAGCTCATTCCTCTCAAATCCCTTCCAGTTGAAAAGTAAGGGATACAGGAACAGAGAGAGAGCTTTCTCTGGTTGTAGACAGGGGTAGGGGGGCGGGGACAAGGAGAAGGTTAGTAGTAGAAATGTTGAGGTATCTGAATTTGGGACCCGAATGGCCTTCCAAATGCTAAATGAATTAACTATATGCATACTCCTTACTTTCTCCTTCCACTTAAAATGACATGATAAATAAAGGGTTAAGTTACTAATATTAAGAGAAGAAGTAGGAAGAATCTATCTAACATTAGCTGCTTTTTAGTAGTCAAGTGGTTGCTACCTGGCCTCCAAAGATAACTAATAAAAATATTCTTAATTTCAACTGAGATTTTTCAAAACTCTCTTGCTTGTTCACTTTTCCCATCATTACATAAATGCACTATTAATATATCAGAGGCTTTTTATCCTCACAACAAAGTTTTGGTCACAAGTCCCTGCCACCTCTTCCTCCTTCTCCACTTCCTTCTCTTCTCACTCTCTAAATTATTCTGTAATTATTTACACTGGAAGTCTTCAAAGATTTTATATACTGGAAGCAATAACAGACAATATACAATGGGAATTTAAGTAAGTTTTTCAGTCATTAAAAAGTAATTCTGTGTTATAGAGGCCACCAGTAGATATAAATGGCAATATATACATATATTTATAATAGGCATAATTTATATATATAAAATAAATATGTATAATGTTTTTATTTTTTTAAGATTTTATTTATTTATTCATGAGAGAGAGAGTGAGAGGCAGAGACACAGGCAGAGGGAGAAGCAGGCTCCATGTTGGGAGCCCAACGTGGGACTCGATCCCAGGTCTCCAGGATCACACTCTGGGCTGAAGGCGGTGCTAAACCGCTGAGCTACCCGGGCTGCCCTATATAATGTTTTTATATATGTAAAATTTTATATATATACATATATATATATCTCCTACATCATATCCTATGTTGATGCTAATATATTCATTGAATAGTTAGCAGGGATCATTTACAAGTTCTAAATAGCTGTCATGTGAAAACAAAAAAAAAGAGGGGGGGAGTGCTGGTGAGTGCATTCTCACCTACCCTACAAGCACACAACTGCAGAACAGACTTTTAAAAGGTACAAATTCAGAGTCATTTTAGTACCCGCACCCTCACATTATACACTTTGCCCAAGAAAACAATTCCTCCATTCTAAGGAAAAGCACATTGACCTTTGCCTTTTCATTGAGAAAGTTACAGTAACTGATTAGATTACTGCAAAGAATGAAAATAACTTCAGCATGATCCTCAAGCAAAGGACTGTTAAGTCTGAGCCTGACCTTGTGAATTCCTATGTTTGGCAAGGGTGCTGGGTAAGACAGTGGGACTTCGTGTTTAACAGAGCATTGATCTGTCGAACATTCCAGCTCTGACTCACTGGAAGCGGCTGCTAATGTTCTGTGTAATCCTCAGAACACCATTTAGGAAAAAGTGCTTATTTCAACTCCCTCAGTTCTGTGAACAGGACCAGCTTTCCCATGCTACTGACTGAAACAGAGTTCCTATGGCCTGTCACTCCACCTACTCTTTTCTCTATCATTCTAACCACTAAAATCACCATCAAAGATGGAGAATATTTATAAATAACTGTAGGAATGATACAATGTTTATTTAGTCTGTTGGCCAGAAAGTCACTATCCTCTGAAATGAACACGATACATGTGCATGCCATCCTTCCAGAGCTGAGCAGAAATTCTAGAGTCCTTGCGCTTGCGTGAACTGTGCTGGTATTGTCAAGAAATTTTAATGCCTCCAACTTGATATTAATAATGGCTTGATATTTATTAAGTAATGACTATATTAAGGAAAGTGATGTTTAGAGACATTAAGTACCATACCCAAGGCCACATACAGTCATTAAAGGGAGAAGCCAGAAATGGAGCTCTGGGGTTTCTGACTCCAAAGTTATTACATATTATTATACTGTACCCCTAATGAGGTAATTTACACTGAATAAATTTTAGTAAGTCAAAACATCTAAAATTAATTATTTGCTTTTCTAATTCAACAAACCTTAATATGAACATACATTTATCAGGCCAGAATAAGGTGAGACTCAAATCTGATTTTACTTGGACCTATGATTTCCTGATAAAGCAAAACGTAATGAACAAATCTGAGGGCAAAGAGTCAATGTTCTTGAGCACATGTGGTAGTAAAAAGTTTACAGTTGGAAAGGTTTCATTCAACCATCCTTCTCTCTCTTGCACACACCATCCTTAGTATTTCCCCAAAAGTAACCAGTTTCTTGGGACTGTTTAGATCACAAGCAGATGCTACTTATGCTACTTGAGGAGCTCCAAAGACGTAAAATATGACCTCATTAATGTAACATCTATTTGGTCAATTTCCCTTAAGTCCATTTACTGAGTGAGGCTTCAATGACACAGAAAACAGAGATAAATCACCTACCCAAATAACTATTCCAGTCCACCAAATAAGGACAATAAAATAGTGGGAATTAAAATGAAGAAGAGTTCCATGTAGAAGCATCAGGAAAGGCTTTGTGAGGAGATATTTGAGCAGGGCTCTGAAGAACAACCAGGAGATGAGTATAGGAGAACAGGGGGAAGAGTGTTCAATGTTAAAGCCAGTTAAATACAATGATTTTTTTTTTAACCACATTAAATTTTTCTTGTAAGAAAATCTATCTTTGACCTCAATCTGTTAAAACTGTAGTGAGTTATGACACTACTTTTTCTCAAAAAAGATACACTTCTTAAAATGTGCCTTATTTTAAATAAAAAGTACACTAAAAGTGCTCAATTTTGTAAAAAAATATATATATATAATTTCTACAGGTGGCGAATATAGCCTAGAGTCAGCCACAAGTCACATACCCCTACCCTTGAGTGTAGGCAGAACCTGTAACTTGTTTCTACTCAACACTTGACCTACAGAATCCATGAGAGAATAAATATGTGTTGTTTTAAGCAAACTGTCATACTGAGAAATGCTTTTGAGGATATCTACATGGCAGAAATTTCAGGCAGCCTCCACCCAATGGTAAGAAATTAAGGTCCTCAGCCCTACTTCTGAAAAGAAATGAACTCTGGCAACAACCTGAAAGAGTTTGGAAACAAATTCTTCCCTAGGTGAACCTTCAGATGAGAATGCAGTCCAGCTGCCACCTTGATTATAGCCTTGTGAGACCCTAGGCAGATGACCCAGTTGACCTATCCTTGGTCACTTGACCTAAAGAATCCACAACATAATAAATACTAAGCTTGTGGTAATTTATTACACAGCAATAGAAAACTAATAAACTGCAGACATCCATAAGAGAAATGTTTTTGAAGGATTTGATGCATTCACTTCAGTCTTACTGAGAACTATCTTCTAAATCATGCTTGTTTGAATGATTCAGCTACACTAGTGGTTAAAATAATCAGGTAAGCTTGTTAAATTACACACTGCTTGCTTCCTCCCCACTTCTCTGCTCCCTCCTCCCACCAGAGTTTCTGATTCCTTGATTTGGAGCCGGAGAATCTGCATTTCCCATAAATTCCTAGCTGATAATGTTGCTGGTTTGGGGGACCACATTTCAAAACCACTGGTCTATACCAATTTATTTTCTAAACATTTTTGTGTCAATTTACATCTCTAAAGCAAAAGAACTATGATATGTACTTTTTAAATATTATCTAAAATAGTGAAGTCTTTGCGTCATTATTTTAACATTGTCTCCTGTCCCTCCATCCATTATCCATAGTTCTATTTTAAAGAAACAATTACAAATAAACTCAGAAAACAAAAAACAATAGGAACACAAAATGAGAATAAGAAAAGGGATCCAACTTTTCCCAACATTTCAGTTGTGACTTGGTAGTAAAGATCCTACACTACTACTAAAATAGGGACAAAATATCTGTGGCAAAAATGTTATTCTAGCAGTTATAATCTTTCAAAATGTTGGAATTCCTTTGATGATATTTATAGTAACTCAACTGTAAGATGTCAATATTCTCTAGAAAGCCTCTAATAACAAGCTAAAATTTAGCTTGGGAAAGTTGCTTGGCTTCCCTAAAACTAGGGGAACAGATAATATGACCTGCAGGCCTTTGCAACTCTTTATCCCTTGGATTAACTGGATGGACATGTTGGCCTCTTTTTCTACACACAATTAAATTTCTCTGCCTTTTCTACATATGGTGACCATATAGCCTCAATTTCCTCAGATAGTTGTAGTTTCATATTCTATCTCATTGTCATAGCATGTGTCTGAATTTTGACTTGAAAATATGGTCATCCATCATCTGTACACTTTTTCACTGTTAAGAATAATAACTACAGTTGAAACTCGGCTACATATCCTCTGCCTTTATGGTCCTCTCTCAATTTCCATGCCCTTGCCAAGCATTGGCCATGCTTTTACACAGGAGTAGGAACTAACCCTCAAAGTGAAGGTGAAGACTCCTCATCCAAAGCCTCAACCTCAGTGCAGGGTCCTGCTGTAGGATCCCATGGATCTCTGACCATTTGTCCACTTGTTACTTACTCATTTGTCTGGCTGGTTAGAGTAGAACACTCACACCACTATACAGGAAAGTATGAGAAACCTCAGGATACAGAAGAAAAATAGTAATAATAACAGCTCTGTTAATGAGTATCTACTGTGTGTCTCTATCTATACACTGATACGATTAGTAAATGATATCCTATCTGATCGAAAATCTGATTCTTTTTAGTCTTTGCTCCAAGGTGTCTACTTATCAGATAAACTCTACTTTAGCCTTGATACTTTATGGCTGGCTTCCAGGTGTGAATTGCTTTCTCTCTGGAGACATCTTCAACCTCAGTATGCTTATTTGATCATGCATATTTCTTAGAAAAATGGCAAGTACCTTTTTGTAGATCCTACTCCTATATCATTTCATTCCTGGCTTCCCTGGTATTCAATTATTACTCTACTTCTTTTGGCTGTTTTCCTCTTCTAGGCATACTCTTTTTAATATTTCCCTGTTGTTATCATTCATATTGTTTGGCCTCCTGATATATCAACTAATTTCTTATTTTTTTAAAGGATTCTGTTTTTTTAGAGTAGTTTTAAGTTCATAGCAAAATACAGCAGCAGGCACAGAGATGGCCCATATACCCACTACCCCAACACATGCATAGCTTCCTCCACTGTCATCCTCTTTCACCAGAGTGCAACATTTGTTACAACTGATTAACTTACATTAATGCATCATTATAACCCAGAGTCTATAGTATACACTAGTATTCATGCTTGGTGGTGTGCATCTTTTAAGTCTGGTAAACATATAATGATGTGTATCTACCATTATAGTATTATACAGAATATAATCACTGTTCTAAAAATCCTGTTTCATCTCTCCCCCTTCTCCAAATCCTGGCAGCCACTGTTCTTTTTAACTTCTCCATAGGTTTGCCTTTTCTAGAATGTCACATAGGTGGAATCATGCAGTATATAGACTTTCAGACTGTGTTCTTTCACTTAGTAATATGCACTTAAGGCTTCTTGCATGTCTTTTCATGGCTTAATAGCTCATTTCTTCTTAGTGCTGAGCAAAAATCTATGGTCTGGATGCACTACAACTTAATATACAGCCATTAAAAATATAAAAAATTCTCATACAACTCAATGGCAAAAAAAACAAACTGATTAAAAAGTGGGCAGAGGAACTGAATAAGCAGTTCTCTAAAGAAAACACACAAATAACCAACAGGGACATGAAAAGGTGCTCAACATCACTAATCATCAGGGAAATGCAAATCAAAACCACAATGAGATATGACCTCACCTGTTAGAGTGGCTATCATCAAAAACACAAGAGTTAAGAAGTGTTGGTGAGGATGTAGAGAAAAGAGAGCCTCATGCACTGTTGGTGGGAATGTAAATTGGTACAGCCACTGTGGAAAACTGTATGGAGTTTCCTCAAAAAATTAAAAATAGAACCACTATATGATCTAGCAATTCCACTTCTGGGTATTTATCTGAGAAAAGGAAAACACTAATTCAAAAATAGATCTGCACCCCTATATTCACTTCAGGGTAGTAGTATTTATAATAGCCACAAATGGAAGCAATCTAAAGAGTCCATCAATGGATGAATGAATTTTAAAAATGTGATATATAAACACAATGGAATTTTTTTCAGCCATAAAGAATGAAATCTTGTCATTTGCATGGATGAAACTTGAGGGCATTATGCTAAGTGAAATAAGCCAGAGAAAGACAAATACCACATACCATTTAAATGTGAAATTTAAAAAACAAAAACAAAACACTAAATTTTTAGAAACAGAAAACAGACTGATGGTTGCCAAAGGTGGAAGGTGGTTGAGGGGGGAGTATGTGAAATGGGGAGGAGGTCAAAAGGACAAATTTCGTTATAAAATAAATAAGTCATGGGGATGTCATGTACAGCATGGTGACTATCGTTAATAATAGTTACTGCATATCTAAAAGCTGCTAAGAGAATAAATCTTAGAAGTTCTCATCACCAGAAAAATTTTGTAACTATGCATGGTGATAATGTTAACTAGGCTTATTGTGGTGATCATTTTACAGAATATATAAACATCAAACCATTATGCTATACATCCAAGATTAATATATACCAATTCTCCCTTAGTAAAACAATAATAACGTTCACAAGATCCACAGGTTCGTAATTTTTTTCGGTCCTAGGAGGAGACTTGCTACAACTAATAAACTGACTAGAAATCAAGAAAGGCTTGTTACACATTCAAATATCTATTGGAATGTATCATATGCTAAGCACTGTGCTAGTGCTACAAACATGTCAATATATAAAACACTGTTCTTGCCCTTAAAGCTTTATATTTTATGTCTCAGGGGTCTTCCTCCTCAGGTTTTACTGTCAATGCTAGAGTTTCAAATCCTTCCTCTTGATTAAGGGGATATTTGATCAGGGTACTCTGATAATTCAAGCAGGCTTTTTAGAATTCACATATGCTTACATAATACTTAAAGGAAGAAGAAAAAAAGGAAAAAGAAATTGTGTCAGACTTGGCGACTTAATCTGAGCTGGTGAAAGAGGAGAGAGAATAGATAAAAGCAGGGACATTTACCAAGCAGAATAAGGTGAGACTCAAATCTGATTTTACTTGGATTTAGGATTTCCTGACCTTAGTGTCATTCTGATAAAGCAAAACTCAATGAACAAATCTGAGGGCAAAGAGCCCACGTCCTGAGCACACATGACAGTAAGAAGTTTACAGATGGAAAGGTTTCATTCAACCATCCTTCTCTCTTGCACACCGTCTTTAGCATTTCCCCCCAAAGTAACCAGTTTCTTGGGACTGTTTAGATCACATGCAGATCAGCATGGGTAGTTCCTACACTTTTACTACCAAATAATGCTTTCACTACCAAAAAAATCACTTGGAATTTGTTTAGTGGAATGTATTCCATTCTAGAAGTTCATTGTGACAATGTCATAATGAGAAGGGAAGGAAAACAATAAATGGGATATATTCAGATATATATATCTGAATGTATTAGAGAATGTTTTTTAAAAGGAAACATTGTTAAAATATAATGAGACTACAATACAGAAACATAATTCAAAATAAAATTCAGGTTTTCTATAATCCTGAGTCTATAAGTGCTACATCTTTTTTTTTTTTTAAGAATTACATCATTATTTGCCCAGCATCTCAGAGTTTCTAAACTAATGATCTCACCACTGTTTGTGCTTCAACCAATACAGAATGGGGTCATCCAATGTATTAACAATATATGAAGATGATTCAAAGACATGTAGTAACAGAAATGGTGACCCAGGGGACTGGGTCCTGGGCTCTGGTTCTGATGCTGATAATGATGGTGACAATGACAATGATAAACAGTTGCTTCCAACTTGTAGTCACTTACTGAGTGCTAGGCTTTATGCTAAGTGTTTTACATGACTTTTCTCTAATGTAATCTCAACAATCCTATAAAAGCTATTATTATATAATTTACAGATGATAAACCTGAGAGTATGAGTGACTTATTCAAGGTTATAACCAGGCTAATGAGGTAGAGTTAGGATTCATGCTTATGCCCGACCCCAAAGTCTATACTATTATCCTTTTTACTACCAACAGGTTACATCTATCAAGTCACTGAAGTTCTGTGGTCTCCTTTTGTTTCCTAGAAAAATGGAGGGGTTGGACCAAGTGACTTCGAGGGTTCCCTTTGGCTCTAAAATTTCATCAATCTTTTGATTCACTATTGTGACACCATGAGATTAGAGCTTTGTGCTTCCCAAGGCCTTATCTTGGTTCTGTTTTGTCCTGTTAGAGAAATTGGGGTAGTAGGTCTGAAATGTTAAGGTTGGGGCCATTGTGCTGGTGCTGTAGCCTGACTGAAGAACAGAGAAAAGAACTGGCTGTGCCAGGGATACTTGAGTCTCACTAATCCATATTCCTGTGTAAGCTGTCCCAACAAAGAAGCAGAAAGGAAAGAGGAACCCCAGGAGTTTTCCCACAGCAGTACTCTCTTCCTGAACACGAAGGATTCTCAAAGTTTCATTAGATGCCACTCTCACCTGAAAAATTCATTTTTATCCTCAGTTAACTGAAGAGGGAAGTGCTGATTTCATAGGGAAACATCCTATGATTGAGGCTGCCACCCCAGAGCTGTATTTTTCTGAGTTGACAGCTATCAGGATGGAGAGCTCTTTGCTGGCATCTGACATCTGGTTGCTCCCCACACCCCCTAAGCCAGGGAAAGCAAAGACAGAGAACCCTGTGGAGCTTTCGGACTTATACTTTCCTCTGGGATTCCCCTTTCTCTGAAGCAAATACTTCTCAGACAAAGAAAGCAAGTTCCCATCTGTTAGAATTTGGAAATTTCCAAATTCCCCCCATTTATGTCGTGTTTGTTTTGGAAAACCCAGGAGATGTTCACAGATATATGGAGGTCTCCTGAAGGGTGTTTTGAAAAGATTGCAAAACTGAATCACAGTGAAAGTCAAACTGCAAGCAAGCTTTTATTTTTAGGCTCTATGCCAGACCTGAACAAACAAAACAAGCAGAAAATAAACAAGAACAGCAAGTTAAAAGGTCCAGTCAGCAATCTCATTCAAACCCTTTATCTACAGCAGATTGGGAGGACCATCTCCAATCAAAATTCTAAGTTTAACTTTAAGCTACTTACAGACCTAAAAATCATGGTATTACTCACTTACTAAAAATTAAACCATAGAATCTTTCATCACAAGTTGAGTGGAATTTTGAGCCAAGGATTGCCTTTTCACAGGGCTGCCTAATGATAAGACAAGAGACACGATCATTAAAGTCTTTATAAAATCTACAGTGTCCTCACTTTTAAAAATCTCAGCTGTAGTTGAATTGAACTAAATCTCTGTCCTAGATACAGTGCTAGTTGCTGGGGATTAAAAAATGATTGATACTGCCATAGATATTATATTCCTGCAGAATATGATAGCCTAGTGATGCATTCAGTCAAGCATTCAAATAGATAAATGCCACTCAGTTTGACGATGAATATGATGTATCCACTAAACCCACAAATATTTATTGAATGTTTATTATGTGCCAAATTCTACAGTAGCAGCTTGGGCAAGTCGAAGAACAAGAGAGATACAAGCCTGCTGTCACAGATCCTAGATCTTGTGGGGAGACAACTTCTAGAGAGTAATTATATGAAGGTTATCATGGGGGAAGTCCTCAATGCCAGGGGAGAACACACAGGGTGACCTAATGTAATCTGGGCCTCCTGAAAGGCAGAGCATAGTGTTTGCATGAAAGGAGATGGTCAGGCAACTGAAGAATAGAGGAGAAAATTGTAGGTGGGATATTGGGAATCCAGAAAGAGAAAAAGAATCACTGTTTTTAGAAGGGAGGGAATGAAATTGGCAAGGCATTCTTTATGGTTTAGAGGAAGTCCAACTACTGACTTGTTTTCTCCTTTTGCTAAACAGAGGCCATACAACTACCAATCAGGGCTTATAATCAGCATACGTTGTATCACTGTAATGAATCAAGATGACTACAGCTAAATGGAAACAAATCAGTCATTTCAGTTGATCTGTGCAGCCTACCAGATGTTCAGAAATACTGAAAACTATTTAAAAGCGACTATCACTGATTTTATGAAACCACAGTTGGGGAACACTCTCCTGGCAAGTTAGTGCCTGGAGCATCAGAATGATGGGTCAGGTGTGTTCACTGAGCAGAAAGTGTACTTGTCCTCAAAACACCACACATGTGTTTTTTGTGTTTTGTGGCCTTCTTGCTAAATGAGCTACTTGTAAGGTATTAAGGGACCATCTCAGTACTACCAGAATACATTAAACAAATCTTTCTTTAAAACACACAGTCTTCTCCTCCAAGTGACTTCTTTCTAATTTACTTTTTCCTGCTCCGGGGCAAATGTGACCTCAGTACTGAGCCAGAGGTCAGAGAGTTAAGAAAGCCTCATCTCGCCTGAGGGTTAAGTAGGAGCTGGGAGAGTAGAACCAGTGTAGGTCAGATACAGAGGCCAGATTTGTTCAAGTGACACTGGGTATGGAACTCAGGGAGGATGAAGAAACCAGCATCACTCGTCAGGCTGGAGCAGAGAAGCCATGGAAAAAGGTGGCCACTTAAAGTCCATTAATTCCTCTGAGCAGAAATCAGGTCTAGTGCAATCCACAACTGCTTTCTCAGAAACCACTTAGAATAGCTCAGCACATCGGCCTGTGTGGTAATAAGCATAAAGGCAGCTGACGTGCCAGCTTCTGTCCACTCTAGAAAGCCAGAAACCCAGTAGGCTTTCTCTGGTGAAGCCAGGACATGTTGAAATGCAGCTATTTCCTTTTGTGTCCTGATCTCAGGGCACTGGGCTTTTGTGTGCTCTGGCAAACAGAAAAATACAGTCAGCTGTTGGTGGAGTTTGGTTCTCTCCACTCTTCTGCTGCTCCACAATGTTCCTGTTCGCCCCGTGATGTGTCCAATATGAGCTTTCCAGGACCACTGAACTGGATTCAGCGTAAGAGGCATTCACGTTCCAGGTTTACAGGATGTACTGACTTTTTGCCCCTTCTTTCCTCTCTCAAGACAACTATTTTTAACAGAGAGATCACACACACACAAACACACCATCATTATAAGGAAGGAATGTTTTTCAGCCCTTGACTCCCTCACTACCTCGGAAGCGAGATACCTAGACAAGAAGAGTTTCTGAGCCATCTCTATTCTTTTTACAATTTCTTCCATTTTTGCTACCTTAGAAATAGAGGACACTGGCACCAATCAGATCACAGCTGTGATCCAAACCACCCGAAGTGTGATTGGGTTGTACAGAAATGAGCCATACAGGGGAACAGACTTGAAGCCAATGGGAAAAATGTGAAACTTGGGATGAAGTTAATCAAGCTCATATTACACTTAACGTTCTCCTGTATTAAATAAAGGTCACTTCCTTCAAGATGCTATTTTGAGCAAAAAAGATTTCTGCAATTCTACAAGACTGAAGTTAATTAAACAGCATAGCAAAAATGGAAAACAGATGTCACAGAACGTTTTAAAAAGATTTTAATGACATTCAGCCTGTTTCCTTAAACTCATTTGCAGTTGCTATCATTCCCTGTACTTAAGTTCATGAGCTCTTGGAATGGGAGGATTCATATCAATTTCGCAAAAATGGCAGTAGAGAAGCTATTCAAAGAGATGTACGGTTGGGGGAGTCTTGCAGGGGTTTTGTTTCTGGTTGTTTTGTTTTGTTTTGTTTTGCTACACAACCTAACCAGCTCTTTTGGCTTAAACTCTTGAACTCTTTTAAATTAACGTTTTCCACCTTTCCAAATAATTTTCCATACCACCAGCTGACTCTAGCTTTTTTATGGTCCTTTCTGGTAGTCTCATGTTCAATTATCTTGAAAGCACCTGCAAGGTTAACTAAGAAACTTACTGTCAATTCCAGCTCGGGAAAAAAACCACAGCATGATGAAATTTTCTGAGATGAAAGAAAGTCAGAGTTAACTCAAGTATGGACATCCGTGATTAGACTTTCCACCTATCTTTGGGTTATGATATCCAAAACTCAAAATTACAAAGTTTTCTTGAAATAACCAAACTTTGAAATTAGGATGAAGAAATGAAGCAATTTTCTACTCTAAATAGTGCATTCATAAAAGGGAAATGGAGAACCGTAAGGTGATCCAATAGGGGTTATTGAGAATCTTGTCATGGTTTTTCTTTCAATTTACCTTTTAAAACATCTTTTGGGATGTTTTCCAGAGTTTGAGACCATCTGATGATTGCTGACATATATCCCCAGTAGAATGACAAAACTTACAAATACTTTTTATACAGTGAGCCCCATCTATTGTAAATGGCATGCATCCCTTTAAGTTTGTACAGACATGGTAATTATGAGGAAGCAATGAATTATTATGCTGTCTTGCTGTTTACATAAGCATCTTCAAACCAGCAATTGTTTTAAACTAAAACAATGAGCTCCACTAAATCAGAGAAGAGATGACACTGATAAATGCTACAAATCTGAAGCAAAAGGATAAGGAAGGATTCTAATGACTGCAGGAAAAACACAGACCTGAAACAAAAATTCACACAGTAGGTGGGGATGCTTATCTCAGGCTTGCTTCTCATGATGCCTTTCACATGTGTAGTGGGGAGACTTGCAGCTTCTGAACTAATTATCTTCAAAATGGACCATTTGTCCTGCCTGGACGTTATGCTCAAAGGCCTTCTATTTGTTTTCTAAGAAAGCTTTGTAATTCAAACTATTTGTTCAATAAACAATATACTTATCACTGTTGCCATTAGTAACTTGGCGTGTTCTAAGTATTATTTACAAAAATATAAGAATAAATAATGAAAGTTAAAATAACTGCTCTGCAATTAACTGGGGTAGGTGCAACCATGTGGGGTCAAAAAGGGTCTACATGGGGTGAGACTGGAGGCAGAAAGATCAGTGTGGATGTTGTGGGAATACTTGGAAATGAGATGTGTAAGCCTACAACAAGGTGGGGGCAGCAGAAGTAGAATGGCTGGAAGATAGGTATTAAAGAAGCAAAATTAAAATGACCAAACACTGTGGACTGTTCATGATATTTGTCACACACAAGTCTCATGGATGTCATCTGTCCTCCACAGAGGTTCCCTCCATCATCCTTTGTTCTTAAGGTAGCCCCTCTGCCCCCGCCCATGGTCATGTCATTGTGCTATGTGTGCATCTTTTGAGAATGAGATCTTAGTTACAGAAAGTGGCTCCTGAAGCATACTTAATTCCAGACCTTCAACTAATAACACATTTTAAGTTTTCTTTTCCTAATCAGTTTTTGGCCACAAATCAATGAAAAATGCAAAGTGAAATGACCTTGAAAGTTGAGGGAAAGGACAAAGGTAATGTGGTTTAATAATGAGAGAGAATGGTCAGATTCTTTCCATGCTTGAAATTCACTGATGCTACTCCTTCAACCAGACTTCATGGTCAGGAAATGTGTTGGGCAACAGATGAGCCACACAGCTGTTGCTGTCTCTGGTCCGCATGCTATGCATGTTTTGCTCAGCCCCAAACCACTGCTGCAGCATCTCAGAAAATCATGCTGTCCTTGGTCTTTGAAGTCAGACTAGTAAACTTCCAATAAGCTATGCTCTAGTGAAGGCTTAGGAGTATGAGCTGAATCATTCCTTTTTTTCCTCTTCCTCAGTCTTGGTCTATTTCATGACCAAGGGAGGGTCACTGTAGACACAGCAAACAAAGAGTTCTACCCAACAGGTTCTTTGTAAAGCGAGGCACATACTAGGGGTTGACAAAACTGCTCCAGATTACCAGAATTTCACTGAGGAATGGAGAAAGGAGGTCAGGGAAAACAAAGCAGTGTGCTCTTGTCTTACTACACAGCACCTTGTTAGTAAAGAAAATTCTTAAGGGAAAAAACAATGGTGTCTGCCATTTATGTGAGCCATCAAGTAAAGTGAACCTTCTGTACACAGAGAAAATATTTTCCAAACTCCTCATTACAAACGGAGCCAACAATTTTCTTCTAACGTGCCTTCATCTTGCAAGTGTGTTTTCTTTAGTTTCTCACTCTACAGATGTCTTCTCCATCTGGCACTCAAAAATATTGTTACTTACAATTTTTATTTTTTAAATTCCCAAATATGTTTTGTATCAACAATCTTTGAATTATCTTAGAGATATGAGCATCTGGTTAATTAGTCTCCATTCCACTGTTTGAGGACTATTGATAAATACACTCAGTGTTTAACCCTATTCATTTTATAGGTCAGATTAAGTGTTCAAAAGAAAAAGGACTAAAGATCGATATTCTGTTTTGCATGCATAGTATCTAACAAACAGGAAACTTGGTCATCAGTTTGCATATTCCAGCTGTGCTCCAAACGGCATATAAAGCTGCCTTCTGAAAGAATGAAGTTTAGAACACAACACATACAAATCCTTTCTATTCCATTGTACACAGATTAAACTCCTTGTTTCCTTCTGACCTTTGAACATTTCACACTTCATGTTACTAACCACTGCATTCCCCCCACTGCTATTTCTTCTAATGGTCTGCTCTTCCCTTGGTCTCTTCATCACAACTGGCAGCACATTGTTGACACCAAGGTCATTGACAAATGGAAGCATGAACTTGAGGGCAATTTTAGTGAATGTCCTTAAACATATTGTGGCAGAAGATGTTCCCCTGTTTGTTAGCTCCCTAGTGGCCATCCTTTCCACCCAAGTTGAATTCCACCATTTTTATTTAGTACACGCAGAATCCTTTGAATATTGGGCCTTCCACAAGGCTTAGTCTTAGCCAGTCATGGGGATTCCATTTCCCTTTGCCATATACTCACTTTCCCATCCTTTCTTGGAACCAAAATGGACCTCGACATAGTTGTGGTCAATGAAACTCAGAAAGAAAATCAGCTGGAAAGGATTTTCTTCAGAATAAAATAAACAGAGATGCACAAAACTTTTGGCCTCTGCTTCATGCTTCCTCGTCTGTTGAACAGTGTGAGGACATGGCATTTGAACAGCTACAGTCATCTCACAAACATGAGAGAAAGGCCAAAAGAATCCAAATACACTCTGACAACTCAAAGCTCCTAAAACTGGCCTAGGCTGCCAAAACATATATACTTTATGTGTGTGTGTCTGTAATAGATGCCCAAGTAGGTATATATAGCAAAATTAAGGCATGTAATTATTAAGGAAAAAATTTCATGCTCACAAAATGATGCTATTTTTTTTTTAATTTTTATTTATTTATGATAGTCACAGAGAGAGAGAGAGAGAGAGGCAGAGACACAGGCAGAGGGAGAAGCAGGCTCCATGCACCGGGAGCCCGACGTGGGATTCGATCCCGGGTCTCCAGGATCGCGCCCTGGGCCAAAGGCAGGTGCCAAACCACTGCGCCACCCAGGGATCCCAATGATGCTATTTTTAAAGAAGGTGAAAAGAAAAAAAAATTGCAGCAACGAATAAAGCCAAATTAAAAAGTAGTCAGAGGCAGACTTTCCACAACAGAGCTATTCACTGATACCAAATTGTTGGAGAGTTTCTGAGTCATTCTCTGCTGTTTCCTTTCTGCAAAGTTTCTGCAAAGTTTATGTTAACCTATGGTATATTCGTTAAATGCACAGGTATTAGTAGGAATAACTCTATTTTTCACAGAGTAGCAATAAAACTAATCACAAATGTGGGTGATAAAGATGAAGGGAAAGAGAAAATCAGAGTCAAAAATGATACAACGAATCCCTGCTTTTCTAGAAAATACTTCCAGCAACCACCAGGGACCAAGACCTAAAACCGAAACTTATTGCTTCTAGCCCTCCCCAAAATACTTTCACCAACGTGACTGTTGATTGCATATGCCATGAGGCAGTCTACTAGAAGCATCCCAAAACAACAGTACCCAATGAAGGGAAGGGACAGAGAAAATTTTAAAATTAGAGATAAGAAGTCTTAAAGTATGAATGGAGGGGCGCCTGGGTGGTTCAGTCGGTTAAGAATCTGACTCTTAAAAAAAAAAAAAAAAAGAATCTGACTCTTGATTTTGGCTCAGGTTATGAGATCTATCCACACTGGGCTCCACACTGGGCATAGAGCTCTCCCTCTGCCCCTTCCCCACTCGCACATTCTCTTGCTCTCAAATATATAAATAAGTATGAATGGTTTTTTGCTGCAACCCCACATCTAACACCCTGGCTTGGGTCAGAACATGATAAAAATGGAATGGTTAGATGAAAAGCAGCCAGACTCAGTCAGCATACTAACATATTTTAATTTTAGAATAATAGGTGGTTACTATGAGTAAGAAAGGTCTTCTTTTCTTCGGTTGTTCTTAGAGGATGGTGAATGAGCTCTTCTAAATATCTTCCTTACCTCTCACTGGCAGCCTGGAGGGAAATACTAAATGGAACTGATGAAGTGAGAGCCAGGACCATGAAGAGGAGGGCAGGGGAACAAGGACAGTAAGGGAGGGACATGAGGACTTCCTGTTATGAAATGGATGGTTTGTTAATGAGAGAAGAAGCACACAACTGTTTGACCCATCTTTTGAACTCAGTGCATATGCTGATGGTGTAGGAGTAACATGTTGTTTAGGGGCCAACAGATCTAAATATGTCAGAGCTCTTCAACAGATAATAGGGTTAATCTCTGATATTCATGAAAATGACCCTGAGCCTCCAAGAAAAGTTTCAGTTACATAGAAGAGTAGACATTTCAGAACTTTTCTATTATTTAAGATTTTATTTATTTACTAGAGAGAGAGAGAGAGAGAGGAGAGGAGAGGAGAGGGAGTTCAAGTGGGGAGCGGGGCAGAGGGAGAGGGCAAGGGAGAAAAATCTCAAGCAGATCTATGCCCAGTGCAAAACCCAACATGGGGCTCGATCTCATGACTCCAAGACCATGGCGTGGGCTGAAATCATGAATCAGACTCTTAACTGACTGAGCCACTCAGGTAGGTGCCCCAGAACCTTTCTATTATTATCACACTATTGCTACTACAATTACTCTCCACCCCCTCCTGCCCTCTTCTTCTTTCCTCTTCTATTCAATTTTGGTGCTTAAAGGTACAGTGTCAGTTTTCTGGAAAATTCACTTTCAAAGAATCTTATATTTTGTGAGGCTAATTTTTAAAAACCTTTATCCATAATAAAAGCTCATGAGCTTAAGACAGAGATAAAGTGGTTCCTTTGAGCTGAAAGAAAGTCAAACTAATAATATGCTCTAACTAGAAAAAAAAAGAAAATTGGCAACTATGTACAATCTCAAGATGTACCATCCCTCCTTCATTCCACCAAGCCCTTTAAAACAAAAACAATGCAGGAGACATAGATTATGGCCTCTAAGACACTCTGTGTTGGATGTTTGATTGGGGCTGTCAAGCTACTGATTAGCTTTGTGTAAGCAGGATGTCCAGTTGGTTCCCTCCACCTATTGAACACAGATAACTTTCTCAGCTAAAAAATAAATCAAACACCAGGACTTATACCACTGTTTCATATTTAACCTTAAAATTTTAAATACTGTTTTTAGAAATAAATTGAGTTGCTATAGTTAATGTTCCTCATTAAGATTTGAATTCAAATCCTAGTGATGCTTTTGAAAAATGTTCCCAGGGTTCATGATTTTCTAAGTAACTGGTAACTCAAATCATAAGGATTTGAGATTTTGCCAACAACAACAACAGTATCACTGACTAAAACATCTTACTTTTGCTTAATTCCTAATGAATGAAGAATACTAATGCTTTATAACTAAAATCATGACTAAATGCACTCATCACATTGGTCAAATTTTATAACGAATCTCAAAAATTTTTTTTTAATTTTTAAAAATATTTTATTTATTTATTCATGAGAGACACACAGAGAGAGAAAGAGAGGTAGAGACACAGGCAGAGGGAGAAGCAGGCTCCATGCAGGGAGCCCGACGTGGGACTCGATCCTGGGTCTCCAGGATCACGCCATGGATTGAAGGCGGCGCTAAACCGCTGAGCCACCCAGGCTGCCCTCAAAAATTTTTTTAAATGAATTAGTCAAATAGTTAAGCAAAGCCAGCCAACATCCAGCACTTGCCTACTTAAAAGGAAGGGAAATAAAAAGGAATCATCCATAAGTAGCAAATTTATTGAGTTTTAGGATCAGGAATGAAAATATTTTGTATTAAATAACTTAACAGGTTTCTGGTTCAATATGGTGATATAGGAAAATCCTGAACTTACATCTTTCCACAGACAGACTAAATGTACAGCTACATATAGAACGATTTCCTTTGAGAAAAACTCAGACTAGCTAAGCAACTCATACCCATCAAACAAATGAAAAACAAAAACAAAAACAAAACCCACAATGAAGCAAATCAGAGAGGATGAGATGCAATCTCACCATAAACCCAACCCCAGTGCAGTGCCCTGTGATTGGGAAGGAACTCAAAACCAGGAGCTTCTCCCCCATGTCAGGAACTCCAACTTCGAGACTTAAACCTGAGAGAATGAGCCCCCAAACCCCTAGTTTTGAAAACCAATGGGATTCATACCCACAAGATCTATAAGGCTATAGTGAACTGAAAAACAGCACTAAAGGGCTCTCTCAGGGACACACCTCCAGGGGCCTGCTACCATATTCTCCAGGGATAGAGGCTGGTGGGCACCATCTTTAAACTCTCCCTCTGCCTCACTCCAGCTTGCCAGGATCCCCCCAAAAGGAGCTTATACCCTCTGTGTGTGTGTGTGTGTGTGTGTGTGTGTGTGTGTGTGTGTGTGGCTGCCATTAGGGGAGATCCCTTGATCACCCAATCTGGTGACCAGTGAGTCTTATGTTTGCAGTTCCCATAGAACTGTAACCAGTAGAAAGAGAATTCTTAATTGGCAACCACCCCAAGGCACAACAATGGGCAACAGACTGAGGAATTCAGTAACTCTATGAAAGAGGCTGATCGGCTTATCTTTATAGCTGCAGTGTGAGGGTCATTAAACACACACCTAAGGGCTGACTGTAATCCTCTACAGAGACTTGAGAGGGCAGCTGCTATCTTGGCATTAGCTCTTTGCCTTGCTCCAAAGTGCCAGTATCTTCCAGAGGGGAACTTTTATGTGTGTCTAGTGCCCCAGTTTCTGTGGCTGCCAACCAGGGAATGCATCTTGATTGCCTAACTCTAGTGGCCAATGGTGTTTGCATTCCTTATTCCCACAGAACTGTAACACATGGAGAGACAGTTCTTGGCCAGTTGCCACTCCCAGGCTACTGCACACACAGTAAACTTAAAAACATCCCTAGACTTTTTGTGAAAGAGATCTATTTGCGTGTCCCTGGAGCTTCAGGCTGAGGGTGGCTTATGGTTTAGTACACATCTAAGGGCTACTGAGATACACTGTGGAAACAGAGGCTGGTGAATGCATGTTTGTGTTCTCTCTCTGTCTTATGTCAGGTCATTGGAATCTCCTGGCAAGGAGCTTATACATTTATCTGGCATCCTAAGATTTTTTTGTGACTGCTGCCCAGAAGACACATCTAGAACACCTAGCCATCATGGCCAGTGTGACTTGCTCTAGAAGTCCCACAGTACTGTACATATATTTCTATACTTTAAAAAGTTGTTGCCTGAGGTTCTGGCTTCTAATAATCCTGAGCCTAGGTGCTAATATCCATCCTTATGGGACACCAACAGGTCTTGGATATCCTCAACTACTGGGGGCCACTAAAATAAAATAGGCTTGGACAAAAAACAAAGGCTTGAAAGACAACCAAGAGCTAGGGTAGGGTTAACAATAAGGCTCATCTACATGGGGCCACTCATTCAAGAACGAGAGTAGTGGCTATTTTGTCTAATGAATAAATACCTACAGAGAGACAAAGAAAATGAAGCAGAGGACTTTCAAACAAACAAGATAAAACCTCAGAAAAAGTCTTTAATGAAATGGAGATAAATGAGTTATCTGATAAAAAGTTGAAAATAACTGTCATAAAGATGCTCACCAAACTCAGGAGAGACACGGATGAACACAATGAGAAATTCAACAAAGATAATATATAAGAAAGCACCATACAGAAGTCAGAGATGACAAACACAATAACTGAACTGAAAAACACACTAAAGGGATTCACCAGCAGACTAGATGAAGCAGAAGACAGAACAAGTGAACTCAAAAATAGGACAGTGGAACTCAACAAATCAGAGTAGGAAAAAAGAAAAAATAATGAAAAAGAGTGAAGACAACTTAGGGGACTAATGGAACACTACCAAGTGGACCAAGAGTCAAGAGTCACATTACAGGGATTCCAGAAGGAGAATAAAGATAGAAGAAGAAAGTTTGAGGAAAAAATGCCTAAAAACTTCCCTAACCTGGAAAAGGATACAGATACGGAGATTCAAGAAACCCAGAAAGTTCCAAAAAAGAAGAACCCAAAGAAACCTACCAAGATACATTGTAATTAACTGTCAAAACTTAAAGTACAGAATCTTACAAACAGCAAGAGAAAAACAACTTGTTGTATACAAGTTGGTAAAGGTAAATATACAGTAAAATTCAGTTAATCTAATATTGCAAAGGTGATGGATTAATCACTTACAAAGCTAGCATGCAGATTAGAAGAGTAGTAATAATAACTGTAACTATAATTATTAAGGGATACACAAAAGATGTAAAAATAAAACCAAAACATAAAACATGGGGTAGTAAAAATGTGGAGCTTTAAAATACATTCAAATTGGGCAGCCCGGGTGGCTCAGCGGTTTAGTGTCACCTTCAGCCCAGGGTGTGATCCTGGAGACCCAGGATCGAGTCCCATGTCAGGCTCCCTGCATAGAGCCTGCTTCTCCCTCTGCCTGTGTCTCTGCCTCTCTCTCTCTGTATCTCTCATGGATAAATAAATAACATCTTTAAAATATATATCTATTCAAATTTATCAACTTAAAATAGACTATTATAAATGCAAATTATTTTATGTAAGTCTTATGGTAATCACAAAGCAAAATTCTATAGTAGATATACAAAGATAAAAAGAATGGGATCTGGGATCCCTGGGTGGCGCAGTGGTTTAGCACCTGCCTTTGGCCCAGGGCGCGATCCTGAAGACACGGGATCGAATCCCACGTCAGGCTCCGTGCATGGAGCCTGCTTCTCCCTCTGCCTGTGTCTCTGCCTCTCTCTCTCTCTCTCTCTGTGTGACTATCATAAAAAAAAAAAAAAAAAAAAAAAAAAAGAATGGGATCTAAGCATACTACTACATTAAATCATGAAATAATAAAGGAACAGAATAAGAAAGAAACTGAGGAACTGTGAATCAGCCAGAAAATAGTTATCAAAATGGCACTAAGTACATACCTGTTAATAATTAATTAAATGTAAATGGACTAAATTGTCCAAACAAAAGACACAGAGTAGATAAAAAACAAGACCTATCTATATGCTGCCTACAAGAGATTAATTTCAGATGCAAGGACATACACAGACTCAGAGTAAAGGGATGGAAAAAGATAATGAAAGTGAAAATGATAGAAAATGGAAACCAAAAGATAACTAGAAAGGCTATACTTATATAAGAAAAAATAGGTTTTTAAACAAAGACTGTAGTAAGAGACAAAGAAGGGCATTACATAATAATAAAGGTGCCAATCCAACAAGAAGATATAACATCTGAAAATATTTATGTATCCAATATAGGAGATAGGAACTAATATATAAAACAAATATTAACAGACCTAAAGGGAGAAATAAACAGCAACACAATAATAATAGGGAACTTTAATACCTCACTTACATCAATGGATAGGTCTAGACAGAAAATGAATAAGCAAACATCAGCCTCAAAAAGCAGGTTAGACCAGGTAGACTTAATAGACACAAACAGAATATTCCATTCAAAAGCAACAACAATAAAAAAAAACACCATTTTTCTTAAGCACACATGGAATAACATTCTCCTCAACTGATAATATGTTAGGCAACAAAACTAGTCTTAATAAATTTAAGAGGACTGAAATCCAATCATAATGATATAAAACTAGAAATAAATTACAAGAAAACTTGAAAATTCACAAATATGTGGAAATTAAATATAATGCTAATGAACAACCACTGTGTTATAGAAGAAATCATAAGAGAAATTTTTAAAATGCCTTGATATAAGTGAACACACACACACATACACACAACTTACAGGATGCAGCAAAAGCAGTTCTGAGAGAGAAGCTCACACAGATAAATACCTACATTAAGAAACAAATATCCCAAATTGCCTAACTTTACAAGAGATAAATTTTTAACTAGACTCACGAGGAACAAAAAGAGAAGATTCAAATAGGAAATGAGAGGAGACATTAAAACTGATATCACAAAAATAAAAAGGATAAGTGACTACTAAGAACAACAAAATTTGACAATCTAGAAGAAATAGATAAAGTCCTAGAAACACATAATCTACCAAGAATGAATCAGGAATAAATAGAAAATTTGAATAGATCAATTACTAATAAGGAAACTGAATCAAAAATCAAAAACATCCCCCTACAAACAAAAGCTCAGAACCAGATGAATTTTTCACTAGTGAATTCTACCAAACTTTTAAAGAAGAATTAATACCAATCCTTTGTAAACTTTTACTAAAAACAGAAATGAGGGAATATTTCCAAACTTATTTTATGAGGCCAGCATTACCCTCATACTGAAACCAGACAATGACACTCCAAGAAAAGAATTTCATAGGCCAATACCCCTGAAGAACATAGATGTGAAAATCCTCCACAAAATTAGCAAATTAAATTCAACAACACCTTAAAAGGACTATACCCTATGATCAAGTGGAATTCATTCCAGGGATGCAAAATAATTCAACATCTACAAATAAATGTGATATGCCATATTAAAAAAATAAAGGATAAAACTCATGAGATCATCTCAACAGATGCAGAAAAAGCTTTTGATAAAATTCAAAATCCATTTATGATAAAAATTCTCAACACAGTGGTAAAGAATACACCTCAACATAATAAAGGTCGTATATGCGAAATCCACAGCTAACATCATAATCACAGTTGAATGATCAGGATCAAGGCAAGATTCCCACACTTGCCACTTTTATTCAACATAGTATTAGAATTCCTAGCTAGAGCAATTAAGCAAGAAAAACAAAAAAGTCACTCAAGTTGGAAAAGAAAAACTAAAATTGTCACTATTTGCAGATGACATGCTATTATATTATTATATTCGGAAAACCCTAAAGATGCCACAAAAAAGGTTCAGAACTTATAAATTAGTTAAAGCTGCAGTGGTTGGGCACCTGCCTTTGGCCCAGGGCGTAATCCTGAAGTCCCGGGATTGAGTCCCTCATCAGGCTCCCTGCATGGAGCCTGCTTCTCCCTCTGCCTGTGTCTCTGCCTCTCTCTCTCTCTCTCTAGGTCTCTCATGAATAAATAAATAAAATATTTTTTAAAAATCTGTTACACTTCTATACACCAGTAACAAGCTGTCAGAAAGAGAAATTAAGAAAACAGTGCCATTACAAGAGCATCAAAAAGACTAAAATACCTAGAAATAAATTTGCAAAGAGGTTAAAGACTTGTACACTGAAAACTATAAGACACTAATGAAAAAACTAAAAAAGACAAATAAATGGAAAGATATACTATGCTCATGGATGGGAAGAACAAATATTATTAAAATGTCCATATTACTCAAAGCAATCTACAGATTCAATGCAATCACTGTCAGAATTCCAATAACATTCTTTACAGAACTAGAAAAAATAAGACTAAAAAGCTCCATAGAACCAAAAAAGACCCCAAACAGCCACAACAATCTTGAGAAAGAATAGAGGAAACATACTTCCTGATTTCAAGTTGTATTACAAAGCTATTGTAATCAAAGTAGTATGGTGTTGGCATAAAATAGACACCCAGATCAATGGCACAGAACAGAGAGCCCACAAATAAATCTATGTATGGACAATTAATTTATTACAAAAGAGCCAAAAACGTACAACGAAGGACAGTCTCCTCAATAAGTGGTGTTGGGAAAACTGAACAGTCACATGCAAAAGACTGAAACCAGACCACTATCTTACACCATACACAAAAATTAACTCAGGATTAAAGATGTTATTATCTGACCTAGAACCATAAAGCTCTGAGAATATATAGGTGGTAAGCTCCTTGACATCCCGGCAATGATTTTTTTGGATTTGACACCAAAAGCTAAAGCAATGAAAACTAAATCAAACTAAAAAGCTTCTGCACAGTAAAGGAAACCATTAACCAAATGAAAAGGCAATCTACTGAATGAGATTAAATGTTTTCAAATCTTATATCCGATAAGGGGTTAATACCCAAAATATATAAAGAACTTATACAATTCAATAGCAAAAAGACAATCTGATGAAAAAACGAGCAGAGGATCTAAACAGACATTTTTCAAAGATGATATAAAGATAGCCAATAGGTACATGAAAAAGTGCCCAATATCATTAATCATCAGGGAAATGTAAATCAAAACCACAATGAGTAGTGCCTCATACCTGTTAGAATGGTCATTATCAAAAAGACAAGAAGTAACAAGTATTGGTAAGGATATGGAATCCTTGGTATAGCCACTATGGAAAACAGTTTGAAGGTGTGCCCCCAAAGAAAAAATAGAATGATCACATGATCCAACAATTCCACTGCTGGGTATTTATCTAAGAAAATGACAACACTTTCTCAAAAAGATATATGCACCCTCATGTTCACTACAGCATTATTTACAATAACCAAGATATATAACTTGTGTCCACCAATGAATGAATGTGTAAAGAAAATGTGAGATACACACACACACACACAATGGACTATTTTTTCAGCCATAAAGAAGGAAATTTTGCCATTTGCAACAATATGGATGAAACTTGACATCATCATTGTACATGAAACGTATCAAAGAAAGACAAATACCATATGATCCTAGTTACACGGGAATCTAAACAAACAAGTGAGAAAAACCAAAACCCAAAATATACTTATAGGTACAGAGAACAGACTGGTAATTGTCAGAGGCAGGCGGGTTGGGGTGGGGGTGGGAGGTGTGGGGTTAGACAGCGTACCAAATGGGTGAAGGTAGTCAAAAGATGCAAACTTCCAGTTATAAAATAAGTAAATGAGGATGTAATATACTGTTGTGATATAGAGCTAATAATATTATTGCATATTTGAAATTTTCTAAGACAATCAGACTCAAAAGTTTTTATCGCAAGAAAAAAAATTTGTGTAACTATGTACGATGACAGAGATTAACTAGATTTATTGTGATCATTTTACAACATATAAATATTGAATCATTATGTTGCACATCTGAAATTAATGTTAAATGTCGATTACACCTCAATTAAAAAAAGAGTTAAACTAAGAATATCAAGAACCTATGACTATATGAGGTTCTAAAAACTTCTTTTAACCATAAGTTTCTATTTTCTATGTTTTATGTGCACAAAATCTATTTTCTCTAAGACTGAGGAATGTCTATTTAAGCTTTCTGACCTGTCCTACCACTGAAATTGGAGCATTGGAGCCTAGTTACAGGACAATGTTCTAGTTAGGACTTTTCTTTTTTGTGAAATAACAGGTAAAGAATGAATTCTGAAGAATATATGATACACCTTGTTTTATTGTGCTTTGCTTTCTTGCACTTTGCAGATATTGTGTTTTTTACAACTTGGAGGTTTGTGGCAACTCTGAGCCAAGCAAGTCTATTGGTGGATACTTCATGAAGGTGGCTACACTAAACAACAGATGTTCAGTGTAACAGATGAAAGTCTTCAATTGAAAGAAGGTGCTATCTAGGACTTTCATAGCTAGAAAGGAAAAGTCAATGCCTGTTTTCAAAGCTTCAAAAGATGGGCTTTCTTGTTAGGGGCTAATGCAGCTGGGAACTCTGAGTTGAAGCCAGTGTTCGTTACCATTCAGAAAATCCTAGGGCTCTCAAGAATTACGGGAAATCTACTCTGCCTGTGCTCTAGAAATGGAACAACAAGGCCTAGATGATGGCACACCGTCTACAACATGGATTACTAAATATTTTAAATTCATTGTTGATATCTCTTCTGAGACCTGCTCAGAAAGAAAGAGCCTTTCAAATATGACCACCTTTCAAAATATGATTGCTCATTAACAATGCACCCCATCACCCACGAGATCTGATAGAGATGGACAATGAGACTAATGTTGCTCTCATGCCTGCTGACACAACATTCATTCTGCAGTTTATGGATCAAGGAGTATTTTTTACTTTCAAAGTCATGTTATTTAAGTGCACTTTACAAAGCAAAAGCTGCCAGAGTTAAGGATTTTTTTTTAAAGGAAAATGGATATTTATTCAATCTCCAGATTGGGTAAGGTTTCCATATTTAATAGGAAAACAAAATCACGCAGGTCAAGAGTAGTTTGTTTGGTTATTTTAAAAAGTGAAACACACAGCCAGAATTTAAAGACAACGTCACATGACTAGAAATAAAAATGCCCAAGAATTTTACAGAGAGAACAATGATCAAGGTCACTGATAAGCAAAGAGTTAGAACGTCAAACAGGATACCACTTTCACCCATCATCATTATAGGTGGGGGCTTTTTGGTTTTATGGTTTTTGTTATTTGTATGCTTTTTTGCTTTATTTTTCATTTTCCTACCCTAAAGTAGCAGGAGAGTGGGGAGAAGAGCCAAGCTCTGTTTGACCGCCATTCCTCTGGTGGATCTGAGCAGAGTAAACTGAAAACCTCTCAGAAAGGATTTACCATTCTAGATGCCCTAAGAATATTCATGATTCATGGGAAGAGGTCAAAATATCAGCATTAACAATAAGTTTAGAAGTTGATTCCAACACTCATGGATGACTTTGAGGGGTTTAATGGAGGAAATAACTGCAGATGTGGTGGGGAATGTAAGAGAACTAGAGTTACAAGTGGAGCCTGGAGGGCACCTGAGTGGCTCAGTGGTTGAGTGTCTGCCTTAGGCTCAGACAGAGTGTGATACCAGGGTCCTGGGATTGAGTCCCACATACGGCTCCTCATAAGGAGCCCGCTTCTCCCTCTACCTGTGTGTCTGCCTCTGTCTCCTATGAATAAATTAAAAAAAATTTTTTTTTAAAGTTGACTCTGAAAATGTGCTTAAATTGTTGCAATCTCATGATTAAACTTTAAAGGAATGAGTTGCTTTTTATGGATGAACAAAGAAAGTGGTTCTTGAGATGGAATTTGCACCTGGTGAAGATGCTGTGAAGACTGTTGAAATGATAACAAAGATTTTAGAATACTACATAAACTTAATGAAGCACTGGCAAGGTTTGAGAGGATTAACTTCAATTTTGAAAAATTTCTACTGTGGGTAAAATACCATCAAACAGTATCACATGCTACAGAGAACTCTTTGTTGAAAGGAAGTCACTCCATGAGGCAAACTTCATTGTTCTCTTTTTTTAAAGAAATGGCCATTACCACCCCAAACTTCAACAACCACCACCCTGACCAGTCAGCAGCCATCAACATCAAGACAAGACCCTCCACCCACAAAAGGCTTATGACTCTGAAAGCTCAGATGATGGTTAGCATTTTTTTAGCAGTAAGGTATCTTTTAATTAAGGCATACACATAGTTTTTTTTTAAGACATAATGCTATTTCACTCTTAATAGACTATAGTGTAAACATAACTTTTATATGCACTGGGAAACCAAAAAATTAATTTGAGTAGCTTTACTTGTGGTATTTGCCTTAATGCAGTGGTCTGGAACTGAACCCACCGTATCTCCAGGGTATGCCTGTACTGTCAGATTATGATAAACAAACCTATATAAAATGCATTTGATGTTCTGATGAATCACATTCTAAATCTGTTTGACACTTTGATTTGCCTTTAGGTAGTTTCTGCTTAAGAGCTGAATTATTTTAAGATTAAGAAAAGGGAAGAACTGCACTTTGTGCTCACGTTTACTTTTTTTTTTTCACGTTTACTTTTAGAACCATTCTTAAACATCCTATGCTTTTTAAAATGTTCTGGTCATGTTCCTTGGCCTTAAGTAACCTTTCTAATAGAACCTGCATGATTCTGAACTTCCAGTGATGTTCTTTGGCTTAGGAGCAGAGAAATGTGAAGGAGTGCCTGGATTTTTCTAAGAAAAGGCTACTGGATTCCTTCATAGTCAATTCAGGTTGTTCTGGGCTTATCGCAAACAATACATATTCATTTCCTTTTTGCATATGATTCAAAATGGGCTTCTCTAGCCCATCACTAGATTTGACTCTCAAGTTATTTACTTAGTTACCTCTGACTCTAAGCCAGTCAATTACATGATAAAAGGAAGGGAAGAGGGAAAGTGGGTACTTTAAGAGAACAAGGAAGAAAAGTATCAGAAGTTCTTGGGGGAAATTTGTACACATGATATTGTAGAATAAAGATTTCTTGAATGCCAGAGACTTGGTGGAAGTTCTAGGTATATTTTATTTTTCCCAGTTCTTTGTCATAGGAGAAGATGTCCCCAGGCCTTGGCAATTTCAGAAACATCTCCCTAATAACATCTTAGTTATTAAAATAAAATGTTTTAAAGACTCCAACATTTCAAAGCAGAAACCATGGTGAGTGTGAATTTTCAGCCTTTAGCCATGGGTTACACAAAATATCCTGTTAACCCTGTTTCCTGCATGACTACATATCTAAGCTTATACAAAGAACAAGAGGTCTATCAACATTTTGTAGCCGAACATCTGTAGCCTGTCATCATCACTACCCTCATTTCTGATATTCAGCCCACTGGAGTTAATATGTATAATTTCTAGGAACCCTAAGGTGATTTAAAAGAAAGCAAAAGCTTCTCCTAATTGGTCAGTGATTTTTTTTATTAATATATTTTTTTCTCACTACTTTTCAAGGTAGAGGAAGAAAAAGGAACATAATAAAGAATTCACTTGTAGTTTTTTAGGACTTTTGTAAGTTGCTTATTTCAGAAACTCTCTGTATGTATAGTCAAGTAACAAAGGATTCATTGTTAACATTCTCTTATAACAAAACAATTATAGGCAATATCAGCTAAGTACTTGTCCTGTGGCATGTTCTGTGACAGCACATTTTTTCATGTGACCACAATCCTGTGGAGTAGGTACTGTCATAATTCCCTTTCACTGAAGAAACTTAGAGGCAGTGGGATGCTTATCCAATATCACCTACTTTGTCAGTGGTAAAGATTCTGTCCCTGTCCTATACTGCTTTCTTAGGCTGGAAAAAAAAAATCTTCCTTTAAGGTCCATTCTGCACAGCAAAAGAAACAATCAACAAAACTAAAAGGGAATGGGAGAAGATATTTATAAATGACATATCCCATAAAGGGTTACTATCCAAAATATATAAAGAACTTATAGAACTCAACACTCAAAAATCAAATTATCAAATTTAAAAGTGGGCAGAAGACATGAATAGGCATTTCTCCAAAGATGCTGTATGCCTGGCCAACAGATACATAAAAAGATCCTCAAACATCACTCAACATCAGGGAAATGCAAATCAAAACTACAATGAGATATCTATCACCTCTCACCTATCAAAATGGCTAAAATTAACAACATAGAAACAATAGGTGTTGGAAGGATGGGAAGGAAAAGGAAGCTTCTTGCACTGTTAGTGGGAATGCAAACTGGTACAGTCACTCTGAAAAGTAGTATGCAGGTTTCTCAAAAAGTTAATAAGATTTGGGGCACCTGAATAGCTCAGTTGGTTAAGTGTCCAATCCTTGATTTTGGCTTAGGTCATGATCTCAGGGTCATGAGATTAAGCCCTGTGTCGAGCTCAGAGCTCAGCAAAGAATCTGCTAAAGTTTCTCTCTCCCTCTTCCTCTGCCCACCTCAATGTTCACTGTCTAAAAAAAAAAAAAAGTTAAAAATACAACTACCCTAGGATCCAGGAATCACACTACTAGGTATTTACACAAAGATTACAAAAACATGAATTCAAAGGGATGCATGCACCCCTATGTTTATAGCAGCATTATTTATGATATCCAAGACAGAAAAGGAGCTTCAGGGATTCAATTAATAAATGGATAAAGAAGAGTGTTTATGTATATGCAATGAATTATTATTCAGCCATAAAAAAGAATGAAATCTTGCCATTTGCAATGACAAGGGATGGAGTTAGAGAATATAATGCAAAGCAAAATAAGTCACAGTTAGATAAATACCATATGATTTCTGTCATATGTGGAGTTTAAGAAACAAATGAGCAAGAGAAAAGAGAAAGGGCAAGTGAGAGAGACAGACATACTAAGAAACACACTCTTAACTATAGAGAACAAACTGATAGTTACCACATGGGAAGTGGGATGGGTGAAACAGGTGATAGGGTTTAAGGAGTGTGCACTTATCATGATGAGCACTGGATGATATATATGAAATTGGTGAATCAATGTACCTCTGAACCTAACAACACTGTCTATTAACTATACTGGAATTGACATAATAAAAAGAAGGTCCAAAGCCATAAACTGGCATTTACTTAAACACAGTGGGTTAAACAGATCCATTTATTTTTGCTCCTTCCCTTAAAACCTAAAAAAAGGGAGAGAGGGAAACGGAGAGGGAGGGACCAAGGGGAGGCGAGGGAGGCAGGGAGAGAGAAAAAAAGAAATAAAAAATTTTAAGTTCGTTGGAACAAAAAGTGAATGGATGAGTTGTCACTGAGTTAGCAGGAGAGGAAAGTGGAAACCTAAGTGCTACAGAAGGCGAATCAAACAAGAAGGAATTAAATTTGATCAACAGAAAACTTGATCACTAGAATCCTCAGAAAATAGAAGAGAGGGATGGGACTGAATATGAGAGGATCGATTCAGAGTCTGTAGGAGACCAGCCATCTCCATTCCCCTGGTCTTGTAGCTAGTCCACCATTCCTCTTCCACCGTGTCTGGAAACAGGTTTCCATTACTGAGACACAGAGTCAGTATGAAACAGATCCTGAAACACCTGGTGTAGCAGAACAAAAAAGCAAGAGAGGAGGTTGAAGATGGGGATACAGAATTACACGAAAGTATCCACTAAATGATGAAAGCCTTCCCCTACCCTGTTCAGCTCCCAGATGCTGTCTGCCAAGCAAATACCAGTCCTGTCCACCCTTGCCCCAGGAAGGAAACTGAATGCATTTCCTTCTGGAGAAACTGATTAACCTATTAGAAAAGACCTGTAGATACAGGTATCTGGAGTCCTTGCTCAATCCTAGAGTAATGTCAACCAGCTGACAAATCCCAACCAAAGTTCCTATTCAACTTGCTGGTGCCAAAGAGACATTTAACAAAATCCTCAAACATGAAATTCAGCCCAAATAAACACAGAGAAGAAAAGGAACCTGAAGGAATAGAGAAAAATGTATGGAATGGGGGTGGGGAAGCTAAATTATAACAACAGACACCCTACCCCCCAAAAAAGAAACTCCAATGATTAATATCTGTAAAGAGATAAAGGACATCATAGTATTCATGAAACAGAATTGGATGCTATAAAAAATTATATAATGAAAAGAAGTCTTGGGAAATAAAAATACAATAGAAATAAATTCAGCAGAACATCTGGAAGACAAAAGTGAAGATATCTACAGAAAATCTGCTGAAAATTGGCAAGAAAATTAGAACATCAGTTTAGGAGTCTAATATCATGATAATACAAGTTTCAGAGAGAACAGAGAAAGTGAAGAAGAAATAAAAAATAATACAGGAAAATTTTCCAGAATATATCTATGAGTTTTAAGATCAAAAGGGCCACTAAATATCCTCTACAGTGTCTGAAAAATACTGTATATCATCAAAGAAATTTCAGAGTACTAGGGATATACAGAAGGTTCTACGCATGAAATGAAAAAAATCATACACAAAGGATCAGAAGGCAGAAGCTCATTGGATTCCTCTACACTAACACAAGAAACTAGAAGGATCTGAAGTAATTCCTTCAAAAATCTTAGGCATAGTCTATATTCCAAACCCAAACTATCAATTTAGTGTGAGGATAGAATAAAAACGTTTGTTCAGATAAGTAGGATCCAGAAACAATTTGTCCTACACTCTTTCTTTGAAACCTGCTAGAGGGTATACTTCTGGCAAATAAGAAAATAAAACAAAAAAGTGAAACAGCCTTTGGGAATCAAGGGAGACAACATAAGTAAAGGTGAAAAGTACTTCCAGGATGACATTGAAGTTTTAGGGGAGTGGCTGTGTGTTAAGCCTGGAGAGCTAGTCAAGAATGGAGCAGAGGGAAATCAACAAGTCAGGAAATGACAGATGTTGGTGAGGATGCAGAGAAGGAGGAAACCTTGTACATTGCTGGTGGGAACGCAAACTGGTACAGCTACTCTGGAAAACAGTATGGAGGTTCTTCAGAGAGTTACAAATAAAGCTACTCTATGACCCAGCAATTGCACTACTAGGTATTTACCCCAAAGATACAAATGTAGCGATCCAAAGGGGCACCTGCACCCCAATATTCATAGCAGCAATGTCCACAGTAGCCAAACTATGGAGAGAGCCCAGATGTCCATTGACAGATGAATGGATAAAGAAGATGTTGAGATACGCACACGCACGCGCACACACACACACAAACGGAATATTACTCAGCCATCAAAAACAATGAAATCTTGCCATTTGCAACAATATAGATGGAACTAAAGGGTATTCTGCTAAGCAAAATAAGTCAATCAGAGAAAGACAATTATATGATTTTTTTTACTTGTATGTGGAATTTAGGAAACAAAACAGAAGAGCATAGGGGAAGGGAGGAAAAAATAAAACAAGACAAAATCAGAGAAGGAAACAAACCACAAGAGACTCTTAATCATAGGAAACAAACCGAGGGTCATTGGAGGGAGGTGGAGGACAAGATGGGATAACTGGGGGATGGGTATTAAGGAGGACATGTGACATAATGAGCACTGGGTGTTATAGAAGACTGATGAATCATTGAACTTTACCTCTGAAAATCATAATACCCTATATGTTAATTAACTGAATTTAAATTTAAAAACTTTTGTGGTATGTATTAAAAAAAATGGAGCAGAGAATGGGGCATTCTAGGAAGGAGGTCTTACGCATTTCAGGGACAGTACTTTTGCAGCAGGAAGATTGCATGAGAAAAAAATGTTTAAGAAAATGCTGACTAGCTGCACTGATGGTCCCAATGAGAGCTGGTGAAAAAACAATTCAGTGTAAAAAGAAAAAAAAATCCATGACCAAGACTGGAAAAATAGAGTGCAAGTGTGCCATAGTGTCCTTTTCCAAATATTTTAATAATTAATACTGATTGCTCATATTTGTATAAAGTCTCTGAAATAGTTTTTTGCAGTGGAATAATCCTTTATTTTGAAATGTCATATCAATATGAAACATGTCCAGGTTATATAACTAGTAGCAATAAGAGTTTCTAGAGTAAAAAATGTCAAAAATGTCTACTTGTTCTAAGTGTGGGATGACAACAACAGCTTCTATTGGAATAAATATCCAAACTTTTACTTGCCTTTATTAGGGTTGGAGTACCCTGGTGTACGGTAGAAGTCTCTTGGCTTATGACTGTATATAAGGGTTTTTCAATTTTTATAAATTCCAAGATAGTTGTCTCACCTCTAAACAGTATACTGCAGTACATGCTAAATTCACCATGGACCCAGAAATGAATAATTTCCTAGAATATGAAATGTTGATGTTTATAAATTTCATATGAAACTAGAACATGGAGGAAATTTGACACAAGGAGGGGGAAAAAAGACCTGTCGATCTGGGATTATATCTGACAGATTGCTCATAACTAAGTGGAGTTTGCTTAGCAAGAGGAACATGCCTATTTTCTCATATCAGGCAAAATTAATTTATTCTAGTCTACCCAGAGTATACAGTTCAAAACGATAAGGATCTGGGAGAAAGACATGAATTCAAAAGTTCCATTTATACATCTGCTAGACATCAACAAAGTTGGTGTAACTTCTGGTCCTTTTCAGAGGTTATGGTCTTACGAAAATGTCAATTTAACTCAATCCAACCTCCCATCCAGCTCCATGACACAGAGTTAGAGTCCCAGGATGGGCTCACCAAAACATTCCAAATTGGCCCATGTCTTAGATGACTCCTACAAGCATGAACCCTCCGCATTCTCATTCCATCCAAATCCAGATTTCTATGTTTGGGGCCTGAACTGGATCCAGGTTCAAGTCTGCATATTTGCCTGCCTGCATTTCGTCTACTCCAAGATCTTCCAGTATGAGAAGACAGCAGATCAGACACAGCACCAGATACAAAGCAAAAGCATAGCTGCTGCTCATGATCTAGCTCCAGGCGAAACTTCAGAGTCAACAAAGGGAGCTTTTGTTCGTTCCCTTGTTATAATGCAAAATAACAAATGCAAATTTCTTTCAAGCTGCCTTCATGGTGAAATGGGGACCAGGGTCCTCAGTGTAACTTAACTTTCAAGTAAAAGGAGGTTCTGCAACCACCTAATTGCTTTTAGTAACCTCCTCCTACCAGGTTTCAGTAAAACAAAAAATCCTTTAATAACTTCTCTCTAGTAAGGCAGCTGTTTAGTATCAGAAAGCCTTAATAATGACACAACCAAATATAATTCTGCTTTTTAATGGTAGAATAATTAGAACAAACATGCAGTGGAACTCTTGCTGTTATTCTAGAATGCTTCATCATCAATAATCCTCTCTTCTCTGTGTAAAACCCCTTTGTGATACAATACAAATAAGTGTAAACATTTCACATTTGTTTTAAAGGATGCCCTTTGAAGAAAGCAAGAGCTAAGAGCTACAAGGGAGAGGAGGGCATGAGACATGAAAATACAATCATCCAAAGCAAGGATTTACCCCATGGCTAAAACTATTTGGAAGACCAAACTATAAACTCAATTTTAGAAAGTACGGAGAACAAAAAACATTTTTACTTTGCAAGGCATTGTACTCAGGCCATCTTTTATGGCTTTTTTTTTTTTTTTTTTTTGCTACAAACACTGCATATAATGATACATTCCTGAAACCAGATGGCATATGAACTATTTCAACAAAGAAATGAGGACAAGAAAATATTTTGTGGTCTTTCCAGAAATCTTTCACAACCTTCATATTTAATGCCAATTACTAGGAAAGCAGCAAGTTTAAAATTATAGCTGAGGCATATAATTACCCGTATTTGACCTATTTATAAACTCTTATGAGGAAAAAGAATACTAGATAGCTGCACCTACTCTTTTTGGTTCCTGACATAGTGAAGTAAAAATATCTAGATAGTATGTCAGTGACTCCTTGGTTTTACTAGCTTCTCATCAGGAGGTTCGCACTGGAATCCCTTAAGTGCTACCTACTGTAGATACCCACATCATTCCATTTAAATAAAAAACAGACCTAAGGAACGCCATGAAATGGAGCAGGGCACAAAGCAAATACATTCTCAAGGTTTCTGAGTTGAGATGAGGTAGAGCAAACACAGTGGGAATGTGAATGCAGAAATTAAGTAGATGGATAAATTTACTGGGGCATTTCCTCTGAGCAGCAACAAAAACCTTTTACAATCAATGCACATACTAACAAAAGCCCTCAGAAACGGAGCCCAGATGTCCATCGACAGATGAATAGATAAAGATGTGGTGTATATACACACAATGGAATACTACTCAGCCCTCATAAACAATGAAATCTTGCCTTTTGCAACAACAGGGATGAAACTAGAAAGGGATTAAGCTGAGTGAAGTCAGTCAGAGACAAATACCACAGGATTTCACTCATATATGGAATTTAAGAAGCAGGATGGAGGAGCATGGAGGGAGGGAGGGAGGGAAAAATAAAACAAGATGAAATCAGAGAGGGAAACAAACTATAAGAGACTCAATCATAGCAAACAAACTGAGGGTTGCTGGAGGGGAGGTGGGGTAACTGGGTGATGGGCAGTAAGGAGGGCACAGGATGTAATGAGCACTGGGTGTTATATGCAACTGATGAATCACTGAACTCTACCTCTGAAAATAATAATACACTATATGTTAATTAATTGAATTTAAATTTTAAAAAATATAGAAACCTGGGGCAAGAAAGGACAAAAAAAAAAAAAGAAAAGAAAAGAAAAGAAACAGAGCAGGGAGTATTATACCAGTGAGAACCTTCATATCCAGAGGTCAGAAGACATGAACCTAGTATACCAAAGTTTGAGATTCAGCAATTAATTTATAGTTCTCTTTTGAATAATGAAGCAAATTTATGTGTTTAACATATAAGTGATTTAACCAGCCAACCTGTTTCATGAAAATCTGCACAGTTTCTTGAATTAGCTTAATACATGAATTATTCTTAAAACCAAATGAAAGCATATTTAATACCTTGCCACATATGGAAAGGTTTTCAAAAATCTACATCGATTCCATTGTTATCTACAAGGTTTGTATAATCATAACTTTAGTCAAGTAAGGAAGCAGTCATTCTTAGGTTTGTTGAGAAAATGAATCATCTGCTTTTACACATGAAATAGAAACCAACTAAAATAAACCTCCCTGTTACTAATGTTCTCACCATTAGGTGATATATTAGTTTGAATGAAAAACTTACACATTAGCAGAAAAAATAAATCAATGGTAAAAAATTGGCAACCTCACATATTTTTAGCCTGAAGCATAAAGAAATAAATTCTCCAGTAGTAAAAGTTGAAGACACAAAGTGAAATTCAATATATATGGATGAGAGACCTGTTAATTGAGAACAATTGTTCAAAATATTCAAATATAGGAAATAGGCTTGTTCAATAAAAACCCAATTCAAGGTCTGCCTTGAATAGAAAAAGTTAGCAACTATAAAATGGTAGTAACAGCAAAAGGGAAAATGACTCAGAGGGAGAATGAAATGGGAAGGTAGGAAAAAGGAACAGTGGTTGTGATTAGAGGACTCTCAAAATCTTAAGAACCTCCAAGTGCGGAAGGAATTTAAGACATTATCTATTTGAGTGGATAGTTGAAGTGGAAGTTAGATCAAAAAAATAAGCAGCAATCTGGAGCAAGAAAGAAAGAAAAAAAGGAAACAAACAGAGGCAGTTATTATACCAGTGGGAACCTTCACATCCAGAGGTCAGAAGACATTAATTATACTGGAAATGGCTCTATCAGCTTCTAACTACAAATAATCTTCATGAAATAACAGCAAGTGATCCTCCAGGATATTCTCGTTCTCTCATCCTCTCATCTTACCTCTTCGGATGCAAACATCTCCCCTAAAGCTGTCTCCTTGTTCTCCCTTCCCTGGTTGTCATCCTTCTCCGGATTCCTTCTATTGTCTGCAGGATTCTTTGACTGCTTCTAACCAACAAGGACACTTTCTATTCTCATCAGAAATGCTTTTGTCAGGACACCTGGGTGGCTCAGTGGTTGAGTGTCTGCCTTTGGCTTAGGGCGTGATCCCAAGATCTGGGATAGAGTCCTGCATCCGGCTCCTTGTGGGGAACCTGCTTCTCCCTCTGCCTGTGTCTCTGCCTCTGTGTGTGTGTGTGTGTGTGTGTGTGTGTGTGTGTCTCATGAATAAATAAATAAAATCTTCTTAAAGAATTTTTTTAATTAAAAAAATGCTTTTGTCTTAACTGAAATGTCTTTCTTTGATGATGCTACTAACTTCATCACGATCTTCTCTGAGCATGGAGGGCTCTGCATGCTCACCTGTCTTCAAAGCTATTACAACAGTTTTGCCTGTCATTCACCCAACATCTGCTCCTTTTTGAAGTCTATGTGCTCCACCTATATCACTCTCTCTTCCTTGGTTGTCACCAACAAGCTCAGCCATTTCCTCATTTTTCTCAATGACTTTACCATTTAGCCTTTCATTTCCTGCCATCACTTCTGGCCACCATCCATGTTAAGTTCTTTCTAACATCTTAACTTCATGGTTCCTTGACCACTTCCTCTACTGCTATGACCTTAACTTCCACTTCAACTATCCACTCAAACAGATAATGTCTTAAATTCCTTCAGCACTTGGAGGGTCTTTAAGATTTTGAACTTTCAGAGTCCTCTAATCATAACCACTGTTCCTTTTTCCTATCTTCCCATTTCATTCTCCCTTTGAGTCATTTTCCCTCTTGCTGTTATTGCCATTTTCTTGAGTCATTATCTCTTTCCCCCTTAAGTCCTGATCTGCCTTTCTCTGCTTTCCTTTCTGATGCCACACACTGCTTGGATGAGGATTTCGAGGACACTTCTCAAGGATCATCACATTAAATATTATAGCATCTCCATCTTGCCAGTTCCTCCCTTCAGAGTAAAGATTATGGTTGAAATAAAGTCACAAAATATGCTCATTGACTCTAATATGTGTTCTCACTTTTGCTAGGAAATGGCATGGCACTCCTTTCTTGGTATCCTGATCACCTCTCAGAGTTCTCTTCAGCCTTTTTCACTGTTCTTAATCTCACACTTACCATAATTATCCTTCCTATTTCAGCAAATGTCTTCATCATATATCTTACTGGTAATATTGTTATTTGGCTTAGCACTTCAGTTTTCTGTTCCTACATCTTTTCCCCTTCCCTGCTTCTTCTTTTTTTTTTTTTTTCTCCCTGCTTCTTCTGAGGGAAAAGTTTTCATCCTCCTTCCTGTGGAAGGCCTCGTATGGATTATACATTAAATATCAATCTTCAAAACAGTTGGCTTATTTTCAACTTAAAGGTGAAAAATTATCTTATTCCTGTCACTTTTGAGATGTGCAATTGAAAGAATGGGAGTTTTGGTTGGTGTGGGGATGTGAGAGTGTTCATGGAGAAGCAAAGTCATTCTGGAGTTTAGGACATTTTCTGAGGAGGGCTTCCAAAGGTGGGTCCTAGAAACTCAGATGGAATCCTGAAGCCACTGGCTTCTAGAAGAGAGAAGCTCCAACTGGGGAAAGTGAGAATATTCAGTACCAGAACATTCTGCTTTCAACTGTGCTCAAAATTGAACTTGGATACTCTTATGGAGAAGGGAGCATCTATGATGAAAAGAAGAATGAGCTGAGGTTAAATGCAGAAGGGAGGATGGTGCAAACAGAATTGGAAGTGCTTATTTCCTTCAAAATACCACTTTGTAATTACAAATGTAATAAACCTTAGTGTTGAAAAGCTGAAAAATCAGGACTACTTAACAAGAAAAGATAATCTCAAAACTCCACCAAAGAACCAACGGTATTATTTTGATATAATTCCTTCTAATAAAAACATTTTTAGTTGGTTTAAGTTTTTCTCATAAAATTGATATTAAGCTGTATATACATATAATTGTTTCTAGTTTTCTGGGGCTTAACACTACGTTGTTATTTTGACATGAGATCCAAGCATCATCTCTGAGCATACTGCTCATATATGGCTCCATCTGATTTCTGAGCTGAGCCCTGGCCCTTCCAAAAGGCCACTACCCAGCAGGGACTTTAATCAAATTACTTTGTAATCACTAAAGGAGCTCTCGTACATACTGAGGCAAGATGAGACGGAAATGTTGAAGAAATATTGCACCATAGTTTTACTCTTTCATGGAAAGCATCTATTATTTGAGATGCACATATAGGATTTCTTGTGGATGGTTGAGGACCACCTTTGAATGCACACGGGGTATCTGTAAGTATTTCCAACTATATTTTGGACACAAAATAAGACTACCAGCCATAAAAATAAGGACTCAACCTCCTTTTGGAAATGTAATTAAACATTATATTCACCAAAACACTAGCACAGCAAAGTACTATTATAGTACTATTATTCTAATATCTAAGAACACGACACTGTATCAGAGCCAATTTTTACATGAAAAAAATCACAAGGAAGAATACATCAAAATGTTATTCCTTAGTTAAAAGTTTCACACTTCAGGAAGTTCCTTGATTGAATTTTCCATTTCAGGGAAGGGTTGTTTTTACAGTGATCCAACACCAACACTGTTAATGCATAGTCATCATCATGTTGTATTTATGAAGAGCCCATATCTGCATGCATGGCCAGGTGCTACAAGATTAAGGCCATGATCTTGCCTACATTCCTTATTCACCATTTTCCAATGTGCTTGGTGAATGTGTGCGTGTGTTTGTATAGATGTGATTTTATAACAAACTGAAAACACTACGTTCTGCTCTTTTTGCCCTAATATTATTTTGAAGGCTCTGCTCGTTCCATAGTTTGCACTTTCACTGCTATTAGACTGCTTCGTTATTTGACTAGACTCAGCAGATAACAAAAACCATTTAACCAGAAATGGAAGTCGCTGCCTATTTAGTCTTCAGGATCAAAAGCAGAATGGCTTATCTTCCAAATATTAAATTAGGAAGAGAAGGCAACTGGGTTGCACTGAAATTAACTTAGGAATTAGTCATTTGCCTACAACATTTACATAACTTTAAAAGATGTGTAGAATTCATTGGTGTATTCTTGCCGATATGATCTTAGCGATCACTAAACCATATATTATTCAAAGGTAATGCTTTTGTTTTTTTCATCTGTGTCCTCAGCACCCAACACATTGCTGATGCTCAATTAATAGTGAATGAAAAGTGTTAGATTTTTAAATACATTTATGTACACTTAAGACCTCTCTATAATTGCTTGATGATTATACCTCTTCAATCTCCGTTGCTTATTTTGCCTCAAACTGTTGCGCTTATCCTCTCCTTGCCTGTGTGTTAAACCTATAAGGTAAGGTTTACAGAACATAGGAAACCATTTATATTCTAATGTCAGTGATATAGTGAGTTCTTACATCCCAATTAGTAGAGGGTATTTATTCATGAGAGACACACATAGAGAGGTAGAGACATAGCAGAGGGAGAAGCAATTAGTAGAGGTTAAAGGATGGAAAAATGTTCAACTCTCTAAATTATACTGACCAAGCCGCACGTTGGAGTTCGAGCAGCCGTCCAACATCAACAGGGCAGGAAGGGAGTAGCACAGAAGCTCTCAGTCTTTCATCAAAAGTCTGGCATCTGATGGGAGTGTTAACATGTCAAGTACACACACCTTGAACTAGCGGTTTGATTGTACTGTGGCCAACTGACACTGCAAGTATGTACTAGAGAAGGAAAATGTCCTCTCAGACCTTTCAAATGTCTCACTTTCTCCATGATATTTTAAAGTAAGATGTTAATGAAAAAAAAAAATAAAATGTTAATGAAACACAGGAGAAAAGGAGGAGGAGTTGAAAGGGTCCCCAAATTGAGTAACTTGGCTGAACAAACTTTTCCAATGTCATTCTATTCCATGGGATTCTTATTTAGTTCTTCATATCATTCTGTATAAGGTAAATGAGGTCAGCTGGAAAAGTATGATTAAGTAGGAAAACTCTGGAACTGATGAGGTTTGAAAACAAAAGTCTCAGTCCGTCTAGGTATGAGGTTAAACGGAACAAACAGGCTTGCTCTAATCGTAGGAGAGCTTGCTCTTCCTTTTCGTTGGTCTGTTCCTGCTTCACTCATTCAAAAATGTTTTTGATCATGTCAGCCCTGGTCTAGGTCCTGGTGAAAAGGCAGTGAAAAATGGTCAAGGTTCCTATTCTCAAAAAGCTCGCATTATAATAGAGGGGCAAAAGCAGTACACATACTAACAAGAAGTCAATAGGAAGCTATCAGAAAGAGTTACATGCTATGCGGTCATTAAAGAGGATGATTTATTGAGAAGAGCCAAGTTTAACAGCTGGAGAATTAGCATTAGATTGGGTGGTTAGGGGAGGTGGGGACATTAAGCTGGGAGCTGAAAGCCAGAAGGGGCCAGCTACTAGTGGAACATTCTGGGGAGTAGAACATTCTAGGCCAAGGAACAACTTGTGCTTGAAGTGTGGGGGAAACCTTAAGGAACTTCCAAATATAGCAAGCTGGGCATAGTTCAAACACTGCTAAAGAGAGGGACATGGGCTGCTCTCTCCTCCTCTTCGGTCTCTCCGATACACCATCCTCATTCTCACACAGGCAGTGAGAGGCTGTGTCTCTGATTTTACACAGTGCTGATGATCACTTAGGGCTGAAGACACCGCTTCACTTCGTCAGGCCACAGCTGCGCTGATGTGACACACAAAACCCCCAGGGCCTCAGTATGAATGAGCATCTAAGACATGCCCCTCTCTTGAGACAAGAGCTGTGGGAACAATGAGGTGTCTAAGGGTGGGACTGAGAGGAAAGAGAAAGAGATGAAGGTCATGAAATGCCATCATTTCCAAAAGCCCGATTCAGCCTGAAATCATTTTACCCTTTTCAGATAGGAAATGACGATGCTTTCTCCTTAGAGGCAAGGGATAGAGAAAGCAGTAAGACCAGGACAAAGAGTTAAATCCATATCTAGCTTAGCTGTTGATTAAGCATGTTAAAAATTCTGGAAACATTTCGTTCTCATTCCTCCAGTCAAAGGGCATGGACTCTCAGGCTGAGGCACCAGAGTGGCAAGTGTGCATCGTGTTATCTGCTGACTTGTCCTTTCCTGGGTGCGAGGACTTGCCTGTTGGTTCGCCCTTCAGAAATCTCCCTTTTGGCTTCTCATTTTGCTTTCTCCACAGGTTTATAATCTCCCTCCCTCCCACAAGACAGGAAGAATATTAAAAACAAAGAAGCAAATGAGATTTGAAAGCAGCATGTTATTTAGATATTGTTTGGTCTAATTTAGGAGGTGAGCTCAGTGGAAAAACATGACCACAACCACGCTTTACTATATGTTTTGCAAATCACCTACTAAATTTGGCATTCCAAAGCTTCCTTCCAGGGTTTATTCCTGGGGATCCCATACATATCCATGCCTTTGAAGGACTGTGTTTTGGCAGGAATAAAGAGAAACAGGGATTTTCTTTCCTATTCACAAACTGAGCCCTATGTTTATTTTGAATCTTCAGACATAATTTGCAGGGAGTGGGAGGCAACAGACTTATCTGGGGTACTCCAACAAGGAAAACAATGTAACAAATAGTTCCTAAGGTAGGTTTGTATTTATTCCTTTCTCTTTTTCTCTGATAAGAATTAGGACTTCAGCACCATGTTGCTTCTTTTCTTTGCACTGTCATAGAAGATTATGAGTATCGAACACATAACTCTCATTTAGGAATTTTTCCTGTGTAGTATTCTAAGTGCACTTCTATTCCCACCGCAAGTGGTAACATTATGCCAAAAATCCAATGTGCATGGCATCTTCAGTAAGAAGAGCCTATTGAATCATGTTAAACTTCTACTTGAGGGACGGTATTTGACACAAAGACATTGAGAGATGCAGAAACTGAAGTGGATGTCAACAGGATGCTGAGCCAGGAAACTGGCCCTCAGGACAGGTAGGGCAGACTCTGGCTGGAGGTCTGGGAGGCTGCAAAGCTACTGGTGAGGACTTCAGGTGGGATATAAGGGATCATGACTGCTAAAGAAAACAATTCTATCTTTCCAGTTTAGTCTTGGATTTTTTTTTTCTTCTCATCATCAGTACTGCAACTATTGAGAGAGAAAATGCAAAGAGATTTTCTTTTTGAAAATGATAATTCCTTAGCAATCTGACGAGTCAGGATGCCTGGGTGGCTCAGCGGTTTAGCGCCGCCTTCAGCCCAGGGCGTGATCCTGGGGACCCGGGATCCAGTCCCAAGTCGGGCTCCCTGCATGGAGCCTGCTTTTCCCTCTGCTTGCGTGTCTCTCTCTCTCTGTGTCTCCCATGAATAAATAAATAAAATCTTAAAAAACAAACAAACAAACTACTACTTTTTTTTTTAATTTTTATTTATTTATGATAGTCTCACAGAGAGAGAGAGAGAGAGAGAGAGGCAGAGACACAGGCAGAGAGAGAGGCAGGCTCCATGCACCGGGAGCCCGACGTGGGATTCGATCCCGGGTCTCCAGGATCGCGCCCTGGGCCAAAGGCAGGTGCCAAACCGCTGCGCCACCCAGGGATCCCAGAAACTACTTCTTTAAAAAAAAGAAAGGAATCTGACGAGTCAAACATGCCTTTTGGGTTAATTTATTCCAAGAGTAAATGTTTTAATTCCTACTATTTACCCCCTCCAAATTGTTTTCTATTTATCTGATTACAAATGATTCAGAAGAATGAAATGGCATAAAATATAGCCCCAAAATATAAGCCTCTCCTTTCTTGAAAGGGAATAAAATCACAGGCTAGTGGAAAAAGATTAGAGCAATGCATACTTTTTAACTGCCAACAGTAAGAGGCAAAATTTCATTTTCTCTCCAATGTCTGAAAAAGGAATAGACATGTGAAAGAATTTTAGTTGGTAGTTATCTGTCTGTAGTCCTTGTCAGTAATTTCAATGCCATTCTAAATTATTACAGATGTCATTCAATGGAATGATGAAGCATTCCTCCATCAATGGCTCACTTGTAAAACAATGAGAAACCTTTTCGGAAAAGACCATGACAATAGAGAAAGGATTGGAAGACTGGACTGAACCAGTAACACTAGTTCAACCTCAAAAAGGCAGGATGGAAGAGGAAAAGCAAATAGCATTCACTTTTTAATTTCTTCTGTATTGTTTGAATTGGCACATCAAGTATACATTTACTTTGTAATTAAGACAAATCCAAGAAAGTATTATACCTCATAAGAAAACTTTAAAATATGTATTTTGAAAGTGTTATCACATATTTTTATTTTCTACCTAGTAAACAGCAGGTACTAATACAATATGATAAGAATTAAGTGATACTCTGAGAATATATTTAAGCACATGAAGATTTGGGGGAAAAAAAAAAACAACAACCAGTGGTAAAAATTGGTGTAAGTAATGTTACTTGTAAGCTACCAGGTTTTATTATTAGGTGATTTGCCTTTCCCTAAATTTCCTCATGAAGCAGAGTAAACCCTCTATTTGGATAGTAAGCAATAAAGTCCATTTTTCTATACCTTACATTGTATTGAAAATCTGGCTAATAGCAAATCACAGTTGTCACTCTTTAAACTTAAGCTACTCATCTTTTTTTTTTTTTAATTGATTTATTTGAGAGAGAGAAAGTGTGTATCCATGAATCAAGGGAGGGGAAAAGAAAGGAGGGAGAATCTCAAGCAGACTCTCTGTTGAACACAGAGCCCAACATGGGGCTTGATCTCACAACCGTGAGATCATGACCTGAGCTGAAATCAAGAGTGGGACACTCAACCAACTGAGCCACCCCAGCTCCCCTAAACTACTCATGTCATTGAACTCAGAACTCTTTGGTAGAGATACCCCACCCCCATCACACATACTAACATCCTTGTAAAGCAGAGCCATGGGCTAACAAGTTGCTGAAAGTCCTGAGATAAGAAGGGCTGTAAACGCCTGTTCACAGCTCTTCATGTTTGCTTTCCCGTGATTTATATCTAATTTATGACAGTCATTATGGTAGATACACTTCATTTAATCAATAGCACAGAGAAGTCCTCATCATTAAAAGTCTTTCCCAGGAGAGCAGGTCCCTCATTTCATTAAAAGCACTACAAATACAGATTCAAAATACAAAGATAAAAGGAGAAAGCAGTAACAATTAATTTCTGGGATGGAGCTGCCAGGGTCTAAATCTCTTTTAAGGCTGCCACTTTTCAGTTCATTTTACCTATTCAGCATCTCAGTGGAGCTGGAGCACAGGTATTAAATGTTCACCCTGTATCTTTTACACTACTGTATACACCACTAGTAGCCTAGCTGCCTGAAAAACAAGTTTGGCCAAAATGCAAAATTAAGTGCGAGGCAGTAATAGACAGATTTTTGAGAATTCAACACAAAATTGTCCAGAAGCTTCTTTTTCTAAAGTTGTCTGCCCATTTGCTAACTTAAGACATTTCTGTGGCTGATGTATTTGATTAGTCTAACAAGGCTCATGAAACCACTTAATAAACAAAGTGATGTGCAAAGGTAAGACATTCTAATTGAAACATCTTATACATTCTAACATTTCTAACAAACGAGCTGATAACAGGAGAAGAGTAGGCTGTTCAGTACTAGGGAAACAATAACTCCTAGATTCTGGTAAATTCATTCGAATGGAAATGTGACCTCATAGAGTAGACATTTTATATGATTCTGACATCTCCACTGACCTCTATCAAGGCAGTAATTCTAGGTCTGTTATGCTATGATAGAAACTATGGAGTTAATTGATTTCTGCCTCTCTCTGACATTGTAATGGCTCCATTCATAACAACTCTCCACTGTGTGGTGCCAACGGAAACAGCTCATGGAAGGTTTATCATCCTAAGAAAATAATGGATATCAAATATGAAGGTGGTATTCATGAAAAGAAGCAATTCTATGGAATTCCAAAGCTAAGTAAGCTGTATTATGTGGGGCACTCTTCTCCCTGAGGAGCCTGGTTATCTCTGGTTTCATTCCTCTTCCCCAGGTTCTGCACACAGAATTTCTAACCTCAGCTTTCAGTTTTCCCAGGATTATCTCTGTCAGATTTCCTTACTGATTCTTAAATTCAAAACACTTGGAAATGTTTTTAATAACAAACTCAAAGTAGGTCTCCTTTTCAATCACCTCTGGGGAGTGGCTACATCCTTGCTATACATTGGAAAGGCCACACCACAAATAGATATTTTTATAGCTGAAACCAGTTATAGCTTTCAGCAAAGGGTAGATTTAACCAAGTTTTCTCATTTACCTTCTTTATTTTTAGGCATCTTTTATATTTTTGAAGGACACCCAACCCCTCACATTGTTAGCAAGGTCACATCAGCTAGGGACAACTTGCCTGCAGAAAAGGCAACCTGCCATATAGTTGAGTCCAGGCAAAAAGTTTTCCCTGGCCAGAAAGGCAATTTAGCAGGGGTATGGAAAATATTATAAAACCATGCAGAAATACTCACAGTTTTGGTTTGGCAAGCAGAGGTGGTGGCTCCTTAGTGGGTGAAAGCAGGACAGCTGGTGTTGGAAGAGATTTATTACTGTTAGCTTTGCCGTTAATCAGTCCATTTACTCCATGGCTGGGATGGACTCCATTTGTTTCCCTCTCCGTAGAATTGAACTGCATCTGAAGGGCTGCCATGCTGAGTCCTAACTCAGGGCTGTTCACCTGCTGGATCTCAGATGGTTTCTTTGAAGCCAACTCAAAGGAACTCGTCTCCAAGATTGGAGGAGGAGGTGGAAAGTGTTGGAAGTGATCATTGTTGGATTCTCCCACTGAGTCATAGTTACAGTTTTCAGTGTTGGCTAAGGATGTGGAGAGAGAGGGAAAAATAAGAAGACGCTATAGTTGAACTGTTATTTTCATGCTGTCAGAGACTACCTGAAAATCCCTGTTCCCCACTAAGTAGTTAAAGAGGAGGCAGCTCTGCTGCCCTCATATTATCCACAAGCAAAGCCAGATGGAGGGTCTGGTTCTTCCAAATTGGTTTTCAGGGACTGCTACCTGTTTCATTTCCTGATTGTGCCCACAAGCAGAGAGATGAACTACCAATTCATCAACAAATTTCAAACAAGACCTAAACACAGAAGTTGGTAAAAAATGACAACACAAATAACATCAACTAATAATGCCTTCTTTGCTCACATTGCAATCCGCGGTTACGAATGAACATCCTACCTGTGCCTCACTGACATTAGCTCAAACTCTAAAGGCTTTCTGTGATGGGCAATGGATATTCTATTTAAACCTAAGGAAAATAAAATTCTGTCTTATGATCTCATACATAATGTTTTTCCAATTCAGATAATTGTCACGGCTGTAATTCAGTACCAAAGAAACTTACTCGTTAACTCTCAATAAACTGAAAACATCTTCCGATAAGATCATGTCATCCTTGGATTCCTCACCTTGCCCAGAGCCCAACAGAACTCCTGGAATGTACTCAAAAATCCTTACTGAGCTCAACTGAAAGCTCAAAAAATATTTGTTGATTATGTTTGGCCTGCAGCAGATTCACCTCTGGTGAAAATGGGAAAGACCGCATGCCAATTTTTGCCACAAAATTGTTTACAGACCAGAGTTTTTGGCTCTGTTGTTGGAGATGGCACTACTGCCAGGGCCATCTGACGGAGCAGTCTCAAGCCACCTCAGGATCAAACCCTGAAATCCTTCCTGCTCTGCAGCTCCAACTGTGGCACCAGACTTTCTGTTTCCTGTGTCCATATTGGCTCCATCACCAAACCAGTCAACTTTACATTTCTTTTATTAACCAAAAAAGCATTTACACAGTTTGCATTCCAATATCCTTAAGCCAGTCTTGTTTGTTCCTCTGCTGCCACCTAGCACCAACTTCTCACTCTTCTGAAGACATCAAAGTGCAGTTCAATTCTCCCCAAGTCTATCTCCTGCAGCCACAACCCAATTCTTGATTCCCTACTGTATGTACAATGTGCCAGGCTTGGTCAAAGTATTATTTTAAAAACTACTGCAAAGTAAATAACAGTGATGAATCAATAAAAGTAAGTTAAAGTAAAGCTGATTAGTAAGAGGAGAAAATAGTCAACTAAAGACATAGGAAAAAGCTTTCAGGTAGCCCTTGCAAGTGGTACATCTATGAGTTTAAAAAAAATACCCAGGGACGCCTGGGTGGCTTAGTGGTTGAGCATCTGCCTTCAGCTTAGCTCATGACCCTAGGGTTCTGGGATTGAGTCCTATATCAGGCTCCCCGCAGGGAGCCTCCTTCTCCTTCTGCCTGTGTGTGTGTCTCTCTGTGTCTCTCATGAATGAATAAATAAAATCTTTAAAGATATATATATCCAGGGGCACCGGGGTGGCTCTGTCAGTTAAGCACCTAACTCTTAATTTCAGGTCAGGTCAGGTCATGATCTCAGGGTCATGAGATCAAGCTCCCTGCTCAGCAGAGTCGGCTTGAGGTTCTCTCCCTCTGCCCCTTCCCCCACCACGCTCTGTCTCAAATAAACAAATAAATCTTTTTTTAATTCAGATTTTTTTAAAAAAGATTTTATTTATTTATTCATGAGAGACACAGAGAGGGAGGCAGAGACACAGGCAGAGGGAGAAGCAGGCTTATGCAGAGAGCTGGACACGAGACTTGATCCCGGGTCTCCAGGATCACACCCTGGGCTGAAGGCAGCGCTAAACCACTGAGCCACCCGGGCTGCCCTGGCTAGTTTTTAATATTAGTTTTAACAGGATAATATACTGCTTTCGTTTTTTTCCATATCAGAAAATTCATTTTCAATGAAATTTGATTTCTAAGATCTTCACAGCTTCTCCAAGTTACATTAGGTTTACCTTGTATTACTTTTTCAAAAGTTTCAATCATGGCTCAAACAATGATTTGTGCAAGGACCAGCTCTTCAGTTGGCCATTGCAGAGAATGACCGCACCTCTGATTCAGAGGTGGCTTTCTGCTGTTAGCATGATTCGGAGTTAGCATGAGGATGTTAGGAAACCAGACCCATTGTTTCCAAGACCAAGCTGCAAGACTTAGAAAATAGCCCCTGTGTTCAGTTACTACACTGTCATTATCTTTTTGTTTTTCATCTCTACTTCCATTCCCCCTCCCCCAAAGCCTTTGTTTCACGATGAGACACTGGTTGTTAGGATAACTCCTGGAGTGGTAGCAAGCATTCCTAAGGGGTGAGTTCTCCTCTAGGGTAGTTCTTTCTGCTGTGGTGAACCACACACCAACTGCTAGGGAACACAACCCAGTCAATTTTTTACTCTTCACATACCTGAGGTGACAATCAGCTGGGCAGTGCTGGTTACAGATCCATAATCATTTCTTGCAGAGCATGCAAAGATCCCTGCATCTTCGGGGAAAGTCTCAGCGATAACTAGGGTACAGATCTCCTCTGGAAGTGAAAAAAATAGAGTAACTCATCAGAGTGAAACCAGGAAGTCACCTTGAAGAGGTCAGAGCCTCTGCCTTTCTAAAACAAGCAAATTAGGTAACAATTACTATACGATCTCTTTACAAAGTATTCATAATAGAATTTTTTTACATTTAATTTAGCAGTTCAGCATCATGGCCAAAGCTTGGGAGTCAGACTCATTCTTTGTGACTTTAGACAAGACCAGCCTTGGTTTCCTCATCTATAAAATGAGGACAATATATCCCTAATGGGGCTATCTGTGAAGATGAAATGAGATGTTTGCCAAGTATATAACTCTGCACTTGGCATATGAAAGATGACCAGTAGCTGCCAGTTCTATTCTCCTCTTCCCTAGTTTAGTTGAGTATATGGGGAAGTTTTTTCACCTACAGTGCAGATGCTTTTTATGTCTGCTTAACTGAGAAGCAATTAGCAGGGAAGCTCAATCTTCTCTGAAATGCTGACAATAGGGAGAAAAGAACAAAATATGTAGATGCTGGGCCTGCACACAACTACTGTGGAAGCTACTGTTATATATTGTGGCAGTATTGGATTGTATAGCATGAAAAGCCCAGACTCTGGCACCAGCTGCCAGGGCTTGAATAATGGACCTGCCATATCTTGCCTTTGTGACTTTAGTCAACCTCCACTTATGTGCTTATCTGTAAAATGGAGAAAATAACGAACCTACCTATAGGGTATTAATCATGCCTCATAAAATTAACTATCACAGGGATACCGTGGCAGATGATGACCATGACAGTGACAATACAATACCTGACTGTAACAAAGCTCTCATCAGGCACTAGGTACAATTATCAACACTGAAAATAGATTTAATCCTTTTGTTAATCTCACATTTTAGGTTATTATTAGCCCATTCTATAGATTGGAAGCTAAAGTGCAATAAAACTAATTGATTTGCCAAGGTGACAGAGCTAACAAGTGGTAAAATCAGAATTCAAGCCAAGTCAGGTTCCAGACTCCACACTCTTAACAACCACCTCCTCTTGTGATGGGCTATACGCTGTGTTTGGGACACTGCCTGGTACATAATAAATGCTCTGCTAGCAGTAAATATAACCTGTTAGTGTTAAAAAGCCAAATCTAGAGTGTATTAACTACTTTTAAATTGAATAATTATATTTTATCAGTAAAACATATTATATTAGTAACAAAAGAAGTGATTTATTTTTGATTCCCACAGAGACTCTATTGATTATTCCCATATTATGTGGGCAATGTAAGACTTAGTATTGTAGACTTTTTGCAAGAATGGCTGCAATTACTGTCTTCTCTGCATCCACGCAGAGTGTGGATGAGTGTAATGTGACTCTGCAACTCCTTCTATCAAGTGGCACAATCTACTTCCCCAATCCTTAAATTTTGGCTGGCTGGCCTTGTGAGTTGCTTTATTCTAGGATACAGTGGAAGTGATGTTGGTCAGTTCGGAGTCAAAGCCTCAAGGGACCTTGTTTGCTTCTATCTCTTGGAACCCTGTTGAAATGCTAGGGGAATAAGGCAGTGCTGGTCACAGGAAGAGCTACATAGAGCAGAGATCAACCATTCTAACAAATAACAACCTAGACTAACTCATTCCCAGACCAACTCAAAGCTGACCACAGCCACATTGTTAGTCCAATGAGGTTGGCCAAGCCTGACACATACCATAGAACTACCCAGTTGAGGCCAAGCCAAATGGCTGACCCACAGATTTATGAACTAAATAAATGGCTGCTGCTTTAAGCTACTAATTTAGGGGATGCTGTATTGTGCAGCAACAGCTAAGTGATACAAGTGGAGAAGAGAAAATGTTTCTCTACCAACCTCCTTCTCTGACAGCCCGCTAAGAGAAAAGTTTTCTGACTTGTAGAATAATGTGTCTTCCTTCAATCAAACTATCAGTAACAAAAATTAGTAAATTTGTCTCAAAATATATTTTAGATTTCAAAGACTGAAGAAAAAAGTACCACCTGGGGGTAAAAAAGTTTTACCTTATAAAATGAAAATACTTTTATCAAAAGGATCTTTAAATATTTCATTTTAAAAATACAAATAAAAGTAATAAATATAAACAAATCACAAAGTATAAAACGAAGTCTTCCTTTATATTACATTCATTGACATTTATTTAATTACAAGTTACTTTAAATTCTTAATAATGCTGTTGCTTTGTTTCAAATAGCATTATTTTCTCTTTTTGAGATGATAGGATCCCTGAAGACTTCCTGTGTTAGATATGGTGAAAAATATTGGCTAATATATGACTCTAGCTTTTCCACAATTAACTGGAATACTTTTGGGGGCAAAATAATGTGACTACACTGGATTATACTGCAGCAGGTAGTTATATACAGTTATATACAGTGACATCAGGCCTCATAGGACTTAAGATGAGCTGACTGTGATGGCTCATTTCACATCCTACCACTGAGTAACACACTTTTGAAGTTTTGCAATCAAAATAGACCTTTAAAAGACACATTCAGAGTATCCAGTGCAAATGTAGATTTATATGTATAATCCTACAGAATTTTCTGGCTTTCTCAGTTTTTATCTAGGTGAAAACAAAGCCAATTGGGTTCAATATTAGCAGTTAATATTTACTTCCAATTGCTATAGTCTTGATAATAGGACAAAGAAAAAATTATTCAAGTTCTGAACCGAAGTTATATACTATGTTTTATTATTTCAATATTTCTATAAATCATGCTCAAATTATGACTATATCCTATAAAACAAGAGCTGTAGTGTAATGGGGTAGGAAGGTGTAAACTCAGGCATGCTCACCTTCGTCTCAATCAGTAAAGATTTGAGAGATATGGATACATTGGAAGTACACAATTATTATGCGATTAAAAAGTTCACAGAACAGAAGAAAAATAGATATGATAAAATGATAAAAATGATAGCATGATTTAATCCTGTGTTTTGACTGTACCGTACAGTACAGTTCTTGGCCTTCCAACTGAAGAGGAAGATAAAAAGTGTGGAAATAATTCAAGTTGGAGCTTCACATAAGATTAACCATTTGGAAAGTGGGATGTATCTGGGAAGGTACAAGGGACTGGAAATTTTTTAAACTAAATACATATGGTTACAGAAGGAGTTAAACGTATATTTAACAGAGAAGGGTAAAACCTAGTACATCACTGTTGTAGGGGATTTTAGAGACTGACTAGCCCAAATCTCTCATTTCTTCAGGTGAGGTTCAAAGTGATTGTCTCAAGGTCATGGTTAATTAATGCTAAAGTCAAAATGCTGAAATAGTCATCCTGCCTCCCACGAGCAAGTTTTATTTTTATTTTTCTACAGGACAAGGCCTTTCTAGTAGTTCTGCACTTTTTTCCTAGTTCAGGGGCATAAAGAACTCAGAGTAAAATGAGGTAAGAAAAGATTTAAGTTTCCTGAATCTGAAAATTTTAATTACTCTCATTATCCAAGTAATTCAATAGGAAATTCATCTGCACAAGGAGATGTGCTGTGTGTCCTCAGAGATATATTAGAATGGGGGTACAATGTGGACATGCTGGTATCAGAAGAAATGAACAGCCTAATTATTTGACTTCTGGCGGAAAAGATCCTGACATACTGGCTGCCCTCTAGAGATGGGCTTCGGGCAGAGGTGGGTCACCTTTATTCCCTGTAGCAGATGATGCTGGGAGTCAGGAAAACTTCCCGGCTTTCAGCACCCCCAGGTGCTTCCTGCCTGGGGAACCATCGCCCAAGTCCCTGCACCATCTTGCCAGTGTCTGATGCTCTCTGGAAAGGTCCTCTCAAAACCTTGGATAATGATGATGATGATGATGATGGTGATTCATACCTGAAAAGATGGCAATTTCTGGAGACACTTGGATACCTGACACCAGTTCAATACCTGAGAATGCCTTAACTGTAAACATAGACATAATTCTGTGCGTTGAAACCTACATTGAGAAACAGGATAAAATCTCATCTAGCATGGATGATGTACAGTGGTTTTAGAGTGATGATCTTGACAATTTTAAGTTCTTTTTCAGGTTATCTAGGATTTTGTGATTTTTTAGTTATGGCCATTTTATATATGCCATATATATATATTTTTATATATATGGCAATATATATATAATATATATTTTTGTATATGCCATATTTATATATATATAAATATGTGTGTGTGTGTGTGTGTGTGTATATATATATATATTTAAGCCTGAGCACGCGCGTGTATACGGTTGCCCCTTCGAAACCAGAGGGCCCTTTCGAGAATGAAATTTTATCTTCACCACATTCTTTCATGACTTTGAGGATAGATTACAAAGCCTCAACATGGTCACAGAACCCTAAATTATCAGGCTGCTACTACTTGCCTGGTTCCTTCTGGTCTCTCCCCTCCTCTCATTCTGAGCTTAGGGCATTCTGGCTTCCCCTTGCAAAGCCACATACCCTTACATCCTTAAGCCCTCAGCCTGATGTTTCCACCTAAACATGACTTTCTCAGAGAAGCCTTTTTTTATTAGACTTGGTCAGATCCACCATAATCTTAGGATGGCAGACTTTCCTTGAAGACAGCTCTCACAACTATAATTTATTGTGTAATGTCTTGTTCGTTTCTGGTACTTTGACTATAGCCTCTGTGAAAGCGAAAGCATTTGTTTTGTTCATGGGTATATGGCCAGCATCTCTTACACTGCAGGCTCTCCATAAATATTTTTGAATAAGTGTATGGATGAAATTTAGATTGCAGGAAAAAAGTAAGCATTTGCTTTACAAAAAGACTGTTTCAAATGTGAGCAAAACTCAAACTCATTTTATGAGTTTTCAGGAATACTCCTATTGCATAAAAGTATAGTCATGTACAGACTTGATGTGTGACTAAATATCTAGAAAAGGCTACAAACTCATGGAACAACGAAAAGAAAAGCACATAAAGAGAGAGAAGAGAGCACATAAAGAGAGAGAAGAGAAGAGAAGAGAAGAGAAGAGAAGAGAAGAGAAGAGAAGAGAAGAGAAGAGAAGAGAGAAGAGACGAGAAGAGAGCTGAGAGAACATAAGAAGAGAGAGAAGAGAAGAGCACATAAAGAGAGAGAAGAGAAGAGAAGAGAAGAGAAGAGAAGAGAAGAGAAGAGAAGAGAAGAGAAGAGAAGAGAAGAGAAGAGAAAAAAAGAAAAGCATTGGCATGTTCTTCTACTGATCTTTATGTATTGCTCTGTCTCAGTAACTTTTACTAGATAGAATTTTAGTCAAATGCCCCAGAGGCTGTTCAACTTTTCTTCTCTTGGAAAATTTCATCCCAAAGTGACAATAAGCTCACATTTTGTTGAGAGAAAAGACCGTCATGGTTGTATGGTTCTGACATTATGAAAATGAAGAAAGCCATGAGGAAATGAGATGAGCTAGAGTGTAATATTGCATTCTCATCCGGTAGCATCTTATTTGAACAAATCTCTTTAAGACATCTGTAAAATACATTTTGTTGAGAAATGGAAATGAAGGAATGACTGCTTATGTCAAATAAAGGCAGTTGGAGGCTTACTTATCTGTATTAAAAACGCTGCCCATTTTAGAAAACGGAAATTCTTTAAGTTACCAATAACTCTATGATCCACTTTAATCCATTTTTCTTAAGTGAAAGGTTTTGATGGCATGTAACAAATTACTAAATTAGAAACTATTTTTGCTGCCAATAAATTGTTTTTTATAGTTACCTAAAAATTACTTAATCATATAAATATCTCTCAGAGGTCATTTCATTCAGATTTTTGATGTACTTAACACTTGGTTAAATACAAATAATTCTGTTTGCCAAACCTTGTAAAATGATGAGCCAGAGCAAGGATAATATTACTAGGGCCTTTGGGTAACAAGGGGACATTTTTATAAATGCTTTCCTTCACAGCCTTTATTGTTTTTCCCCTTTAGGGTCCAGCCTAACTAAAAAGAAATCTAGCTTTTACCTTCCAAACCACATGGTTTGTCTAATACAACTTTTTTTGTATTTTTTGTCTAATACAACTAATTGTTTTATTTTTTTATTTTTTTTATTATTTATTTATGATAGTCACACAGAGAGAGAGAGAGAGAGGCAGAGACACAGGCAGAGGGAGAAGCAGGCTCCATGCACCAGGAGCCCGATGTGGGACTCGATCCCGGGTCTCCAGGATCGCACCCTGGGCCAAAGGCAGGCGCTAAACCGCTGCGCCACCCAGGGATCTCAACTAATTGTTTTAATACAACAATTCAAAAAAGAAGAAAAAAGGAACCTGTACTAAAATCAACAAGATGAGATACAGTGTGGGTAAATAGAATGTTTGCATAAATTTTCATAAAGGATATTTTTTACAATTGCAAACTCTATCTTACATAGAGGATATTTCTATTTTTTAGAGGAATTTTAAATACACTGTTTATTAAGGAGTAACAATAAAACGAACCCCTATGCACTCATCATTAAGTCTAAGAAATAAAGTATTAGAAATACCTGTGTGTTCCCCAATTTCATCTTTCTTCTCCTTTTCCTTTTGAGATAATCAGTCCTCTGATTTTCTTTATGCTTATCACATATGTATCCTTCAAAAAATGTGTTTAGTCGGACACCCAGGTGGCTCAGTGGTTGAGCGTCTGCCTTTGGCTCAGGTCCTGGGATCGAGTCCCCAGCTCCCCACCAGGAATCTGCCCCTCTCTGTGTCTCTCATGAACAAATAAAATCTTTTAGGGCAGCCCCAGTGGCCCAGCGGTTTAGCGCCACCTTCAGCCCGGGGTGTGATCCTGGAGATCCAGGATCGAGTCCCATGTCAGGCTCCCTGCATGAAGCCTGCTTCTCCCTCTGCCTGTGTCTCTGCCCCTCTCTCTCTCTGTCTCTCATGAATAAATAAAATCTTTTTAAAAATAAAATAAAATCCTTTAAAAAATGTGTTCAGTTTTAGAAAATTGAGTCATAAGCTCAAGTCTTATTGTGTAAAGAAAAGACAAACCTGTTTCTGTTAGAAAAAGTTCACAGGAACAATCTTGGGGTATAAACTGGCTTCAACTACCCTGTGAGTTTACAAAAGCCCCCACAGGAGTAACTGGCAGACGAGGTCACGAGTGAGTACAGGAGACCTATGGCTCACTCGGGGGGTGGGGGGCGGGGGGGAGGTCTGGTGGGGCTGAGTGTGGGCAGGGACCAAACAGCCTACAAGAATCGTTGGTGGAGTATTCCATCCTTTGTTTTTAAGTTCAATGTGGCCAACTTCCAAGTCTCAGCACCAGACCAAGTCAGGATGGTGGGGAGGGGATGAAAAGAATGTTCTCAACTGAACCAGGAGGCAGTGCAGGGAGGGGAGAGCACAAAAGACCAAGAGAAAGGAGAATCTGGGTCAGGCTTACTACCCTGTCATTCTGTCATCAGAGTAAAGGACAAAGCAGTGGTCCTTTACGCTGAAAGCATCAATGTATCTACCTCTTGCATCACACTCCTCCAATCCGGACTGGTCCTCTGTTCCTGACCCACAGCTGTTACCCTCCTGCGGGCTCCACTGGGCTCCTGCCTGCATCTGATCTTCTGCTTCCCATATGCCACATCTTCCTATTTCTGGGTGAATTCTCTCGCTGTGGTAGAGCACATCCTACATAAAGAGTTGTGGAGGAAAGCCGCTTGCAAGACACCTTGCAAGTCTGCAAACTCTTAACTACATCTGCATAAAGAATTGAAGGTTTGGCAGAGTATAGGATTCCAACTTGGAGGTAATTTTACTTCAGAATTTTGAAGGCTGGGATCCCTGGGTGGCTCAGCGGCTGAGCGCCTGCCTTCAGCTAAGGGCGTGATCCCAGTCCCAGGATCGAGTCCTGCATCAGGCTCCCTGCATGGAGCCTGCTTCTCCCTCTGCCTGTGTCTCTGCCTCTCTCTCTGTGTCTCTCATGAATAAATAAATAAAATAAAATAAATTTTTGAAGGCTTTGCTTCATTGTCTCTTAGTGTCTCCCATGACTACTGAAAAGTCCTAAGTACTTCTAATCTTGTTAGCTTTATGGGACTTGATGTTTTCTCCCTGGACACTGCAGCATCCTTTCCCTGTCCTGGATATTCTAATTTCATGATGCACAGTGCTGTGAACTTATTTTCAGCCACTGTGCATGCTGCATGTCCTTTCAATCTGGAAATTGCTATCTACTTGGGGAATTGCAAAAATTATTTCATAGATAATCTCTCCCCCTTCTTTGTTCTCTCTCCTAGAATCCCAATTATACATGTGTAGTCTACTTAAGCAGGTTCTCCAGCATTCTCTCCTTTTTTTTTTTTTTTAAACCTTTGCTCCTTTATATTCCTTCTTGTCTTTCTGCCCTACTTTGTGGGACATTTCCTCAACTTTTTTTTCTGCTACCAACTCTTCATTCCAAGAACTTTTTGTTTTCCAAACATTCTTCCCCTCTTCTAAAAGCTTTTTACTTTTTGGACACACTGATTCTCTTATCTGAGAGGAGTGTTGTTTTGTTTTTACATTTTCTTCTCTCTGCAAGTCTGTTTTATCTAAGTTGCTTTTCAGGGAGTTGCTTCTTTTCTTCTGTATCATCCATGATAGATGTTTCTTCAGAGGTCTTTTTTCTTGTCTTACAGGTTGAGTTAATTAGAAGCTCTGAGAAAGAGAACTTGTCAACTTTGGCCTTCTCCCTATGGCAATGTGGATATCCTCTGTTGGAGAAACTCCCATATCACATCCATCGATTTTTTTTTTTCTCTTAGAATGTTCAGATTGCCCAGAAAGGAGTCCTTTAGGCTCTGCCAGGAAAGGAAAGGCTCACAGGCCAGCATTCTAGAAGGTCAGTTCAGAAGGCAACTGGGAGTAGGAGCATTGAAAATTCAGAATTCTAAGAGTCGGTCAATTTTCTTTTTGGTGCACTCTCAAGTGTGCCTCAAGACTTTCTGTCTCTCCCCAGAGATTAAACCAAACTTCCTTGGTCTGTGGAACCCTAACTGTCTCAGTAATAGTTTATGATGCTCCTAAGTCAAGATATACCTAACAGCTTCATTTATTTAGTTATTTTGAAAGAACATGTAAGTATTTAGGTCTTAACAAGTTAGCTACTAAAACAAAACAAAAGTTAGCTACTGTTTGAAAAAAAAATACATATTAATTGAAAGACAAGTATTATTTTACTCCTAAATAACCACAATTACTAACTAATGAATGCATGCATGTGTACTGCAGAACTCTTGAGATCAGATGGGCCACAGCCAGCCTCATTTCATGTTCCACATTGATTTTCATGTGTCACTTGCTTTTTATCAACACATACACATCAAAAACTCAGTTTCAAAAAGATATGATGTCATAGAAAAGAATGTGGAGTGATCTAATGTTGAAATTCTGAACTGTTTCAAACTTCTAGTTGTATCTATCAGATGTTGAGTATCATTGCCTTTGCTTCAAAAATGTGAAACATTACAGCACCTCTCTCAATCTGATGTGGTACCCCAGGTTTGAGAACCACAGGTTTCACACAACCCACTTTTGTTTAGCCTACCATCTTAACCTGGACTTGCATTAAGCTTTGAACTACGTACAATCTACTGTGATCTCAAACTTCCTTACTATTGCTTTCCTGCAACTCGGCACATTAGCACATTTAACACATATAATTAACTTCACATTCTGAATCACAGAATCAAAACATGAACTCTATTATATAAGATCTAAGATGATAGGTGGCACTGGTTAGCAGAGATTCATATTGAAAGTACAAGGCACCACATTTTTATATCTATAATTTCCCAGCCAACAAGACACGGTATTTTTAATTTTGCATGCCATTAGACAATGCTATAGAAGTAACCCAATACAGTTTGTGGCTGTTTCCAGACAGCTGAGTAAGAGCCTGAGTATTAACAGCTGTCAAATGAGTGTTCTGTGCCCTCCACACCACCCCTGTCCCAGACTAGTCTTTGAAGGATTCAATCAGTATAAAGTCAGAATGTCAAAGAAAGAGGCCAGAGCAGGTAATATGACAAACGGATGTTGGTCTTAAGTAAGCTGACTAGCTATTAATTCACAAAACAGTCTGAAAAGATTTGTGATGCAAGCTGACTTCTGTCTAGACAGAGAAGGGAGTGTAAAACACATTAGACAGATACAACACAGTAGTGACAAGAAAAACCTGTTTCAGTCTCTCCAATGCATTAGGAGAGAATCTGCTAGCTAGCTCCTTCTTTATCTAAATATCTAATCCCTAATGGGGCTATAGTTAGGTCCTAGTGAATTTCAGTTTTCTATCTAGAGCTTTAACACATCTTACATATGACTTTTAAAAAGGAAGAAGAGTAAAGAGATAAAAAGAATGAAGGAGGGAAAAAGGAGATATAGAGAGAGAAAGGGAGAGAGGAAGGGAGGAGATGGGGAGAGAGATAGAGGGCATGCTTTAGACAGTGAGGGAAGAATAAGAGTGAATGTGTCAGAGGCCTGGAACAGAGTAGGAAGAAAGGGTAATAAAATCCAAATGCTCAAATATGTTCCTGAATTTCAAAGGCTATTTATGTTTTAGCATTTGGAAAACATCACTTGGCCCAGTCCTATAAAATTTATCTCTTTCCTCAGATGTATTGTAGTCCTGTTTTTTTTCCTTTCCACTTAACAGTGGCTAAAAATGAGCTATCAGGGGAGCCAGTTCTTACATCCATTTTATATGGCTGAATCAGTTCAGTGGCCTAATGGATAAAGTAGTCAATCAGGTCATTTAAGGAATGTACACCATTCAATATATGTTGAATGGTGTACATTTCAACGGTCCATTTCAACGGTCCATTTCAACGGTCAACCTCAAGGTCAATATGAGGAAAACATTTGGCTACTAACGAAAGAATCCTAATCATGCCCAGTTTTGTCAGGCATGCCAAAACATTGTTTAAATACAAATATGTTTTAACATTTGCTTATTCTAAAGTTCTCACTCATAACAGCTCACAGAAGCAGTCACTTGAACAGCCATTCATGTGTTTAAAAGTTTTGTTTTAAAAAAATACGATCATGAAATTTATTTAACACTACATGCCAGTTGTAGATTTCCTGAAAGAGAGAATTTTAATGCTCTATTATGCAGAACAAAGGGGCAATTCCAGTTCTGTAGTTAGCATAATTATGGAGAATTTACCCAAGATTGGAGAAAACTAGCTGTGCTTCGTCTTTTAGTAGTTCCTGCCCATATACAAGTTTTTTTTTCCTGTATTGACAGATCCGGTTGACATAGTTCTGTACCAAGAAATATCTGTTTTCAGTGAATTCTATTATTATGGTTGGAACAGAGGAGTCTGTTTTCTTAAATGCTTTCAGATCAAACCGAAGGGGAAAAAATAAATTCAGTGACAAGGAGGAGAAACTTTTCTATTGCTAGGATATGCAGTTTAAAGGGATGGCCTCCCATACTTTGCTCTTCTTCTTCACGATTTTGCCTGTTAAAAAGGCACTGAAGTACGTTCTAGAGGTCATTTTATTCCATGAAGCTGCTGAGAACTTTATTACATAATCATGATCAAAACTATGTCCTAGATGCAAAACAGCAAATCATAATTGAAAAAGACTGTGTGGGGCAGCCCGGGTGGCTCAGCGGTTTAGCGCCGCCTTCATCCCGGGGCGTGATCCTGGAGACCCGGGATCAAGTCCCAAGTCGGGCTCCCTGCACGGAGCCTGCTTCTCCCTCTGCCTGTGTTTCTGCCTCTCTCTCTCTCTCTCTCTCTGTGTCTCTCATGAATAAATAAATAAAATCTTTAAAAAAAAAAAAAGAAAGAAAGAAAGAAAGAAAAGAGAAAGACTGTGTGGTATGAGAAGTAAGGGGGGAGAGGCTGGTAAAGAGGGGTGTAAGAGATGGGTCTATTCTCCTTCCTCACCCAAATTTATCTCTTCTTGGCCAATATACTGTTTTCAGTTGTCAAACACGTACACAGTCAGAAACTAAAATGTGCAGCTTCCAACCAGGGTTGTGAATTTTTGGAGGATGGTCAGTTTATGGTTTTCCAACACAGATCATTGGAGACATTTCATAAATCATTGTCACCTCTGTAGGTGATGACGATGGATAACAAACAACATGATGAAAAAGAGTTGCATGAATTTGCCCTAAAATCTGAGCTCATGCAGTAGATTGAGTTTTAGAAGTTCCATGTATCTGGGAACCAGCATGATGCAATTTTATATAAAGACCTATCACAGACAGAATAAGAAGTTGTGTATTTCCACATTTTGGAAAGTGATGACAGTATCTGATGTGGTGACTCACGCATTTGGTGCAGTAACATGCTCTAGTCGTAATCGTGACAAGAAGGCACTAGATCAATCCCCACTGTTCACTAAGGATGCTACTACTCAGCATCTTTTAACCTTTGGATCCTAAAAGGATCACACCCTACTTTTAATGACGCAACACTCAGATGTGAAAGGTACAGGACTAACCACAGTAACCTGGCCTGCAGGAGCCCACAGAAAACCTTCATGTTCCCAAAGGGACAGAGCAAAGCCATGGCTCCCAAGGGACATAACTGCAGAATCTGCTTGATGCTGAAGCAGAGGCACAAATCGGTTTTTCTACCTTTTGTCAAGGAGTCAGTGAAACTGGTAATTTTGCTGATGGAGAAAAACAAGCAAAAGTAGTCTCAAGGAGGACATCCTATGAAATGCACAGACAAAAATTTTTGTTTCTTTTGCAAACATTGTTTTAGTTCATGAGGAGTCATAAATATACAAGCAGTCTGAAGCAGGAGAAGGTTGGACCTGGCACTTCTGGATAACACAGCACTCCGATGAGGTCAAATGACCTCGTAACTAAGAGAGATCCTAGAGCAAGATGACTTTTTTCATGCTTGTAGAACAGTAAAACTTTATGGCTCAGGGTACATAAATGAGAAATGCCAGTGGTCAGCTTGCTTACATCTTTGGGCTGCTCTTGTGTGAGACACATTTCTAAGCTGGAGGGTCGGGCCATTAGTAGGTTTTGGTAACAGCAGAAATACACAGCAGATGGTTCTCTTCTGCTGGAATTTTAGGAGGATGTTTTTTTCATCATTAGCTTAGTTTGCTTTCTGAATATAAAAGACTATATTTTAAAAAAAGCCTTAAGTCACTGATCTTGACCTTTTTGTCTGAATGGAACTTAATGTTTTACTAATAAAGAAGCTGATGTGAAATGCAGTGTACAGACCCCATGATAAAGAAGATATTGTCTTTAAGGGGGTGTTGTATTTCCAGGGAACTGCAAAAACATTGTTCTACTTATGGCTTTAAAACCGAAACAAAGAACTACTGAAACTCAAAAGATATGATACCACAGGGGGGAAAAAATAAAGAGCTTCTTACCAGGTTCAGCTGTAGATCTAGGTTCTGTTTGCCACATGAGGAAAAAAATAAATCAGAGTATTAGAACAGGGTTCCATTAATAATCAACCTACCTATCTTTCTCTATTACTTCATACAGGACATGTCTGCAGAATAAAGGGAACTCCATAATGCAAGAGAGATCAAGTAGATCAATTTATATTTCTATAAATACAGAAACCCAAATTCCACGGCTTACACTAGGAAGTTTTTTTAAACTGCAATTTATAGAAGGGCTTACAGGAGGCTTGTAAACCTCCTAAAATTATTTGGTCAACTTTGAGTTCAAATGTGCATAACATTTTTTACTGAAGAAAGAACATATAACTTTTATCAGACTTTCAAAGGGGCACACAAGTGACCCCACAGCTTTAATTTACTGAGCTCCCCATATTTACAGATTATCTGGTCTCACTACTCTTCAAAAATAAAAATCAATTCATTTGAATGGATAAGCCCTTCTTGGTTTTTCTGAAGCTTGAGAGAAGGAAATGGATGGGTGTGGGATAATGGGCACCTCTCCTTACTTTTCTGTAGAATTCTGAAATCTGGAGAATCTTGAATTTCATTCCCTTGTCGGAACCACTTGACCTGCAAAGGGGGTGCTCCTCGGACCCGGCACTCCAGAACCACCACCTGACCCTCTGATGCTGCTATGTTTTGTAGTTCCTGAAATTCAAGAAAGTCACTCCCCATTAGACTTTAGTTCACTCCTACACAATTTTACAACACAAAATAAAGCTTCCAAATCTTAGGGGAAAAAAAATGCAAAATCTGCATCATAAAATAATTACCACTGACTCAGGTAAAAATAAACACCTTGAAATCCACTGATCGTTAGCTTGTCATAATCTCTGGGTAATGAGATTAGTAAGGTCTACCACTGGGCCTGTAGAAATTTTGGGTCTGTCTGCAAATTTACTGACACATTGATATTTATGGAATTTTATGGCAACATATTACCTTTCCCTGTCTACACTGAAGAGTTAGCTGGTGAAATGCAAACTTCCTAAAATGATTATACTCCATATGAACGTAGATTCTCGTGAAAACCAGACAGGAAGAGAAAAAAGGCATATATTTGTTCTTACATGCCCCAACCTTTTCATGTACTCTCCCCACCACCTCTGCCAATGCGCTTCCTATGTCAGGTTTATTAAGATAAGGGGTTTGAGGATTTTCTCATTTTGAAGTTCTAAGTAAAATAATAAAACCTGCAGTACTTCTCCCTTCATGACCTTCATTTCCTCCTCCTTTGTAATTATCCTGGTTGCCCCTGACCTTACTCCAACTCCAGATCAGTAAATTTTTACAGTCCCACAGATTAGAAGTTAATTTGGCTTCATGGATGCAAAGAGGTAAAGCTTTTATACTTGTTTTTAAATATCAAAAGATTAATAACCCCCTCACATATGTCCTCCCTCTATCTTCTTCCTCCAGGATTACTTAGCAATGGGGCCTACTTAAACTTTTTGACTTTTCAACTTCTGACTAGAGTATGAGATCTTATATAGGTTATATAGAACTCTTAAAATAATTCAGATATGACAGTGCAATCCACTCACACACCAGCCGAGAGCAAATACTTTCATATTAAAAATTATAAGTCTTTTCTGGTTTCGTTTGTTTATTTAAGATTCTCTGAAGGAACAGCAAATGGTGTGCTGGGAAGAACAAATGCTGCTACAAATGGCTGTAGAGAGAGAGTATGATAGAGCTCGAAGGAAATTCTCAAAGTTGCAGGTGTCAGCAGAACTATAGAAGGCTAATATTAAGTCTGAGAAGGTATTTGATGATAATCTTGGTAATTAGCAAGAATTTTTTTTTAAGCGAAAAGGCTAAGATTATTAACTACTTCTGATTGTATTCTTTCTCCTTCCTTATTTTTAAATGTAGGAAATCTCTGGTTTTAAATTGACTTCTTGACTTTGTGACTGGGTCCAGAGAAGAGTTCATGTAATGGATCAGTGTCACTCACAGGGCCCAGGGTGTGGATTAATTATTAAACACTTCCAGTCTCGTCCAGGAAGTTGCTCATGGTAGATTTCAAATGGCACACACATATTTTTCATGTCTGAGATTTCAGGCACCAAAGGAGACTGATTTATTCCTAGGTTTGTGTGTTTCATGCACACGTTGGAAAGTTAGAGATAATAGGAAATGGGTAGGTGCCAGGGACCCAAAGCAGTTGAGAAAGGGCACAGCTAAACAGACGGAGCCATGAGGAGAATGTGCAGGAGCACAATGAGGAGCCCTGATGGGGACAAAGAGCCTGCCTTCATCATCCACTCAGGGCAGGACTTAGGGCCCCCTGAGTGTTTTAGGGTCCACATAAGGGTGCCTCCCGTCATATCCAGCCCACCTTATTGTGATTCCTTGAAGGCGCTGTACTATTCAGAAAGAAATGCCACACAAAGCTAGCTGCTCTCCTGGTGTCACATGTGTCCCTACTGCGCACCATCCCACAGTCACCACCAGGCTCTGCTGCCCCAGCTAAGCCTGTTGGTCCGCAGGCAGAGGCGTTGGCTATGCTTCTGACCAGCTGTGAAGCCTGGAAATTCTAACCAGAGGAGTATGAGGAAATAAATGGGGGCACCTATTAGACAGCAAAGCCCACCTGACATTCACAGTCACCATCATGCCCAAAAGAAAGGCCAAAAAAAAAATGCTACAGGTGACAAAGTGAAGGTGACTTTGAGTTACACAGGAGATCAGCAGACTTCTCTTCTAAGCCTGCCCCTCTAAAACCAAAGCCCAGGCCCAAAAGGAGCCAGCAAAACTGGGAGAGAAGATGCCCGAAGGGACAAAGGAGAAAGCAAAACCCAGGAAGGAGGGAAACAGTCCTGCAGAGAACAGAGATAGTCTACGGTCTAGACACAGAAGGTAGAAGGCACTGGAGATGCCCAGTGAGGTGTGCTCCACGCTGCTAGTCTCTCTACAGTTTTTGATTTTTTTTTTTAAAATCAACCTTTATAAAAATATAGAATGTTTCACTCTTCATTTTACTAAGCTGTATGGTTAGCACACAGTATGTTTCTTGGCTTTCTTCTGGGGGAAGGGGATATACCACTAATATAATGTCAATGTCTCAGGAGCGAGAATGCAATGGAGGAAACAAGGTTTTGTGTCTAGCTTTGGGGGATTTCTCTTAGTGCCCTAGAGGAGTTCCATAACATCACCATATGCCAGGTCACTGTGGTGAAGCCCTGTGGGGAAGGAAAGCAAAACCTCACATCCTCTCTATTTGCTTAAAGCAAGAAGTGCTTTGGGGACTCCCGCAAAATCAACATCAGGTAACATAGGCTTCCTGGTGATGCACTGGTGAAGTTGCCTTGGAAAAGCTCTAACACCACGAAGCACCTGCGTTACCCACACCATGGCAACATTTGCTGTTCTAAGCAATAAAGGACAACTCCATGGACTATGATAGTGGCATTGTTTTTGGTCAGGTTTTACTTTTTTGGGGGTACTTTCAAAGTTGTTGTCAAATATTATCATTTGTTGCCAGTGTCTTACACTAAGGACCTTGTTTATGAAAAGCTTTTTAATAAAGGTAGATACAGACTGACTTAGGAAGGAAAAAAAAATCATTCCCTACAAGAAAACAAGCAAGATGCTCTTCCCTATGGCCTTGCACGAGTTTTGTGGATTTGTTTTTTCATGTTCATCTTTAGTTTACTTGGCCTGAGTTTTTGCAAAAAGTGTGAAGTAGGAGTCCAATTTAATATATTTTTTATCTCTTCTGAAGAATTCATTCTTTACCCAGTGATCTGCAGGTTTCTGTAGATAGTGGAGTGTCAGTGGGCTCTATTCTGATTACCTGCCAATTTGTGTAGTTGCATGCCAGCACAATAACGATCCTAACTACCATACCTTCACAAAGTCTTGACACCTCCGAGGACAAACCCCTTACCAGCATCTGATTTTCCTTCTTCAGAAATACCCAGGCTATTTTTAGGCTTTTTTTTTTTTTTTCTTAGAATCAAGCTGTTCTACATCAAACAAAATTAAACAACCTGCTGGAATTTCATCTAGATCTACATTAAATTTACAGATTAATTTGGGAGTCATGACTTCTTCACCATTTGCCAGTCCACAGACATGGTATGTCTTTCCACCATATCTGGACCTTTTTAGATGTCTTTCAATGAAGGTTGTTTGTTGTTGGTTTTTTTTCGTTTTTTTTTTTTTTTTTTTTTTTTTTTTTGAGAGAATTACAAGAGATATGCTACATGAAGACATTTCCAAGCTGAGCAGTTGACTAAGGAAACGGATATCATTCAGCTTGGCAATGCAAAACACAAACTTAGAGAACAAACTGAATATTAGTCCTTTTTTTTCTTTCTATAAAACTGGCTGGTTTTCCTAATTTCCTATACAGCCTTTTGTCTCAATTTTTTTCTACCTGCCTTGGCTTTCCCACTCTACTGTAAGCTCTATCCACTGACCACGCCCACATTTTTCAGACCCTTGACAAAACTAGACTCACACAACAGCTGTTCTGTAAATACCCATTTAGCCCCAAAGGTAACCATGAGAGCCTACTGATCTGTTCATTTTAATGTTTAAAGACGACTACACGAAGCTCCATGTGAATGGAATTTAAGTACCAAAGCAAACCCAGAGAATGAGACTTGCAGATGTCAGACCTTTGTAAAAATAGGAGGAAAGTAGGCAGGAGCAGCTCCATCAGGTCGGCAGAGGTACGAGGTTGGACTGTGAGCCTGAAAAAGCAGAGATGCATGGGTCAAATTCTGAACATATAAACTGCTGAAAAGATGTGCTAAAGAAGCCTTTCATTATTGGGCTCGCTCCACATAAATGAAACGAGGGAATGAAAATATCACCATCTATCATTTTGCTAGTCTGACTCCTACACACAGTACAGACAGTGTTCTACATCCTCATTTCACATCTGTTCCTCTTCTCTATTCAAAAGGATATTCAAGGTAAAAGTTCCTTGGTTCCTTAGGGATCCATGAGCTTTTAAATGCTATTACCAAATGGATTTCTGTGTGTGGGACTTCCACAGGGGTCTTTTCAAAAGTTCTTACAAACATTACATTTTATTTTTAAATACAGTCTGGATTCATTGAATTAAAAGCACAAGTTGCTGGCAGTAGAAGGTAAGTTATCAAACATCTACCTTATTTTTAACCTGTACTCTTTTTTAATATGAGGGATTACAGGAAACAAGTTAAAAAGGAATACATTGTTTTTCCTTGATGTGCAAAAAAACAAAGGTGCTAAAATACTTACTGAAATGGCACTCATCTCTGGGGAAATATAAAGATTCCAGAGTAGTGACTGGAAAATATTTCTCTTTCTTACTTAAATCATTTATTTTCAAACCCTTTGGATTTATTCCTTTCTATATAAGCAATTGTTCACTTCTTAACCCCAGATGATGGTGATCTGATATTATATGTCTAAATATGCCACAAGTCATCATTGAGAATGTTGGCAGAGTTATAGAGATGCTAGGATAGTAAAGGGCCTTATTCATTATCCTTGGAAGACTTCTCATTGGCTTGTGATTTGGGATTGGGTTTCACTTTTTGTTATCTTTATATGTCCAAAGACTATTTGAACACTTATGTGGTATTTAATCTGTGCCAGGCACTATTCTGTGTTATACGGAGATTCACTCATTCACTGAATCCTCATGATAGTCCTGTGAGGTAGATGGTATTATCTTCATTTTACAGATGAAGAAACTAGGACAGAGAAGCTACATCAAGTGGTAGAGCTGGGATTTGCACCCAGGCAATCTGGGTCCAGGGTGTTCAACTTTATGTGACATTGCTTAAAATAATAATGCAATGGGGGATCCCTGGGTGGCTCATAGGTTTGGCGCCTGACTTTGGCCCAGGGCGCAATCCTGGAGTCCCGGGATCCAGTCCCACATTGGGCTCCCTGCATAGAGCCTGCTTCTCCCTCTGCCTGTGTGTCTCTCTCTCTATCATAAATAAATAAATCTTTAAATATTTTAAAAAATAATAATGCAATGGAGTTTCTGTGAGCCCTTCATCCACCCACCTATATAACTGGAATATATTACCTTCCACTGAGTGATATATTCCATTATTACATTATTATGGTACTTAAATATTTTCTGCTCTTAGACTTTTTTGTCACACTTTAATATATGCTGCCACATTCAAGAAATGTTTCATATATATATTTCCTGTTTCCCATGCATAGTCCTATAAACTGTTTGGGAATGAAGCTGGTGATGTATTTTTTTTCTCCAATGAAACGCCTTAGCATGGTGCTAATAAGCATTCATCACCCATCAATATTTAAATATTTAACACCAAGAAAAATCCATTGCTTTAATCAGAAAGATTTTTATACGTTCCACTCCATTTTAAGGATTTAAAGGAAGTATTTATGCCATCTTTGAATGAATTAGGCTGGTTGGTTCTTTTCAAGTTTATAAACTCAAATGTCTTTTCTCTACTGTTTCCATATTCCACATATCCAAGAGTATATATATCACATACTCCAATTACTAAAACACGTGAATGCTCAATAGATAGAGGGCCAGGTGATGCTCACAAAACATACTTATTAGGAATTACTTTACATTTCAAGGGTTGGGGTGGGGATGCCTTTTGTGAGTGCTGTTTTTAAATATACACATCATAGCACAAAGGCAAAGTAACATACATCTGATTAAAACCTTTAGATTTTCAATTTTTTTTTACTGTTTTTTTTTTTTTAATCTCCTCTTGTTTCTGTTTGCAAAGTAAACTCACTATTACTTTCCAGTAGTTTGTAATTGTTCTTCTTGGATATGGCAGTCTTATAATGAAATAAAAGCAGGATAAAAAAATGCTTGGTTCTGCCTTTGGCCCAGGGCATGATCCTGGAGACCGGGGATCGAGTCCCACGTCGGGCTCCCGGCATGAAGCCTGCTTCTCCCTCTGCCTGTGTATCTGCCTACCTTTCTCTCTCTCTCTCTCTCTTTCTCTTTTTCATGAATGAATAAATAAAATAAAATAAATCTTTAAAAAAAATAAAAGTTTGGTTAAGTCAAGGAACCTGAATTTTTTTTATTGTTTTTATTTTTTTTCTGAAATTTTTTATTATTATCATCTGTTTATCTCTTGAACAAACTTTTGTTGGTATGTGGACTTTTCTTGCTTCTAATTGATTTTAAATGAGTTAGTAAATTTGGCTAAACAGAAGAGGACACATAGGTGGAAGAACAATCATAGTCATAGCTAAAGGAGATACCATTTTACCAGATTACTGGCCATTAGAGATGTTCTGAACGGACATGCAGATGTTGATTAATTGGTGATATGCTTTTGATTAAAGATTACCTTTAGTGGACTAAAAGGAAGGATTTTTTTTTAAAGATTTTGTTTATTTATTCATGAGAGGCACAGAGAGAGAGAGAGAGAGGCAGAGGGAGAAGCAGGCTCCATCCAGGGAGCCCGACATGGGACTCGATCCCGGGTCTCCAGGATCATGCCCTGGGCTGAAGGTGACGCTAAACCCACTGGGCCACTGGGGCTGCCCAAAAAAGGAAGGATTTTCATCTACCTTTTTCTTTCCTCCCAATTGTGTTTCCACTTTAAAAATATTGCAGGGAGTACTAATTGGAATCAAAGCTATAATCCTTAAACCAAGAAGTCTGCTAATGAGTTTGACTCATTGGGTTCTCTGGCCCAAGGAACACTTACCTGTTGAACAGGGACAGACAGTGGTTGAATCACAGCTGTAGTCACTCCTGTCTTTGGAGATGACGATCCTATTGTCAAGGAAACAGAAGTTGTTTTCTTTTGAGCTCTGAAAAATAAGGAGGCAAGTGTATTCCATCAGAATTTCTTTTAAAGCAGGGATTATTCTATGAAAGATTTCCCACAATAGCTCAGTTTCTTTTTGTGTGCTCAATCTACTTCAATTTTAAGTGCTTCAGAAATGGGAAGCCATAATCTACAATTAGAATTGCTATAGTCAACTAATGCAGAGAATGACCTTATAGATATAGCAAAATAAACACACTGGTAAAAGAAAAATAACTTTATGTACCTCAGCTATTATCAGAGAACCTAAAGTATTGAACTTGGAAATCCTAAGAGAAAAGAAAATATCTGGAAAAGGTCCAATCTTTAGCAATAAGCAGACACTTGAAATCCTTAGGGTTAGGGGTCTGTATTTAATTCAAAGTTTCAGTGATCTATTTTAAGTCTAGCAGCTGTTCTTTGTTCTGGTTTCTAATTTTGTTGAGAATGTCTTGGCATTTTTGTCTTTTCTTACTGCATAAGTTAGTGAGGTGTTGAGAAAGGTTAAGAGGAGTTGGTTTCTAGGCCCAATTTTGCTAAGAGGTTGGCTGTGCAATCTCAAGCAAGTCATGTAACTTCACAAAACTTGAGATCCTTATCTGAAATCAGAAGTGACAGAGTATATGATTTCATAAGGTTCCTTTAACATTAATACTCAGGGATTATTTGATGCTGAATAGATATAATTGTTACTGCATATGCTAGCAGATCAAAGGAATTTATTAGCACCTGTCCCAATACTCATGGAGTTTTCTACAAAATTCTGGTAGGTTTGATTTTGTTTTTACAAAAAAAAATAATTATTACCATCAATTGACATAATAATTATTTGGAGATATAATCCATTTGTCTTTGTAAGAAGAACAAAATTTTACAAATTTCGTGATTAAGATCTAAATAGTAATAGACTTTAGCCAAGCAGAAACCCATTTCTGACCTAATTAGACATTTTCCAATCTGTATGAACAGACTGCCCCTCATTTACATTTAGGTAATGATTTCACTAATTTCCTCTCAATGACACTGCTCTTTTCGTATATTTATAACAAGTTAGTTGTCTTTGAAATTTAAGATTGTCTACTGTCTGATTTTTGGCATCTCGATGATGAAATGCAGACTTCAAAGTCTAAATTCCTAAGTTAAAAATTGTGTTCCACATTAAAATATTTGATCTTTGACTGACATCAGCTGACCTCTTTTTTCACAGTACAATGCACACTGCTCTTACCCCCAGTGGTTCTGTAAGGCATTCTCGGTTATACATATAATTGACGGGATCCTAGGCACTTACTGTGGCATGGCTCCAGGGTTTGATTTGAAAGCTAAATTTTCACTCTCAGAATCTGTTGAACTGGTACCTGAGAAAGTGAAAAATAATAAATTTAAGATTTGAGCAGTATCTACAACTGCTTCAAGGAGTAATGTTTTTCATTTTTAAATAATAGCATACAAAGCCTTATTTTGAAATAGGGAATGGTTCAGACCACTTTTTCCTGAACTGTTTTTTCAGAAAACTATTTAAAGTAAAGATCTACTAAAACAACTTTCTTTAAAGCAAAATGTTTTCAATGTCAGACTTACTATTACTTTCATTTTTATCACTTTGGTCATCACAATCATTTTTAAATGGCTTATAAACTATGAAATAAATGTATGAATGTGTCTGTGTGTTCGTGTACAAAGCATTCATGATTTTAAACCTTAACCCTTTCCCAGGAGATTACACTGTGTGCATTATAATATCTTCATTACTCATTAATTAGGTGATGCTTTCTGACTCTCTGTTAATTAGAACAAAATAGTGGCTTCACTCTTGAACAAGAAGGTCTCTGATTTTGGATCATGTGCCCCCAAATTCATTCACTTCATTACTGTTTAATTAAGGGTCACCTTATTAGGTTTTTAGTCAAAATGCAAACTGCACTAGCATTTTAATGCTTACATGTTTTGTCACATGAGATTTAAGTAACAGATTTAAAATAATTCTGATAATTAGAAGTACACTCTTGATATTTCTGTTATGAGAGATATTTATTAATTTATTTGAAGATACTTTAATATAAAATAATACATGCTTATAGAAAAGTAACCAAATGACACAGAATTGTGCGACATGCTACTAAAGACCAGTGGGTACATTTCTTAATGCCATTCTTCGCCTGTTAAGAATCTGATGTATATTTGTCAGATAAATTTATTAACATACATATATTTATGTACATATCTCTACAAATGGAATCACACTATATATACTCTTTGCAATTAATTATTGTTGCTTATAAATACATTTAGAATATATGCATTTATTTAATTTCTTGGATGGCTGCCCAGTGTTCCTTTCCATGACTCTACTTCTCCAGTCTTTTAGTATTGTTTTAACAGTCAGGTTTAGGTAACTCTACTGGAATGTTTGCTGTCCCTTCCTATTTATTTCACTACAACTTAATATAGGCTTTCTTCAGTTCGTTCCTGGGCTACTACAATAGATTCTTATCTTGTCTTACTCTGTCAATCTTAAATGTAGGTCACTTTTTTTTTTTTTTTTTTTACTATAACACACCTTTCTTGTTGAACAAAAAAAAAAAAACTAAGATAAGGAGTTACAACTCAGTAAATTTAAAAACCTAAAATGCTATTTAGTGGTTTTTGTCATTTCTAACCAGATTTTCTAGCTCTATCAGCCAGAACTTCCATGTCCTACAGCCCCAAGCCAGAAAGTTGAACACATTCACTGGTGTACACTCCACAACGTAATGGGCATGCCACAGCGAAGAAATATAGACACACAAACCACATACCCCTGTCCTTGTAGAGGTTACGTTCTTCTGAAGATAGGCAGACAAGAGACAACAGAATTACATGATGTGGTGGTAAGTGAAATGGGAAAACACATCAGAGCAGGGGTGTAAGGAAGGATGGGGATGGTGTTGGATGCAATTTTGGGGAGGGTGGCAAGGAAGGCTCTATTAAGATGGGGACTTTGAATAAAGATCCAAAGGAGGTGAGGGCTTTCCTTTCTTGGTCTTTTCCCATGTTTGTAGTTTTAATTATATTATTCACTCTCATAGGAAACTTAGTCTTCTCTCGATATTTTTTTTTAAGATAAGCCTAGTAATTTTTTCTGTGCTCTGTCTTCTCTGAACACCCTGTGTTCTTGTTTATACTACTCAGGTCCCTTTATAACATCATATCTGCTAGAAAATTATAAGTTCTTTGTAAAACTGAGGTGGGTTTAGGAAGGGAACTACCAACTTTTGAGTATTTTTGAGTACTTAACTATTTTGCCTGGCAATCTCCTAGGTACTATATTAACATTTCATTATAATAACTCACCTCACTAAGAGGTGAATTATGTCCAATTACACATTAGAAAATTGAAGGGCCAAGAAATTAAGTAATTTGTTTTAGGTCACAGAACTAGAAAGCAGTAGTGAGAGGATTCCTGAACTTGTGATCTATGACTTTCCCCACGCTGTATGGCCTTTACGTGCTTTGGACACCTATTCCTCTGAGGGCTTAACTTCATCCCTTGTTAAAGACAGGCCTTCAACCTCTGGCAGGATGGATGAATGGAACCTTGTGAACTCCAAACGTTCATTTGGGGAAGTGAATGGAGCCACACAGAAGAGCAGCATGCCAGAGGGGCAGCAGGGGAAGGCCAGCCTAGAAATGTTAGGTGAGATGTGGAATACGAGGACCAGTGTGTTTGGACTTTATGTCTAGACCATGAATGTAGTGATGGGGAAAATTAACTATGCAGGGCGAACCGGGGGAGTAGGAAAATAAAAGAGCAGCACAGCCAGCAAATCATCAAAAATAGGTGATGGAGAAAGCTTTAACTGTGATGAGCAGGTATGGGAAGTGTGCAGGGGAAAAAAATAATCAGTAGCCTTGGTTACCAGAAAATCATGGGTAACCAGAAATAGATCAATTTTACTGGAATCATGGGAGTGTTGAAGAGAAAGGGAGGAGTTGCAAAAGTCCTACAGAAGTTATCATGGATGCTCTCAAAGTGTCCAGGAACCAGGGAGACAAATAGTTGTTTTTCATCTGATTCCCAACATTTTAAATCTTAAAAATAAACCCTCTCTTGTTATCTAGTTAGAAACCCTTTTCTAAAATCTTTTTTTTTTTTTTTTTTTTGCAATTTTTTCCAGTTGATTTTCAGAGAAAAGTAAAAGGCCAAAAAGGTTTGCAACCCTTGGACAAGACCCATTTGCTGGTTTTTTTGCACACCTGTCCAACCCTTATGAAATCTCAATGTCACCTTCATCTCAGACATCAGAGCTGTTCTTGCAGGCAGTGATGGATCAAATCTCCCTGTCTGTGCCAGCAAGTCCCCCCCCTTCCGTCTCCTCCCTTTGGTCATCTGCTTTGCACCTGCTGGTCAGGAAAGGACATTCCTGTCTTAGCTTAACATTTTTGTATTCATCAAAACATCACTTTCAGTTTTTGACAGAGGCTCTAGTCTGAAAGAGGGACATGTTCCAGAACTTGCAATTACTATCCATCTATCTGTTCATCTAATGTTCACTGGCCTAAATGTCTATATTGCTCCTCTACACAGAGAGAAGGAATCAAATGCCCATGATCTCTGCTCTATTCTGGAAGTGCAGTGCCAGTAGAAATGTCACAAAAATACACCTGTCTTGTCTTTAAAAGATGTTCCCTTTTCATTTAAAAAATGTATAAAATTTCATACTTCCTTGTAGAAGACCCAGAAAATGCTCAACAGAAAAAATTAAAGAAAAAAATCATTTGGAATACCACAACTCAGCTATTTTAGAGCATATCCTTCTAAAGTTTTCCTTGTGTACATATATATAACTTATTTCAAAAAGGCAATGCTGTGCATATTGTTCCTTTCTTCCTCTACTCAGTAGTACATTATGAAACGCTTTTCCATGACATCAGACTTTATAATTTTCTAATGGCTGCTTAAAGTACACGTGTACAGCTTTACCCTAATCTTATCATTCTACTAGGAATGAATACAGTATTTCCATTTTTAAATATTTCCCCAGAAAGGTGTATAAAATAGCAATACATCAAAATGCCCATTTTCTTCAAACTTATAAAAACACTATGTTTTAATAATTTTTGCCAATCTGGTATCTTCCTTAATAAAAGAAAAAAAGCTTTATTTCTGAGTGGAAGCAAGCTGGAAGTAAATCATATGCTCCAACTTTGAGAAATAGGAAGTCTTCATGAAAGCAAATATCAACCAGTTTTTAAAAATTTATATATTAAATATATATTTCAGACCTTGAGGGATTTTAGTGAAACTTGTCATGGCATTCATCATTTGTGCATATTTTGCCTTTCAAAATGTAAGGAGCAAGTATAATCTGCCCCCATTCAAGTTACTCACCCTCTCCTTCCCTTCTAAATGATATAACCACCAGTACAGCAATAACCATTTAAGACTCAGATAAGATTAATTGCAGCAATGCCAATGGTTCTAAAATTTTATATATGGGGACACCCAATGGCTCAGGTCATGATCCTGGGGCCTAGGATTGAGTTCCATGTGGGGATCCCCACAGGGAGCCTGCTTTTCTCCCTTGGCCTGTGTCTCTGCCTCTCAGTGTCTCTCATGAATAAATAAATAAATTTAGAAATTATGAATGACTATAAAGACAATGAGTTTTAAAGAATGTTTAATGTGGGGCACCTGGATGGCTCAGTTGGTTAAGTGACTTCTGGTTTCAGCTTGGGTCATGATCTTAGCTGTGGGATTGAGCCCCACATCGGGCTCGGCTTTGGGTGTGGAGCCTGCTTGAGATTCTCTCTCTCTCTCTCTCTCTCTCTCTGCCTCCTCTTCCCCATGCCCTACCCTCCCTGCCTTCCTCTTTCTCTTTAAAAAAAAAAAGAAAAAAAAAGAATGCCTGATGACATAGGTAGTTGTTTGTGACAGGTTAAACTTAAAACAAGGTACAAATGACTATGTAGAGTAAAATGTTCACACACAGGATAAAGACTGAATGATCAAAATATGTAGAGTAACTGTCACTGAGTAGTGGCATTACACCTGATTTTTAGATCTTCCTTTTATCTGTAGGTTTTAAGTTTCTAAAAATAAAAAAATTGCTATCTTTATAATAATAATCATAGCTCACACTATATGTCAGGCACTGCTCTCAATTCTTATAAGAATCTAATTTTTGGAATGCCTAGGTGGCTCAGAGGTTGAGCGTCTGACTTTGGCTCAAGGCGTGATCCTGGAGTCCCGGGATTGAGTCCAACATCGGGCTCCCTGTGTGGAGCCTGCTTCTCCCTCTGCCTGTGTCTCTGCCTCTGTGTGTGTGTGTGTGTGTGTTTGTGTGTGTCTCATGAATAACTAAATTAAAAAAAAAAAAACTTAAAAAAAAAATCTAATTTTCTCCATGCAGAGATAGAGAAAATGAAGCTTCAAGCCACTGAAAACGTTCAAGGTCATGCAGCTAAGAACTAAACTAGCGAGAAAATATTATAAAAGGTATTTAAAAATAAATAAAGTGAGGAATGCCCAAAGCTGTGTTTAGACTCCTTTAGCTCCTCATAGTATATTTTTAAAATCCAGTAGAGGAAACCATATACTCAGAGGGGCTTTACCCTGCTGGGTAAAGTTACTCATACATAGTGGGTAAAGGAGCTATAACTCAAACAACATCTCTGCATGTTTCAAAATGTCCCTCAAAAAGGGCACATATTTTATCTGATTATTCAAAGCACTGGGAACTTACAAATGTCACATACGGTTTGCACACATAGGGTGTGCAAACGTGAATTATGCTCAAGTATTCCTGACCTTTCCCCACATGTTCATGCTGCCCTGCCCTCCTCTCCATCTGATTCCTACAAGGTCAGATTGAATCCCATTTCCTTCACCCCACATTTCAGGATCACTACCCTGATCTGCCCTCTTTGGAGCTCCTAAAGCTATAATAATCTGTGGGATGCACTTTACAATGAGGAGAGAGTGGCAGTGATGGACACTTGAAGATGTCTGTATTTATTTCACTTGCTTACATTTACCTTTCTTATTTATATTATGAATTTAAGATGATCTCTTTGCCATCTAATCCTGGAGGGTAGACCTTTCTCCATCTAGCACTCATTTGGGACACATTCCATCTCCTTTCTCCTTTTCCAAGACTTTGATCTCATTCTTACTCTCCCTCCCTTCTGCATGAGATAGGTTTTCTCTCTTGGATTATTTGCCTTAGCACAGAAACATACTCTAGTAATTCCAGTATGAAAACAAATAAACTAACAAAGAACTAAAACACCATCTTTCTTGATCCCACACTCCTTCCCAAATATTGGCCCATGTCTCTGCTGGTGGTCAAACAAAACTTCCCTGACACGATCTGTTATTTGTTGATTCTCCCCTCATACTTTGCAAACTTTTTTCAACTCATTCAATTGGATTGCTGGTGCTCTCCAGATTCACCAAACCCTTCTTGTTAAAAATCACTGACAACATCCACAGCTGCTGGACCCAGTAGTTTCATACTGTCCTGACCTGACTGGACTCTGAAGTGGCAGTAGACAGAGTTGGTATCATCCTCCTTCCTGAACCACTGTCTCCTACCCCCTCTTATACCACTCTGACTGGTTTCTCTCCCATCTCAGGAGCTCCCTCCTTCCTACTCTCTTCTGCTGGCATCTCCTCCTCTCGGGGAAGTTCAACATGTAGGAAGAATTATCCTTGGCTCAGACTTAGGCCCTTTACTCTTCCTCATCACCTCTTTCTCCCTCATTGCTCTGATCGGTAATACGCCCAATCCTATAGCTTTAGTTACCACCTACATCCTGATGCTCCCAAGAATCTTTTTCTCATTTTGCATGCTAGACTGTATTCTTATGTCTACTTACTGACTTATCAAAATAGGGATTTCAAACTTAGCATCTCCAAAACAAAGCCCTTCCGTCCCTCTGCCCTTAATCCTGTTCCTCGTCAGTTTTCCTCATTTCAGAGGCTGGCAACTCTGTCCATACAAATCGTAAAGCTGAAGTCCACAGAGTTGCACCAGATCCCTTTCACCCCCATATTTAGTCTGCAGCCTGGCTTCTGGAGTCTACCTCTGAACTCCTACCTCGAATCGGACTCTAACCCTCCATTTATTATTATCCCCTTGCTTCTCCTCTGCACTGCTGCAAAAGGCTTTTAGCTGGTCTCCCAATTACAAGCCAAAGTAACAGTTTAAAAATACAGATCAGATAATGTGACCTTTCAGTTTAAACTCTCCATAATGCGTGATTTAGAATTAAGGCCAAGCTGCTAACAGTGACCAAAAGTCTCTTTGTTGCACGTCTGCTGGCCACGGCCCAACCCTCTACGCGGCCACCTCCCTGGGCTTCCTTCAGCTCCCTGAACACACAGGTTTCTAGCAGCCCCAGTAATGAGTTCATCTGCATTTTACTCTGTGGCTAAGGGGCCAGACTCAGGAGTCAGACTACTTGGCTTTCAATCCTTGAATCCCAGGTATATGTAAGAGAGATCATGGACATTACTCGGCCTGAGTTTCAGCTTCCTCAACCAGAAAATGGAGGTGATTTTTGTAAGGATTAAATGAGATAATCTATGTAAAAATGAAGAACAGTGCTTGGCTCCTAGCTAATGCTAAATAAATAATTGGCTACTGTTCTTAAGCCATAATTTATTTTGTATCATACTAAAGTTAATACATAAGACAGTAAAATTTAGAGTTTTCAACCAGTAGGTTAAATTTTTAGGTAAGGTTTTATTGAGATTTTTCAAGTTCTATAAAATAAACTTCCTACTCTCAGGGCACCTGGGTGGCTCAGGGATTGAGCATCTGCCTTAGCTTCAGGGTATGATCCCAGGATCCCAGGATCATTGAGTCCAGCCTCAGGCTCCCTACAGGGAGCCTGCTTCTCCCTCTGCCTATGTCTCTCTGCCTCTCTCAGTGTGTCTCTCATGAATAAATAAAATCTTTAAAAACAAAAACAAAACTTCCTACCCTTGACAGACTCCACAAATGACTACATGCTGACAATAAAAGCAACATGGTTTAGGATACAATTAATTCAATAGGGATATGTCTGAGTCTGATTCAGTGCTGGAATGAGTAAATATAAAAATTTCTTGCAAGCCCTATGCCAGGCTTTGCACCGGGTATAAATTCTCTCTGTCTCCCCCTCTGCCTCTGCCCCTCCCTTCTCTGGCCACCTGCATGCAGACACCCTCTAAAAAATAATAATAAATAAAATAAAAATAGAAATTTCTTACTTTTGGTTATAACATGAGCCTAAGAATTTACGTGAAATTCTCTCCCATTACATGAATTGCTCTTTGGGATAAAAATACACTAAAATCGGTTTTTTTTTTCTTTTGAAATTATGATCTGTACTTCACAAGGCTTGAGCCAGTTTTCTAAAGCACCTTATATTAGGCTTAGGAGACTTTTTTTTTTTTTTAATTCAATTTGCCAGCATACAGCATAACACTCAGTGCTCATCTTGCATGTGCCCTCCTCCTTAGTGCCAGATTCTTAATGGTTCTTTATTTTTGCTCCACCCAGCTCCCTCATCCTCCTTTCACACACAATTTACCTAAACTCACAGATACTCAATGACTGGTTGACAAAGTAAGTCCAGTGTTATCATGTGGAAAACTGTGCACTGGAAAAAAAAAAACCATTATCTTTGTTGAAGATCTGGCATGAAATGTGCATAGTATATAAATCAAGTGGTTTTTTTTTTAATTTATTAATTTTAGAGAGCATATGTGAGAGCACAACCAGGAGGAGGGGGAGGGGAAGATGGAGAGAGAATCCCCAAGCAGACTCCCCACTGAGTGTAGAGCCTGACAAGGGGGCTTCAATCCTAGGACCCTAAGATCATGACCTCGGTCGAAATCAAGTCAGGCACTTAAGTGACTGAGCCACCCAGGCACTCCAAGAACTGGTGATTACTTTTTGCATGATGATAACTCATCTAGATGATTTCAAAGGCACAAGAGGACTGGCAGTTTAGGAGCTTCTACACAGAAAAAACAAATTTACTGAAATAAAATTAAAGACCATAGATTTGAATGTTTTGGGTGTACCAGAGTTAGATCCTGACACTGGCTTTAAGGAGGTAGAGAAATATTTTATTTTATTATATGAACAGTGGTATATCTTATATATATATTCCTGTTAACCTTTTAAGTTAATTTGTATCCTTTTAACATTTTATATGTTTCTCTATATCACTTACTATAACATCATTTATATTCTGTTGTGTTTTTTTTTTTTTTCTGTGTCCATCTCTGCTGTTAGACTGGGAACTCCTGAATACCAGGGAATAGGTCTTAATTATATTTGTGCCTGCATTATCTGCCACATAGTAGAGCCTTAATAAACACAGGCTGAAATCAGTTGGTAGGTTACTAAATTGAAGGTGATTTCACAGAACATCTGTAGTACAAAAGCAATGCACACTAAAATTCACCACATTTCCAACAATGTTGAAAGCAATTAAAGCACTGAATTTTAAGAGGATCTATCTGAACTTGGATTTTGGAGACATATACAATTATCATTAGCAAACAGTTTTCTTATGCAAGTTTAAGTTCCTTTCGTTGTATTCTAAAATGCTTTAAGAAGTTTGCCACACAGCCCTTTTCCATGGCTAATACTGCTAACTTATTACATTTTAAAAGCCTTTTTGTAATTCATTTAGCACTTTGAAATGTATGACACAGTGGTTCAGAATATGGGCCTTGGAGCAAGACTGACTGGGTTTAATTCACGTGGTGACTTTGAAAGAGTTGCTTTAACCTCTCTGGGCCTCAGTTTACCCACATACAGGAGACATTAATACCTCATAGGCTTACAGGAAAGTTTAAATCATTACACATGAGTACATGCACACTTGTAAGTGCCACTGAAGTATTACTTATTGTTCTATACAAAATGTTTGCTTTCATTAACAGGACAAGGTCCCTTGAGGAGCTCACAGATGTTTGCATTCAAAGACAATGCAGAGGATCCTTTTATTAAAAGTAAAGGTACATATGTCTACTCAGCAGTAATAATTTCTCTAAAACTACTTTTTTGGTCAAGCCTTAAAGAACTACAAATTATGATTCATATCTTGCTTTCTTCTATCTCAAATAATAATGAAATTTTGTGGAATTAAACAGTAAAAAAGAAACACAAAAAGATAGAGAGTGAGGTAATAGAGACCTCAAGGATTTTAATTTTTTTTTGTATTTTAACTATTATTTTGAAAAGCAACCAATTAATAGAGTATTCATCAATTTATGGATTTAGAAACAATATGTACACTGTGGTGCTTAAAACATTTCCAACTTAAATCATTGTTATTGATCAAAAAATAACTTAAAACTGTATACTTTTATGTCAAGTTTTCTAATTTCCCTACAGGCTGAGTCTCGCCAAGAACAAAAGAAATATTCTACTCTCTGCTTATCCCTTTTTATTTATTTTTATTTTTTATTTTATTTTTTTTTTAAGATTTTATTTATTTATTCATGACAGAGAGAGGCAGAGACACAAGCAGAGGGAGAAGCAGGCTCCATGCAGGGAGCCCGACGTGGGACTCGATCCTGGGTCTCCAGAATCACGCCCTGGGCCTAAGGCCGGCACTAAACCACTGAGCCACCTGGGCTGCCCATGCTTATCCCTTTTTAATACAACACCAATTCTTGAGGTTTTTTTCACCTAGTCATTGCAAGTTCATAGTACATTTAGAAGGAATAACAGAATCTTGACAAAAGAGGAAAAACTCTAGAATAAAAATGAGAACATTTAAAAATATTTTATCATTTAGCATTTCCATGAATGATTTCCTAAATCATTTAGAGTTAGACTCTATCTGGCTGATAGTCATGGTATTTTAATACATTCCCATTCTCTATGCACTAGAGAAACCAAAAATAAGTTAAGACACTTCATATTTTAAATAAATTCAAGTTAATGTAGCTGAAATGTTTTCAATTAAAAGGAACAAATATTGACATTAGGCATATGTGATGTATGCACAAGTGTCAGAACTATTCAATTCATATAAAATTTTCATGAGAAATGAGGTTTGAATCACAATGCCATTCTGTCTTTTGCATTGGAAAAGCATGTTCCTAGTGAAGCCTTACTCAAGCTCTCAGGCCTTGTCTTTCCCCTTAAATCAGGTACCTCCACTTACCTTCAATGAACACTTCTGCAGACGTTGTGTCGGAGCCGCTGGGGTTTGTAGCCAGACAGGTATAGCGACCTGTGTCGTCCTCGAAGGCCTCTGCTATGATCAGGGTGTGGAGGTCCCCACCCTCACTGCGGATCTGAATATCTGGAGTATTGTGTAGCTCTTTCCCCTCACAGAACCATCTGCAGGCCAAATGGAGGTCAAAGGACAGGAGAGAAAGAAAGGAAATGGTGATGTTTAAAATAATATAGCAGAAGTAAAAGGCTAATGCCCTGTAATAAGATACTCATTTGATTAAAAAAAAAAAAAATCTGTGTCAATGTTACTAAGGGAAACTCTACATTTTAGACCATGAAATTAAGGACTAGACAATTCCCACAGGTTTTCTTCCTAAAAGCATCTTGTACATTTTATCAACCTTGAAATAAGGGATATTGTCAAACTTGTAAAAACCATTTTAGTCACAAAATATAAGGAACAGAAATTCAAAGGATCTTATAAAATGTTTCATCATAGATGCTCCTTACAACTTTATCATTCTTACCTTAAGAAAAATAGGAAACACAAACATAATGCTCAAAATATCTAATGTACCAAGGGGAACAAATGATCATGTTAAAAAATCACAGGCAGCAATATTTTTTGTTGACCCTAAGACTTCTGATCAGCTGAGCAATAACAGATTTAATGCTTTCCACATTTCTGATATTTACAAAACTTTCTAGCAGACGGCCTGGCCTCGGCGAGGTAGGGAAATGTAGGTTGTGCTGTAATTCATTCTTGCTGGTCAGCACTTTTCCTTTTCCAAACAACCAGGACCTCGGTGTAGGAGGCAGCAAGCTGCCAGACTGTTTTAACACACGCTCTCATTCTCACTCTCACATTTGCCTTATTCCCCAAACACCTCAAACTCTCAACAGGGTTTTTACAAAAAAAAAAAAAAAAAAAAAAAGAAGAAGCTGCCCTAAAACCTCCACTAAATGTGATTTTTAAGAAATATGTAGGAATGTGCCACTTAAAACGAAAAGCATTGAAGTCTCTGGGACAGTGTTGTCCATTTTACTCCTCAATCAGTACTCAGATTTCCTCTAAGTCGTATATTCTATAAAATTCTTTGGACTTTGCATATTTTTGTAAAAATATGGCATTGAAGGCTACTCTGTACTTTGGTAGCATAGCTTAGGTATTTATCTGTATTTAATCTGAAAATAAAACCAGTTTGCTAATACTTGGGGTATTAACACCAGAAACTAGATTAAAAATTAAGTAGAAGTTACTCCTAAAAGAACAGGTAGGACATTTACCACCACCACCCTGCCAACAAAGCATCCTCTGCAACATAACATGTATTACTTCTGAGACAGTTGAAAAGGACAGTATTTCTGGATTCTGGGGCATTTTGTAGTTTCCTTTGTCTTCTTAAGCTTTTATTCATTTGAGAGAAAGTGAGCCAGCAAGAGAGAGAAAGCAGGAGTGGGGGGTGGGGCAGAGCAAGAAGGAGAAGCCAACTCCCCTCTGAGCAGGCCCCCAGTGCTGCTCCATCCAGGACCCTGGGATCATGACCTGAACCCAAAAGCAAACACTTAACTGAGCCACCCAGGTGTCCCATTTCCTTTGTCTTCATAAAGTTTCACAGAACATTCAAGCCTAGAGTCATCTTCTAGTTCCTCCTTTACTGTTCTCTTTCCACAGTCATAGACCAGATCTTCACCCATGATAACTGACTATGGATTAAGTTAACTGATTTTGCCATCTCCAGTAAACTACATTCTTTCTCTATTCTGTATCAGATTAAAGCTCCTCCCTATGTATGTCTCTACATTTCAGATCTGTCATGGAAGCCATTCATAGACCTGGCCCTGGTTTTATTTTTTAATCATTTTCCTATATTAATCCTCCATTAAATATTTGCATGGATTTATTATTTCCTACATGGTCCTCACGTATCACTTGCTAATTTTCCCTTGCCTATCCTTTCTCTTCCTCAGAATTATCTCCTTCCCTCTTCATTAAAACCACCTAGGAACCACTCTTCCTTACAGCCAAGCTAAAGGCTCCTTCAACTGACCATATGCTTGCTAGGCATCTTCTATGTGGAAGGCACTGCATAACACATTACAGGTAATAGAATAAAGCCTGGTAAACTCTGCAACTAGTTGAGGGTCTTTATCTTCCATGAAAAAGATACAAACCAACATTTTGGAGGGAAAATTAAGCATGAAAAATACAATGAAGGTTTAAGAGACGGCAAGAGCAATTGCTTGATTAGACATGCTTCATAAGGAAACCACTGCCAACTACCCAAAGGAGTGTGGTGTCTTGTCCTCTGACTCCTGGATCAGCAAACCTACAGCCTGCAGCCCCATCACCTGTTTTTGTATGGCCCATGAGCCAAGAATGGTTTTCATATGTTTAATTTTTGCAAAAAGTTAAAGGAAGAATTTATAATATATGAAAATTGCATAAAGTTCAAATTCCAGAGTCTGTCAAGTTGTTTTTGTTTTTAATACTGCCATGCTCACTCATTGACATATTACGGTCTCTGGCTGCCTTTGCATTACAGTGACAGAGGTGAGTAGTTGCATCAGGGTATATGGCCTACAAATCCTAAAATATTTCCCATCTGGACTTTATAGAAAAAAATTGCCAACTCCTGCTCTAATTTCTTGCTCCTCAAAATGTGATCCTTGGACCAACAGCATCAGTGTCACTTGGGAGTTTATCAGAAATGCAGATTTTGATCCTCGTCCCAAATCTATTCAATCAGTTCAGATCCTCCAAGTAACTCATGTGCACACAAAGATTATGCAGTTTAGGTCTATTAGGTTTGGACCATTCCAACCTGCATCATTGAGTCCTGGCTCTCCCTCTAGGTTATTCACTTCTTTAATATAGCAGTCATATTTAATGTGTCTTATACCTCTGGTCCTGCACATAAGTGCATGTAAAATTATATTTTTACTCCCACCTCTATACTAAACAAATCTTAGTATCTTTCATCCAACAGTTGATCATACAGCACTTTGTGACAGTTTCTGTATTATTTCCTCATACCATTGCTTGAGGTCTACTGCATTTATGCCTTATTTTCCCACCTAGAAAATAGACTTCCTCATTGCAGAAAAAAAAGAACTTTTTTTATTGATCCATAGTGTATTGTACACCTTTAAAAATACTATCTGCCACTTGTAACTTTAGAATATGCTTTCCATGAAAAACCAAATAGTGGAGGATCTACAGATTAACAGATTTGGAAGATGTATCATTTATTGATGTTTAAAATTCACATTTTCTTATAAAAGGCCCTGAAAGTCCTTCAGAGAAGAAATTTAAGGCTGTCTAATCTAGTATTTACTCAAGTTACTTGACCATGAGATTCTTTCAAATTTTGCATCTTTTTTTTCTACTGACTTTCCATGTGTATGTTCTAGCAAACCCATCCCATAGAATCTGCAGTTTTCTAAAGATAAATTGAGACCAATTATAATCTGGGCAGTGGTGATATGTATGATGCTAAAGAAACTAATCAGTGAGCACAATAAAATACTAGAAATAGAATTTAAAATGTCAGAAAGATCGAGTCCTATGTCGGGCTCCCTGCATGGAGCCTGCTTCTCTCTCTGTGTCTCTCATGAATAAATAAATAAAATCTTAAAAAAAAAAAAAAAAAAAAAGGGCAGCCCAGGTGGCTCAGCAGTTTAGCACCACCTTCAGCCCAGGGGTGATCCTGGAGATCTGGGATCGAGTCCCATGTCGGGTTCCCTACATGGAGCCTGCTTCTCCCTCTGCCTGTCTCTCTCTCTCTAATAAATAAATAAAATTAAAAAAAATAAAATATCAGAAAGATGAAGGCAACAATTGCATATTCTGCAACAGTCTAACACCCATTTTGTCTTTTGAAGTGGTTCATCCAGTCTTCAATAATTGCATATGGTAGAATGGTTGGTGCTTACAAAAAGATTACACTGATCTGGTTTTTGCTTTCTAAATACTCATGCTATTTGGTCTCCAGCTCCATGAATAAAATTTAAAAAGCATCTCAGATTATAATGTATAGAAGACATAGTACAGAGAAAAGATGAAATTTGTCAAATAATTTATATGAGTCATTTATACTGCTTTGACACTCAGGGAAAGTCAGATTGTTATTGATATAAGTACCTGTCAAGTGACCAGTTCTAGGTTGTTAAAATGTGGTAAGACAGGGTGTGACTCAAGAGGGGGGAAAATTGCAAATATTTAGATGGCAAACTCCCTGCAGCAACAAAAAGGGCAGCATGGTTCCTGGCCAATATTGAGATAAATGTGTGTTTAATTTATGATTGGAACCATTTACACATTGAAGCTAGCAATGGCATCGCACAGAGGCTCGATTGTGACTTTAAAAAAGTCAGCTAGCCTTCCTGGTTCAGATTCCTCACATATACAAGGACATGAGACTTTATAGCTGTAAGGTTTCACAAATCTCTGGTTCTTGATGAAGTGGAAGTGTTTTATATTTAGGACTGCATTTAGGGGCACCTGGGTGGCTCAGTGGTTGAGGTCGTGATCCCTGAGTCCCAGGATCAAGTTCTGCTTTGGACTCCCTGCGGGGAACCTGCTTCTCCCTCTGCCTCTGTCTCTACCCCTGTCATGAATAAATAAATAAAATCTTAAAAAAAAAAAAAAAAAAGACTGTAAAGTTTTTCTAGAAATAATACAGAAAATTCTTTGATGAAAGATCCAAGTAATTAATGGCTTCTCTTCTCTGAAATATACTAAAGAATAATAATGTTTCTAAGACTATCTACCCACCTTGGGTCCTTAAATGTGTCCATGGTTAGCACCTTGTCTTTATCATTACCATATTTCCCAACTTCTTTTGAAACCAGTTCTTCATGTGTCTCTCTATCCTACTAGACTAACTTTTTCCAGGTTAGAGACCTGGTCTTTTTAACTTACTAAGTTAATAAGTGTGATATGTGTCCCAACACAATGTTGGGTATGTGGAATATATAAATCATGCCTTTTTATTTTCTGTAATTCTGAGGCTTTGACACCTGGGCCATGCTGATCCCAGAAAAACTGCCCCTCCCAAGGCTAGCCAACTCTTAAAGACAGTAAAGGACTCCTTTGAGCACAGCTTTCACACGAAAGCTAATCAGTCTAGAGCCACATCTTCATCGCCTCTTCTATTGGGCTCTCCTCACTACAGTGCCTCTGTTCTAATCACCCCAGAACCAGAGAGCAAAATACTAGGGGATAGCAGCCTCTAGGCCGCAGAGTTTGCTCCAATTATTCAAACTAGCCAATCTTAAATGTGCTTACCCTGCTTCACCCATTTCTTCCTGCAGATATTACAGTAAAGCTCCTATCCATGCCCACCTCCCCCTCATCTACACCCATTGCAGGAGGCACCTCCTGATTCCCCTGTGGTGCCCCCATGGTGTAGCATGCTCTTTACTCTTGGAAATTGCAAATAACAAACTATTGATGGTAGCTGAGTCCTTATCTGTTGGCCTCACCTTGCCTGAATAATAATAAAACCTACATTTTAAAGCACTAAACTAATCAAAGAAGGATTGGCTTACAAATGAAGGAGAAAGGATTGAATAGATAGTTGAAATAAGAAGACCTATTATAGTTTTTGCCTTCGGATGTATACAGAGAGAAGTGTATCTTCTCTCACCAGCTCATACTGAAGTGCATTTAAAAAGCATAAAAATAAACTCAAAATAATCTACTTCAAAAGAGGAAATCAGCTTTGTCCATTCTTTATGTAGCAGATCAAATACAAATCACTTTCTTATCTAACCTAAGAGAGTCCTGGAGATTTAAAGTTTTGATGCAACAGAGTAGATGGATGAGATGTGTCATGGCATGCTTGTTTTGCTAGATTTCTTTAAGGTCATATTTCTATCAGCTTCCTGGAAAGGATTCAAAATATTTAGTTTTCTTCAAAGAAGAGGTAAACCTCAGGTTTGTTGATTAAATTTTGATCTGAAATTTTTCCTATATTAGATTCTGGTTAAAAAAAAAAAGATTCTGGTTAATAAAGATGTGCTACACACACACACACACACACACACACACACACACACACACACTGGAATATTAGCCATCAAAAAAAAGAGAAATCTTGCCTTTTACAATGATGTGGATGGAATTAGAGTGTATATACTAAGTGAAATAAGTCAGAGAAGGACAAATACCATATGATCTTAGTCATGTGGAATTTAAGAAAGAAACAGATGAACATATGGGAAGGGGGAAAATTAAAAAAGGAGAGAGGGAGGAAAAACCATGAGAGACTTTTACCTATACAGAGCAAACTGAGGATTAAAGGAAGGAGTTGGTGGAGGATGGGCTAGATGGGTGATGAGCACAAGTGATGAATTACTGAATTCTACTCCTGAAACCAATACTGCACTCACTGTATGTTAACTAATATTTAAATTAAATAAATAAATAAGTAATTCTGGTTGGCAGTACAGCTTAGGAAAAGCAATACTGGTATGACAAGCTACAATGTTAGGCCTACAAAATAGGACAAAACAGAGGTTTAGTAAATGCATAGAACAGGTAATGACACTATCCTCTTTGCATATCCTGTGGCAGACATCAATAATTGATCTGAGTATTCTTTGCTAGTGAAACCGAATGTCTCAGAATTCTCAGCATGGCTGTTTGGGCAGGGTGCAAAGCAACTGAAGTTGAAATCTAATGAAACACATTTGCCATGCTCTTGGAAGATACATTCTCCCTTTTCTTCAGATCCTGGAAGCTGTTTCTATTTTAACAGCAGCGAGAGGATTTGGTTGAGAGAGAGCATATATGGAAGTATGTAATATAGCAAAGAGAGTCCACTTAAATAAAATTCCTCCTGAGAACACCCGTGAATTTTTTTTTCATTCCATTTATTATACCTGGAAGCCATTTATCTAGTGGGTGAAAAACTGGCTAGTATATTAGAAAGTCAAAATCCAACTATCTACATTCCCATTGTGTACTTCTAATAAATTTCAACTTCAATCAAACCTTGACTATACTACATTTCAACTATAAAAATGGCTAAAATATATAATTATAATCTCAAACTTAGGATGAGGACACAGTATTTGGAACTATGATAGTCATAAGGATTTATATAAATTCAAATAGAGAGAGTGAATATACATATTCAATGCCTATTACATTTCATGTACTTTGCAAATATGGCACTGTTTCCCAAAAACCTTGTGAAGCAGTTTTCATTTTATCTTTAAATATAGGCTATTTTCATTTATGTGTAAATATGAAAAAAAAGAACAGGGACAATTAAATCCAGATAATTTTCACAACTTCATTTTCTTCAACACATTTAGCTTCATCTTTCATCAAACTTTTTATTATAGATATAAATTTTAACAAGGTTACTGATTCTTCCTCTCTAATCTGGTGAAGCTGGTAAGCAACTATGTGAATGCCATGCAATGGGAAGCTGAGACACAAACACTGAAAAATTTGTATAGTAAATCCTCATTTGAAAGAATTTAAGAGTTGCTCATAGAGGAGTAAGCCAGTTGAGGCTGGTTGTCAGTCTCATAACTGGTTGTTATGAGGGCATGAAACTAACCTTGCATTAATTGGAAATGAAGTGTAAAAGGGTGAGGAGATAGTCCTACTTATTCATTCATTCATCAACGGGTTTATTGCACTTTGACCTTTTTTTTATTATTTTATTTATTTACGAGAGAGAGAGAGAGAGAGAGAGAGGCAGGCAGGCAGGCAGAGAGAGAAGCAGGCCCCATGCAGGGAGCCCAACGTGGGACTTGATCCCGGGTCTCCAGGATCAGGCCCTGGGCTAATGGTGGCGCTAAACCGCTGAGCCACCCGGGCTGCCCTGCACTTTGACTTTAATTCAAAAACTGACTGGGAGGTACAGATGTCAGCTAAACTGGGTTTATTTCAGGAGATTAGTAGTAGGGCTAAAGAGATAAGAAAACCCCACTATAGACCTAGGAAATGCTGAATGCATTTCATCTAATGAATGGAGACTCTTCTATCACGTGGAAGCATGCACTGCTTTCAAAAATCTTTCAAAATTGGTTATGGCTTCATCCTTACAAATTAAAGTTGCTTTGGATAGAATACTTAGGTTGAATTTAATTTGTTAGAGAGGGAATAATGTTGATGAATTTCACAAGCCTTGAAACTTTTTTTATTCATAAATGATAACAGAAAAAAAAGAACTGTAGTATTTAAAGCTCTGTAAGATGGCACATTTCTTTATATTGCTCTGTGATGGGATTTTGAAATCTACATTGTTTTAATATATATATATTTCTTCTTGTTGCTTAATGTCTTTTTCTCAGGATTTTTCAAACATTCCAGCCTAAAAGTGAGATGGCGCCAAAAATTCAAGGATCATGTTATGGCACCAGCAGGATACAGTAAGGTTGAAACTCAAGAAGGTGTTTTACATAGAAAAGTTCAATATTTAATTGTTCGCTTTCTATTTCAAGATGAAGCTAAATGTAACCTCCGATTTGGTCAGAGTTGCACTGTTGGAGGAACATGGCTCTATCTGACTACAGTCACACAAAACACTCGGTTGGGAATCCAAAGGGGTCACAGGGTAGCCAACTAAAATCAGGGGGACTGCAGCTGCTTCTGAACAAGCGGCTGCCTTTGAAAACCACAATCATTTCCATTCTTGGGTAGTGTAAGATAGTTTTAAAACTGACCCCCTGATGTGACCTTCCATTTTTCCTTCTCTTATGACTCTGGCAACTGGCTGTGGGGCTCAGGACTGTAATGCGGAATGGGATGTACATCTGGGAAAGCCCAGCACACTCTGGTTCTCCAAGATAGGGCAATATTGTAGATTTTTATGACAATAAATTCAGTTGTTAAATAAAAGGGACTATGAAATACACTGACAAAGTAGAATACATGCTACCCAGTGTGGTATACTAGTACGTTATATTTTTTAAAAATCACATATGGTATCACTTGGTTTAACAGTTAACTAGTACTATCTAACACTGTCATGTAAACAGAATTACAGGTTTTATGATTGATGGTTTCAGCATCTTTCCCTGTTTGAACCACAACTATGTATCATGGAAATTTTCTGTGCCCTGTATTTTAAATACAAACAAGTTTTACAACACAAAAATCGATTTATAAAATTTACAGGGCTTCAATGAATCTTGGCTAATATTTTCCAAGTCTAAGGAAAATGGTATTGGGAATCAGTTAATAGAATAATGAGGTGCTTATTAAGTAAAAACTTTTAAGAACAGCAGAGTTTTTTTTTATTTTCTCCTACACCTCACTTTCCTTACGTTCTTGGAGAAACAAAGTTACGTTGAAAAGATGTATCTCATTGAACACCAATAAAAAAAAAAAAAAAAAAAAAAAAAGAAAAGATGTATCTCTACTTTGCTTCCAAGTCCACTGATTTGTACTTCCTGGAAATATTTATCTTCAAAGGGATACCAATGATTACAGGAAGGCAAAGTTAGCCGGCAACTGCCCCCTTCTTCCTAAGTGCCAGCAGCCACATGATTTCATAGAAGCACATGCTTGAAGAAAACTCAAGGAACTAGTTTTTTAAATGCCATTATAATGGAAATCAAACGTAGGTAAGAAAAAAAAAAAAAAAAAAAACCCAGATAAGTCAGCAAGGGTTCTATTTTCCAGGTGTTCCGTTCTCCCACAGGAATAGCAGTGCTCGGCCACGAAATGAAGAATCACCAAAACTAGGAACTTTTGCCCAAGCTGAATTGTATTTATGTCTAAGCTTGAAATCAGGCCATCTGTAAATACTGCATTTCATACATCCTCAATTAAACACCAATTAATTTTTGTGGAATATTCTTTGTCTTGTCACCAAGTATTTCTTAATTTTTTACATGTGTTCACATTAACCACAAGACACACCATGTTTACTCTGTCATGTGGATTTACAGGCAGACCAAAGTGAAATTATTCCTTGTCTAAATTTACTATGGCTATAATTTCATGACTGCTTAGCTTGAAGGCCAATAGCTAAATTTGTGCGGAGAACAGATGTACTCTAACCTTCTAGTTGAAAAGAGACCAAAAATAGATTGACTTTTTGAAATTCAAAGCCCAGGAAATGATAAAATAGCTTTTGAACCAAAACCAGACTCATGTCTATCAATTCTTTCCTCTCATAATCACTTTATCTCTCAAGAAAGAAAGATAAAACAGAGGGGGGAGAAAAAGCAGCCCGAATAAAACAGAACTTCTAAAAGGAGTTTATCTTGTTTTGACCATAAGAGGTAACTTCATATCTGGACACTAGGAGCACATAGGTGTTAAGCTTAAAAAACAACTATAAAAGTAGGCAAGTAGAATCTACAACTAAGTGTTTGTGCTGCTGAAGCTATTAAAATCTTAGATTGCTTCCAGTATTTTCCACACTGGTGATATAGTTGAAAGGACCCTGGGGCTGGGAATCAGCATCCAGGATTCTGGTTTTACCTGGTCAATAGACCAGCTAAGCTTAATGTAATCCAGTTGTTCTCTTTTGGGGCTTGAGTTTATTTATGAAATGTGAGGCATGAACTAGACCAGTGTTTCCTCTGTCCCGAGAGAGTAGTTTTGCAGCCAGTTGACAGATACCACTGAAAAAGGTTCTGTGGCCCAACAGGTTCATGGAACAAGGAGTTAAACAAAGTTAAACATCTGTCTTTACTACAGAACTTTCTAGAACATTGACTATGCCAGTATACATTAAATTTCCACAAGAGGAAAACTGGCAGGCATCATTCTCAATCTTTCTTGACTATGGAACACATGCTTTGAGAATCATGTTGAAGGATTAATGAATGTTACACGGAACACATTTTGGGAAACACTTTAGGCTAAACTGTCACCAACATCCCATCTAACTCTCCAATAGTGACATTTAATACCTGGCCTACAACTATCTCTTCCAGTGCTCATGACAGACATCACTAATAAGGTAAAACCTTCTTTTCCCACTGGCCCCCTTACTTAGTTTCAGAGTCCTTCTCAAATGTGCTCTGGGTAACCACTACCAACCGTTTAGATAGAGCTGGCACTTGAGTTGAACATATTTGCTATGCCTGATTTAATTATCTATGTTATGAACTATTTTCTTAGACAGGAATCAATATGAAATGCTGTTAACCTCCCATCTATCCTTGACTGTTGACTCTAAGAATTTTCTTTTTTTCTTTCTTTTTTGGACAAGCAGCCATTTTGCCATGACACTTGGAATTACTGGGGTTTTCTCCTCCTTTGGAAAATGCTCAGCGTCAATATATAATATGATGTTCAAGACAGGTTATTTCAGAAAAAGAAACAGACTACCACACCACAGTAATTACAGGAAACAATGGGGACTGTGCCAGGTTAGCCAGGATATACAGCTCTCCTACTTTTATACTCTTCTGCAAGAGCACCTTGAAAATGTCATTTTGGCTTTAGTGGATATTTTGACTCTCTGCGAATGTGATTGATTCCCAGGAGCAGACAAAAGTAAATTTCACAGTCTCTAGAGGGAAAAAAAGTTCCCAACCTTCCTGTCACCCATTCACAAATTCTTGTTACACCTGTTAAAAAAGATTCCTCCTTACCAATCCTCTATACAAGCACACAAGTCAGCATGACCTGACAAGTCATACTTCAAAGTTTCCTATACTGTGAAAATCTGTACTGAATGTTTCCAAGCCTTCAAAGCATTAAGGGAAAGAATGGATTATAAAGAGAGCCTGAGAATGAGAGATTGCATGCATAAAACAGCTAGAGGTGCACATTCAGCTATTTTGTTGTTACAGTTATGGCAGGTAATTACTAGCTATTGTTGTAACTTGGAGTGCATTCCAAAGGAAATAAAATGGGAGATGTTTTGTTAGACAATGCTGTCAGTCTTCTAGGCTTTTGGAATGTGTCCATTCAGATATAACGATTACCTCAGAATTACGAAACCTGAAAGGACGAAAACCAAAGCAGAAATAGGAAACGAGTCCTCTTGGTGTCTTCAACCTTACATAAATACAGGAACCCATGTTAAACAGTTCAGGTATAGACCGCTAGCACGCCTAGTAGTGATTTCTTTGCATTTGACAAACAATTACATTGAATACAATTTTTTTCCTCAACAATGGAATATCTTTCCCCCAAATCAAAGTACAGATTTTGTCTACAATTTTTCTTAGTTTATTAGTACCTTAATTCTTTGCCTTAATTGTGCTGCCGGCTAATCATGATTAGGGGTAAGGGAGGAGAAAATAGATCAAAGCAGGGATAGAAAATGAAGGGAAAATATCCCTTTCTGAAAAAGCTGCAACTTCAGCTTTCAATTCAAAGGTGTCTCTCTCTCTCTCTCTCTCTCTCTCTCTCTCTCTCTCTCCTCTCCAAAGGAGACTTCAGCTAACACTGCGCTGGTTGATGAGGCCTCCTCAGCTGAGCCAAGCTCTCAGCAGGCAAGGGTGGCTGCTTCAGCCTCTCATCGGATTTGGTGGACAATCTGGATGAGGTGTAGGGGAGCTCATTGGCCTCCTCACACACTGTTCTGGCCCCACTCTAGTCTAACGATGCTCAAGCATGGCTAGTTTGGTCCCCTAGGAACTACAGAACAAACACGAAAAACAGAGCTGAGTGCAAGCAAAGTTCAACCATGCACTGGCCTTGTCTGTCAGTAAGTACATATGGAAACTGGTTTGCTTTCTTTTTCCAAAATTTTCCCAGCTAACTCGTGTCAAAGCCACCCCCTCTTCTAAATGCTTTTCCCTTGTTCTTATGTCATGTTCCTTCTAGCTGTCTGCACTTAGAGGTCAGCTTTCCAAGAAGAACTATAATAAATGAGGTATCCAGCAAGGAAGGAACTCTTTGAATTAGGCAATGAGAAATTAAGTATAGAAGGAATTCTATTGTTAGCAGGTGAGTGCTCATGTGTCCTGCACCACCAGCTATCCCATCAACTAAATAGTGAATGCTTTCATCAAAATATTGAGTCACATTTTATACACACACACACCCCCCACCATACCATGCACCTACACACACAAAAAGCTGAACTGAATATCTGACAGGGTCCCTGAATTAATTTCCTGAAAGAGTCTCAAATACCCTGCAAACGCCACTTTGCAAACCACCCTTCTGATTCTGATTCACACAGGTAATTCTCTAAATAGCATCTGTCCTCCTCCCAACAATTTGGATCCAATACATACTTGTGAGTTTGTAGAACAGTGAGCCATTTCCCAAGAAAGCTGTCTCCCTGCTTCCCTCAGATTCTGAGTGTGTGGAGCTGGAGCAGGGAGGGGCCTCAGGTATATGAGCAAGAACAGGAAGTCAGGACTAATTATACCTTGTTTTATTTGGTTATTTGAATAACAAATTAACTGGCCTGTTTCATTTCAGTTGGTTTTTTCAGAGCAAATTACCTCAGGCTGGCATTTCATTTCAATCAGACTCGATTTTTTTAAGTGTTAAAATTAATGTGATGATTGGATACAGATTTAGATCTATTTCTTTGAAAGATAGGGATTTTCACGATGAAGAAAGCTCTCTTTTCTGATTAGAATTAGAGCACCCACCACCTGGCTACATTCCATCAGTTACTGCTTATATCCTCCATGCCCCAAAAAGCTCCCTTAATGGCACAATACATGACTTTTAAAAATTGGCTTCAGAGGCACTTAAAGACTTGGCAAAAGACAAAACCAAACAAACCTCTAAAACTATTAAGTGGTATGGGGTGGAAGGGGGGGAAGGGGAGTGGGGGAGGCAGTAGCATATGATATTTGCTAGTTAGAGGAAATTATAATAGTTCCTTTGCTTGCACAGCAAATGAAAATGCCTGTTTTCATAATTTTTTTAAAAATGTAACCAATAATAATGGCTACATGTGTTTGCTATGCCTGGAAAGAACAGTGTATCCAAAATTTGTCCTGTAGAGCAGGATTTTTTTTTTTAATTTTTATTTATTTATGATAGGCACACAGTGAGAGAGAGAGAGAGAGGCAGAGACACAGGCAGAGGGAGCAGCAGGCTCCATGCACCGGGAGCCTGACGTGGGATTCGATCCCAGATCTCCAGGATCGTGCCCTGGGCCAAAGGCAGGCGCTAAACCGCTGCGCCACCCAGGGATCCCTAGAGCAGGATTTTCATTCTGAGCTCACTACATGGATATCAGGACTTCTAGAGAACATGATTTTTACCTCAGCCACTGCTCTCTTGGGGGCTCCTCAAGAATTGTTTGTGACAAGAAGAGTTGTGGCCAACAGGTCACGCTTTCCTTTCAGGAAAAGAAAAAGCCTTTCTATACTACCTTATCATTCTGGCAATTTATGGATATTGAGAAAAACAATTACTCTGTGATAGAAAAAGGTGGAGGGAGTTCATGCTATATATAAATATTGTTCCACACTCATACCTTTTCTCAATTCTTTTGAGCAAGAATATCCTAGTGTCCCACCAGATTTTACTATTCCATTGGTCCATAGTTTCTCCAGGTTATTTGAAGTTAGGCTTAAAAATACTTGTTCAAGTACTGTGTTAAGTCGATTTTAAAGGCTCTAAAGAAATTCCCTAAGGTTTCTTATGACCAAAATTATTCCCTATGCCTAAAGATGGGATAGATTGGAATGAGGGAGTTCCTGGTTATTGACTATGTTGAAGATGGAGGAAAATAGGCAGGAATCTTGTAGAGATAATTCAAGAATTGGATGGACAATTGAGTCTACGATGACTGCTGCCATGATCTTTCTTTTAGCAAGCAAAAAGCAAACTGACAGCTGATGTGTGAAAGTGGAACAAAACATCTAATGCCTGGTGTGCTAAACACTAAAGAATGACATAATCCTCTTAATTATGATGCATTTACTAAATTAGCCTAATTTAATCAAGATAACATTTGAGGTTTCTAGGGGCTTTTAAAGTAGGTTAGTTTACTGGAGATATTAGCTGTTAAATGGAGCTGTGTTCAGCACACAAAATGCTACATTTCCATGTTTGCAAATCATCACAACAATAGATGTGTGTGTGTATTTTAAAGATTTATTTAGAGAGAGAGTGTGTGCACAGCAGGGAGGGGCAGAGGGAGAAGGAAACTCTCAAGCAGAGATCATGCTCAACATGGAGTCTAATGCAGAACTTGATCCCATGACCCTGACATCAGGAGTGAGTCAAAACAATGAGTTGGATGCTTAAATGAATGTGTCAGCCAGGCACCCCATAAAACGTGTCTTTAAAAACTGTTTCATATGTGTACAAAAACCTAGGTCAATAGGTGACATTAGAGTATTTCCTCTAAAAGGAAGACTTTCTAAATTAAATCATCTTCATCACTAACTTTCCTTTGTATTAAAGTTTCTACTATTTCTTTGCTCAAGTTCACATTTTAGCCTCATTTCATTGACATAGAACCTCTAACTTTAAAAATGTCTGTTACATAATCACATGCTAAAATTCAAACCCAATGAAGTATAATTTAAGTTTTCAGTAGGGCAATTATTTGAGCACTTTAAAAGAAATTCTTTAAAATTTTGTCACTTAACTCAAGAAAAACTTTCATAAAATTCTGCAAATATGTTTTGATAGTCTTTGAATACCCTCCTTTTCCCCTCATTTTTTTGATATCATGTCTTATTTTTCAACATTCTTCTTGGAGAAAAATCACATACCACCCAAAGAGTGACGAAGAAAAATCATGATTTCTGCTTGGGGCTGGCACACACATAAAAGTATCTGTTGGGAGAGAAAAGCCCTCTCTACAGAAGGAACTCCCTGCCATGCTTATGCTGGGTATGAGTCTTCACAAGCTCCATTGGCTTCCTCAACATTTCCACCCTCAGACCAAGCCTCTAGAGGGGGTTCTGGCCTTCCAGCTTCTGTGTGGTGTTTCATTTGCCTCTATCCCAGTAAGTATTGTCTATTCTCAGTGTTGAGAAATAAGAACAAAACAATATGCTAAAACTAAACCAGCCTTTGAGCTGATTGTGCAGAATCACTGTTTTTTAACTATTTACTTTTGTTCAAAAGCAACTCTCTTGAATAAGATGTCAATATGCATAATATGCAGTTATTCAATAATCATGACGGCTCCATTTTTCTAGTTTACCCTATGTCACTGAGTAGAAATTCCTCCCTTTTCTCCATCTCTTCTTGTAAAGAAAGCATCATTATGATTTCTTTTTTTTAATGATGTTATTTATTTGAGAGAGAGAGAGAAAGCAAAGAGAGAACGAGGAGCTGTGGGGAGGGACAAAGGGAGAGGAACAAGCAGACTCCCCGCTGAGTGGGGAGCCAGGGGGCTCAATCCCACGACCCCAAGATCATGACCTGAGCTGAAGGCAGATGCTTAACCAAATGAGCTACCCAGGTACCTAGTCATTATGATTTCTAAGTGATTAAGAACCTAAATACTAAATAGCCATAAGATTCTGGTGGAATTAGAGACTTTCTGTAACTAGAGAGTTAATTTTGGACATTACAAAGAAAATGTTAAATCTATTGCCAGGTCATTTACTGCAATGTTAAAAGCTGAAAGAATGAGCCTGCCCAGCACCCTAGAGTCTAATCATGTAATTGTAACTAGTGCATTGAGGAGACGGAACAGTCTTCTAACACTGCTTTAGAAGTGATTTATTGATCCCTACACAATAATTCTTCAGCAATTCATAGAACCAGAATTTATAGATTTATTTCTAACTTCAGGAAAAATTGACTTCACTCTTGAACCCTTTGCCTTCTTGCATCAATCTCTGAATTGCAATTAGCTAAGTTAAATAGTGATCCTGAAAAGGCATTCCCCCACCATCCACTCTCAAAAAAATGTACATGCTTTACACATAAGGAAGGAAAGACAAGTATATTCAGACAGAATTATTATATGCATATGATTTTGCAGAGTTTGCAGGCTTCTTAGTGGAGGTGGGTGAAGGAGTTTCCCAAGTGGGAACTATATGAACATCTAAAAGGAAAATGAATACATTTAAACATAAGCTAAGACTCCTATATGTTGAAAACTGTTTAAATTAATAGGGGAATATGAACTGGTACAACCTTTTACGAAAAGAATCTGACACCACTAATGTTGAGAATATACATTCACTTGACCCAGCAGCTTCATGCTGAGAAGTTATGCTTTGCTATGTCCACATAAGGGCACAAAGACCCATGAAATATGTGTAAGGATGTTCATTTCTGCAATTTTTTTAGTAATAGAAAAACACTCATCGTGCCCTAAATGCCCATAAAGGAAGACAAAAATGGCAATTCAATTATGGTATTCCACCCAAGGAAATACTATGCAGCCTTTAAAAATAATGTTAGGCGAGATTGTCAAAAATTATATTGCCCAGTAACACCACAACAGAGTTTGACAGACCAGTAAACTTCCAGAGAGTTACTTATATGAGAAACTTAAAACTCTGAAGTTATATTGAGAGGGGGGACTGAAGCTGAGGGAAGATAAAGTTTTGCTTTTCATCTTGGAGCTTCCTGTAGATTTTTTTTTTTTGTATGATAGTTACAGAGAGAGAAAGAGGGAGGCAGAGACACAGGCAGAGGGAGCAGCAGGCTCCATGCACCGGGAGCCCAATGTGGGATTCGATCCCGGGTCTCCGGGATCACGCCCTGGGCCAAAGGCAGGCGCCAAACCGCTGCGCCACCCAGGGATCCCCCTGTAGATTTTTTTTAAAACCACAAGTAAATATTACTTCATAGATGTTAAACATATTAAAATGTACAGAAAGAGAGAAGCACAGTATTTGAATACTCAATCTATGCAGCATTTTAAAAGCTAGAGAAAAGGGGGGCACTTGGGTGGCTCAGTCAGCTAAGCGTCAGACTCTTGGTTTCGGCTCAGGTTATGATCTCAGAGTCATGGGATCGAGCCCCATGCTGGGCTCTGTGCTCAGCTCAGAGTCTGCTTCAGATTTTCTCCTCTCCCTCTGCTCCTCACTTATGCTCACACGCTCTTTCTCTCTTGCTCTCAAATAAATAATGTTTAAAAGCTGAAGAAAAAATGCTTTTTAGGGCAATTATGCTCTATTAAAAGATACTTACATTATCATTTCATCATTCATTAACTACTGGGGTCTTTTAACCCCTTTTTTATTTGTACCCCCTCATAAAGTTGTTAGAAGAACTAAACACAGCAATGCATGTCTAACCTTTGGCTCAGGACTTCATTCATTTTACTCAAAAAGGTCAGCCAGCTGTTATTTCTTACAAAAGAAAAGGGAAGAGTACATTGTGGGGGCAAAGGAGGTGGCACCTGGGTGGCACAGTGGGTTAAGCACCCGTCTGATTCTTGGTTTCTGCTCAGGTTGTGATCCCAGGGTCCTGCAATGGAGCCCCATGTCCAGCCCTGCACTTGGTGCAGAATCGGCTTGTCCCTGTCTGTATCTCTCTCTCTCCCCCTCTGTCCCCACCCTCCCCACCATGCTTTCTCTCAAATAAATAAAATCTTTTTTTTTTTAAGTCTCTGGATGAATGCAACTGCATATTAGTCTTCTACTTTGTTACTTTTGTTCCTATTTCAGAGTGCCTCCACTTGATCTGGGTTATAAATATGTTTGTTACATTTCCCCTTACTTTTATCTATGAAGCTTCCCACTGCTATGAGAGCCATTGTGTACTTTCAAAAATCATAGTCACGCCAAGAGCTAAATGGACTTGATTAAAGAAAACAAATGCTAGTACGTTGTCCTATACACTTAAGTATTTAATCCTAAAGCTCCATCTATTAATGCAAAAAGACGCTAAAAAAACAAATTCACACCAGCCAGGGATTATCTCATCTTGCTTCAGACAGTGGGTGAAAAATATCACAGTGTATCGTAAATGAGGATCTGTAGAATGTGACATGTTAGGGTTGTATTCTGTTGTGTTTCCTTAACGACCAAGCAATAGCTTATAGGAAAGTTCTTGGCTCTGCTGACTCAGTGTCCCAACAACAAAATGCCTTTTACCCATGGAGTGATTCTTGCAGAGGTCCACTGAATCTAAGTTCCATCCCCCAAGCATCCTGAGTTGGATCTTGAAAATCTTTCTGGAAGACGAGAAAAGCTAATTCTAAGGAAAAGAAGACATGGCTATAGAAGAGGACAATGTGCCTACACACATGCAGCTTTTACTCCAGTGGGAGAGAGGGACAATAATCACTTAAACTGCCACAAAAGTAAAATAATTTCAGATAGAGAAGTGCCATGAAAAAAACAAAACACAGTTAAGAAAGATCCAATCTATGTTAGGTAGGGTAGCTATGGCAGAGAGTGAGGTCATTCCATGCTACAACAGTACAGTGTTCTTCACCAAGATTGTGTAAGAAAAAAGATACCAGCACATAAAAAGAACATTCATGAGGAGACCCTGACAGCAGACACTCGATGCAAAAGCATTCATGCCAAGACATTCACTAATAATAAGCATCACGTCACCTATCTCTAAAAGGCCTCCTTTCCCTCGTTGGATTTATTAGAACTAACTGGCAACTCTCTCACCTTCTGGGCAAATAGAATTTATATTTTCTTTCCTGAAAGCATGCTTCTCCTACTAATTTATACCCATAACGACCAAAAACTTTTCATTTAGGACTTTAGAATTCAAGTCTCCCTCTACAGTGAAATGACCCATTTTCTCCCACAGTTATGCCATAGAGTTCTAATTTTCTCTCTCAGGCTGTAAAACAGCTGTTTCTAATGCATATGGACAGATTTCAAGTTTAAGCTGCTATTACATTGTAAGCATTTCTGTAGTCATTTTTACATACTGTTGAGCATTCGCCTTCATCTGAAATGTTGGGGGGGTGTGCTCTGGTGCATAAGAAAAGCAAAAGGAAAGTAGTTTATAGGATTGTTGGTTAAGAACAGCCTCTGGTACTCTCTGGAGCAGATTAGCTCTTTATAAGAAGCAGATAAATCAAAAAACAAAAACAAAAAAACGAGAGAATTCATGTCACGTCAACAACAGCAGAGAATGACTGAGATGGAAAGAAAGGGAGAAGGGCCAAAGGGGGAATGATGCACCTTGTTCTAGGTGTACAATTGGAAAACATGCAATTTTTAAAAATAAGTGCTAAATGCTTGGAAGTTCCTTAATCTGAGGGGTACACTGAAATACATGGATTACATGGAACGAATGGGGCTCTGAAAATTTACCTGAGCTTTTTCTCCCTCAACTATTTCTGAGGCTATGCTCTACTGTCCCAGGTTCAAGAGGTCACTTGGCTCATGAAGTTATTGTTACTGGGATCTACTCTTATGATGTGCCTCCCAGCAGCCTTAGGAACATCTCTTTAAATATTTTAATAACTAATCCTGATCTCTGAGGAAGATATATTCCATCATAGTAACTGAGCCGGAGTACCTTTTATATATTTTGCATTGTAGTCAATATGGTCTGCCAAAGCTTTGTGGAGAAGTTAACCAAGCTAATCAGAGCCTTCTAAAATCTTAAATGTCAGAGAAAATAATTCTGATCTTTACTTTTCAAGACTTATAGGTTTAAAAGGCTACTGAGTTCAATTCTTTTCATATTTGATGATTAGCATGGCATCTTTGGAGCTGGCTGAGGAATGCACGAGAGAGCAAATATTATTTTTTTCTTTTGAGTGGTGGACCTTTCCATCTTGTTTTTTTCTTTCTCAAACTGTTCTTGCTGTTCAAATTTAGGGTAGGCTACGTTTTCACAGTATTTTATGCAGAAGTATTGTTTTTTGTGTTAACATAAATACCTTAATTTAGTAGTTTTAAGGACTGAGATCCTAGCATATTTGATCATATGTGGAAAAGTTATTTATATTTTTAAACTGTATTGTTACCAGAAAAGTATAAATAAAAGTTATGTGTTGTTAAGTGCTCTGAATTCTTGAATGATGAGACTTACATAGGTATCCTGATCCTCTGAGACTTCATAATGTAAGACAACGTGGCTAAGATACTATTTATTTTGTGGCAAAGGGAAATGGGCTGTTTCTATAATCACTGCTTGGAGCCATGGAAATTAATCTTATGCCACTTCTATCAAGGGGAAGCCAGAGGCCTTAACCTATGTGGTGGCGGTGGGCCAGATCTTGATTCATTCTTGGAAGGCTCATATACACCATTTCACAAGTGATACCTGGAGACCACTTTAAGTATATTTCATTTTGGTGTTAGCATTGGTTCTGCAGAGAATAATGTGTCAGGGGTGGGTGGTAAAGTTGTAAATAGGGACTGATGGACTGCCATCTCCAAAATTAGAGAGCTGTGTGCTCTCCACACACTTGTCAAAGCTTGGCAACAGAGTCCTGGGCTTGACCCAACCCAGGACTGGAGTCCTGCTGTGGAAGCAGATTGCTGGTGGCCCTTGAGTCCCCAGCACTCATACCAAAGGCAATTCAGCATCAGTCCTGTGCTCCCTGGGTTCTACCTTAGAGCACCACCTCCCAGCTCTCCTCAAGGAAGCCCCTTGGTGATGTCACATAGGAGGTTGAGTGGGGGCAAGCCTGGTGCAGACATAGCACTGGCAGGGGACCCTGACCTTCTTCCTTCTCCCTCAGTCCATGCGGGAAGTCTGAGATGCCTACACTCAGGGAGAGGTTGTGGATGACCTAGGATCTGCTTAGGTGAAGCTACACGCTGCCGTCCCTTGAACAGCAGCCAGGAGACCACTTTGTCACCTGGTGATGAAGTTGGCTTCCCGCCCCAATTTCTTCTTAGAATAGCAAATAACATACAAGACTCAGCAACCCTCGAGGTCGTCTCCTAGTTTTTAATAATTCCTGTATTTATTTAGTGCCTTTTCCCCTCCCAAGAGCTAACACTAGGAGTTTTCCATATGTTAGTTCAATAATCCTCATCACAGCCCCGTGCCTGAGCTGGTTAGACAACGGTGCTAATAGGGCCAAGGTCAGCACTCAGTCTCTCACGAGGCCCCTGTGAGCAGCCCCATTTGCACTGAGAAAATCTGTTTCATGGCCTCACTCTATACAGCTAACCAAAACCAGTTATTTTAAGAAGCTTACAAGAGGCCATGAAGATAGCAGGTAATAATAACAACAACAATGAATGAGTGCTTGCTCTGTGCCAGTGATTTTCCGGGTGCTTATCCTATATTAACTAGTTCAGCTCTCCCAAAAACTCCTTGAGAAAAGTACTCATTGTTAGGCCCATTTTTAAGATGAGGAAAGGGAGGCCTGGGAAGTTAAGTAACTTGCTCAGGGTTACACATAAATGGCAGAACAGGGATTTTAACTTCATAGTCTGCTTACAGGGATCATACTCTTAACCATTACTCAATACTGTCTCCATAGACACACAATTCAGGTAAACAAATTCGTTATCACATGAGTACGTTAAACACAACTTAGTAATATAGAGTACCAGGTGAAGAGCTAAGGAAAGGGACACAGCTAACATGTAAAGGGTAGTTCTAACAATACACCTTGGGTGCTCTGCTATGCATACCACAGGTGTGGTCTCGTTGCATCTTCACAGCAACACTTGGAGATGGGTACCACTGCCTCCATTTTATAGATCAGAATACTGAGGGTCAGAAAGACTAATTTGAATAGTGATATTTAGTTGGAAGAGCCAGAATTAAAAAAAAAAATAGGTCTGCTTCTTTTTTTTTTTTTTTTCAGAGAGAGAGAGAGAGCAGAAGCAGAGGTGGGGAAGGAGGTACAGAGGGAGAAGCAAACACAGAAACTTAACTGACTGAGACACCCAGGCACACCGAAATATGTCTGCTTCTAATTCATACGTTATATGGATGGGACTTCAGGAGGCACTCCCAATTTAATTAAAGGAAATAAGAAACAGGTCTAGAGCTGAAGAGAGCTACCATGAGTGATGGTATCCAAGATTAGACCACACTTTTGGACTTCCATTGCTGTGTCTTCTTTCCTGCAACTATCAAATGGCTCCCTCTTTTAGCCCTACTCATACGCCACAAATTGAAAACATCAGCCCCTCTGGCCACAGAGGCAATGCTTGGTGACCAGAGAGAACAGAAAAATAGGGATATATTTGTTTATTGGGGGTATTCAAGGATCTAGGCTATCTAAACCATTTGAGACAAAGTCAATGCTCAACAGACGTTTAAAAGATAATACCCAAAGAGCTCCTATCTGTCATTTGAAGCAAATGGGAGTAACTACTTAACTATTTCCCTCTCTGGAAGCACCAAATGGTTTTGGAAGAAGAATGGCCTCCAGAGAGGATGGTCTCTGGCATAAGTCATAGTCATACCTACATTAGAACCATGGCTCGGCACGATATCCTTCAACAGATGAATGGATAAAGATGCGGTATACATATAAACAATGGAATATCACCCAACCATCAGAAAGGATGAATACTCACCATTTACTTTGATGTTGATGGAACTGGAGGGTATTATGCTGAGTGAAATCAGTCAATTGGAGAAGGACAATCATCCTATGGTTTCATTCATATGTGGAATATAAGAAATAGTGAAAGGGACCATAAGGGAAGGAGGGGAAACTGAGTGGGGAAAAATTAGAGAGGAAGACAAACCGTGAGAAACTCCTAACTCTGGAAAACAAAGGGTTGTGGAAGGAGAGGAGTGTGGGGGGATGGGATAAATGGGTGATGGGCACTAAGGAGGGTACTTGATGGGATGAGCACTAGGTGTTATATGCTGGCAAATCGAATTTAAATACATTTTTTTAAAAAAGAACCATGGTTCCATCATTCCTTCTTGAATTTAGGTGATCTCCTTAACCTCTCTGAACTTTTTTCATAATCTGGAAAATGAAGACAATAATGGTACCTATGATATGGGATTGTTAGATCAAAGAAGCAATTAATGTAAAGAGTCTCCCAATCAGACCTTAGTAAAGGCTATCTATTATTATTAAAGTGAAGATCGTCATGAGAAACTACAATGTAAAACTCTGCCTTCCCCCCCCCCCCACAGTTTTTGCAAGATCACCTGCAATCTAGAAATAGGAGTTCACTTGCATTGTCACTCTGCTGCTTCAGACACTTGTAACCAGTCTGCTTTCCTAAAAGTGTTCATTAATGGAGGGAAATTTTGCTTTTTCAGCAGATAAAGTTTCGGAGTGCACTGGTAGGACATGTTGGCCCCTTGATCAATGGTTCGGTAGATACTCATATTGGTAATAAGTCATAACTAGCACAGGTGTATTAGAAACCATATATGGCATACTGTACACTCAATACAATAAACAGCAGCAAGATCTTAAATGGGGACATTCTGGCTAGTGATAACTGTGATAGCTGTTAACAGTACAAATGCCAGTTTCTGGACTGCAAGTTCCTTAAAGCTTAAATATCAAAACCAAAAGAAAGAAAAACCTCAAATTGTTTCCTGTGTATTATCCTTGAGTCAGACAACACAATTTGGATATGAATTCCACCCAAAAGCAATACTTCCACTGTGGTTAGCAAACCAGACTCCTTTTGCTTTTGAGTTTAACTTGACCTAATTAAGGATGGGGTAGAATTTTGCCATAATACACGGAGATCCTTTAACAAGTCATTTAATATCAGTGCTATTCCATAACTTGTCAAATTATAACATAAAACAGTTTATTTCAGCAAAACTTCAGTTTTCATGTATGGATAATATTTTAAAGCTCTAAGCCTGGGCTCCCGCAAGGCTCCAAGCATCACTTTCCCCAAATATTCTTGCTATATTCTCAAAGAGCTCTCACATCTGCTAGAGATAAGGCAAGGTATACATCTGACAATCACTCAGGAGGCTCATGTTTGGAAATTTCTCTTCAGGGTGTCACAAGATAGCAGAGACCAAGGTGGAGGAAAAACACATTTCTTCTCACTGTGTTACTTGCTGTCAAAGTATGTTATTTTTTCCTGTCCCATAATCACAATCTGTTTCTTAAGAAGTGTGGGAGAGTCCAGCCTATTGTGTAGACGATGCCTGCACTTGAAAAAGGAAATACAGAAGAGGTAGTGGGTGGAACATATCTACCATGAGTAGGAGTCTACTTAGGTCTCACATAAATTTTCAACCATTATTAGTCTGCTTTGATCCCAAAAACCTTTTTCTTCAGGACTATACTTCCTCCTCAATAAAACATACATTAAAAAATCTAGGCAGGCATCTATCATAGATTTGGTGAGTCTGAAAGACTCAAGTTACTTGTACATAGTAGGGCTCAGTACTGGTAGTTCAACCAACACATAATCCCAAGACTGGGATTTAGCACCATATGTAACCATCCTGGATGTGATCAGTGAAAGGTAGTAAGACACAACTCACAAAAAGGAGCCAACACGGTGCCTGTTGTGTTGGGGGTGTTCAACCAACATTGATCACACCACCCATTCACTCATCACTTATTAACCTACTGGATATCCAGGTTTTCAGGTAACAAAGAATTGTGATCTTACTGAGAGGGAAGACTGCAAGAACCAGAAGGTCTTTGAGAGAATTGGCTGTACATCTTTCCCCTAGAAAAGTTGGTAAGTGATCCCCAGCTAGGGTGCATGTGGTTAGAAGTTCCCCAGATAAAGACCTCCTGGAGAGTTACCAGATCCCCCCTCATGATTCAGAGTTCAGGTCCTCTATATGGTCGCATCTGGAAAGACCTCAGGGAGATAGGCTTTCTGATCTAGAGCTGCAGAGATTGACAAAATCAGGGGCCAGAGATTATCAGGAGCTGAGTGGGGAGCCAAGGCAGATGACTCGGAAGAGGGGAGGTAAACAGGTTGGCAAGATGAAGCAGGACCGAATCGGGCTGGATGGCAGGTTCTGAGAGCCCCCATCATGGGTCCAGAGTAAACAAGGAGCCTTCTTGAGGCACTATGTGGATTAGGAGAGGTCTATGGTTGGTTTTTATGCACCAGCTTGGTCACAGAACAAAGACAGATCAAATGCATTTAAAGATTCTATTTTAGAAAGCATAGCTTAAGAGAGGGTTTATTCAAATATAATCTACTGAAACCTCATAACCCTCTGAAGTGCTGATTAAAATGCACATTCCAAGGCTCCACTCAGGCTTCATGAATCAAGAAGACCTAGAGCCAGGGCCCCTGATTCTGCGTTTTTATAAGCATTCCTCCACCCTGCCCACTCACAGGGATTTTTAAGAATTCTAAGGTCTTAAAACACTAAAATATGGCAAAGTATAAGGAATTTAAAGACAGGAAACCTTGAGTTCCAATCTTGGCCGTGTGATATTGAGAGTCACTTGACTCTATTGAAACTCAGTCTCTTCATCTGTCAAATGCAGATATGTCTTCAGAGGAGTTGCTTAAGCTAATGAACATCAAAGTGGTCTATAAATGCAAATGTTTGTAATTATCACATCTCTGAGCCAAAGCAAAATCTTGGAGACCCCCGCCATTTACCTAAGTCAGATCTGGGCTTGGTTGGTTATTTCTGAATTGGCCAGTATTTTGGCCTCAGCTATGTGTCTCCTGGAAGGTTCTTCAATGATCTCTTACTACGGCCAGCACTTACAACATTGTCTAATGATCAGTTTGAGGGCCTGGTGTTGGGAGGTGGACTGCTTGCTTTTCAGATCCTAGAGCCATGAGGGAGAACTACTTTGAGGAGCCAGAAGCCCAAGGGGTCTACTTCTATATGGGTGAATTCCAGGGACATTTAATGTGTTAAGCTACTTGGGACAGTAGCTGGGTTAAGAATTAAGAAGTAGAATAGGATTAGAGTCCCAAATGAGTTGATGAGTTGGAGAAATAGTCAAGAACAAAGGAAAAAAAAATTCAATAGGAAAAATTCTGAATGATACTTGGAGGAAATGATTATTATCACACACACAGGCTAAGCAATGTCTAGCCAAATGAGGATAATAAGCTGCAAACAATCCAGTGAGGTCCAGCTGTCACTTAAAACACAAGCATGAGAGTTGGCTGTACTAACTGAAACACAGTTTGAAGGCACCGTGAGGTAATCGTCACTTTATCATACCTTTATGAGACATCTTTGTCCAGTTCTGGACTTCACAGTTTGAGAGGCATGGAGTCCTTGGACACAGTTCAACAGACAGAAATAAAGATGATGAAATTGTTGGAGAACAAGAACTAAGAGAATAAGCAAAAAAGACCTGGTATTATTTAACCTAGAGAAAGAAAACTAAGGGGATACTTAACACTTCCCGTCCGTGAATTACAGCTGAGAGTGACCAATTTGTTCTTTGTATCCTGTTGGGGAGTAATAGGCTTCAGTTCAGCAGAAGGGATGTATGTTAAGGAAAGGAAACCTTCCTTGTGATCAATGTTGTAGCATGATAAAGACTCAATTCCAAACACTGACCAAGGGACCCCACCAGACTAGGGTAAGTGGATGCGACAAAATGCTGATTTATACTATTTTTAAAGTCGGAAGGAAAGAGAACATTGACTAGATTTGGCATCAGCCCTGGCTCCGGCCCAGAGCTGTGATTTGGGGCAGGCAATTCTCCAGGCCTCAGTTTCTGCATTTATAAAATGACCTCTGTTGCTTGCTTTCTCAACTCTCACACTTCACATTCTGTGATGTTCTAGAGTAATGTGGTAGCTGCATTTAACAGGTTAACATTTTCCTTCCAATGAAGTGAAAACAGTAAATGTGCTGAGGGGTTGGGCATTTGATCTGGACTTGATGGGCTCATGTCACAGGTTGAAGTGGGGCAAACTGTGGAGACTATAAGGTCCCTATGGAGAATTATCTGGTTCTGAAAGAAAGCTAAAAAGAATGCACGATACTCCTGAGGAAGAATATGCCTGCAGCTCAAGGAGAGCATGAGGGGTTCCTATAAGCCACCCAGGAATCAGAACACGGAAAGGACAGAAGACTAGGGTGTAAATTGGGATAAGCTGGTGAAGATGAAGCCTTAGCTATAGGGCCCAGCCATGCCCAAAAACTTGGTATAGAATCATTTACTGAGGAGGCCAATCAAGCAACTGCCAGATCAATGCAACCTGAAACCAAGAACACTGGGTCTGTATTGGGCTAGGAAAGGCCCAAGTTCTACAGTTCTGAAAGCACATAGGCTCTGGAGCCAAACAGTCTTGGTTTCTACTTACCACTGCTATTTATATTACCATGTGATCTTGGACAAAATGCTTATTCTTGTTAGAACATAATTTCCAGATAATAAAATAGGGATAAGAGATCTACTTTATAATATTTTGGTGAAGATTAAATACATGATTATATGCCTGACACACAGCAAGTATGGAAAAACTGCCGTAATTCTGACTTGGGCCTGGGAATGGAATTAAGGCAAAATAAAAAGAAACTTCAGTGGCCTCATGATTTATGGAAAGGGTCTGACACTGTACTACCACCTACAAATGATCCAGACTAACTTTCGTAGCATGTTTGCCTATATTCCTCCATCAACCCCTAGGAATAATTAAAGTATTATTACTACCCCATTTCAAAGATAAGAAAGTGAGGCTTAGATTAAATAATGCCTTGTCCAAACTCAATAAGTTGTAGAGTTGTGGTAGTCACTTATGTTTTCTGGCTCCAAAGTCATTGCTCTTTTTCCTAACACCTATTTCATGGGAGAGAAACAGGAAGAACATTGAGAGACTGACGAGTGTTTTAATATTATAATCAGGTTAGCTGAGTAGCCTGGACTTGTCATCTGGTCTGATTGCTGGTAGTTGTTCATTGACAGTCTTTTGTCTTCCGAAGGTTACCAGACCCAACCTGGTGCTCTAGCGTGCAGAGAGCAGTGCTGTGAGGAAAGGAAGAAACTGAGGTATAGCACTCGACTCACGGGTTCAAGGGCAGCATCTTCCCAGAAAAGCTTCTCCTTCCATCCCCATTCTGCCACCAACCCTGCCAATACAAGTGGAGTCAGAACTAGATCAACACAGCTTTCTGTTTGTCACATTTACTGAATGAAAAGGATTCTTCTGTTTGTATCTTTAAATAGAACCATTACCACTGATCTGCAGTCACTCTCTCCAGGAGCCCTTAATAAACTTTAAGATCATTACTGAGTCACTTAGCTCTTTTTTCCTCTTAGCAGAGTAACCATCTCTCTGATCTCTCCTTCCAGAATTCCTTTCCAACCAGCAAAGCATGCCTGCTACTCTCAGCTCCTACTTTCGACATCGATCCCAGGACTGGACATTCACTTCTAGTGAGGCAAGCAGCACTGCTCCTGAGCCAGAGAGAAGGGCTCTCCCCACCAGGCACTGACACCATCCATAGCTCCTCTTTCTTTTCTTATCCCAGAATGCACTCAGACACCCTCCAGGGTCCGTTTCTGTTCTGGGTTAAGACACCATACATACCACTACCTACTCCAACAAAAAAACAACACAAACAAAAACAAACCAAAGATCTGACATTTTCTTCTCAAAATAGTTTAGACAGTGTCCCCCTGGAAGCAAGGAATATGACTAAGTGATTTCTTAAAATCCCTTCCAGCCAGTGATTCATTAGAGACAGAATTTTAAGTTGGAATGGACCATTATATTTTGGGCCAAAGGCCTCACTTTTGCAAATAAGGAGAGCGAGGTCCGTAGAGGCTAAGAGTTGTGGAGGCTGCCTGCTACAGTGGAAAAAGCATGCATTTGAAGTTAGAAGTTTTGGATGTGAGGCCAAACTTTACCAGTCACATACTGTGTGACCCTGAGCAAGTCATCAACTTTTAGAGACTCAGTTCCCAAAAGCCATAAAATGGAAAGAACACTACCTACTCTAGCTGTTTCCTGGTGTCATTCTGAGCATCTCACGGCAACACACTTATGAAGGACACGATAAGTGTAGCTAACTGCTTTATTGATATATGTTCACTATGGGTAGCTTGTTCTAAGTCATGGGGTGGTAAAACCAGGATCCTCAATTCCAATGCAGTGTAATATCCTTCATACAATGCTGCCTTCTTGACACTTTTCCAATTCTACAGTTGGAAGATTTTCTCATAAGCCACCACACTAATTTGATCTCCACGTGCTTTCCTTTAAACCCCTGGATGTGCATAGACTCAAACTGTGGGAATCCAGACTGGCTCAGATGGATTATAGACCAGCAACTCTGAAGACTTGTTGGGGATGCCTCAAACAGCCTTCCATGACATCACAGTTATGGCCCTCAGACCCTGGACTGATAGCTTCCAAGGGACTGGGGATATTCATGAGCTACCTTTCCCTGTAGCTCTCTTAGCTTCATAACACCAAATTGAACACTGGAGATGGCTATTAGATGGTATGTAATGGACTATGAGGCTACAGCATGTATCCTGAAGCTAAAATGGATGAGAATGAACCACAAAGTAATGACAAATACTTGAAGTTCACACTGGACAGAGATTCAGGAACTTGCTCAGTGGTAATAGGTGACTTACTGTCCCAATTCATGTAGACCACATAGAAGAGGCAGGAGCCCACAAATGGAAGTGTGGGTCCAAGGGCTATGTGTTCCCTTGGACTCCTAATACCAAGGGCCACTGGGCTCTGAGCTCTATCATCACAGCGCATTGGAAAAGATCGACTACATTTTATTTGGCCCCATTAAAGGAGGAATAATGAGTCCTCAGGTATAAAAATCATCTCTCTGACTCATCAAGAGATGGGCATACCCTGCCAGTAGATATTTTGCAGGGACTCTGGTACAAGGGCGTGGCCTGGCATGTGCCTTTCATAACTGATGCCTCCCCAAGCTTGACATGGGATATCCTTCTTTCAGTAATTGAAGACAGTTGAATCTCTTCTCGGACAATGGTCTTTGGTCCTCGAGCACAACAGAGAAAGTCTACTTTTCACTGTTTTCTTGGGCATATAAAAATGTTTCAAACCTTCAGAAATAATAGTGAGATCAAGCCTACAATAAATAGAAAGTAGAGTTCTTTGCTCTAGGCAATAAAAAAAAAAAGAAAAAGAAAAAAGGGGGAACACTGTGGGCCGTTCAGCCAATTTCCATGTTAAAAAAAAAAAAAGTTCAAGTTGGAGCCATGTGGTCTCAATAAAGTAGTAAAATATATTTTCTTTACCCTACACTTCATGTGCCCATAACCTTCCTTTTAAATCATCTCTAACCAGCCCCAAATCATTCTGACCGCAAATCATTTGGTGGCTTTGGTCTCCAGGCAATGGAATGTGCTGGAATAGACGGGGAGTCGCTACCAAGAGTGCTCAGAGGGAGCTTCCACTCCCTCTGCTCAGGCACACAGACCCCAGCAAAGCCCTGAAAGGGTTCCGCGCTGAGATAGCACATGACATCATAGCTCAATCATTCAGGAAAAAACTGCAACGGCTGCAGAATAGCACAACATGCCACAAACCACAGTGGGCAGATAAAGCCGAAGAACAGCTTTTCTTATGAAAACATTCACGAATACCACAGGCAGCTGGCAGAGACACGTTTAATTACATTCACAGAAACCCATTGTATCCATCAACCCCACCATCTTTGGAGCTGACCAACAAATGGGAAGGTCGCTGAAGCCCGGCTTCAAAATGAGAAAGCCAGGAGAGCTTGAAGTTTATGTCATTGTATTTCATAATGTGTATTACGGCTAGATTCGACCCAGCTGTAAAATCGTTTGATACGCTTTGAAAGGGTTTCCAAGTGAACTAGACCTTAATAGTAACCTTTCTTTAGATTTACAGCTGGGGATGAAGAGTAGCCCAAGGTGTGAGAAATCAATTATTCAATTCATGATTAATTTAATAGATGTGAGCTTGGCCTGGGCATAAACAAAGCTCAAGCGGCTGCCATCTGCCATCACGCCAGAGCACCCAGTCTCGTACTTTGCAAGTGCCATTGGAACTTTTTGTTTGTTTGTTTAAAGAAACTGTTTAAAGAGTTAAGAATATAGACTTTGAAGGGATGGTAAATGTAGTGGGGTGTGCCTTTAGGCATCTCAGAGAAATAAAGTTCAGCATGCGCCAGTGAAGTCCGATGAAAGCTCAAGAGAAAAAGTTGTCCAAATAAACTGCTGTAAAAAGAGTACTTAGGCATCCTCTTACAATAATCGCAAAAGTAGGAGTCCGAAAGGAGACTACAGAATCTGTGACACAAGAAGGATATGTCTGAAAAGTCCCCTGGACTTGCCTAATTTTAGCCCCAGAGCTATCATCGCTGCTAATTCTAGTCTATGATTTCACCTAAGTGAAAGGAGATTTCCAATAGCAAAAAGAAAAGACTCAGCAACAAATAAACAACAAATGGAAACACTTTGGTAAAGTAGGCCTCCTCCCTAAAGGAACAATGAAAAATTATAGAGTAGCCAGTGACCATTAATATCTAAGAGCTATAATCTTTTCAGCAACATGTTTTCTTATAGCCTCGTAACATATCTGGCATTAATCTTTTTCATCAGGCACCCAAGGATAACTTTCCGTTTCAGTTGTGGGTGAGAGGAAAGCTCAAATGTGTGCTCCTAAGATCTTCAAGTAACCTCTAAAACAATGGTCGGAGAAAATTCGAGGCTCTTGGGTTCCTGAAAATAACCTGTTTGCCATTATGTGGGCAATTATAAGCTAGGGCTTGCTTTTCAAAATTGCTGGGTTCAGCAGAGATTTCCCATGGATTTATCAGCAACAGAAATAAACAAGCATTCCACTGAGCTCCACTTGGAAGTGTGAGAAGGGCTATTGAAAGTCTTTTTCATCATGTGGACAAGAATTCAACCTAACCTACCAGGATGTTAAGGGGTTATTCCAGTATTGTGATGTTGTTCATCATCAGAAGCTGAAAATAAACTTCAGCCCCCTTCTGGGGTGGTCCTCCTTCTTGGCCCCTGCCACAGACCATATCACCACCCCTCTTTCATCAATAGCCTACCTGTCAAGTGAGAGAGGTGACTGTAGCATCCCTGGAAAGCATAGGTGGCAGGGCAGGGTCTTTATGTTTGTACTGCAGACAGACTGGGGGAAGTTGCTTTGTAAAAGTCACGCTGGTGACCTCTGGATTAGCTAACTCCAAGAGTTCACCGAGCAAACATTCATAAAACTGTAACAGCAATGCTTTCCATAAAAACGAATGGGGAATGTCAGTTTTTCACTGTAGTCTTTCCACGGTAGACGAGTCATCAGGAATGCATTCTTCCCTATTGTATTCCGCCGGCCACTTGTTCCCTGAGAAGGCGGCCAACTGAATGCTAACGAAGACAGGGAGCCCGTCCAAAGGGCTTCGAGGAGAACAAGAGAATGAGAATGTAGCATTTGATTTTGCTACACAAAGGACTGCAATCAAGTGAAACCCAGGAAAACAAACAAACTCTCAGGGAACTGAAAAAGCAACAGGTGTGAAAGCGCCCAGATTTCTTCGGGGCGGGGGGTGGGGGGGGGGGAGAAATCACCAAAACCTTCCGTTACAGTGTTTGCAGCTAAAATGCATTGAGCAGCTGATGAGGGATCCGCTGTCAGCGAGGGCCCGCTCGTGCGAGTTTCCCTGGTGCTTCAAGCGGGGATGGAGCAGATCACAAAGAGGAGAAGGAGCGCAGACACGCCCGCAAGAGAAGCTTCCCTCCAAGGATCACTTTTTAATGGATAAAAGGCGGGGGGGTGGGGGGGGAAGGGAAATGCCACCTCCCTGCCCCAGCCCCTGCCCCCGCCCCTCCCCCACCCCGGCTCCCACCTCGGAGGAGTCGTGCAGAGCCGGCCCCAGCGCCCCCGCCCCTAAGAGCGGCCCGAGACCCGGTCCCCGCGCCGCAGCGAGCCAGCACCCAGGACCGCGCGTTTCCCGGGACCACCTGCCGCCGCCGCCTCCGGGAAGACTTCCTGCCCTGCACGTGTACTTAGCGCTCTCACTCACCGGTCGTGCAGGGGACTCGCTTTGCCCTCCAAAGGAGCTCCCCTCTGAGGTCCTGCGGGTCCCAGCTATTCCCGGCGGCCGCCTCGGGGCTCCGACGTCCGTGTGGGTGCGGACGACAGCGGAGAAAAGGGGCGGGCAGCCGAGCTCTCCAAGCCCGGGCCCCGCCGGCCGCGAGGAAGACGTGTCGGCGAGTGCGCCGGGCTCCGCGGAGGCCTGGAGGCGGCGGGGCTCGGTGCTGGGGGCTCGCGGCGAGCCGGCGGGGGGCGGGGGGCGGGGGCAGGGCTCGGAGGAGCGGGGCCCGGCGGGAGGAGGCGCCGTGCGGGGGCGCTGGGGGCGAGGCGCAGACCCTGCGAGCCGGCGCCCGACTGCAGCCCGGGGCGCCGAGGGGCCGGGAGCGCGGCGCGCGTGTCAGAGGGAGGGGGCGTGTGTCGGGGGCGCTGCGCGGAGGGCGGGGGTGTGTCCTGCGGAGGAGCGCCGCGAACTCCCACAAACCCCGCGGAGCTCCGGGCCCTCCCCGAGCTTGGGAGCCTTTAGCCGGGGCCGCGGAGGGCCGGCGCCGTGGGGAAGGTGCTCGGCAGGTTGCCCCCGCCGCTTCCGAGCCGGTTCAGCTGCGGCTGGAAGCATTTCCCAAAGACCTCCGCCCACCGAGGACGCCTTGGGGGGAATCCAGGTGGTAGCGAGGAGTGGATCTGTGACCCTTGCAGGAGCAACCGACTTGCATCCCGCTCTCCGTGATACGCCCCTTCGTTCACGCAGGAGGTATCTTCAATCACACCCTCCACCTGCATTCCGGCGAATTGAATTGCTTTCTCCGAGGCTGCCTTCCTAAATCTACAAATTAATCACTACATGACACATGAAGCCCCTAGGAAAAGGAACGCCGAGAATAAATCTGGTTTCTGTTCTTTTTTTAATGTTGAACAAGTCTGCCATTAATCAAGCCTTTCCACCAGCATCTAGGGAACAGACCCAAGACTGCGACTCATTGAGAGATGAACATGTGCATGTCTGGTGGTTCTACAGGCTTTCTTTGCAGCATTATGTCATAGTGACTCAGGCACCACACAGACAGATATAATGGAGAGACAATAGGAGAAACAAAACCAACTATTCAGTGGAGACCTACCTACTTGCCAACTGTAGCAGATTGTTAGGGCCTAAATTTTAAACATTTTTAAAGATCATTTCACCACTTCCTTTGTTTCCCCATCTTGGAGTCACAGAACTGCTTGTCATTGGTCAGTCTGGGAAACAGAAACCCAAGATTGTATTTGGAAATTTAAGGAAGAAACTCATAAGGGACCCATGAAACTATTCATTTTAATGTAGCATGGAACATGGCAAAGGCATGACAGATTCTTGAAGTCAATTAGAAAATATCAGAAAGTGTGTTCCAGAAATAGAACAATCTTGAGAGGTCCAAAATAGAGATAGCACAAAAATATTTTTTGAAATGGTAATAAGATGTTGACAGTTTAGTGTATATCTTGAGTTTATTTTTATTATCCCAAGGAGGTGATGGGTCATGAAATACATTTTTTCTCACGTATTAAATTTCCCCCTTCCTTGGAGAATCAATGTAAAGTAGTAAGGATGAGTTTGCTTTTCGAACTGAAAGTATTCTGGGTCTGGCGGGTTCAGCTCCTTCTTGTATGTCATTAGGTCTTTTGTTAACTACGCTTCATTTATAGAGTTCTGCTAGAGCCACTGAATAAGAGTCAAATGCTTTTGTTTGTCTGAAAGGCATCACTGTAAAGCAGGGTGGCCTTCCTGGGTGGCTTTCTCTAAGATACTTTTCAAGTCCTAACCACCTTTCTCCTCTCCAGCAAGGGGTGTTAGAACAATCCTCTGTGAATTTAGGGGAAACATTTTATTGATTAAAATGACAAGGCAAGGGATGCCTGGGTAGCTCAGCAGTTGAGCATCTGCCTTCATTCATCTCAGGGCATGAGGCTCAGGGCATGATCCCTAGTCCGGGAATTGAGTCTGGCATCAGGCTCCCTATGGGGAGCCTGCTTCTCCCTCTGCCTATATCTCTGCCTCTCTGTGTGTGTCTCATGAATAAATAAAATCTTAAAAAATAAAATGCCAAGGCAAAAGCAGAAGGAAAAATAGGGGTGGTGGTGAGATTCAGTATCACCATGATCACAAAGACCTGAGCATCCCTTTCAATTGCCTCTGCTAAAACTCTGACACTTTTGAAGTCTGAAATCTACTTGAAATATCCACCATACATAAATATCTTAGTCAAAGACAACATCCCTTTCTCCTGGCTCTGTGTGTGCAGATGAGACTGAGGGAAGATGAGTTTTCTGCAGTCCTTCCACATAGTATACTAAGAGGTAAGGCTATACCACCTCTTGGGTTGCACCTAGGGGTGGTACCAAATGTTCCTGGAAATTCCTTTTGGTTTCTATGATCTGCCTGCATGCTTGTGCCCCAAATGAGAAATATTCCAATGTTGAATGTGTCTTAGGGTTACTTGAATTAGGAGAGGGAGCAGTGACAGTGTTCTCACTGTGTGTGGTCCACAGAGCACCTGTCTCAGAAATGGGGGAGGGGAGCTTGTTGAAAATGTAAATTCTCTGGGCTCTACTCAGAGCTATTGACTTAGGATCTTTCTGTCCAGGGGCTATGACATTACCGTGTGTGTGTGTGTGTGTGTGTGTGTGTGTGTGTGTGTGTGTGTAATTGAATGTTTTGAATAAATTATATGTTCACATAATTTGAATAAAGGTGTATACCCTGCAGTCTCCTTCCTACCACTGTTTCCATAGGTCCAGTCCATATAGCTCCTCCAAGGCAACCACTGGCAATAGTTTTTTCTTTCAGGTTTCTTTATGTACATACCTGCAAATATAAATTCTTACTTTTATTTTTATTTCTTAAAGATGCTATATGCAGAAGAGTTACTGTCCTTTACTTTGCCCCTTCACTTAAATATACCTAAGGCTCTTTTTCTATATCATACATTCAATTATTCGTTCATTTAGAGACAAGCACTTATTATGTACCTGCTCTGTGCCAAGTACTGTTGTATATGCTAGGGATACAGATATGGACAAAAGCGACGAACATTTCTGCCCCATGGCATTCATATTTTGGGGGAGGGGACATCAAGAGGACAACATAATAAGTAAATTATATATTGTGATAGAATATAATTAGAGCTATTGAAAAACTAGAGCAAGGCAGTAGGATTGGGAATGTCAGATAGCAGATTTTAATTTTAAATGGTGTGGTCAGAGGTGGCATTATTGAGAAAATGCCTTGTAAGCAAAGACTTGATGTCACTGAGAGAGTGAGCTTTGGAATTATGTGGGGAATATGTGACCCAGACAGGGATCAGTTAGTGCAAAGGGCCTGAGGTGGGAGTATAACTAGCATGTTTAAGGCAAAGAGGCCAGTGTGACTGGAGCAGAGCAAGTGAGGCAGAATGTCATTGGGGGTCAGAAAGGCAACAGGAGGGGCAGATCATGTAGGATCACTGGCTTATAAGGATTTTGGCTTTTATTCATAAAGCAATGGACAGCCACTGGAGGGTCTTGAGAGGAGGAGAAACATGATACAATTTATATACATATCAGCACACAGAAAACATGCTCATGTTTAATATTGTATTCTCTTGGATAAATACACTGCAATTGTATTCAATCAGGATGCAACTAATAGAGATTTGAGTTGTTTCCAATATTTTGCTGTTAAACAAACTTCCACATACGACATTTTACACTTGTGCAAGTATATGGTATTAACTTCCACAATTAGGATTATTGAATTATGTATATCTAATTTTTGTGATAGATATAGTCAAATTGCCTAAACCAATTGACACTCCCACTAATAATGTTTTTGTTTTCCCACAGCCTTGCCAAGAGAATGTATAATCAAACTTCTGGATGTTTGCCAATCTGATAGGTGAAAGAGATGTCTCAAGATAGTTTGACTTGCATTTCTCTGATTTTGAGTGAGGTTGAGCAACTTTTTCATATGTTTAGAAGCCAATTCCATTTCCTTTGTTGTGGCTGGCCTCTCTGTTATACTTTACCCATATTTTATAAGGTTCTTAACCTTTTTCTTTACAGATTCACTTAAAGTCTGTACATCTGAAGGAAATAAGAGCTGCAGACTGTTTTCTCCGTTTGTCATTTGGCTTTCGACTTGGCTAATGGTATCTTTTGACATGCAAAAGTTTCTAATTTTTATTAGTAGGGAGAAAGTATATAGAAAGACCTTTCCTATATCATCTACTCTAATGATTTTATTTTTTGACATTTAGATATTTGGCAGATTTATATCTTCTCCTGGTTTAGTTTATGAAGTATTAAAGTATGGACCCTGATTAATTTTGTTCCAAGTAATGATTCAGTTGCTCCACTACCACTTTTTAAAACAATAATTTAAAAAGTGTAATTGTGGCTCAACAGTTGAGTGTCTGCCTTCTGCTCACGTGTGATCTCGGGGTCCTGAGATGGAGTCCTGCATCTGGCTTCCCACAGGGAGCCTGCTTCTCCCTCTGCCTATGTCTCTGCCCCTGTCTCTGTGTCTTTCATGAATAAACGAATAAATTTTTTAAAAAAGTGTAATTGTAATAAAAAGCAGATAACATAACATTGACCATCTCAACTATTTTTAAATCTTCAGAGATGCCAAGTATATTCACGTGGCTGTGCAGCAGATTTCTAGAACTTTTCATTTTACAAAACTGAAAAGTTTTGTAAAACTTCGGTACCCACTGAACCACAACTACCTATTTCCCCCTCTCTGCAGCCTCTGGCAAACACTGTTCTACTTTCTGTTTCTGTGAATTTGACTACTTTAGACACCTCATATAAATGGAATCATTTTTGTGGCTAGCTTACTTCACTTAGCATAATGTCCTCAAAGTTCATCCATGTTTTGGCAGGTGACAAGATTTCCTTACTTTTAAAGCCAAATGATATTTCATTGCATGTATAAAGCACATTTTCTTTATCCCTTCATTTGCTGATGCATTTGAATTGTGTATACCTCTTGGTTATTGTGAATAATGCTGCTGTGAACGTCGGTGAGTAAGTATCTGTTGGAGGTCCTGCTTTCAATTCTTTTGGGTATATACCCCGAACTCGAATTAGTGCATTATATGGTAAGTCTATTTTTCATTTTTTGAGGAATCTCCATACTGTTTTCCACAGAAGCTACACCATTTTACATTCCTACCAACAGTGCAGGCAGATTCCAATTTTTCCACATTTTCACCAACACTTTGTTAACATATTCTTTTCTTTTTTCTTTCTTTCTTTCTTTCTTTCTTTCTTTCTTTCTTTCTTTCTTTCTTTCTTTCTTTCTTTCTTTCTTTCTTTCCTTCTTTCTTCTCTCTTCTTTCTTTCTTTCCTAGTGGCTCTCCTAATGGGGATGAGGTGATATCTCATGGTTTTGATTTGAATTTCTCTAATTATTTTTTCAAATTTTTATTTAAATTCTAGTTAGCTAACATATAGTATAATACTAGTTTCAGGGGTAGAATTTGGTGATTCATCACGTAGAACCCAGTGCTCATCACAACAAGTACCCTCCTTAATACCCATCACTCATCCAGCCCATCCCCCTACCCACCTTCCTCTAGAATTTCTCTAATTATTAATAGTATTGAACATCTTCTCATATGCTTATTGGCCATTTGAATACCATCTTTGGAGAAATGTCTATTCAAGTCCTTTGTCCATTTTTTTAAAAAGATTTTATTTATTTATTCATGAGAGACACAGAGAGAGAGAGAGAGAGAGAGAGAGAGGCAGAGACACAGGCAGAGGGAGAAGCAGGCTCCATGCAGGGAGCTCTATGAGGGACTCGATCCAGGGACTCCAGGATCACGCCCTGGGCCGAAGGCAGGGGCTAAATCGCTGAGCCACCCAGGCATCCCCCTTTGTCCATTTTTTAAAAACTTTTTTTCCTTTTGTACATTTTTAAAATCAGATTATTTGTGGGGGTTTTTTTGTTGTTGAATTGTAAGAATTCTTTTATATATAGGGTATCAACCCATTGTCAGATATATGATTTGCTAGTAATTTCTCCTATTCCATAAGTTGGCTTTTTGTTCTGTGGATTTTGCCCTTTGATACACAGAAGTTTTTAAGTTTGCTATAGTCCCATTTTTCTACCTTATTTCTGCTGCCTGTGTTTGCCTTACGACTACTTTATAATAGTAATCTTCAAACTACTGTTTTAAGATGTACATTTTTAACATGTATTAAGTTCCTATATATAGTTGGGTCTATTTCTGGACATTTTATTCTGTTTTCTTGGTTGATCTTTCAGTTTCAGTGCCACTACCCTACTGTTTTAATTATTGAGGCTTTTAATTTTCGTATCTAGTGAGCCTAATTCTCTCATTGCTCTTCTCTCTGTTTCCTTTTTTGCTTATTTTTCCTCATGAACTTCAGAGTAAACAAATAGTAATAGTGATAGAAATCCTGATTTGTATTTTTATTACAAGAATTACAATTTGATACTTAACAGAGAGAATCAACATCTTTATGTTGGGTTTTCTTAGCCAAGAAAATGGTAAATGTTTCCATTTATTCAAATCTTATTTCCTGACCTTCAGCAAAACAGGTCTTTTCTCTCATTATATCATCTTACTGGATATAATCCCCTAATTATAGTGTATTCATTTTGTACCACTTTATTCACTAAATTCTCTTATTGTTTATAGATATTTCTCAATTCTCTTATATTTCTAACTATATATCATCTAAAAATAAAGATTAACTTTCTGCTTTCCAATGTTTATGCTCTAATGCTCTATGCTTTCAATTTCATTGTCTATTAAATCTAGTACAATGTTAAATAACAGTGATGATTGTGGGCATTTTTGTCTTATATTTGATTTTACTAGAAATGCCTCCAGTGTTTTCCCGGTAGGCATGGGATGGGCTTTGGGCTGGGAATGATATATTTTATTATGCTAAAGAAGTGTTAATCCATCTTTATCTCATTGAGGTCTTTTTCTGGGGTCAACTATGATTATTGGCTTTTGTTCAAATGTTTCTTTCTAGTATCTTTAGAAATGATCATCTAATTTTTCTCCTTAGATCTATTAATTTGGTGGAAATATAATGAATTCCTTAGTAATGAATTATCTTTGCATTCCTGATTAAACTCCACTTCGTCATGGTTAATTTTTCTAATGTGTGGGTTGATGCTATTTGCTAATGTTTTACTTAGGATTTTTCCATTGATATTCATAAGTGAGATCTTAATAACAATTTTTTGTTTCATTGCTTTGTGATCAGAGAATATTGTCCATAATGTTTCTATTTTTGGAATCAATTGACTTTTTCTTTATGGTCTAATTTATGGTCACTTTTCACATATGCTCCTTAGTTACCTGAAAAAATAGTGGTGTCTATATTTTCAAGTACGGAGTTGAATAACATATCTTTTATTATCACTTTTGAGATTTATGTCTTCTTTGAACTTCAGGTGTTTTGACTTTGTCATACACTGAGAGAGTTTACATTTCTGTATATTTTTCCTTGCATTTCTGTAATTTCTGCTTTGTAAGATGCCCTTTATATTATTTGGTAACTATATTCATAATTGTTAGAGCTTCATTTTGAATTTTATTGTTCCGCATTATAATGAGTCCTTTTTCTTATTTATTTGCTGCTCAAATTCACCTTATCTGTGAGTAGGGTTATAACCTTACTTTATTTTCAGTTCTCTTTGCCTGGTATGTCTTTCCTTACTCTTTGACACTCACACCCTCTGAATCACTTTGATCTACTTGTGTACCTTCCAGACAGGACTCCATTCTGTGATGTAACCCACTGGTTCTATTCTTGCTGACCCAGTGCTGGCACCAGGTATTGCCAAACAATGATATAGCTTCCTGGCACTGTTCTTCAGGTGAGTCTTTCATCTTTAGAGAGATAATTTCTTTCTTGGTGCTTTGTGATATCCCCACACCTAGTTTGCTTACATGAGTACCTACGTACTAACTCATGGACAGAATATTTGTATCCATTAATTTAGGCTTAGATTCACAGTAATTTTTTAGGAGTTCCTATTATTTCTATAATAGAGTAAATTTAAACAACTACTTCCAGATTCAATCTTAGGATGATTATTTTGGTGGTGACACAAGTGATACCTTACTTGGGCAGCCTGACACATAATATTTCTTGATATTCCTAGTAATACTGAGTTTGGAAGAGCAGATATCTTTGTTAAACAGATAGGAGATACTGAGATGAGATTTCTCAAGATTTTATTTCCTCATAATTTCTTACACAAGTAGACAATTCAGCTTTCAGATATGCTACTGAAAGACCTTGATGTGGGAGGGATATTCCCCAGCGCCCAAAGGACCAAGTTTCAAGTGAATAATAAGTAAAGTGATAGTACGTTTAATTCTCTTCGGAAATTGCTAACGTTGTGGAAACACTGGAGGGTTTACTTAGGGAGGTCATGGAATCTACCTTTCTGGGGAAACTTTCAAATAATCTCTTTGGGTCAGTTTGAGTGTGGTCCTGCCCCAAGGCACAGGTGACCGGATAAACCTCTGATGTCCTCTTCCTCCAGAACACTCACCAAGAACATCTCAGGGTCTGGATGATTCATTTTCAAACTTAAGCCCCAGAAGTATGATCTGTCAGGAGATTGTTATCAATGATATTTAGATTTAAAGGCATGAATTATTTTTGTAACAAGATGCTACCTAATGGTGAAATTTAAGGAAGAATCCAATACAGCACAATAATGCTGCTTCTCTTTTGGGGTTAGGGACAGGGAGATTACAATCAACTTCAAATTGCCCTATGTTCAAGGAAACATAAGAATTTCCACATTTCTTTTTCTTGGCTGAAAGAAAAACAGTAAAAGAGGAAAATGCATGAAAATCTTTCACATTGAGACATTTTAGGATTACCTTTCCTTCTAACCAGAAATTTCCAAGTTGTCCTAAGATTCAACATCTGAATCATGCTGACTAGCGAGACATTGTTTGAGCAAGACTGGAATTCTGAACATTCTTCGAGGCTTCATAAAATCCCAAAATGATGGACAAATGCTTACGTTGTGGTCAAGCAAGGAAAAGCCCCCTCGTGATTTGGGATTGAGTTTGCTCATTTTATATTTATAGTATCCACACCAAAGGAATGTAGAATTGGCATGGGGAGAGGATGGGGAAGTAGGAGAAAAGTAAGGGATGGAGACCAGGTTTTGTCTGTTCACAGGGGTGTGTGTTTTGACTTAGAGCATATGGGGTACAGGGAGAGGGAGTGTTTGATAATTTAGTTTGTTTTTAAAGAAGAATCTTCTTATGCTCTCTAGTGTGGGAGAATGACTGAAAGAATTTTTTACTTTCCTTGTTAGCAGCACCATCTGTTTACAATGAAAGCTTGGCTTCTACGTTTTGGTCCAAATAAAAGCCCTAGGGTGCCCACATAAGTCAAACGGATAAAGCATGTGTTCACAGACCTGAAGAATCACCCTCCCTTGCCTGCATAGGGCTTTCATGGTAGATTTACACAGCATCTTATCCCTACATAAATTCAAGATGATAAGCTTCTGAGAAGCAAAGGTGGGTCATAGGTCACTGCAATTCACAGCCTAGGCAGCTCATCTGCCATCTCACAAAATGATGGACCTTCTTGGGTCACACTTGCCAAGAGAGAGGTTGGCAAGGTGGCAAAAGAGCCATTCCTGTCAACTCTGTCATGGGATTCTTAAAGCCAGAGAATATGGAACTATTCATAATTGCTGAAATTAGACCTCAGTTCTAGATAAAAAGGCACATTTCCATAAACATCAAAGGATAAAGTAAGTGAACAAGAGAAAAACTTCTAGTACCAAAACTCCCAGGCCTGGGCAGGGAGGGTGGAGGCTGGAAGGCTAAGGAGTTGAAAATAGAAGCCAGGCATCCTGCCTTTCTCATTCTGATTTGTGTTGTAGCATTGCCACCAGGTGGAGTTCTACAGCTCCCTCCTACCTGGAGGCTAGGGGTTTTCTCGCTTTCCCCAGAAATAAACTTTAGATAAGGATTTATAGGACAATTACAACAGCGAATAAACTCTAAGTCTTAAAAAACGTTGGTAGTGATGAGAGAAGTTTCACATAACAATGTTATTTGCTTGCCATTAGATAAATCAAGTATTTACTGAACCCAATCTCTGCTGGATTATCTGATGGAAGACCCAAGGCTAAACTTTCAGAGGTTTATCAATGGCTGGGAAGAGAAAACAAAACAAAACAAAACAAACCCATATGCTTTTGAACAGCTGCAGAATAATTAAGTATGTATAGACATACCTCGAGTTCAGTTCCAGATGATTGCAATAAAGGGAATATCACAATAAAGCAAGTCTAATGAAATATTTGATTTCCTAGTAAAATTTATGTTTACATTATACTGTGGTCTAACAAGTGTGCAATAGAGTTATGTTTAAAAACCAAAATACAAATCTTCACTTAGAAATTCTTAATGCTAAAAGAAAGCTCATCATCATCTGAGCTTTTAGCAAGTTATGATCTTTTTGCTGGTGGATGGTCTTGCCTTGGTGTTGATGGCTGCTGACTGATCAGGGGGGTAGTTACTGAAGGTTGGGGTGGCTGTAGCACTTTCTTAAAAAATAAGACAGCAATGAAGTTTGCCACACTGATCAATTCTTCCTTTCACGAATGATTTCTCTATAGAATGCAATGCTGTTTAACAGCATTTTACCCACAGAACTTCTTTGAAAATTCGAGTCAATCCTCCTAATTCCTGCCTCTGTTTTAATAACCAAGTTTTTATAATATTCTGAACCCTTGGTTGTCATTTCAACAATCTTCACAGCATCTTTGCCAGGAGAAGATTCCATCTCAAAAAACCCCTTTCTTTGCTTATCCATAAGAAACAACTCCTTATCTATTAAAGTTTTATCATGAGATTCCAGTTAAAATGAAATAAGAATGAAAATAATCTGAAATATTGTGAGAGGTACCAAAATGTGACACAGAAATACAGAATGGACAAATGATGTTAGGAAAATGGTAGCCTTGCTCAACACAGGGTTGCCACAAAACTTCAATTTGTAAGAAACACAATATCTGCAAAAGTGCAATAAAGAAAGGATGGTAAAACTAGATATGCTGTATTTACTAGTCTGGACTGTAGCTCTCAAGTTATGTGGATCAGAATCAAATGGGTCTTGATAAAATGTAGATTCCTGGCTCCACCACTTGGATTCAAATCCAAGGATTTGGATTTTATTTTATTTTTTTAATGGTGAAAAAATTTATATTTAGAAGGATTTGGATTTTAAACCAGAATGCTCAGTGAAATAAAAAGAATGCCCAGTGACTTAATACAATGAACATCAGAATCTGCCTTGAGAATTGCTAGTCTAGGATATTGTATTACCTTATTTAAAAAGAGATAGAAGTAAAATAGCATTTGTTGAGTTCTTACTACCTGTAGTTTTTGTAAACACTATGTCATTTAATTCTGACAAAAATTCTGTGAGGACAATTTAGTTAGGAATTTAGTTGGGGTCTGCATCTAAAGTTTGGACTCCTGTTGGCAAGTGTGTTATTGCCTCTTCCACAGATGGGAGAAAGGTAGGGTGTGCAGGGGCAGACTACACAGCCTGGGTGTGGAGTTTCTTGTCTCAGCCTCCCTTTCCTAAACTGGCCTCCACACAGCTCCCATCATCTAGCAAATGCAAATCTGACCATGGCACAACATTTTACTATCTTTATGACATTGTGGTTTACTTTTATCATTGAGCAGTAGAGTTTAAACATCTTTTTGTTTGGCTTCCCTGAATTTTGGCACACTGGAGGACATTTTTAGGAATTGCCATTAGGGTAAAAAAGAAATTTAGGAGCATTAAGTCTATTGACTACGTTGTTAGCATGGAGCTAGGGTGGTTTGTGTTTTAGATTCAGTTAATTTTGCTGTCTTCCAGGGCAGCAGGCTGTGTGTTTTGTCCACTGGCTTTCTTGAACATTCATACTAAGAGTCTGGAAAATGTGTGGATGGATTTGTACAAATTCATCACTACCACTGGAGAAGCTTCCAATACACGCTCAATTGCCTGTTGGGTAGGAGAACTATACTTCACCATATTTTTGTTTACATTTGGTTATAGGTACATCTGATGTTCTTGAAAACTTGCAGAAGGTAAGTCCCGGGTTGGCCCTGGACTCCGGGATTCTGTTCTTTGTTGTTGTTGTTGTTGTTTTAAGTAATCCATTAGTAACAGGAGATTCAGAAGTGTTCGTGCAACTTAGTCAGACTTCTCAAAAACTGTATGTGTAAGATAACTCTGAAGTTTGTTATAAATCACACTCCTTAGTCATTTTCATCCCTCACTATTAAGCACCGTAAATCGAGATGGTTCTACTGGAAGATCTCCCCCGCTGCCCCCCACCGCCCAGCAATGTGAGAAAGAGCAGACTCCAAACTTCTCAAACTCTACTGTTGCCAGCACAGTCTAAGCCACAATTATTTCCAGCCCAGACAGCTGAAGGGCCTCCTAATTGGTTACCCCCACAACTGCCAGTAGACCACCTTAACGTGGAGATGGGGTTAGGTCATTTCCTGTTTAGAACAACTAAGTGGCTGCCTGTTTTGATTACAGTAAAACAAAAGTCATTTAAGCACTCCAGAGGACACAGGGGGAGGGGGGGATGTAGCTGCTGCCTACTTCTCCAACCCCCCACATCCCGTCTATAGTATAGTCTGCTAGTTTTCCTTCAACTCCTGGTCCATATCAACTGCTCTCACACTTATGGCCTTTGCTCTAGTTTCTATACCTCCTTCAAGTCTTAATTCTTAAGTCATCCATCAGAAAGTCTTCCTCCATCATTAGACTTTGATTTCCACCACTTCTCAAATATATTTTGTGTCTTTGTTTATGTAGAGTGACTCTCCTGCAGAAGGGTGAGCTCCATGAGCATATTAATACCCATAGCATGGCACCTACTGGGGACCTGGCACATATTAGAAGCTCAGAAAGGAAGGAGCAGTCAGGGCCTGGTCATGGCTGGGCATCCACCACTTTAAAAACTGCATATAGTGTACCAAACACCCAGATATGTTGAATGTTGAATTATGAGTGTGATAAAAATTGTTGCCTTCTAGAAACCTGGCAATGGGGGCACCTGGGTGGCTCAGTGGTTAAGCATCTGCCTTTGGCTCAAGTTGTGATCCCAGGGTCCTGGGATCTAGTCCCACATCGGGACCCCACAGGGAGCCTGCTTCTCCCTCTGCCTACGTCTCTGCCTCTCTCTCTCTGTGTCTTTCATGAATAAATAAAATCTTAAAAAAGAAAGAGGAAAGAAGGAAAGAAGGAAAGGAAAGGAAAGAGAAAGAAAGAAAGAAAGAAAGAAAGAAAGAAAGAAAGAAAGAAAGAAAGAAAGAAAGAAAGAAAGAAAACCTGGAAATGAGTCCAAGAGAACAAATCCATGTGGGAAAAAATGTGTACAAGAATCTATAGAGGGATCCCTGGTGGCGCAGCGGTTTGGCGCCTGCCTTTGGCCCAGGGCGCGATCCTGGAGACCCGGGGTCGAATCCCACATCAGGCTTGCTGCATGGAGCCTGCTTCTCCCTCTGCCTGTGTCTCTGCCTCTCTCTCTCTCTCTGGGTGACTATCATAAATAAATTAAAAAAAAAAAAAAAGGGGATCCCTGGGTGGTGCAGCGGTTTGGCGCCTGCCTTTGGCCCAGGGCGCGATCCTGGAGACCCGGGATCGAATCCCACATCGGGCTCCCGGTGCATGGAGCCTGCTTCTCCCTCTGCCTGTGTCTCTGCCTCTCTCTCTCTCTGTAACTATCATAAATAAATAAAAATTAAAAAAAATTAAAAAAAAAAAAAAAAGAATCTATAGAGACCTAACTGATAATGTAACTGAGGAATGAAGCAGGAGTGAAGCTGGTGAATAAGCAAATGCGTATTTCATAGCAGCCAGCATTTACCTTGGAGGAAAGGATTTAATCTCGTGGCTGGGCAAAGGTGACAGCATTTTCAGACCCTGATGTTAAGAATTTCCAATCACAATGGAATGAACTCCCTGCCATGTACTTCTTTCATATCTTAGAAGAGATTTCTGCATCTTCTCTTAATATTTGAATATCTCTGGCCTTTCAAAACCCTCTCTGTGTAATGAAAGACATAAAATAGTGACTAAGATGAGTATGTCACTGAAAGATTTTTGAGATCCAGTGACATATGATTCTGGTAGGTTACCTGTAAGAGTATGGCCAGTACAGCCTTGGAAAGCCGGCAGCTGGAGCCCTTTTTGTAGCTGCCTCTTATTTCCCTCCCCTGTTCTCATTAGAATTACTTTCTCTTCTTCCCTGAGAGCAATCCAGAACTTAACTGATGATTTCTTTGTATTGCAATAGTAGGGGCTTAAAATCTTAAACATCTCTTTCTCCCTCCAAAACTCAACCCCTTTTCAATATTTTTTTCTGAAGTTGGAAAAAAGTCAGGCTGTGGGGTGGTAGAGGGAACCTAACTTCATAACTTTATAACTATACTTCCTGATGTTTCATTTTTCTTCTTATTATTATTTCAAAAATAACCATAATAGTTGTTTATTGAGAGATATTATTATTGATGTGCCAGACTTTATACATATATATGTATAATTTAGTTGTCATAATAACATTGTCAAGTTGGTTTTATACGTGTCATTTTATCTTATTTATTTATTTTAAGATTTTACTTATTTATTCATGAGAGACACAGAGAGGCAGAGACACAGGCAGAGGGAGAAGCAGACTCCTCACAGGGAGTGCGATATGGGACTTGATGCCCAGACCCAAGATCACACACTGAGCCAAAGGCAAATGCTCAACTGCTGAGCCCCCAGGTGTCCCTGTGTCCTTATTTTATAGTGCAGGACACTAAAGCCTGAGGAGTTGGATGACTTGCCGAAGAGCCTATTGAAAATTAGTGAGGGGCCAGGATCCAGACCCTTGGAGTTTGAGAGTCCTACTCAACACGTAGGCTTTGCTCTTTCACTTCATTATACTGTTTCTTGGACTCCGATGGTTTGCAAAATGTTGTGGAGCTCCAAATTTTGATCAGCCCCTACTTCTGCTCTGTGACCCAAGAGCTGCTAAAGCTGTGAGTCTCAAGTGAGGGAACCCATCTCCAAACCTCATTCTCCTGCAACAGGTGGTTGCTTACAAGAAATCAACTTATTGGGGTGCCTTATTGGTTCAATCTGCTAAGAGTGGGACTCTGCAGCACCCGGGTGGCTCAGCAGTTTAGCGCCGCCTTCAGCCCAGGGCATGATCCTGGAGTTCCAGGATCGAGTCCCACATTGGGCTCCCTGCATGGAGCTTGCTTCTCCCTCTGCCTGTGTTTCTGCCTTTCTCTCTCTCTCTGTGTGTCTCTCATGAATAAATAAATAAAAATCTTTTTTTTTTTTAAAAAAAAAAAAAGTGGGACTCTGGATCTTGGCTCGGCTCATTATATCAGGGTTCTGAGGTCAAGCCCCACATCAAGCTCCACATCAGGCATAGACCCTACTTAAGATTCTCTCTCTCCCTCTGCCACCTCCCTTTACCTCTGCCACTTTCCCTTCTTTAAAAAAAAATCAGCTTTTTGGTTATAGGCTCTAGGACCATGGAGGGGGGAAAAAACTATTTTTCTTGGTGAATACATCATTTAGGATCAGGTTCAGCTGCATACAATATCAACCCTACCCCATCTCCCAATTAAAAACAAAAATGAGTGATTAAGGGGTACCTGGGTGACTCAATCAGTTAAGTGCCTGACCTCGGCCCAAGTCATAAACCCAGGGTCCTGGGGTTGAGCCCTGCCTCTGGCTCTGCCCTCAGCATGGAGTCTGCTTGTCCCTCTCCCTCTCTTCTGCCCCTCCTTCTCTCCTTGCTCTTATGAGCACACTCTCTCTTACAAATATAAATAAAGTCTTTAAAAAATAAGAGATTTACAAATTAAACAAGATGTCACATAAAGAAGATGTAAGGTTAGCACGTTTGGGAGTTCATGATCATTAACTTATGATTTTCAGGGACTCAACTTTCCTTCTATTTGCTGTTTTGCCCTTACTAGTATGTGGCCTCATTTCTAAGGGTAGATGCTGGAATGCCATCATTGCATCTCTGCTCCAACTGGGAAGAAGGAAGAAGCGGTAAGGACATATGTCAGCTGTCTTTCAAGGTGCCCACAGCAATTTTGCTTCCATCTCTGTGGTCGTCTGGACTAACTCAAATTGCCACATCTAGTGGTGACAGTGCCTTGCACCTGGCTATGACACAGGGGTTCTATTTTTTTTTTTTTAGGTATTGCTGGGGTAAGCAACCAGGGATCCTGCTACAGTCTCCATTCTAGAATCTCTTAAGGCATCCCATGGCAGTCATTCCCAAAACTTAGGGTCTTCAGAATCACCTGGGAAACTTGATAAAAATTCAGATTCTTGGATCCACTGTTAAAGATTCTGATAGTAGGTTTAAAAAGGGACCTCATTTTTCTCAAGTAGCCTACCTCTTTACTCGGACAATCTTGATGCAAAGGGTTAGGGACACACCTGCCTCTTGAGAAATATCATTGAGGTTTAATAAGAAACCAGAGGTAGGGAATAGAGGGTATGATGTAATCTGGTGAACTCAGTTAAGAAAATAAACCCTATTTGTGTCTCCTGTATTGAAATGATATACATTACCTAGTCTGCTTCTCTAGTAGCTGTGGTGGTAGAGTTTTCAAACTGAAAGAAATACAAGTAAATTCTCCTTTGTCAGAAAAGAGAATGAAATCAAATATCCTTTTAATTCTGTTAACTACCCTACTCTGTATTAATTTAGGATATTTTTCAATATTTGAGATTCACTCTTTAAATATGATCTAAGGTAGATAAGGACTTATCCTTAAGGCTTAAAATGAAAAAAAATTAACTATCTCAAAAGATGCATGCAGCTATTAGAATCCACATTATTTAAAATAAAGCAAGTTATAAAAAGGATAGGATATCTATGGTTACAAATTCTTTGGTCACAAAGTTAAGATTGACTCCTTTATGCAATATTACATACACTCAATGACAAAAGGAGTATATAAAGAATAGGCAAAAAATACTGTGGCAGTCATAAAACCCAAGAACTCTTTAAAAAAAAAAAAAAAAGACTGAGAAAAACATGGTAACATTATCATTCCTTCCTTAACAATCACATCATAAATAACTTTCCCTAGCTAGCAACAAACTCTTTTATCCACAATTTGAAAGCAGAGACCTCATAAATTGACTGGGATATTCTTCCTCTGTTTGACCACAAAGCAGTGATTATTTGAAACTGTAGCCTCCTGCTAGTATGTTTTTCAGAGCAAGTCACTGATGGGATTGAGAACGGTTGACATTCATTGCTTTGGTGACTGACACCTCAAAGACAATGTGAGAAGAATCACAAGCATCCCTTTGGCTGGGGATCCAGCAACGTGGTCTTTCAGATGTCTCCTCAGACATCTCAGAAACTCGCCCTGAAGATCAAGCACTACCATTGCCATGTGTCCGATCTATCGATGGTGGAAGTGGCACGGTGTGGCTACACGTGCTTTTGATTATTTAAAGAGAAGGAATATAAAAAACAAAACCTAAACCAAAAAGGAATGTAAATCCAGTCTTCTTTTGCCCTGTTGAAATGTAATGTCAGTGCTTGAGAATTATTTTTTGCCACTAAATGGGCTATGGCTAGATACTGACACTCCAATCCCAATTTCTGTTATTTTCTTTGTGGAGCAGTAAGAAGAAATCTTCATGATTACCAAAAGTATGTGTGGAGAGGTAGTTATGAAGATCAATCATTTTTTCCTTGTGTGATATACAAGCCCTTTGTGGTATATATCACAATGTAGCTTTAAAAAAACACATTTATTTCCATGATGATTGGACAGAAAGTGTGTGAAATTGAAGCATGAATGTGATTTGTATTGTCAAAGTCTTTTATATGAATTTTTAAAAGTAATGTCTTACAACAGTTTTGTTTTTTTTTTTTAAACTTAGCATCTACCTTAGGAATTAGGGGAAAAAATCCAAAAGATACATTGCAAGAAATATGAGCCAAACCCTGTATATAGCAGTTTACTCTCTTGGCCTATTCCTTTAATCATGGAATCCTAATCTATCAACTTCTTAACATCCCTGCCTTAGTGCTTATTGGCTCCAGCCATCTCTCACTTTGAGGAATCTTGCTGCCATTGTATTTGAAAGACCCACAACCTATTGGCACTATAACTGCTTGGTTTTTATTCATATATGCAGTTTTGGACAATTTGAACAGCTCATTGACGTGGCACTGTCCCACACTGATGTGGTTTACCCTGCAGAGCTATGGAGGAACACATGCTTTTGGAAATAAGAGAGGTCTTTGTTAGTAGGATTTATTTCATTTCATGGTACTTTTGGCTGCTTTTTCAGCACTAGGTTCTTATGAAGTTTTTCAAAATAATAATTAATAATGAAAAATATACTCAAGTTAGTGGACAGAATAGGGACCCAACCACATCTGGAAGTGTAGATGAGCAATGAGAGTTCACTGTTCAAAAGCAAAGGCAAAATGAGAGCATTTAATAAACACTTGTAAAAGCATGCACAATACTTATAAAGGGTTTTTCACCAGAGTTCCATTTGTTTATTGTTGCTTTATGGTTTTCCAAATTGGAGAAAGCTATTTCAAACATGTATGATACACATATGAGCAATTTCCAGAGAAGAAATCTTTGCCAAAAACCATCTAGCAGCCAGCCAGGGAAGCTGCTTTCTCTCTTGGTCTGAAGGGCAGTTTTGGGGGGCTTCCGGGCTCTCACTAGTTCAGCATGGGCCTCCCATTAATTTATTGCTATTATTACTTTTTCAATATGAGTAACAGAGTGCACAATGTCTTTTTTGATAATAGTAAAGTCCAGAGCTTTTAAGAAAAAAATGATTAAGACCAGTGTAATACTCAGATGATAGGAAAAAAAAAAAAAGACAAGAGACAGAAACCAAGCCAAGAGGTAAAGAGACTTTTCATTTTCTTCATGAGACTGGAGATTCTCCACTAGAGTAAAGGCGCCATCCACACAGACAGTGTTACATCTGATGGACATTACTTATGACGTTACTTAAGCAGAGAAAGAACAGCCGAAACCCAATTCTCCAGCCTTTAAATGAATTCCCAGCTACAAACCAGAAGAGTAACACTATTAGGTCTTCAGGGCAGCTGGAATGGAGCTGTACGACTCAGGTTTCTTTTCACAATGTTGGCATGAATTTGTGGGATCCATGTATTATTTACGTGGCACCTCTACCATGTTTTTAAATAATCTTTGGACATATACCCATGAATTAGTTTAATCTAATTCTCCTGCTTTTATCCATAATGAGTTCTAGCCTTCATGGCCAGCTTGACTTGTGTATGCTCTATATCTCCTGGAAGACTCAGAGGGTAATCCTAGGGGCTCATTATTTCTAATTACTTCATATCTGAATGTGTAGGACTGAGCTCACTCCATAAACCAGCCAAAGGAGGTAGGATTCTTTTCTCTACCACTTTCCTCTCAATTATAAATATGTATGTTTCACAACCAGATCCTTGCAGCCAAAACCTAAAACCTGCATCAATTTCTGGCATTGTTATCTGGAATACAGGATATAGCACAATTAACTTTAGAGAGTGTTGACACATATCCAAAAGATGAGGAAAAGATGATGTGGCTAGGTAAAGACCAGGACAGGATATAGGACTGGGGATGTTCTGAAGAGAATTATGGTACATGCTCTTTGATGCAGCATGACCATCAAAAAACATATGACACTTCAGTCAAGACATGTATCTTAGCAGTATTTCAGTGGGCTTGGAACTAGGGGTGACCAGCTCATCTAAGTTAGCTCTGGACTTCTTTGGCTTGAGCACTGAACCTTTTGCATCCCTGGAAAACATCATAGTCCTAGTCAAAACTGGGATGATTGGTCACTCTACAAGAAACATAGACATAGGTGTTTAAGAGATGCACATGCATACAATGCATTTCAAAATTATATTAGAAATTAGTTGTTTCTGTCATACAACCTCTCAAAATATTTTCAGTGTTCTCCACTTGTTACTGAAGGAAGCTGGCAAGAAATAGGTATTCAAGAAGTAAAGCCTTAGGGACGCCTGGATGGCTCAGTGATTTAGCTCTGCTTTTGGTTCAGGACATGATCCTGGAGTTCAGGGATCGAATCCCACAGCCGGCTCCCTGAGGGGAGCCTGCTTCTTCTCCCTCTGCCTATGTCTCTGCCTCTGTGTGTGTGTGTCTCTCATGAATAAATAAATAAAATCTTAAAAAAAAAAAAAAAAGAAGTAGAACCTTAAAAAATAGAACCTTCAGCCATTACATTAGAAAGATGGACTTCTTTATGATTTAAGCCTGTTGGTTCTGTATACTATGAGAGAATAGTGCAAAAAGCTTTTTGAATTCTGTGGTTTCAGAGACATCAATCCTAAAGTATAAGGATTCATTTTTCTCACAGTCTCCTTTTTAAGGAGGATTCTATGCTATGCTGTTTGGCTCAAGGGCCTTAGGAGAAGATTTCTAGAAAGTTCAGCTTTATGAAACACTGTGAAACCCCCTCCTCTCCATCTCTAAAGAGCTTCTGGTAAAATAGGAAAATATTTTTTCATTAAGATATTTTTGGTGACACACCTCTTTTTCTCTTGGGTGGGTCACCATGTTGAGAAAGACTTTAAAGCAGGTGCAAGGCAATTTGGTTTAATTCAGCTCACATTTGGGAACAAATGCCTTGTATTTGGGACCCAAATAATAATGCACAGCTGCACCTTGCATAATATCATTATAACCGAATACAGCCAAAGAATACTTTCACCATTGTTCAGCTGCTGAAAATATGGAACAAGGGAGTGGAGGGTCAACTTGACACAAGCTGTGATTGGTTCTTGGAGTATCATCCTGAAATCAGAGAAAATGATGGAGATTTCTCTGGGATCAGAATTCCCACTATGGGGAAAAATTGTGTGCTGAGGCTGGAGAGATCACAAGGACTGCCACATGCAGATGGTGGCATATGAGTTCCCTTAGTTAGGAAGGGTAAAAACTATAGGCTGAATTTGGTTTAAAAAAAAAAAAAAAAAACACACCCAGACTTCAAAGACACTGCTAAGGGCTGAATATTTGTGTCTTTCAAAATTCATACGCTAAAACCTTAATTCCCACTGTGAGATGGGACCATTGGGAGATAATTAAGTCACAGTGAAACTTTCAGGATTAGTGCTCTTACAAGAGATGGGAGAGCGCTTGCTTCCTCTCTCTCTCTTTTTCTCTCTCTGCTCTCCGTGTGATTTGGGGCTATAGAGAGAAGGCAGTCGTCTGCAAACCAGGAAAAGTGCCCTTACCAGGAAGTGACTACACTGGCATCTTAATCTTGGACTTCCAGCTTCTAGAACCGTGAGAAATGAACCTCTGCTGTTTAAGCCACCCGGCCTGTGGTAAGTTGTTATAGCAGCCTGAACTAAGGCAGACCCTTTATTTCTTATCAAAATTGATCCATTTCAGGAAGTGGAAAAGTTTGTGGTAGACGTGTTTGGACTGGTGTATCTGATTTCATTAAATAAGGCAACATTTTCTGAGTTGTTTTGGTAGGACAAAGAATCAAGCCACCTTTGAAACCACTAGTGAAGGTTATGTGCTACCAGAAACTAGAAAAATCTGCAAAGAGTATCAGACCAAGTTCCAGGTGATCATGCATTAAAGTGGTGCTGGAAAGGCAAAACCTCAAAATAGATAAATGCTGGAGATTAAATGTAGCCTGTAGAATTTGTTCTTAGGATTTTGACATAGAATAAGACTTCATAGGCCTCGATTTTGATTATAGGTAATTTAATAGTCCTGCAAAATATATATTCCAAGCTGAAGAGTTGATGAGATTCCTATGTTGAAGGTTTTATTGTTGTTGTTGTTGTTTATTGGTTTTGTCGTCATTTTGTCATTCATTAACAGGAAGGAGAGAGAAAGGTCCTACTTTGATATTTGGATTTCAGAGTTTCTGGCAGATGGCCCTCTGGCAAGGTATGATGGAACACAGTTTATAGGATTAGAGACACCCAATTCAGGTCAGTGGGGAGTGATTTATAGCAAAGAATTTCGGGACAAGCTTAGACTTCACCACCAATTGACAAAATGACCTGAGTTTTCACTTTTGGTGGAGCTCATGAGAGGGAAGAAAGAGAATGTAGTGACCTTAATAGCCTTCAGGAAACAAGATCAAATGGTAGAGTTTGGCTAAGGCTCTTGCAGTAAACTTGAGAACTAGAATGGAACTCAGCTTGCTGTTATCAGATCCAGACTAGCAAGAGCCTGGTCACTGATGACCTAAGGAGTCAACCAGAGTCATCTATACCTGGTCACAGCTTCCAGGATTGGTCCTAAAATGGTCAGGAACTGATCTCTAGGCATTAGCAGGTGGGAGACAGATATGACAATAAATCTGTGACTGCACAAGGTTTGGGGAGATGGAGTCACACACATAGTCACCTTACTTGTAGTCAGGGATTTTCATATTGCACCCATGAATAAAAGAACTCCATAACACATGATTTTCCTTTCCTTACAGACCTGTCAGAACAGAAGCTAACCCAGGCTGCTGCTCATGGCCATTCTGGAACCCGACTCTGGAGGTGCATTGAAGTGGGAGGGAAGATGTTGAATCTAGAGTTAACATAAAAACTGGGAGAAAGTCCTGAGGAGCCAGAAGGTAGTTGGATCACAATGTATGTGTGAAAATGTTGACCTAATCTGGAGGAAGGGCTGGACCCCCTAAGGAGGTCTTAGGTTCAGGGAAAAATTTTACCTTTGCCCCCTTTTAGTCTTGTGCGTAGCTAGAATTGCCTCTGCCAGGCAGATAAAGAACACTCAGTGATGTGAAAACCCAGCTGGGGTGGGCAGCTGATAACTAAATGTTCAGACCATCTGGCCAGCTCCAGGTATTGCCTCCTCCACCACCCTCCCCAGAGAAGCTTCCACAGTGTGGGCAGAGTCCTCAAGGGGCAGGGTCACCTGTTCGAGAAGAGGGGAATGCTAAACCCAAAGTGACTGTGCCCAGAGAGTAACATTTAGGAACTATGAGCCCTTCTCTGGGAAGGGCACAGCCTGAGACCCTGGCTTTCACCCCTCTTGCCAGAGATACTTTTATCCACCAAGGAAATTAATGCCCTCAGAAGAGTAAGTGCTCTCAGTAAAAACATGGAGACTGCTAAAAAAATAATAAGAAAAATCTCAAGAGGAAGAACTTTCCCAGATGGAGCATACCTGATGGGCTGGAGAAATTAAAAAGTTTAAAATAAGGACACATCACATATTCTCAGAGGTGAAGGAAGAGATTGAGGACATGAAGCAGAAATAAGCAGTTATGCATTACCAATTAGACCTATTCAGTAGGAAAGTATACTGGTTTAAATAAATATCATCAATGAACCCAATGATGGATTTTTTAAAAGATTTTATTTATTTATTCATGAGAGACACAGAGAGAGGGAGAGGCAGAGACACAGGCAGAGGGAGAAGCAGGCTCCATGCAGGGAGCTGATGTGGGGCTCAATCCTGGGACCCAGAATCACACCCTGAGCTGAAAGCAGACGCGTCACCACTGAGCCACCCAGGTGTCCTGCCAATGATGAATTGGACATAGAAAATGAGTTAGTGTACAAAAAGACTGGAGTGCAGAATTGTTCGAAGGAACTGGAAAGGAATAAGGAAATAGAATCTATAACAGAAAATGAGGGGAGTCTGGGTGGCTCAGTTGCTTAAGTGTTGACTCTTGATTTCGGCTCAGGTCCTGAGATTGAACCCCAGGTAGGGCTCCATGCTGGGCATGGAGCTTGCTTAAGGTTCTCTCTCTCCCTCTCCCTCTGTGCCAAAAGAAAACGAAGCATTATATAGGACAGGAGAACCACACTGATACAGAAGCAATCCCAGAAGAAGAGAAGAGAAGAGAATAAATGGAAGGGATGACACGTTTAAAGAAAAAGTAACAGAGATTTTCCAGATTTAAGGAAAATTTTTTTCAGTAAAAAATCACAGATTCAGAAGGTTCTGAGCTGCTTGAGATAGGTCTTGGGTCCCATGTCACATCCTCCTAGCCCAAATTTTATGCTAGCCATTGCTCGTAGCTCCCTGCAAGTATACCTGGACAGCATCTTCCCTAACTGCCCTGAGTATCTCTTGCTTTCTGCTCCCAGGTGTCTCTGATGCGTGGCTAGAGATCATGCTGGAACATCCTCAGCACTCACTGGGCAACATTTGTCCGATGGGTAGGTGGGACCAATGAATAAACGCACCTTTCTTTAACCTATCCGTTGGAGAGCCCTGAGCTAGATTGTGGAGATATCCTGAAGGGGTCCCAGTGGGGACAGTCCCGGGTCATGAACTGGAGCACCCTTCCTCGTACCAGCTTTTTTACTCACCCCAATCCTCCATTCCTATTTCCTAGGATCACTGAGGAGTCAAGCTGCCATGGAGCAAACACCAGTAGCTCCCTTAGGGCATACTCCTGTTCTTTGAAAAAAAAAAACAAAAACAAAACCCCTAATGATTTAAGCCACTGAAAATTGGGTTTTCTATTATTCACAGGTAAACACAATTGCAGCTCATCTACTCTTGACACGAGGCATAGCCAATGCCTGTGTCTAGAGGAAGCTAGCCTCTGCTGCTGAATGTTTCAATTCAGGATAACTCTTGCTTCCCCCCAGCTTTATGGAGAGGCAATTCTCTCGAGTCCCTTGGAAAGCATTTTACTCAGCTCAGCAGACGACAGGAAGGAAGAGGGGGTGGGTGTTGAGGCAGGAACTGGAAGAAACCCTGGGTGCCTCATGGGAGATGGCCCCTTTGTGGAAAAGTGCAATGATTTCAGCAAGACAAAATTCAGTAAGGCAAAAAGTATTTCCAGCTTTTCCCCTTCCTTATCTTCTACTATCCCACGCCTGTCATACTGATCAGAGCAGTGGGTAGGGAAAAATGAAAGATACAAAAATAAAAATAAAAAAAAAAAGGTGCCAGAGTGATTCCTATAAATTGGGCCATAGAGAAAAGCAAACAAGAAACCAAAACAAGGACAGCAACAAATAGCTCTGGATGTGGAAGGACTAAGAGAAAGAAAAAAGAGAGATTGGGGAAGGAAAAAAGAGCAATCTAGTAAAGATGTTTGAAAGTTTTGATGTGTGTCATATGATGCCATTCCTCCTCTTAGCTGCTCTGAGAATCTTCAGCAAGCGCTTAATTCTATTTCAAGGATTTTGGTTATGGATTTGTGTTTGAGAAGCAGTATCACGCTGATATGGGTCATGAAGTCTCAGTCTCATGCAGATTAACAATCTAATATTTCATGCACGTTATAGTGTTTGAGAGGAGAAAATCAAACCACCTTGAGATGCAGATAGGGGCTCACCAGGTGAACAGTGAGGCCTGCCACAGGCATGCTTCAGATTTGTGCCTGGGAAAAGCTGCAGACTGCTTTAGCTACAAACCATGTCGTGACTTACATTCACAAACCCCTAGTTGTTCGCTCAAGGGCTCCTGCCAGACCCCACGTTGATAGGTGCTGCTCCTGATATAGTGTGATCCTGCTTTAAGGCCACAGCTAGTTACTTGAGGGATGGGCATCTGGTGAGATGGACCAACCAGATTCTTCTCTCAGGAATTGGAGAAATAAAACCCACAAAGTAGTAGCCAACTCTTTGGTATAATATGCAAACTTGGGAGCAGCTCATATCTCAACATCTTCCCATGCCTTATTTACATCTTTGGAACTGAATGTTATAAGCAAGGGGAAAATCTCAGCTTCTTCCCTAAGATGGGTTCCTTTAATCATCTCCCCAGCGTTGTAGGTTTTACAGGGTGGGCATCAGGTCCATATAGTCAATATTCCTGACCCAGGTACAACCTCAAGTGTTCAACCCCAAGCTCTCATCTTTTCTTAGAACAAATAGTTTGTAAGAAAACTGACTCTGAGGGAGCTGCATCTGGAATTATGGAACCTCTTCCCCTCCAACTGAGCCAGGGCAAGGAAGGCATAGCTGAGATGGTCCCCTTGGGTAGTTGGGCTCTGAAAGCAATAACAGCTACCAATACTGAAACATTCACGTGTTTCGCCAACTGGCAAGTAACAAAGAAATGGCCCCAAATCACATTTAAGGATGCTCAAGTTCCCTGATAATCAAATTACAAGTTAAAACAGGTTTTTATTTCTGCCTCTCATACTGATAAGGATTAAGACAATTTCTACTTTACAGATGAAACCATGGAGAAAGAACAGTATTTACAGGAGTATACACAAATACAATGATTTTGGAAGGCCTTTTGGCCATTCCTATAGCAATTTAAAACATTTATACCCTTTAAAAAATTACATTTCTAGAAATGTATTCTAAGATAATTAGGCAAACTTTTAAAAATCTACAAAAAGGGCTGCCTGGGTGGCTCAGTAATTGAGCATCTGCCTTTGGCTCGGGGCATGATCCAAGTCCCACCTTGGATTCCTTACGGGGAGCCTGCTTCTCCCTCTGCCTGTGTCTCTGCCTCTCTGTCTCTGTGTCTCTCATGAATAAATAAATAAAATCTTTTTTAAAATGTACAAAAATCTACATTTGCTTTTGCACAGCAGAAAGTCTGAATACCAAAGTATGAACAGTATATTCCTCTGGTGGCAAGAATACATGTTTAATATACTTTATGCTATTTGAAATTGTTTATAAGACAAAACAATTCTCTTTTATTTTACAGGGTAATGATGGTGCCAAGAATATAGTTGGTAGAAGCTACAGAGACCAGAGAGCGGAGGCAGTGGTGCAGGAATGCCCATTGCAATCCCCTGGATGTGTGAAGCCAGGTCTCCAGAAAGCTCTGTGGGGCCCATCCTTGGTCCAGACTCCATTGTCTAGTCTGTGGATCATTTTCTTGGATTCTACTAACATTCATCACAGCCCTCAGGTTCCTTTGCTTTAACACTGGCCTGGTGCTTGTTCTCAAGCAACTGACTGTGTACTGACCATTGGCTGGCCACATTTTCTTCATGCTTAATCCTTTCAATTTTGGGGGATCATTCATTGGAGACTAGATGGCCTACTTAGTCACTGGTCATGAATGTAACAGCAGTTTTTGAAGACTTTGGACTTTTATTTAGAATCACCTAAAGAACTTTGACAGATACAGATTCCATCCAGAGAGTCTGTCTAACTGGTCCAGAAGGGGGGGCGAGGCATGGGTAATTTAAAAAATCTCCCCAGTGGATCTGATGAGCAGCCAGGTTTGAGAACCTCCACTGCAGGAGCTAAAAACACAGTGCCCAAGTCCAAGCATAAATGAGATTACTCAATCATTTGGAGTGACCCCCAGAAACATCCCATTAAGGTGGGTAATTACTTGCTTGATCATGCTCCTGAACTGGAGGAGCAGTTTTCAACAAAAGCATACTCTCAGAAGTGTCTAAATGAAGGATTCTAATAATAATTTAAAAAGCAACAAAATCCTTTCTCACTTTGTGGTGTCTTTCTCTCTTCTGATGAGCAAAATCGTAGAGGGCAGTCAAATAATCATTTGACCAATGTATGCTATATTTCCATTTGCAGGAACAACACAGCGTCGCAGAAAACCATATCAGTTGAGAACTTTTGTTTTTTACCCTCTATCTGCCTCACTGAATAGGACTGAGTCTGCCAATCATTCTCTCAGAGACTCATTAGGCCTGTGTCTGAATTTCGGATGAAGTCACCACCAATGGCATCGGTAGGTAGCAAGCATTTCCCCAGCAAAGTCCTTTCCATCTCTCACAACAGGAATTCTCAGAGACATGCACTTTATTCAAACCTTTTGCTGTTAATATTCATATTGCAAAAGAATAAATTTACACTTTATAGAAATATTATCTTAGTTTCCTCTAATTTCTCTGGCTTAGTTAAGCATTATTAGCCTGCTAATGTAACTTTTTTGTTATATCTAGTTATACTCAAATTCAGACACTATTTTAGCATTTTTTCCAGTTATTGGGCTTACCATTAAAATGGCCACGTTATATGTTCCATTTATAAGATCTTAGGAGATTTCTCTGGATGTTGGTTGCTTCTGAGGATATATTGAGACCTCTCCTTTGATTGGCTTCTTATCTTGTTCAAACTAAATGAGAACTCAGGGGATGGATGGATGGTTTGCACTTAGTTCCTGTCACAGTGCTTGACTGAGAGAGAAATTTGGCTTGAGATCAAGTATCTTTTTGTTCTTTTAGGTTGGTTTATGTGACACTCCTAAAGTTACTGCCTAAGCCTCAGCTTCTATGGTATTAGTCAGGCTTGCTTACCTTCTTTTCTCTCCTTGTTTCTCACTGTAGCTCTCATAAACTCATTTCTTAACAGAGTTTTCAGTTATTTTCTTGAATTTCTAGAAGATAAGGAGCCTAATGTAGGGTAGCATTACTAGATTATCTTCCATGATTAATCCCCCAAAATACTTCTGGATATAAAAGATTTCATGCTCAAGCATGTTTGAAAATGCTGCGGACTCTCTCTTGGAGATTTACAAAGCACATTAGCATATATATATGCTCTGAAATATTTGCAACTTTTAAAAAATCCCCCAAACTATTTAGCTTTGTTTAATTCCAACATTTCCCAAACTACTTTGGCCATAGAACATACCCCCTTTTTTTTGCACCATGTGGACATTTTGGGAAATACTGAAGAAACAGACCAGGTCCACTTTTACCAGCTGCACATTAGGGAAGTCACTAAGCTTTTTAAAACATACTGGCCAGGGAAGCCTGGGTGGCTCGGCGGTTTAGTGCCACCTTCGGCCCAGGGCCTGATCCTAGAGACCCAGGATCGAGTCCCACGTCAGGCTCCCTGCATGGAGCCTGCTTCTCCCTCTGCCTGTGTCTCTGTCTCTCTGTGTCTCTCTCTGTGTGTGTCTCTCATGAATAAATTAAAAAAAAAAAAACAAAACTTACTGGCCTCCTATGTCTATGTGTGTATGTGTGTGTGTGACTCTGTTACATGTGTGTCCATGTGTGCATACATGCACACAGAGATATGCATACACACACACATGAAAACCTCTCTGGAGCCCAAGTGTGCATTTTAAGTCCCATTATCACAGTCAGCCAAGTTTCTTTTCTTTTCTTTTCTTTTCTTTTCTTTTCTTTTCTTTTCTTTTCTTTTCTTTTCTTTTCTTTTCTTTTCTTTTCTTTTTTAAAGGTTTTATTTATTTATTCATGAGAGGCACAGAGAGAGAGGCAGAGACACAGGCAGAGGGAGAAGCAGGCCCCATGCAGGGAGCCTGATTCGGGACTCCATCCCAGGTCTCCAGGATCACACCCTGGACCAAAGGCGGCACTAAACCACTTAGCCACCTGGGCTGCCCACAGTCAGTCAAGTTTCAACAAAGCCTCTGACTGAGCATGGTCCCCAGTCCTCACTGTACATGTTGGAAAACCTTGCCCAGTTAGCTGATCTGATATGGCTGATTCTGTGTAGTACTGGGAGCCCTGCAGCCTCTCACCCTGAGGAGCCAGGCTAAGGGTACCACCCTCACCCTCACCCTCACCCCCACCCCAACCAAGGGTGTGTACTCCACCCTGAGAGCAGGAACCACTCAGAGAGGCTCCTATCTAACCACTGAGAGGGTGATTTCCCCTTTGGAGAGACCCCATGTATGTGCTGCAGCATTATTTGAAATCAGGCCAGCCCACATTATCCCCCTAGTTTTAAGAAAACAAAACAAAACTAGAAATCTCCCAAAACTTCTTGCCTCATTTGTAAAGAAAGGAATAATACCTCTCTCTACGAGCTTTTGAAAACACTTTTTAACCTGAGGATTACTATAAAAATAGTAAGGAACATCCTGAGCAAAATGTAATGAACAAACTTAAACAGAATGAAGATGAAGATTTTTTGTATTTTGAAAAATAGTTCTTTCCTATAGCTATTGATGAGCTGTAATTAACTGTTATTGGTAAAAATATATATTCATAATTAACTAGACATTTTCATTTGATTAGTCTTCTGTAAAGTCTAGTCAGAAGGAAATCAATAGGGGCTCCTGGATGGCTTAGTGTTTGAGCGTCTACCTTTGGCTGGGATCGTGATCCCTGGGTCGTGGGATTGAGTCCCGCATCAGGCTCCCCGTGGGAGACCTGCTTCTCCCTCTACCTATGTCTCTATCTCTCTCTTTGTGTCTCTCATGAATAAGTAAGTTTAAAAAAAAAAAAAAGAAATCAATAGCTTTAAAAATACTTCAGAATATAAAGTCTATTATTAAATAGTCTTAGATGAGGAAATAAACTGCTGGTTATTTTTTTTAAGATTTTATTTATTTATTCACAAAAGACAGAGAGAGAGAGAGAGGCAGAGACATAGGCAGAGGGAGAAGCAGGCTCCATGCAAGGAGCCTGATGTGGGACTTGATCCCAGGACTCCAGGATCATGCCCTAAACCAAAGGCAGATGCTCAACCACTGAGCCATCCAGTTGTCCCTGTTTTTTTTCTTGAGAAAATAAATTCCAGGACATTTTGAATTATAACTTAGCCAGGTCAAGAATGTTTAAATGGCCTATTAAAATGTTGATAAACATTGGAAATTTCCAAATGGCACTGGGTTGCACAGGGTCTTTCAGAGATCCTCCATAGTCAGTCCATAATTTAGAAATCAATGTGGACTTGATAGGAACAGAATTTCTATTTAGAGTGGTTAATCCATGCCTGGGATATTACTGTATAGTTTTAATACATTCAGCCAGTTACATTCTCCCTAAAGCTGCCTTCCAGGAGCCACTTTTTTTTTTTTTTTTTTTTGCAGCTCCAGGGAGATAATATTTCCCTATTTTTCAAGGTAATTTGTATTTTTGTTTTCCTTATAGCTTCTGAAATGGCTGAGAAGGAGTCTGGACACAGGGTAATAGAGGTGAGGATGCGGTGAGAAAATTGCTGGATTTCAGCCAACATAGGGATAAATCCATTTGTGCCTTCACACCTGGTAGTATTTTTATGTGGGTTCCATTCCTACTTTATTCTAATTATTGGAATGTAGCTCAAAGCTCACATCCTACAGAAAGTCTTCTGGGTTCCTTGTGTCTCTGCATTCTTACGAACGTGAATACATTTCTCTATAGTAGTTGTCACACTGGATAATACTTGTTTATTCACCTGTGTATCGCCATCACTACACTCTAAGCTCCTTGGGGTCAGACGCTGTGTGTTAATGTGTATTTATTTCTAGCATGTAGCCTCATATTTAACACTTAGTAAATGTTCATCGTTGAATGGCTGAGTGAATGGTTTATAGACTGCTCACCAGGCAAGTATATTGCCCTCTTTTGACAGATACTTGTCTTTTCCAAGATCTCATTCCCAATGATTCAATTCAGGTTTTCAATGCTTAGGTGCCATATTTTGTCTTATGACTCTGCCACTCTTGCCCCACCTGCCAGACCAACTCTCTGACCCAAATATTGACCTTTACCGTCTTGCTAGTAGCCACAAGAATGCTCTATTCTGAATTGTGACTTTCCTATTCATTTGCCCCCTCTTGTCTTGTTTTGATCAGTTGGAGGCACACAGAAAGTACAGTGGGCAGAGAGGCAGAAGTGGAGAGGCTCTGAAAGATGGCCCCTGGAGGGCAGAAATTATGCCCTAGGACACTAAGTAGAGAACTATTTCTGGGCCCTCTAGTCCTTAGGTGTTCTTTTCCAGCAAGGAATGGATTCCCCCTTCTCCAGTCTGGGTTGTGCAACTGCTGAGGCTTTGCTTTTTCTCCTTTCCCTTTGTGTCCTTGCATTAAATTTCTATCATTTAAGCTGATCTAAGCACTTTAGGTTACAAGACAATGCCTTTTCATTCCTATTTTTACAGATCAGAGAGCAGGAGTGAGACATGGTTTTGTACATATTATTTTTCCCTGGGGTACACCTAAAGCTCTAAGGCAACTTCCTTTTCTTTCTTTCTTTCTTTCTTTCTTTCTTTCTTTCTTTCTTTCTTTCTTTCTTTCTTCTTCTTTCTTTCTTTCTTTCTTTCTTTCTTTCTTTCTCTCTCTCTCTCTTTCTTTCTTCTTCTTTTTTTTTTAAAGATTTATTTATTTGTTTTAGGGAGAGAGATAACACAAGCAGAGGGAGAAGCAAAGGGAGAAGGAGAGAGAGAGAGAATCCTCAAGCAGACTCCCCACTGAATGCGGAGTCCAATGTGGGGTTCGATCCCATGACCCTATGATCATGACCTGAGCTGACATCAAGAGTCAGACCCCAACCAACTGAGCCATCTGGGCCCTCTCTAAAGCACATTGCTTAGTGTGGTCCTGAATCATGTGGTGGTGGTGGTGATTCTAACAAGTTCTGCGTGGCATTCTTACACATGTGAAGTTTAAGAATCACTACTCTCTAATGACATATGGATTGAGCTAATGCCCCAGAGGTTTCCTGGACCAAAGTGACCAACAACTAGTCTTGTTCCCCTGAAAGCCATTCATGCCCAAACAATTCTGCTCTGAAACAAGCTGCTCAATCTTTTTTATTCTGTCAAGCTACAGATCTGTTATGTATTGGATTTTTAAAAGTAAATAATTTGTCAAAAAGCTATAATTTTTAGACTAGCTTGTAACTAGCTAAGATTTAAAAAAAAAAAAAAAGGTCTATGACAAATCCAAACTTGCAGGAGAGAAAACATTGAGACATAAGGAAATAGTGATAAATCACTGATTTCTTAATATCCTTGTGTCATTTAGTAAAGTATGCTAAAGACGGCTCTCAGGCAAGCCTGCACGTTCCCCTCTCTCCTCAGGCAAAGTTGACATTGTTTAGATATTATATCCTTCTTTAGGAGTTGCCTTTTTCTTTTTAAGGAAGACACTCTTGCAAATGTTCTTGAATACAATCATCACTCTTACCTGAGATGACTAGAAGTCTTCTGGTCTCTAGTACTCCCTTAGCAACCACCTGAAGGCTAGAATTTCTTTATATCCTCTATTTAATCATGATGCCTTCTCCTCCATAGAATGACTATTCTGTTTTAGAACAAAATACACCTGAAGTAGTTCCAATCATCCAGTCATCATATTTTATTCTACTAAGGCATTATTCAAGAAATCTTGACAAATTCTGAAAGTTCTGGTTGCAAGATTAATACAGAGCAATCAGAAACAAAACCCTGTTTCAATAAAAGAAATATATCCTATATATATCTCTATAGAGATATTCTATATGTCTCTACATGTCTATATATAAAGAGATATAGAATATATCTCTTTTATTATAGATATAGAAAATAAAAGAGAATAGCTAAAAATTGATTAGGTCATTTCACAGCAGGGATTCTCTAAGGGATACTTTTATTTAATGTTTTAAAAAAGATGAGTTTAAAGAGAAAAAGTAGTTATTGATGCATAAGAAATTTGATTAGCAGTTGTAAATATTTTTGTTATAAAACCAAAACATTTTCTTTAAAAAAAAGGAAGGAATAGTGCTAAAATATACAAAGATTTACGAATAGAAGTTCTCTGTCCCCTTAGTTCAATCCCTAGAGGTAGTCATTATTAATAGTAGGATATATCCCTGCCCAGAAATTTTCTACATAAATATAATACATAGGAAGTCAGTTATGGCTGAACTATATATACCATTTTATAATTTACTTTTTTCACTTAAAATATAATTTGGATAACTGTATATATGGTATCTATAAATTATTCTTAACTTTTTTATTCAATAACTATAAAGCAGGGATGCCTGTGTGGCTCAGCGGTTGAGCATCTGCCTTCTGCTCAGGGCATGATCCTGAGGTCTGGGGATCTAGTCCTGTATTAGGCTCCCTGTGGGGAGCCTGCTTCTCCCTCTGCCTGTGTCTCTGCCTCTCTGTGTCTCTCATGAACAAATAAATTTAAAAATCTTAAAAAAATAACTATATAGTATATCATAGCATAGACATCTATAACTAAGTCTATTAATCTTCTAATACTTTGGGTGTTTCCAATTTTTCCCTCTGTTACAAGCAATCCGTCATGGAATATTTTTGTAACATAAAATTTTGTTCCTTTTTAAGGGTCTATGTAGAATGAATTATTAGACATTCTAAATTTTGTCAATATTGCTAAATTGTTCTACAAATACATGATTAGAATTTCTACTTTCACCATAAAGGTGTGTGAACTAATTAATCTTCAGCTTCAGATCACCTCACTTCCATGGGCTTCTTCCAAGCCTTGAAATGTGCAGATGTTTCTAATATTTGTATAAAATAAGCACAAGTAAGATATTTTAACTACAATTGCTTATGAGTACTAGTTCTTTACTTTGACTTCCCTGCTGTCACACCCATCACATGCTAGGTGGAGTTAGAGGGACTCTTGTGTATTTTGGAGACCAGGCTTAGGGAAGATTGAGTTGGGAATACACCATTTTAAATGATTTTTTTAAAATTAGGCTCCATGTCCAGCGTGGAGCTCAACATGGGGCTTTAACTCATAACCCTGAGATCAAGACCTGAGTTGAGATCAAAAGTCAGATGCTCAACAGACTGAGCTTCCCCTGGGAAGACACCATTTTAACTAAGTTGTAAAGGCCCTTTTGAAGATTTCAATATAGTAAATGATAAATTATAGGTTCCTGATATTGATAGGAAAAGTCTCTATTATGGGCATCTTTAAAGTTATTTATTAAATAAATTAAATTCAGATTAAAAATTAATGGAATATGAAACCAAAGCAATAAAGATGAATGGTGAAACCAATAAAAGTTATTTTGAAATAAAGAAATGAATTGTTTAAAAAAACAAAAAAAAAGGAGATGCTGAAATCACTCCAAAAGCAGTAATTCTTTAAAAGGATACAATGCATTTTAAGTAGGAGTAGTGAAGAGACTATTGGCTTATTTGATGATTAAATTTATGAAAAACAGTGAATCATATAAATACTTTAAAAATGATTCAGTAAAAAAAAAAAAAAATGATTCAGTTTCTTGTTGCTTTGACAGGAAATGCTGACATGGACAATAACATAAAAGCTCAAAGTACACCACTGTGACAGGATATCAAACCAAGAGAGTGCCATCAATTCAAAAAGTCATTAAGGGTGATTAGCCACCCTGGAACAACATTTGAAATTCCCTGAAATATTACAGATCTGTGTGAAAGGACTTTTAGAAGTTTTCTAAAATTCCAGATTTAGGTATCCTTAAAAATTTATGTGACATTTCCAATAGGTTGAGAGTCTGAAAGAAACTTTTCTGAACTATCAAAAATTTAAAAAATTTTGATCAACCATGACTTCTATTTCTATTTTCTCTATGTCAATTGTAAAATTGTCACATGAAATGACAATAAGAAATTCAGGTAAAGGGATGCCTGGGTGGCTCCACAGTTGAGGGTCTGCCTTCCGCTCAGGGCGTGGTCCCGGAGTCCTGGGATGATTCCTATACCAGGCTCCCCAAAGGAAACCTGCTACTCCCTCTGCCTGACTCTGTGCCTCTCCCTGTGTGTCTCTCATGAAAAAATAAACAAAATCTTTTAAAAAATAAAGGAAATGCAAGTAAAAAGGTGTTACAGAGATATGCCAGGCAGTGAATTAATATAAATGTTATTTTTCTAGATTTTACAACGTTTGTGGTGTTTGTTATCTTTTGAAAGCTTATAGGTCATTGGAATTCTTTTCATTCTAAGTTAAATTTCAAGTTTTACTTAAGAGTGTATTATTTTTCTGAAAGAGGCCTCCAAAATTGCATGAGTTTCAGGCACAAATGTTGGATCTGCCCCTGAGTTTATAAGAGATACTGTCTCCCCATGTTCTTGCCAATATTAGGTAGTATTAAAATTTTTGTACTTGCCAATTTAAGTAATATATGGTGTATATCCATTGTATGTTGTTGTAATTTATATTTAATTATAAGTTAAATTGAGAATTTTTTGTATAATTATTTTCTCTAGATTTTCCTGTTCATTTTCTTTGCCTCCCATGTATTTTTTTAATGTTGTCTGTGAGAACTCTGGGTATAGCACAGTTCTCTAGGCTGTCAATCATATTGCAGATCCTTTCCCCAGTTATTGTTGGTCTTTTATCTTTGCCTATAGTGTAATTTTATTCTCTCATTCAAAAACGTTTCTTTTTTTTTTTTTTTTTTATTAAACATACCAATTGACAGCATTTTGAAAACAGTACAGGCACTGCATGTAATATGTTGAGGCTCAGATAGGGGTTGACTCAGCTAAACACCTTTAATGTTAGATGAGATCAGTATAATTTAAGAAACCTCAAAACCCTCAGTACTTTGGCTTACTTTCTCCAGGCAGAGAGATGGTTAAATGTATTTCCTTATCAAGCAAGAATTCTAGGTGTTACCTCATCTTTCCATGCTCTACAAGATCAAATTATACTCTATATTTGAAATGGCTCAGAGAATAGACCCAACCTATTAGACTTTCATTTTTCACTTGTAAGAAGTGACCCTGAAAATACAAACCTAAGCTACTCATGCTGCCGTCTTCCAAAAGTATCCCTGCCTTTATTCTCTCTGGATTGAAATGTCTAGAGGTTATTTCCTAAAATCTTAGTCTATGAATTTTGATGAATGAACAATGACAACCTCATAGAAAAGACAAGAATGCCCTGCAAGGAAACACATTTTCATGTTTATCCAGTAGCCTCCCCCAGGATGACAAATGCTCATTGCTCACCTGGCTTGCAAGCTACTTCTCACCTTTAAGGCCCAATTCAAATGCCACCTCAATACAACATTTCTGGATCTCTAAGGACTAATTATTAACTCTCTCATTGATGTTTTCATAGTATATGGTTGACAGTATCCTTGTAGCAAGTAAGATGTATTACAATGTAATGCATATTATGCATATTTTTTCTCCATCAGACCATGAAATTTTGTAGGTAGGAGTGTGTCTCATTCATCTTTAAATCCACAGAACATGTAGGATTTGGCACATAATAGGTACTAAAGACATTTTTGTGGAATGTGCATAAAATCTAAAAGTATGATTTCAATGGAGGATGGAATAATATATACTCAAACTGCCAAAGAATCTTATTGCAGATACATCTTTTTTTTTTTTTTAAGATTTTATTTATTTATTAATGAGAGACAGAGACACAGAGGGAGAAACAGGCTCCATACAGGGAGCCCAATGTGGGCCCAATATATATATATTATATATATATAAAACAACAGAAGTGTAGCATGGATTGTTCCGGTGAGAAGCAAAAGTAGAATACTCTGTTGAGTAGGCAAAAATCATGTACTGCAGGGCAGATTTTTTTCTTTAAAGATTTATTTATTTATTTATGATAGACATAGAGAGAAAGAGAGGCAGAGATACAGGAGGAAGGAGAAACAGGCTCCATGCCAGGAGCCCTACGCGGGACTCGATCCCCGGACTCCAGGATCGCCCCCTGGGTCAAAGGCAGGCGCCAAACCGCTGAGCCACCCAGGGAGCCACCCAGGGATCCCCCCAGGGCAGATTTTTATTCTTAGGTTATTCAGATCCTGCACCCTAGTAACTGAGTGCATATCTATACTTACTCTCCAGCTCTGAGGACATGTCCACAGGAATCTGGAGACACCATCTTTCTTCACTATAAATGGGTAAACACATTTACTCCAATATAACCACACTTTATATTAAGTGAAAACTTCTAACATTTATAGAGAGGCATGACTTTGGCATTAAAACGACAGCATACTTACTTTAATAAATATGCACTTATTTAATTATACATAATAAATGTCTTAGACAAAGCCTTCAAAGCCTTTTAAGCATTTGTAGTAAATGATGTGATCTATAGAGGAAAGAAGGTCTTTGGGGTCCACCATACCATGTGCTTCTGGAGTCATCCCATCTGTTTATTATGTAGTTCAGATCTTCTCAATAAATCATTGTGCTTTGGAAGTGTAAGTTTCTCATTTATTCTTCCACACTTGCCAAAGTACAGCAGAGTTGAGAAAGTTATAGTCTGGTATTTAATTGGTTCTAGACGTGCACACTGACAGGTATTGTTAATGAACCCAAGTTATTGATTCAATAAAGAGAGCAAATAACCTCAGGCCCCAAGAATTCATCCTCGTGGAAGTCAAGGACAGATAGAGACTCATTTTGGGTCTTCAATGATGTCTAGTCAATTTATCTAATTCACAGACTTTTGCTCATTAATCATTCACTTGGGAAAAAGAGTCTCACAATGACTAGTTCAAATGCATGTGTCCTTTAGCTGTAAAAGAGATAATTCATTTACTTGGAATAGATAACTCTCCAAGAAGATTCTATTAATTGGGATTCCTTTTGAGAGTCATAAGCCCAGTAAAGTTTCCATAGCAACTCTGACAATTCCACACAGAGTTAGTTATGTTTATCCTGTTCTTGATCTACTATGCATTTAAATGTATTACAGGATAAACATATACCGAATTTGGTACAGGTTCAAACACTACAGGTATATCAATGCACATGTAACCCATCAGGCATTACTGGCAAATTTCAGAAAGCTTATGTGTCAGTTATTGAATGTTTGACACCAGCTGATGTAACAGCCTCACACTGTGTACTGATCTGTAATATATCCCAACTGAGGACCACATAGGTTAGATCATTCGTTCAAGATCACATAATTGAGCCAGAATTCAAATCCAAGTTGGTTTGACTGCGAATACATGTCCTTTCCATTATGCTGGTTTTGTTAAGTTGTATACCAGTTTGTCGAAAAGAAAAACATTCACTTTCCATATTACAAATACCTGATTTGTGACTACAGGCACTGCTTCCTCTACACACCCCTGCTTTTTTAAGGTTTCTCCTTAAATACCACCCTGCTTATTCTGTCTAGTAACTGAATAGTCAGGAATGATGGTGTCACCTGGGAAGCCTGGTAAGAAATTGTCCTCTTTCCCTAACTCTTCGCATGACTTGCCTTGCCCATTCTCCTGAGCCTTTCTTCAGCCTTTCACTAGGAAGCGATAGGTGAATTCCACCTGAGTCTCTTTCACTTCTATTTACATCATGAGTAAGCAACTGCTTGCCTTCCCTCTTTTTTTCAGTTTGCCTAGTTCTTTAAAGATAATCAAATAACCCTGTTTCCCCGTAATCTCTACTTTGTATTATCTAACTTGTTACTTCCAGACTTTTCCTAATTGTGACTAACAAATACAGAAGAGGCAATAACAATACACCTAAAACCAAGGAGCCATTAATTTCCAAAGCTCTGAAACTACCCAGATGGCTCCTTTCTGCAAGCCTCTAATGAACTTATCTAACCCAATGTCTTTCCACGAGCCCAGCGCTTCTGAAAAATAAAAATAAAAAAGTCACTTTTATGTTTAAAAAATTTTTTAATGGCTATCATTGCCACAGCACTGTTTTCTTCGTTTGTTATTTCAAACTCAAATGTATACAGGGCACTCAACATAACAAATTAGATGAGATTTGGGGGGCATGCTTGCTTTGTAATTTTTTTTTATCATGGAAAATATATTCTGATTCCAAACAACAGAGTGACAAGTAAACTGTAATACATTATTTTCAAAAATGAGGACTCCTTGTATTCTCTTTCATTAGAGACAGATTATCTCCATTTTGATTAGATGTGGATGACCAAGTTGCTATCAGGATCCTCCTGTCTTCTGGCCTTCTCCTCTCCCAGTCTCTGAGTAGATGGTAATTTGGCAAAGAGACCCAGCTGGGAAAGGTTGAGCTTCCACATGGAAGACAACATGTGCTTGTGGTGTGAATTTCAAATCTAAACTTTTGATTATTCATGGTTTTATCTGTACCAGCTTCTCTTTCCTTTTGCTTGGGGATTGGTAATCTCTTTATTAAACAAAGTACTTTCCTTGGCTGAATAGACATACACTGAGTAGGGAGAGTAAGCTGAGGGATTTCTCTTACTCCCTTTAATTAAAGCAGACCCAGCAGAGGGAGGCTGGAGTGAATGGTCCATTATGTTTGAAAGAATCCAAGAACTTTTAGCTGTGGTTGGTTGAAAACAAAGCTTAGTAAAAGAGATGAGAATTTATAAGAGTGGAGAGGTATTAGATCAAATTAGCCACAAACAGGGGATCCCTGGGTGGCTCAGTGGTTTGGTGGCTGCTTTTGGGCCCAGCACATGATCCTGGAGTCCCAAGATCAAATCCCATATCAGGCTCCTTGCATGGAGCCTGCTTCTCCCCTCCGTGTGTGTCTGTCTCTCTGTGTCTCTCATGAATAAATAAAATCTTTAAAAAAATTAATTAACCATAAACATTTTTAAAATACATATTATGATTTTAAAAATCTAAGAGTCTATAAAATAAAACTTATACCAAACATTATTTGGGAATCAATAATTTCTTTGTGTGTTATACTTCATTAAATCTCTTGTAGTAATCTTTGCATAGTTGACTATTTTTTAAAGGAAGGAGTCAATTATATTACATTTTATTTGACTGTAAATCTCAGAAGCAAAGCCTCAAATCACGTGACTACTTGGCGTGGTTCTAGTCATGTAGGTGTCCTTAAAATTTAAAGCTCAGATCTGTCGGGACAATGACCTAGATTCCTTTTCAAGTTTGGTCCTGTAGGGCTCGTTGCCTCATGCAGCATAATAGCACTATTCTTCATACTTTGTCTTCTAGACAGATCAGACTAAGTTAGTAAAAACATGTTGTAGATTAAATGAACTTAAAAGAAATAAATTCCTACCTCTACAATAGTGATTTGATATCTAAGGACTTAACTACAATAGAAGAAGAAGTGTCAAATGGGAAATATCAAATAAGAGATTTTAACCTGATTTTTTGCTGTAACTTGGTGATCTCCAGGCAGTGGAGTTCCTGAATTTTAGGAACAGACTGATTTATTAAAGTTGTGTACTCCTTTTCCAACAATTGGTTGTTGAGGCACATCTTAGCATGACCCAGCCTGTTGAGGTATCAAAATAAAAACACTTCCAGGTACTTTAGGTTCTGAATAAAGTTTCTCTTGTTTTTGGACACTACTGTTTCTTCCCCCTGTGAATTTAGTTCTCTTATATACATTTCCTGTGGTATTTTGGGACTTCTCTCTTCAAGTTCATAACAATCCATAATAATATTACTAAGAGTAATATTTCCACAGCTAATTTCATTCATCCATATTTTGGAAATTATCTCTTAAATAAAAAAATGCTGTCTTAGGATTATATATTTATGACTTTAAAGCCTTGTCTCTTGTCTTCCCTCTTCTCATTCTTTTTTTTTTTTTTTTTAATTTTTATTTATTTATGATAGTCACAGAGAGAGAGAGAGAGAGAGAGAGAGAGGCAGAGACACAGGCAGAGGGAGAAGCAGGCTCCATGCACCGGGAGCCCGACGTGGGATCGATCCTAGGTCTCCAGGATCACGCCCTGGGCCAAAGGCAGGCGCCAAACCGCTGCGCCACCCAGGGATCCCCCCTCTTCTCGTTCTTGAAGGAAAATATTCAACATCTCTTTGAAGCTAAATAAAGAATAGTACTTTCTGTCACTAACATAAAAAGAAGGTTTAATTTAAAAAAATTTTTTAAGGAAAGAAGATGTAATAACATTTTTGACCAGTAGTTTTATACCAAAAATCATACCATTTTGGATTTTCTCAAAACATAGTTTGAAAAGATATACTAACATTACATAGAAATAGAAGTAATCCTATACAAATGTAGAGTTGATATTATTGAGTGAATTTCCCAGGTTACACTTAGGGTTGGAGGTGAGATTTTCAAGAAAAGTCATTTGTACTGTTGATAAGAAAAAACCTGTAGTAGGAAAAATTGTGATTATCTTTTGTGGAGTGTCTGCTATAGCCCACGCTATGTTATACATCTACATCTCTAATTCCCACACCAATTTTGTAGGGAGATATCATTATCTCCTCATAAACAGAAATCCAAGCCTAGGGAGGACAAGGACTCACTTAGAATTAAATGGCAGGTATCTGGCTCACTCAGTTTTGAACCTATCACCTGACTATAGAGCCCAACCTTTTTGTTTAGAACCCCACCTTGATGCAAACCACAGTTGCTAAAAATTCTGTGAATTTTCAGTAATACTGAAAATTCTCTAATTTCTGAATTAGAGTATTACTGAAATCTCTCTAATGCCATGCACTGTGTAGGGGGAGATGTTGCAGTAATTCTGCTGGCAAGAAGCTGGGAGGTTGCTTAGACAATGATAGAATGGAAAGTATACGCTTTCTAGATCCCCTTCTGAGTGAAGAGAACGCTCTTCATGACCTATTCCATTCCACCCTTTACTCCATGATATTCTGTCCTTCTGCACTGAAGTATAGGCTTGCTTAATAATCAATTAGATCAGTTATTACCAAGACTACAATGTGCTATAAACATCTCCTATAAGCTCAACCAATCCCTTGCACATCCTCTTCCTGGTGGTCTAGGGTAGTCATCAGGAAGCATTCCTTACTTCTACTTAAAAAAAAAAAAAAAAAAAATCAAAACATTATGCCCTGATACTTAGAAGGCACTAAATATTTGATTTTTTTTTTTAAGATTTTTATTCATTTATTCATGAGAGACAGAGGGAAAAGCAGGCTCCATGCAGGGAGCCTGACTGCGACTGGATTCCGGGTCTCCAGGGTCACGCTCCGGGCTGAAGGCAGTACTGAACTGATAAGCCACCTAGGGTGCCCTAAATATTTGATTGTTAAACAGATGACGTGGATTAGTCAATACTAATCGTTGTATGGAAAGCCCCAGTGCTATCCTTGCGAATTCCTAATGATGTTGTAGCAATGGTAATACTAACTGGCCTCAAAATATCTCTGAGGAAGAGAACTATATGCTGGAAAAATTTTGAAACATAGGCTAGAGGTTAGCTAACATTAAGACTGCTACAGAAGGCTTAAGACTTCTGGTCAACCTGGAGAAAGACCTTGGGGCTAAGTATGCCAGTCCTGGGGGCTCTAGCAATTTCTATCACTATGTAACATTCGGTGCGAAGTGACTTCCTTGTAAAGACAGGCAAAGGACTGAGTTTTATGCTTAGGTTGACCTGGGGCCAAACAGAGGCAGCACACATGTATGCAGAACAGAAGCAAAGGAGATCGTCACAGAAAAAGCAGTCAAGAATTCTCAGAGAATTTCAGGGGTTTAAGTCTTTCCCAGGCATGACACTGGGCAAAGGAGCCCATTAGGCTTGATTCTTTCAGTGGCAAGAAGGTTCACATAATGTCTGGATTTCAATATAACTTAACAACTAACCCTCTCATTTTCAATAGCTCCTCAACCTCTCTTTCCCATCTTTAATATGAGTGTCAGTTCTGAACAGAGTTTTCAACTTGTTTTCCTCAGTCTTGGGCTTTCAAATATGAAGGGATTGGCTTAGCAATACTTTTTTTGGTAATAGGAGTGAGGGGGAGGGGGAACAGTGGACTGGGTTATTTCAGGAAAGATCTCATTGCAGAACACTTGACTGTGAAGCACAGACACAGGTAGTCGCGGGAGGAAATGGATAAGGAATCGCTTTTAAAAAAATGACTCAGAATTCTGACTCAGAGGGGTTTGAGCCAATTTCTGATCTCATCGTGAAGCTTCCTAAAGCACCTGGGCTTTCCTTGGAGGTCTCCTACCTAAGACTGGGGCTTAGGCCACACCTGTTTGGCCCTGAGGGAAAAAGCTGACAAGAGCCCTGCCTGCAATACGATGCAGCTGCTCCCATTAGATCAGGCATGGATCAGAGTGATAACTTTTCTAGAAGCATAATTTACCATGTATTTCAATCATGAATGACAAATTATGGCACATTAAAGTGCTTTAAGAATGATGCAAACTTTCCCCGTTTAGGGAGCCAGTCACAGAACCAGTAAGTTTGTGTTTGATAATAGTTAGCTTTACTCTAGGTATCTAATAGCTGTCCTATTAGAGTTTTACAGAAACTCTTGTTTCAAGTTCAAATTTTGATCCAAATATGAAAACTCACTGTCAAGAAAAAATGAAAGTTCCACAAATTAAGAAATAACTTGAAAAAAAAAGAAAAAAAATTGTATGTAAGATTGTAAATCAAGTCTTTCATAGGAAATGCTTGAAAGAAGAAATTGGCTAGAGGAAAATAATTTTATTTGAAGGGGTATTTGATAGAGATTGAACAGGCTATTCCTTATTATATTTTGTTCTTCCTACATTAAAAAGTTTTAATTTAGTAAAGTAACCTGAGAAGGATTATTAACCAGAGTCTGCGAAAAAAAAAAAATAATAATAATAAGGTATCTTAAACTATTTCCTTTTCTCCATAAAAATCTGTAGACAACCCATCTGGGGTTGATGAGGTGGGCAAATAGACTTTAAGAAGCTCTTGTCTTCCCCTGTCTAATATTTCTTTAACCTTTGAAGATTCTCAGAATGATGGGCCAAATTTATAGCTTATGGGGTTTGGCTCCAGGGATTTTTCACAAATGCAAATTCCCAAACTCCCAGGGCGACCAGTGATCTTGGTAGGAAACTGGGAATGGGGTCAGGGAAGAAAAAAGCAAATCATGACTCAGAATTGCATAAACGTATGAGATCACCACTATTAGGAATGGACACTCCACAGCATTTTCAGATCCTACTCAAGATTGACCCAAATCCAACAGTTAGCAGCAGATTAATCTTAAGAATGACTCAACCAAGTTTCTGAATAAATGAATTTGGCTCTCGAAATGAGCAGCAGAAAACTCACTTCCTGTGACAATCCTCACAGTGTTATCTCCTCCCCCAACTTTGGTCTTCCCCTTCCATTGAATCTCCCCTCACACACCACACCCTCTCTCTGTTCTCCACTGCTTTGTCACGAGTCTTATGTGTACAATTATGCCAAGTGGTGACTGTTCTTTGGCTATGGAGAATGCCAGAGAGTTCCCCCCACTCAACACAGTAAATTCCCCTGTGGAGGGAAAGGTGGGAGACAGTGAAATTCTTATGCCTCTGTGGTGCTGCATAGAGAAATGGCAAAATTCGTGTGAGAGAAGTATAATAGGTAAGAAGGTAGCTGGTGAGGGCTCAACGAGGCTTCACACAAGGCAACCTGAGTGGGGAGGAATTGGCAAAACTGCCCCTAGCAATCACCTTCACCTCTACTCCCCCTCACGCCAAAGCCTCCCTGCACTTTGGAGGTCCTGGCTGAGCCTGTGCTGGGCAGTCTTTCCTGGGAAATCTGGTGAGCTGTCTGCTGCTTCAACCAAGCAGGGCTGCTACTGGATGATGTAAGCAGTTCCTGTTCTTCAAGGGCAAAGGGTGTGTTCTAGCAGACTAAGTAAAAGGTGGAAACTCTTTCACTTTTTATGCAATCATTTGACCAGATGCCACCTATAAGGCCTTCAAAAAATTTTTCCTTTGGGTAATACATTATCACGAAGCTAGAGTTTTCCAAATTCTTAGACTCTTGAAGACCTTTTCAGCTGCTGCCACCACTGGAAAGATGAGCAAATTGTTGTTTTTATCGACACACCAGCATTTTTCAAGTTCAGCACTCCTGCCATTGGGGGGGGGGGTGGGGGGATTCTTTGTTGTGGGGAACTTTCCAGTGCATTGTCAGATATTTAGCAGCATGTCAGGCCTCTACCCTCTAGGTGCCAGTAGCAGCTTCCTTTCCCAGTTGCAATAACCACATATGTCTCCGGACACGTACAGATATCTCCTGGGAAACACAATCTCCCTGCCACTGAGAAGCACTGCTCTATACAGGTACCATCCAGGACACAGACTCAGTCTTTTCATCTACCCTCTTGCCATAAGATGTTCTTGGCAGTGTCTCCTTGCCCTGAGGAAACACGTGATTTTTAAAAAGGAAATCCAGGAGAAAATATCTTTAAAATTTACTAAATAAATAAATAAACAAATGGAGAATTGAGAGACCGAACTAATGATTTGGTATGTTAAAGTTTTAAAGACTCCTGGTGTTAACATTAGGCCCATTTCACAGATGCCTGAATCACCCTCAGAAGTATGACCCCTTTGAACCCAGGAAGCAATAGACTCTGCTGCTAGGACCACTGAGGATCATCTGGCTGATGATCAGAAACTGGTTTTATGATTAGAACCCAATTCTGGATTCTAATCTATACGTGGACATTGACTCAACTTACATGTTAGCTTGATAAGTCTATAAATTTCTGGCTACCTCAGTTTTGCCAGTTCTGCTGTAAAGGTAGAGAGGTGCCCCTCTCTCTCCTCCTCACAATTCCTAAATTCATGATCAATCATTGCTAAGATAATTGGGGCTGGCATCCAGACAATAATCAATTCTGGGCTGTGCTGGGTGAAGAAATCTCTAGTATAGGCTCAGTTGAGAAGTCTCATGAGGTGTGTAAGAAATGTACTCTGTATTCTAAAAAGGGAATGGTTACATAAATTTGGGGTTCTTAATGGTGTACCATGAGTATAGGCAGTACTGATACCAAGGAGTGGAGAATCTCAGCTTGCTTTTTCATGGGGCTGGACTCCTGATTGGCACTGCTTGGATAGAAAGCCATCTCTTGGGCAGCCCCGGTGGCCCAGCAGTTTAGCACTTGCCTTTGGCCCAGGGCGTGATCCTGAGGCCCCAGGATCCAGTCCCACATCAGGCTCCCTGCATGGAGCCTGCTTCTGCCTCTTCCTGTGTCTCTGCCTCTCTCTCTCCCTCTGTCTCTCTCTCTGTCTCTCATGAATAAATAAAATCTTAAACAAAAAAAAAAAAGAAAGAAAGAAAGAAAGAAAGAAAGAAAGAAAGAAAGAAAGAAAGAAAGCCATCTCTTTTTTTCAGGTCTCTTGAGGACCCAGAGAGATGATGGGGTGGACTCTCGGTATCTTGAAGTGCTCAAACACTCTGGCTAAATCAAAAACTTTCAAAGTAATTTCTTCCCAACCTCAAAATTACCAGAATATAAGCCAATTGGTAACATCTAAACACAGCTTTAATACAGACAGAGCCACAGTAGTTAGCAACATTCCCCTGTTGGGTTTCAGGGAAGGAATTTATGTAGCCAATGCTGTTTTCCTGACATTCTGTCTAGTAGAGGATTCTAGATCCAGTATTTTTAAATAGTATGTCATTGTGCAAAAATCACAGATCTGGTCTCCAAAGAATGCTAAGAGGATTCCCCAAGGCAACTCTGAGATTGTTATGAAAATTTTGCTCGCATAGGTAGGGGATAGGCGGCTTTGGTTCCACCCTCGCAGGGAGCTTTTCATCAGTTAACTGTGTCTACAATGCTTCCTTGGCTGGTGTCTCTGAAAACAACAGGCTGTCATCAGACTGGCCTTGAGCTCTTGGAATTAAAATGCTTAGGTCATGGGCACACACCGTACCTGCACTGGAGACTGGATTCCTAGTCACTCTCCCTTTCCTCTTCTACGAAAGGGCATTTGCATGTGTAGTCATTACTGTAGGTGACCTGTGGGATGGCTCTAATCCCTACTTCATAAAAAATCTTAGAGCTGTTGGGTTAATGGAGAGAAGTAGGGGTGGAAGTGCAAGACCGGTTTCAAATCTTTTTTTCTGGGACCTACCAATACTATTGAAGTTACATTGCTGGTCACATCTCTCATGTCCTCATCTATGAAATGGGTCAATAATGTCTTGCTTCCCCCCTCCTTCCTTCCCCTGCACACATACATTTGACAGAACACATCCTTACATGTTCACACACACTCAGATATTTTATTTATACTGATAACACAGACCACTCACAAGGATGTTATGAGAAATGAACAAGACACTGGCCATGAAACCACTTGGAAAACTGCAATGTGCTCTAAACTCAGTATATATACTTTTATTATGCATCATGGATGGTATATCCTGTGTTCCTTAGATCTTTCAGAGGCTTCTCAGCACATTGAGGTTGCTGTTACATTTGTTATCAAAAACATGAATATCTGTCTTCTTGTCCATTAGAATTTCTACCATACTATGGTAGATGATTTGAATCTTCATCATAAACAACTTTACAGTTATATTGGAACTAGTATAAAAAAGCTAAGGGGGGTGCGGGAATCTCTAATACACATTCCAAATAAATGTACTGTGTGTGTGTGCATGTGGTACTTAGTTGGGGGTATATTTTGCTCACCACCATACTCCTAGTACCTGAGCCAGAATGAATGATAAATAAACGAATGAAAATACACAATAATTTTCCATCAAACTATCCCCCTCAAGTTGATCCATGTTCTTAGCCATCAGAGATTTTCCATCACACATGGTCCACATTTGAATGTTCATATTCAGAACACAGCTGGGTGTTCTTAAAGTTTACTCATTTTTGGATGGCAGAGACAAACCACAGATTGAAATAGAAGACATTTAAACAATGTCCTGACATGCTTTGGTGATTAAGATAGAAACCATTCTTTAGATGCTTTAAAAGTCACTTTATTTTATATATCCCACTTTTCATTAAGCAAATCATACAAATTAAGAGTGTTAGCACATATTCTAATGAAGGATTAAGTTGAAATCTAAATGAAAAGATGACAAAATACAAAATAATTATTTTTGGTTGAGATCCCAAAAAGATGATTCATGATCATATTTCCTTAAAATTGTATTTGTTTAATATGAGAGACCCAGTAAATGTATCACCTTTGTTGTTTGACATTAGATCCATGTGTGTCGGTGTTCCAAAAGTTCCTTCCAACGTCGGCTATAACATTATAGTGGTTCAGCAGAGGAATGCTTATAAGGTGTAGAAATCAGACTTAATAATACTAATTGCTGTAAATTAAAATTGGAGAAAAGAGGTAAAAAAACATGATGGTCTTAAAGTACTTCATAAGCGAGGGCCACAATGTATGTGAGGTCTACATGTAATGGTTTCAGATTATGCAAAAGCACATTGGAGTAGAACAAGATCACTGGGATAGGGATGGGATCCAACCTTCATTTCATACCAACTTTGTGCCAGTCATCTTGTAGGCACTTTACATGCCTTTCTCTTAACTTCATATATTCCCATGTTCCTTATTTCAGTGAAGAAAAGTTTAAGGCTCAGAAAATGGAAATGTAATTATAGGACTGGTGGAGAAAAGATGGGAACTGTGACTTTCCCAGAGTTAGGAACCCTATACCTCAGGTGGATTTAGAAGGTTGGATGGAAGGAAGACAAGGAAGACAGGTGGTATGATAAGCAGGTGAGGTCCCAGGGGCCACTGAGCAGCAGCAGGAGTAAAACCATGTTGGTGAGAAAAGATTAATAATATCATTAATATCCCAACAACTAAGGTATAGAATTCAGTCCAATTAGTCCTTTAGCCTTACATGGAAGAGTGACATTTCCTTTCAGCAAACTCAGTCTAGACACCTCCATTACGCAACTTTGTCAAACTGATCAGTAGATTGTAGATCTTATTAGATAAACCTGGACTAGAAAATAACCGGTCAGCAAAAGACAGCGGCTTGTGTGGTTTAGGGCCACACAAGATTTTATTTGTGGGCCTCCCTACTCAGGCGTGGTCTGCAGACCAGCAGCACCAGGTTCATGAGGAGTCTTGCCAGGAATGCAGAATCTCAGTCCCCAGCCCAGACCTACTGAATCAGACTCTGCTTTGACAAGATCCTCAGGTGATTTGTATGCACATTATGTTTGGAGAAGCACTGATCTAGGAGATAATTTCTTAGTTTCAGCATCATCTATTCACTTTCACATTTTTTTTGATAACTTTAAGTGAAACGTCATTTGACTTATCCACAGCATACACTTAGCAAAATATCCAAGGAATAAAGTCTAACGTTTAACTGCTCCTCATCCTCCTGCCTAAAATAAGGTGAAGAAATAAGACTATATTTATTTTAGTTTTGGATATATCCTACTTGTCTTTTCTCTTATTCCTTAGGTTCGATGATAAGTACGTTATGGTTGAAATATACAGAAAGAGAGTTCAAATCCTAACTGGGTGGGACACCTGGGTGGCTCAGTGGTTGAGCATCTGCCTTTGGCTCAGGGTGTGATCCTGGAGTCCTGAGATCGAGTCCCACATGGGGTTCCTGGTGGGGAGCCTGCTTCTCCCTCTGCCTATGTCTCTGCCTCTGTATGTCTTTCATGAGTGAATAAATAAAATCTTAAAAAAAAAAACAAACCAAAACCAAAACAAATCCTAACTGGGAGATAAAAAAAAGAAAGTTTACTAATGAGTACTCTTTTATTATCAGCTCTAGGCATTTGTTTATTCCAGTCCATTCTGGCTTTCATGAATGGTTAAGTACTGGAACCAGGTAAAATGAAAGTCTGGGGGCTCCTGGGTGGCCCAGTGGTTGAGCCTCTGCCTTCAGCTCAGGGTGTGATCCTGGTCTGGGGATCCAGTCCCACATCGGGCTCCCTGCAGGGAGACTGCTTCTCCCTCTGTCTGGGTCTCTGCCTCTCTTTTTGTCTCTCATTAATAAATAAATAAAATCTTAAAAAAAAAAAAAAAAGAGTGGAAAGTCTTCCATGTACAGGCAACTGGCTTCGGTTGGAGGCAACAATGAGTATAACACAATATTATGTTTTAAACAAGTAAGAAAGTATTTAGAAATAAGTTTCTATGTAATAAAAAAAAATGCCTCCTTAAGCTACCAAAGAAAGGTTCTTTTTCACAGTAGGGTCATAAACATAATTCTGGTGTTTTGAAAAATTTGTTGGTTTTTTGTTGTTGTTGTTGTTTTGTTTTAGTGTTTAGGAACACTGAACTATTTTTAAGCATCCAATATTATATTCACGTCTACCTACTTTGATAGATGTTGATTTATATCTGCTTGTGCATAAACATATAGTCTCATGTAAAAGGCATTGTTGCAATATCTGAGTATTCCAATGCTTTTCAGATTCAATTTCTCAAATTTTCATAGATTGAAACTTAGCCATTGGTTGCATTTGATAGTGAAAGCTGACAGTCATGACAGTCATGATTACTTACTCTGTGCGGCAATACGGCATTTCAGTTAATATTCACAATGTCCTTTTGGGGAAGACATCATTCTTACCTACATTATATGAAAGTAAAAACTGAGGTTTCTGATTAAGTAACTCTCAAACAGCTGGATTTTACATGGCATGACCAAAGCTGGTGTTATTAACTATTCTGTTAAACTATTTTGACCTCCCCCTGTGGGACACTTAATGGGATTTCCATGGGATTGAAAGCAAGGCCTGCCTCAGGCAAAAGTATAGAGCTGAAGTTTATTTTTAGATTTTTTTTTTCATTTATCCCTCTCTCTGGTCTCCATATGCTCTTCTTTTCCAATAAAAACCCTTTCCCTGGGAGATCCCTGGGTGGCGCAGCAGTTTAGCGCCTGCTAAACTGGCCCAGGGCGCGATCCTGGAGACCTGGGATCGAATCCCACGTCGGGCTCCCTGCATGGAGCCTGCTTCTCCCTCTGCCTGTGTCTCTGCCTCTCTCTCTCGCTCTCTATAATAAATAAATAAAATTTAAAAAAATAAAAATAAAGTGGTATGGATTTAAAAAAAAACAAACCCTTTCCCTAATTTGACAAGTAGAATACTGCTAGGAGTTTGTTAAAACTGGAAATCAAGATATACAGAGGGCACCAACTGGAACTATAAATGGTGCTTCATTGAATGTTCGTGAATGTGCCTCAGTATTCTCTGCTTCAATGTCTGGGAAATTCTGGGTTTTCCCCATATGTGTTCTTTTTTCTTTAACACTAGGAATCTGTATCTACCTATCCTTCTGTCATCTCCCTGTCAATCATCTATCACCTATGTGTGCAATTTTTCCTCATATCTACAAACATTGTCCATGGTCTTATAATCTAGAACATCGATTTGGGCAGCCCTTTGTAAAGGCTGTTTGATCCAGAATTGCATTTTCTGATGCTCTAAATTAATGGAGGGGTAAGTCTGGGGACACTGTTTACCCTAGTGATGAGGAAACAAGGCTAGCTGAGGACAAAGAGCAGCTGATATCCCATAAACAACCCAGCCCAGGGTGGGATATGTGGGGCATTCTTCAGGAAGCTTCCAGTTGTCTGAATGTTAATGCCTTGTTAGAGGGAAAAGCAATCTAACTTGACAATGGCAAGGCCTCCAGTATCTTGTAGGTCCTTCTTAGCACATGAAAATCCTTTTGGAATTTCCCTTTTGCTTACCTCCCCCAACTCCCAGGTATAATCATCAACTTCTCACAGGCCCCTGGCAGCAGCTGGCCCCAGGGAACGCCCACGGGTCCTGTCCCTGTGCTTTAATAAAACCACCATTTTACACCAAAGACGTCTCAATTCTTTCTTGGTTGTCAGCTCCGGACCTCACCTATATTCCAAATAGGTGAGGAGATCACTAGGAGATCATGTAAAGCAAAAACATGTTATTTTTAAATTTTCAATTAACAAGTTGTTTTTGAATATTCCAGACCACCTTGTCTCAGTATGTGCTGCATCTAAAGGAAGCACACACTAAGTTCAAAGAGCTTTGAAAAACATGGGTCTTTGTGAAAGATCGTGCAGGAAGTGAGGGGATTCCCAGTGCCTCACACGCATTCCTGAACTGCCTTGTTCACAGCTTCCCTCTTCCCAAAGTTCTGCTTTCCAGGCAGCTGGGACTCTGCTTTCCTACAGTCCATCACCTCCTGCCGACTTCCCTTCTCTTTTTGTCAAGGCTCCTTCAACTCCTGTCGGTGAATGTCACTCTTTAATAAAGATTAATGTCCCTTCTCTTTCTTTTTCCAACAGCCTCTTTACCCTCACTCCTGTCCCTAATGCCACAAATACCCTCTTCTATAGAAAGGGGAGAATTGCAAATGCTTTTGATATATTTTTTACCTTTCTCAAATAAGGAAAATCCGAATTAAACTATACTAAAAAGGGCAGTCTGGGTGGCTCAGGGGTTTGGCGCCGCCTTTGGGCCAGGGCGTGATCCTGGGCCCCGGAATTGAGTCCCACGTCGGGCTCCTGAATAAAACCTGCTTCTCCCTCAGCCTGTCTCTGCCTCTCTCTCTCTCTCTCATGAATTAATAAATAAAATATTTTAAAAAATAAAAAATAAAAAAATAAACTATACTAAAAAAGATTGCTGTATTATGTGTGAGACTTGCTTGTGTTTCGCTAAGCCTTTTAAAACCACTGAATTTAGTAGAAAGTAAGAGCTCCTGTATTTTATCTACCAGCCATTTCCTGTACCACAGAGAAATAAAATGCTTCCACGACTTGTAAGCACTACTAATTGTAAGAGGTCTTCCAATTTTAAAGATATTAAAATGTGAAAAACTGCATTATTTTTTAAGAGTGTGTGTGTGTGAGTTGGATGTCTGGCGGGCAGAGGAAGAGAGAGAAAATCTCAAGCAGGCTCCACATTCAGCACAGAGCCCCCATGCAGGCCTCAATCAGGATCCTGAAGTCATGACCTGTGTTGAAATGAAGAGTCAGACACTTAACTGGCTGAGCTACCCAGGCATCCCTGAAAAAAATGTGTCTTAAAGATAATTATAGTATATCCTTTTATATTCTGTAAGTAGTTTATATATTTTTCAGACAGTTGTGTCTGTATAAAAATTCCACAAGTGATTTTATTTCTAGACCAGTTTTCCTCCATATATAAACCATGGATTAACTATAATAGAATCACCTGGGGTTGCTCATTAACAATACTGGGCCCCAGGTCAGGTCTATTGAAACAGAATCTTGTGACAGCACCTGGGCTGCAATATATTTTAAGCTATTCAGGTGATTTTAGTATGCAGCTGGAGAAGAGAACTTCTCAGAAGAGGACCCTGGACCAACAGCAATGACATCACTTGAATACTTCTTAGAAATGCATAATCTCAAATCCCACCCCAATATTCTGTCCACTGCAGCAAAATCTGCATATTGACTAGATGCCCAGGTGATTCATTATTGTTACACTAAAGTTAGAGTAGCATTGTACAGTGGGGTTTCTCAAAGTGTGATTTCTGGATCAGCAGCAGCATTATCACCTAGGAACTTGTTTAAAACGAAAATTCTTAAATCTCAACTCAGATTTAGTCAATGAGAAACGTAGGGAATGGGGTGGAACTCAAATGATCTGTTTTAATAAGCCTCCAGGTGATTCTGATGTATGTTAAGTGAGGGAACCTCTGCTATTACCTATTTTCTTAAACACACCTAATGGCAAGTGCTCATCAGGTTAACTCAAGGCAAAGAGTTTCGCTCCGGCTCCGGGTGGAAACCTGTTCTGCAGTCACGGTGATTAAAAGGCATTAACTAGTGTTTCAAGGGCTAAGTGAGCCATTAATCCCAAATGTTAAAATAATAGCAGATATAATAATTGAGAAAAGCCCGGTAATAAAATACTGGTGAATGTCAATCTCTTATTTTTAAATGAGTCAGAGAATGATAAACACATTCTAAGCCTGATAATTTTTTCTAGCTTTAATCTTTTACTTTATCATTTTGTCCCCCGGACTTTTCAGAGCATCTATTGACAAAGCCATCTAAACTCTCTGTCATTATCTAATAAGTTCTGTTTTCAAGTGCTACAAGCCTTCTACTCAAATTCGGGGGAAAGATCAGGTACTGAATATTTCCCCGGTCACATAAGGGGAGGGTTGATGATATGAAGGCTTTTGGGGATGATTCAACTGATTATTGAACCCCAATAATAAGACAGACGATATTGGATACTAGGAATGCAAAGATAAAATGTCAGTTCCTTCCCTCAAGAAGTATACAGTCTATTAGGGAGACAGACACAGCAACTAAATAGTTTTGTTGCAATATGATGCCTGGTATAATGGAGGCATGGAATAAGCATTTTATTATTATTATTATTTGGAATAATAATTTATTATAAGCACTGGCCTGAGAGCAGTTTGAAGATGGATTTGAGGAAGGTGAGAATAACAAGGCAAGAGATCAGTGAGAAGTTACTGTAGAATTTAAGCAGGAGGCCGAGTAGTGGGAAAATGTAGAAGGAATGACCATAAAAGCGTCTTCTAAAACACAATAACTTACAATCAGCTATTGATCCGTTAACACTAATGAGGGGAAGGAAGGAAGTGACTCAGGTGATTCAAATTTTTTAAAAAAATCTCTGGCTTTGGAAGGTCTTATAATAATCATCTTTTAAACTATCCAACAAATGTCTGATGCTTCTCAACATGCTTTTTAAATTAACTCCAGCACTCCGTGACTATATTGTTTATGCCAGTATTATGCTTAATTAAGCACCATGACACTATTGATAAAAAAGTCAGAAAGCAAGATGCGACACAGACCATCCAAAAACGCAGCTATCCTGGCAAGCTAAGGATAAACTTTACAAAAAGGGAGATGTTTCCCAGAAATTGTTTTCTCTTTAACTAGAGATCCAAAAATAAGAGGTTATATTCCAAGGATAATTGAGCATAGTAATCATGATTATGTTAGTACTCTCCAGCATTTAGAAACATAGTATCAAGGTTTATATGCCACACCAATGATGTTATGCTGCTTTATATATTTTAAGAAGGATACTCATCTGCTTTCTTGTTACAAGATGAATAGACCTCAGGAAAGAGGGCCTCCTATAAGCACTGCTTTCTCCAGAGAGCAGGGTCTGACTGTTCCAGCCTAAGGCAGTTCCTCCCCAACTTGCTATACGCTGTAGAGCTCTTTGCACCCCTCCATCATTGCAGTCATCCTACTAAACTGTAGTGACATCTATTGTCCTTTACCCACAGATAAAAGCCAGAAGGGTATTTGGGTTGTATTTACTTACATGACCATCATTCATTCATTCATTCATTCTCTGTTTTAGATGCTGTTTTAGGTACTGGAGGTATGGCATAGGAAAAGACAAACTACTAGTCTTTAACTAGTCTTTAGTCTTTTAGCTAAAGGTCTAGTGGAGGGAGACGAATAAACACATACAAAGGGAAATAAAAAAGTAATTCTAGATGGTGATGAGTGATATACTTTGAGTGATACTCCAAGAGTGAGATGGGGAAAAGTGTGTTCAATGAGTTTGGAAAGGTGGATAAGAATTGGCTGGGCATTACCGGTAGATCTTACTGAGGAGAGTAGGTTTTGTGCTAAAAGCAATAAAAAGTCTGTTGGGTTCCAAGTAGGTGAATGTCATAATTGGATTTATATATTTAGAAGACCACTCTGACTGTTCATGGAAGACAAAATGAGGGCTATTATTTAGGAGGTGGCTGCTGAGGTCCAGGGAAGAGATGATAACTTGCATCTGGGTTGAACAGCAGAGTGCTTAGATTTGGAGGTTATGCCTGTAGATCTTGCTGATGAGTGGACTATGAAGGAGGGACAGCCTGAATCCCAGGCTTGGATTAAGCATCCAGGTAGATGGTGGTACCACTTACTGAGATTGTATGAGAAAGGGATTGAGAAGTATGTGGTAACTCAAGTGTTCGTTTTGGGACAAATTGAGTTTGACGTGGCTATTAGACACCCATATCTTCCGAAAAGATTCCAGAACCCAAGGCAAATCAAATGTACACAGTCCCCTTTTACTTTCCTATCACTACAGAAAAGTAGTTAAGATCCTGGCTTTTGAAGGGAAACAGACCTGAATCTGTACCCTAGTTTTCCTATTCAATCAAATATGCCATCTTGGATAATCACCTCTTTTGAGTCTCAGTTTTCATATCTGGTAAATACCTCATGGGATTGCTGTGAAGATTAAATTAGATTGTTTACAGGAAATGCTTAGTAGAATGCTTAGATCATGGCAAGTGTTCAACGGGGACATCCCAAACTGGTGATTATGATCATGGTGATGATGAACTGGCTAACGGGACAAATGCAGAGGGGATTTCATTGGCAAGTGGAGAGGGACTTATGTCCCCTGTTGAGATTGGCATCAGGAAGGACAGAAAGTGTATTTGTCAGTAAGCAGAGCCTTTCCCCTCATGCTTTAACTTCATCTTATTTCAGTTCTTAAGAGGACCACACTGATTCCCCCTAATTACCACACTATACGTATAATGTATTCTGTGGTCATGAATAAAATATTTCTTTTGGTATACAAGATTTTAAAACATTTTACTAAACTATATATAACAAAAAATATGCCATTTTTACCATATTTAAGTGTACAGTTCAGTGGCATTATGTACATTCACATGATTGTGCAGCTGTCACCAGCATCTGTCTCCGGAACTCATTTCATCTTCCCAAACTGAAACCCTAGCCAGTTAGGAGTAACTCCCCATTCCTGCCTTCCCTAGCACCTCCAACCACTAAAGACTTTCTGTTCCTCTAGGTACCTCGTGTCAACGGAATCTTAAAGTATTTGTCCTTTTGTGACTGGCTTATTTCACTTAGCATCAGATCTTCCAGGTTCATCCATGTTGTAGCCCATGTCAGAATTTCCTTCTTTTTTATAGCCAAATAATATTCCATTGTGTGTACATATTCCATTATGTTTCTCCATTCATTTGTCAGTACACACTTGGGTGTATAAATATTCAGTTACTTATGAATTCATTTACTCATTTTCTCCCTCAGCAACTATTTTCTGAATGCTTACTGAGGCTGGCACTGATGATGCTTATATGTGAAAGTGCTATAACTCAGTCATTTGCAGTATTCTCAAGAGGCAATAGAATTATTCTGACCATTAATTTATCTCCAGGTTTAAAAACTGCAGAGGAAACTTTAAAGTCTTTTGGTTTGGCAATCCACTCAGCAAGCAATTTTTGAAGATTGATGTTGTGCATGGCATGAAATTTGCCTCAAAGAATCTTGCATTCTGCCCCACAAAACCAGAAAATGAAGTAGAAGGGGAAAAAAAGACAACCATGGTAATAAACAGAAGGAAAAATGAGAGAGAAATGGCAAAGATGGGAAGGGTGGATAGGATGAAGTGCAAAGTAAAGTCATGGCCCAAAGGTTTTAAGATCTCTATGGTTCTTTCTTCAAGTAAGAGTCCTGCGATCATTTTCAAAGAATAAAGCCAAAGAAATAAGCTCCAGAGAATAAAAAATCAGGATTACAAAACTGAGTCAGGCATAAAGCCTGACTGAGGCATTTATTTAATGCCTCACAAGGCGTACATCTATATTCATCTCTTTGTTATCACTATAGTGTGATTTGAGAAGAAATGTGGATAAGAGAAAATGCTTCTAATTTTAGGTATGTTGGAGGGTAAGAACTGATCGATATTCAGGAATTAACTGAGAGTGTCAATCCAGGACAAAAATGAATGTGAACAGCTGTGTTCCACAATCTGACCTCAGGACATCGGATCTTTAGTATTTCCATAATATGACTGTAAAAAATATGTCCCTCTAGCCTTATTTGCTTTCCTTAATGGATAATGCTTCTGGCTTGGATCTTTGTGTGGAAAAAAGGATCTTTTGTCTCATAAAATGTTACATATGCTGCTATGGTAACACACTTTAATTTTATTCCTATCTCAGAAGATAAACATGGAAAAATGCAATTGGCAATTTAATTTAATATTTAGCATTAGCTTTAGGTCCACAGAGCATTTTGTTTTTTGTTTTTAAGGAACATTGGCACTTTCGTTAACCTGCTGTAGTCAATTAAGCAGAATCCTAAAGCCCTGTCTAAAAGGTATTACCCTGCCAACTCCAAAATACCATGTGGCCAAGTTTCAAAACCCACAAGGGAAAGAAAACACGCTGCTTCTATGACAAAATTCTTAGGTGGCCAGAATGAGTTTGCATTTATGGGAATTTTCTTCTGGACCAAAAACAAAAACCAAACATCTCAGCATTTACAAAGACAGTATCAATTTGGTGGAAATAAAACTCATCAGTTGAATAGAGAGACAATTATTGAATATTTTTCCTACTAGGAAACCCTGGGACATGTTGCATTAAAACCTTTATTATTAAAGCAAGTTGTTTACTTTGCATTTTGTAAATAACCGAGGTTATTGTTCCCAGAGGAGGTAATTTGAAGCCCAGATCCCCTGCTGAGTTACAACAATATACATTTACAAAGGAGGTAGAAACTCCCAAGCTTGCCAGTGTCATAAAAACAAAGCAAAAGGCACAAGCAGAAGGAAAGACACAGGAAGCGTGGTCAATATTACACTGTATGGATTTAAAGCCTGTGACATTTCCTTTAGGATTGCAAAGGAAAATCAGCTCCCAGCTGTGTTTTTTAAAAGCTTATCTCTGTAGTGACTCTCCCTTCATAATTGTTATTAATTTTTCTCTTCTGTAATATAAAGGCTTGGCGGCAGAAGAGTTATGAAGGGTGTGGTCAATTTACATAAAGTTTCAATTACAAAGCAGTGGAGGTCAAGTGTGATCCAGATCCACCATATGGCACTCCCACCGGCTAACCTGCTCCTGAGTACATCTTGTGCCTGCTTCATTCATTAGGTGATTAGAAAACATGCAGTCTGCTTAATTTTAGGTATTCCAGGCCTTTCTAGAATAAGGGAAAAAAAATCATCATTCTTATTGATTCATACACTAACATTTAGTTATATCCATAATAAACATACTAACACTACAATCCTTTTCAAATACAACATACACAAATTGCTAGTAATTAAACTGAAGTGCCTACCTAAGTTGTTCTCGAAGCAAACTTTAGCACTCTGTAATATTTTCCTTTCATAAAAGTCCCCAAGTATTTACAGTCTGTAGATGAGATCATACTCTTGAAACGGTAAAGATTAAATGAGAGGAGAACAAGAGTGAAATAGAGGTTGTTCACACTAACACTACTTGTATTGAAAAGATTCGACAGCACTGTCTTGGTTCTCATTGGTCACTCAGCGGGCTGGAACAATATTTGCCCAGTTGCTATGTAGAAAGGGGTGGTTGCCAATTCACTTCACTAATAAGCCTGAACCTGGCCTTTGCAGATAAGAGTGGTTTTTGTTTGAGTTAATGTGTTTGCTGATTAGATGCTCACCAATGGAGGTAAAAGAGATATTTTTCTTTGTGGAAAACTGCAGAACTATTACAGACATTTCTCTGCCGCTCTCCGAATTCTAACAGCTGTTGCAAAAAGTAAACCAGCAGAGATGATTTATGTGCTTTTTTTAAAATTAGACTTTCCCTTTTCAGGAACATATCTAAAAAGATCACATTTAAATGTTTTCTTTAAAAGGACACTATTCTTGAAATTTAGGAGAATTACCCACTCTAAGAACGCATTAAAATATAATTAAAGCATTCTTGTTGCCTTTTGTGTATGTGTGTATGTATAATATACATATATATAATGTATATACTATATATATTACATATACATACATACTAATTATTATCGTTTTTAGTGGAGGTTTACATTAGGAAAATTTTCCCAAATTTCAGGTGAAGCAGTTTGGATTTGACAGATATACACATACACCCCGTCATCAAATTGTTTGTGACCATATATAATGCACACATATGTATGCAAGTTTGAATAATACAGGACTAATGTAAAGCACATGCCAATTTAAGCAGGTTTTAGACAAAAATTCAAAGGCAATGATTTTCTTTCTACATTGAAAAAATACTCTATTATTTTTTAGATTTACATTGAATGTGTGTGTATTTTTTTGTGAGATTGTGTAAAGACCATTTAGACTCTTAATTTAACTTTATTTATTTATTTTTTAAATTTAACTTTATGTAATGAACGGAGGCTCATGAAAACAAGCATATCAGATACACCTTTAAAAAGTAATTTTTAGTAATGATTTTAGTGTGCCAAATACTAGAAGAAAAATGGAATAAAAAATTTACCTTAACCTTAACAGATAAAGATGTTTAGGGCATCTGGCTGGCTCAGCCAGTAGAGTATGCAACTCTTGATCTCAGGGTTGTGAATTCAAGCCCCATATTGGGTGGAGAGATTACTCAAAAAAATAAAATCCTTAAAAAAAATAAAAAAATAAAAAAAAGTAAAATCCTTAAAAAACAAAACAAAAACAAACAAGATGTTTTCTAGTGCTCTGTTGTAGAATTTCTCAAGAATATTATGATGGAAGTTATCTATGTACCTCTAATTTGCTCTTTATCATTAGTTAAGTAAAGCACAATGGATTTTCTTGCTATATATTTGCTTATTATTAATAGAAATAAAATCTAATATAATAGATTCATAATAGCAGATTAACAAAATTTTTCATGGAACTAGATGGGACCATGGTACTTTAAATTCTGCACTATAATACTGAGGAGTTTCAATTTTCATCTTGATTATTTTTCATAATTAAAATTAAAAATTTAATTACTGAAAACCTCAATGGACAACTCAACAGGTTTCTGACATCTAAAAAAACAAGTTTCTTCAACTCAACATATGAAGATCATGTGATACTACTAAAATTTGGCTATTTCTAAGGTGGAGCTACAGGGACAACTGACAGGATTCTTGTGAAAGAATATGCTCATAGCTAGAAAGCGTGTTGCAGAATATGGTTCCAGTTGTTTTTCTGAGTTGCCTTCCCAGTGAAGACAAGATGTTTTGAAGGAACAATCTGGTGAATCCTCAGTACATTTGCTGATCTTTGCTGAGCCTGGCCAATCCATAGGGTCTGTATGTGGAGACCCTTCATTTTGGGTCCATGAAAAACATATACATAAATGATTCCAATGTTTATATCAATATACAGATTTCTTTTGCTTAGCGCCTTACTGCAATATCTAGTTAAGACTAAAGCTAGACGAAAAGATGGAAATTGATAATCCTCGTGTCACTGTGGGAAGAAACATGCTAAGAAGCAATATGTTTATGAAACAACATGTTTATATTTTCATGGACTCATAAATCAATACAATTTCTAAAATATATGTACTTAGAATTGGTAATTATAGGTAGGAGCCTTCCTATAAAAACAAAGAATTTTATTCCTTATAACAAGGTCTAAATCTAGAGAAGAGTATAAACTGATGTTGGTATCTCTAAAAATATATTACTTTTTAGTAATATATTACTAAACATTTAGTAACTGATCTTCTGGCGCTCCCAGAGAAAATTTTCTGTTGGATGATGGCCAGAGATTAGTTAAATGCTAAGAGACCATATCCTTTCTCTTACACTATCTCTGATCTATTTCACACTAGTATAATCAAAATACTCCCTTTGTGTCCAGAATTTGGTCACAGGACAGGTCAAAAGTTCTATGGGTATTTTGAGGAAGAGGAAAAAGAAAACACTATATAACACAAAGCACACTAATACTACCATAGACACCAGCATTATTTGGCTACATTTAGAAGACAAAATTTTCTCAAGGCTATAAAGTTTCATGGAGCATAAGAAATATATAAAGAGGAATCAGCTTTTCAATTATGATAGCTTTTCCTTTCAATTCAAAACAGGTTCTCTTCTATGAGCTTTTGTTTTTTCCCATAAGGCAGGCTGACCGTGACAAGGTAAATATATATTCTTCAATAATGAATAAGAAATTATGTGAAACAACCGCATCTTTTGTATCTAGGAAAGGTGTTTTCAGAGCTTAAGTCTGACTATGAACTTTTTTCTTGAGGTGCTCATGGCTTTCCCTCATCCTCTAGATGATATTCCAATTGGCCACTCTATCTCTCCAAATCTTATCTTCTCCTTTTCTCTGGAGTTCACCCTGCTTCAGTTAGGTTGGAGTGGTTTTGGATGAATGAACGTGTGGCATTCTTCCTCACCTCCAGTTTTCACACCTAGATTTTCTTGACTTGAAACATCTTCCTTCTCTGCTTTTTTTCTTGACTTATCTCTAAACTTTCCCAATGTTTCAGCTTGGGTGATGTATTTTCCCCTCGTTCTATATTGCCATAGCACTCAGGTTTTCCTTTTTGTAACACAGATCCCGCATGTAATTACTTGTGCACAAAGGAAATGGCTCTAAACATTCCTTTCCATATCCTCAAAACCTACTACAATGGATACTAGTATATAGTAAACACTCAATAAATATTTGTTTAATGACCATGAGTTTGAACAGGAATGGATGTTTATTTTGGTAGCATTGGTCAGGGAAAAAAAGGGAAGGACTAAAGTGTTCTCAAAGGTAATATCATCTTGACTTTAGGAAAATGCATAGCTTCTTATTGGGAGCAAAGATGAGGAGGGTGGATCTGCTTTTGATCCATCTGGAGATCTATGACTTAATCTTAATCTGCAGCGATTTTCTCTAAAAACATGAAGATACAGACCAAAAGTTAATAATTACGTAAGTCTTCTTGGAATCTTGGGGAGATTAATTTTGTATATGTAGTATATATATCATTACCTAGGCTGCTGTCTTCATTTATTTCCATTTCTAGGGTCAGCTCCCAAGACTTTGAATTCCTCCATAGATTTCCGTCATTAATCTCAGTCATGAATTTTAATAGGCAAGATATAGTCCCTCCCTGGCCTTATATAGATAAGATCTCGCGTTGTGTCTACCCATAATTTTAGATAATGTCATCTTTTCGAATAAGCTGTTGAAGAAGCAGTGTGTTTCATATGTATTTCTGTCTGTGCCTAACAGGGTGTTATTCTATAGAAATTCCTCAGATTCTTGCTAAATAGATGAAAGAATGAAAAATAAGCAGTTATATTTGTCTAGAAAGAATTATAAAGAGATGAAATGTTAAAACTCCCAGGAGACTAAGGGTAGTAGGTCACTTCACCTGGGACCCTGGTTATATTGAAATCTACATGGCTTTATCTAATCTCACTTTAGTAAGAAACACTGGCTTTATTAACATTTGAAAGAGACCTGGGAATGCTAATTCAGGTATCTCAGTACACGGTAAATGAATTCCTTGTGAGTCACATTTGAATAGTGTGAACTATGATAATGTCCTAGTAAAGGACAGCAAGGTTTAGAATGGAGCTTTCATCCTCTCCACTTGGGTGAAGCTCAGGTAATTTTCTTTCATAGCGCTTTTAGAATTGTTTCGCAATTCTTTTGCTTCCATGGAACACAGACTGAAAGAGATGCCATAAGGGGAGCTGCCTATTTCCTGAAAGATCTTAGTTTATGATCCATATCACACTAGGCAAAAACATTTTTAATGTATGTATCTATAAATATGGAACACCTCCATCTCCTCATATATACATGCACTATAGCACACAGGTACAATAGTTTTTCTTGCTAAAATGTCACACCTCAAAATCTCCATTCTTTTAAAAGATACGTGTATTAAAATTGCTAACACAAAGAAAAGCTGAGAGGAAAGATTAACTATTTTATCTGTCATAAAACTGTTTCTCAATATGCTCAGTTACATTGAGATTTGGCTTTAATCCTGAGGTGGATGGTGGAAGATATTTGAATCATTTCCTGATGCCTCAGACTTTTTCTATGTGACTCTAATGTCATTTTCTAGTGGATCAGATTCATGGGATGCTATGACTTTAAATGCCTTTTTAGGCTACCTCCCAATCTTTTATTTCTGACTTTATCCTACTGAGCTCTAGATTCTCATGTCCAGGTGGCATCAGGGAAATACAAATCAAAACCACAATGATACCACCTCACATCAGTCAGAATGGCTAAAATGAACAACTCAGGAAACAAACAGATGTTACTGAGGATCCAGAGAAAGGGGAACTCTCTTACACTGTTGGTAGGAATGCAAACTGGTGCAGCCACTCTGAAAAACAGTATAGAGGTCCCTCAAAAAGTTGAAAATAGAAAGTACACTATAACCCAGCAAATGCACTATGAGGTATTCATCCAAAGCATACAAACATTGTGAATCGAAGGGACACATGCATCAATATTTATAGCAGCAATGTCCCCAATAGCTAAAATATGGAAAGAGCCCAGATGTCCATTGACAGATGAACGAGTAAAGAAGATGTGATATATATATATATATATCATCTTGCATATATATCATATATATAATAACATCTTGCATATATATCACATATATAATAATAACATAATGCATATATATCATATATATTATATATATGCAATGGAATATTACTCAGCCATGAAAAAGAATGAAATCTTGCCATTTGCAAGGAAGTAGATGGAGCTAGAGGATATTATGCTAAGTAAATTAAGTCAGAGAAAGACAAATACCATATGATTTCACGCATATGTGGAATTTAAGAAACAAAATTGGTGAACACAGGGGAAGGGAAGGAAAAAATAAAATAAGATGGAAACAAAGAAGGAGACAAACCAAAAGAGACTCCTAACTATAGGAAAAGAACTGAGGGTTGCTGGAGTGGAGGGGCTGTGGGAATTGGGCCACTGAGTGATGGGCATTAAGGAGGGTACTTGATGGAATGAGCACTGGGTATTATATGCAACTGATAAATCTCCAAATTCTACTTCCAAAACTAACAATACACTATATGTTAATTAATTTGAATTTAAATTTAAAAATTTTTGAAAGATACTTGGAGTTACAAGTATTAGGTTTGAATTCCTATTTATCTTATTGTCTATGTGACCTTTGAGCCAATCTGTTAATTTTTCCAGTCTCATTATCTATCTTCATCTGTGAAATAATAACCTAGTTGTAATGAGGACAAGTGCTTAGTGCCTATAAAAGTGGCTTATAAATTGTAGAGTTGAGTTAAGTTGTTGAGTAAAGACAGGCAATTTAAATATTATTATGGGGCAATGTTTGTAGATTCATGGAAGGAAGGAATTTTGGTAGCCCTTATTCATTCCCATGGCATTTCTCCTGAAATAGTTAAGTGTATCTATTTTTTTAAAGATTTTTTTTTTAGATTTTATTTATTTATTCATGAGAGACACAGAGAGAGGCAGAAACAGGCAGAGGGAGAAGCAGGCTCCCTGCAGGGAGCCCGATGTGGGACTCGATCCCAGGACCCGGGGATCATGACCTGAGCCAAAGGCAGATGCTCAACCACTGAGCCACCCAGGCACCCCTAGTGTATCTATCTTGAATCTCAAAACTGATCCCATTTCTGATAGACTAGTTCATCCTAAAACCAATGGATGGAATCTTGTCTAATTCAAATAAAGGGAAGCTTTGGTAATCCCCCTGAAAGGGCTGGAAAGAGTAAAAGTTTGAGTGACCTGTGAGTTTTAAGCATGAACGGAAGGTTTGACTAAGTTAAGAAAAAGCTTATGAATGTGTTTTGAACTTCCTTTTTCTAACTTAAAAAAGATTTTTGAAATTGGTTATACCAAGCAACATGCTTATTTATGAATACCCAGCAACTGTCTGTGGCAACTTTGAGAAAAGGGGTCCTGAAAGTGATTTGGCCTTCACTAGCTCATCCTTGACTGCACCCAGGGAGGCCTAGGGAGCATAGGACTCTGAAGGACAGGTTGCACAGCAGGGCCTATGTGGGTCTCACTGCCATCTCCCCAGCTCCTGGGTGAAATAGCAGATACCTGAAATACTGTCTTCTAGACAATGTACATTTTCTTACTTTTCTACCAATGGTGCTTCCATTGCAAATAACTCTGCTTTTCTTTTCTACCAATGGTGCTTCATTGCCAGTAACTCTGCTTTCTAAAGCAAATGAATCATAACTGTCTTAGTTTGAGCTGCTATAACGGTTACTATACACTGTGTATCTTATAAACACATTTCTTTCTATCTTTCTTTCTTTCTTTCTTTCTTTCTTTCTTTCTTTCTTCTTTCTTTCTTTCTTCTTCTTTCTTTTTTTAAAGATTTTATTTGTTTATTCATGAGAGACACAGATAGAGAGAGGACAGAGACACAGGTAGAGGGAGAAGCAGGCTCCATGCAGGAAGCCCGACATGCGAGACTCGATCCCGGGTCCCCAAGATCACTCCCTGGGCTGATGGTGGTGCCAAACCACTGGGCCACTGCGGCTGCCCATATTTCTTATGGTTCTAGAAGCTGGAAGTCCTAGATCAGGGTGCCCATATGGTCAGGTTCTGGTGAAAGCCTTCTTCCAGGTTGTGGACTGCAGATTTCTTGTCGTGTCTTCACATGGTGGAAGGGCAAGAGATCTCTCTCTGGGGTCTTTTTTACAAGGGCACTAATCCTATTCACAAGGGCTCCACCCTCATGACCTAATCACCTCCTAAAATGCCACCTTCTAATACTGTCATACTGGGTTTTCAGCATATGAATTTGGGGGGGACACAAATGTTCAGACCACAGCATTCTGAATGCATCAGTCAGGGTTCTCCAGAGAAACAGAGCTAATAGGATATATATAGATATATAAGAGGAGAATTTAATAGTCTGGACGATTCTAGCCCACATTGGTGAGGGCAGGTCTTCTTTATTCAGTCTCCTGATTTAAATGCTTGTTTCTTCTGGTAACACCCTCAGGAGACACAGCCAGAAACAAAGTTTTACCAGGCATTTGGGTACCCCTTAGCCCAGTCAAGCTGACATAAAGAATTAATCATCATAATACCCATCGTCATCTAGGAGTTATGCTAGAATATGTGTGTGTGTGTGTGTGTGTGTGTGTGTATACTTTTTTCAATAGAATAAAATCTTCGTCTATTTCTAGATGGATATCCAAATGGCAAATCATATCTTTGTGGAAATGTACTGAATGTTCGTTTAAGCTTCATTAGGGTAGATGGGCCTACCTTCCACAATACTAATATGCCTGGTGCTTCACAAAGTACCTGGCACTTCTTAGGATCTTAATAAATGGTGATTGAATGGATGTCTAAATTGTTTAATGAGCTTCTTTCTCTGATTCCCCTGATGCCTTGATCACAGAAACAGGTACTGGGGGACAGATGCTACCTGGGAATATACTATGCATCCCTTAGTTCATTTTAGTTTCATTTAATCCATTTAGATTAATAAGAATAATTTTTTTCCTGATAATTGCACTCTTTGTCTTCCAGTTCAAGTAAAACCTTTTACAGAAAGTTTCAAAAGAAATCTGTCTGTTTCAAATTATGTGTGAACCCGATACTAGAAACTGCTGAGTAGTTTCAGATTACACTGTCAACACTGTGTACAGTTCTAGCGCTTTCCACTGTCTGCTTGCTTTCCAGCTGCAGTTTTACTAGATGAGAAGGACTTCATTCTTAAAGGATTATGTAAGGTGATGGGTATCATTGTGGAAAGCAAGCGAATGGCTTTATAGAATAAGAGGGGAAATGTTTAGGGGCCAGGTATTTCTTTAGGATACCTAACAAATCAAGCTACAAATCTAGTTACTGGTTTTCAGAAAAAGCATTCTGTAACCTATTTCAGTTCATGCCTATCATGAACTTACTGCATTGATAATCACACTCCTCCATATTCCACCTACCACTGTATTTTGAGGACAATACAATTGATACATGAAATATATGTTGAAGCTTGTAAAAGATACTATTTAAATTTTATGTGAACTCAAATATAATTTTAATAAGTGTCAGATAAAAGACACTGGTTTTTAGATCACTTTCTTCAAGAGATTTATTAGTTCTCTACAAGTGGCTCTTATAGTACCATTGCAGTAATGTTCCCTTGTTAGAGACATGCATATTTAAACATGCTATCTTAAAATATTTCAACTATGTGTGAAATTTGATATAATGCTATTTTCTAGTGATCAAACTCAGTGTCAAGATCTGGCCATACTTCACCCAGTTGGAAAGCAAATGATTTTTGCGTCATTTAGCAGAAGGGTTGGGTCAATACCCCATGTCCTATTTCCTTAATGACCCTTCTTTTCAGCAAAACTCTCATGAATGTCTCCATTTTCTTTTAATCTTGCTACACTATTGGCTAGTGGGTTAACTTGTCGGACCAATTTGAGTTTTAGAGATTGAAAACTCAGTATGAAAAGAACCTTAAGGCAGATACTCTATGGGCAAATAAAAAGTGCTGTGAAAAACTTGTTATAGCTAAACATCCAGAGTTCTTTTTGTCCTTGACTGAATTCTTCCAGAGAAAACATTTCTGCATTAGTTGTCAAAGGCATTTGAGATTGAAAGTGAGTTAAAGGGGGAATTTCTGGCATCATGTCGGAACTCCAAGGAGCTATTTTATTTTATTTTATTTTATTTTATTTTATTTTATTTTTTAAAGATTTTATTTATTTATTTATTCATGAGAGACACACACACACAGAGAGAGAAGAGAGAGAGAGAGGCAGAGACACAGGCAGAGAGAGGGAGAAGCAGGCTTCATGCAAGAAGCCTGACATGGGACTCGATCCCCCTGGACTGAAGGCGGTGCTAAACCGTTGAGCCACCCGGGTTGCCCATCCAAGGAGCTATTTTAGAGTAGATCAATCACATGGACAGTACATCTACTCTAACCTAGTCCTATAGTAACCTCTTTGTCTATGATTTCAATTGCAATGTGGAAAGTTACATTATAATGTGAACCCTGTCATTTTATAAACACAGAAAGAAGGCACACCTAGGTCATGTTTTACAATAAATGGCAGATCATTATTGCTTCCTTTGCTATTTCCTTTGTAATGCTGATTATGATGAACTTCTGGCACTGTGACAATAAATGCCATTCCAAAGAAATTCCACATTCACTTATATAATAGGATGTTAGAATGGGGCTCTTCCGGCCTCTGCCTCAACTGAAGCACAAATGTGGTAGATATCAGATACCCATGTCTATATGAGGTAAATCCACATATATAAATTTTTATTTAAAAATTATTAAAATAAATTTATAATAATAAATTATATTTAAATTAACATACATTATATTTAAATAAATAAAATAATAAGTATATTCACTTAAATTGTTATTTAAAATAATTAAGAACTAGTTTCAAGACTCTTAGGCCCTTCAAGTGTTGAAGAATATAAACAGTGGTCAGGATTTGGAGAGAGAGAAGATTGGTGAGGAGATTCATTTAAAGAGAGCTGTTGTCGGATGTGTCCCTGTTGGTGAAAGGGATGAGGGAGGGTGCTACTTCCAAACCATGAGCCGAGTGATGGGGGAAAGGGCCAACCCTAGAACTCTGAAATGTCTCCATACATTCAGGATACACAGAGGATTGGTGCCTGACTTGTGCCTGCAGCAGTTGAAGTATACCGTGGACTGCGGCCTACTGTGTCCTAGAAAATTTTATGGTGAGAAAAGGTCCAAGTTTCTGCATTCGGAGGAGCTGAGGAGGAGCTGCTGATACCTTCACTCCCAGCCTGTGGACCTACAGATGCGCGGCTGGTGCATTTGGGACACGTAGAACTGAGCTGCAGGAGGTCCTGCCTCCACCTGGAGGGGTGAGAGGAAACCTCCTCAAGAAGCCGCTGGAAATGAGTAGCTGGTTTGCGGAGGATGAATAAGGAGTCCCATGAGACTCTATCTGTCTCGCTGTTGGAACTGGAGGAGAGAGCTCAGCAGAAAAACTCTGGAGCTCATACAACTCCCCAGTGAACAGCCCAAATGACTTTAGCCATCCACAGGTCCAGAAAGAGCAAAGCCCCCCAACCCCTAGTTAGGACGAGCCTGTCTCCTCACTGCTCCTGCCTCTCTGACTTCCACCCTGGTGGGAAGTATGATCTGCAGGAAGGAAGAGGTGAACAGGGAGAGATTAAAGAAAGAGCTGGTGGGAGTCTCCTTCCCCACTGCCTGTTTATGGCTGGGCATAGGTCCTAAATAGGGAAGGAGAGACCAGGTCACAGTATGTCAAACTCAGAGGTTTGATAGCTGCATCAGATTAGGTCTTCTTGTTACCAATGGCAGCTGTGTTTGCAATTTCCAGCAAATGTAAGGGCTCTTAGTTAAGAGTGGACACTGTCTTTGGAGTTTTCACCCAGGGACAAGGGAAGGTTACTTTAGTACAGTGGAATAACTTAAGGAGACAGTGTAAGAGAAGAAGAAATTGTGATTGTTTACATCCTGTGTTGTGCTACTTCAACATATTGGTTGTATCTAGAATGAATATGGGTATAATTGAAAGGCTATGCTTTCAAAGTTAGCACGCACATAGAGAAACATAAAAGATAGAGAGTTCCATAGAGATCCTGTTTGGAATGGACTCAGATCTACTGGAATACCATCAGAGGCATGGAATACTTTAGGACAATCTATATTAAACAAATAGCAAATGGAACTATGAGGGGAGAGCTCATTGAATATGGATGCTTCCTGGGGAAGATGGTCGCAGAAGCACCTGCCCTGCTGCCTTCTACTCTGTGCATGGTAGGTGCCTTTGGAATAAAACAGGAGTGGCTCATTTCTCTAGACTTTACACCTCAGTCACAAAACACTATGGAGCACCCTACTTTAGGGGCAAGAGTGCCTCAAGCTTTGAAACTTCTCCTCACACCTTTCTCTCCAGCATAAATTTCTATACTTTTCTGTTTACTCAGTCTTTTTTCCAGCTACTTTGAATTATCATGTGAAGAATGACATTAACAGCGCTGTTCCTCTTAGATAGGACTTAGGTGACTTAAAAAATAACAAGGTAAAGGTTTCAGGCTTTTGCGGGGGTAGGGGGGTGGAGGTGGATATTTTTTGGCTTTCTGAATTCAGGCTATCAAAAGATTAACTTATGCATATTGAAAGCATCCCTGATGAGCTTGGCTCATTCTCATCCAGGAATTCTACTTTCAGAAAGCCCACGTTTAAGAAATGGAAAATATAAGGGACACCTTGGTGGCTCAGTGGTTGAGCATCTGTCTTCAGCTCAGGGCCTGATCACAGAGTCCCAGGATTGAGTCCCACATCGGGATCCTTGCATGGAGCCTGCTTCTCCCTCTGCCTATCTCTGCCTCTTTCTGTGTGTCTCTCCTGAATAAATAAATAAAATCTTAAAAAAAAGAAAAAGAAATGGAAAATAAATGTCCATAAGAGAGGGAAAGTTCTTCACCTTCTTAGAAATTCCTCATTTTGAGACGTTATTAATAATACAGGCTACCATCTATAAGCACATAATTTGTGTCAGGAACTGTGCTAAGAGGTTTTGAGCATTTTCGCTCCAGTCTGATCTTTAAGGATGTTGTGGCTACATTTTACAAAAGAGGAAATGGAGGTTTAAGAAGGTTAAACCATGTGTCCTCAGCCACAGGACTTGTTTGCATCTGAGCCTGGAATTGATCCTGTCTTTTTGACTGGATTCCCAACTCTTAACAGCTATGTTATACAGAGCTAAGCTTTTGAATAAATTATTAATAAGGTGTCAAGACAGGCCATGATGCTGAATACATAGATGGATAATGAGGGATTAAATCAACTGCCTTGGAATGAGCTGCATTTTGTTTCCAAATCTGTTATACTTGGCAGGAGTACTCAGAAATGGAACAGCTGCCCTACTTACCCTTGTGGTGATCTAACTCACCCCCTAGTTTAATTGTATAACAAAAAGCAGGGAAAGAGATGATTGATCTGCTAATATAGAATCCTTCCTCTTAATGCTCATACCCAGACACCTAAAAAAATTCGAACATAGCCTTGTGGCTGTCTGGAAGAAGCCCAGAAAGCAGCAAAATTTTGCAACAGGCAGAGTCAACAGAAGGCTGGTTGCGATGCACTGGCCTGAATAAAGTGGCTCCAAACCCAGCAGGCTAGCCCCCTGCCAACTAGGCGGATGGGAACATCTTCTTCCTGCTTAGTTAGGGAGAGGCTGTACACTGGTGAGGGTTTTTCTCAGGCCTCAGACTTCAGGAGCCGTGTCTTCCTCAGTTTATGTGGTTCCATTCCCTATGCTCCATTCCTAACCAGCATTAACATGTCTCCACATAGCAATTATTGCAGGTATTTAGAACTTACCAGGTTCAATTCATTAGGGAAAATAATAGGTGAAATTCTTGATAATGGTAGATCTATATTTTCTCCCCTTATCTTTTGTATCTCATTAGAAGACTAGACCCCAGTAAAATAAACTAAATATTTTTATGTTTTTTTCTCATGATACATGTATCTTATTGCATGTAATTAAAAAATATAAAAACATATGTAGAAGGATGCCTGGCTGGCTCAGTCAGTAGGGCATATGACTCTTGATCTCAGGGTCAGTGAGTTCAAGCCCCACGTTGGGTGTAAGAGCTTGCTTAAAAACAAACAAACAAAAAACATGCAGAAATATCACTGAAAATCATGTTACCTAGGGGTAAACATTGTTTTCATTTTGATGTATTTCACTTAATAGAAATAATATTGCATAAAAAGAGATGGATTGGTAAGTTTGTCCTTTAAACCTCACTGAAGCCCTTTGTACTAAAAGCTGATGATTTATTTTGAGAAGCTAAAGGACTAAATTCTGGTACTTTCTGGAATCAGGATATTATTAAAAATATATTAAAGCAAAACAAAAAAATTTCCTTACATATAGAATATTGAGGACTCTCAAATTTCTACATAATATTAAATCTTTTTAAAAATTTAATTAAGGGCTTACTTAGCCTTAAAGATTTTTTTTTTTTTAAGATTTTATTTATTTATTCACAAGAGACACACACAGAGAAGCAGAGACACAGGCAGAGGCAGAAGCAGGCTCCATGCAGGGAGTCTGATGTGGGACTTGATCCCAGGTCTCCAGGATCACATCCTGGGCTGAAGGCAGCGCTAAACTGCTGAGCCACCCGGGCTGCCCTGTATTATGATTTGTTAAATGATAATAGTTACTTTTATTTTTAAACATTCTAACGATATCTTATGGGTACCACTCATTGCTATGAGGCCGTGAATGTCTGTCTATGCTGACAATGGAGTTGGAGACACACAGGTCTTTGAGTCTTTCACTGTGGCTTTATAATACAGATTTCTCCACATGAAGTTGGGAATAAGGTCTTTGTTGCAGCTTGGTGGATTTTCCCACTAATTGTTAGTGACCTGGAGAATAAGAGGCACTCAATAAGGTCCTGGAGAATGTGAGAAGTGAGGCAGTTTTCCTTGCCCATCAGACTTACAAGAAGCAATGTTTTCTCAACATAGAGAAGAAAGTCACAAAAATAGAGCAAGGAACAAGGAATGACTTAATAACGGGTTTTCAAATATCAGATATTTCATGAAGGATAGTCATTTAATGTTACCCATCCCTGGAAAATGAAGCTGATGTGCTTCATCTGCAAGCTGAAGGGTTTCTTGTATGTAGCAAGGTTTTTTTGTTTTAAGATTTTATTTATTCATAGAGACACACACACGAGAGAGAGAGAAAGGCAGAGACACAGGCAGAGGGAGAAGCAGGCTCCATGCAGGGAGCCCGACATGGGACTCGATCCTGGGTCCCCAGGATCACGCCCTGGACTGAAGGCGGTGCTAAACCACTGAGCCACCCCGGCTGCCCATGTAGCAAGGTTTTAATGACAGCACACTGTGTTCCAGGTGCTGTGCTGACCATGGGCTGTGTGGTTGTGAGGATTCATGTGGAGTCACATTAAATGAATAGTTTTTTTAAAATGACCACTGTCTGAGGTGCTTGGGTGGCTCAGTAGGTTAAGCATCTGTCTTCTGCTCAGGTCATGATCTTGGGGTCCTGGGATGGAAACCCACGCGTGGGGTCAGGCTCCTGGCTCAGGGGGGAGCCTGCTTCTCCAGCTTCTTCCTCTCCTCCCCACTCATGCTCTCTCCTGCTACCTCTGTCTCTCTCTCAAATAAATGAAAAAAAAAAAAAAAAAGAACTAAAAATGTTTTAAAAATTAAAAATCACCATTGTCATAAATACCAGAAGGAGGAATACACTCAACAGAGATTCTTCCTAGAATCTAGGGTTACCTGATTTCACAAATGAAAATACAGGATGCCCTTCCCTACACTTCAGACCTCTCCATTGAATGATAGTGGGGGGGTTGGGGAGGAAAAGGGGAGGGCATTCCAGGCAGAAGGAAATACATATTCCAAGGCATCTAGCTGAGGAGGCAGTTTTGTACATATAAATAAAAATCTAAGTTAAATATAAGGGGAAAAAAAACCTCAAGAAACAAAGCCAGGTGGAAAAAGCTGTATATATTACGTATAGATTAAGACTCATCGTACAGAAACTAGTTTTATTCACCTTAGTCCTCTTTTCCTGACAGCAACACCAAGGTTTCTGTTGCGGGCAGACACAGTTATCTTTCTTTACTGCCAGCCTAAGCATAAAATATTCTCTCAAGTAATCTGGTTTTCCTTAATCCCTTGACTATAAATATGTCACTTATTAGTTTATCTGAACATTTTACATTTTAAATATTTTTAATTGTTGTATCACCGGTATTAATGGCTCATATAGGCATCTACCTTCTTCCAGAGTTCGTGCACTCTATCTGCTTTAGCTTTATCCATCTCTACCTTTTGTTGTTTTTTACAAGAGCCCTGATGAGGCTTTCTCTTTCTAGACTGACTCACTGTCCTCACAGTCCAAGTCCCTTCATGGATGTGGTTCTTCCTTCCATCACATATGGGAGCAGTAAAGGATAGACTCAGTTTGGTTTCAATTCCAAACTCCTTGCTCACTGTCTGGGTAAGCTTGGTGGCTTAACTAATATCTCTGAGTTTCAGTTTCCCCATCTTTAAAATAGACCAATGATACTAAAGGCTTACCTCAGAAGGATGTTGTATGGCTTTAATAATTCCCCACAACATGCAATCTTGTTAACACGATTCCTAATACATATTAAATACCTAATGATTATTAGCTTTAAAAATTTCCCTTAAGATTTCCACATCTTTCTTACTATAGATGTGCTATAATTTTGGACTGACTAGGATAGTGTGTGCCATCAGGTTTCCAAAGAGGAAAGCTTAGCTAATAAACTGCAAAGATTTTTGCCGGCCAGTTAGTATTCAGAGCTTATGTACTTAATGGGTGATTTAAGATAGATCATAGGTTTAAGGGATTCATTGTTTTGTAGTATTAACCTTCTTTAGACATAAAATCTTTCATTTGTTCACATATATGTCCACCTACCTCTGTTTTGCCAGCTCAAAAAACCAAACAAATCCAACTTCTCACATATTCCCCACTCAAAAAGAAAGCTCATGGGACCTTAATGTTAGCTGTAAATTGGAAATGTCACTGCGTACTTCCTCTTCCAAATCATTATTATTATATTAAATCCTCTATTTCTAGCACTGGTCATAAAAACACGACCAGTTGATTCCACTCCATTTGTCCTTGGCTTCCTACCTTTACTCAGCTCACTATCTGTGGAAAGGCTGCTTGAAATCCATGATTCATGTTGCCTCTTTCTCAGCAAGTTACACAGTGTAGCTCACAACTTCCCAATCCAATTAAAAGAAAAAACAAGGCAATAAAAAACAAGAAAAAAAAACGATTTTTTATTCTGAACTGTTGTCAAACTCCTTTGAAAGTCTTAATAAATTAATCTTCAGTTTTACTATCATCCACATACATATCTCCTCCCGCAAAGAGTAGGTAATAAATTATAGTTCATATTTTTTAAATTTTACTGTATTTCTCTCAATAACTAATATACAAAGTACTCAAGAATTTTACCACATGCACATAAAACATTGTGACTCCTGAGTTTGTAGTTATGAAGTACACTCATGGAATCCTTCTTAGGAATGAGGTCACATTGCCAGTTCTTAAGCAAGTAAAAGAAATGTGGTTAACAGCTTTCTGATTTTGGCCTTGGGTTTCTTTAAATTACTGAAGTGGTGGACGGAATATGTGAACAAACAATTCACAAAGGAGAAGAATCTAAGATTGATACAAATTTAAAATGTAATTAATATTCAAAGAATGAAAATAAAAATAGATCTGTGTTTTATCTGTCAAATTAAAAGAGATTGAAAAAAATAGGTTATCCAATTTGGGCAAAAAAGCAATGATTAATACTTTCTCCTATATAGGTCAGTGGAAATGACCTTTTGGAAAACAATGTTTGCAATAGGTACAAAAATTTATAGTATGTTACCAAGACACAAATTATAGTGCATAGATAATTCCACACCTTTGTCACTGGACTTACAAAATGCAAAACTTCCTGAAGCACTTAGGAACTTTGTAACAGCTACATACCAGAATTTGCAAATTAACCATTAATTTAAATTGCACATTAGCACTAGTAGTAAGATATGTAGTTAGAAACCACTTTTCCCTCCCCAAAATAATGCTAATGCTAGCATGTAGGTGCAACATTACAGTTCAATGAAAGAACATGAATTGGAAACAGAATATCAAACTGGAAAACAAAACTTAATTAATAATTGAAGAATTCATGACATGTGCCCCTAAGCTAACTAAAAACTGACCTCTTCCTATAAATGAGAATAATTTGCTTGCAGAGCAAAATTTGATTCTGAGAGCCCAGTGTGATTAGTAAAATTACAAAAGAGTATATACCCATGTGTGAATAATGAATGTAAACTCAGAAGTCCAGGTGAGTGTCTGGCACAAAGAGACTCTTCTAGTGGCTCTATAGAAACTCATAAATAATCTCTAGCTTGAAGTCCAGATTGGTTCTAGGGACTTACTGTATTTTGTCATTTTGCCAAAGAAGCCAGTTTTTCCACATTTGTTTTTCCCTGTGAATCTTGCAAGGTTTTATTCTATTTTATCCCAGAGGAACGTAGAACTACAATAACTGAAATATTTGTAGGCTTTTGGGAGTTCAGATGACTTGGATGTGGTAATTCTCCCATTGGATGGTGTGATTGAAGTACTTAATGTTTTTCTTTGTTTTCATTTTCTATTCTGATGAAGACTTTGTGGTTTCATACTGTCTCACACAAAGGAAGGTCATCCTTTTAAAATTAGGATTATCTCTGAGGACCTCTTTTTTCCCTTCTATCATCTAAATCCTTTCCCCAATCCCTCTGGGATCCCTTGGCCACAAATGTCTAATAGTTACCATCTTTAAAATTGAATAGCCATTTGATGGATATCTTGGTTTTGCATCCCTCACCAGAATATTGAAATAAATTGTGGGATATAGTTTTCCTTAGAAACAAAATACTCCTGTTTTTTTTGGGAGTAGTTTGGTGAAGTCTTAATAAGAGGGAAGGATTGGTTGGTCTGGGTTAAAAACATCAAGATTCTGTGGTACTAGATTTTTGAAAATCCATAGGAACAAAAGGTGGAAAAGATCAGTTAGTCAAGTAGTTGATTTTAACAATATGTTGCTTATCTAATTAACATTCTGATATCAAACAAGTGAGCATTTAAATATATAAACTGTTAGTTCGAGTCTGTGTTTTGAGACTGTACAAATGCTTATACAGACATCTGACTTAAAAAAATTGTTTTGAACACCCACCAGGATGAACATCTGTTTTCCATTGACTGCCCTTATGCTTTTAGTTTAGATGCTGTAACACTGCCTTTTTTTTTTAAGAGGTGTGACATTGGAATCACTTGACAATTTTAATTACTACAGTAATATCTTTGTGAAAGAGGATAATTCATGACTCAAGAAGCATATTACATGGTAGTTTAATTAAACAGATAATAGGTGATATTCATATAGTTTAAATCATCAGGTGGGTGTTTTTTCTGGGGTAGCTATTTTCTCAAGCTTTAATAGTAACTTTCATTTTATTTACCACCCTCCCCAAATTGTATTTAAATAGTTAACTCCAGTAATAAAAATATTCAAGGTCATAATTTAAAGAACCTTTAAAGGAAACCAATGTGTAAGACTGTGTTTTATAAGAATTTTATTATATAAAAAAATAAGAATTTTATTTTATATATATATATATTTAATAATTTTATTTATTCATGAGAGAGACAGAGAGGAGAGACAAAGAGAGAGAAGCAGGCTCCATAAAGGGAACCCAATGTGGGACTCGATCCCAGGACCCCAGGATCATGCCCTGGGCAGAAGGCAGGTGCTAAACCGCTGAGCCACCCAGGCGTCCCAGAAATTTATTATATCTGTATTAGCTTACAACATAGGACTCACCTCCATAGAGCTTCCAACTTAAACTTTTGCTAGGACTTCATCTCTTCTGCAGTGATGCTCAACTGGGACCTCACATTTCCCTGCTGATTTCCCTGCTGATGTCCCAGCCCCACATCAGATCATTTCAATCAGAGTATCAGGGGTGAGAATCCTGCATCAGCATTTTATCTGCCTCTTCTGAGACTCGGGCTTAGGGCATTTTTTTAGATCAAACTAATCACTGGATGAAAAGAACTTTGTCTTCAAAAATCATCTCAAAGGATTTCTTTTTTTTTTTTTTTTTTTCTGGTATATATCAAAGCCCCCCCCCAAAGAAGTGTAAAGATAGTTTAGAAGTAATAAGATCTGCTGAGAACATTAGAGTCCCCCACCCCCCGTTTTTTTTTCTGAGTCTAAAGGAAATGATTCCTTTTCCCTTTTTTATCTGATAAGAGCAGAGCAACAACCTTTTCCCTCTTTTGTCAGAGCAATAATAGTAAACATTAGCTCTTAGAGGCTGAACTCTCCTTTCTCCTTTCATCTTTTAGAATTTCTTATCACTGGTTTTAGCTAGGACACTTGTGTCTTCCTACTTTTTGCTGTCAAGCACCTGGTGCATTTGATTTGGTATACAGTAGATGCCTAAAAAGCAAATGCTGGATGATTGTGTGTATCAAGCATTCACCTGGAAGGATATTTTTAAAAATTGTTATTATTTATTTTAAGTAATCTCTACATCCAATGTGGGGCTTAAACTCATGACCCCAAGATCAGGAGTCACATGCTCTTACAGCTGAGCTAGCCAGGAGCTCCTGAAAGAAAGCTCTAAATTCTTCATAGCCTTTGACAGTGTTATCTTGTTCTAGAATACAGGTATGATAAACATGTTAAGAATATATGTGTTTACACAACAATTATTTTAATTGGGAAAGCTGATTTTTCATGTATGTGTGTATATTTTTATGTGCACCCACACATATCATTAGATTTTCATAATAATCTGAGGCAAATTTGCCGGAGATTGGTTTTTCTATTTTCAAGTGGGGAAATTGAGGTTCAGAAAGGTTAACTAAATAGCCCAGTGCAAACAAGACCCAACAATCTAGGTCGACAATTTAGGGGTTGAGATTACTATTCCTTTTCTTTTCCCACAACACCTTACAACCCCTTGCAGTGTGAAGGCATATGGATCAAATCTGCAGATGACCCAAGGGATGATAGAATCAGAACTCTAAAATATTTCAGCAGGTTAGACTGCTGGCCAAGAAAACCCAAAAGATGAAATTTAATAGGGAGAAATATAAGAAAATTCTGAAGTGAAGATTTGGGAGGGGAGGAGGGCCCTGGCTTGTTCATGTGAAAAAACTCTGTGAGTGTGAGATAAGCCTTTTTTTTTTTTGGAAAACAGTGAAGGGACTCTTTTATTATTAGAAGTGGGAGTGAGGGGAGTGGTGACAGGGCAAGCGATGGCCCTGGGAGAGGGTTCCAAGGGGCAGAGGTTGGGGATGTCTCAGTGAAGAGGGGCAAATCATGAGTAGAGCCTCCACCCCCAGCTGGAGGCTCCTGGGTCGGGCCAAGCACTTAGCTAAAGCGGGGAAACTGAGCGTTAACAAAGTACAGAAGGATGTGGACAATTCAGCCTGTGGACCAGCACACACTGAGCAGAGCCCCTTTGTTGAAGGAAGGATGGAAAGTGAGGAGCTGCGCCTGGGCCCCTGGTTCCCCCTAGGTAATGCCACAAGGAAGCAGCTCAAACACAGGGCTGTTCCGAGTGCGAAAAAGGAGGATGATTGGTTTACCATCCTGGACCGGTAGATCTGAAACGCATGATACAAAGTTAGGTTGCTTTTATAGCATTGTCAGAAGTATATAGTATGTTCCAGGAGATGAGAAAGGTCCCATGTTCCTTTCAGTGCTGGAAATAACCATAAACCATTTAGAATTCTGTACTCATTTTAGCCACCACATTTGTTTGGAGGAAGGTGACCACTGTCACGCATACATCAGCTGGCATCCTCAACATGTAGATCATATGGACCAATCCCTTCCATTCCAGGAGTTCGGGGCTGTTTAATGACCTTAAACACCTATGAATACATAGGACTTAAATTCTCTTGGTAACTTCTGGTTTTAAGTTCCTGATCCTTGAAATATAAATGACAGTATTTTGTCTCGACTATTCCTTCTCCATTCTTTGTGGGCTCAGCTAGCTCAGCTGCTTTTTTTTTTTTTTTTTTTTTTCATTTCCGAAGAATCCCACTCACCTCACACAAGACTTTTGGTAGACTTTTGGGTGCTTTTTTGTAGACTTTTGGGTGCTAAGAGATGTACTGGCAATTTGGGGAGACAAGGAAGGCTTATGGAGGAGGAACAATAAAAAATTTAGATTAAAAAGCAGGCATTCCCCTTGTTAAAAGTCCCTCCTTCCCTCCCTCCCTTCTTTCCCTCCTTCCTTCCTTCTACATCCTGGTTCTGGAAATTTCTTACTATCTGCTGATATGTTTTTAGCACTCTGATCTTACTGGCTGCTCTCACTCCCTATTATTTTTGTCCTTCATTAACTTCCTCTTAGATTTCCTGCAGGAATTCCATATGTTTCTCAGGTTACTACATATACCAATTCACCTTTCTCCATTTCTTACTCTTAAATTTAGTGCCAGCCAACCTGGGCATATATAAAGACTGTTAAGATGATCAGTTAAACAAAAGTGCTACTCTGAGGTTTCTTCCCTCACAGAAGCCATTCTTTCTAGAATAGAATTGTGTATTTAAGTAGAATTTTATTCCTCTGTTGAATCAAGAAAATGAAGGGTATGAAAATAGTAGCTTTCTAGCACTTATTTTAACTAATTTAAAATAATTGACTCATTTAAAATTGCTGCATGAGGGATCATCCCACCCTCCCCATCATAATCATGTATGAATAGAAACTATTCTTCTTTTTGACCATAAAAAATGCATGTTATGTAATTCCGTTGTTTTCTCATTATAAATGAATACTGGTAGTTAGGACAATATCAACTTTAGGTTGGGAAAAGAATAGTTCAGTAGTACAGATGGACTAGATCTAAGACCTATCTATCAATGACAGAGCAGATTATGTGGTCTTTGCCTTGTTATAGAAATAAATCAAGTACATATTTTCAATATTCAAGCAGTAAAAATAGAAAGGTTGTATATATATAAAGCAATTATCATTAAAATTCCAAATATATGATATGTCTATACATGAATATATCTATATATACATAAATATGAATACTCATGTATTTACCATATTTTTAATGAGTAAACAAAACTAGAATAATTCCTTTCTTTCAGGGACCTTATTTTCTCTCTAAAGATGGTGGGGTTTTTTCCCCCAAATATGCTAACATACTTGATGAGAACTAAAAGTCTGTGAGACTTTAGCAATGAAATATGATCTGCAGATTTAGTATTTGTTGCAAACTACTCGAAAGATTAGAGGAAACCAATGGTGTCTGTAAGGCAGGGCAACTTTCCCCAGTTCAGCTGGGTGTGGGAAGGTACCCTCAAATAATGACTCAGTCTTTTGAGACAGTATTATAAGTACCATACACAATGACTAATGAAGTTAATGCTTTAGCTCACCTCATCTACCTCATTATGTTGGTGGTAATGTGTGTTCCTTATAACAGCAGCAGAGGCAAAGTAAGTAAAGTTCCCCCAAATCATGTTTTCTACATTAAACTAAATGTTCTATTTAGTAGCACATCTTGCCCAGTCCAACCACAGCCCCTGGACAGTGGAGGCAAAACTAAATGAAGAAGAAAGATAGAAAAATGAAGAAGGAGGAAGATGATTTACATAGCACATACTGTGAACCAGGTATCATCCTAAACAGCTTTCATTTACTAACTCATTTATTCCTCCCAACAATATTATCAACAAGAGGCCACTTGTAGGCAACCAACTTGAGCTCCAGAAGCACCGGTAAAGTAGAAGTGCCCACGGTGCCCACCAGGCTGAATGCCAACAGGCCCATCAGGTGACCCATCTCAAAATATCCATAAGCTGTAGCTGACCAATGTACTACTTACTACCAGACACAGGTACCAAAAAAGGACAATTCCTTTTGTTCCCATACAACCTCACCTTCCCCGTTTAACTAGAGCCCCCCACCGTTGTCTCCTAGCATCTCTCCTTTGCTCTCTTGCCCACTATTCCCTTGCTCTGTATTCAATGAACTTCTATCTCCTTTGTTCTGCCTCGGGTGAATTCCTTCACCATCCACACCGCACCTCTGACCTCCACCAAGCAGGACACCCCACATCACATCCATTTCACAAATGAGGAAAATGAGGCACAGACAGGACAAGTGATTTTCCAGTGTCATATGGCTAGTTAATGCTGGAGCTGGGAATGGAGTCCTCGCTGACAGGTTTCAGAAGCTGTGCTTTTAACTGCTATGCTATTCTTTCTTTTAGGAGTTTATTAACGGTTGGCTCACAAGGATTTAAGATTTATTTCAGGAGAGGTGGCACAAAGTCTTAGCATAACAAAAGACTGCGTATAATTACATGATATGGAAAGAAGCAAGAGGTCTGAGAAACAGGTGAAGCAAGATGGGCTGGTGGAGAAGCTTAATGGAAATGGTCCTTGCGGGACGCCTGGGTAGCTCTGTGGTTGAGCATCTGCCTTTGGCTCAGGGCATGATCCTGGGGTCCTGGGATCAAGCCCCACGTTGGGCTCCCTGTGAGGAGCCTGCTTCTCCTTCTGCCTATGTCTCTGTCTGTCTTATGAATAAATAAATAAAATCTTAAAAAAAAAAAAAAAAAAGGAAATGGTCCTTTCTCTCCATCCTGAAGAAGAAAGAGTGAAGCTGCATTTCAGCCATCTGATCTGGTGAATGTGTTCAGGATGCATTGAAGGCATTTATCTCTCCTTATGCAGAGTACAAAGTGCTTTTGCTTTATTATTTAATTAAAGTAAAATTTTCATGAAAATAAAAATTTTAAATTTCATTTGATGTGCAAAAGAACTCCTAGAGGTATTATCTCCATGTTTTCCAGATAAGAAAAAAAAAAAATGGCCTCCTTCTGTTTCCAGAAGTACAAAGGTTGTGGCCTGAGTCTGGGATAGGCCTTGTCCTGAGTGTCTGTGTGTGTGTGTGGGGGGGGGGGGGGGGCAATGATGCATGTTTGGAGGCTATCATACAGGTCCACACTTTTTTAAGAATGTGAAAGATTCTCACCTGATGCTGGCGTCTGCCTAAGTTGTTTTGTTTTGTTTTTATGATTTTATTTATTTGAGAGAGAGAGCATGAGCCAGGGTAGGGGCAGAGGGAGAGAGAGAAGCAAACTCCTCACTGAGCAGGGAGCCCCATGCCCTACTCAATCCTAGAGTCCTAGGACATAACCTGAGCTGAAGGCAGACACTTAACCAACTGAGCACCCAGGCGTCCAAGTTTTTCTTACATAAGATAAGTAAAAACAATTAGCTTTACATAGTCAAGGGGTTTAATTCTTTTATTTAGAGAAACTGCTGGATTGTGTTGGTGTCAAGTTAGGTAAAAGACTAATTTCCCAGGCAAGAGCACTTAACAAACTGCTTCAGAATTCTGTGCCACTAAAAATCTGCCATGGTAGTGATTAACTGGGAAAGGGCAATTTTATTTAGTGTAAGAAGACAAGCCACAGAGTCAAACTTTTCGGCTGGAATCCTAGCCTTGTCACTTACTACTTGTATGACATTGGACCATTATTTATGTTTTCTCATCTGTAAAATATGGTTAATTACAATGTAATTTTAAAGGTGTGTGTGTGTGCATAATGATTTAATGCACTTAAGAATTTGGGCATATAAAGGGGAAAGGAGAAAAAATGAGTGGGAAATATCAGAAAGGGAGACAGAACATGAGAGACTCCTAACTCTGGGAAATGAACTAGGGGTGGTGGAAAGGGAGGTGGGCAGGGGGTGGGGGTGACTGGGTGATGGGCACTGAGGTGGCACTTGATGGGATGAGCACTGGGTGTTATTCTATATGTTGGCAAATTGAACACCAATAAAAAATAAATTTATAAAAAAAAGAATTTGGGCATATAATAATGTTACAGATGTGTTAAGTGTTACATCCATCACCATTTCCCCTGTCACCTTTGTAACTAAAATGTCAGTTCTGGGGGCACCTGGATGGCTCAGTGGTTGAACATCTGCCTTTGACTCAGGTCATGATCCCAGGGCCCTAGGACTGAGTCCTGCTTCAGGCTCCCCAAAGTGTGCCTGCTTCTCCCTCTGCCTATGTCTCTGCCTCTCTGTGTGTTTCTCATGAATAAATAAATAAATACATAATCTTAAAAAAAAATGTCAGTTCCAGGGGCAGAAATTTTTGTCTGTTTTGTTCACTGCTATATTCCAGACCCCTTGAATAGTGTCCACACATAATAGTTGTCCAGTAAATAAATATCTGTTACTTGGAAGGGTCACTTTTTAACATTTTTTTCCAGCAAATGAATTAGGTCATCGAACGGTTTATGTATTTTTAAAAACTGTATCTACTATAGAACATGTGAGGAAAAAATAAAATAAATAAAAATCCAATTACTAGGTATTTCTCTTTTACAAGAAAATTTGTATCACAACTAATAAGACAATGAAAAGAGGACATTTTTCTATGACAGGAGTCTGGATTTTGTTGCTGTAAATGCTGTTGTTTGAAAAACATATGAGAGAAAAGCAAAAATTAAAAACCCAAATAACAGACAAATGGATGAAGAAGGAATGCAGTTGCCTCCTTGAATATTTATCTCCATCTGAAGTCCTGCTGAATTAAGGACTGAGCTGCTCAGTTCATTGACTCCTAAGTAACAGTGAGTCAACATATTTGCATAAACACTGCAGTGTGTTTGTACCACATTTTCCATTGTTTTCTTTCAAGTATAAATTTCGTTGAAATGAACTGTACTCATTAGTAGGAGACTGTGCAATCAACTTTGTCCCTGGGAATTCTGAGACAAGCTACAGTCTCCAAGATCAGTCAACAATTTAGAGTACATCTATTGACTTTTCACAAAAACATCCTGGGAGATGAAGGCTGAGGTGGGGGGCAAGAGGAGTGCCAAAGAAAAACCCCAGTTCCTGTGGTTCATTCAGTAATATTGTAGTACAAAATGTCCTTTATCGTTTCAACAGCAAGTGATTGTCCCTTCTAACCTGTTGGACACTTTCCGTTCAGGGAGAAGCACCAGAGTTACAGGAGAATGTGTGATACCCACAGCGTTTCTTGGCCAGGAAGGAATTTATCATCTTTCAATGCTATTGAGTCATTACAAGGTAAAACAAGACAAAAAAAAGAGAATGAAGAATACAAAAACAAACACAAGCATACCTTGTATGCATTTTCGTCAAAAATGCATACAACTAAGTAAAAACTGAAATGCATTTTAACTTCAGCCAGAACTGAGGCACTTGGCCAACTGAAGTATAATTGTCATCATTTGACATGGCCCTCCACTCTTAGAGGCTGTTTCAGGGTGAAAACATCATGAGGCCGTCTTCAAGCATATGAAGAGTGTGGGTTGCTTTCTGCATTTTGTGTTTCAGAAGCAGAGAAGGAAGCCTGGAGAAAGGCAAAATTACTATAACAGACACAAATCAAACTTAATCACCCACTCATATAATGTGAAAGCCTTCCTGATCTTTTAAGCTTGCCTGTAATTTAGCTTTGGAGTCTCTGTCTGTGAAAGTGAAAAGTTGAGAAGGAACCTGATAGTAGCCTATCAAGGTCAGTAACTGTGGAAAGGCTTCATTGAAACCAGCGAGACCATCTGCTAAAGTGGAAATCACAAGGGCTCATGTTCCCACACAAAGACTGGATGACCTGGTCACACTACAGCACCACAATTAATGTTCTTTTTAAGCTTCAGGTGCCTTTAAGGTTCTTAAAGTGCAACATGATTTCCTTCACTAAAAGTCTGACAATCTGAGTATATGCAGCTGTGGTTTATTTAGTTCAGAGAAATCAACCGGGTATCAACAAGGATGGCCAAGGTAATTTCAAGCCCTTAGATGAGAAGATCGAGTGCTGCATGTCACATAAATTAGTGGTGAAAAGAAATTGTGAGAGGCCTTTGTGCAACCTTTAGTTTTTTCAATGGATCCTGATTTTTTAAATTTTAATTTATTACTGATTGATTTTTACAAGTAATCTCTCCATCCAATATGGGACTCTAACTTATAGCACTGAGATCAAGAGTCACCAAGGCAGCAGGTGCCCCCTCCCCCCTCAGTGAATCCTAATTTAAACTTGAAAACTGAAATAACGTGACTCAGGATCAGAACATTTAGATTTGAACTCAGATTTTCTCATTTCCCAGCTGACAAACTGTGGGAAAGTTACCTAATTTCTCTAAGCCTCAGTTTTTCTCATTTGTAAAGTGGGATAGGACAGTTGTGAGAATTCAATGAAATAAAGTATTAGAACTCATCTCCCATGTCATAGATACTCAAAGATGTTTAAAACAAAAGACCCAAATTATAATTCTGGAAGCTAGCTTTGTTACACTTTATAAATTTATCTACTTCTGTGAGATATCTTTTTTTAAAACATCCATAAGGTGAGTCTTGGGGGGAGGGGTGCTGAGGGAGGGCTAAATTCTGAAAAATGTAAGCACGAAATCATAGCATCCTAAACTTGGGTGATTGTGGTGAAGCTAGAAGAGAGGCTTTAGAGTTGGAAAGATTTTCCCCCAGAGGTCTGGAATTATTCCAGAAGTATTCCCTGTGAAATTTGAAATTCAATAGGAAACCAAGTTTTATTTTATGTTCAACTTTATGCAATTGCCTCTGTTCTAGAGAACAGGAATGAGCTACAACAGAATGAATATAGGTACAACTGAAGCAAGGTAATTTGAAAAAGTGTCAAGGGTTAAATTTCATTTCATTTCATAATTTTATTTAAATTTAAAACAAATTTGGCCTGAGCTTGGAATGTCATGATTTTAGTAGATCCTCATTCTATTAGCTTCTCTTTTTATGCTTACCTTTTCATTTGAAGGCAAGGGCTTTAAAACATCTTACTATATTCCAGATAGAAAAAAGGGAGTGGATTGTTAACTTAGGAGAATGATTGGTTCTTTCAGTTATGAAAGTATATAATCAGTATTTATATATAGTATCAATATATTCACTCCCATTTTTTTCTTTCTTTATCTTACTTAATATCCTACTTGCTTCAGTAAATACTTCTAAATTATTTACTATGTCTATATATCAGGACTATTTGAATAAAAACACAGCTTATTTTGGTATTGTCACTCTTGTGTGTTAGAACAGGGAAAGGATCCAAGAATATAAAATATCTCATATAGGGTAGCCCGGGTGGCTCAGCGGTTTAGCGCCGCCTTCGGCCCAGGGTGTGATCCTGGAGACCCAGGATCGAGTCCCACATCGGGCTCCCTGCATGGAGCCTGCTCCTCCTTCTGCCTGTCTGTGCTTCTCTCTCTCTGTGTTTCTCATGAATGAATAAATAAATAAACTATTAAAAAAAATCTCATATAAAGTTTCTTGAATGATTATTCTCACTTTAAGGGAGAGAAGTCCAATTTATGTCATGGTAACAGGTTAAACATGAATGTGGCAATAGGTATAAATTATGTTGAACTGGTTTTTTTTTTTGTTTTGTTTTGTTTTTTGTTTTTTTTTTTGTTTTTTTTTTGAACTGGTTTTAAAGAAAATAAACTGTTCCTTCCCATGAACCTTCACCCATTTAAAGCTTTGAAATATTTAGATAAAATTTTCTCTCTCATTTTCATCTGCCTTTGTAGTCTGACTTTGAGCCAGGATTTGAAGCAGACATACTGAGCTCTTGCGAAAAAGCTTGTTCCCACAAGAATGCCAGCCAAATTTTGCAGACTCAAGATGTTTGGAGAGTTTGGATAATCATCACAATTTTTGGACGCCTATCTGAGGTAAACATAAATGCCAAACCTTGAGGGTCTCATTATTAGTGTAAGTATGATCCAATATGAGGTATTTCTGTTCTTGGCTGGTTAATATAAGATAATTATAAGGTTTCTTAATTGAAATTTAATTGGGAATACACAGTGATACATGTTAGTTTATAAAGCATCACAGTGAAACAATTTGCTCCAGTATACCAGATGAACAGAAAACAAATTAACACATGCTTAGAACTAAGCGGCAAATATGTAGAATAATCACATCACTCCAATCTTTGGAAAGATTTTATGATTTATTGATTAACTAAAACATTCATTTGCTGTCACAATTACATTTTAAAGGGCCATAGGTGAGAACTTTTTTTGTACCTGAAATATTCCTTCAGTTCTACATTCTCCCCCTAAACACCATAAAAAATCCCAAAGGTATATATATCCTTTTAAGAAATGTGTCTCAGGCAGCCCGGGTGGCTGGTCGGTTTGGTGAGGCCTGCAGCCCAGGGCATGATCCTGGAGACCTGGAATCGAGTATCACGTGGGGCTCCCTACATGGAGCCTGCTTCTCCTTCTGCCTGTGTCTCTGCCTCTCTGTGTGTGTGTGTCTCTCATGAATAAATAAATAAAATCTTAAAAAAAAAGAAAAAAAGAAAAAAAGAAATGTGTCTCTAAATGTTAAAGTATAGGAAACTTTTTTCAATACCCTAAATATATTTTGATTATTTATTTATTTATTTATTTATTTATTTATTTATTTATTATTTTTAAAAAGATTTTATTTATTTATTCATGAGAGACAGAGAGAGAGAGAGAGAGAGAGAGAGGCAGAGACACAGGCAGAGGGAGAAGCAGGCTCCATGCCGGGAACCTGACACGGGACTCAATCTCGGGTCTCCAGGACCACGCCCTGGAGCGAAGGCGGTGTTAAACTGCTGAGCCACCTGGACTGCCCTAAATATATTTTAAAAGATTTATTTATTTTAGAAAGAAGGAGAGAGCATGCACATGAATGGGTTGAGGGCGCAGAGGGACAGAATCTCAAGCAGACTCTCTGCTGAGGGCAGAGCCAGAGTTGAGGCTTGATCTCATGACCCTGAGATCATGACCTTGCTGAAACCAAGAGTCAGACACTCAACCGACTGAGCTACCCAGGTGCCCCTCAATACTAAATATTTTAAAATGTAATACAAGGGAGCTAATAATGGGAGGGAAAATAAGATGGGTAGCTTCATGCCATAAATGCCAAGAAAGCTTTATCCTGAAAGGGATAAAACTTGTTACAGAGTTTGTGGCAATGTGAGAAAAAGAGCTTTCTATAACATTTCCTTTCATTTTGTTTTGCTGAATGGGCAAAAGGAATCCGTTTGGGCCAAAAGAGAGGCTGATGTGAAGCATCAGAAATCAGGGATCTCCTGTGAAAACCCTGAGCAAGAGAGAGTCATAAGTCTGAGGTAACTCAATTATTAAAGCATGCTCAAAGGAAGAGAAGCAGAAAGCTTCTGATTTTAAGAAAAGATTCAGGATAGCTCTACTTAACTCTCTTTTCTATTAAGACAAGTAAAGGGTGATTCACAAGTTACAATTTCAGTGAAGCCTGTAACTGGCACCTTGGTGCTTAGAATTCTTTAAATCTTGGTGTAAATTACACACCATGCTGCCTATGTGATTATTTTTGTGAGGATGTAGGAATTGTATTTTTATGTAGAAAGAATATGAGCATGAGCCTGGATTGTGTGCTGAATTCTTGCTTTTGCTTAGTTACCTCCTGTAAGACTAATTTTTGGACACTTGACATTCGTATGTTCAATAATGGCTAAAAGTTTTGACTTTTGTTTTGCAGATTTTTGATAGGGAAGATTATAATTTGAAGAGGTGAATATAATTCACTTTGTTTGCCTAAACTTGCTGAATTTCTCAATAGGAGAGTAATTGCTATTCAGATGGGTTAATTCTCATTGTGTTGTAGCCAGTATTGCAAGGTGGTTAACATCCCATCTCATTAAATGCCACAAACATTTTCCACCCGTTGTGATAATGCACAGTATGATGACACAATATATTTCCAACTGTTTCTTGAAGAGTAGTACATGCAAACACACTCCAGCACCTGCCCTTTACCCCCCCCCACTCCAATCTCCCTGCCACCACCCCATAAAAACCACTGGCATTGGATAGGTTTAGTTCTTCAAATATCAATTATTATAGACAATTAATAGCCGCTCTGTTAGTAGAGGAAAACTCAATTAGGAACCAAGAAATCTGGATTCTGGCTTTAATACTGAATCTTTTGGAAAAAAATAATTGAATTTCTTGAACTTCAGGTTGCCTAACTATTAAATAGTAATCAATTCTTCTGTTTAAGAAATTCTCATGGGATGCCTGGTGGCTCAGCTGTTGGCGTCTGCCTTTGGCCCAGGGCGTGGTCCTAGAGACCCGGGATCGAGTCCCACATCGGGCTCCTCACATGGAGCCTGCTTCTCCCTCTGCCTGTGTCTGCCTTTCTTTCTCTGGTCTTTCACGAATAAATAAATAAAATCTTAAAAAAAAAAAAAAAAAAAGAAATTCTCATAAAAGTAAAAGATCTTTTTGTACATTAAAATACTTTTAAAAGTATAAAAATCTATATAAGGAAATACTATGAATAATCCTTAGTGGTCATTATCTTTGTTATCACTTATTAATAAGTGATAATAAACTTAGATAAAGAACATGTAAAAAAAAAAAAAGAACATGTAACATTGTAGACATTGTTCTAGGGATGTAGAGAATTAAAAGGAGAGTAAAGCACATGTCATATGTGTATCTCTTACCCTACAGAAGGAAAGATAGAATGTGTATGGTTAAAAAGATGATAATACAAAGGTAGAGCCAGACATATGATTTAGCAATATGTACTAGAGAAGTTTAGAACAGAAAACATGTTCAATGGAAGATGTAAAAAGCTGAATATTGTAAAGGAGCCACCTCCCCTATTACAACAATGGAGATTATGATCTCTTTCATCATAATATACATTAGAAAAGCATCAATATTCTCTCTATGGTTATTTGTGTAGGTTGTGGATCTTGGGGATATAAATGATTAAAACTTTCTTCTGTGGGAAATACTATCAGATACCTCATTTGCCTGTCAACTTTAATAAAACAGAGGAGGAGTGATTGAAGACAGGAAACATATTAGATTCAAACACAGAGCAGTAGATAAAATGTCCTCTGACTGACTCTCAGACCATCTTGTTGCTCTTAGTGTCCTTGTACTCTCAGTCTTTCCTCTGGCTCTGGTCTTGCTCCTGTTGGCTTTGATCTCTGCCCTGGAATCAGTCCCAGCCTTCTCTTTGGACTTGGCATTCCTAGATATGTGGTTTGACCTCAGCTTGGAATCCTGGAAACCCATCCCTAAAGGGTTGACTCTTTGACTTCAGATGTCCTCTTGAAATCTAGCTATTATGTACCCTGGAAAGAGATTTTCTACCCTTGTCTTGCTAAGATATTAAAAGCCCCTCAGTAATAGTTACCCATATGAGAACAATTGATGAAGCATTTAATATACTATACAAGATTATTTGACCATTTAAACATTTATTAACCTGAAATTTCTCAAATGACATTGTCAGTTGCCAAAACTTTCATTTTTACTCTTCCTCCTTAATCCTTTGATGTAGCAAAGACTTCCCCTCTTTGTTGAAAATGTCCTTCTTTAGCTGTGACATTCAACTCTCCAGATTCTTCTTTCTTTCTGAATGCTTCTTCCCAGGTGGCACTTTTTTTTTTTTCCCTCTCAGCTACCTTATGTGCAGGGCTTCCCATAAGGCTCTGCCATCAGTCTTTGTCTCTCTTGTCTGTATATCTCATGGCCCAGCTATCTCCACACCTGACATTCTTCCCTAATTCCAGCCTCCATTTCAGACCACAGGCAAGGCCTTTTGTATGAATGCTCTACCTATTGCTCAAACTCAAAATAAACATATAATCAACTTTTCCCTAATATCCAATGTAAATCTCTTCCTCTTTTGTCTTTCCTAACTGAATGGTCATTCATTTAGTCATTCAAGCTAAGAATTTTAAGAATCATCTTCATCGTTTCTTTCTTGTTTCTTCTTAATTTCAATAGCTGACTAAATTGTCAGAAATATCTTCAAAATGCTCTTTGAATCTGGGGGGGCACCTGGGTCAGTTAAGTGTCTGCCTTTGGGCAAGTCATGATCCCAGGGACCTGGGATTAGGCTCCCTGCTCAGTAGGGAGTCTGCTGCCCCTCTCCCTCTGCCCCTCCCTCTGCTTGTGCTTTCTCTCTCTCAAATAAATAAATAAAATCTTTTAAAAAATGCTCTTTGAATCTGGCCTCTGATTTCTGTTATTGTAGTTTTTTTCTGCCTCAGTTTCTTACTGGCGACTATCATAACAACCATCTAACTGAATTAACAGCCTCTAGTCTCTTTCACTGCTAATTAATTTTGTTCACTGCTATTGAGTTAATAATTTCTTTTAAATTAATTATGGAAGTAATAAAAGATGATCCTAAAAATTAAAACAATATTAGGGGAGAAAGGAAAAAGTGGATCTTCCTTTCTACTTCCCTCAACTTCCAAAGGTTTGATGTATGTTCTTCCAGACATCATTCTGAAACATATGCACCAAATAAAATTTGCATTATTGCTCTCAAGTGTTCAGTGCCTCTGGCGAAATGTCAGGTATTGGGCAGCTTCTTCATTGTGAGTAATCTATTTTGATTCTTTAGAAGCTTTTAGAATTTCCTCTTTGATTCTGATATTTCATCAAGAGTTCTATAAGTCTTTTAACATATATTCTACCAATTCTACCTTGATGCTTCCTTGATGCCTGTATTTCTCCTTCTAAGATGCCTTCTAAGATGCTTCCTTGATGCCTGTATTTCTCCATCTAAGACTAATTTTCCTTTCTTATTTCCTTCCCCTCCATTATCTCTTTTTTTCTCTCTTTTAAAAAGATTTTATTTATTTATTCATGAGATACATATAGAGAAAAGCAGAGAGACATAGACAGAGGGAGAAGCAGGCTCCTCATAGGAAGCCCACTGTGGAACTTGATCCTGGAACCAGGATCACACCCTTAGCCAAAGGCAGACGCTCAACAGCTGAGCCACCCAGGAGTCCCATTTTCTCTTTCTCTTGATGGGAATTCTACTGAGTAGATGTTGGCCTCGTAAGTCTCCCTCCAGTCTCTACCTTTTTTCTCATATTTATCCTCTCTTTTTCATTGTGATCTACATTCTAAGAAACTTCATAACTTTTCCTTCCATTTAATCAGTCCAATCTTTTGATTTTTCAGACTATCCACTGGAGTTTTTATTTTTGCCACTCTGTTTTATCTATTTATCTACTGATCGATCTATTTAAAAATTTTCTTTTTAAGTAAACTCTGCATCAAACGTGGGATTCAAACTTACAACCCCAAGATCAAGAGTCCCATGTTCTACTACCTGAGCCATCCAGGTACCTCTTTGTCATTCTATTTTAAATGTCACTGCTTTATTCTTTTTTCTTTTTCCAAAATAACACATTTTGCTATTTATTTTCCTGTAACACCTGGTGATTATTGGTGGTTGGATACTATTTATGAATAAAGACCTTGGGTGACTGGTATAAGTAATTTGCCTATGTTTCCTCTGAGTAGTAAAGATCTTATTGCCTTGTAGGTTTTTTGTAAAAGAGTAAGGACTTATGAATAGCAAGATTCCCCTATAAGACACCCTACCCCTACCATCAAATTGTCAAGTCAGGAAAAGATTTATTCTGGTAAAAGAGTGCTTTCTGTTATACATGACTTCAGTAGGGCAGCTGTTTCTGTTGACCTGATGGCCAGCAGCAGTGTTCGTTTCTGCCTTGTATCTGCACTGTATTAGCATTTCTATCAGAATTTATAATTTTTTTGGTAGGTGTTTCTTAAGTGTGGCCTGGATTTTTGGTTCACATATAAACTTCATATCCTGAGCTTCTTAGGCCAAGTTCATTGGAACTGAGACAGAAGCCATGTGATATATAACATCATTCATTGTCACTGGATGTCACAAGTCATTCACTTCTAACCTTGCAGCTCTGCACCAAATCAGAGCATTGGCACTTTATCTTTCCTCTGCTTTAAGATGAATTATATTCATACCTGGCACATTTTCTCCAGAGATGTGGAAACAGCCTTTAGTCTCTGTAATTAGTTCAAGCAATATAATCATAAGGTTCTGACCCAGTGGTCAGATTTCAGATTTATCATTATCGGCTTAAAACTTATCTAGTCTTTTTTTTTAATATTTATTTATTTATTTGAGAGAGAGAGAAAGAGAGAGAGAGATAGAGAGAGCTAGGTGGGAGGGAAGGGGTAGAGGGAAAGGGAGAGAGAGAATCTGGGAATCTTAACCAGACTCCCTGCTGAGCTAGGAGCCTGACATGGGGAATGATCTTACAACACTAAGATCATGACTTGAGCTGAAGTCAAGAGTCAGACATTTAACTGATTGAGCCACACAGGAGCCCCTATACATAGTCTTTTTAAGTGATGTTTTTCATTACTCCAAAACTGTCTTATTACCCAATATTCTGACAAACAGTAGAAAAAGAAAAATAACCGTCATATAGTCCCACAATTATACATATTAATTTCTATTTATCTGTATAGAGATATATAAATTTCACTTCTATAAGCGATCACTAATAATATAATATTATTTTTGTTGCATTAAATTAGGAGTATGTAATAAGAGAGAAAATTTTAAAATCTGATTTATAGTTTGCACAAGAATTTCTTTTAGGGAGAGAATTCTTTGTTGAAAATATCTAGGTACCAGATGATTTAAGACCTCAGAGGAGGGGAGCATTGTGCTGTCTAGTAAAGGAAAAACAATTTGGAGCTTCTATTGCAATCAGAAGAGAAGGAAAGGAAGGCTGAAGGCTGAGAAGTGGAAGGGGTGGGCAGCCCCAGTGGCTCAGCGGTTTAGCACCACCTTCACCTAAGGCCTGATCCTGGAGATCCAGGATTGTGTCCCATGTCGGGCTTCCTGCATGGAGCCTTCTTCTTCCTCTGCCTGTGTCTCTGCTTCTCTCTCTTTCTCTCTCTCTCATGAATAAATAAATAGAATCTTAAAAAAAAAAAAAAAAAAAGAAAAAAGAAAGAAAAAAGAAGTGGAAGTGGTTGAGAAGAGGTAAGAGCAAGATGGGGAGAGAGGCAAGGACTAGGCACATGACTAGGCACAAAAAATTGTTAAAGGGTGAAATCTCACAAAGGCATGGTGGTCATTGGTGGCAATTGGTGAACATGAATGTCTTGAAATGATAGTAAGCTCTCCAGATGATCTGTCCTCTTAGCTCCCTTATATATATTATGGGCATTCTTGTGATTTCTCACCTGTTTCCTTTCATACCATTTTCTGTGAAGTTTATTAGGCTAATGAGTGTGAATGAAAACATTTTAAACATTGGACTTAAAGAGATGCTGAATTTTCACATGAGTCCACTGAGTCATCACAGAAGCTGCCCACACACAGAAACAGGAGCCCAGTCAGTGAGGAAGGAAATGGAAGAAATCTAGGGTACAATTTAAACTTTCACAGGCCGTAAACTTGGTAAGAGTAGAAGACAGCTATACCCATATCTTGAGAGGCAGAAATGTCCAATTACACATATCTGCCTGTCTGTCTTCTTCCCCAAATTCTGGGTTTACTAAAGTGATGGACTAAACTGTGGTACCCTCTGACACCTGACAGAGTTTTACCCTCAGGGAGTGTTTCATAAATGTTCATCACATGCATAATATATTTCAAATTCACAAAATAGACATTCAATAACAAAATGGGGGGGGGGGAACCCCTGGGTGGCTTAACACTTAACAGTTGAGCGTCTGCTTTTGGCTCAGGGTGTAATCCTGGGATCTGGGATCGAGTCCCACATCAGGCTCCCTGCATGGAGCCTGCTTCTCCTCCCTCTGCCTATGTCTCTGCCTCTTTCTCTGTGTCCCTTGTAGATAAATAAATAAAATCTTTTTAAAAAACACAACAACAAACTCAAAATGGGAATAAAAGTACAGAGAATCTACTCGCAATGAAATATTTTGTTTAGTGAGAAGATTGAGATTATTGATTAAAATACTGGACTTCCAGTCTTTAAGATCTTAATTAACTATATTCTTTTGTTGCCAGTTACAGTGAATAAATTAGAGTTAGCTATTGCTACTCTGTTTCTATCAAATTATATGTATTCACTATTCCAGAGAATAAATTGTCATCAAGGATTTTTTCCAATTATTTGTAGTATGTAATTATTCTTACACTGAACCTGAGGACCACAGCCAGTTGATGAAATAAAAAAATTGTTAAAGGGATCCCTGGGTGGCATAGTGGTTTGGCGCCTGCCTTTGGCCCAGGGCATGATCCTGGAGACCCGGGATCGAATCCCACGTCGGGCTCCCAGTGCATGGAGCCTGCTTCTCCCTCTGCCTGTGTCTCTGCCTCTCTCTCTCTCTCTCTCTCTCTGTGACTATCATAAATAAATAAAAATTTTAAAAAAATTGTTAAAATGTATGTCATCTAGACTGGTGGGAAACCTGACTAAAAATCACAAAACCAGCTTGAAGTTTTCATTACAATAAAAATAAACATTTAAGGCAATATTTTAGTGAAGAAAGTATATATTTCTTTTTTTTTTTTGAAAGTATATATTTCTTTAAACATTATTTTCACTTACCTAATCTGGTTCTTATTTTGAAAAACAAAAATGTCAACACTCAATAATGTTGTATGTAATTATTTTATTTAAAATTGCAACTCCTTTATTTGATTTTGCATCTTCTACTCTCCCCTGAGACCTCCCCTGAGACTAGAGAAGCTGTGATTGAATTGGATCTTAGATAATTTTGAAAATGAAGTGTCCCAAAACTTTTTTTATATTAAATGGTCATTCTCAAGTTTTAAAAAAGCAGATACAACTTCAACACAGCAATGTACAAGTTTAATTTTTTGGAGGGTAAAACTAGCTATGGCTTTTCTCTCTGTATCTAAGTAATGAGTTCAGTGAGAGTCTAAGTAGGCCATGCCTTCTTTAACTGTGTGATGTTCTGCTCTCCTTCTTCCTCTGGCTTGCACATTTGTGTTCATATCATGCTGCAAGTTACATGACTGAAGAAGGGAGTCTGGGCTCGAAGTACAGAGCCCAACTCTTAATGGTACTCCTGATTCTTCTGCTGAGCACTTCCTCCTTACCATTAATCTGGACTCCTCTTCCTACCTCCAATCTTGATTCCTAATTCAAACTGTAACCCTGTTGTACCAACCACCCTCCTCACCCTTCCTCCATAGTACCCTGTGTTCTGTACTCATTAGAGTTTACTTAGGCCAGGGTAATAAACACACCAAAAAAATGCCTGAGAGTACACCTGTGGTAGCTACTCTTCAGATAGTCTAGTGAGTGGAAGAAAATAATAGATTGTTGTTTTAAGTCACTAAGTTTTGAAGTGGTTTGTTATGCACCATTAAGTACATAAAGCACCACTTCAAATACATAAAGCATGAACAATTAGGAAGTCTGTCAAATAGCCAACTTTTGCAGTTAGTAATCCCATATACACCACTAACCAGGGGTATATCTTTGGGTATTTTACTTCCCTCCTTGAGCCTCAGTTTCTTATATGTAAAATAGTGATACAATAATAATAGATCCCTATCCTGTAGAGCTCTTGCAAGGATTGGATGAGAGAATGGATATAAAGTCCTTAGAAAAATGACAAGTATATATGCTCCACAAAGTGTCAGTCATTATTTTCCTCATTGACAGAGAATGCATAAATAAGGAAATTCCACTGATGACATAAAATGTGTTTCTGTACTTTCAAATCAATGTGATTCTTTTGTCAAATTAACAGAATTGGAATTGGCTTACTTAAAAATCCTAAAAGCAAACAATGAGGAGTAAAAGGGAGGATAGAGCTGGAAAAAAAATTTCTGAGCCAGATAATTTGCCAGTGAATAATCTAGAATTTACCTTAGCAATTCCAGGGTAAAACATTTCTGGAATTGATCATGTACCCTTATCTAGATTGTGAAGATTATGGGTCATCTTATAAACAGAGGTATGGGCAAATCAGAAAAAGTTATCAGTCCTGGTGCCAATGAGGAAGAGAGGATACACTAAATCCCAATGACTCAAGGAAAGTTTCATGAAAGGATTAGATCCAAAGGTGTTGTCAAGGTATAAGGAAACCATAAGGGATAATGCATCACCCTGGGGCTATAAAGCCTGTTTCCACTCTTGAGCCTGCAGAATTAGAGGCAGAAGGGAGGCAGCAGTTTCCTGAACACAGAAAAGAACATCATTTTGAGTGAAGACCTTCCTTGGATAGGGAGAGCCAACAGAAGGCCACAGGGAGGTAGCCAGGGGACTAAGTACCATAAATTCCTCTGACCTGCCATAGCTCCCCAGGGCTGAACCCAAACGGAGCCTTGAAGGAATGTATTGTAGTCCACCCAGTTCAGCTTTCTAGGGAAGAGTGGGGTGGAGGAGAGTGGAAAGAGAATCTGTAGGGGCCTATGAAAGATAACCAGAGGATACTGAGGGATAAAGCTGCAAGAACAGACTAATGAATCCTCACATTTAAGTACTTATATTTTCATAATCTTAATACAATTTTGTGGCAGTTTGGACCAAAGGAATATTTTCGAGTTTCTCTTCTGATCCATTGAGAAGACATAGGGAACCCAAAGGAGATATTGTCTTCATTTCCTTCTATTTCTTCTATACCTAACACTCTAAGTCATAAGGAAGCAATCTGTAAGCATTAGTCTTTTCAGCAATGATTCATGTCACTTCAGGATTGCTGTCAGATAAGTGTTGTGCTGAGCAAACAGCTATTTGTTCACAAGCAGCTGAGCAAATGCCACAACCGGTCAGCAAAGCAGGGGATTCTTGCTTATTATTTTATTTCTCCTGGACATTTGATCTGGAAATGTTTTGTATATGGCTGTCTTGATGGTCTCTAGCACTCAACCACCTTCAGCTCTGCCTTTTCTCATTTCTTCTTGGAACAGTTTCAGAAATCATCTGCTTCAAATCCGTTAGCCTTTCCTCTTTCTCCATTTCTCTTTGTTGAGCCTTCATTTGCCTCTCTGTAATGTTTTAACCCCTGACTTCAAGCTTGCTGACTGCTTTGATAGTCTCAGATCTGTTTACTGTAATTGGCTGACCAAATATAGCCGTGCAGATGAGTGTTTGAGAAATACATGCCAACAGCCTCAGATAACTTCTAATAGTCGTCACCCATCATCCCGTGGACATTAAGTGGAGGTGATTTGTGTAGGTATAGCATTTTGTGTGAATGCTGGAAGGCAAACTAAGTTGTGTTTCTATAAATCCACCTGAGGAGTGAGCAGTCCACCTAGACAAAGGTGAAGCAAAGAGGGCAAAAGATACATTCAGTGAGGCAAAAGAAAAAGGAGTTATTTGCAATGTGGATAGGAGTGAGAGAAAAGATGAACCCAATTCATCTTTCGGTTTGGATCATAATTTAGTCTAATTCCATGGAAGTGAGAAAATTTAACATTTCAACTGGAGCAAACTGTAATGAAAGACAGGTTTTGGCTGGGTTTGATCTTTTTCTGATTTGTCAAAATGTGAAAGCCAAAAAACCATCAAAAGAAGAGAAAAAACACATGTGGGGAATTGAAGACTTGAGGAAGACCCCATGGAGTCAAGAAATTGCAGAGACCACAAAGTGCATTCTGAATTGGAGGAGGCTAAGAGCTAGTCTTGTGTTCTGAGAAAAATATGGCTTTGTGAGCTCCTGAGCTATGTGTGGGAAGCTGAACTCTGTGCTGGAAGGCAACAGGCTGCTTCTAGGTCTTGTTAGAAGACACACCTTGAAATTCCAAAGAGCTAAAGCCATTTTACATAGTATCCTAGATGAATAATGTTAAGATTTTAAGATTTACAGATGAAAGGGAGTAGGTAAGTATGAAATTTTTTAATTGGCAATGTAAGTTACAGGTATATATTATCTATTATACAATGGTAGTAAAATTACTTTGATTTGGAGTAGGATAGACACACCTTGTTAATGGATTCATCGTTCTACCTGCATTGGCCTGTTAGGAATTGGAAAAAAAATACAATCCAAACACAAGTCTCATACTAGAGTGATTTTACTTGTTGTTTTTCTGTGGACTATCTGTTATTTAACTGGGAGTTATGGCATCTCTAATCTGAGGTAGCACATTAGTATATTCCATTAGCCAACAGTTAAACAAATGAGTACTTAAAACATTTGCCCCAATTCCCTCCAATTAAAAAAAATTTTGGGGGGGGTTAAATTTAAGGGTCTAGGATAGAAAGGAATTAGTCAAGATACTTGTAGAACTGAATGTGTACACATATTTCCTGTAAGTGAAACTGACCCACCCTGAGGTAAGATGGTATTTTCCTAGAGAACTCCCCTGATTACATGTATAACACCCACCCCCTATAATTACCACACCATGTGGCCCTTGATAAATTTTGTGGTGAGCTGAGGAACATCTGTCATTTTGGTATGCACACTGGCTTGCACATACTATGACAACATGCATCCTATCTACTATCCAAATGTTGATCTGATTTCTTTAATACTGATACTTCCTTCTTAATAGCTGCCTGTTCAAATTTAAAGCTATTTAGTCTGTAAAAAAATTACCTTATTGTATTATATTTTACAATGGCCTTTTGTAGAAAAGGTCTATCAGAAATCAGTTGAGCTAACATGTTGTTGGTATTGTTGGGGCCCGTTCTTTCTTTATTTCAGGCAGTGATAATTTGTCCTTGTTCTTGGAGCACAGAATGACTCCATGAATCAGGATTCTGGCCAACATATGCCAACACATTCTTAATTAAAATGCTGGCCACTACACATAAGAATTAAAGAGTACCGTACTGGATTACAAATCATATCTCTTATGTTCTGTTTGGGATTATTGCTCTGTTTACAAGAGAAAGAGAGAGACCTTGGCTAACTGTCCTTGATGGTAGAAGTTATAACCCCATGGTCCCACAAACTGCAGGAATGGAGATTGTTCCTACTAATCACGATGCTGAGTCTCCATCAACGATGACACAATAGAGTGACTAGAAGTATACACAATGTAAAGTTTTCTCATGAGGACCAGGAAATCACTAGTCATGTTTCCTTTCTTTTCCAAATTTTCTATCTTGGGCAATGGAAGGAAGCAATTCATGAACATTTCACTTTTCAAGGAATAATGACTACTGTGTTAGGTGTTTCTAATGGCAAGCTGGGGCCCACCCAGACTTTGCTGGGGCACCATTCTATAAGAAATTCTTTGTGTTCCACTCTGACTTTTTGGATGTATAGGGTAATGCTAAAAAGTAAAGACTCTGGGCAATTGGATAATTTTCATAAGCTATTCACGCTTTTGTTTCTTGTTTCTAAAACAGAGATTTTATAATATTATAGCTCGCTGGACCTAATATACCACTCATTATAAGACACTATTATTTCATGAACTATTAAGAAAGAAAAAAAAAAAAAACAGTATGCAGTACCAAAAAGGCAAACAGCTCAATTAAAATGACAAAAGAAACAGTTCTGACCAAATTTGTGTATATACAGACGATCACAATCGTATCATAACTATGGTCTGATAATGATTGTGAAATGCTCTCTTCTGCAAGATGCATTCTAATTATAGACACGTTAAAGTATGACAAAGTATATATCTTAGTACTCAAGAAATATGGTAGTCTCTACCTTGTAGGAATAGTGAGTTTATCCGTGAAAAGAATGTCTGGCATGTGCTAAGTACTCAAGAAATGTTGGCTATTAATATTATTATATATACTGTTTTTGAAAGGGGGAGAGGGAGCATGTTGGGGGGGAGGGGCAAAGGGAGAGTAAGAGAGAGAATCCAAAGTAGGTTTCACACCCCGCATGGAGCCTGCACAGAGCCCAGTCTCATAACTCCAAGATCATGATCTGAGGAAAAATCAATAGTGGAGGCACAATTGAGCCACCCAGGTGCCCCAATATCTACTATTATTACTAGGAAAATGACAGCAACATTTATGAGGTTTTAATTTTCATACTCTCAGGAAAATAAAGAGGAATTATTTTAACTTGGGACTTTAGAATGATAAACAAAGGGTTTGAGAATGGCTTAAGCTTCCTACAACTTAGTGGTCTATGTAATTCTGCACAATGACTGCACAGACATGTATGATGAAGTTGAATACTACAGTAAGTTTCAGGTGTTAACTTAAAAAGTTTCCTCATGAGGGCCTGACAAAGCCTCTAAATATTAGGAGTGCCTAGGCCTAAGCTAAGTCTTTATTTTTGACCAAATCCTCTTATTTGTGAATAATACCTTTTTAGTATCATTATTCTAGAAAGCTCAGTAGTCCATGGTGTTTCCTTCATTATATCCAAATACATATAATGATATAGAAAATTCTTGCTTTTTTTTTTTTTTAATAGGCTCCATGCCCAATGTGGAACCCAATATGGAGCTTGAACTCATGAACTTGAGATCAAGACTTGAGCTGAAATCGAAAGTCAGATGTTTAATTGACTGAACAGTCTGGGTTCCCCAATGATGTAGAAAATTCTTAATTTTTGTCTGTGGTGGTTCAAAATCCAAAACTGAAACAAATATTTCCTACTTCCTCTTCTTTTTTTTTCTACTTCCTCTTCTTAGCCTTCATAACTGTATATCTATTGCGCTATCTATGTATAAGCACAACTGGAATATTCTCTGCTAATGAAATTGATCTGTGATAACTTCTGTGATGGCAAAAATGATTTTTTTTACTACACTGTATATAATAAGTCTTTCAAGTAACATCTTGTTTCATTAATATATAAATATTTGTAAACTTATATGTAGAAGTATATGGGAAAGGTCCTATGCTTAACTCATTGAACCACACTGTGTATCAACCATCTTTCAAGGTTTCAAGTAATATCTTCTTTCATTAAGATATAAGTGTTTTCAGGGGCACCTGGATGGCTCAGTTGGTTAAGTGCCCAACTCTTGATCTCAGCTCAGATCTTGACCTCAGGGTGGTGAGTCTACACCCTGTATTGAGCTCCACACTGGGTGTGGAGTCTACTTTTAAAAATGTGCATGTGTGTGTGTGTGTGTGTGTGTGTGTGTATGTGTGTTTGTAAATTTAGATGTAGAATATGATGGCAAAAATGATTTTGAAGATATTTCTGGCTTTTAAAGACAGAACCAATTCACTTCAAATATAAATTTTCTTTTTTTCCTTTCACATGTCCTCCCTTCCTCCCTCCTATCCTCCTTTCCTTCTTTCTCCTCGTTTTCACCTTTCTCTTCCTCTACCCTCTCCTCACCCTCCTCCTCCTTTTCCTCTTCCTTCTTCAAAGATTCTCCTCCAAGACTTGGAAATCCTTTTCACCAGACTTGTTTTCTATTTTCCCCTTAGAAAATACTTACCAATTCCAACAACCAAGACTAAAAGCTGTTACTTTAGGGAAAAAAAAATCCTGTTTCCTAGGCTATTTTTATTTAAGTGTTCTAGCCCACATGTGAACCATATAACCACTCATTGGAAACTTGTTTCTGTGGCCTAATTTCCTCTATGCTATTATATAGAATTAGACTTCACTCTTACAACTCATGATCAAGAAAACAATGTTTCCACTTGGAATTAGTAATTCTTCTGCCAGGAAAGGCTTTTGATTGGGTTTCACTATCAGTGCTCACATGACTAGCACTTTACTCCTATTCCAGTACATATTAAATATGACCCTGTTTCTTGGCTCAAAGAAATTAAAATTAAATAGGAAAGAATCAGTTCTATTGCTACACATCACCTGAACACATCAACTGGTAGAAAATCTTTGTTTGCATCTGGATCAGCACAGTAAGCTGCATCAGGTTTCAGACTTGCAATTGTGTTTGCTACAGTTGTATTTATAAAATAACTCCTTTTAACCGTCAAAAGAATGCATCATGGAAGTGAAGTTCTTGAATTGCTGTAATTATGCCTAAACAGGTTCAGTGATCCATTATGCGGCCCTGCCTCAAGGCAAATGAAGAAACATGTCAAGAAGTACTTTAAGCAACTCTACAGAAAAGACTTAAGACATTGAGTAGTTTTGACTGTGAACGTATCCATCCCAAATTTCAGAGTCAAATTTTTTCAAAACAACTATTCACAGTAGTTTGCATAATAGTAAATTAAACTTCCAAAACCACATTCTTTTCCTTTTGAGAGCTTTGCTGTATGGTATAATACTTAGTAGGAAGAAAATACAAAATCAAAGCCAATTTATCTAGCTGGGGGAAAAGCCTGCATTTGTTACTCCAATTATTTTTAGAGTTTTCTTCCTGCTGAAATTATTGGAACACAAAAACAGGGAGTGGTTAAAGTGTTGGGGAACCACTTTCAATTGGCTTTAGTAAGTATTTCACAAAGAGTCATGAAATTAACTCAGGAAAATTGCTAAACAATTTAAAAAGCAGCAAGAAAACAATAGTCAGAGACTTGATTTTAGAAGGCTTTCCAAGTTGTCCGGAGTCCACAATAAGGCTGACCTTCACAGCTTTTAGGTTTGGGAAGAGAGGATGTGGAGATGATTAGTTGTAGGAGGAAGGGTAGAGATGGAAAGAAATTACTTATCTTTGGCTCTAATCCCACCCCTGCGGCCATGAAGGAACAGAAGGCCAAGTGAGGTAAAAGTTACTAGACAATGACAATAGACCGAGATCAGGGGACAATATCCCAACAGCCCTTGGCAGCCTGGGTATTGATTCTGACCTTGAGATAGGAATCTGAGACTCACTGTCCAAACAGGATTAAAAACATTTTTTGAGATATATTGTATTCTTTATATATTATGTTTAGCCTTTAAAGTTGAAGTGTTCCCTCTCTATAAACCCTACACCATTGGAAATATGAGCAGTACAAAAGAAAGTTGTAGCATAAAAATTTTTAAGAAAAAGAAGAGATTCAAAGATTTTTGAGAAGGTAGAGTGTAGGGAGCATGTAACAAATCAATGACAATAAACAATAAAGGTGAACACTTTATAATAATAATAAATAACTTTATAAAATACCTTAATATTTATTAAGCTATGTACTGGCAGAGTTCTAAACTCTTTCCTTATGTTAATTGACTTAGCACTCATAATAACACTAGAGGTAGGTAGTTTTATTATTCTCATTTTACAGACAAGGAAACTGAGGCATAGAAAGGTGAAATAATTTGCTAACATGACTGGACATGTGATAGAGGCCAGATTCACACTCTTGCTTCAGTATCTTTATGATCAGCTGCAAAACCCTTTTGCTGTTTGTTCTGTAAGCATTTTTTTTTGTAATGCATAAGCATCTATTTCTTAATTGTAAAGGGATTTTCTGACCACCTTTATTTCCTAGGAAAATTTGTGTTGATGTTTGTTTATTGATCAGTTTTCTTGTTAAATCCAGAAACTTGGCTATCAAGATGTAAACTGAAATGATGGAACCAATTCTTTAGAATAGATCCTACTATCTGATTTGGCTGCTGCTACTTTATAACTATATACCAATGATTGTTATTACTATATTAATACTCCATATTTGCCTTGAATATCAAGTTTGCTTCTTGATTCATTGAGATATCCATATGAACAGCATTGTGTACAGCATTGTGTACATTGGCCTATCACAGCATCACAGGTTCATGGGTTGGCCAAGAACAGATGATAGGGCAGTTGCTGTCACTCTGTAATGTTCAAATTGTTAAACAATAGCTCCACAAAACAGAGCCAATATTTCCTGGGTTCATTGATACTGAGCTACCTTATTTTACTCACTGGTCTACAAAAGCAGATTCAATATTCATTTGAATATAAATTTAATTCATATTAAACTGCTTTTAGCAGTTAAAGCATTGTAGAAGGTATAGGTCATTTTTCACATGGGAATTACAAGTGGGTGGATATTGGATGGAAATAGGGGTTGAGAAAGAATGAAAAGGATAGGAAAGAGGATATAATAGCATAATAGGTCATATTGCCTTAATTTATTAACTCATAAAAATCACCTATGAGGGGGAATCAGAGATAAGTTTATTTCATTTCAATGAAAATAAAGGTGCTACTCTGTTGCTTAATCTCCTTTGGTTTCTAGTTCAATGGTAATTTGATGTTGAGAACACTAATTGTCCCCTGTAAAATACAAAAGACTTAGTTTTTCAAGCCAATGCAAATGTACGGAAAAAGAAAACAATTAAAAGATTTAGAAATAAATTAAAGGAAATGATAAAAGAATAAGAAAAATAGGAACCTAAAACATGTTTTTGAAGATTTTATTTATTATTCATGAGAGACACAGAGAGAGACAGAGACACAGGCAGAGGGAGTGCCATCTGATTCTTGTTGTGTCCCTAGAGCTTAGAATGGTGCTTGGCATATAATAGGTCCTATAGGGAGCCTGTTGTGGGACTTGATCCCAGCACCCCAGGATCATGACCTAATCCAAGGGCAGACGCTCAGCCACTGAGCTACCCAGGTGCCCCAGGAACCTACAACATTAATTGGTATTGTTTCTGTTGGATTCTGCCCCATTTTGCTTGCTCCCATTTACCACATATGATAATATGGGGGGGATAATTGGGTTGGTGAAATGACAATATGCAACTCTTGTTAGTCTTCAGATTTTCACTATTTCAAAAAAGGTACCACGTGTGTATGCATGTGTGTGTGTGTGGGGGGGGGTGTCTAAATGCAGGAATTTTGTCTTGGGAATGAGAGACTCATATACAAATTTTTCTATCCTCTGTAGTCAATAAATTGGGTAGACTAACCATAGAAGATCTCTGGCAGAAGACTGAGTACATATACCATTCTATTACCATGAATTTAAAATAAGAAAAATTTTAAAAGCTTTAAAACAACTAAGACAACTCAGAAAATTGATGAACTTATAACTCATGAGGGCAAACACCGAAGAAGCCAGCATATCTAATTTACATTGCTTACCACCCAGACATTTTCTAGATGTTATGTATAGACTAAATTATGCCATTCATTTATTGGAAACATTGCTGTGAACATACCAAATACATAACTGGGATAGTAGAGTAAAATAGAAAGCTATTATTTTTCAATGAGTATAAAATTAGCATGAAATATAGCCAGGAGTGAAATTCATTTATATATTCAATTCATATTTACTGAGCACCTATTATATGCCAAGCACCATTCTAAGCTCTGGGGACACAACAAGAATCAGATGGCAGTCCCTATATTCAAGGGTTTTATATTCTACTTAGGAAGACAGACAATGAAAAAAATTAAACAAGTAAAATGCAGAATTTATTGGATAAGTTCTGTGAAGAAAAACAATGAGTGAAATAGAGAATAAGCTGGGCAGGGCCTTTTCTTTTACATAGAGTAGTTAGGGAAGGCCATACTCTGAATGAAGGTGATATTTAAGGAGAGATATGAAGGAGATGAAGGATCTAATCCTGCATATATCTGGGGAAAGAGGAAACAGTATGTGAATAAACCCTGAGACAGGAACACACCTGGCATGTCAGAGTATAGCAAGAACACCGTTGTAGCAGGAGTGGGCCAAACAGGGGCATGGTAGGAGATGAAATCAGAGAGATGGTGCCTTACTTTATGTTTATGTTTTACTCTGAGTGAGATAAAAGGCACTGGAAATCTTTGCACTGTGTTGTGACCACAATTTCATTAAAAAGGATCATGCTAGGGGCAATAAAGAGTATAACGAGCAATGATGGAAACAAGGTGACAGATTAGGAAGGTTATGCAAATATCCCAGGGGAAGATGGTGGTGGCTTGACCCAGCCAATGTTGACGTCCCAATTAGTGGTCTGAAGTGGTCTGATTCTAGGTATATTAAAGGCAGAGCCAACTGCATTTGCTGGGTGGATTGGATGATGTGAGATGTGAGAAAAAGAAGAGCCAAGGATGACCCCAGAGTTTTTCTCTTAGCTGTAGCTGGAAGGAAGATTGTCACTTATTGACATGTAGAAGATTTAGAAAGAGAAGGGTTTTGGAGGAGAGGAGATCCACAAGTTCAGTTTTGGATATATTAAATTTGATATACCTATTAGATATCTGAGCAGAGATGTCCAGTAGGCAATTGGTAATTACATGAAAGTTTAGGTTATGTACACCTTCAGCTTTATTGTATATCACAAAATTATTCCCCAAATTATTTATACCTATTTACATTTCATGTTCATGTAACAACATGGTTAATTTTTCATTCTGATAATCTAATGGTAATATCTGATGTCGCATTGTGAAGATACTCTTTAACAAAAACAAACAATACTCCTGGAACTATACCATCTGAATCTTAACAATCACCACATGTTTATAACCTACTAGCTAGTGGTGCTATTGCCACATTTTCCCAAACCAAAGTAGTCAATAACTGGAATATACTGATACTCCTAGGAAAAAAAGTGAATCAGTGGTTTGTTTCTATTTTCTTTTGAGGAGATGGAAATTTCTACAGACAGCATGCATAGATTTGATATGGCTAATTCTCTTGTTTTGGGTTTTGATGATGATCAATGTCTCACTAATGTAAACTAACTTGGAAGCATTGGAGGTACTAGATTTTTGATTTTTGAAGGAAAGAATGTAATTTTGTATATTCATCAAAACTTTACTAGGCTAATACTGATGACCTAATAGCCTCCTTATGATTAGGTGTAATTGTACTTAGAATATTAAATGTGCTTGGACTACTGCTGGACTCACTTTTACTGCAATAAGTGGATATTTAAAGGTGTTTTTCTCTGAGTATGTTCACATTTACCTCAAAATACAATTTGAATATGAGGGTGGTTTGGATTACTGTTTATAAATTGAGAATAATTTATTTTGTTTGTAGTTACTTGATGGGGAATTTCTGCTTTCCCCATGCCCAAACATTTTTTCGTTTATGTTGATTGACTTACTTTGCAGTATTAACTTACTGCAAAGAAAGAGAATAACCATGAATGGCTCTGTGTGTGTGTGTGTGTGTTTTTTAGTAGAAAAATATTGTGGAAATTATCAAGATATTATTTTCTTTAAAGGTATTTGGAATGAATTCCAGGTGGCAGTTTTGCTCATCTCCATTTCTGGAGCTTGTCAGTAAGCCATCCACAACAAGCAAAACAGTAGTGACAGTGGCCAAATCTTCTTGTGAGTCACTCAGTACCTGATCAGGAATTAGAAGACCTGAGTTATATTCTAGTCTCTATGATTAATTAATAATTTTTCTATTAGTAGGCAAATAATTCCCTATTTCTCAGTTTCTTTAAAATGGTTTGAAATATATGGTTGCCATAATAAAATATTTTTAAAAATATAAAGTGAAAATGAGAGGTCTCATTTTTATAGTACTTCTGAACTAAAATTCTTCGTGAATTTTTCTCCAACTCACAAAAGCTGAGAGTGGAGGGAACAGGGAAAGTGAGTGATATAAAGGAACATGTTTTATAACTACTATTATAAAGTAGTGTATGAGAAATACCAAACACTGGGACATATCAGAAAAATGTGTAAATTCTGACTTGATTTAATTTAATGTAATAATTCAAAATGTTAACAAATAATTTGTGTGTAATTTGAGTAGTATCTAGATTGTATACAGCCTCAGTTACTATACATAAGCTTTCTTCCACCAGCCTTTCTCTTTTTGTTGAGGTTGTGTTGGAACTATGCAAAAATAAAGAAGGAAAATACATTTTTTCAGTTCTCTTTGTGGTTATATCTGATATTTATGCCATATATTTGTGGGAGAATAAAGTAGAAAAGCCTTGGACTGAACTGGCCTGGCTTCGATCCTACTGTTTCCACCAATCCTCCCTTTTGCTGGGACCACTTTATCTACCTTCATTAAGTTTCACTATGTCCAGTTTCCCAGACCAAATTTCTATTCAGGCCAAATTTAAGTAGCTCCAGGCCAGCAGCTTAGTAGCCCAGCCATGTTAGTCTAACAATTTGTTTCCCTATTCTGGACGCAGCACAAGTTTAGTCACTAAAGTCTCACCTCATTTAACCATACCTGAGTCTCTATTTCCTGAACTGTGCCTCTTCTATTGTCCTTTGGAGCAGTAGCCTTACCTTTTCCTTAAATTCCTGAAGGGTAGAACTTTTTCCCTGTGCTTCAGACCCTGTATCTGGATGCAGATACCTGCTGCCATCTTTTCCTGTGATGCATTTCTTTGAAGTAAGTCTGGACCTTACCATTGGCAATTGCACCACATCTTACTCACCTGCCCTATAGCTGCTGACTTCTCAATAACTGAATGTCTCTATGCTTACCAGTCATCGTCTGTTGGTCTTCTGCTTATTGGTTGCTTCAGGTTCCTCTGATACCCCTTGCTCTCTATGGGTCCTGTTACCTGCTTCTGGGATCTTAGGAGGTAGCCTAGCAATCAATAGGTCTGTGCAATCTCTGGGTTTAGAGTCTCCTGGACTGACTGAGTCTGAGCCAGGTTCTAAAATGCTCCAGAGGAGGGCACATTTTATTAAAGGTAGTATTCTTCATATGAAGTTTCCTTCAAAGAAGATGATCTTTTTAGACTCTCATGTCTCATGTGGAAAAGGAACTCAGTGTTCTTAGGCATTTGGTATACCTACAAATGCATAAAAGAGAGTACCAAAATCTTTGGAACAGAAATTAAGAAAATCCAGTACATTTTCCTCTCAAAATACAAAACAAAACAAACAAAAATTCCAAAGGATACAAAAATGACCAGCTAGTTTTAAACAATGGTGCATTTCATCTAAGACTTAATTAACTCTAGAAAGGCATAACTTGTAATGTTTAAGGACATTGGTCATGAACTTTGCTAGGCCAGGAGGTGACAAGAGAAAGCTAGTTAATAATTCTGTAGTTACTAACTAAGTTAACACCCTCAATCCCAGTAAAAAGAAGGGAGACAGAAGCATGAATTTGATGTTCCCCAAATTACTAAATGTTTAAGTGAACCTTAATATAATAATTATGGTCTGCTCACTTGAACGAATCCTTTGATATTAAACAGATTGTTTTTGTCATTTTTGAAAGGGCATAGTATATTTACTTGCCACAGTAATATGTTTGAAAGGGGCTTATTTCGTTTTTTGTTGTTTTTTTTTATATTTTTAAAAATTAAAAAAAAATTTTTTTGAAAGGGGCTTATTTTGGAGGTTAATGTCAGTGGAGTCATATGTAGTATGAAAACCTGTGAAACTGTTTTGAATGACGTATGAAAGTATTACTCATAAAGAATTATTTGTTCACAAGATTAGTAGGTTGAAAGCAATCTAAGTAGAATCCAAAAGTACCACACAATTTCATCTCCATCATAGGCAAAAATGATAAGAAAAATTCTGTATCGAAAAGATGCATAAATGCAGAATTTAGGATGACATCTTGAATGGAATGAATCCAGTAAGAAGTTTTTTACTGCCCCCTGCTGTCAGTTTCTAAAAGAAATATAGTAAAATTACTGTAAAAACTGACTCCAGAGGAATTAGTTGAACAAATTGGTTGGGAAAAAAAAAATTCCCTGCCTTTAATTACACCACTTTTTAGCCAATAATGCTAATGTTTACTTCATGTTTGTGAGCAATAACCTGTCAAACTAAGAGACCTAACTCTAGCAGAGTGTCTATTAGTGGATGTAGGGTAAGAGGTCAAGTTTGTGGCTTGTGAAATGCTATATTAATAAGAATGTACCAGTATTGCAATTTTTAGCCAATGATGCCTACTTAACATTTTGCCAAATTTCACAATTTTGAGTTTACTTTTTAATATTTACGTAATCCAAGTAAAACATCTTTCATTAATAAAAGCAAAACTTTCAAAATAACTGAATGAATAAATGGCTTATTTTTGTAGTATAATCCAGTTTGTAATGTTATTTTCATTTTGGCATATAAAATTAAGTAATGAGAAATAATAAAAGTATTAGATACTAACACAGCAGTCACAAGAGGCAAAGCACTGTTTTAGTTTTTCACATATTATTTTACTTGGTCCTTATGAAATAGAATGAGGTAGGCATTATTTTAATTCCCATTTCACAGATAAAAAAACTAAGTCACAAAGTAACTTGCCTCAATGACACAATTGGCAAAAGGTGGAGCCATGATTGGAAACACTGCAATTTGATTCCAGGGTCAACCTTCTTTAACTTTTTGCAGAGAAAGTATGAACTCTGCAAGAAGGAAGAACTCTAGACATTAGAATAGTCATGGGGGTGTAAGTGTATATGGATTCCAACTAACCTCATGCTCATGTAATTGTTTGTTTGTTTGTTTGTTTTTTGCTATATCTCTGGCTGTAGTGGCCAGAGCTGGTGTATGAGCGACAGACCTGTATGACTTTCACCATGGTTTATCTTTCTTTGTTTCCTTGGTCGCATCACATTGAAGGTATGTGGGTGTGCTTTTTTAAACTGAATATGTGCCCACTTAGCCCAGGCCTTAGATCAGATTATATATTTGGGGGTAAATCTTGTGGTTGGCCTCTGCATATCTGTGCCTTACATCTCTGTACTGGCAGAAAACTTCCAGTTTTAGCCACACTTTCAGCCATCTTCAGCACCTCGTATTCAAGTTATGCACACACTTTCATGGTACCTTAAATGAATCAGTTTACATTTTAAGTTTCCTGGGATGTTATTCATACCAGAGTCCTATTTAATAACCTATTTGTGCTCCTCTATGCCTGTCTGATACTTTGCCTTCTCCTTAGTAGCACATGGTTCACGATAACAGGCACATCCCACCAGTGATATCTACTACAACTAGTATTTGCAATTCTGGGATGCTTTTTCCTTGCAGGTATTTGAAAACATCATGTCAGGCTCCAGAGGGCTCACTATACAGGAAATTTCTTCTCATTGAACATTAAAGTAAAATCAAAAGTCAACACAAATCATTTGATATTCACAATAAAAAGTTCTTACCTGACTCGAGGAGTTGGGTTTCCAGTGACTCTACACTCCAAGTAAACTCTACTTCCTTCTGCCACTTCTTGGCTCCGAAGCTTCTGGATGAATCGTGGAGCTGAGGGGAAGTGGAGTGCATTCTGGGGCTGTGGGTGAGAGATGTTATTGGTTGGCACTGCCTTGTCCTGGTCTGCTTGGTAGCAGTGCCTGGCTTTGGGTAACTTGACCTTGGCTTCTATCTCCTGTTGGTCTCCAGTGGGGCTCTGGCTGGCTGAGGCACTCATCAGGGTTGACGGCTGATTTTTAGGAGACAAGTACCCACTGTCTGGTGATGAGGACTCCCCAGTGGGGCTTCTATTTCTTGGCTTTGCTGCTTCTCTAAATATGGATGTCAGCTCCTCAATGAAATTAGCTGCCTTGTCACATAGCTGGCTCTGGGGGCCAGTCTTAACTTGATATGCTGGTTTGGGCTTTACATTTGTGTTGGGAGTTTTTGCACCACGTTTTTCAGCCTTTCGGAGGCTCCGGATATAGCTGGGACTGGCAAGCAAGGGTGATTTGGCAGGTTTCCTCTTTGAAGGAGATGAAGAGATACGGTCAGTTTGTTCTGGCAGAGGTTGGACAGGTGTTGGCCTGTTACCATGAGGTCTTCCTGAGGAGGTTGGTTCTCCAAATCTGGTCTCCTTATGGGAAGGATTTTCACAGACACTTACAGGAGAGGTGTTGAAAATCTGTGAGATCTCCTTTTCTGAGTCAAAATCTTCTGTTTCAGAGTTGGCTATCGCTCTCCGGGCCAGATCAAGACTCTTGTTTATCTCTTCCTGGCTGAGAAAAGCAGAGAGCTCAGGGAAGAAGTCGGCCTTCTTGCTTTCTTCCTGCATGTCTGACAGGGAATCGTAGAAGGAGTCATGGGAGGAAGTCTCCGACATATTTCAATAGTCTTCATACACTCTTTGTTTGCTTTCAACAGGAAGGCCAGAGGCACTGGAAACCAGTTTATTTCTTGTGTTCTGCAAGACGACATAGAGAGAATTGCCATTAGTAGTAATGGTTGTGTGTGTGTTTGTGTGTATTATCATAATACTACTAATTTACAAGTTGGGAGAAACATTAAAGTGAACAAATAAAGTTTTGTAAAAATACTTTTTTCTCTCTTCTTCAAGTTGGGAGAAATATTAAGTATACTTGCATTTATTATTTATCACTTTAATGTAATATTTTCCCTGTGAGTGAATATTAAGTATCTTACTAACCACCATTGAATAGCTAAAAAAAAAAAATATCTGCAGCAGGCATTAAAAATATAGTAGGGCATTCTGCTCTTCTTAGAGCCTCCTTCTTTTCTATCTCCCCCCACTATATACCTCATTAAAGCTCTAATTTCATTAATGTTATGAGATTAGTGGCTTATTGATATTTTAAGTAAATCTGATTCTGTTTATCTCACTCTAAACCACAAATATATTTGGATTTCAACTTTAATTTATCTTTAGTTTTCAATGAAATATTTGAAATCTTGTTTCATTTTTTCCTTGTGTCCATTTATATGCATTCATATTTACTCATTCAATAGTTATTTCAACACATAATTAATAATAACTTATTAAGTTTCATTTTCTAGACTGGAGATTGGCAAATTGTTTTACCAAGGGCCAAATGTAAATATTTTTGACTTTGTGGGCTGTACGTCTCTGTTGTACAAAGACACAATGCCTCTGGCCTTCCTGTTGAAAGCAAACAAAGAGTGTATGAAGACTATTGAAATATGTCGGAGACTTCCTCCCATGACTCCTTCTATGATTCCCTGTCAGACATGCAGGATGAAAGCAAGAAGGCTGACTTTTTCCCTGAGCTCTCTGGTTTTCTCAGCCAGGAAGAGATAAACAAGAGTCTTGATCTGGACTGGAGATCAACTTTGCATTGCGACATGACTGGCTAATGACAATACATAAATGAATAAGAATGGCTATGTGCCAACAAATCTTTATTTATGGACACTGATATTTGAATTTTATATAATTTTTACATGTCAAAATTTTATTTTTCCTTTGAATTTGATTTTTTTTCAACAGTTAAAATATATAGGGACACCTGGGTGGCTTAATCGGTTCAGCATCCGACTCTTGATTTTGGCTCAGGTCAGGATCTCAGGTCATGAGATCAAGCCCCGTGTCTGCTTGGAATTCTCTCTCTCCTTCTGCCCCTCCTCCCACCTCCCTCTCTCTCACTGTCCTCTCTTAAAAAAAAGAAAAGAAAAAGTGTATATATATATATATATATATATATATACTGATTATATACACACACACACACACACACATAATTGTTAGTCTGCAGGTCACATAGAAACAGGTGGTGAGATGGATAGATGGATTTGGCCCAGGGTTTGGGTCAGTTTGCTGACTCTTGATCTAGACTGAGGTCACAGTCCTTATATTCAAAGAATTAAAAGTCATATGGGATTATAAAGGGGAGAAGTAGAAAAGACATTAAACAAATAATATGATATAAAAATTAGAGTATTAAAGGAAAACTAAAAGAGCTTTGTTGCTATGAGAACCTAACAATCTTTTAAGGACATGTGAGAGAACTTTGTGCCTTGTATAGGACATTTATATGGAAATACCACCAGCATTTCTATGTTCATTATATAGAAATGCCACTACTGGTTTCACGATCTGCAAAATAATGGGGCAACAGCTGAAATTCCACTGCATTTTGAACTAAATGTTATGAGGTAATGACTCTCCTGTTACTCTAAGTATGCTATTCTTTTTCTATATATTGTTCAGAGAATGATAGAGGGAAGATCTGGAAAACTTCAGAAGGGAAATTTGCCTCAAGGTTGAGTCTAGATGTCAACAAAGGAAGCTTGTTGGATGTTGTGAAACTCAACTTTATAGGTTGGGATCAGGAGTAAACTTGGTAAGAAATTCATTCTCCATAAGGTAAGTGTTCCTCAGAATTGGGTTGCTTGTCCAGAAGCAGTTTCCCATCTAGGGATTCTTAGAGTGATGAGATTTTGTCTTACTAAGTGACATGTCATTTTCTCTCCTATGACCAAAAACGAGCCAGCTTGCATTTTTGACTCCTGTAAGTCTCCAATCTCAAAGAACATTATGTAAAGGGGTTCTAGTAATCTACCTCAAGGACTTACTACCACATAAGATACAGTGATTCATAGAATCTGTCAATTTAACAGAAGATATGTAATCAGATCCTAAAGCTCAATATTAACCTACCATGTTTTCTTTAGTCAAAAGTTGTACTTGTGTTTTAGGCGTCCTCTTAGAAAGATTACTCTGTTATACCTGAATTATGAGATCCTCCACATTCTAGTGCTATCCTATCTACTAAACCATATTACCCCCTATTCTCCTAGTAAATCTTACAAATCCATTGGACTGGTTTTGTCACTGTCTGCCTCTTTATAATATTACTGTAATTCCTTTGTCCTGTCTGTGCTCCAGAATGGAATCATTTTGATTCCTCACTGATTCTTTAAATATAGTTCATATATGGAGAGAAGATGTAATCAGTTTTGTATATTTTAATATGTTTTGTTCACGAGAAGCAGGCAGTTAATATATGATTTCGAAAAGGCACATCAAACATAGAGATTATTATGTATATAATATATAATATAGAGAAAACAAAATTAAATATGAAAATATATAGCCTGATTTTTAGTTTTTTTTCACATACTTTTCATCCTAAGTACCTATTAGCTTTTACTTTCCTACCTAGCCTTCTCCCAAGACTTAAGTATCAGGAACCAGAAAATTCTCCTTCAGTTTGTGTGCCACTTTCCCTTAAGGTCAAAGCTTTCTGAATCTCAAAATCCAGAAACATTGGTAGGAGCTTGGAAGTTTATGAAGGTAGAAGGAGAGACCACATACTAGTGTTCTAGTGGTCATGGTTCTCAGTGGGAAGCCAAATCTGGGGAACAGTAATAGAAAGCTTGGAGCTTATGCTTCTCCCTCTATGTCTCTGCCTCTCTCTGTGTGTCTCTCATGAATAAATAAATAAAGTCTTAAAAAAAAAAAGGGGGGGGATACCTGGATGGCTTAGTGGTTGAGCATCTGCCTTTGGCTTAGGGCAAGATCCTGTTCCGGGATTGAGTCCTGCATCAGGCTTCCTGCGAGGAGCCTGCTTCTCCCTCTATGTCTCTGCCTCTCTCTCTCTGTGTCTCATGAATAAATAAATAAAGTCGAAAGAAAGAAGAAAGAAAGAAAGAAAGAAAGAGAGAGAGAGAGAGAGAGAGAGAGAGAAAGAAAGAAGAAAGAAAGAAAGAAGAAAGAAAGAAAGAAAGAAAGAAAGAAAGAAAGAAAGAAAGAAAGAAAGAAAGAAAGAGAAAGAAAGAAAGTTTGGAGCTTGTTTCTGGCCACAAAAAAGAAAAAAAAATAGTAAAATCATGGCAAATATACAAGCACCAAAATAAACATTCATGCGAGGTTTTATTTACCTAATTAATGAGGAAACTGGTAAGATATATAAGTATTTCTTCTTTTTTAAGATTTTATTTATTTATTCATGAGAGACACAGACACACACAGAGGCAGAGACACAGGCAGAAGGAGAAACAGGTTCCATGCAGGGAGCCCGATGTGGGACTCGATCCCGGGTCTCCAGGATCAGGCCCTGAGTTGAAGGCGGTGCTAAACCACTGAGCCACCCGGGCTGCCTTGATATATAAGTATTTTAAAGCAGACTCTAAAGTATATGGATACATATATAAGTATAATATATATGTATATATAAGTATGTAAGTGTATATGCAGACAATCAAGAATGCTAAAATGAATTTACTAATAAATTTGAAACTGGTTAATATATAGAGAGCAATAAAATATAATGTTTGGAGTCATTTCTATGGAGTACAAACTAATAGTATTTTTACTGGAAAAAATGTATTTGTATATCTATGCTGAAGTATAATTTACATTGTTACCAGATTTTTACAATTTACAAAGTTATAAAATTACCTAATTAAAGACAGTAAATGTACAGACCACAATAAAATCAGATGACCTTGGAAGGTCCAGAGACCCTCCCGAATATTTCATTGAAAAGATACCAGTTCTGTATTGCTTATTTTAAAGTCTTTCATAGTTTGTCCCGAGAAGGCAGATTAGTTTCTCCCAGGACAGAACCTTGAATTACAATTAGCCCTTCAGTCAGCAAAAATGGTAGATGGTTTAGGAGAAGTCAAGGTCAGGGTCAACTCTTAAAACATGTGAAGATATAAGCTACCAGGCAACATTAACTCAGAAGACATGAAAATTGGAAGAGAGAGATGCTAGGGCCAAAAGTATATTTATATTCTGAAGGAAAAGCAGACCATATTTTCATTTCTTGCAAAATTTATTTTTCTTTGGAAGAGAAGTTTCTTTTCTCTGTTGGTCTGTTTATTTGTTTTTGGCCTTCGAGAAACTAATTTTTTGTATTGAACTCAGTGTGAGAGAGATTGGAAAATGTAATTTTAAAAAAGGACAGGTTTCAAAAAAAAAAAAAAAAGGTTTCTGCCCTCATGGACCTTAGTGTATGGGGGATTTAAATAAGTAATGAGCATATATAATTTAGCGTGTCAAGAGCTGTGATGAGAGAAGAACAAAGTGTTATGTTAGCACTCAGAGGGGATAACAGGGTTATATGATCAAGAAAAGTTTTGTGGAAGATGAAGCCTATAAAATGGTATGTGAAGAATGAGGGAGAGTTAGGCAGGTAAAGAGAACACCGGCAGAAGGATGGACAAAGTTGTGGATCCCAGGGAGAGTACGGCAGACTCAGGTAACTCAGAGAGGTTTGGTGAAACAGAAATCTATCTGGAGATGGGGGAAAGTCACCAGAGAAAAAGTTAGAAAGCAAGAGTGGTGTCAGAGATCCTGAAACCACGTCAAGAACTTGAATTTTATCTTAGGTGCAGTTAGAGGACAAAGAAGACTGTTAAGTACATGAGAAAAGTATCACCAGAGTTGCATTTTAGAAAGAAACTCAAGGATTGAGTCAGGGGAAGAGGAAGACAAGATGAAAGTCAATGGGAAGGCTTGTGTCCTATTCCCAGGCTGTGTGTATTTATCATTGCTTTATCTTTGGTTGCCCATCATCTGAACATCCTTATTAGTTTTGGATAATGCCTCACGTTTTGAGCCTCAGTGAGAAACTAAGCTCACTTATCATAATGGAACATGGATTCTCCAAATATTTGCTTTCCCAGCCCCTTGGAGCCTGGCACAAGTCTTGACACATGGCAATTATATGCATCCATCTTGGACTTCAAGGCAGGTTCCATGGAGAAAACATTCTGACTTCTGGGAGTAGCTGTAGATGCAGCAACTTGCAGTATGGAGGGGCAGGAGTGGTGGCTGTGCAGAGAGTGGGAGGTGGAAGCTGTGGTGTGGACCATTTAGCTGGTGGTAATGGTGTGGACCATTACCACAGCAGTGGTAGCCATACATGAGCCTATTTCTGGCCTTGTGGTCTTGCTTCCAGAATACACTATGGGCCTCATTCTGTGAATTGCCACAACTCCTATCAATAATTTGTTTTGAAAAAATAAATAAATAAATAATTTGTTTTGCACTCATGTTGACCAAAGAATATTTCTTGCCATTACGGAGCACAACTAATAGATTAAAAAAAAGATGACAGAAGTCTGAATAAGTAACCCTGGGATGGACAACAGTGAATTGAAGCAAAAGGTAGAAGATAGGACAGAAATCTGATTGATTAAATGAAGAGATGAGGCTGAGGAAAGATTATAGATTTCTTATTCAAACAATGGGTTGGATGGTGCCATTAACTCACATGATACAAATAGGGGAAGAAGTTTTGAGAAAAAAATTTTAATTTTGATTTGCACCTTTTGCAACTAAGAACTCTGTTAGCGATTTCTGGAAGGCAATTTGAGATACTGGTTCAGAGTACATAATAAAAGAGCAAAACTAGATTGGGAATTATTAGCCCATGGGTGGTTCTATAAGACATGGGGGTAGATAAGGTCATCAAGGAAAGAGAGAGAAAAGGAAACAATCCTCCAGAGAGTTGGGAGAAAACCAGGAGACTAAGGTGTCATGGAAACTGGGCAAGGAAATGTCTTGTGAAGGAGGAAGTATCTTTTTGACTTAGCAACTGGAAACATTTAGCAACATTGGCAACAGCAGTTTTGGTGTATGTGACAGAGATTTAAGCCAGGTTCCACATATGTTGAGAAACTCTGAAGGAAAGAAAATATAGATTGTATATGCTATTGACTGTTTTGAGAATTTTATAGAAATGAGGAGAGACAGAGTTAGTAGGTGGAAAAACGTATGAAATCTAGTGGGTTTCCTTGTTTAAGATGTGGCTCAGGAACATGTTTCAGTGCTAATAGAATTAGATAGGTGAGAGGAAGAAGCAGATGACCCATGTAAGAAAGTGGGGGTGATGAATAGACCGGGTCTTCCAGGATGTAAGAGGAAGTGGGTTATTATAGTACAAATGACTTCAGATTGGAAGAGAACAGTTCTTCCATTATTAAAGGAGAGAAATAATTGAAGTGTGTATGTGAGAGAGAGAGAAAGAAAGGGAGAGAGAGAAGGGGCAAGAGGTAATCTAGATAAATTTGTAATTGAAAGAAAGGAGAGCTCCTATCTTGAGATTTCTGAGGATTGGGAAGTTTATGAGGACAGGAGACAATTTGAAATAGCTGATGTAGAGAAAGGGGAACATTTCCTTAAGAATTTATGGGCAGGGCGCCTAGGTGGCTCAATGGGTTAAGTGTCTGCCTTCGGTTTAGGTCATGATCTCAGGGTCTTGAGATTGAGCTCCAGGTCAGGCTCCCTGCTCAGCAGGGAGTCTGCTTTTCCCTCCCCCACTTCTACGCACTGTCTCTCTCAAATAAATAAAATCTTTTTTTTTTTTTTAAGAGGGATTTATGGGCAAAGGGGAGAACCTCGTTGAAATTAAATGTATTTATAGCATCATTAATCAGTGTGATTGCCCACTTCTCTTCACCAGAGCTCAGCAGTCCAGATGAAGTTGTGGAGATAAGATGCTCCAGGTTTTTACACACAGGTAAAATGAAAGGGGAATGGTTGAGGTCGTTGGGAATAACAGCAAGATGGGGGGTGGATTCTAAAATCTACCCTGGATTTGGATTCATGGGTAGGAGTTTGATCATAAAGAGCTTAAGGGACTGGAGGCCCAATGAAGCAAAGGGAAGGTGTAGTGGGAATAACTGAATGAGAGATCTGGAAGGATGTATCCAGACAGTGAAAGGTCTGAATTGATCATTTCAGAAGCAGGGACTTTTGACTCCTGATTGCATTTAGAGTGTGACCATGTGAATGTCTTTGTCTTTGAAGAACAACGCCAGAGTTTAGTAGTTGCAACAGAGATTTTATGATTAACAAAACCTAAAATATTTATCCAGACTTTTATAGAAAGAGTTTGCCAACCCCTGCTATAGAACATCAGCTACTTAATAACTTCATCTAGCATAAGCACTACTGATAATAATCCTGATAATGATAATGGCTAACAATGTACTGCTCACTGTGAGATAGGTATTATGTCAAGCACATTTATTTATTTATTTATTTATTTATTTATTTATTTATTTATTCATTCATGTATTTATTTATTTATAACATCATTATTTATATTATTTCATTTAAAATTCTCATAACAGGCGCTAGTTTACAAAGAAGGAAACTGAGGCAGAAAATGTGATTAGAAGAACCAAGATTCAAACCCAGACAATGACTTCAGAGCTCATTATCTTAACCATACACTTAACTACCAATATATTATGGTTTCCACAACCAAGAATCTTAAGCAATATATCATACTAATAAAACTGTGGATCAGTTTTCTGCTACTTCTGCTAATATCAGAGTTCTGCTATTGATTTAACTATACTTAGTGCAAAGTAAACATAATAGGATAAATTTTAAACCTTCATAAAAAACATTATATGAGGAAGCTTAAAGTAAACTTCTGAATGATGAAACACTTTTTAGTTCATTTTTTAAAATAAGGAGTGTTTGCTGGAGGCAAATTTAATCACCTGCTTATTAACTTGTATTTTGGTTTTAAAGAGGCGTCATCTGACAGGATCCAGTTGTGAGGATTAGGTATAGCTTAAAAACTGCTTGCACAGTGAAAAAGAAAATAATAGCTCTATAGGTTGTGTTTAATTTGCAATCCAGTTATTGCTGCTAGAACATGCACATGGGCTAGGGAAAATGCTCATTCAACGTGGATGAACAAGGGAGGTTTCCAGGTGGCCCAAACTCACTGGAAAATCATGCTTCAGAGATTTTCATGTCAGTCAACACCCCACAATTAAAAGGTTGTAATCAAAAGAAATACAACGGCAAACATCTCCTTTATTTCCCTGAGATTTTATGTTTTATTTCAAATAGCACTTTTGGTAATTCTATGCTGGTGTAATAGACACAGAAAATGAGATAGAGTAAAAAGAACTAATTAGGTGTCTTTAATGAGTAAAGAGGTGAGATAAATGCCAAAAACATTAAGGAGTTTCAATTTAGCAGGTAGAATAGAAAGATTTTGAAATTTTGAGGGATAAAGCATTTTCCTACATCTTTAAATCTTCTCTGCCCCCTGACTCTATGCTCTTAAGGAATTTGAATTGCTTGGAAATTGTTTTCTTTTTATTTTTATCTTTCATATATTCTGCATCCATTATTAATAATTCAGCTTAAAACTCTGATAAGCCACAGCCATTTTCTAATTTCTTGGAATTTGTGTAAGTCTAGCTTCTTCCCCATGGGAGACATGGCTCTTTGTTGGCCCTGTGTGTTTTATCATTACATTGACAAGAAATCAATTGAATGATCATTTATTTATCACTTAATATGCTCCAGGGAAGCTTCAAGGAGGGCAAAGATGAGCCAGGCATAGTTTCCCTCCTTTAATGATTTTATAATCTAATAGATGGGATTAGAGGGATAGGACAAGAGTGAGAAATAAATACATGGAGAAACATGGTAATTGCTATTAAAGTAGTTTAAATATCTTGTAGTAAGATATCGAAGATGGTGGGAGAGAACATATTTACAAATTTGGCCATGTCATTCTTTTAATATTTGTTTTCCAATGGTACTTTCCCAGTGGAGAAGAGAAGGTCCAAAACATGATATGCAGGTTATCTATGTGCCTCTGGACAGCCTGCCCTGAAGAAGACTCCAACCTAAACCAACTCCATCTTCACTCTGACACATGCTACCACCATGCCTTACTGGCCTATTTGCCATTCCTTGAACATTCCATGTTCTCTCCCATCTTCATACTGTTCCTTTTACCCTTCCTTGCTGTTTTTCTGTTTCAAACTCCAGTTTATCCTTAAAAACTTAATTCCACTTTCTTTTGGTGATTTCTGGTTCCCCAGTCAGTATAATTCTCTTTCTTCCAAACATGACACTCTGCACAGTATTTTATTATAACATTCATCTTACTGAATTACTAATATGAGTTAGACAACTCATACTCCATTAGACTGTGAACACTTTGAAAGAGGATATGTAACTGACCGTCTTTGAATGGCTAATGCTCAGCACAATGTCTGAGTCATGGCAGATGATGGAGAGAAACTAAGAAATACTTGGTACTTGAAATGTGGATTGAACCCTAAAAAAGATTTGATGGGAGACAGAGCCATACAAAGACACAAGGTAGAAATGTTTCATTCCCCCCTTGCTCTCAGCCATCCAGATCTCACTGCAGCATTTCTCTAGGACTTGCTGTCCTTAGTGAAGCATTGTTCTGCTCTTTACATGCTGTTTCATCTGTCTTACCAATAGTTACTCATCCCCTGAGCTCTGTTTTCTAGTAAGAACTTGATAAGGAATCAGTACTATATATTAATAGCTGTCAATGTAAAAATACAAAATACATGCTCATTTCCCTAATACAAGACAGTAGTAGGTCTGACACAGCATTAATAAAAACCTTATCTATAAAGACATTGATTTTTATGTTTCTCAATACTTGCCAAGAAACTTTCTCATGAAAAAATTCAGAACCAGAAAAACATTTTTGTTTTTTGGCATTCCACTAGACAATTCTGTAACCTTTGATGATACTCTTTGGCATGGATGCTAGCTAGCAAGCTCAGAGTTAAATTTTGAATCATAGAAATACAAATGTTTTTACTCCCCTCTCCTATTTTTTTTTTCTCACTTTCTTTGTTTACTTATTTAGTCAGCATATTTTTGTTGAGTGCCTACTGTGTTAGGCTCTTCTTTTACAGGCTGGGGACACAGTTGTAAGACAGAATTCTCTGTCCTAAGGAGTTAACATTCTAAAGGAGAAAAGGCAAAAGTAGGAAATTGATATAATGTCAGGTTCTAAATTTCTTATGCTTGGTTTGATCTTAATCGTTTAATTGATTTTGGGCAATTGCATTGTGCCTTTGTTGTATACAGTCTCAAGTTATCTTTGAAAGTTGTTAAAGTACAAATGAAACAAAACAAAAACACTAAATATAATAAAATGCATATTTATGTGTTAATATTGGTGTTTGCAGACCATGGCTGTTTTAGGAGGCATGCTGTTGGTGGGAGGGTGGTAACAGTCGCCAGAGGATACTCTCAGGCTAGTGGTGCTTTATGTGCTCTCAAATTGTACCATGCAGGCAGCTGCGGGTATCCTCATGGTGCTCTGGAGGCAAATTTTTCCAGGTGAACTTTGACATTTATGTATGATGCCAAACTTAAGCAAATATTTGGTGAATCAAGGCTTGGGAAGATCAGCAAATACTGTGAGACATTATAGATTTCCTTCCACCTTGAACTTCAGTAGACAGCTCATCAACATCTGGACTTTCCCAAGCAAATATTGCTTTCGATTGTAAACTTCCATGGTCACCTATTTTGTTTAATTCCTGTGGCATATTTCATTCATTCTAAGGACTTTTATGCCACGTAATTTATAGATTATTTCTAAATAATTTTATGTTTGGGGGATCCCTGGGTGGTGCAGTGGTTTGGCGCCTGCCTTTGGCCCAGGGCGCGATCCTGGAGACCCGGGATTGAATCCCACATCGGGCTCCCGGTGCATGGAGCCTGCTTCTCCCTCTGCCTGTGTCTCTGCCTCTCTCTCTTTCTCTCTCTGTGTGACTATCATAAAAAAAAAAAAAAAAAAATTATAATAAATAAATAAATAAATAAATAATTTTATGGTTTACAACTTTTCTTTAAGTTAATATCCTGTTGGACTCATGATCTACTATGAAATATAGAACATGTATGTAAGTTTTCATTGAACTTTTAAAATTTTCTATGTATATTGCACATTCTACACAAGCTATTTTTTCATCTTTAATTGTCTTGGAATTACTATCCTTGTATTTGGGAAAATATTTATTTTTGAGTGCCTGAATATAAATATAAATATATATGATTCAACACATATGAATGTATAAATAACAGAAAAGAGAAAAAAAGACAAATTTAGAAATTATGAATGACATTTATTTTTAGAGTTGCTGACTTTTGGGAATAATTATGTGAAAACCAGATCTATGATAACTGAGATAACCTTCTATGTTATCAGCAAAAAATTCTTGTGGGACATCCCCTGCATGATCCTTATGAGGCAAGGCACTATAGGCTGTTGACAAAGACTTCCCTGACTAGGGAGGGGGAGGTCAAGGTATATGCATGAGAAACAGCAGAGCCTTAATAGAAAGAATTCAATTGCAAACAATAAAAGCTAGCCTTCTCTGAGAATTTCCTACATAACAGCTTCTGAGTGTTGCATGTTCCCTGCTTTCATATAATAAACTATTTGATCCACAGAATAATTGATGGGGCAATCATTATTTTTCTTTTTGTTATTTCTGTCCCCAAAACTTCAGCATAAATGATTCAATTATTTGGCTAAAGTTGAACTATCAGGAAACGGCAGATTTGGAGTTCAAACCTGCATATAACCACAAAATTTTCTTTTCCCATTGGAGATATTATGGGTGTTTAATTTAGATAAGGGGAGAATTTTTGCAATCTGTTCATGCGATACCTTGTAGAGACATTGACAAGCTAATTTTGAAAGAAAAAGTGTTTGATGCTAGAAAATGGCTGACAGGTACTAAGGATCACTCAGTATCCCATGCCACATGGGCCAGGTACTTATTTACTTACTTACTTAATTTATTTATTGAAAGGGAGAGAGAGAAAGAGTGTGATATCATGACCTGAGCTAAAATCAAGAGTCAGATGCTTAACTCAACAGTCACCCAGGTGCCTAGATGTAGTAACATTTCAATAAGCATTTTAAAATGCATATGTTGTAGTTAGGAATAAATACATGAAAAATGTAAGAATATGCACCAAACTATGTTGATTACCTTGTCGTAGAACTTGGGCAGAAATAAGGTTGAGGGGTGGGACATGTCTGAAAAATTTTTGTTTATTTCACATTCTTTGAAAAAAAGACCCAGTTAAATTATAAGTGATCTTACAATTTAAATTAAGCATTTTAATTTGTTTATTTTCATATTTAAACAATTTCTAAAAAAGTAATAAAAACTTGGTACAAAGATTCAAAATGAAAAATATTTCAAAATAAAATCTACCCTATGAAAACAAAAGTTGAAAAAGACTTAAAACTTTTTATTGTTGTTGCTTGGGAATCAGGCAATTCCTAGACCAAATTTCTTCCTTTCATTTTTATTTTTAAAACTTTCATTTATTTATTTTAAATTTCCAGCATAATTAACATATGGTGTTTTATTAGTTTCAGGTATACAATATAGTGATTCAAGAATTCTGTACTTTCTATCACTTCTCGGCCTTTTGGCTAAGGGAAGGGAAGAATTTTGTACTTTCTCAATGCTCATCACAATAAGTGTACTCTTTTTTTTTTTTTTAAAGATTTTATTTATTCATGAGACACACACACACACAGAGGCAGAGACACAGGCAGAGGGAGAAGCAGGCTCCATGCAGGGAGCCCGATGTGGGACTGGATCCCTGGTCTCCAGGATCACGCCCTGCGCTGAAGGCAGCGCTAAACTGCTGAGCCACCCGGGCTGCCCAATAAGTGTACTCTTAATCTCCATCACTTATTTCACTCATCCCCCCACCCACCTCCCTTCTGGGAACCATCAGTTTGTTCCCTATACTTAAGAGTCTTTTTTTTTTTTTTTTGAAAAACTACAAAAACAACCACAAAACCAGTAACAAAATGGCAATAAAGATCTATTAATATTACTTTGAATATAAATGGACTAAATGCTCCAGTCAAAAGACACAGAGTGATAAAATGATGAAAACCAAGACCCATTTATATGCTGCCTATAAGAGACTCATTTCAGACCTAAAAACACTTGCAGATTGAAAGTGAAGAGATGGAGAAACCTTTATCATGCAAATGAATGTCAAAAGAAAGCCAGAGTAGCAACACTTATATCAGGCAAAACAGACTTTAAAACACAGGCTGTAAAAAGAGGCAAAGAAGGACACTACATAATAGTAACGAGGACAATTCCACAAGGAGGTAAAAATTGTAAACATTTATGCACCCATCATGGGAGCACCCAAATAGATAAAACTGCTAATAACAAACATAAAGGAATTAATCAATAGTAATACAGATAGTAGGGGACTTTAACCCCTCACTTTACATTGATGGACAGGTCATCCAAACAGAAAATCAGCAAGGAAACGGTAGCTTTGAATGACACACTAGAACAGATAGATTTAACAAATGTATTCAGCACATTCCATCCTAAAAGAGCAGAGTACACATTCAAGTGCACATGGAACCTTTTCTAGAATAAATCACATATTAGGCCATAAAGCAACTCACAACAGATACAAAAAATTAAAGTCTTATTGTGCATCTTTTCTGACCACAATGCCATGAAACTAGAAAACAACTCCCCTCACACACACACACACACACACACACACAATCTGGAAAGACCACAAATCCATGGAGGTTATACATAACATGCTACTAAACAATGAATGAGTCAATCAAGAAATAAAAGAAGAAATAAAAATGTACATGGAGACAATTGAAAATGAAAACACAATCATTCAAAATCCTTGGGATGCAGCAAAAATGGTTCTAAGAGGGAGTTTTATAGCAATACCAGTCTACCAAGAAGCAAGAAAAATCTCAAACAACATAACCTTACACTTGAAGGCACTAAAAAAGGAACAACAACAAAAACCTCCCAAAACCAGAAGAAAGAAGGAAATAAAGATTAGAGCAGAAATAAATGATATAGAAACTTAAAAAACAAACAAAAAAAACAAAAAACACCGATAGAACAGATTGATGAAATTAGGAGCTATTTTTTTAAGACAACAAAGTTGATAAAACAAAGAATGTTTTGTCTATATGGATCTGGAAGGATGCTGCTTGGAAAATCTGAACAGGACAGTTCCATGTTTCTATAGCAACCACATTTAACTAATTTCCGTTAGTTGAATAAGAGGTATAATGTTTGTGGAGGGGACATTTATGGTGCTTTGAATTGTGTGGAAACTATGCATTTTCTGTTCAAATGCTATTTTAATTTATTACGTTTAGGAAAAAAATCAATTGATTTCAATAATTCATCCGCTTCAAGATTCAAATTGAGTAATATAATACCATCTTGAATTTTAGCTGAAGAACTCTATGAGCATGTATGTTTTTGCTGTAAAAATGTAGTTACTGTATGGCACTCAAGTACTATGTTAAATGATCCACTAACATTTTTGCTTGGCCCATGATTAGTGGAATGTATGTTACTGGGTAGGGTGAACTACAATTAAAAAAAAAAAAAGTCAGACTCATCAAAAAATGTTTTAAAAAAGAGAGAAAGAACTCAAACAAAAATGTTCTTGCTTCTCTCTCTCTCTCTTTTTTTTTTTTTTTAAGAGAGAGAAAGAGCAAGAGCCAGGGGAGGGTCAGAGGAAGAGAGAGAAGTAGATTACCCACTGAATGGGGAGCCTGCCATGGGGTTCAATCCCAGGACCCCAGGATCATGACCTGAGCTGAAGGCAGATGCTTAACTGACTGAGCCACCTAGGTGACCCACTTCTCTTTTTCTTTGTTTTACATCTTAAATCACACATATGAATTCAATCATATGGTGTTTGTCTATCTCTCACCAAGTTTCACTTGGCATTATATCCTCTAGATCTATTCATGTTGTTGTGAATGGCAAGATTTCATTACTTTTTTATAGCTGAGTAATAGTCCATTGTATATATGTACCACATCTTCTTTATCTATTCATGTATGGATGGACACTTGGTTTGCTTCCATAACTTGGCTATTATAAATAATGCTACAATAAACATTGGGGTGAATATATCTTTTTGAAGTGTTCTTGTTTTCTTTGGATAAATACCTAATAGTGGAATTACTGGATCATATGGCAATTCTATTTGTAATTCTTTGAGGGACCTCTGTACTGTTTTCCACAGTAAGTGCACCAGTTTGCATTCCCACCAATAATGCATGAGGGTTCCCTTTTCTCTACATCTTCACCGACACTTCTTGTTTACTGTGTTTTTTATTTTAGCTATTCTGACAGGTGTGAAGTGATATCTCATTTTAGTTTTGATTTGTATTCTCCTGATGATTAGTGATGTTGAGCATCTTTTCATGTTTGTTGGCTCTCTGTAAGTCTTCTTTGGAAAAATATCCATTCATGTCCTCTGATCATTTTTGAATTGTTTTGAATTTGTTTTTTGGTTCTGAGTTATATAAGTTCTTTATACATTTTGGATATTAACCTCCTTATCAGATATATCATTTGCAAGTATCTTCTCCCATTTGGTGAGTTATCTTTTTGTTTTGTTGAGGATTTCCTTTCCCTTTTCCTTGCAAAAGCCTTTTATTTTGGTATTGTCCCAATAGCTTAATTTTGTTTTTATTTCCCTTGCCAAAGGAAACATATCTAGAAAAATATTTCTATGGCTGGCATCAAAGAGATTACTCCTTATGTTTTCTTTTAGGAATTTTATAATTTCATGTCTCACATTTTACTATTTGGCATAAAGTTATCCAGTTTTCCCAAAACTATTTGTTGAAGAGACTTTTTCCCATTATATACTATTGCCTCTTTTGTTTTTTGTTTTTTAAAGATTTTATTTATTTATTCATTCATGGGAGACAGAGAGAGAGAGGCAGAGACACAGGCAGAGGGAGAAGCAGGCTCCAGGCAGGGAGCCTGACATGGGACTGGATCCCCGGTCCCCAGGATCACGTCCTGAGCTGAAGGTGGCGCTAAACCACTGAGCCACTGGGGCTACCCCTATTGCCTCTTTTGCTGTGGATTAATTGACTATATAATTGTGGGATTATTTTCCAGGCTCTCTTTTCTGTTCTATTGATCTACCTATTTTTGTGCCAGTATCATACTGTTTTGATAATTACAGCTTTGTAGTATAACTTGAAATCTGAGATTTGGATACCTCCAGTTTTCTTCTTTTTCAAGATTGCTTTGGCTATTTGGGATCTTTTGTGGCTCTATACAAATTTCAGGATTATTGGTTCTAATTCTGTGAAAACTGCTGTTGGTATTTTGGTAGGGATTGCAATAAATCTGTAGATTGCTTTTGGGTAGTATAGATATTTTCACATTTGTACTCCTGGGGATCCCTGGGTGGCTCAGAGGTTTAGTGCCTGCCTTCAGCCCAGGACATGATCCTGGAGTCCTGGAATTGAGTCCTGCATGGAGCCTGCTTCTCCCTCTGCCTGTGTCTCTGCCTCTCTCTCTTTGTGTCTCTCATGAATAAATAAGTACAATCTTTAAACACACACACACACACACACACACACACACACAACATTTGTACTCCCAATCCATGAGCATGGAATATTTTACCATTTGTGTCATCTTCAATTTCTTTCATCAGTGTTTTATAGTGTTCAGACTACAGGTCTTTGACTTCCTTGGTTAAGTTTATTCCTACGCATTTTATTATTTTTGGTGCAATTGTAAATGGAATTGTTTTCTTAATTTGTCTTCCTGCTATTTCATTAGTAGTGTAGAGAAATGCAGCAGATTACTGTATATTGATTTTATATCCTGTTACCTTACTGAATTTATGTATCAGTTCTAGTAGTTTTTTGGTTGAATCTTTTAGGTTTTCTATGTATGTATCATGTCCTTGGCAAATAGGGAAAGTTTTACTTCTTCCTTATCAATTTGGGTGCCTTTTATTTCTTTTTGTTGTCTGATTGCTGTGGCTAGGACTTCTAGGACTATGTTAAATAAAAGTGGTGAGAAAGGATCCTTGTCTTGTTCCTGATCCTAGAGGAAAAGTTCCCAGTTTTCCATCATTGAATATCAGGATGTTAACTATGCATTTTTCATATATGGCCTTTATTATGTTGAGATATATTCCCTCTACGCTCACTTTTTTGAGGGTTTTTATCATGAATGGATGCTGTGTTTTGTAAAATACTTTTTTGCATCTATTGAGATGATCATGTGTTTTTTTTCTTTCTCTTGTTAACATGATGTATCATGTTGATTGATTTATGAATACTGAATCACCCTTGTACCCCTGGAATAAATCCCACTTGATTGTGATAAATGTTTTTTTAAAAATGTATTGTCAAATATAATTTGCTAATATTTTATTGAAGATTTTTATGTCTAGTTCATTAGAAATGTTGGTCTCTAATTTTCTTTTTTTATAGTGTCTTTATCTGCTTTTGGCATCAGGGTAATGCTGGCCTCATAAAATGAATTTGGAAGCTTTCCTTCCTCTTCTGTTTTTTTAAATAGTTTGAGAAGAATAGGTATTAACTATTCTTTTTTAAAAAAGATTTATTTATTTATTTTAGAGAGAAAGAGAGAGTATGTGAATGGGGGAAGGGCAGAGAGATGGAGAAAGAATTCTCAAGCAGACTCCCTGCTGAGTATGGGACATGAGGCTCCATCTCCTGACCCTGAGATCATGATCTGAGCCCAAATCAAGAGCCAGATGCTTAATCGACTGGGCCACCCAGGTGCTCTGGTATTAACTATTCTTTGTGTTTGGTAGAATTCACTTGTGAAGCCATTTGGTCTCGGATTATTATTTGTTGGGAATTTTTTCATTACTGATTCCATTTAATTGCTATTAATAGGTCTGTTCAAATTTTCTATTCTTCCTGGAGGTTTTCTATTTCTTTGGGAGGTTATATGTTTCTAGGAATTTCTCCATTTCATCTAGGTTGTCCAATTTGTTGACATATAATTTTTCATAATATTCTCTTATGATTATATTTCTCTGGTGCTGGTTTTTATTTCACCTATTTCATTTCTGATTTTATTTGAGTCCTCTTGCTGTTTCTCTCTCTCTCTCTTTTGATGAATATAGCTAAATGCTTACCAATTTTGTTGATCTTTCAAAGAAACAGCTCCTCGTTTTACTAATCTGTTCTAGTGTTTTTTAGTCTCTATTTCATTTATTCCTACTTTAATCTTTATTATTTCCTTTTTTACTGGCTGTGGGTTTTGTTTGTTCTTTTTCTACTAGCCAAACTATGGTTAGGTTATTTGAGATTTTTCTTGCTTCTTGAGGTAGGTTCTAAGAGGGAACTATATTGCTATATATGAACATATATATGCAACATCTATATATTATATACATCTATATATTATATATTCCCTCTTAGAACAGCTTTTGCTGCATCCCAAAGATTTTAGACCATTGTGTTTTCATTTTATCTCCATGTATTCTTTTTATTTCCTCTTTGGTTTCTTGGTTAGCCTATTCCCCATTCATTGTTTAGTAGCATGTTATATAACCTCCATGTATTTGTGGTTTTTCCAGATTTTTTTTTTTTGTAGTTGTTTTCTAGTCTCATAGTGTTATGATCAGAAGAGATGCATGATATGATTTCAGTCTTTTTTTATTTTGTTGAGACTTGTTTTGTGGCCTATATGGGTTCTATTCTGTTGACTATTTCATGTGTACTTGAAAAGAATGTGTGTTCCTCTGTTTTTGAATGGAATGTTCTGAGTATATATGTTAGCTCCATCCAGTTCAATGTGTCATTCAAACCACTGTTTCTTTGTTGGTTTTCTGTCTGGATGATTTACCTTTGATGTAAGTGGGGTGTTAGGGTTCCCTACTATTGCTCTATTACTATCGATTTCTCCCTTTGTGTGTGTTAATGGTTGTTTTACATATTTGGGTGCTCCCATGTTGGGTGCACAAATATTTATAATTGTCATATTTTCTGCTGGATATTCCCTTTATGATTATGTTGTCCTTTTTGTGTTTTGTTAAAGTCTGTATTTTAAAGTCTATTTTGTCTGATATAAGTGTTTCACTCCAGCTTTCTCTTTGCTTCCATTTGCATGATAAATATTTTTCCATGCCTTCACTTTCAATCTGTGTGTGTCCTTTAGGTCTGAAATGACTCTCTGATAGGCAGCATGTAGTTAGGTCTTGCCTTTTTATTTATTCAGTCATGCTATGTCTTTTGATTAGAGCATTTAGTCCATTTGCATTCACAGTTATTATTGATAATTTCTTCCTTTTATTAAAATAATCTTCTAGGCCAATGACGAAGCCACTTCATGCATGAGGATCCCTACCAAGCAAATTGAAACTTAGATAATTTGTGACTTGTAAATGCTCTTTTGACCAGAAACACAATCAATCCCCAAATGCCAAGCAACTCCAGGCTCTATCTGTATTTTCTTGCTCTTTGTTCCTCCAAACAAGGATGACTAAGTGGCCCTTGCCAATAAGATATTTTCTATTTTTCTCTTCCTTGTTCTTCATTTTTTTTTCTATAAAAAGCTTCCTGCTTTCCACCCCATTTGCAATTCTCCAAAAGAAAGCTATGCACTTAATGAAATTTCAAATAAAATTTGTTTTTATCACCTAAATTATTTAGTTTAATAATTTTTTAACAGTTGTTAGTGACAAAGATGGAATCTGAATGTGACAGGTAATGACCTATAGAGATGCTGCATAGTTAAGATGCCTTCTGAACCCTTTGAATTTTCTGTTCCTTTCATTGTTATGAGGGCTATAGGTAAGTCACTGTCACATTTGAATTCTCTACTTCTTTGTGTTCAGCTCTCTGATCCAAACAAACTTTATTTTAGAAAAGTTTATTTAAAAATGTATACACACATACACACACACAGAAAAAGTGTATATAAACAAACAAATCCAAGAAAGATTCTGGGAGTCTTGTAAGGGCTCTGGAATAGTCATATTGGGAGTCTGCATTTGGAGGTACTCATTAGGAGACTCACAAAGCCTGAGGTGAGTCCACAGCATAAATTACTGGGGTTCTTGGGAAAATAAGAAGAAATTCAGACTTTTTAGACCATCAAAACCAACATCTAAGTAAGCACTTAGAAATTTTTAAGTAAAAGTAGTTAGGGTATCTGCCATTATAAAGATACCTTGTGAAATGAATAATAGATCTAATGCTAATGGGAAACTTGGAAGTCAAAGCCACAAAATTGGCGGGCAGGGATAGAGCACTTAAAAGCTCTTATCAGCACATATTACTTAATTCTAAGACTCCCAAGCTGGGAAGTTGATCATAGAGCAAGTTAGTTTGATACTAGTTCACCCACCAACCTCAAAATTTCTGTGAAATGAGGCACATTGAAAACACCACAAAACCTCCAATCCAGTGGCACATCCCTCTTAGGTTTTAATTTGGCTCTGAGAAAACCAAGGCTTAGCTAAAGAAACAGGATTCTCAAGATTCAAAGAATTGAGCATATCACATTTTGGCACACCCGCTTATTTAATGTCTAAGAACTATGGTGCTGGTAACTGTAGATATCTTAAAAAAAAAAAAAAAAAGGCAAAATATTACTAAAACCTAGGATTACAATGGCCATTATGGGGAACATTCCAATTAGACAAGATCATTCATTTAAGAAGTGTCCTTGAAGGCAAGGGTTTCCAAATCAACAAATGGAATAAGTTACGTATTTTAATTGGCATGCAGAAGTCTCCAAAATGGCTCAAGATTCTAAACAGTTTCATTGAAAGATTCATTGCAAAAGGCTAATGAAAAATTATCTTACTTAACCTGAGTACTCACCATCTACTAATCCTCTATATGAACTACTTTTCCACTCTGAAGAGACCACAAGACTGTAGGCAAAAGTTCAAGTTGCCTTGTAAGTGCAATAGCCTCAAGGCTAGAAACCTAAAACCCTTGGGCCTTTCCCATCACATTCTCATCGCAATCCTATTGCATTCTCACCATAATCACACCTTTGGTCTAGAAATTGGTCTCACTTGCAATCAACTGGGACACTGGAAATATGATTGTCCCTGAAGATTTTATCAAATTCTTTTTATTTATTTATTTTTTTTTAAGATTTTATTTATTTATTCATGGAGAGAGAGAGGCAGAGACACAGGCAGAGGGAGAAGCAGGCTCCATGCAGGAAGCCCGATGTGGGACTCGATCCCAGGTCTCCAGGATCACGCCCTGGACTGAAGGCAGCGCTAAACCGCTGAGCCACCAGGGCTGCCCGGTTTTATCAAATTCTTGACACCATCTCAACACCCCCATATTTACCCTCAAAAGAGGGCTTCCATATGGGCCCCTCCCAGGGTTGATGGACTCCAGTCAACTGCTACCAGTTATCCCTTACATAGCCAAGGGGAAATTAAAACAAAAATTAATAGAAAACCTTGCAAAAAATTCTGATTGATACTGGTTTACACTTTAGATGTACTCACTCTGGAGCTCACAGAAAGGATTCTGGGAAAACTGGCAGAAGCTGGCAAAGGATGAAAATTATTCCCAGAATTCAGCTTTCCTGGATCATTAGTGCCAGTGAGAGAGGAAGGTAAAATTTCACAGTTTCTTCCTTCCAAATCCAGAACCATTGCTTATTGATTCTTTCTCTCCCAGGGACAACTATTGTCTTCCCATTTGTCTTCTGTGTTCTGAGAATTTGACTTGGCAACTGTCAGTGTAGGGGGCACCAAAAATATGGTCAGGCAGGGTTGCATTCTATTTTGCAGCAGAGGCTTTACTGACTGGGTCCACTGTCTTGGGTCCATGAGGTTGTTCAATACTACCAGGAATATTTGCTGTTTGTCCCAGCTGAAACCCAAGAAGATATTTGGAAGGATTTTTTTAAAGTAGTGCTTTGGTCAAAAGTTGGCCAAATTAAAAGTTGATATTCAGAGCCTGATAAGAAGTTTTTCAAAGGCTTTTTCTCCTAAGATAAGTAAAACTAGGCACTAGGGAAGAACAACATTGTAAAGACAAAATCGCTGTAAACCCAGAACACAAGAAACTTCCGATTTTTATCTTAAAGATCTCACTGATTAAAAAAAAAAAGATCTCACTGATATAAAGAAGCAAACTGAGGACAATGTAGGTGGATCAGTGCCTTGATATATTCAGATTGCAGCCCAATTCTCTGAGGAATTAAAAATAGATGTACTACCAACTGAGGGCAACTTGTACAACTGGTCTTACAAATTGAGTCTTTAGTGCTCGCTTCGGCAGCACATATACTAAAAACAAATTGAGTCTTTACAAGAACAGAAAAAGCCCACTTATCCTTCTTACCAATCCCCAAACCTCCCATTTATCTCAAAAGCCTTGTTTGTCTGATCTTCTCTAGGAACTGAGGCCATCTTTTTGAAATGCAAAATTCAGGGAGGTAATTCTTATCAGAAAGGAAAAACAAACAAACAAGACAGGGAAGGAGGCAAATAATCTTAAGAGTTTTCTCCACAATTAGTAAAACATTTCAGCCTTTCAGCAGGTAACCTTAGCTTACTCCATCTTCTAGAAACACGATTTGGATCCAAATTGTTCTTTTATAAACTAGTGAGTTTTGCATTATTGTACCTATCTCATAGCTACAATTTTAAAATAAAAGCTATTAAGAGCTCTGTTGGCATATGTCTCTGTGTTTATGTGTGTAGTACATAGTATCTTGCAGATTAAATTTTTACCTCAACATAGTATTGCCAAAATTAATTTGTAAAGAGCTCTATTTAACTGGGTTAAAGGCAATCATTGATATAAATCAAGTATATTCTCAGAAATACAGAAACCAACTCAAATGTTTTTTCAAGTTCACATGATTGAGGATAATCTTCAGAAAAAAAAAAGCTAGTTTAAATTTGTTGGTTTAATTAGGACAGGAATGTCTTTAGGATTATCAGCATTAAATGTAATGGGACACAACTTTTATTTCACTTAGATTTACAAAAAGTCAAATAATCTCATGTTTACCTGTGTTACATAATTTGAAAGCAAGAAAGATAATGTGATGATAAAGTGGGTGCCTGGGTGGCTCAGTGGTTGAGCGTCTGCCTTAGGCTCAAGGCGTGATCCTGGGGTCACGGGATCCAGTCCCACATCGGGCTCCCTCTCAGGAAGCCTGCTTCTCCCTCTGCCTGTGTCTCTGCCTCTCTCTGTGTCTTCAATAAATAAATAAAATATTTTTTAAAAATGATGATTAGCTATTCAATGTCTCATGAAATTTTCATGAATAAACATAATTATCAAGTAAATTGAATACATAAAAGTTCATAAATGAATTTTAAACAGTAATTATGCTTTATGATATGTCTACTTAAAAATAGTTTTGAAAGGGGTGCTGGGTGGCTCAGTCAGTTAGGCATCTGACTTGATTTTGGCTCAGGTCATGATCTCAAGATTGTGAGATTGAGCCTCCTGTTTCAGGCTAGCACTGTATGTGGAAGCCTGCTTAAGATTCTCTCTCTCCCTTTCCCCACCACCGCCTCTAAAACATTTTTTAAAAAAATTTCCAAAATATTTTTTGTAACTTAAAACCTTAAAATTACACTGAGATAAATTAAATGATGAATATGCATTGAGTATATCATTTCCAAATAAGATAAAGTACTGAAACATTAATAACTGAATATAGGTTTATCCACTTTTGGCATCCTTTTATAGTGGAACTAAAAATATTTGGGTCTATTAGTAAACATGTTTTGTGCCACAATGAAAAATTTACTATGAGGAAGAATATACTTCTAGAAATTATACATGTATTTATAGGGCAGCCCCAGTGGCGCAGCAGTTTAGCCCCGCCTGCAGCCTAGGGCATGATCCTGGAGACCCTGGATCCAGTTCCACGTCAGGCTCTCTGCATGGTGCCTGCTTCTCCCTCTGCCTGTGTCTCTGCCTCTCTCTCTCTCTCTGTGTGTCTCTATGAATAAATAAATAAATAATCTTTAAAAATTAAAAAAAAATAAAATGTATTTATAAATTTGCCAACTCACAGAATGCTAGTGTGATAGTCCACAATTATGTACTTCTTAGTTTTTGCTAGAAATTAAGGAGTCTAAGGGTTAAGAATTCTAATTAGCATGTGTCATTAAGACCACTAGAAATATTAAGGGATCCATTTCTATGCAAGGAAAGTAGTATGAGTATTTGGTAAGAAAAAGTATGAGGTATACAAATTGTTAAGGAAAAAAATAATTTTGTCCTAAAATAAAACAACTAACTGATTGTTTTCAAAAGAAAAAAGAAAAAAAGGGAATGAATATAAAAAATTGCAGAAGTTTTGTGAAAAAGGAATCTTGGAAAAGAAATTTTATGTGTAGTCAAGCTGGCTTAGGTTGGAATGGATTTACTTGTGTTTTTTTAAAAATGAGTTTTAATATCAAAAGTATGCAGGTTAAAAATTAGTTACCAAATTTGTTTCTCTATTCTCCAATATAACAGTTACAAATTATAGTCAGTTACTTCACTCAATATTTGTTTTCTTTGCTAGAATTTAGCTAGGACATAGCCGTTAACTCCAGATAGCTAAAATTCCTGACTGTAACTCAGTTATCTCAATCCCTTTTGATATCCTCCACACACATATTATTAATAACGAAGTGGAGTTCCTTGTTTTGTCCTTACACATTTCAGTTGGTATATCTTCAGGAATACATCATATTTTTTGAAACTTGACTAGTGTTTTCCCTCTACACTTTTTTCAATGAACTAAAGAAATTAAAGTGATTGTCATTGTCCAGTATAATCTAGATACATACTGTATTACAAAGTATGCTACAGGACCCCTTCAATATTCAGTTTTAGCAATAAAACAGAGAGAAGCTCAGATGGAACTGACATAGAGCCCTTAAAATACAGACCCTCATCCATATTAGACACTAGAATGGGAGACAACTAATCTGTATTCTAGGAATATGTAATCAAAAAAAATAAATAAATAAAATAAAATAAAATAAAATAAAAATAAAAATAATAAAAAAAAGGAATATGTAATCACATATTTACAGAGCATTTATTGGCCAAGTAAATCTTTTACCTTGTCTATTGTTACTAATAATTTGTCAAATAGACTCGATTTTTAAAATCTGAATAATCGAGATGAGCATTCAAGTTCTTTGAGAAAAAATACTGGAAAGGATATTTATTTTGTAATTTCTGCACATACATGATCAAACAGATTTTGCATAGTATTGTTAGGCAATGGGCTTGATATGTGGTCATTGTATTCATACTAGAAGGTGATTAGTATTTTTAGTAAATGTTAAAAAAGTAATATGACCCTCAAACCATTCTGTATCAACCTCATATATTGGATTCAAGACAATTTCATGTGTAACTTAAAACAACATGATATAAAATCATACTGTGATGTTTAAATTTGCCTGTAGTTTTCCCTTAGGAAGCTTTATCTTTTTTATAAATAAACATGTAAACTTTATGCATAGATATAATTTCCTATGTCTGCAATTACTATATAAACTGATTTTAAAAATCTGTTGGAAGTATAGTTAAAAACTTAAAATGTTACTAAAACCTACAGTACACAACTGTAAGCCATCAGTATTTACCTTAAGTATGGGCAAAGTTCAAATTAACTGTATTCATGTTTTCTGTGAAACATAACACATATATAATCAAACAATCTTGACAAATGTTGCTTCCATAACTACACTTCATTCTTCAGGGACTGATAGCACCAATTTAGCTTATTTAAGATTATAAGAGAAAATTCAGTTATTTGACAGTGGGGATAGAAATAAAGGTAAATCTTATGTATTATCTTCTTTTGGAAAGAGTACAAAATTCCCATTTCTCTCCAAATTAAAGAAAAATCAAGGCATTGTCTAAATAGTATTATAATTTCAGGGAAACTTTATATTTTTAGCTTAAAACAAGTTGAAAAAATGTTGCCCTAATAGTATATTAAGAAATATCTTACAAACCTTTTCAATCCTTGGTTATTTTGAAGACTCTGAAAAGGTGATGGGTTTCAAATGAGCATTTCTTCTTCTCTGGGAGAGTGGAGGTTGGTCTTGCCTATTCATTAAAGACGGCTTGGTCCTTGGTCACTTTGAAGCAACTGTGGCCTCGGACTTACATCTGTCCTCTTACTCCACTCAACTATATTTGGTAACTGAACTCATGTTTCAGCAGACTGCCACGATCAGGAATTCCAGCAGTGGGCTGGGAAGCAGTCCTAGGTCTGAGGGCTGGGTTCTTAGAAATTAAACGGACTTAGTGTAGAAAGAACTATATTTATAGATCTAATAAACATAGGATTTACACATATCCCTCTACACTCTGACCTTGTGGCTTAAAACCAACACCTGCCCTTTTAACATATTCTTAATCAATTAAAAGTACAGTATGTGATTCCAAGTAGAAAAAGTGACACTAATAAGAAATGCTCTTCTTATAATCTTCTGCTCTGTGCATTTAGCTTTTAGTCATATGGTAGATTATCCTAAAATAGTAAATCCAGTTAACTATTTAAAAATTTGGGCACCTGTCAAATTGAATGGAGAGTCATACTGTTCTCTTACTTCAAGTTGTTAATTAAAAGTTATTATAAGACTATGATGTGTATTAAATACATAGTCCGTAGAGGATTAAGTAGGTATAAACACACAGGGACCGAATCTTACAAACTTTGCAACACTGAGTTCTAAGCTCAATGCATGTTATGAGCATCCAACAAATACTTTAAATAAATGCTGAATGACTATTGTCCAGGACAAGTATGAATCTTCTTACAGTTACAATAAAATGTTTCACTACCATTTTATTGCTTATTCTATAGCATTTCATTGTAACATATTCTATTATTTTGAACTTCTAAATAATGAATAGAGCTAACAAGAAAAGAAAGCATTTCTTTTAGCAGAGCAAAATCTAAGGGGAAAAATAATCACAAAACCTCCCAGTTAATTTGGAAATGAAGGTCTGAGTCTCCCTTTGTTTAAATAATACCATCATAGTGATCCAAAAAAGAAGTTTTTGCTCTTGTACTTTTCTTTCTAGGCAAAACTGGTTCTTTATAAATGGTTCTTGCAACTGGTTACTTTTGTTGGCTATTTCAGTCATTACACTTATTCATAAGTGTTTTTAAAAATTTATATTTATAGGGAAAAACCCTGACTGATGAATTTGTCTTTTTATTAAAACCCCATAAGATAATAGTAAAAATCCAAAAGGACAGAAATTGGTAGAGAAGACAGAAGATACTGGAAATAGACAAAATTGTTGGCAAATAATTAACATAAAAATGAGTGATCTAACTCTAACTACATTAGAAAACTTAAATGTCTGCAGAAGGCATGCCTATGAGAAGCAATGATTAGCCCCAAAAAGTCCCAGAAAGGCTCAGGAATTGTAGGCACCAGGCCCCTCCTTGAAAATAACTTTTCATTGGCAATTCTGGATATTTCTGGAATGACATAGGAGCTGAAAATAGGTAATTGGTTCGAAGAATCCCCCAAAAGCATAGGCCCTGTTGTCTCATATCTGCTTCAAGCAGCCAGATGACCCCTTCCCATGTCTTGAGAAGAGAGGAGGTATGTTCTCTGGGAAATTTAAAACACATGATCTCCAGTCTCGGGAACACGAAATACAGATGAAAAGGATGAGGCACTGGAAGGAGTTTCTAGGGGTTCAGTTAGAGAAGGGACAGAGGCTTCAACTGTATCTATGCATATTTCTAAAAAATAGCAGTGATGGGAATAGGAAAAAATGGTAACATTTGATACATCTTAGTGTGCATATCATTTACATTAATATCTGTACTTTTGTGTTTAGTGAAAAATTAAACAAAAATCTCTGTTGTGTCCTAAGGCTAACTAAATATAGAGATTATAGGGATCAAAATATTGTAACCTTTTCATGATATTACCGTAGTTATGGAAAGAACTGCTGAAATTAACTAGGCAAGTTGTTAAAAATAATATATGTACAATGAAAATATAATGCTATTATTAAGATAAATGGATACTAGACATATAACTAACTCACCCTTGATCTCAATGTTTTTAAGATTTCAATATTGTATTAATAGTAAATGGTGCAGGGCAGCCCCGGTGGCGCAGCGGTTTAGTGCCGCCTGTAGCCTAGGGCGTGATCCTGGAGACACTGGATCGAGTCTCCCTCTGCCTGTGTCTCTGCCTCTCTCTCTCTCTCTCTCTCTGTGTCTCTATGAATAAATAAATAAGTAATTAAAAAAATAGTAAACTGTGCAGGAGCAACCAAATGTATGTTTTCTCTACACCAGAATGTATCTAGCATTGTAACTTTTATATATTCCAGGTTAATTTTACAATCCCACCTAAACTGTATGCTAAGAACAGGCATATTCATGCTAGTATTTTTCTTTTACTGAAAGATCATGTATCTGAAAGTTGCTAAGACAATTGATTTTAAAAGTTCTCATCACAAGAAAAAAAATTTTAACTGTGTATAGTGATGTTAACTAGATTTATTATGGCAATCATTTCACAAGGTATACATATATCAAATCATTATCTTGTACCTCTAGAACTGATATATGTCAATTATATCTCAATAAAAAACCCCAGAAAGATAAATATTCTTTAAGTTCCTAAAAAGAGAAAGGATGCGCATGCAATACATTAGATGCTCACTGCACAGAACAAAAATTATGAGTTACAAATGACTCATTCTTTTTGTTCTTGTGGAGTAAATAAATAAAAATAAATAAAAGAAAATATAAGTTTCCCCTTCCTTTTTCCAGAAGTATAGCCAAATTTTATTATATTTAGTGTTCCTTTGTCATAGGAAACTTTTTATAGGCATAAAAAGTTAAAAGTTGTAGGTGTAAAATCTCTCAAGGTGATATTGATTTATATGTATTCTTAAAACAAACCTGTTGGATTACCTGCAAGGAAATGGGGGCTGGTGCTTCTAGTAAAAGATGCTGGTTCCAGCCTGAGAGAGACTTGGGTTCTCAGACCCTTGGACAGAATGGTGGTGCATTCTGTGATTGGCTGTAATGCTCATGCAGGGATGGGACAAGCACCCATTCAGCACTATTGATAGCAGGGACTGAGTGAAGACACCTGGGCACTGAGCATTAAGCATCATGGCTTCACGGGCTACCCTGAAAGAGGTAGATGTCTCTACTTTTTAATGGGGGCTAGAACAATAAATCTCACGACGAATCTCCGCGGTGAGCATGTTGGCCTATTGACCAGAAGGAGACCTCTCCCATATGTCCCTAGATTGCCTGGCTCCTAAGTCCTTCTCTAACACCAGAGAAGTGATGGAGTCATAAGAACGAAAAGCAAAGTTGCCTCCAAGTCGGATAGGATTTTATTTAAAATGGTACAGAAATGTGTCCCTTCTTGTATATCATGTGGAGTGTAGCAAACCATGCTTGTTTTAAAAATATTGTAAGAATCTGAAAACCAAACCTTTCTTTTCCTTAGAAAAAACTCTTGGCAAAGACTCTTAAGTTATTATGACAAGGTTTAAGTAATAATATGGATGAGATTAGTGTATTAAACAGTAACACAGTTTCTTATGCACTTTTATTATTTACCCCAAGAGCCTATTTCTATGTAAACCAAGTTTAGGAAGACAGGTCAGTGGCCCCTTCGGTGGGTTTCAGTTCAGCTTTCCAATGATTACTTTTTTTCTTGTAAAAATTCCTGCTTTTTTGAAATACTTCCTTTGAAGTGCATCTTCCATCTACTTTTTAAAAAATTAAGCCTTTGGATCTAGTTGGGCTCTTGATTCTCTTCACTCCAAGTGCTGCCATCATTATGGGTGATGTCAATATCTATTTACTCCACAAGTGGCAAATTGATTCTTTGACTTGCTGATCTCTCATGATCTTCAGCTCTACTTATAGATGGCATAAATGGATCTGCTCCATTTCTCAAATCATGTATTGGTTATCTACTGTTTTATAACAAATTGTTGAAAAGTTTGTGTCTTTAAACAATAAACATTTGTTGTTTGGCACAATTTCTGTGTATTAGGATCCAATAGAGTCTTGACTTGGTGATTCTGGGTCAGGGTATCAAAAGATTGCAATTGGATGTTGCCCATGTCTACTTTTGTCTGAAAGTGTGAGTGGGGCTAGAAGCTCTACTTCCAAGGTGACTCACTCATGTGCCTAGAAAGTTAATGCTGCTCTTAGCAGGAGCCCTGTGGACTTCTCCATATCATTGCTTGAGTTTCCTTGTATCATGAAAGCTGGATTCCTCTAGAGTTAATGATTCAAGAAAGAGCAATAATAAGCCACAGTATCTTTTTTGACCTTGGCTTGGAGGTCACATTCCATCTTTTCTGCAATATTTCTTGGTTACAAGTGTCAGTACTATTCAACATGGGAGGGACTTCACAGGGGTATACCAATTGGTGAGACCATTGGTGGTCACCTTGGAGGGTAACACACCTTTACTCCATTAACTATACTTGGACATGTTCCATTTTTAAAACTGTAAACTTCCATCTTCCACATCTCCCACTCAGTGACTACACTGACTTTTTCTTCTTTACGGAGACTTCCAGGCTATAGATCACTCTACTTTCATGTTATCTATTAGTCTGCCTTATAGTTTTAGGTTAATTAAGGACGTAGTGTATTTTAGTACACTGGTTTATGAGTTTCCTTTTAAAAGATGCAGATACTTATTGTTCAGACAAAAAATAGATAATCAAAACTTCTTTAATAAAAGGGTGTGAAAAGGAGTGTGCAGACTTGCTTACGCATCCTTCCTTAACCTTTTCTCTTCTGGTGGCCCTGGAAGCTCTGAAAATTCTCCAACTCCAGGAGCTGGCCTACTTACCCCCACTTCTGAACATTTTACTCCCCCTCAATCCTGGCACTCTCTACCAGCAGAGATTACCAGGCAGCAAATAAAATAGTAACTGAGAAAACTGATCAAGAAACAAACTAAAAATTGAGGCAGAAAATATTCAGTTTAACACAGATTATCCACTTGTTGGCCTATCTGGTGATGATAGGAACAAGTGTGCTTCAAATCATGGTGTCTTCCTATTTCTTTCTCTTTCTTTGTATCTGGCTTGGATACATGCCACAGAATCAAAGTCCTCAAAGACTTGTTTGATTAAAAGTTATTTCCACCTCGATCTAGCAGTAAACTTCAGATTTGTTTCGCATGACTTCTCTTTTATAAACTATGGTTAAATCTGCTGCACATGTGTAATCCAAGCCTGTGGGTGGTCTTTTGATCACATGCTTCTGCTACTTGAGATATTTGCCAATTTGCGTATGTGCACAAAAATGAATAGAGAAAAATAAATTTTATCATAAGTAACAAAAGTAGAGTTGAAGTATAACCATAGATTCCATAATCCATGTTTATATATGGGTATTTAGGCACTATTAGATATGACCCTAAATCTGAAATAATCTCATTTTCAACTTGGTTTATAGGGTTTAAGTATAAAAGGTTTATTCTTCTGGGCTTGAAAGCCAGTATCATTAATTTCAAAAGCAGCTTTTGTTGAACTTAAGCAAAGTAAGTGTAACATTTCTTCATAAGGACAGGATAATACGGATATAAAAATGAATAAAGTAATAAAAGTACAGATTGATGTTTTAAATAGCAATATAAAATCTGGAAAATTTATTAGTAAATAGAAGTCAATTGTGTATTAAAAGAAGAATATAGCATGGCCAACTGGATTTTACACAAACATCCAAAGACCTGGGACGCCTGGGTGGCTCAGCGGTTGAGCCTTTGGCTCACTGCGTGATCTCGCCGTGCCAGGATCGAGTCCCACATTGGGCTTCCTGCGTGGAGCCTTCTCCCTCTGCCTGTGTCTCTGCCTCTCTCTGTGTGTCTCTCATGAACAAATAAATAAATAAAATCTTAAAAAAATACATCCAAAGACCTAACATTTAATTCCTATATTAATAAGTCAAAAGAGAGAAGCTATATGGCTATCTCCATAGATTGTTAATGGATCTTTGGATAAAAATTAACATCCATTCCACTCATTAAAAAAAAAAACAACTTTATGGAATGGGAAAAGATTGGGAAGAATTGATTTTGTAACAAAATCCATAAAAATGATCTACAAATGTCATATAATTTCAATAAAACAGCATTTTTTTTCCTGGAACTGGCAAAACAAATATAGGTTTTATCTAGAGGAACTAGCATGGTGAAATATCCAGAATGATTGTGAGAAAAGAAATAGTATTAAAGGAGGAGCCTTTCAAGACTGCTAGAGTACTTATAAATTCCTATGGATGAACAATAAGGAATGGGACAATGGATTATTAAATGGAATGACATATCTTTTTCTTGTATAGAAAGAACACTACATTGAAATGGGAGCACATATTAAATAAATACACATCTATTTCTTGACCTTGTTTAATTCCAAAGATCTGCTCCTTATTATGGTTAAAGGAACTGGATTCCTATTTCACTTCATTCAGCAAAATAAAAGTTGTTCAGGCTCACACAAATTGGAAAAAAAAGAATGTGGAATGAATAAATAAGTGTGCAGTTATGAGACTATAGTAGAGATAGATAATTAGGGTAAAAACAGTATACATATTTGTGGCATCATCATCATATGTATCTATGTATAATTATATCTATATGTCTGTGTCTACAATTTCTTTTGCAGTCTTGGTATATGAATGGACAATTTTAAAGTTTTCCTGCAAGGTAACAGTGTTTAATCTGGGAGAGTAAATGCACTCTGACTGGGATGGTGAATAGGGTTGGGTGGGAGACTTTACTCCAGTATACATGTATTGTTACTTTTAAAAATGGCATCAGTGGGAAAAAATGGCACCGGATAATCTTGACCATTACAGTTTTACTCCTTATGTTTTTCCTTATTAATAATAATTTTTAAAATGTACTTTCCAATATTGTATAATAAGAAGTGATATGGATAAGATATCCTAAATATAGTATTAAGGAGACAAGCACATTGTATATTAGTTATTGTATCTGGAAAGTAAAATTAAAGGAAACCTTCAATTATCTTTTTATTTTTGGATTTCAAATTTGTATGTACTTGCATTACATTTACCATTAAAAAATTAACCATATAATGAGCTTAAAGTTATTTTAATCTTTTAAAATCCTTTCTTGGGATCCCTGGGTGGCGCAGCGGTTTGGCGCCTGCCTTTGGCCCAAGGCGCGATCCTGGAGATCTGGGATCGAGTCCCACGTCGGGCTCCCGGAGGAGCCTGCTTCTCCCTCTGCCTGTGTCTCTGCCTCTCTCTCTCTCTGACTATCATAAATAAATAAAAATTAAAAAAAAATAAAAACATAAAATCCTTTCTTGATTGATAAATCTACTACATAGTAAAACATTTTGAAGTCCTTTGCATATAAAATAGAGTATAACTAATTAAAGAAGTTTTGAATTCCGTATGTCTTAATTCAGAGGATTAAAAATAAACTTCATTGTTTTTAAATGTCTTAAATAAGGTTTCTTCTAACCTTGATCAGCTTTTACCTGCTGATTGGCAAATCATCGGATCCATTTATAAGTGGACCTATTCTGCATTTATGAACATTCATCTTCATCTGGCTAACTTTAAATGTCATAGCCTTTAGATGGTAGCTACACTTGTGGTGAGCACAGCATAACCTATAAACTTGTTGAATCACTATATTGCACACCTGAAACTAACGTAACATTGAGTTTCAACTGTAATTTTAAAAAAAGTCACAGCCTTTGACCAATTCTGTCCTAAATCTGCTTTGAGAACATAATCCTAACTAGAGGAAAAATCTTACATAAAAACACATTCAACTCTGCACTATTTGTAATAGCAGAAGACTGAAGTAACTTAAATGCAATTTATGGGACAGCTTAGTAAATTCATGGAATTTTGAAGCGGCCTTGAAAATTGATATTTCTAAAGTGTTTATATTAACATAGAAAATGCTCATTATATTATGCTAAGGGAAAATGAAAGAAAACCAATAGTGTTTATTATAGTTTGACTATAACTTAAAAAAAAACTTAAGAACCTTTGTACAAAAAAAAAAAACCAAACTTTTGTACGGCTGAAAATTTTAATGGTTTAAATTGAGTTGGTTTGATTTTTTTTTTTAATGAAGACTTCACTAAACTGTATGAACTTATTTGTTTATTTTTTCTCTATCAGAAGGGCAAGACAAAGCTACTAAAATAATTGGCTATTTAAAACTGGCTTTTATTTGATCTAAATAAAAACTGGCAGTCTTCTGTTTCTCTTAAAGTTCGCATTTTAAATGCTTCATGGAGATATTTAGTGGGAATATTAAACTTGAAAAGTGGTCACTGCCAGACAACTAGGGACAGCTGTATAACAATTTCAGAAGTTGCTTACCAAAGAAAGTCTAATGTGGAAGGGTGTGGCTGTTATTCCCTGGGAAAACAGAAAGGAAGGAAGAATATGACAAAGGAGGAAATCAGCTGTTAGACCAAAGAAGGATTTAAACATTGAAAAAATGCCAACCGTTCAAGACAGTTGCTCTATCATATAAAATCCTGAGGCCTGTCCATGCTCTACTTCTGTTGGCCTAGCAATTTGCTCAGCTATTGCTATTTTGGGAAGGAATTTCCAGCGAGCTGGCATATCTTCAGCCTCTGAGGTTTCCTCTGATTGACTGATCAACAGGTGTTGAAAAAGCCTGTGGGAGAAATATCACAGACCCAGTGTGCTCATTTGACTTCTGTAACTATGATTATAGTTTTGCTCAAGTGTATCATTTCATAATCAAGGAGCCTTCCTGTAAGAGAAAACCTAAACAAATTATTTATGACATTTATAGGCAATTGCTCTTCCATAGATACAGTACATACATTTGTTAATACCATATGTATTTATAATTTATAAATTAAATATTGTACTGATGATTATACAACTGAAACCTAAATAAATGGTATAGAATTTTTTTTTTGAGAGAGAGAGAGAAAGGGGGGAAGGGGCAGAAGGGGACAGAGGGAGAGAATCTTAAGTAGGCTCCATGCCCAATGCAGAGCTTGATCTCATGACCCTGAGGTCATGACCTGAGCTGAAATCAAAAGTCAGACACTTAACCACCCAGGTGCCTCAGTAATGAACTTTTCAAATAAATGTTACAGAGATTATAATTCTAAAAAATATTAAACTATCTTGACTTAATTTTGTCTTGCAAGCAAATTGTCAGAATAGCTATGAGAATAATGGTCATATTGGTAGCAGGAAAAAAAAGAAAAGAAAAGTATATATCAATACTAGGTTGTCAAACATTTAAGGAGTAGAATTGGTTACACCGTTTTTATACTGAATTTCATGGGTTTTTTTCTTTAAAATGTATCCAGAGCAAAAGAAACACATGTATATGAATCATTCAAAGTTTCAATAAAAATAAGAAAATTTAAATAAGGCCAAAATTCTCAATGTTTATGTGTCTTCTGTACAAATTTTGGAGTGGAAAGTAGAAAGAGCAGCGTTAACATTTATGGAATCCCCACTTGATAAATCTGTGTCATAAAAGACAAAACAACAAGACACTATCCTTTACATTAAGAACTTGTGGGGCTGATTTCAGGAATAGTGAAGAATCAGAATGAAAAGAAAACAAAATTATCCCATGTGCTTTGGGGTAGAGTGCTAACACTGTAGCACCTAAAGCACTTTATGAGATAATTTAATAGACACCAAGAATATTGTGCTTAAGCAAAGATATTTAGAGTCATACCAAATTTCAGAATCTTGGTCACCATTAACCAGGGGTAGGATCATACATGTATACATCTAACCAGGGGTTAGATCATACATCTAACCTCTATAGAGAGGTTATAACTTAACCTCTCTAAACTTTATTTACCTCATCCATAAAATGGAAACAATAATAGTGTGTGCCTCATGGTTATTTTGTGATGATTAAATGTGATAATAATACATAGTAAGGGCTTACCATATTGCCTAGCATTCAAAAGAGCTCAAAAAGTGCTTTGCTAGTAGTAGAAAAGCCTAATTTTCTACTACTAGCAAATGTATTCCTATGAAATATAAGCCCAGTAAGCACAATGTACTAGTGAAGTGATATAAGATGAACTCATGACTTAATCACTGGTCAATTTTCAGATTCTTTTGTTTTCTCAATATCACCATCACTGACAACTATTTCAATCAAAAAACCCAAAACATAACAGAAGTGATCAATGCTTCAACCTCCTTTTATTTTTTTTAAAGATTTTATTTATTTGACAGAGAGAGTAGAAGAGAGAACACAAGCAGCAGGGTGGCAGGCAGAGATGGAGGGAGAAGCAGGCTCCTTTGCTGAGCAGAGACCCCCAGGTGAGCTCCATCCCAAGGCCTTGGGATCATAATTTAAGTGGAAGAAAGACGCTTAACCAACTGAACCACCCAGATATTCTTCATCTCCTTTTCAAAATAACTTGATCTTTAGGTTTCTGAGAAGAAACCTTTTTTGGGGCTCTTACCATTGTGGACAAGTTACCTTTTCTTTGAAGATAAAACTGCTGGCTTCCAATTCTTTCCATTTACTACCCAACTCTACTAGTGGGGCCCTCACCCCCACCTTAACCCTAACATATTCTGCAGGTGTACATCATCATGGAATTAAGTGCCTGGCACACTAAGAGGCAAAACCAGGCTAGGGTTGAAACCCAAAATGCAAACATGAATAGGTGTCATGGCAAAAATAAAGGGCATTTCTCCCCTCAATTTAAATTCTTTGTGGAGTATTACCGGCGTTACAAATATTCACAGTGGACAGAACCAGTATTTAAAGTTCTTCATAAAGATGAAATTCTTTTTTTCATTTCATTTTATTTTTTTATTTACATTTTTAAAATTTAAATTCACTTTGCCAACATATAGTATAACACCCAGTGCTCATCCCATCTAGTGCCCTCCTCAGTGCCCATCACCCAGTTACCCCATCCCCCACCCACCTCCCCTTCCGCATCAATTTCTGTATTAGTTAAGGGAATACTAACTTCTGTAAAATTAGAAACTCTACATTTTGGTGGCATAACATACTAGAAATTTATATCTTACTCTTCTAAGAGTTCAAAGCAGAGTTTCCTCTTAGCGGACAGCCTTTAATGGTGATTCAGTGACTCAACTCTTTCCATATTGTGGTTCCACTGTCCTCCCAAGTCTTAATATTCTCTGCAGTTAGCTTTTTAGAAGGGAAATGACAATAGACAAGGCATACCTGCTTTTAGGGAGTCCTGCCATAATTTCTACTTACATTCTGTTATAGTAAAAACTAATTTTATGGCCACTTCCAGATGCAAAAGAGTCTGGAAAATGTAGTTTGGGGCCAGATGGCAACTTCTTAGAACAGCTCTAAACTGTGAAAGGGGGAACATGAACTTTGGTGAACACAACACTTAAAAGATTTTTTTTTCTAGTTTATCTTTTCACTTCAATTAGAATCTAAATAAAGTTCTCACATTGCAATTAGTGGATAGGTCTCCTAAGTGTATTTTAATCTGTAGGTTTCCTCTCTTCTCTTTCCCTTTCTGTCTCTCTTTCTCTTGTTCTTGTCTGTAGAGGCAGGATTACTTATTTTTTTCAATGATTCTTATAGATGGAATTTTGTTCCACTCAGGGACAGTTGTTGTGCTTTCTCTATTTTAGTGGTATTAGTACCTGGGGCTCAATATCTAAATCTACTAATTCATTAAGCATTTCAAAATGAGGATAATAAAATTTCCTCATTCCTTCTTAATAGGTTTTTTGAACTGGGTTATTTCTATAAAGACATACTGGCCCTCATACTATTTGCTTAATCAGAGATACAATTTGTATGAGAAACATGGGATAGATATTTGGTTCTTTAAATCTTATTTTTTTGTTTGTCATTTGTCTTAGTTTACTAGAGCTGTCATAACAAATACCATAGACCATGTGGCTTAAAACAACAGAAATGTATTTCTCTTGATAAGTCTAAAAGGTCCATATCAAGGCTTCAGCTGATTCAGTTTCTGTTGAAAGTTCTCTTCCTGGCTTGTAGATGCCTACCTTCTCACTGTGTCCTCACAGAAGGTAGAATGGGGGTCAGGGTGTGGGGTGAAGGAGAACTTTCTGCTGTCTCTTCTTATAAGGCCACTAATTCTATCATAAGAACCCCACCCTCATGACCTCATCTGATCTCCATAAGCCCCATCTCCAAATGCCATCATGTGGGGGTTAGGGATTCAACATATGAATTTGGGGGAATATAAACATTCTGTCTTTAATATCATCTTTGGATACTATCTCTGGATTTCATGTTGTAAAAAAAAAAAAAAGATTGAAATAGCATACTTCTTTTTTCCACCATTTTTTTTTTTTTTTGCATTTACCAAACTGGTTAGTTATATTGGTCTCTTTATATTGTCAGTGTGTAAAATATTTACATTGCATTCTCTGAATAAATTAAATTCATTGTTATTTACCTATATATTTAATCTAAAACCTAAAAAATAAAACCTAAAAAACAGTAAAAAACATCTATAACATTATAACTAATCCATATTCATTATGGAGTCAAGTTTTGTAATTAGACCCAAATAGCAGAAAATGTATCCTTTATCGTTAAAACTGCTTATGGTAGACTTTTAGAAGCATTAAAGAACATGAAAGACATTGGTCATGTGTCAGAGCATTCAGTGTTGATGATGATGATAGAAGAGCTTACTTAAATCAGTTCAAACTCTGGCCAGGTACTCTGTAAGCAATTTATGTATTAACACATTTTATCTGGACAGTTACTCTAAGATAGTAATATTATTCCAAACTTGCAGATGAGGGAACTGAAGCAAATAGAGAGAATAAGCAAACTTGCCTCAGTTCACATAACTTATTAGATGGAGAATTAAGAATTCAGTTCAGCTCATGCATCCTGGCTTCAGAGCTCATGCTTTCATTTGCCTCATGGAACACTGCTTTTCATTTTCATCCCACTGTAGCTAAAATGTCTGGCAGATTTTTATCCTTGGTGCTTTGAAATTCTACCAGGATGAGTCTAGGTGTGGGTTTCTTTTTTTTTTATATATCAAATTTGCTTTGTTTTTGAAGAATCTTTAAAACCCAGGGATGCATATCTTTCTTTAGCACTGGGTCAGTCTTTGAAAATTACATTTTCTCATATTATATTTTTGATTATTTTTATCATTAATTTTGGTATCGCAGTTATTTCCTGTTAAATGGCATTATAGACTTCAATCTATCTTTCAAATGTCTGAATGTTTCCTGTTTCTACATCTTTGTTTTTTCCTCTGTATTTTGGGATATTTCTGGACTCTCTTTTAACTTACCAACTAGGGACTCAATTTTGTTGTTTACCAAACTATTTTATACCTGCAGTCATACTTTTAATTTTCAAGAGTACCTTCTTGTTCTTGATTTTTTTCTTTTCAATAGCAGTAATCTGTTCATAAATTCAGCATATTTTTGATTCTCTATGAGAACACTAGTTAGGATTTTTTATAGTTCTTTTCTGACTTCTAAATCATCTCTTGCAAAGTAGGTATTTTTTCAGTCTGTTTATTTTGCTTCTCTTTATTTTTATTGTTGATTTTTCTGTCTAATCATTATTTTCTGCCTGATGATCCTTACTTTTATATTCATATTAAAAATAAATGCAGTGGTTAGGAAAATGACTGATTTGGGTTTCCCTAACCTCTTTCTCCCTTGAATAGGAGAAGTGAATATAATATGTAATATATCAATATGATATGAACATTACCAGGTAAAAGTCCGTGTAGTCTTAAACTTAAAATAAAAATTTATGGTTTCATAAACACTTAATATTAATGGGACTGTTGGAGAAATAGGTTAGAGTTAATAATAATATATCTATGTATTATATACATATATACATCTTTTGTGATGATCCAGTTTTTACTTTAGTGGTTATACAAAAGAAATATGTGATAAACTTTTGAACTGGTTTGCTCACAGACCCCTTAGTAATGACTGTGACAATGACTATGACTGTGTCATTTTGATGGTAAGTTCTGTGACCATAATAAAATTGAGCTTATATGAATTGCCTTCCAGCTCTTCATTGAACAGTGAAAAGTATTATATTACAAATAAAAACTATATTTTGAATGAGATTAAAATATATATAATAGGAGCAGTACTTTAGAAAGTATATGATCTGAAAAAAATCACACTGTATTGCCTGGTGTGTATGTGTACGTATGCATGAAGATCTATCTATTATTTCAAATAGGTATTCATCTCATTAGGAAGTACACATACATGGTATTTCCACTAAAAATATCAGATATTGTTATAAGCAGGAAAGATAATTTATGCTTTTAGGAGCCTGCCTATTACCAGGAGTATGTATGCTGATACAACCCTAGTCTTCCTAGACGTATCCACTCTTTTCATGCTACATGATTGTCCAGCTGATTGGGTGCTGATAAATATCAACGTAATTGTGCCCACAGAAACTCAAATATTAGGAGGGACTCACATGTGAAAAGAGAACCCCATGAAGCCATTAAAAATGTGGCCTCAGAAAATAGATTAGGGAATCTTTTATTAGTTTATTCTTTATCCTTAGTGTGTCTTTCCCCAACCCCATGTTTATTCCCACCTTTCTCGGGGCTGATATAATTTCTTTTCAGAAAAATCTAGAAATATATGAGTAAGCATGCCAATTGAATATATAAATAACCTACTTATGTAACTAGCTATCAAGATTTTGTATGGTGTGTTTTCAAAACGGTTTGATTTTTGGTCGTTATACATACAGGTACAGAAAAAAAAACAACTCTAGCTCATCTGTATCCTTTGTTTGTAAAAAGTGTTCCTTAGGTCTAGAGTGAATTTCATCTTACCTGCTGGAATTTTTTGTGCCTTTTGAATTGCTACATAGTGAAAGAAAATTGCCAGTACCTTCTCTTAGCTGTAAGCTCCTAACTTTGGCTGTGTCCAGAGTAGTGGTTTTTCCTTTCGAAAATGCTGATAGAATATTCTAGATCAAGAGTTGACAAACTTTTTCTGAGGGCAAGGTTAGTTTTAATATTTTAGGCTTTGCAAGCCAAGAGACAAAATTGGGACCATGATGTGGGTACTTATATAACCATTTAAGATGTCACCTTTAGAAATGTTTAAAACTTGCTTAGCTGGGAAGCCAAAGAGGGGGAATCCTCTGCTCCCTTAATAAGTGTTTTTGAGATCTGGCCTTGTGAGTCTTTGTTGATCTGTGTTCTAAATGGATAAATTATTTGATTCTGTTCCTACCTGCCTCTTCTGCCAAATGATAGAGGTAATGTCCAGATTTTTTCCCCCCTCATTAAACTTTGTTTTAGTGGATCTCAAAATTCTGTGACGGATTTTTTGGTCAAGTTGTTTCCATTAAAAAGTGCTGATTTTAAAAACCAATAAAACTGCCACACACATGGGATGCTTGGGTGACTCAGCGGTTGAGCGTCTGCCTTTGGCTCAGGGCATGATCCTGGAGTCCCAGGATCGAGTCCTGTGTTGGGCTCCCTGCATGGAGCTGGCTTCCTCCTCTGCTTGTGACTCTGCCTCTCTCTGTCTCTCATGAATAAATAAAATCTTTTTAAAAAATCAAAACTGCCACACACAGAAAAATACACAAATGGTCCACAGAACATTTTTTTCCTTCTAAAAGTTTTACAATGCATTGTTACCATTAATCAAGTCTTTTACTATTAAACTTAAATGGCCAATTGACACAAACAATTCTGAGACTGTTCTTCCACCAAGGATGAGACTGGGGTGGTTGATTTGGGGATAACATTCATGTAGCCTTCTGAACTTTCTGGACAGACTTGATGACCTTGCCATTTCCAGCTGCCTTTTTGTCCACTGCTTTGATGACACCCACAGCAACCGTCTGTCTCATGTCAGGAACAGCAAAATGACCCAGAGGAGGATAGAGAAGCTGTCAACACACATAAGCTTGCCAGGAACCAGATCAGTGATGGCAGTATCACCAGATTTCAAGAACTTGGGACCATCTTCCAGCTTTTTTTCAGAACGATGATCTGTCTTTTCCTTCAGCTCAGCAAACTTGCATGTCCAGGTATTCTTGGAGTAGGACTTTAGCATAGCAGACCTCTCCCTTAGATAATTATATTTTTAGCATATTAAAATTTGACTTCATTAGCAAAGGTAGACTAAATTACTGTTTTAGAGTTAAAATAATAATACAACAACAATAAGAAGAAGAAGAATGCATGATGATTTGGTGTGGGGTAGAGAGAACATTATATCCATATATAGTAATAGTTTTAAGTACTCTTTATATTTTAAGTCTTTCTATTTCAGAAAAATCTAGAGACCCACACATTCTTGATTTTGTGAAAAAGAATCAGAATTGTGAACAGTTTTATGGGGGAATAATAGAATCAATCTCTTCAAAAATCACTGTAACTCAAACTACCCAGTGAAAAGAGGATTCCAGTAGAGCTACCTGGACTGTTACAGGTAGTTTCTATATATTTTACCTAAGTTTTTTTTTTTTTTTTTTTTTTTTTTTTATGATAGTCACGGAGAGAGAGAGAGAGGCAGAGACACAGGCAGAGGGAGAAGCAGGCCCCATGCACCGGGAGCCCGATGTGGGACTCGATCCTGGGTCTCCAGGATCGCGCCCTGGGCCAAAGACAGGCGCCAAACCGCTGCGCCACCCAGGGATCCCTTACCTAAGTTTTTTTACATTGTTTTGCTTTCCTTAACTTGATGTATGTTTGTCTCCTGGGAGCTTTTTTCTCCTGCTTTTCTTTCTTATGTTTGCTTGTAAATGGATTTTTATTTTACATATTTCACATTAGAAATTCTAAGATAATTATATGGAATTTAGTGCCTTATCCTTTTTCTGATAATAGAAGATAGATTTATCAGATAAAGAATCTAAGGCATGATATGATTTCCTAATCTACGTTCCTGTGTGGACTTAGAAATGCTGAATTTAAGTTAAGAGAAACATTTATTTCTTTAGTTTATTTCAATGAAAGTCTTTTTACACATAGTTGTTAAAAACTGGTCTAACATCAGCTTTGTTATTTTGCTTGAATTTTGAAAAAGTGTCTGAACATTTATAAATTATTTAATGTCATTAATCTATTGGGGATTTGTTTAGATTGAAAGTAAGAACAGTCTCCTTTCTGTAAGGGAGGGTCTCCTCCATACTTATTTTCTTTCTATTTAAGGGAATATTCTTTCTGTTCTCTACCCAGGGCTATATTTGTGGACATACATAAAATCACTAATTAAAAAATATTTTGGGAAAAAGATAATGCAGAAAAGGATCAGGTAATGTAACTATGTTTATAACTGAACAAATGGTTATTTTTATGACATTGCTTGTGAAGATACCACTTTGTGATCATTCTTTGATAGGATTTTGTTAGGATTTGTACATCTTTCCTGGCTTCATGGTTGGGAATTAAAAAAAGAAATTTGTTTAATTAAAACTCCTTCTGAGGTTGGCAATGCTAAATATTTGAGGGAGCACATACCAAACTGATGACTAAGGGCATTTATCATAGATGCCTTACTAAATTTGAATGGGTATGAAAGTATTTTGGGAAATGAAAAATAAAGACTACAGAGGAAAACCCCCAAATACGAAAATCTTTCCCCTTCCTACCAATTTCAGGAAATTCTTTTTTTTAAGATTCTATCTATTTATTCATGAGAGACAGAGGGAGAGAGAGAGACAGGCTTCATGCAGGGAGCCCGACGCCAGCCTTGATCCCGGGTCTCCAGGATCAGGCCTCAGGCTGAAGGTGGTGCCGAACAGCTGAGCCACCCAGGCTGCCCCAACTTCAGGAAATTCTTAATGGAGACCAGGACTCTTCTTTTTCCTTACCAGATCTGAAACTAATAGATTAGACTGAGAGCAAAAGGACTCCAAGGAAACATGTATCATTTAGAAAGGGGATTTTTGCAAAAGGTTTTCCAGATAACAGTGGAAAGTCATCACCAATGACCCTAAAAGGTTCTTGGCAGTGCTATGAGATCTGTCTCCTAGAACTATTCCAAAGGTCCTTCAAGCTGTCTCTCCAGAACGCTTGCCTTTTTTGGCTGTAGAGGCTCTACCTTAGCATACAGATCTCATCTCTTCCTGGCTGACGGTGGCTAGGTGGGGCACTCTGGGGCAGAGGTTTAGGCTTTGCTTTAAATATAAGAACCAGAAGGAAAATAGTGTTCAGAAGTTACCCTCATCTGCAGCCATCTGCAGATGACCTCAGAGTTACTTGCTTAGCCTCCCCTTACTCCCAAGGCTGGCTCCTGGTACATGGCTTGAGAACCAGGCTACTGTGCCTCCACTCCTTCTAATGAAGTGCTGTGTGCACTGCAATTCAGGCAAAATAGGAATTAAATGGTAGATTCAATTTTTGGGGAGATGGGATAAATAATAACTCCTCCAAGAGTGTGTGGTTCCTCCATTGCCTATTGAGATTTCTCTCTTTCTTTCCTTTTTCTTTTTCTTCTTCTTTTTTCCTTTTTCTTTTTTGGAATGTTGAATTAGACCATTTTTAAAAAGTATTTAAATTCTAATTAACTTGTAATGCAGTAAGTGTTCCAAATGTACGCTATAGTGATTCAACATTCCATACTTCACCTAGTGCTCATCATGCGTGCACTCCTTAATCCCCATCACCTATTTCACTTATTCCCCCCCCCCCACCTCCCTTATAGTAACCATCAGTTTGTTCTCTGTAGTTAATGTAGATAATGTGGAATCGGAGGCCAGGAAGTAGGTGGAAATGAGAAGAGCTGCTTTCCTTTCACTGTCTCCTTGATGTAAGCCCAGTTGTGTTAGAGAACTCTGGTAACAACAGACAAAGCCTGGGAATCCATGGTTAGATTATGTGGCCAAGAGAAGGTCATTTGTGACAGGCAAAGGGCCCCAGAGTCTTGCTTGACTAAACAGTTGGCAAATTGTGACACACAAGAAATCATTTTGTGTATCACTGTGCCCATAGAATGTTTCCACAAATTAATTCAAATTACTTAAAATCCTGAGTATGGGTTATCTGCAGATTTCTGAGGAAAGGCCATTTAGGGAATCTTTGAGTTACAAACCTCAGGATGTTTTTTGTTGTATGTGTGGTTTAACTTGGGATTGTCTGAAGCATCCCTACATAACTGCTTACCTTGCCTTCATGGTGGCTTCTTTTTCTCCTAGTTGTCCCTTATTATAAATATTAGGTTAAACCTGACCAAAAAGCATGTTCCCACTGCAATAATAGATGTAACGTTACAATTTAGGCTACATTTAAATTGTATAGTAGTTGGTGTAGGGGAGGGGTTTGGGAGACTAATTGGTTAAGTTAAACTCTGAGGTCATTGGTCTCTCTAAATTTGCCCTACTATGCCTATTCCAAACTGGGCTTTCCCAGTTGGGGATCTGGATGGAGTTCAATGCTCTTAGAAAAACCTTGTCATAAACCAACCTGTCATGGACTCCCAAAACTCTGTAGGAGGCAGTGATAGTTATTCTCCATTTGCCTTTCCAGATCCATTCTCACCCTTCTCAGCCCTATTCTGTGGCCTTGGACTCTGAACTTTACTGACTGTACCCATCTGGCCTTCCTCCCTCCAGGTCAGTCACCAGCAGGAAATCAAAGGGCCGGAGGAGAAAGGTCAGGATCACTGTTCATCTCGGTCTCTGCACTCTGAATCACTACATTCCTCCACCTGAGGCCACAGCTTCTATCTAGCAGCCCCTTTTTATGATGCTAGGTCTTACTGGCACTGGAGACATCTTTCTCCCTTCTTTTCCAGGCCCAAAGGTGATAATGATTTCAGTATCCCTGGGTGCTTCATCATTTCTTGTTTCATCTTTGTACTGGCCTCTCTGACTACATCCTTTATAAATAGTACCTTCATTAGACTCTTTAGTTAATCTCTTTGGGTAGTTAATCTCTTTTCTTGCCAAGACCGTGACTATACTGAGTACATGTATAGTCATATGCCTTGGTGCAGCATTTTGGTGAATATAATTACTACTGTTATTCTGTTTTCCTCTTAATGTTTTCTATTGGTTTAGTATATACAACTTTAACTAGCATGTTGCAAAAGGTGTTATCCTTGAGATGAAGGGATGGGGGAAACCAGGAGCCAGAAGTGGTTGGCACTGGTAGTCACCCAATTAAAGTGGGTTCTAAGCAGGTTGTCATGCAGTCCATGAGGTGGGGCAAAAACCTTTGAAAACAAATGTGAAATAAATACATTAACTGTTAAGTTACTTCTGGGTGAAATATGCTCATATTCTGATGAATGTGATTCTAGTGTGTTCATTTTATTTTCCCAACTATATTGAGAACACTTTGTTGTTTTTTTTTTGTTTTGTTTTGTTTTTTTTGAGAACACTTTGAAGATTGATTGATTGCTTGATTTAGGGAGCACACAAGCATGGGGGTGGGGGACAATCTCCAGCAGACCAGCAAACTGAACAAGGGGCCCCACGAGGTGCTGACCTCACCACCCTGAGCTTAAATCAAAAGTCTGACCCTCAAGCTACTGAGTCACCCAGGTGCTCCTGTGTTGAGAACACTTTGAAACCATGGATATATGCTACACCTTTGGTCTCCCTTATAAAACTCAGCATATAGTAGGTACTTGATAAATGTTTATGGGATAGATGGACTCAAAATAGATGAAAAGTACAATTAATCAAATGTATTTATTGAGTAGCAACAGGTGGCTAAGTGGAGAAACCTAGAATACATATAATCAATAAGATAAATTTTTCCTTCAAACTTTATCAGAATAAAAGTAGATATAATGAGTGAAACTGCCAGACCAAGGAATAGATGATTAAAAGAAGGACAAGGTTAATTTATGAGAACTAGGTAAGAAAGGGTAAATGCAGGAGAGAGTGCCAAGTTAGGGGTAGGAGTGGGTGATATAATACTAAGAAATTAAGCAGAAAACAATGGATTTTAAAAACACAAAAGAAAATAGGAAATGTTTTTTAAAATTATTATAGGCAATTACTTTCTTCTGAATCTTATAGGATTCGGATTAAATATTGACTGTAGACTAAGGAGCCATCAGAATTTAAGAAAATGTTATAAAGATATAATAAATGAGTTAGTGATATATGAAAGTAGTCTGGCTTCTTTTCAGTGACAATATTAGTATAAAAACAGATGTCATTTCATGTCAAAATCATAAATTGTACATATGATAAAGTCTTTAGTGGCCACTGCCTGAAAACAAACCAAAGATCAGAAGAATTGAAAACTGAGAAGTCAAAGATTTTCATCTGTTATTATACACTTTCCATGTCTCTTTATCCCTGACTATAGTTACTAGAAAGTTTTATAGGATATACACATGGTTGTTTTAGTAGTTATTACATAATTAAGGTTGTTGGCTGGATACTGTCATGTAAAAAGCACAATACTACACAGTTATTACCTCCCTTTATTGTAGAAAGGGCTTGGATAAACAGGTGTACTTTGTACCTTTCACATTAGACATTTTAGTCTGAACTTACAGCTGGAAAGTCAGATCTGCATAAAGTTAGCATGTCCTATAGCAACTTCACATTTTAAATTAGAAAAAAAATATATGTTTTAGTTTGCAATTCAAGTCCCACTCCTTTTAAGAAGGACAAGTTGGGGTAAGATGATATGATCATATATAGTGCCCTAAAAAACTGTGTGGAGGAGGATGTGCGTGTGTGTGCACACTCTAACTGGACTAGAACCAGGAGGAATGACTGGAGAGGCAGCCAATGGAGAAAGTGCATGTGGCCTGGGAGGTGAGCAGGCTGTCTAGATGTGTCCTACAGGGAAGGGGTCACTTTCCTGGTATGGGCACCAGCCTGTGAAGTCTGATCTTTAGTTTGGTTGGCTTAAAATTCAACTTTGCTAGAATGCAAGGTGACTGACCTACTAGAGACTGACTCACAAGAATTATAGTCACAGAACACTCTAAACATTAGAATATAACTATTAAGCTTAATAAATTTTCTTCCTGCAGACTAGTCTGGACAATGACTCACACAGGGAAGGAGGTTGGGAGTAGAATTGGGGGTGGGGGGGATGAATCTCCCTATTGAAAAGGAGCCTCAGTGTCCCTGGGAAAGCTGGTTAAAGCTGACGTCCTCTCCACCCTCCCTTCTCCATCTGCCTCTTTCCTAACTCCAGACTGCTTTGTGATTCTGATAGCCCCTTCCAAGGTGGCATGATGCCAGACTGAAAATTAGTATTTCTTTAGGAACAGTGAAGTTTGCTCAACAATATAGGAGAAAAGGTAGAGAATCATTGCCTTGGGCTGGAATTGTCCAATTTTTTTTTTCTCAACATTAGAATTATCTAAGGTGGGTACCTGGGTGGCTCAGTGGGTTAAGTGTCTGCCTTCTGCTCAGGTCATGATCACAGGGCCCTGGGATTGACAGCCCCACATAGGGCTTCCTGCTCCGTGGGAAGCCTGCTTCTCCCTCTCTCTCTCCCCCTGGCTTGTGCTCGCTCTTTCTCAAATAAATAAATAAAATAAAATAAAATAAAATAAGAATCATTCCAGGAGCTTACTTAAAATGATGTCTGGAATCCCTCCCCTGAAGATGAATTAAGTCATGAGTGGGCTTCAAATGATGGTAATTCTTATGAGAATCAAAGCACTGTCATCACTTTTATGCTGCTGCTGCTGCTGCTGCTGTATTTTTCTAAGGCACTTGTTCCCACTACCCTCCAGGAGACTCTCAGAACTATTGTTGCCATTTCTCATGTAGTCCCAACACTTACCCTTTTATGATAGAAGTGAGTGTCACACAGTAAAAACAAAGCAATCTCCACATTAGCCCAGACCCCAGAGGTTAGACCTGCCCTTACTACTGGTTCAAGTACCATATTTCGGGATTCTCCCTAATAGTACTGGGAGAAGACTTGGTACTGTTTTCTGCAGCCCAGTTTATTCCCTTTCCACACCTGCTCCTTCCACAGCTGTGCACTATCCTAATTGACTCCATGGCTTCCTATCTTGACCAGTAAAAGCATGCCCACCCCGCCAACCTCCACCCCTACTGGATATTTCTCTCTTTTCCCCAAGGGGTGCTACTCAGAATTTTAAATCAATTTTCTCCTGCCTATTTGCAAAACATTGTCATTATTTGTCACTCATTGTCAAGCATATCTAAGTGCATGTAGTTAAGGGCCAGTGAGTGGATTTTGGATCCTAAGGGAGAAAAGGAGAGGAAGAGGGATTCCCATAGTACTTTGGCCTATGAATGGCACAGCCAATAATAAATGAGATCATTTGCACTGTGATTAATCGCCTCTTGATATACCTCCTGAACCCTATTATGCTAAATTAGTATGTCTTCTCTTCAGCCTTTAGTTATATTACACAAGACTACCTTTTACTGCCCTGGCTTTGGGAAAAGAGCAAGCTGTCAGCTCCAGAAAAGGTAGGGGGTGAGTTTAGGGAGAAAATCTCCCCCACCCTACTACCTGCCTATTCCACCTTCATACATGTTTCCATATACTTATTTCTATAATACTCTGTGATTTTCCCTGACTTCCTGAATCTACCCATGGCTCCCTAAACCCTTCTCCTACTTGAAATTCCTACTTTATGATCACAAATTCTCTGATCTACTCAATTGTGTCTCTAAATATTCCTTGTTTATTTGACCTTAACTGCAATCTGGGGACATGCTTTCCCTGCAGCCTGTCAAGGATATCCAATTATCCTCCCACACTCTATGTACCTTGAAGTTGAAAAGTAGGGGTCTTTGATTTCTAGAGATACTTCTGGACTGAGATTATGCCAGGCTTTTGTAAAGTGCCCTGCTCATTTGAGGCATTCACATCTTCTATACTATCTCCTTCCTTTCCTCATTCCAACTTATTATTAATTGTTTGGCACCTGATTTACTGTTGTCTTTTCTGCCCCTTGTTTGGCCCTCGTTCTGGGTAACTTCAGCATCTATGACAATTGCTCTTCTAGTGCCCTGAACAACTTCTCTCCTCCTTCCCTCCACCTCATCCTCTCACTCACAGTCACATTTCAGGCCCTGCCATTGCCCATCCTGCTCAGATAATAGTTCATAAATCTCACCACCCAATCTCCTGTGCTTCCAAATACTTCTCTCTCTCTTACCCCGGTTCCCATTTCTGCAATGTCTCCAGGATCTTTACTTTTCCCTTATCCCTTAGCCCCCTCCTCCTTTTGCTTTTCTCCCTGACCATCTTTTATTCCCTAATCCATTGCTTCATGGACACTGTCCTACGACTCCCTCCCTTCCTGTCTGTCTATCCCATCTACCACCTCCATTCTCTCTGCCCGTGCCCTGGTGTTTGAGTGCTGCTAGAGAAGGACACTCGTGCACCACTATGGCCCTGTACCATCTATACAGTCTTCAGTACCACCTGCCAAATTTATGTTTTCTCTAGTTAATGTTATTTTTAAAAAATATTTTATTTATTTATTGGAGAGAAAGTGAGAGAGAGAAGGAGCAGCGGGAGGGGCAGAGGGAGAGAGAGAAGCAGATTCCTCTGCTGAGCAGGGAGCCGGAGGTGGGGCTTGATCCCAGGACTCCAGGATCATGACCTGAGCCGAAAGCAGATGCTTAACAGGCTGAGCCACCCAGGTGCTCCTAGTCAGTTCATGTTCTTACTCTCCAGTGTGGCTACTTTAAACTTTTCATTCTTTCTAAAACCACCCACTGCTCCCACTTATTCTCAGTTGACAGTGTTGCCTTGTGGTCGGCAGAATGCAGAATGGGCCCCCAGAGATGTCCACACCCTAATTCCTGGAAACTGTGAATGCGTTAGGTCACATGGCAAAAGGGACTTTAGAGACGTTATTAACATTATGGGTTTTACTATAGAAATAGTAGCTTGCATTATCCAGGCGGGCCCAATGTGGTCACACAAGTCTTTTAAAAACAGCTAACTTTCTCCAGCTAAGGCAAAGAGATGCAGCAGAGCAAGAAGTCAGAATGATTCCAAGTGTGAGAAGGGTTCCACACTCTGTTGCTGGCTCTGGGACATGCCTCTGGCTGTCAAGGGTGGCTCCCAGCTGACAGCCAGCAGAGCAACACAGAGACTTCGATTCTGCAGTGAGAGGGAACTAGATTCTGTTCAGTCTGGAAGCTTGTCAGAGCCTACTGGTAAGAGCCCAGCTTGTCGACACCTTGATTTCAGTCCTCATGAAACCTGGAGCTGAGAAACCAGCAGAATCTGGAAGACTACTGACCCGCAGAATTGTGAGCTAATACCTTGTGTTATTTCAAGCTAGTAAGTTTGTGATTTGTTACAGCAGCAATTGAAAACTAATACACACCTCTGAACTCACAGTAAGATGGAAGCATGGAGAGCAAAGATTTCAACTTCCTAGAAGCAGTCTACAAACATGATTCCCATGCTACTTTTTCCCCTTTTCCCTCCTGTGGTAGAGGAGCTGTTCCTTCTCTTCTGCAGAAAGCCAGGGTCAGTTCAACTCCAGCTGGCCCCCTGCCGGCTCCAGCTCTCCCTCACTTCTACTCAGTAAGATTTCACCCCCTTCCACTCCCCACCCAGAGTAAGGCCAACAGAGACCTTCATGTCATCAACTCCATGGACTTTGTCTTTATGTGCTCTCTCAGGAGAATTTTAATGTAGATGGCCATTCCATGTTTCTCAAATAGCCTTTTCCTCAGTTTCCTTAATACTACACTCTATTTTCTTCCTAGTTAAGTGTTTTCAGGCCCATATGTAGTGTTCTCCTTTACCAACCCTCTAATGTTGGGCCCTCTCTTGGACCTCTTCTCTTCTTATTCTGGATACTATTTCCAGGCCATCTCATTTTTTCCCTCTGGCTTCCTTATTATCCTTCCCATGCTGACTATTCTAAAATTTGTATCTCCAGTTCCACTCAGGTCATGGTCTCAGAATCCCAGGATGAAGCCCTGCATCAGGCTCTCTGTGCTCATCAGGGAGTTTGCTTCTCCCTCTCCTCTGGCCTCCCTCCCCATGCATGTGCCCATATGCTCTCTCTCTCAAATAAACAAACAAACAAAAACAGTACGCACTTTGAAGACAGAAGTACTGGTTTTATTTTTATTTTTTTAATAATAAATTTATTTTTTATTGGTGTCCAATTTGCCAACATACCAAATAACACCCAGTGCTCATCCCGTCAAGTGCCCCCCCCCCCCTTCCACCACCCCTAGTTTGTTTCTCAGAGTTAGGAGTCTTCCATGTTCTGTCTCCCTTTCTGATATTTCCTACCCATTTCTTCTCCCTTCCCCTCTATTCCCTTTCACTATTATTTATATTCCCCAAATGAATGAGACCATATCATAGAAGTACTGGTTTTATGCCCTAGTGGTACTACTTACTTCCATGTGATCTTAGGAAGATAATCATCTCTCTTATCTTTGGTTACTGCCTTTGAAGAGAAGGGTATTTTGAGTACCTACCTCAGATCATTGCTGAAAGGATTAAATGAGATAATACAGCTAAAGCAATTTGCATAGTCCCTAGCATATAATAAGTACTCAATAATTGTAGGTGTTTGGTCTTTGGGTGGGCCTGGCAAAAATGAGCATTGAAATTCCAAATCCAGAAGATGAACAGCCTTATTCTCTAGTTGTTCCAGCTATCATTGTCTCTCCAATGAGACTATAAACCTCCTATGTCATGAACTCATAGTACTGTCTTCTTAAGTTCTAATGTTGCTTGTGTTGCTATTTTTAATTTCAAAAATACAGGTTTTCATTGAAAAATAGTCCAAAAATACAAGTTTTTCCTTCACACTCTGCCCTTCTTTATCTCACTGTTAATAGGTAACATAGTTTGGTTCTGGATTTTTTCATGGGAGTGGTGTTTGTCAAAAAAGGTGGGTGCCTGTGTGTGTGGGGAGGTGTATTTTCCCTCTGCTTCCTTCGCTGTTTATATTTGTCACTAACAAGGACAGTTTTGTTTTTTTTATTTCTTTAAAGATTTTATTTATTTATTCATGAGAGACACAGAGAGAGAGGCAGAGACATAGGCAGAGGGAGAAGCAGGCTCCTCTCAGGGAGCCTGATGTGGGACTCGATCCTGGAATTTGGGGATCACGCCCTTAGCCAAAGGCAGATGCCTAAACGCTGAGCCCACCAGGTGTCCTTGTTTGTTTTTTAAGATTTGTTTATTTCAGAAAGAGAGAGAACATGTGCACCAGTGGAAGAGGCAGAGGCAGAGGTAGAGAATCTTAAGTAGACTCTGTGCTGAGCAGAGAGTCCAACCCTGGGCTCCCTCTCACAACCCTGAGATCATGACCTGAGCCAAAACCAAGAGTCAGATGCTTAACCTTTTGTACCACCCAGGCATCCCAACAAGGACAGCTTTCTAAAGTCAGAACCTATGGGATTATTTTAACCTTTTATTGTCTACATAGTATCCCACAACATGGAGTCACTTCACTATTGTTTTTGTTTGTTTGTTTATTTGTTTATCTCATTGAATATGACATGCCAGACTCTTAGATAGACTCAGCGTGGCCACAAAGTAGGAACTCAATAAACTTTGTTGTTGAGTCAGTGATTTCGGTTATGTCTAAAGTAGGAGTTATTATAAGAGGAGATAAGTACTACGAGTGTTTCCCTAACTTAATCAGTATGTTTCATAACAAAGAAATATCTATCCAATGGTATTTATACTATACACTGGTTTCGAAAAAATTGACAAGAACACAGTGGTCAGCCCTTTCTTTCCCTTAAAACATTCAGCAACTGTAATTTTTAGAAGGTGACTAAACAAGGACTTAGGAAACTGTAATACATTGTATAAGAAAGTTTAAAAAGTTAAAGAGGAAAAAGAAAGTTAAAAAAGAAAAAAAGCACCTCTTTCTATGAGAAGGACAAGTTACTATTTTTCATAACATATAGAAATTAAGATGAATAACTTGCTTTCTCACATGTTAACAGTGAATAAAATGTAAAAAGTTCATGCAACTCAATCACAATTATACTATTACATTTACCAGAGGATATTTAAGTGAATAATAAAATGACCTAATTATTTATTTCACAGTATTTAAACCGAGGCACATTAACAACCACAAATCCAGAACTATCCATTAAACAGACTTCCATACAGACAGGGGCCCTCCCCAAATGGAGCTGCAGGATTTACATCATGTAGTAAGACAGCAGGATGTCAGGCTTTGTTCTGAGCGTTTTGACTTCATCATAGGCCCAAAAGCCCACACATCATTTTTCGAGAACTGTAGCAAACCTTATTTATGCTGATCTCCATGATGTCCAAATACTTGAACATTATAACATAGGGAGTCAGTAGGCTATTCACCCAAACGTGCCTATGGCTATGCATTAGAATCCAGTCCCTCTGTGTTACCAACCAATGGACAGGACATACAAGCTTCTGATTAGGTCTGTGATTCTCTATAAAAAAATGTTGGTTTGAATTTCCATTTACTTTGCATCCCAGCAAACTAAACTATTTGCTGCTGTCTTCTGGGCAAAATGCCTGGGCTTTGTAAAGTTGGAAACAAACTCCTACTGAAAAGGAAAAATAAACCCAAGGAAAATAAACTTCAATTGCTGGTGTTCTCTTCTAGGTTCTTACCTTTCTGTAGCTTTTTTTTTTTTTTTTTTTTTTTAGATTTATTTATTTATTTGAGAAAAAAAGAACAGGGGATTGGCAGAGAGAGAGAGAGAGAGAGAGAGAGAGAATATCAAGCAGACTCCCTGAGAAGGACTGAGCTGAGGAGGGGCTCCATCTCACCAACCCCTAGACCTGAGCTGAAATCAAGAGTTGGAAGGCTGAACCGACTGAGCCACCCAGGTACCCCTTACTTTTCTGTACCTTTAAGTGAGTGCAATTTTCACCAGTGATGCCCAACCTTTGATTAATTTCAGGAGCCTCTTCTTTTGGGGGAAAATCTGTAGTGGCCTCTTACAGTTATGTGTTTTGGTACTGCCCTGCATATTTTTCCATTACAGTAGTTTTTAATTACCATAGATAAAGGGTTGTTACCTACAGGATTTCTGCAATAGGCACCTAGAGATGCCTCTGGATTATTTTTGTTTTATTATATGGAATCACCCACAAGCCAGTGCAAATTCTAAACATAATTACCCTGTCCAGAAGTAGAAAACGCACATTAAATATTCATCATTTAAATTCAATCAAGTTTTGGCCACATTCTAATTCATCTAGTGGAATCTGAGACTGAGCTTTTTTACTTTGAAAGGTGCCCAGCAGGTGTATGAATAGCAACTCCAAGAAACATAGAGCCTTGACCATTTTTGAAGAAGGCAACACCCTTCTAAAAACATAACTGCTGAGCTCATCAAAGAAACCACATGCCCAGCGCCCCGTGCTCCAAAAGCTGCGGAAGAGTGCAATGTTCACTTGAGCAAAGAACTAGGCTTTCCCTGTTTATTTGGTTATGGTCGCTTGTCCTTAAAGAGAAGCAAATCAATTAACAGGACGAATGACACGGTAGGTAGTCGCCGAGGGGAAAGTATTATTAGCCTCATTAACTTGGAGCAGCCTTCCTGCTCACACCCACAGTAAGCCACCAGGGGACCTACCCTGCCGGACCACCCTGTGGGGTTTGGAAACCCACCTCTGCGACCTAGGCCTGGGCTAACACCCTTCGAATAACCGAATAACTGCTGGTGTCCCCAAGCCCACTCACACGGACATCAGGAAGCAGTTCCTGAATAAGGCAAGGCGCGTGTGTTGGGGGGATCCCTTCCCGGGCCCATCCTTACAAGCTGCTGGGAGTGGCACCCGAAGAACTTTGCCCAGACTGGTCTGTGCCACCGCTCCAGGAGGGAAGCTCCGGGCCCTGAGCCTTCAGCCCGGGATCCCAGGCCCGCCTGCAAGCCCCTCCTCTCCCGCACCTTTACCGAGAGGGGGGCGGGTCGGCTGGGGATTTCTTCTTCGGAAGTCGCACGGGTTTGTGGAGCGCTCGGCTCAGCGCCGCGGGGACAGCCGCAGGGGCGGGAGCCGGCGCTGCTGCCACCCGGGCGGGTGAGTCACGGTTGGGAAACGCAGTGGGCGGGCGAGGCTGTGAGCGAATGAGTGACGTCAGGAGCGCAGGGCGGAGGGCGGGGAGCGAATGAGTGACGTCGGGAGCGCAGGGCCAGGGGCGGGGAGCGAATGAGTGACGTCAGGAGCGCAGGGCCAGGGGCGGGAGCGAATGAGTGACGTCGGGAGCGCAGGGCCAGGGGCGGGGAGCGAATGAGTGACGTCAGGAGCTCAGGGCCAGGGGCGGGGAGAGAATGAGTGACGTCAGAAGCGCAGGGCCAGGGGCGGGAGCGAATGAGTGACGTCAGGAGCGCAGGGCCAGGGGCGGGGAGAGAATGAGTGACGTCAGAAGCGCAGGGCGGGAAGCGAATGAGTGACGTCGGGAGCGCAGGGGCGGGGAGCGAATGAGTGACGTCAGGAGCGCAGGGCCAGGGGCGGGGAGAGAATGAGTGACGTCAGGAGCGCAGGGCGGGGAGCGAATGAGTGACGTCGGGAGTGCAGGGCGGGGAGCGAATGAGTGACGTCGGGAGTGCAGGGCGGGGAGCGAATGAGTGACGTCGGGAGTGCAGGGCGGGGAGCGAATGAGTGACGTCGGGAGTGCGGGGGCGGGGGCCGGGAGCGAATGAGTGACGTCGGTAGTGCGGGGGCGGGGAGCGAATGAGTGACGTCGGGAGTGCGGGGGCGGGGAGAGAATGAGTGACGTCGGGAGCGGAGGGCGGCCGGCGGGGAGGGCGGCCGGCGGGGAGGGCGGGCCCCCGGCCCCGGGAAACCCCGAGCCTCGCACGGCGCCGCCGGCGGAGTGGCCGGGGAGAGCCCGTCCTGGGCGCGCAGGGGCGGTCCTTGGCCGCGGAGCCCCGCCGGGCGCAGCGCCTCTGCGAGCGGCCTCGGGAGGGCCCCGGAGACGGCTTCCCCGGGGCCGCTGCGCGCTCAGCCGGACCGCGAGTCTTGTAGCGGCCTCGGCCGGGGGTGGCTGCGGCAGCGGGCTCCGGGCCGGGAGGAGACTGGCCTCCGTGAGCCGAGCGTTGGTCGCAGCGCGGGAAGGGAAAGGGGGATGGCGAGCGCGGAGGGGGCTCTTATTGGGCCCGGCCCCCGCCCAGGGCGCCCTAACTCGGGGTTGCCTGGGGGGGTTGGATGTGCGGCTAAGTCCTCTTGCTCCGAGCTTTCCTCTCATTCATTGGCACCCGTTTTGGGTAACTCGGTCCTGGCCTTGGAAGGACACAGATTAACCCGGACGTTGTCCGGGGGGCAGGACTGCGGTTCGGGGGGTGGGGGAGGGCCTGTCTTTTTCTCTCCTGAGAGCCGCTTACTGCCCCTGTGTGAACAGCGAGAGTCCAGTCCTGGGCTGCACACCCTGAAGCCTCGGCAGCCCCGAGCCACTCCGCTTAGGGAAGGGAGAAGGCTGGGCCTCCCCGCGCAGGCGGGTGACAATGCACCTGCCTCCCCCTCCCGGACCCGGACTGTCGTCAGTAACCCGTGGCCACCTCTTGAAACAACTCAAGTGTTCTGTAATTTTTATTTCGATTTTTAATCCTTGCCATTCATTCTTAGGTTTCATCTCGTTTGCTCTAATATGACCTCAAAACGTTTTTGACATTTGTGCTACATTTTAAGGACATTTAACTATTTAGTGACTCTAGGTTGGGGGTGGATTTTGAATTTAAACTTTGCAAATCCTTGGTGACCCTCGTAGTCTCGTCTATTAACGGTGGGTTCTCAGTCACATTAAACACTGATTCAGTAAAATGGGACAATAACTAGAGATGCCAGGTCTTTCTGGCTATCTATATATCTATGTATCTATCTATCTATTTTTGGTGTTCAATTTGCCAACATATAGCATAACACCCAGTGCTCATCCCGTCAAGTGCCCCCCTCAGTGCCCATCACCCAGTCACCCCAACCCCCCACCCACCTCCCCTTCCACCACCCCTTGTTCGTTTCCCAGAGTTAGGAGTCTCTCATGTTCTGTCTCCCTTTCTGATATTTCCCACTCATTTTTTCTCTTTTCCCCTTTATTCCCTTTCACTATTTTTTATACTCTCCGAATGAATGAGACCATAGAATGTTTGTCCTTCTCCGATTGACTTATTTCACTCCGCATAAACCCTCATTACTCTCAATATCTGGCACAAAGCAGACCACAACAAATTGTAACTGTTTACGTACAGTGGTGTGTTCCACAGCTGGCATGGGTGATTGCCAATTAATGTCCACAACGTTTCCTGCCTATACACCTGGTGGGCTGAGGTTTACCCTGGGAAATCCTTTGGCAAGTTCTTGGATCTTCAGGATGTTAAGCATTTCGTTGTGGATACCTGAAGGGTTTTTGGTTGGCACCCCATTTCACTGGAACTGGGGATCGCTGTTTAAACTGAGTCAGAGCAACCACTAAACAAGACAAATCTAGAATTTGCAGGAAGATTGGACTGATGGTCAACTCGAACCATAACCCTTTTTTTTCCTCTAAAATAAGCAGTGCAGAATTTCCTTTTTATAGTCCGTTCCTTGGTTTGTCGCCTGTCTTACCTCACAGTAGTCTTCTGGTTGAAGTCTTGTTTTACGAGTTAATATTTAATTTGGCTTCTTTACTTTTCATTTTTAAGTAAAGCTGGTTGACTTAGGAACCTGGAAGGAAACACTGGACACCTTTGGGTTGCTGCCTCCTGGCCTCAGTTTCTCTTCTCCCGGGATAAGCCTGAGGAACTATTTGGAAGGATAGGAAGTATTTGCTCAGGTGTTCTTGGAAAGATTTGTTCTTAACCATATCTGCAACAGCTTTTAGGGTCAAAGGTCATAGGGAATTTTTAACCCCATATGATGTGGAAAGGTCTTGGGCTTTGGAATCCAGGAGACTTGAGGCTCTCTGCATGGTAACTTACTTGCCATATTTGAGCAAGTAACTTAAACTCTGGGAATTGGTGAGGGGAGACTTTAAACAAAATATAGGGCAAAATAGAAATAATCTGACATCTATGAAAATAGACAATGGAATACAAATGGGAACTTTTTCTTTTTTAAAGAAGTGATACTTTCAAATGAGTTTTTTTGTTTTGTTTTGTTTGTTTTTGAGGGGGTGACAATTACTGAGAAGTCTAGACAATTTCGGACGAGAGTAGCCTACCCATCTTTACCTAGTTCTCTTACGGAGGAATTGAAGCCTCTAACCTGAACTATTAGACATTTATTCACTTCCTTCAGCTGTTAAACATTTAGTGAGCAGCTACTATATTCTAGCCATTACACTAGATACTAGTGATGCTAACATGAAGGAGATTCTGTACCTGTCCTTGAAGCTTCCAGTCCAGCAGAGAGCACCCTTCACCTTGATGATAGCAGGGAAAGAAGGAACCAAAAAGGAGGAGAGAATGGGGAATGGGGAGGAAACCTCCTACTGGTAATACAAGATCCAGTGGTTTTCCAATGAGTCCTGAATTGGGGCTCATAAATTCTTATGAGGCTGAACAATGCAAATATTCCTTGCTTTGCCCAATAAAAATAGTAGAAACAAGTTAGGCTATTAAGTTAAAATAGGTTTGTTTTTTTATTTTTATTTTTTTTTATTTTTATTTTTTTTAGGTTTGTTTTTTTTAAAAAAAGATTTTATTTATTGGAGGGAGGGGGAAGACAGAGAGAAAGCGCACAAGCAAACATGAGCAAGTGGGAGAGCACCAGCCAGGGGGGAGAAGGCAAAGCAGACTCTCCACTGAGCAGGGAGCCCGATGTGGGGCTCCATCCTAGGACCCTGGGATCATGACCTGATTCAAAGGCAGACACCTAACCCAACTGAGCCATCCTGGTGCCCCAGTTAAAATAATTTTAAATGAACTCCAGAACAAACATGTTTAAATGAAATTTGAGTGGTAAATTCAGCTAAACCAAGATTTATTTACTGTGAGCAAAACACTATGGTAGATTTTTAAGAAGATAACCACTGTGTGAGAATATTCCAGTTTATTACATTTTCCCCGTATAATAAGTAGTATGTTACTTATGAAGTTTAAAAGTGCAGATTAAACAAACCAGCAATCACCTAGAAAATCACTTAATGTTATATCCTCAAATTCTTTTTCATCCCTGTAAGAACATATCATGAAGAGAGCTAACGTGTATTAAGAACACTGATTTGGAGAAATAACTTTCCTGAAGTTGCACTGCTGGATCATACTAATACTAACTTACAAAACTAAGTTTGTTCCATACACACTGTTTCTAACTTGTTTTTTCATCCAAATATGGACATCTTTATCACCAAAATACTCTTACATAGCAGCTTTTATAGTTTTCTATTACATGGCTGCATCCCAACTGAACCGGTCCCCTGTTTTGAGACAGTTAGTTGGTTTCCAGTTTTACTATTTTAAGCAACTCTGCAGTAGTACCCTTCTAGCTATATCTAAGTATATATCCATGGTGATTTTAGTTATTTTGCATTTTAAAAAGTGAATTACAGGGCACCTGGGTGGCTCAGTGATTGAGCATCTGTCTGCCTTTGGCTCAGGTTGTGATCCCGGGGTCCTAGGATCAAGCCCCACCTTGGGTCCCTGCTCAGTGGGGAGTCTGCTCTGCCCTCTCCCTCTGCCCTTATCCCAGCCACCCGTTTGTGCTGTTTCTCTCTCAAATAAATAAATAGAATCTTTTTTTTTTTTTTTTTTACAAAAAGTGTTCAAAGGGTAAGTTGTTATTTGCTGATTGGTTTTCCCTGCTACCAAGCCCTAATTTGATGATTTGCTTCTCATTTAAGATTCAGCTGTACAATTTTGTGTATTAGTATGATCACATCACTTAAAACTTTCAAACCAAACTTGACACATTCGTAGTTTTTTTTTTTTTTTTTTTAAGGAGCACCAAGTGGATTGAGTGTTTTATATGTACATCTTTTCTTTCAATATACCCCTCTGTACTGTTAAAAAAAAATTAAACCACATATTGAAATTGTTAAAGAGGAGGGGATAAAAGGAAATGAAAGGTAATACATTCAAAGCCAGATTGTCAGTAAAGACAGCCAGCTACTAAAAGTCAAACTGGGTGAAAGAGTCTGGAAGAGTCTGGAAGGGCCCTTTCAGGTAAATGCCACTTCTCTGCTTGGTAGTGCCTGCACCGAGGTTCATTTATGTGATACCTTTCAACTGTGGAAAGAAAGCTGCCCAGTTATCTGGACTAGCCTCAGGCAGAATTGAGAAGGAGCTGAGATACCCACCTTCCAGCATCCTTGACTCCTAAATTTACCTGGCAGTACTTGCTTCCCCTAGAAAGTCTCCATGAGTATCTGAATAAAAGCAAATTGCTATTCAACTGAAGTTGTAGAACTAGAGGTATCCTATTTATGGAGACTTGGAGAATGTGTATCTATCCCATGGAGGATTTTAATTACCTTTTTAGTAAGATGATTAGAAATGCAAAATATATGTTAAGAGTTAAACTCTTGAAAAGCTTTTCCACAAGTAGGAAGGAACTGAAAGGAGGAGGAGCCCTGGAGGTGGAGAGACCGCTGCAGTTGCAAGGATGGGAATGTGGAGGGTCTTATCCAATCCTGAGGCTGCTGGGGATTGGCTCCTCCTCTTGGAACTGGGGTCCTGTGTGATTCTGGAGGGGCTGGCCTGGCAGGAGTGAAAACATATGTCAGAGGCCTTTCTTGGACTGTTTCGCCGATGAGATGCAAATCTCAGGAAATAGTAGCAGCTGTGTGAAATACATGGTCTCAGGGCATCCTAAAGAAAGATGCACTCATTTGGGAGGAAGTCAAGTGTTGTGGGTCCCAACACCTCTGCTCCGCACTAGGTGACCTTGGGCAGCTTCCTCACATGAACCTCCATTTCCTGCTGTAAAAAGGGAATAAAATACTTACTGCATAAGGTGACCACTGAAACTTTGTGAGTAAAACACTGAGGGTAATGCTTGGTTCATATACGTACTCAGTGGCTTAGCTTTCATTTTTTTGCATACAGACTGTATCTCTAACTTTTAAAGCAGTGTTCAATCCTATTACCTCAAAAGTCAAATGATTTCTCATTTCTTTTATAATAGAATAGCCATTTGTCGTGCCTGTATTGGTAGAGTCCGGGTCCTGTCCTTTACCCTTCCCTCGTCCTTCTCATGGGGGTTAAAATAAAATCATTGAAGTTGTTTGTACGCTGCCATTGAATTCAAGAACTTTCATAAGAAGTATATAACATCAGCTATGAATGCTGAAAAGCTTTCAAAGCAGCAATCACAATATGCCAGGCCTCTCAGCAGATGCTGTGAGCATTAATGGAGCACAACTGTTACTGTGCCTTACAGAACTCAGCCTTTGGATGAGTATTGTACCATGAACACCACTGTCCCAGAAAATGCCTGGGCCCATTAAGAATCACAGACCCCACTGTCTTCCCGGATGCTGTAGTCTTTCTTTGGGAGGCCCTGAGAGGTTTATTTCACACAGCTGCTAGTGTTTTCCTCAGAAAACAAGTTGTTTGCAACTTGTTCTGCAAGTTGTTTAAGGTCCAGTTATGAACACACCAGTAGCTACCAAACTTTAATAGCAACAGAGGGCATTGTTTTTATTAAATTGTGTGTGTGTAGGATATATCCTCTATGATGGATTAAATGATGAATATTTAATGTTCATTTTCTACTTCTGGACAGGGTAATTATGTTTAGAATTTGCACTGGCTTGTGGGTGATTCCATATAATAAAACAAAAATAATCCAGAGGTATCTCTAGGTGCCTACTGCAGAAATCCTGTAGGTAAACAACCCTTTATCTATGGTAATTAAAAACTACTGTAACGAAAAAATATGCAGGGCAGTACCAAAACCTATAACTGGGGATCCCTGGGTGGCGCAGCGGTTTGGCGCCTGCCTTTGGCCCAGGGCACGATCCTGGAGACCCAGGATCGAATCCCACATCGGGCTCCCAGTGCATGGAGCCTGCCTCTCCCTCTGCCTGTGTCTCTGCCTCTCTCTCTCTCTCTGTGTGTGTGTGTGACTATCATAAATAAATAAAAAAAAAAAAACAAAACCTATAACTGTAAGAGGCCACTATAGAAATTTCTCCCAAAAGAAGAGGCTCCTGAAATTAATCAAAGGCTGGGCATCACTGGTAAAAAATACACTCACTTAAAGCTACAGAAGAGTAAGGGGTACCTGGGTGTCTCAGTCGGTTCAGCCGACTTGGCTTGGTTTCAGCTCAGGTCATGGTCTAGGACTTGGTGAGATGGAGCCCCTCCTCAGCTCAGTCCTCCTCAGGGAGTCTGCTTGATATTCGCTCTCTCTCTGCCAATCCCCTGTTCTCTTTCTCTCTCAAATAAATAAATAAATCTAAAACAAAACAAAACAAAAAACTACAGAAAGGTAAGAACCTAGAAGAGAACACCAGCAATTGAAGTTTATTTTCCTTGGGTTTATTTTTCCTTTTCAGTAGGAGTTTGTTTCCAACTTTACAAAGCCCAGGCATTTTGCCCAGAAGACAACAGCAAATAGATTGATTTGCTGGAATGCAAAGTAAATGGAAATTCAAACCAACATTTTTTTATAGAGAATCACAGACCTAATCAGAAGCTTGTATGTCCTGTCCATTGGTTAGTAACACAGAGAGACTGGATTCTAATGCATAGCCACAGGCACGTTTGGGTGAATAGCCTACTTACTCCCTATGTTATAATGTTCAAGTATTTGGACATCATGGAGATCAGCATAAATAAGGTTTACTACAGTTCTCAAAAAATGATGTGTGGGCTTTTGGGCCTATGATGAAGTCAAAACGCTCAGAACAAAGCCTGACATCCTGCTGTCTTACTACATGATGTAAATCCTGCAGCTCCATCTGGGGAGGGCCCTGTCTGTATGGAAGTCTGTTTAATGGATAGTTCTGGATTTGTGGTTGTTAATGTGCCTCGGTTTAAATACTGTGAAATAAATAATTAGGTCATTTTATTATTCACTTAAATATCCTCTGGTAAATGTAATAGTATAATTGTGATTGAGTTGCATGAACTTTTTACATTTTATTCACTGTTAACATGTGAGAAAGCAAGTTATTCATCTTAATTTCTGTTATGAAAAATAATAACTTGTCCTCATAGAAAGAGGTGCTTTTTTTCTTTTTTAACTTTCTGCTCTTATACAACGTATCAAAGTTTCCTAAGTCCTTGGTTTAGACACCTTCTAAAAATTACAGTTGCTGAATGCTTTAAGAGAAAGGGCTGACCACTGTGTTCTTGTCAATTTTTTCTAAACCAGTGCGTAGTATAAATACCATTGGATAGATATTTCTTTGTTATGATGAAACATACTGATTAAGTTAGGGAAACACTCGTAGTACTTATTTCCTCTTATAATAACTCCTACTTTGGACATAACCTAAATCACTGACTCAATCAACAATGTTTATTGAGTTCCTACTTTGTGCCCGTGATGCTTATCTAAGAGTCACCATGTGCATCTTCTAAACATTGGTCTCACGACAAGAAACTTGTCTTAAAAATTTTTTGCATAAGAATGTTTATCGCAGCATTATTTATAATTTTTCTAGGATCCATCATAGCACCTGGCGTGTCGTATTCATTGAGATAAACAAATGAACAAATGAACAAAACAAACCAATAGCTAGTAAATGTAGAAAGATAGAATCAGAAAATCACCATTTGGTAAATAAGACCGTACTAATATGATTCACTGATAATTATCACTGGGTGCTACACGTGTGATAAGAAACAAGCTAACTCATCATCTCTAAGGATCTCCCTTTAAGACATTTCATTAATTAGCTACAGTGGAGAAACCTGGCAAGACACCATTTTGACTGATAAATATATTTCTAGTAACGGGACAAATCAGCATTGTTTACCACCTCAGAAGAGGCACGGAGAAAACAAACAGCATCACTTCTGTGGTGTGAGCCACATTTTATAGAGTAACTGGTCTATACAAAAACATCAAGGTCACTGAGAGGAAAGGGTCAGCAGCTGGCCTACAGCCCATTTACCCTTTTTATTAGGGAATGCCCAGGGGGGAAAAAAAAAAAGATGACTTGGTCAAATCCCCTTGTGATCTTCCAGTAAACCCATTAATTTACTTTTCTATGGAGTGCTTATAATAACAACATGTTCTTGGTCTGTCTGGAGTAGGTTATGATAAAGAAATCTGAAATTAATGAATTTATGCAGCAGAGTTTGAAAAAATATCACATAACGTATATAATTACACAAGTGTAAAATAGAGCTTTTGTAATTGAAACAGCTCCCCCTTTTGTGTAAGCAATGTATCACATGCACAACTTAGAGACCTCAGGTTAAATTTGAACCAGAGTAGAGTATTAAAGTTGCAAAAAGGGCCTAGGAAGCATCATTAGCAATCCCGATTTCCTCATGTTTCACCTAAAATTATTACTAAAGCTTAGTTCTGTATATTATCTTTGATTTTGTGGCTCTGATCTGATGATCTCATCCTCCATGTTCTGTCATGAAAGAGAACAGACTGGGGAAGTGCTCTATATTGAAAGAAGGTGAGGTGCGTGGGGGATGGGGTGACCGGGTAACGGGCACTGAGGAGGACGCATGATGAGATGAGCACTGGGTGTTATAGGATATGTTGGCAAATTGAATTTAAATAAAACATAATTAGGGACACCTGGTGGCTCAGCAGTTGAGCATCTCCCTTTGGCTCAGGGCGTGATCCCGGGGTCTGTGGATCCAGCCCCTCATCAGGCTCCCTGTGAGGAGCCTGCCTCTTCCTCTGCCTATGTGTCTCTGCCTTTCTCTTTCTGGGTCTTTCAGGAATAAATAAATAAAATCTCTAAAAATAAATAAAACATAATTTAAAAATTTAAAAAGAAAGAAAGAAAGAGGGTAAAAGAAGACAGGCTAACTAAATGTAATGTGTGATCTCAGATTAGATTCTGGACCAAAGAGGAAAAGGAAAGAGGAAGTTTTCTTGCTTATTTCTTTGATTTAACTATTAAAGGACTTTATTAGGGAACTAGGAAATTTGCATAGAATCTGTGGACTAGATGTCAGTACTTTAACAATGTTAAGGTCCTAATTTTGATGGGTTTACTACAGCTATTTAGGAGAGGGTCTGTGTCATGGCCAACAAGCACATGAGAAAATGCTCCTCATCACTTGCCATCAGGGAAATACAAATCAAAACCACAATGAGATACCACCTCACACCAGTGAGAATGGGGAAAATTAACAAATGTTGGAGAGGATGTGGAGAAAGGGGAACCCTCTTGCACTGTCGGTGGGAATGTGAACTGGTGCAGCCACTCTGGAAAATTGTGTGGAGGTTCCTCAAAGAGTTAAAAATAAATCCGCCCTACATACGACCCAGCAATTGCACTGCTGGGGATTTACCCCAAAGATACAGATGCAATGAAATGCCAGGACCCCTGCACCCCGATGTTTCTAGCAGCAATGTCCACAATAGCCAAACTGTGGAAGGAGCCTCGGTGTCCATCGAAAGATGAATGGATAAAGAAGATGTGGTCTATGTATACAATGGAATATACTCAGCCATTAGAAATGACAAATACCCACCATTTGCTTCGACGGGGATGGAACTGGAGGGTATTATGCTGAGTGAAATAAGTCAATCAGAGAAGGACAAACATTATATGGTCTCATTCATTTGGGGAATATAAAAATTAGTGAAAGGGAATAAAGGGGAAGAGAAAATGAGTGAAAATATTAGGGTGACAAAACATGAGAGACACCTAACTCTGGAAAAGGGGTAGTAGAAAGGGAGGTGGGTGGGGGTTTGGGGTGACTGGGTGATGGGCAATGAGAGGGGCACTTGGTGGGATGAGCACTGGGTGTTATGCTAAATGTTGGCAAATTGAACTCCAATAAAAACAATTTAAAAAATAAAAATAAAGAAAAATAAATAAATGTTGGTAAATTGAATTCCAATAGGAGAGGGTTTGTGTTTTTAGGAACTTAGGACAAACTGGTCATCATGCCGGCATCATGCCACTCTTAAATGATTCAGAAATAAATTATAGATATATATACATAAAGAATAATAAGGTAAATGTGGTAAACTTAGCAACTGAGGAATCTCAATGCAGGTAGCATATCTACTATTTTTAAACTTTTCTGTAAATTTGAAATTATTTCAACTGAAACTAAAATATAAAGGTGAAATAAGCATGTTGAAGCAAAGAAAGTACAGAAAAAAGATGAGCTCTACTATGAATTAAGTTATCTTGAAATCTGGTGAAAGATGTTTTGTCTGTTTTACCTTTTAGATTTTAAGCTAGGTTTGGAAGAAGGCTGAAGGAATTCTCTACTAGATGCGGAATCTCTGAATTCTCCAATTACGAATGTATAATTTTATGCGTATTTCCATAAAAGAGCTGAATATCATTAATTAGGTTGTTGGGAAAGATCATACACTGAAACAGAAAATAATGTTTGAAATACATGAGTCTTCACATAGTCACATCACAAAGTAACATATAATATTCTGTGGCTGTAAATGTGTAAGTTTATTTTCTTAGGCTGGGGGTGGGTGACATTTGATGTTTACTGCTACTGACTAGCATTAAATTCTAGGCAGTTCAGGCCCTGGCCTTGGACGTGGCAACTTCACTCCTCTAAACTCTAGTCTCATCAAGGATAACATCAAGTACCAATCTTTCTCAGGGGGTGTTGTGAGTGTTAAAGTTCAAATGTGTTTAAAGCTACATATACAACAAACTGACTGTGGGCCGGGTGATATTCTAGTCCTTTCGTGCACATTAATCTAGTTAGCTTTCACAACAACTCTTTGAGGTAGATATATATATATATATATATATATATATATATATATATATATATATATCTACTTCAAGGATGAGTAATCTGAAGCACAAAGAGGTTAAGGATGGGATGCCTGGGTGGCTCAGCAGTTAAGCATCTGCCTTTGGCTCAGGGCGTGATCCTGGGGTCCGTGATTGAGTCCCACATCACACTTGTTGTGGGGAGCCTGCTTCTCCCTCTGCCTGTGTCTCTGCCTCTCTCTCTTTGTCTCTCATGAATAAATAAAATTTTTAAACAAAACAAAACAAAGAGGTTAAGGATACATAATTTATAGGTGGTGGTCTCACAGACATTTAACTTTAGCAAATCTAGAAACCAGGCAGTAATATAACTAAATACTGCCAATTAATAAAATAGTGGTAGAGTTGAACATCTCTGTATTAGTCCACCTGAATTTATATATACAAGAAATTTTATAGAACATGCTTGTATTCCACATTTAAATTAGACATTAAGAGGGGTGCCTGGGTGGTTCAGTCAGTTAAGCATCTGTCTGACTCTTGATCTCAGCTTAGGTCTTGATCTTGAGGTCATGAGTTCAAGCTCCATGCTGGGCGTGAAGCCTACTTAAAAAAAATAAATTAGACATTAAGAATTAGACTTTTTTTTAATTCAAAAATTTTAAAAAATATTTTCTTTATTTATTTGTGAGAGACACAGGGAGAGAGAGAGAGGGAGAGGCAGAGACATGGGCAGAGGGAGAAGCAGGCTCCATGTAGGGAGCCCGACGTGGGACTTGATCCTGGGTTTCTAGAATCAGGCCCTGGTCTGAAGGCGGCGCTAAACTGCTGAGCCACCAGGGCTGCCCAGAATTGGACTTTTTAAGTGAAAAATTGTTAAAAGAACATAGTAAGTGTAAATTGAAATTTATAATAACCAAGATAGCAGACTTTAAAAGTTTAAATCAAGTGTGAAAATAATTGCCACAAATCATGCATTTGCAAAAGCAAGATTATAAATTCCTGTAATAGTATTGTGCTCAAATGAATGTTATTCAAAATAACTGCATAAAAAGTTCAACTGCAACATTCCCATAGCTGATCTATACTAACCGACAAAATAACAAAGTGGAATTGGTTCCTCCCTTCCTCTGGACAATAACTATACCATCTCAAGGAATCTAGTATTCTCATATCCCAAAGACCTACCTGAAGTCCCAACTCAACCCCATCTTAGATGGGTGGTCTTGACAGGTTACTTGAGCTCTTAGTTAGGTTTGTCAACACGACCCTTAATATAACACATTTCTCGAATTCCTGTACATGAAGCTCCCTTTCCTTGGAATATACTTCCTCATTTTGGTCCCCAATCCTCTCCATCTTGCCAACTCCTTATTCTTCAAGATACCTCAAAAGCCATCTCATTTTAAATGGGGTACCCTTTCTCTGTATTCTCCAGATTCCAAAACACAGCTCCATCATGGCCCTTTGCATATCATACTTTCATCACTAGTCTTCCCCTTAGTCTGCAAGAACCTAAAGGACCAGACTGCATCTTTCATCTCTACAGACTGGCACTCTCTACTCTCAATACATGTCCATTCAATCAATAAATGAAATGTTGCCAAATCATGCAACTGTACCAAGTTCTAAATCACTACAAATTCATGCTACCTACTTTTAATCACAGGTTCCAGGATTGTTGTGGTATGTTACTAAGTGCTTCCATCTACAAAGCATAATTCAGTTTAACTCTTTTGTTTTGGGGGAGTCTTTCTTATGAAGAGAAGATAAGGAAGATAAAGCTCAGAGGAGATGAAATGGCAAAGATGGATCTTGAATTGTTTCAATTCCAAATCCAAGGTCTTTCTGTACTCTGCTCCCTTAACACACTGCTGACAAGATCGATTTCAAATCTTTTCACTATTTTTTAACTCATCTACCCCTACTGTCCCTTTGAGCAGATGATCTAGCCTCCTAATTACCAAAAAGATCATGAACTATTCTACATCACCTCTACATAAGCATAAATATCCTTTTATCACTTCATATTTTAGAAGCTATTTACCATTAAAAAACGAGAAAACGGAAAACGAGGAGAAAAAACACTGCACCTGAAATTCTACTACCAGAACATAACCACTGTTCATATTTGATGTGTATACTCCTGCAATTTTACCTATGTAGCTGTATATAGGCACATTAAATTATTTTTACCAGGAGATCTCAGTGTGTAAACTTTAAAATAATTTTTCTTAATTAATGAAGAACTTCTCATATCATTTTATATAGAATCATATCATTGCTTTAATAGCTTCAAAATATTCTGTAAATAAATAATGCCTTATTTTTGGACACTTAGGTTTCACTTAACTTCTTGCTGTTATAAACAATACTATGGTGAAAATCTCCCCATTTTTACGTAATTTGTATGTCTCATACATACTTTTTATATCAGTAATAAACACCAATTAGATGCTTAAACAATTCAGCTCAAATAGAGTTAATATCTAGGTTGGAATTATTCCATTGCTGTCTATTTTGGATTTTTATTTTCAACATTGTATCCTCCATAAATTGCACAGCAGACACTGAAATCTCAAACTGTTTGAGTTTGCAATCACTAAATCCTAAATAGTAATTACTTTGAGTTCAATAATGACCATTCTCCTCCTATTTACAAGTCTACCCAAAGAATAGGTGCCATAATACATGATAACATCTAACATTCACATAGGAAATCTCTCTCATGTTACCTTCACAATTCCGTATGGATGAGAAGTTAGATATGGTAAACTCTCATTTACGAGAAAGGAAATGTAATTTCAGTGATGTCCAAAGTCATACACAGAAGTGTGACTGAAAGTCAGCCTGATTCCATGATCTAAAATAATACTCTTCTTCCTCATAACACATCCCTGGGTCTAGATACGTATTTCGGGTCATTGGTAGTATTAGGACATTTTGAAATTCTTACCTTCAGTTACTAGTAACTCATCCTGAAATATCTCAGCAAAAATCAACGTTCTACAACACACTATGTTCTGGAAGTATTTGTTCTATAATCCCTGGTTTATGCAAAAGAGATTTTATTCAAAAATGATTTTATATAAATTAAAATTTCATTAGTGTATTTGGCAAATCTCACAAATAGCATGCATAATGCATTAGTATATATATCTCATGTCTTAAATCCTAATATAGGTAATTTTTAAAAGAAAATTTGTTTTGGAAGTTTCCTTGAAAATTTTACATGGTAATACAATCATTGCTTTCGGTTAAATATTACCATCAAAACAAGAGCTCCCTAATATAAGAGTAGAGAGAAGAGTAAAATTAGATTCTCTTCAGGTCTTACATTTTCATTATTTGTGAGAATTTAATTATAGTTAGAAATTTGTCTCAAGAAAAAAAGAGAATATACCAAGAACATGATGTAAGTAAGGTGTCAGAGACATTTAAATCGCCATATAACTATATTTACCTGGTCTCTTCTAAAGAATCTTTGAGGTGAGAGAACTGAAATGTAAATTTCTCTGTAATACTCAGATGTCCACAAACAAAAGAAACCTCATTACTATATATATATATATGTGGCAAAGAGGAGTTCTAAAACAATACACTGATTTCTATATCCCAGTAGAGAGAATGGCGGGGGGGGGGACCCACACCTGGTCATCTAATTTCTCCAAACGTCTGTTTCTATAGCTAGAATACTTAAGTGAGAAACAAAACCAGATTCAAAGTTGAGCTCTTTACATTGGGTCTATTCTAATATTATGTAGTAACCTATCATTCAAGTCTCTTTTTAAATGTTTCCCACTCAACAGATCAAAAATAAAACAATTTCCTAAATTATATATCAGAATAGAACATAGCAGAGCACAAAGGTTGGAAGAAGGAAATACTGGTATAAGCATATAACCCTTCCTCACTGGGAGCTGATGATTTCCTACTGACACATGAAATGTTGTGAGCCTCACTTATTTTAATATATCCAGGCCCTCTGGGCTATGCAACACAATTTTATCATACAAGAACTCTGAATTCAACATACAAGAAAGTTACCTGTGTTTAAATCACATCTAAATCTAAATGTCTAAATTTGACAAGATTTTTGTATATTAAACTATATTTAGAAGTACCAATTTTCTAGAAGCACATGTGTGTGTTAAACAAGCCAAGTTAAACACTCCACACATTTCTAAATACAACTTGATCCTTTCAAATAATTCACGACATTCCCAGAAATACTACAAATGAATCAGGTGTGTTTATGCACAGTATATTCTTTCAGTAGTTCCTAAATGTTTTCTAAAATTGACCTACCATCGTTAGGAAGATTGTCCTATTATGAAGTCTGAGGTGCTTATTTGCACAAAGGAAAACAGGCACCATACATATGTCTAGAAAAGAAGGCACATTGAAAATACAGCAGATGGGTTTCCTACAGGCATTTCTTCCTCGCATCATGGTGGACGACTATCAGTTATACAAATTTTATCAAGTTTTTCATCCACCAGTTCACTAATAAGTAGTTGTGCATGTTTGATAGCTTTCAAATCCCAAACTATTTTTATTATTTTTTATTTTTTTAAATTTATTTATTCATAGACACAGAGAGAGAGAGAGAGAGAGAGAGAGAGAGAGGCAGAGACACAAGTAGAGGGAGAAGCAGGCTCCATGTATGGAGCCCGATGTGGGACTCGATCCCGGGACTCCAGGATCACGCCAGGGGCCACAGGCGGCGCTAAACCGCCGTGCCACTGGGGCTGCCCCCAAACTATTTTTAAACCTTCACTATTTCTACTGAAGAGCTTCCCACACCATCTAAGATAAGTAACCTACCTTGGATATTGCTGCCTCAAAATTTATCACCACCAGAGAAGTATATAGTTGACAGTTCTGTTGTGGTTGTATAATTGTTCTTTCTGTCTAATAGATTATATATTATAGTAACATCCTGATACCAAGAAAAAAATCAGGAGTAAATATTAAATATTTTCCTTAAGTCTCTTCATTGTGAATTATCATATGAGCCTAAACAGTCAGTAGACATGGGTGCATTTGATAGCATTTCTAAGAAGATCAGTTAAGTATTTCCATTCTTTTATTACTTCCAAATGCTAGTTTTTAGCCATAAAATACATAATTCTTAATTTACCTTAAAAATGAGTTCATATTTTTAGTGCAGAGACTTATACTTACTTCTCATGTTTCTTCTTTGAGCACAAATTTATCTGAAAAATCCTTAGTACTTTAAGATCCAGCAAAAATTTTTCCTGAGAATCCCTAAAACTTACTGCTTTAACAAAAGCTGCCCGAGAGCCGGTGTTACGAACAGAAAAAACAATTCTATATTCTTCGCCAGATATTAAGTCATTCACCATTACCATGTAACTGTCAGATAACTTTTTAACATCTTCCAAAATAAGATTACTTATCCCTCCATATCCAGACAAAGGTATCTAAAAACAGAAAATATATACATCCAAAATTATTTTTATGCAAGCAGAAAGCAAGATTAAATTATAGGCAAAAAAACCATACAGATTTAAATAATTAACATTATTATCCTTTGTGTACTTTTGCTAGTAGTTACCCCACTTCCAGTCCAGCATTATATTAAAGAACTTTAGAAAAAAATCAAAGGGTTGCAAAATTATTTACTTTCAATATGCTAAATTACTTCATTGTTATAAAACCCAAGCTTAGATGAAAAAGAAATAAAAGATTAGTACAGATAAACTTGCTTAAGAAGTGTTTAGAGTGAAACATACTGATGTTTGTGATTTACTTTGAAATGCATAAAAAAAGAGACGAATGGATGGATGGATATGTGATAAAATAATATAGCAAAATGTTAATTGTAGAATCTAAGTGGTAGAGTATGTGAAGGTTCACCATATAGCTCTTCCAACTTTCCAGTAATTCTCAATTTTGAAAATGAAATGTGTTGGTGGAAAAAAATCTATTGTTCTATAATCCTGTTAGCTTTTGATCTTCCAGAGTGAGAAGGTGTGCCAGAGAGACCAAACAGAAGCCAAGAACTCAAACAACTCTCAGAGGACAGAACCCTAGCCAGAGTGCAGACCAAAGGCAGGCGTTAGGTGCCAACCAGTGCTGTCTCTAAGCCAGGCTGCTTCCACAGGGGTCAGCATTACCAGGGAACAGGATTCAGAGAATAAAGTCTATAAATAAAAGTGTAGGAAAATAGGTATGCTGCTGTAAAACAAACTTTTCTTATCCTTTAAAATGCACTCCTTTAAGGGGCACCTTTTAATCAGCAGAAAAGTTTTATTTCTTTTAAGGACAAACCACATCCAAGGCCTAAACTTACAGATGCAAACCAAAGGAGCCATTTAAAGCATTAGCTATTGAGGTACAATACATACTTTGGGGGGAAAATACTTCTCCATCTGAAGCTTATACCAAGCTTATCCTGCCCAGTGGCACCTAACCTTAAATTCTCCTTTGTATGTTAGTATTGATACCCTTGCTTTTTTGTATTTTGTGTATGCTTGTTATTCTCTTTTCCATCCCATTTACGTTTTTCTTTATCATTTGTTTAGAGTGTTTCTAATAAATAGTATGTAGCTAGGTTTTACTTTTTTAAAAAGATTTTATCTATTTGAAAGAGAGCGTGTGCCAGCCCACACAAGTGGTGGTGGGGAAGGGGGTTTGGGAGGAACAGAGGGGGAGGGAGGGGGACAAGCTGACTCCATGCTGAGCATGGAACCTGATCTGGGGCTCGATCTCATGACTCTGAGATTAGGACCTGAGCCAAAATCAAGTGCTGGACACTCAATGGATTGAGCCACCCAGGGGTCCCTAGGTTTAAATTTTAATGTAATCTGGTACTCTTTGTTTTTTGGATGAACTAGTTAATCCTTGAACACTTAATATAATGATTAATATTCTTGATTTTTAAAAATATTTACTTCATTTAATATTTACATTGTTTTTTATTATGTTCAACAAAAATTTTTAAAGATTTTATTTATTTGAGAGAGAGAGAGAGAGAGAGAGCATGCATGCCAGAGAGAGCACACGAGCAGAGAGGAAGAGTAGAGGCTGAAGCAGGCTCCCCACCAAGGAAGGAGCCTGATGCTGCTGGCCTCCATCCGAGGACCCTGGCATCATGACCTGAGCCGAAAGCAGATGCCTAACCGACTCAGCCACACAGGCGCCCCTTCAAAATTTTTATTGTACTATTTATCCCTGCTCTCCACCCTCCCTTCTATTTTCCCTCCTTAAGCACTTGGAATTTCTTTGATTTTTAAAAATTTATTATAAGATGCACATTTTTCATATTTTAACACTTCTGAAATCAATATGTGTCATATGGTTACTATATGTCATAGTTTAATGTTCTCTTTCTTAGTGGCACATGCAATAATAGCATCTTAAAATCAGTGTTTAGATTCTATGAGGGATGCTGTTTTTCCATTATTTGGAGGGCATTTTTTCTCTTCCTTAATTCATTCTCAGACATGTCTTTCAGCCATTATTTGAGATAACATCAGCATGTTCCTACCAGGGCACTTTGTTGCCTTTCTGTTTCTCTTAGATGCCAATAAGATGGGACTTTCAAATGACTTTTAAAATTTTTAAATATTTATTTGAGAGAGAGCATGAGAGAGAGAGCACAAGCAGGGGGAGCTGCAGAGGGAGAAGGAGAAGCAGACTCTCTGCTGACCAGGGAGCCCGATGTGGGGCTTGATCCCAGGACCTCAGGACCCCAGGATCATGACCTGAGCCAAAGGCAGATGCTGAACCAACTGAGCCACCCAGGAGCCCTCAAATAATTTCATTATCTCCTTTTGAAACCCCACCTCCTAAGAGAACTTTGGGTTGCTTTTCCTTTTTCCTTTCTCCTCTCATTTCCTAACTCACGTGTTGCTGGGAGAGTTACACTGTCAGAATATAAATAAAACCTATTTTGTGTTTAGGTTGAAAAACTATCAAAGCAGTTGTATTTGTCTTTGTTTTATTTATTATTATTTATTAGATCACAGCAGGGAAGCTCCTCTGCTAGGGAGGGAACCCCAGCTCAGAAGCAGGTCATCTACAAAATGGTTTAGTACCAGGTTTCCAGCGACAGTGCATGTGTGCGGGTTTGACGGGATGGCTGTTGAGGCCTCATGTCGCCGTGTTGTCATTCAGCCTGGGTGGGATCCTGACATAAGAGGTTTGTAGTCATAATCCCGCAGATGCTAGCTTGGCCCCATTGGCTCCTCAGCCAAGCACATAAAGGGTTCACATGCATTAGTGACATAAAGGGTTCACAGTAAGCGAAGTGACTCTGGAGACTATCACCTGGCTGCCTTCTTTACTCAAGACTGTTTTGAGCAGCTTTACTGAGGAGATAGCCAGTTGGCAGCAGTTTGACATTTTTTTTTTATTTTTAAATTGAAATATAGCAGACATACAAGATTATATTGATTTCAGGTGTACAACATAGTGATTTGACAATTACATATGTCATGATATGCTCACCCTGATAAGTGTATTACCCTCTGCCGCCATACAAAGTTAGTACAATATTACTATATTCTCTATTCTCTTTTTATCCCTGTGACTTGCTTATTTTAGAACTGGAAGTCCATACCTCTTAAACACCTTCACCTGTTTTACCCATCATCCCTTTACCTTCTTCCCGTCTGGCAATTACCAGTTTGTTCTCTGTATTTATGAGTCTGTTTCTATTTTCTTCATTTGTTTTGTGTTTAAGATTCCACAAAGTGAAATCATAGGGTATTTGTCTTTTTCTGTCTGACTTATTTTACTTAGCACAATGCCATCTGAGTCCATCCATATTGTCACAAATGGCAAAATCTTTCTTCTCTACAGCTGAGTAATAGTCCTGTGTATGTAAGTGTGTACACCACACCTTCATTATCCATTCATCTATTGATGGATCCCATATCTTGGTTATTGTAAATAATGGTGCAGTAAACATGGAGGGTGCATATGTCTTTTTGAATTAGTATTTTCATTTTCTTTGAACAAATGTCCAGCACTGGGATAGCTGGATTGTATGGTATGTCTATTTTTAGAGGAACGTTCTGTTCCTCTAAAAACGTCTGTTTTTTGAGGAACGTTCATACTATTTTCCATAGGGCCTGCACCAATTTACATTCCCACCCAACAGTGCACAAGCATTCCCTTTCTCCACAGCCTCACCAACACTTGTTTCTTGTGTTTCTTATTTTAGCCATTCTGATGGGTATGAGGTGATGTCTCATTGTGGTTTTGATTTGTATTTCCCTAACAGTGATTGATGTTGAGCATCTTTTCATGGGTCTGTTGGCCATCTGGATGTCGTCTTTGGAGAAATGTTTCTTCATGTCGTCTTCCCATTTTTTAATTGTTTGAGTTTTTTTACTGTTGAGTTTTATGAGTTCTTTATATATTTTGGATATTAACACCTTTTGGATATACGACTTATTTATAAATTCACTTATTTAGTAGATTCCTTTTTCATTTTGTTGATGTTTTCCTTCACTGTGCAAAAGCCATTTAGTTTCATGTACTCCCAATTGTTTACTTTTGCTTTGGTTTCCTTTGCCTGAGGAGACAGATCCAGAAGAATACTGCTAAGGCTGAAGTCTAAGAGATTATTGCTCATGTTTTCTTCTAGGAGTTTTATTCTTTCAGGACTTCTATTTAGGTCTTCAGGTTTATTTTTGTATATGGTGAAAGCAAGTGGTCCAATTTCATTCTTCTACATGTAGCCGTCCAGTTTTTCTCACACTGTTTATTGAAGAAATTGTTTTTCCCCATTGTATATTCTTGCCTCTTTTGTCATAGATTAATTGACCATTTAAGTGTGGGTTTCTTTCTGGACTTTCTATTCTGTTCCATTGATTTCTGTGTCTATTTCTGGGCCAGTACCATAACTGTTCTTTTTTTTTTTTTTTTAAGATTTCATTTTTAAGTACTCTTGACACCTAACATGGGGCTTGAACAACTCACAACCCAGAGATCCAGGGTCTCATGCTCTACTTGGGCTGGGTGCCCCGTAACTGTTTTGATTACTATGGTTTGTAGCATAGTTTGAAATCTGGTATGGTGATACCTCCAGCATTGTTCTTTTTATTTATTGTTTTAATTTAAATTCAGTTAATTAATATATAATGTATTATTAGTTTCAGAAGTAGAGTTCAGTGACTTGTCAGTCTTATACAAGTGCTTGTTACATCCTGTGCCCTCCTTAATGTCCATTACCCAGTTACCACATCCCACCACCAGCCTCCCCTCCAGCAACCCTCAGTTTTGTTTCCTATGATTAAGTCTCTTATGGTTTGTCTCCATCTCTGATTTTGTCTTGTTTTATTTTTTCCTCTCTTCCCCTCTGATCCTCTGTTCTGTTTCTTAAATTCCACATATGAGTGAGATCATATGACAATTATCTTTCAATTATTGACTTATTTTACTCAGCATGATACCCTCTAGCTCCACCCATGTCTTTGCAAATGGCAAGGTTTCTTTCTTTCTTTCTTTCTTTCTTTCTTTCTTTCTTTCTTTCTTTCTTTCTTTCTTTCTTTCTTTCTTTCTTTCTTTCTTTCTATGGCTAAGTAGGATTCCACTGTATATATATACACATCTTCCTTATCTACTCATCTGTCAATGGGCATCTGGGCTCTTTTCATGTTTTAGCTATTGTAGACATTGCTGCTATAAATTTTGGGATACAGGCGCCCCTTTGGATCACTACACTTTTATCTTTGGGGTAAATACCTAGTAGTGCAATGGCAGGCTCATAGGGTAGCTCTTTCCAACTTCTTGAGGAGCCTCCATCCTGTTTTCCAGAGTGGTTGCAGCAGCCTGCATTTTCACCAACAGTAAGAGAGTTCTCCTATCTCCACATCCTCGCCAACTTCTGTCGTTTCCTGACTTGTTAATTTTAGCCATTCTGACTGGTGTGAGGTGGTATCTCTTTGTGATTTTGATTTGTATTTCCCTGATACTGAGTGATGTTGAACATTTTTCCATGTGTCTGTTGGCCATTTGTCTGTCTGCTTTGGAGAAATGTCTGCTCCCATCTTCTGCCCATTTCTCAATTGGATTATTTGTTCTTTGGGTATTGAGTTTCATAAGTTCTTTACAGGTTTTGGATACTAGCCCTTTATCTGATAAGACATTTGCAAATATCTTCTCCCATTCTGTCGGTTCTCTTTTGGTTTTGTTGACTGTTAGCTTTGCAAAAGCGTTTTATCTTGATGAAGTCCCAACAGTTCATTTTTGCCTTTGTTTCCCCTGCCTTTGGAGACGTGTCTAGGAAGAAGCTGCTGTGGCTGAGGTCACAGAAGTTGCTGCTGATGTTCTCCTCTAGGATTTTGATGGATTCCTGTCTCACAGTTAGGTCTTTCATCCAGCTTTGTTCTTTCTCATGATTGCTCTGGCTATTTGGAGTCTTTTGTGGTTCCATACAAATTTTAGGATTGTTTGTTCTAGTTCTGTGAAGAATATTATTGGCATTTTGATAGGTCTTGCATTAAATCTGTGGATTGCTTTGAGTAGTATGGAAATTTTAACAATATTATCCCAGTCCATGAACATGATTTATCTTTCCATTTATCTGGGTTGTCTTCAGGTTCTTTCATTAGTGTCTTATAGTTTTCAAAGTATAGATCTTTTACTCCCTTGGTTAAATTTATTCCTCAGTATTTTATTCTTTTCTTTTCAAAAGATTTTATTTATTAATTCAAGAGAGACACACAGAGAGAGGCAGAGACATAGGCAGAGGGAGAAGCAGGCCCCCTGTAGGGAGCCCAATGCGGGACTGGATCCTGGAACCCTAGGATCATGCCCTGTGCCGAAGGCAGATGCTCAACCGCTGAGCCACCCAGGGATCCTGATATTTTATTCTCTTTTGATGATACTGTAAACAGGATCTTGAAAAATCTCTCTTTTTGCTACTTCGTTATTAGTGTACAGAAACAGAACAGATTTCTCTATATTAATTTTGATTTTTTTAAATTTTTATTTATTTATGATAGTCACAGAGAGAGAGAGAGAGAGAGGCAGAGACATAGGCAGAGGGAGAAGCAGGCTCCATGCACCGGGAGCCCGACATGGGATTCGATCCCAGGTCTCCAGGTTGCGCCCTGGGCCAAAGGCAGGCGCCAAACCGCTGCGCCACCCAGGGATCCCTGTATATTAATTTTGTATCCTGCAACTTTACTCAATTCATTAGCCTTAATAGTTTCTTGGTGGAATCTTACAGTTTTCTATTTGTAGTAGTATGTGCAAGTAGCAAGTTTTCCTTCTCTTTTAGTTTGGATGCCTTTTGTTTCATTTCTTGCCTGGTTGCTGGGCTAGGCCTTCCAATACTATGTTGAATAAAAGTGGTGAGAATGGATATCCTTGTCTTTTTCCTGATCTTAGAGGAAAAGCTTCCAGCTTTTCACCATTGCGTAGGATTTGGTTGGGGGTTTGTTATACATGGCCTTTATTATGATGAGGTATGTTCCCTCAACACCCACTTTTGGAGAGGTTTTTTTTTTTTTATCATGAATGGATATTGAAATATGTAAAATATTTTTCTGCATCTATTGAGATGATTGAATTATTTTTATCCTTCATTTTGGTAATTACCTTGTTGATTAATTTATGAATATTGAACTATCCTTCCATACCTGGAATAAATCCCATCTGATCATAGTAGATGATTGTTTTAATGTGTTGTTGAATTTTGTTTGCTAATATTTTGTTAGCGATTTCTGTATCCTTTTTTATCAGGATATGGGTCTAAAATTTTGGTGTCAGGTTAATGTTGGTCTTGTGGGAATGAATTTGGAAGTATTACTTCTTCTAGTTTTTTGAAATAGTTTAGGAAGAGTAAGTGTTACCTTCTTCTTTAAATGTTTGGTAGAAATCACCAGTGAAGTCAATTGATCTTGTATTTTTGTTTGTTGGGAATTTTTTGATTAATGATTAATTTGTTAGTCTTGATCAGTCTACTTAGATTTTCTATTTCTTCCTGGTTCATCTTGGAAAATTGTATGTTTCTAGAAATTAATTCATTTCTTCCAGGTTGTCCAATTTGCATTATAATTTTTCATAGTATTCTCTTATAATCCTTTGTATCTGTGGTGTGGGTTGTAATTTCTTTCATTTCTGATTTTATTTGATTCTCTTTTTATCTTGATAAGCCTCTCTAAAGGTTTGTCAGTTTTGTTTATTTTTTCAGAGAACCAACTCTTAGTTTCATTTATCTTACCTATTGTTTGTTTAATCTCTATTTCACTCTAGTTCTTTTTAATTTTTGCTGGTATAATATATCAAAAATAGATATCTGTTTTTAAATGGCATTTCTTTGTTCCTTGTCTTTTTTTTCCTTTTGGAATATTCGTTTTTTATCTATTGTTTTTAGAAACTTTCTATGTCAAGAGGTATTTTGATTCTTAAATATTTTATTTATTTATTTACTTATTTGGCTCAAACTATAGAAACCTATTTTCCCATACTTCTAGGAAAGTCTGAGATTAAAGTTTCAGCAGGGTTTTCTCTTTGTACTTCTCTCCTTGCCTTATGCATTTTTGGCTTTTCTTTTTTTAAAAGATTTTATTTATTTATTCAGGAGAGACACATAAGAGAGGCAGAGACATAGGAAGGGGGAGAAGCAGGCTTTCTGTAGGGAGCCTAAAGCAGGACTCGATCCCAGGACCCTGGGATCACAACTTGAGCCAAAGGCAGATGCTCAATCACTGGGCCACCCAGGTGCCCTACATTTTAGGTTTTAATGTTTGTATTTGTTTCTTAGGGGTGATGGAACAAATTACCAAAATTTGGTAGCCTGCAACAATTGGAATTTATTCTTAAAGCTCTAGAGGCCAAAAGTTGGAAATTGAGATATTGGAAGGGCTAAGCTCCCTCCAAAGTCTCCTTTCTTGCCTCTTGCAACATCTGGTGGCTCCTGGTTTTCCTTAGCTTGTGGTAGTATCACTGGAATATTTGCCTCCAGCTTTACATGGTCTTTTTCTCAGTGTTCCTGTGTCCTGCTTAATCTTTTTTCTCTTATAAGGACATTGCTCATTAGGTTAAAGGCCCATTCTAAATCCAGGATGATTTTATTTCATGATCCTTAACTTATGTTAACAAGATTATTTTCCAAATAATTATGGCCACAATTTACAGGACCTGGGATTAAGACTGAGAAAATGTTAACCCACAAGAGTGTTATACAAAATGTTATCTATTAAAGAGTCTAAAATTATTCATCTGTATTTTCTCCTAGCACTTTTGCATCTTAATCTGTAAGTCATCTGGAATGTATTTTTATTTAAGATAGGATATAAGTTTATTTTTTGGTATAACATTGTTGGAAGATCACCCAGTTAAGTGCTGGCACTAGGATTTAAATCTATGACATTTTTCAAAGTCAGCATCTTTTCTCTTATGTAGAACTACCTGATTATAGTATTTTAATTTTAAGAAACTTTGCCTGTGAGATTGTTTTTGTCATCATACATCTCATAACAGAAAAGACTACTCTTACAGGCATTATTGCACTTGGTGGTAACTGGACGTCCAAAAAGAATTTGTAGGCCCTTTTTCAGCAGTTGTTATTCTAGGAAAGAAGAAGAAATGCCAATTGGGAAAGTATGTTGGAGAGCATGGTTTTAGATGCTGGCTTAATTTGCTGTGTCTGATGTAGTTATTATTAGATACCTCATGGGCATCTGTAGTATATGCTATTTTACTCCTATTAAAAGGTACTTAGGGGTCTTTTTCAAATTTTTATCTAAATTCTAATTAGTTAACATAGAGTGTAATTTGGTTTCAGGAGTAGAATACAGTGATTCATCACTTACATATAACACCCGGTGCTCATCAGAACAAGTGTCCTCCTTAATACCCATCACCCATTTAGTCCATTTGCCACCCACCTCCTTCTGTCAACTGTTTTTTCTTCGTCATTTAGAGGCTTTTATGGTTTGCTTCCCTCTCTCTCTTTTCCCCCTTCTCATCTGTTTGTCTGTTTTGCTTCCCAAATTCCACATCTGAGTGAAATTTTGTCATATTTGTATTTCTCTGACTTAATTCACTTACCGTAATTCATTCTGGCTCCATCTATACCAGTACAAATGGCAAGATTTCATTCTTTTTGATGGTTGAGTAATATTCTATTGTATGTGTAGGCACATCTTTATCCATTCATCAGTTGATGGGCACTTGAGCTCTTTCCATAATTTGGCTATTGTTGATAGTGCTGCTATAAACGTTAGCGTGCTTACAGATTCATTGTCCTTTGGTAAATACCTAGTGGTGCAATTGCTGGGTTGTAAGGTAGTTCTATTTTTAACACTTTTCCCCCCCAAAGATTATATTTATATTGGGGCGGGGGCAAGCAGGGTGGGAGGGCAGAGGCAGAGGGTAATAGAAAATCTCAAGCAGGCTCCATGCTGAGCATGGAGCCCAACGTGGGGCTCAGTCCCACACTATGAGATCGTGACCTGAGCCAAAATCAAGAGTTGAGTTTAACTGACTGAGCCACCCAGGTGCCCCTCTATTTTTAAATTTCTGAGGCATCTCCATACTCTCTCCAGAGTGGCTGCAGTGGTTTGCATTCCCAACAATGGTGTAAGAGGGTTCCCCTTTCTCTACATCCTTACCAACATCTGTTGTCTCCTGTATTCTTAATTTTAGCTATTCTGATAGGTGTGAGATGGTATCTCATCATGGATTTGATTTGTATTTCTCTGATGTGTCTAGTCTCTTAGCCATGTGGGTGTCCTCTTTGGAAAAATGTTTATTCATGTCTTCAGCCAATATCTTAACTGGATTATTTGTTTTTTGAGTGTTGAGCTTGATAAGTTCTTTATAGATTTTGGATACTAGCTCTTTTACCAATATGTCATTTGCAAATATCTCCCCCTATTCTGTAGGCTGCTTTCAAGTTCTGTTGTTTTCTTTCCTGTGCAGAAGCTGCTTATCTGGAAGAAGTCCCAATAATTCATTTTTGCTGTTGGTTCCCTTGCCTCTGATGATGTGTCTAGTGAGAAGCTCCTACAGGCGAGGTCAGAGATGTTGCTGCCTGTGTTCTCCTCTATGATTTTGATGGATTCCTGTCTCACATTTAGGTCTTTCATCCATCTTGAACTTATTTTTGTGTATGGCATAAGAAAGTGGTCCAGTTTCATTCTTCTGCATGTGGCTGCCAGTTTTCCCAACATCTTTTGTTGAAGAGACTTTTTTCTATTGGATATTCTTTCCTGCTTTGTCGAAGAGGAGTTGACCAGATAGTTGTGGGTCCATTTCTGGGGTTTCTGTTCTGTTCCATGGATCTATGTGTCTTTTTTTGTGCCAGTATTATATTTGATGACTACAGCTTTGTAAGAGAGCTTGAAGTCTGATACTGATGTTTCCAGCTTTGCTTTGCTTTTTTAGGATTGCTTTGGCTATTTGGGTCTTTTGTGGTTCCATATAAGTTTTAGGATTCATTGTTCTAGCTCTGTGAAAAATGCTGGGGATATTTTGATAGATATTGCATTGAGTAGTATAGATATTTTAACAATGTTTGTTCTTCCAGCCCACGAGCATGGAATGCCATTCCATTTCTTTGTGTCCTCTTCAATTTCTTTCCTAAGTGTTCCATAGTTTTCAGAGTACAAATCCTTTACCTCTTTGGTTATGTTTATTACTAGGTATCTTATAGTTTTGGGTGTAATCATAAATAGGATCAATTTTAAGAGGCATCAATATACATGTTTTCAAGGGCTGTTAGTCATTAATTTTCTGAGTTTGGTTACATTAATGGGCTTGCCATCTTTGCAGAGAGTTTTAGTGGTAATTAGAAAAGTCAAACTGCATTTCATATGTCCTGTAATATAATGAACATGTTGGACTCACTTTTGATATCTGAATCTATTGATAAATGTTTGCAATAAGCACATTATAAATTTTGGTTTGGGTATATTGCTTAAAACTGGTTCACAGGGATCCTTGGGTGGCGCAGCGGTTTGGCGCCTGCCTTTGGCCCAGGGCGCGATCCTGGAGACCCGGGATCGAATCCCATGTCGGGCTCCCAGTGCATGGAGCCTGCTTCTCCCTCTGCCTGTGCCTCTGCCTCTCTCTCTCTCTGTGACTATCATAAATAAATAAATAAATAAAAAAAAAAAAAAAAAAAAAAAAACTGGTTCACATATAGTTTAAAAGAGTTCTGTATAGTCTGATGGTTCATATAATCATTTATGTCTACTACAAAATTTTTTCCCATAAAGTTTTAGAATAAGTTATGAAAGACAAAACTTATGACTCTTCTGTTATGAATTTTCAAAGGAAAACTCGAGAGAAGAAGTTCCTTTAATTATTATCCAGGCTGCTAATGCAAAACTTAACCTTGTTTATGTTCATGACACAAATGCCAATAAAGGTGATTTTAACCTACTGGACCCTTTGAAGCTGGATGCCAAATCTCTTCTTCAAGATAAGCATTTGACATCTAATTCACAAACAGTTTTGCCTATGGATAAACATTTAGACACGGAAACTCCTAAAGTGATTCATTCAAAAATATGTGGACAAAGCATCTTTGAAGCCTGTTAGTGACAATGGAATTAATTCCCCTGATAGTCTTTGGTCACCAACTATTAAAAGGCAAACATATGAATGTTACAAGTCCACTGATAAGAGTGAAGAACGTAAGTAGATTTTTTTTAAAAAATAAAAGAAGAAACGTATAAAATGTGTATACATTTTGAATAGAATATATTTTCAAGTGGAACTTGCCTAACCTTTTGTATTTTTTTCCCATTTTTTTAAATTGGAGTTCAGTTTGCCAACATATAGCATAACACCCAGTGCTCATCCCATCAAGTGCCCCCCTCAGTGCCCGTCACCCAGTCACCCCCCCACCTCCCTTTTCCACCACCCCTTGTTCGTTTCCCAGAGTTAGGAGTCTTAATCTTTTGTATTAAAATATTAAATGTTTTATGGATTAGAAATTGTATCTTTATTCACAGACCTAGTGGAAATGTACTACTCCAAATCTTAGTTTTCTTTTCCTTTTCCCCCTGGTTCTCTATTATGGATTTTTACTGGGTTAAGGCTGGCTTCCCCACTAGGAGAGAACTTTTCTTTTGTGGGAATAGATTTTCTTTTTTCTAAATACTTTTGGACAGATTTTAGTACTGTTGATATCTAAGATAAGTCAACTAAGTGAAATTATTTAAGAATATTACATCATTTTCTTTCATGTGTCATTGGATATTTTTGGAATTTTTAAGAAACAGATCTATAACCCACTGTGGCCTATCAAAATGAAGACAGAAGTCAGGGTCACTGACTTGGTGCATCACACATATTTTAACACAGAGCAAGTTTTAAATATGTCTGTAGCTGACAAGATGAATGAAGACTTCATATCTGGTTGTAAGTGTATGGATAACCACTCTGTTGTACCATTTTCATTGTTTTTGGTGGTGGTGGGAGATTACTCTGTATATATTGGCTAGCCACACCAAATCACTTTTGGAGTATACATTTGAACCTTGAACAGTGTGGGGGGTTAAGGGACACCAACTCCTTGTGTATTTCAAAACCTGCATGTAACTTTTGACTCCCCCAAATCTTAACTACTGACAGCTTACCATTTATGTTATTTCTTAAGGCCTCTGGTAAACAGTCAATTAACATCTATTTTCTATGCTACATGTATTATATACTGTGTTCTTACAGTAGGGTAAGCTAGAGAGAAGAAGAAGTTAAGAAAATCATAAGGGAGAGAAAATACATTTATAGCACTATACTATATTTACAAAAAAAAAAAAAACTGTATGTAAGCGGACCATGTGCAGTTCAAACCCATACAGTTCAAGGGTCAGCTCTAATACTGAGCTTATCAGTAGTCTTTATTATTTTTTAAATTTTTATTACCATTTTTAATTTAAATTCAATTTGCCAACATACAGTATGACACCCAGTGCTCATCCCGTCAAGTGCCCTCCTCAGTGCCTGTCATCCAGTTACCCCATCCCCCCAGCCACCTCCCCTTCTGCAACCCTTTATTTGTTTCCCAGAGTTAGGAGTCTCTCATAGTTTGTCTCCCTAATTTTTCCCACTCAGTTCCCCTCCTCTCCCTTATAATCCCTTTCACTATTTCTTATATCCCACATATGAGTGAAACCATATGATGATTGTCTTTCTCCAATTGAATTATTTCACTCAGCATAAAACCCTCCAGTTCCATCCACGTTGAAGCAAATGGTGGGTGTTTGTCCCCCTTGATGGATGAGTAATATTCCATTGTATATATAGAACACTTCTTTATCCATTCATCTGCCAAAGGACATCATGGCTCCTTCCACAGTTTGGCTATTGTGGACATTGCTGCTATAAACATTGAGGTGGGGATCCCTGGGTGGCGCAGCGGTTTGGCGCCTGCCTTTGGCCCAGGGCGCGATCCTGGAGACCCGGGATCGAATCCCACATCAGGCTCCCGGTGCATGGAGCCTGCTTCTCCCTCTGCCTGTGTCTCTGCCTCTCTCTCTCTCTCTCTCTCTGTGACTATCATAAATAAATAAAAAAAAAAAAATTAAACATTGAGGTGTAGGGGTCCGGGCGTTTCACTACATCTGTATCTTTGGGGGTAAATACTTAATAGTGAAATTGCTGAGTCATAGGGTAGCTCTAGTTTTAACTTTTTGAGGAACTTCCACACAGTTTTCCAGAGTGGCTGTACCAGTTCACATTCCCACCAATAGTGCAAGAGGGTTCCCCCTTCTCCACATCCTCTCCAACATTTGTTGTTTCCTGTCTTGTTAATTTTCACCATTCTCACTGGTGTGAGGTGGTATCTCGCTGTGGTTTTGATTTGTATTTCCCTAATGGCAATGCGGAGCATTTGATGTGGAGCATTTTCTCATGTGCTTCTTGGCCATTTTTATGTCTTTGGTGACATTTCTGTTCATGTCTTCTGCCCATTTCATGATTGAATTTTTTGTTTCTTGGGTGTTGAGTTTAATAAGTTCTTTATAGATCTTGGATACTAGTAGCCCTTTATCTGATAAGTCATTTGCAAATATCTTCTCCCATTCTGTAGGTTGTCTTTTAGTTTTGTTGACTGTTTCTTTTGCTGTGTAGAAGCTTTTTATCCTGATTAAGTCTCAATAGTTCATTTTTGCTTTTGTTTCCTTTGCCTTCACAGATGTATCTTGCAAGAAGTTGCTGTGGCCAGGTTCAAAAAAGTTGTTGCCTATGTTCTCCTTTAGGATTTTGATGGATTCTTGTCTCACATTTAGATCTTTCAATCATTTTGAGTGTATCTTTGTGTATAATGTAAGAGAATGGTCTAGTTTCAGTCTTCTGCACGTGGCTGTCCAATTTTCCCAGCACCATTTATTGAATAGACTGTCCTTTTTTCAGTGGATATTCTTTCCTGCTTTGTCGAATATTAGTTGACCATAATGTTGAGGGCCCATTTCTGGGTTCTCTATTCTGTTCCATTGATCTATGTGTCTGTTTTTGTGCTAGTACTGACCTGGCTTAATGATCACAGCTTTGTAAGACAGCTTGAAACCAAGCATTGTGATGTCCCCAACATTGGTTTTCTTTTTCAATATTCCTCTGGCTATTTGGGGTCTTTTCTGATTCCATACAAATCTTAAGATTATTTGTTCCAACTATGTGGAGAAAGTTCATGGTATTTTGATAAAGACTGCATTGAACATGTACATTGCCCTGGGCAGTATAGACATTTTCACAATATTTATTCTTCCGATCCTTGAGCATGGGATGTTTTTCCATCTCGTTACATCTCCCTCAATTTCTTTCAGAAGTGTTCCATAATTTTTAGGGTATAGATCCTTTACCCCTTTGGTTATGTTTATTTCTAGGTCTTATGGTTTTGGATGCAAGTGTAAATGGGATTGATTCCTTAATTTCTCTTTCTTCAGTCTCATTGTTAGTGTATAGAAATGCCACTGATTTCTGGGCATTGTATCCTGTCACATTGTTGAATTGCTCCATGAGTTCTAGCAATCTTTAGGTGGAGTCCTTTGGGTTTCTTATATACAGTAACATGTCATCTGCGAAGAGGGAGAGTTGGACTTCTTCTCTGCTAATTTGAATGCCTTTTATTTCTTTTTGATGTCTGATTGCTGAGGCTGGAACTTCTATTACTTTGTTGAGTAACAGTGGTGAGAGTGGACATCCCTGTCGTGGTCCTGATCTTAGGGGAAAGGCTCTCAGGTTTTCCCCCATTGAGAATGATATTTGCTGTGTGCTTTTCATAAATGTCTTTTAAGATTTGAGAAATGTTCCCCTCTATCCCTACACTTTGAAGAGTTTTAGTCAGGAATGGATGCTGTATTTTGTCAAATGCTTTCTATGCATCTATTGAGAGGATTATATCATTCTTGTTTTTTCTCTTAATGATGTGATCTATCATGTTAATTGTTTTAGGAGTGTTGAACCACCCTTGCATCCTGGGGATAAATCCCACTTGGGCATGTTAAATAATCCTCTTAATATACTATTGGATCCTATTGGCTAGTATCTTGGTGAGAATTTTTGTATCCATGTTCATCAGGGATATTGGCCTATAATTCTCCTTTATGGTGGGATCTTTGTCTGGTTTGGGGATCAAGATAATGCTGGCCTCATAAAATGAGTTTGGAAGTATTCTCTCCCTTTCTATCCTTCGAAACAGCTTTAGTAGAATAGGAAAAAGTTCTTCTTTAAGTGTTTGGTAGAATTTCCCTGGGAAGCCATCTGACCCTGGACTTTTGTGTCTTGGGAGGTTTGTGATGACGTGTTTCAATTTCCTTGCTGGTTATTGCCCTGTTCTGGTGTTCTATTTTTTCCAGTTCCAGTTTTGGTAATTTGTGGGTTTCTGGAAATGCATCCATTTCTTCTAGATTGCCCAATTTATTGGCATATAGTTGCTCATAATACGTTTTTTAAAACATTTGTATTTCCTTGGTATTGGTTGTGATATCTCCTATTTCATCTGTGATTTTATTAATTTGAGTCTTTTCTCTTAGAAAAGATAAACCCCTAGGGGTTTATCTATCTCATTAATTCTTTCAAAGAACCAGCTCCTGGTTTTGTTGAACTCTTCTACAGTTTCTCCTGGGCTCTATTCAATAGAGTTCTGCTCTAATCTTTATAATCTCTCTTCTTCTGCTTGGTTTAGGCTTTATTTGCTATTCTTTCTCCAATTCCTTTAGGAAAACTCTTCAAAGTGTAGGGATAGAGGGGAACATTTCTCAAATCTTAAAAGACATTTATGAAAATGCAAGGTCAGCTTGTGTATTTGAGGTTTTTCCAATTTTTTGAGGGAGGACTGTATTGTGCAATGGAAGTGTGCTTACATATCTCATGGAAATAATCATTCCTTGAATGCAGCTTTCAACAAGCCTCTCAAGGGAGTTAGAACCTATCTCAAAAGTACTGCTGGAGGTACAATGGAAATGCAGTTTACTTATCTCTGGGAAACAAACATTAGAAGTATGCAGCTTTCAAATAGGCTCTCACATACGGGAATTAGTGCTTTCCTCAGCAGTAGGTGTGGAGGCACAATGAGAAAGTACTGTACTTAACTCTGTGCAGCATTCAACTAGCCACTCAAGGGAGTTAGAGCATATTTCAACAGTAGGTGTGGAGGAGCATTGGAAATGTGATATACTTACCTCTAAGACACAATCGTTCTTTCAATGCAGCTTTCAAGTAGCCTCTCACTTAAGGAAGTCAGAATTGATCTCAACAGTACATATGGAAGCACAATAGAAATGCACTTTACAAAAAAAAAAAAAAAGAAATGCACTTTACTTACCACTGGGTAACAAGTGTTCCCTGAATATAGCTTTCAACTAGGCTCTCACTAATGGAAATTAGAAATTTTCTCAACAGTACATGTGGAAGGCAGTGCAAATGAGCTGTACTTAATTTGGAGACTCAGGCATTCCTAGAATGCCAGCCTCTCAATTAAGGGAGTCAGAACCTATCTCCACAGAAGTTCTGGAGGCACAGTAAAAATGTGCTGTAATATCTGTGGGAAACAACAGTTTCTTGAATGCAACTTTCAACTAGCCTCTTCGCACAAGGGAGTTAGAACCTCTCTCAAAAGGAGTTGTGTATGTGCAATGGAAATGTGGTCTACTTAACTCTGAGAACCAAGCCTTTCCTGAGTGAACCGTTCAACGAGGCTCACACCTGAGGGAGGTTAGCAGCTATCTCAACAGTTGGTGTGGAGGGTGTAGTGGAAAGGCCATCTACTTAACACTAAGAGAGAAGCTTTCCTTGCCTGCAGCTTTCAACTAGCCTATCACTTTTGTGAGTTAGAACCTATCTCAACAGTTGGTGTTGCTTTGTTGTTGTTCTTGCTTGGTATTGTAGACTTTCCTCTCTCTTTCTTCTATTCTTTTCTATATATAATGACAAGACAGAGAAATTCACCACAAGAGAAAGAACAGGAGTTCATACGCACTGCCAGGGATTTAATCCATGTGGATATGAGTAAGATGTCTAAAATAGAATTTAAAACAATGATTATAAATATACTACCTGGGCTTGAGGAAAGTATAGAAGACACTGCAGAATCCCTTACTGTAGAAAAAAAGAACTAAAATCTAACCAGGCTGAAATAAAAATGCTATTACTGAGATGCAGCTAAAAACAGAGGCCCTACAGCAAGGATGAATGAGGCAGAATTGAGAGTCAATGATATAGAAGAAAAAAAATGATGGAAAATAAGGAAGCTGAAGAGAGGAGAAAAAGCCAACTACTGTAGAACCAACAGAGACGTCAAGAACCTAGTGACTCCACAAAGCAAAATAGTGTCCAGAAAATAGGAGTCCCAGAAGATGAAGGAGGACAGGGCAGGTTTATTTGAACAAATTATAACTGAGAACTTCCCTAATCTGGGAAGTAAACAGGCATTCAAGTCCAGGAAGCACAGAACCCGCCCCCCCCCCCAAGATGAATACAAATAGGTCAATACTGAAACATACAACAGTGAAGCTTGTCAATTTCAGAGATAAAGAGAAAATTTTGAAAGCTGCTTAGGACAAGAAGTCCTTGGCCTGCAAGGGTATACACATAAGGCTGACAGCAAACCTGTCCCAAGGGACTTGGAAGGCCAGAAAGGACTAGCTTAACAAATTCAATATGCTACATGGGAAAGCTATGCAGCCAAGAATACTTATCCAGCAAGCTTGTCATTCAGAATAGAAGGAGAGATAGAGTTTCCAGGACAAACAAAAGCTTAAGGAATTTGTGAACACTAAACCAGCCTGCAAAAAATTTTGAAGGGGATCCTTTGATCAAACAGAGAGCCCAAAGGTAACAAAAACCAGAAAGGGCAGAGACAATCTACAGAACAGTGACTTTGCTGATAATGCAATGGCACTAAATTCATATGCTTCAATAATTACTCTGATGTAAATGGACTCAATGCTCCGATCAAAAGACATAGGGTATCAGATCGGGTAAAAAGCAAGACCCATCCATATGGTGTCCATAAAAGCATCATTTTAGACCCAAAGACACATCCAGATTCTAAGTGAGAGAGTGGAGAACCATTTATCATGGTAAGAGAAAAAAGAAAGCTGGAGTAGCAGTCCTCCTATTGGATAAAATAGATTATAAAGCAAAGATTCTAATAAGGGATGAGAAGGGCACTATGTCATAATAAAATGCTCTAACCAACAAGATCACACAATTGTAAATATTTATGCCCCTAACTGTAAATATTTATGCCCCTTATATATTTGGGAACAGCCAAATATATAAACCAATTAATAACAAAATTAAAGAAACACATAGATAATAATACACAAATGATAGGGAACTTTAACACCTCACTCACAGCAACATTATGTAAGCAGAAGATCAAAAAGGACACATGCTCTTTGAATGACACACTGGACCAGATGCACTTCACAGATCTATTCAGAGTATTTCCTCCTAAAGCAGCAGAATACACATTTCTTCCAGGGTACATGGGACATTCTCCAGAATAGATCACATACTGTATGACACAAGTCTCAATTGGCACAAAAAGATTAAAATGATACCATTCATACTTTCAAACCACAATGCTTTGGTCTTTTTTTTTTTTTTTAAGATTTTATTGATTTATTCATGAGAGACACACAGAGAGAGAGAGAGAGGCAGAGACCTAGGCAGAGGGAGAAGCAGGCTTCATGCAGGAAGCCCAATGTGGTACTTGATCCTGGGACTCTGGGATCATGCCCAAAGGCAGGTGCTCAACTGCTGAGCCACCCAGGTGTCCCATCAAACCACAATGCTTTAAAACTTGAACTCAATCACAAGAAAAAAATTGGAAGGACCAGAAATACATGGAGGTTAAAGAGTGTCCTACAGAAGAATGAATGGGTCAACCAGGAAATTAGAGAAGAATTTAAAAAAATACATGGGAGCAAGTGAAAATAAAAACATGACATTTCAGAACTTTTGGGGTGCATCAAAGGTGGTTCTAGGAGGAAAGGCTATAGCAAAGAGAACTTTCTCAAGAAAGAAGAAAAGTGTCATATATATAATTTAATTTTATACCTAAAGGAGCTGGAAAAAGAAGAGTAAATAAAGCCTAAATCCAGCAGGTTAAGAGAAAGAATAAAGATCAGAACAGAAATCAATGATATAGAAATAAAAAATTGTAGAAGAGATCAACAAAACTAGGAGCTGTTTTGTTTTAAATTTTTCTATTTATCTATTCATGAGAGACACAGAGAGAGAGAGAGAGAAAGAGAGAGAGAGGCAGAGACACAGGCAGAGGGAGAAGCAGGCCCCATGCAGGGAGCCTGATGTGGGACACAATCCCGGGACCCCACTATCACACCCTGGGTGGAAGGCAGGCACTAAACCGCTGAGCCACCCAAGGATTCCCCAGGAGCTGGTTTTTGAAACAGTTAATAAGATCCATACCCCCTAGCTATATTATCAAAAAGAAAAGAGAAGATCCAAATAAATACAATCACTAATGAAACAGGAGAGATCACAACCACCACCTAAGAAATACAGACAAATATATAATATTTTGTGCAATTATATGCCAAAAAATTAGGAAATCTGGATGAAATGGATACATTCTAAAAAATCTATAAACTACCAAAACTTAAACAGGAAGAAATAGAAAACCTGAACAGAGCCATAACCAGTAAGGAAATTGAATCAGTAAACAATAATTTCCCAAAAAACAAGAATACAGGGCCAGGTGGCTTCCCAGTGCAATTATACCAAATATTTAAAGGATTAACACCTATACTTCTGAAATTTTAAAAAATAGAAATGAAAGAAAAACTTCCAAAACTTCTGTGAGGCCACAATTACCTTGACCTCAACAACAGATAAAGATCTCATGATAAAGGAGAATTACAGAACAATATCCGTGATGAACATGGATGCAAAAATTCTCACCAAGATATTAGCCAGTAGGATCCAAGAGTACATTAAAAGTACTCTTATTCACCATGACCAAGTAGAATGTATTCCTGGACTGCAGCAGTAGTTTGACATTCACAATTATTCAATTTGGTACATCACGTTAATTAAAGAAAGGACAAGAACCGGTCCTGTCAACAGATGCAGAAAACACATTTGACAAAATAGAGCATTATTTCTTGATAAAAACTCTCTTCATTGTAGGGATAGAACAAACACACCTCAATATCATAAAAACCATATATGAAAAAACCAAAGCAAATATCATCCTCAGTGAGGAACAACTAGAGCTTTTCCCCTATGATCAGGAATATGACAGGGATGTCCAGTCTCATTACTGCTGTTCAACATATTACTGAAGTCCTATCGTCAGCAATCAGACAACAAAAAGACATAAAATACATCCATATTGGCAAAAAAGATGTCAAACTCTCACTCTTTGCAAATGACATGATACTCTATGTAGAAAACCCAAAAGAAGCCACCCCAAAATGGGTAGGCTGATGCAGGAACTCATCAATGTCCCAGGTATAAAATCAATGCACAGAAATCAGTTGCATTTCTATATGCTAACAATAAGGCAGGTGAAAGTGAAATCAAGGAAACAATCCTATTTATAATTGCACCAAAAACTTTAAGATACCTAGGAATACACCTAACCAAAGAGCTAAAGTATCTGCACTGTAAAAAGAAAAGAACACTTAGGAAAGAAATTGAGGAAGACACAAAGAAATGGAAAAACATTCAATGCTCATGGATTAGAAGAACGAATATTGTTAAAATGCCTATACTACCCAAGGCAATCTACAAATTGAATCAATCCCTTTTTAAAAACCACCATCAACTTAAAAACTTGTATGGAATCAGAAAAGTCCCTGAATAACCAAAGAAATGTTGAAAAAGAAAACAAAGCTGGAGGCATCATGATTCTGGACATTGAATGGTACCACAAAGCTGTAATCATCAAGACAGTATGGTACTGGCACAGAAACAGACCTGTAGGTCAATAGAACAAAAGAGAGAATCAAGAAATGAACTGTAAATGCAATACTCAACTAATCCTCAACAAAACAGGAAGGAATATCCATTGGAAAGAAGACAGTTTCTTTAACAAATGGTGTTGGAAAAATAGGGAGCCCACATGCTGAAGAATCAATCTGGAACACTTTCTAACACCAGACACAAAAATAAACTGAAAATATATGAAAGACCTAAACATGAGACAGGAATCCATCAAAATCCTAGAGAAGAACTCAGGCAACATCCTCTTTGACCTCAGCCATAGCAATTTCTTGCTAGACATGTCTCCAGAGGCACACTTCCAGGGGAAAAAAATACTAAAAATGAACTATTGGGACTTCATCAAGATAAAAAGCTTTTGCACAGGAAACAATCAACGAAATTAAAAGGCAGCCTACAGAATAGGAGAAGACATTTGCAAATGACATATCACATAAGGGTCTAGTATCCAAAATCTATGAAGAACTCATCAAACTCAAAACCTGAAAAGACAAAAAAAAAAGTCCAGCGAAGAAATGGCCAGTAGAACAAACAAGTCTGCAAAGAACATATAAATGGCTAACAGACAATGAAAATTATGCTCAACGTCATTGATCACCAGGGAAGTGCAAATCAAAGCCACAATGAGTTTACCACCTCTCACTGGTTAAATGGGAAAAAATGACCAATTCAAGGAATGACAAATGTTGACAATGATGCAGAGAAAGGGAACCCTCTTACACTGTCGGTGGGAATGCAAACTGGTGCAGCCACTCTCAGAATCAGTATGGAGGCTTCTCAAAAAGTTAAAAATAGAACTATCCTAAGGCTTTACTAGGTGTTTACTAGGTGTTTTTCCGAGGGCTTTAAATGTAGTGATAAAGGGTCACATACACCCAATCTTTAAAGTAGCAATGCCCATAATATGCAAATTATGGAAAGAAACCAGATGTCCATCAAATGTTGAATGGATTAAGAAATGTGGTATTTATATACAATGGAATATTGTTCAGGCATCAAAAAGAATGAGATCTTGCCCCTTGCAATGATGTGGATGGAACTAGAGGATATTATGTTAAGGTAAATAAATCAATCAGAGATAGACAAATACCATATGATTTCACTTCTATGTGGAATTTAAGATTAAAAAAAACTGATGAACATATGGGAAGGGAAGGAAAAGTTAAATAAGATAAAAACACAGAGGGCGATAAACCATAAGAAACTCTTAGCTGTAGAGAAACTGATGGTTGCTAGATGGGAGGTGGGTGAGGGGATGAGCTAATTGGATAATGGGCATTAAAGAAGGCACTTGATGTAACCAGCACTGATTATTATATGTAACAGATGAATCACTAAATTCTATTCCAAAATTAATGATACACTATATGTTAGCTAACTTGAATTTGAATAAAACCAAAAAACAAAAGTAAAAAAAAAAAGAAAGTGCAAAAATGTAAAACGAAATGACTCTTCCCAGTAGCTTTTAAAAGACATATAAGTATTTTTTCATTTAAAACGTGTTCATATGAGATATGTGGAATTGAAGAAATGAAATATGTGAACATACTGGAAGGGGGAAAAGAAAAGAAATGAGAGAGGGAAACAAGTCATAAGAGGCTTTTAACAATAGAGAACAAATTGAGGGTTGTTGGAGGGAGATGTAGGGGGTGGGCTAGAGAGGGGATGGGTTTTAAAGAGGTCACTTGTGATGAGCACTGGGGTTGTATATAAGTGAGGAATCACTGAATTCTTCCAGAAGCCAATATTACACTGTATGTTCACTAACAAAAAAAATTTTTTTTATTGGTGTTCAATTTACCAACATAAAGAATAACCCCCAGTGCCCGTCACCCAATCACTCCCACCCCCCGCCCTCCTCCCCTTCTACCACCCCTAGTTCGTTTCCCAGAGTTAGCAGTCTTTACGTTATGTCTCCCTTTCTGATATTTCCCACTAACAAAAATTTAAAATAAGTAAATAAACGTGTGTGTATATATGATGGGTATACTAATATTGCTTTAAGTGAAATAATAAGTATTTTAACCCTTAAAATGTCTAATATTGTGCATATTAATACATGTAAACAACATAAATAAAGGTTTCTTGTGATCCTCAATAATTTTTCATCTGTGAAAGTGTCTTGAGGGCAAAAGATGTGAGAACTGGGATCCCAGGAATGACTCTGCTATCCTGCAGCTGGTAGGCCGCAGGAGGTATAGTGGTACACCCCAGGGGTTTCCCCACATCCCTGTTCCCCACACCTTTCACTTCCTTTATTTCTTTCTCTGCACTCTCCAGCACTGCACAACCTCTTAATTACATAAATTATTCTTCTAAGCATGGGTTCCATCAAGACCAAGGCAGTCACATATTACTCTGTAAATGTTTACCAGATGTCTCATGTGCAAAGCTTATCACCTGAGGTTGAGTAAACAAGAGAATCCCCCCTCTCAGAGAGTTAAACTAAAATATCAACAAGGTGATGTGTGTGAAAGCTTTTCATTTTCTATAAGGGACTGAATATTACAATAGATTCCTGCCCTGATAGGTAGAAGAAAGCCAACAGCGAGATACTGAAACACTGGCCAGGGGTTACTGGAAGGTACTGGAGCCTCAGGGACATAACAACAACAACAACAACAACAACAACAAAAACAAGTTCTGCAAGAGATAGGAAAGAGGGGATTGGAGAACCAGAAGTCAGGGAACAGGAAGTAGAACACCATAGTTTTTCTTTAGAAGGTAAAGTTTCCCAGAAGTCAACAGAGTTTGAGTGAAGACAGTAGGTGGAATGGGGAGGTAGGGTACGCTCTGACTTGGGAGGAAGTGCAGGTGGAGATCTAAGGAGCTGGCTTACTGGAGGAGCCTCACTGTGCAGGCAGGGGCAGGAGCCAGGCTGTCCCTGAGCAGGCTGTCTCAGAGAACTCAGGACACTCATTGATGAAGGTCATGAGCAAACTATGGGGCAGTCCATCCAGGTGTGGACTAGCCCAAAGGTGCAGGACAATGGTCTGATATACCACTGGCCATCCTAATGTACTAGAGACACAGAATGAGCAGTGTAGGGGCAGGGGTATCAGGAGACCTGTGGTCAGGAGTCCTGATCCAGAAATCTCCATAGAAGAGCATCTGGGAGTCCTGGGCTGAGATGGAGGGAAGGAGGACAAGGAGGAGGGAGAGAAGTGTGGAGGAAGAGGCAGCAGATTGTGTGACCAGGAAAGACCCCTGCCCCACGGGCTATCTGCCCTGTGGGGAGAGGGAGCCTGATTTCTTTTGCTGGGAGAGCTGCAAGTAAATTGAAGGTGGGAGTAAGGGTGGGGAGAAGCATGGGGTGCGGGGCAGGGGAAAGGGAGTAGAAGGGCTCTGGAGCCCTGAGGCATGTGAGTATTGGAGGATACTCTGTCCTCTAGATTCCAGCAAAGCCGGGAGGCAGCACTAAAAATGGCTAATGGCCAACCAGTCTAATCTCCTCACTTAGTGCGTAAGGAAATGGACAAAACAGATGAACATAGCAGGAGGGAAGGAAAAATAAAATAAGATGAAAATTGAGAGGGATGCAAATCATAAGAGAGGCTGAACTCTAGGAAACAAATGTAGGGAAGGTGGGTAGGGGGAAGGAATGATGAGCATTAATGAGGGCATTTGATGTAATAAGCACTGGGTGTTATAAGCAAATGACAAATCACTGACTTCTACCTCTGAAGCTAATGAAAAATAATTAAAAATATATAACACCAATTCCACTGCACACAGAGCTCACTAAATCTCATGTGCAGATCCTGTGGGAATTAGAAAGCCCTTTGGGGCCTGTATAAGGCTCCGCAGGATGGGAGTCAACCAAGAATTGTGATTGCCAAACAGGTTCCTAATTGTATAAGAACTGCAAGGTCCTGGTCATGCTGAAAATAAGGAACATTAAACATCTCCATAATGGCTGCAATTATAAATGGCAACAAACACCAACCTCCCCTTTACCAAACCCAGGAAGATGGCTTGGTTGGGAAAAGTCAGGGCCTCTCAAACAGTACAGATGGCCTGAGACATAGGGCAGGTGGGTGTGAGTTAACTGTGCATCTGAGAGCTGCAGTCACTCAGCACCCATGCACCTTTGGATTGGTTCCCTTATGGGCACTTCTGAGGTTGAATCAGTGCCCTGGTGGGGACTTTTGGGGTACTCACAGTGATACCAATATCACCAAAGCAGACCTAACTGTTTTCCTGCAGCCAGATGTCACTCCACCTGCAGAGCCTGGACATACCACACACATTTGACAAGTTCCCTATCAGAGAAACCTAAAATATCTGATTCCCACAGAAGCCTTGATTATCTACTGGTAATGGGCCAAAGAAATCTGCCTACAATGACCTTCCCTCTCCTCATCAGGAGTACAGTGGGGGGATTTAGTTACGTGGTATGACTGGCGTATACCAGAGAGGTCCTTAGTCTCATAAGAAAAGGAGGACCCTATGGGGTCTGAAGGGAACAACCATTCAAACATGCTCATCAGTGGAGCAGGGTGGGAAGTGCTGACCCAGAAAGAAGGTCTGGGAAGGCAGGATAGATCCTGTCCAACAAACTTAGTGGGTCAAGAACCTGGATCAGGGGAGCAGGGGAGCAAGCTGCACATGTATGACCACCTGGACTCACCATTCAATCATGTTTGGACGTGGTCATGGGATGGGGACTTAGGAGGATGGACAAGGGCCTGAGGAGGTTCTTCTGTGGGACTCATAGTGATGCCCAAGTGCCCCCTATCCTACTCCTAAACATCTAAACACATTTCCCTGTTCCCCTGAAGTTGTATCTTATGGAACTCCTGAGCCCTGGGCACAGATGGTAAATTGGGAGAGCTAGGTTCTCGTCTCACAGAGTTGAAGAATGAATCTGGAGGACAAAGGAGAGTGAGTAAAGCAATAAAAGTTTATTAAGCAAAGATACAGAACAAGCTCTCAGGAGTGAGAGGGGTGCCAACAGTGTTGCCAATGTGGGCCTCCACTGACAGTCTTTTATTTAGAACTGACCAGAGAGGTCCTGACTATCATTCTTGTGTTATCTTGGTTTAAGTAAGGACTGGTGATAACATCTTTAATGGCTTACTGCTTTTTAGGGTCTGGTTATTCTTGGTTGGTCACAGATGACTGTCATAAAAAAGACACCCTCCTCACCCACACCTAGGGCAGGGTAATCTAGTTTGTTCCCTTATCTTTGGTTTCCTTACATCTCAGCATTTTTGGGATTTCTGTGAGCCTAATCCTGTAGCCACCTATCTCTCCCCACCTACCCTCACCTGTCCCTTGTTCATTCCTTGTTCATTCCTCCCCCTGGAATAGTTACCCTAACTGCCACTAGGGAATGGGATGATGATATTCTGGCTACTTCTTGTTGAAATGGGGTGGCGGGCTGTGCTGCAGTTAGGATCTATCCAGGGGCCAGTCCGGGGGCTTGTGGTATGGCTCCAGAGGGTCATGATGGAGAGTAAAAGGTACATACATCAGCACATGCAAAAGAATAATCATAAAACAATTATTAGGCCCCAAATTATGATCACATCCCTTAGATAAGATCTCCAATTATCAATTTTGTTAAATAGGTCAGTGGATATTTTGAATGTATTTAATTGATCACTGATTATTGTCCCCTATTAATTGAGTTAACTATGATGTTAAAACAACACATGTGAGGAAATTTCTCACACCCCAAATGGTGTAGCTATAGGAGACAGTCAATAATAGTGCGGTCCTTGAGAAGTCCTCTGACTTCACTTAATTCTTATCTGAGTATATCTGCTGCCTGTGAAATACCATTTAGAGTCCTGCTCAGCAAGCCTACCGTTTTGCTTATTTTATGCTGCAGTCCTATCATAAGGTCCTGGAAGTCCCATAGTGAGTTTTAAGGTTCTTTCTACTAGGAGGGCCAGTGTGTGCTTGGCTAAAGTCTTTGTTTGTAATAGTACATCAATAGAAGTGGCTTTTAGGATAAACATGACTATGAAGGATGAAACTATCAAGAAGCCCTCTTTGTTTGAGGTCCAGCCTTAACAATGTCCTAATTATAAGGAATCAAGTGGGAGAAGACTTGTCTTGGGAGATAAGGACATCCCCAAGTGCATCATTCAATCTAATTATAAAGAATGTGGGGTCATCCATTATCTTCTATAAATTCATAGTTAACTCCATGCAGTGGGGGTACACTCTTCTTAAAGGAGCAATTTTGTCATCCTAGTCATACAGAATTGGTCAAAGTGCTAGTTGCTAGTTGAGTTATATAATTGCTAGGGGATTAATCCCATTTTCTAGTTGTTTAGATAATCATATGCCATGGAGCCCTGTTATTATCCCCACAGAATAACAAGCAAGAAGATTGCCTATATGTGAGCTATTGTGGCAATTTCTCTGAAGTTTACCTCAAGTTGTCTAGTTTAGGCAAACAGTATTCAAAGACAATCAGAACTAAAATTTAACATCCACAAAGGTATGTTATTGAAACACAATTTTTCTGTCTATAATAACCCTCATCTTTAAATTAGAAGAAGCCAAATCAGGACTGACCTATCTGTAAAACAAGTCCAGTTTTAACAAACTTGGCCTAATTATTTACATAAGCTCAGCAAGAATAATGATTGATCATACAGAACTTTTAGGATCTGCTTTGCTGGAACTTTTTATAAGGAATCTCTAGGTTGAATTTTTAGTAGACTCTCCAAGCCAGAAGCCAAGCAAATACTTGCCATCAGGCATGCCTGTCATACCTGTAGATTTGGGCAGACTCCTCTTCTTGAGGTCCCCAAAGTATCCTGAGTTTCTTGCACCTGCCAGAAAGTGACATTCTTTACTCACCTGGTGAGGCTGCTGGGAACTCTGTAAGCAAGGTTTCAGGCCAAAATTGCTAAATGGCTTTATGGCTCCAGGTTTCATAAAGTCAACCTTAGTTCCTTAAAGCTGTTTGGTCATATCTGAGTCTATGCATGTCTCTCAAATATGACATTCCAGTCAAAGCCTTGGTAAAATAACCAATGTTTCCAATGGTATCCTGTGAGAAGGAGAACAGATTCTTCTTGAACTTTTTTTTTTTTTTAGATTCTTCTTGAACTTATGCAAATGCCTATGATTGCCATTGAAGAAAGAATACTTTTTTTTTTTAATTTTTATTTATTTATGATAGTCATAGAGAGAGAGAGAGAGAGAGGCAGAGACACAGGCAGAGGGAGAAGCAGGCTCCATGCACCGGGAGCCCGATGTGGGATTCGATCCCGGGTCTCCAGGATCGCACCCTGGGCCAAAGGCAGGCGCCAAACCGCTGCGCCACCCAGGGATCCCTGAAGAAAGAATACTTACTGAGACATTTTGAATATCAGAGAGTTCAGGTAGAGAGAAAAGTTAATGCTTTAATTTGTTTACAGATGAATACTTCATCACATTTCTGTAAATCATAGATATCTTAAGAGAAAATTTTCTTAACCTGGGAGAGCAAACATTAGAGAAAGAGCAGTGTTTCAAACTGTAGTCACAAAATTATAATCATCCTTTTTATGTTTATTTATTTATTCATGACAGACATAGAGAGAGGGGCAGAGACATAGGCAGAGGGAGAAGCAGGCTCCCCGGGGAGATCCTGATAGTTGTTTTCTCTTTGCAGAGTTCTGGGATCAAGACCTGAGCCAGAGGTACATGCTCAAATGCTGAGCCACCCAAGCACCCTATAATCATCCTTTCGATTCATTTAGTCCCATGTTACTATTTTTGTTTAATTAGAATGCAACTTTAGTTCTGGAAATTCTTACCCATTTTAGTTGTTTTTTTTTTTTTTTAAGATTTTATTTATTTATTCATGAGAGACAGAGAGAGAGGCAGAGGCACAGGCAGTGGGAGAAGGGAGCCTGATATGGAACTCCTGGGACCCTGGAATCACGGCCTGAGCCAAAAGCAGACTCAACCACTGAGCCACCCACGTTCTCTCTCATTTCAGTTTTGATCTTAAAGAAATTAAAACCTGTATTTGTCCTGAAAATCCTTTATATGAATCTCCTTGAAGATGAAACTCACTTTGCAAGAGAATAAGAACAATTATAAATGATAAAAACTCAGAAATGGACATTATAAATGATCTGATATGAGAATTCATTATGATGCAATTGACAAGGAAACTCAGTTATTTCTGTGACACATAATACTTCAATGATCAAAACATCAAGTGATGACCTTGCATTAAAACATATTAAAACTTTAGGAATTGCATATCATCTCCAGAATAGTTATATCATTTGCCCAAATGTAACCTAAGGCTTATCATATGTTTAACAGTGCTTCCAAAGTGACTTAACATACCAAATAAAAAGGCCTAATGAGTTAAAGAGATTTTGTTTATAATTTAAATCTTAGGAAGTTTGTTAAAACCTTAGAAAGTTTTAAAGCAAATAGGATTAGAGATGTTAAAGACCTAATAAAGGCAAAACATAGAAACTGGGTTTTCCAGGCCTGCAAAGAGAAAACAACTATTTAAACTTTCATATCAAGTGTAGACCAACAATTTAAGAAAACTTGTCTTTCTGAACAGAGAGAAAGCAGCCTTACAATCTTATACCAATGTACTTTAAAATCTATTCATTTAATCTTAGTCCATCCTGAGTACACCTAAAATTCCTTTCTAAAGATTTCCATTCACAAACCTTCTACAACTTTCCTTTGCTTTCAGATTTTGTCCCAAGCCATTTTTTCCCAAACAACCAGTCTCATTTGGGACAAAATTACCTTTTTTTACCTTCAACAAAAATGCATTCCTATTCCTTATACCTTTCTTACATATCTCCAATTTTTCTACGTACAGAGTTGCTCCCCTTATTCCCATCAGTCTTAATTATAGTTAGCAGAATTTTGCACTCTTAGAAACCTCATTCTCCAGTGAAAACTAAGTAGTAACCAATTGTGAACTGTTATACCACAACTCTTTAGATAGCAATTTTATGAACCAGTTAAAGACAAAGCATGTTTACCAACAGATCCAAATATCTTTAGTTTTGACCAAGAGATAAAAAGCACAAACCTATGTCCAGTAATCAATGATTCAGTCTTTATCCTATATGGAAAAGACCTGGATGTCCAATGAATTTAATTTCAATTACTATCCAAGCAAAACTTTAAAGTTTCAGGTTATGAAAGAGTTTAAAAAGCTATCTTAACAATTACTCACAAAACACATTCAGACAAGATTAACCATAGTTTTAAGTCACCTTTTTGCTAACAAATTGCAACAGAGATAACATGAGCTTATTTGACCGTCAGCAAACCTCTATAGAATAAAAGTTTCAGATTTAGTGCTGATAACTTTAGACACATCTATCTTAAATAAACCAACAAACTTTAATTAGTTCAAATTCTGAATATGTTCCACCGGGGTCCATTTTTAAAAGTTAGTTTCTTCCCCATTACCAATTGTTACCTGCAACACTGGTGGGGAAATCTGAAATGAGAAGTGTATGCAGGTGGCACCCAAAGTGGTGCAGAAATAGGAGTAGGAGGGGAAGACAGAAAAGGCAAAGTATAGCCAGAAGGCAGTGAAAAAGGATTCCCAGTTTTAAAGTTCATCCACTTGGACAAATGAACAAATGTCATGTTCTACCAACAACAAGTGGAATGAGGCAGTCCATGTCAGGCCAGAGAAGACAGAGAATTTCCTCCCAAATAAATAGAGTTTTGGCAGCTGCTTGGGAATATTCCTTAAAGTCCCCATCCTGAGGTAGACTAACCACAGTTGGTTCCATTTATAACCATTAACCTGGGAAATTAATGAAGCAGAAGCCCCCACATCTATTATAAGGAAGAACAGTGAGAAAGAGAGGCCTGTGTTTCTTCCAGCAGCCTGGGTATATTTGAAGGCCTATTTAGATTATTATCCAATATGTCAGGAAGAAGTTTACCAGCCAACATGTTCGGGCAAATACATTCTGCAAGAGCTCCTTAGGTGGGGGTCCTGATGTAGAGCCCTGTTCTGCAGAAGAGATCTAACTGAGAGATCCCACTGAGGCCATGCAGTGCTACAGGAGATCAGTCCTTCCCTGAATTTTGCAATCCAAATTGTTTCCAGTTGGGTAAAAGGCACCTGAAGGGAGAATCCTTGGGGACCGAAGAAAAGACCATGCCTTGCCACGAAGGTCACCCCTTATTTTACCTTGCCTTTAAGAAACCACTGTTTTTAACCCATGGAAAACACTAGAAAAATTTTACAGAGGGAAATTACCCAATTTTGCAGTACCCAATCCAGAGGAGTCTCCTCAGAGGATGGTTTGTTTCCCATCTCATGAACCGGTAGCAGTCAGTTACCCTATACCTGGTACAGGGAGATGATTATGCAGGTGTCCCTACATATCACTCTCCCCTGTGAAACAAGGCATCCCCTGGTTGGCCTACCCAAGGTGAAAGAGTGGCCTAATATCTTGGGTTGAGGAGGGATCAGGCTGGCGAGGGTAGCCACTCTTACCTGTCCTTCACCTAATCCTCCTTGTCTCCTGTGGATTTCCCCCCAAAAGTCTGGCCTAATCATAGAGTTTAGGGAGGTTAACAGTTTCAACTGTGATATTTTTTTCAGAAGACTAAGAATGTGAGCAAAACACATAGGGTATCTCAGTGGGAGGCGTGTGCTGCTTATGGATGAAGCTTCCACAGAGTGTGACACCACCACCCCCCGCCCACCCCCTCCACACACACAGGGCCTGTCTCCATCCTTTTACATGTCTCAGAGACTCCAAGGTCAACAGTGGTAGCCAAAGGGCAGGTTCAGAGTTTGGGATTGCCAGTCCTCCCATCTGCTCCCTGGATGAACCTTAAACAAAGCAGGAAATCCTATAAATGACCTCATTCTTCAGGGCTTTCTTGCTTGAGCTCTCATTGTTTGGTCATGTAAATTCACTTACATTCCTAGCCCCATGGTTCCCAATCAGGCCAGTTATAAACCAATTTTAATTATGTTTCCTCTCCTTACCCTTGGCGCTTATTCTGTTCATATACCTGAGGTCCCATTTGCAAGCATGGCCAACTGAGGGGTGCAGATCCCAAGATTTAGCATCATTATAATTCCATATTTTTGTTGGAACCAGAAAGCCTCAACAATATAACCCATTAAAGTCCCAGCGATTAATACAACCAGTTGAAGAATTGGCTGGGAGTTCAAAATTCCCTCCTTAATGCCCAAAGTATTCCAAAGGGAGTAAATGCCCAGGAAACATCAGACTGCCTCCAACATGACATATAAAAGATAGCTCTAATCCTGCTTGCCGATAATTCAGTTTTAATTCCTGGCTGTGATTTTTTTTTTTTTTCTTTTTAGTGATGGGCACACAGTGAGAGAGAGAGAGAGGCAGAGACACAGGCAGAGGGAGAAGCAGACTCCATGCACCGGGAGCCCAACGTGGGATTCGATCCCGGGTCTCCAGGATCGCGCCCTGGGCCAAAGGCAGGCGCTAAACCGCTGTGCCACCCAGGGATCCCTCCTGGCTGTGATTAAATCTAAATTACACCTAACAGAAAAACATGTCTTACCAGGTGACAAAAATGAGGACAAGGCCCTTCCTCCTAAAGTTCCTGAGGTGGGAAAAAGTCCTTTAAGAGAAGTCAAAGAACAGAAAGCAGAACTGGGTAGGGTTAGGCCAACATTCTCTTCTTTTGAGCAAGGATGATTAACCAAACCTTTCTCCAGAAGCCCGTCACCTGAATTTTAAGACTGGTGGCCACGCTATTTGCATTTAACTGGACAACAGGTGCCTGATTTTGCTGTTTGTTATAAGAAGAGGTTTTCCATGGGATCCCTGGGTGGCGCAGCGGTTTGGCGCCTGCCTTTGGCCCAGGGCGCGATCCTGGAGACCCGGGATCGAGTCCCACGTCGGGCTCCCGGTGCATGGAGCCTGCTTCTCCCTCTGCCCGTGTCTCTGCCTCTCTCTCTCTCTCTCTGTGTGTGTGTGACTGTCATAAATAAATAAATAATTAATTAATTAATAAAAAAAAAGAAGAGGTTTTCCAAGGGAGAGGTGTCTCCCAGGAAAGAAAAGAGTCTGCATTGACTCATCCTTCGATGGAAGTGATCCTGGGTTTCGGCATCAAAATGATGTGGGAGAGCTAGGTTCTTGTTTCATGGAGTTGAAGAATGTTCTCATGGACAAAGGAGAGTGAGTAAAGCAATAGAAGTTTATTAAGCAAGGATACAGAGAGAGCTCTCAGGAGTGAGAGGGGTCCTGACAGGGTTGCCACTGAGGACTTGTAGGATTGGTCTTTCATAGAGAACCTGGCCTTGAGATTTCTTGTACTGTCTTGAGTGAATGACGTACGACTGTTTTTAAGTCTGGGTGATTGCTTGGTAGCCATCAAAGGAAGATACTCCCTAATATTTTGGAGCCAGAAGGCCAGAATTACTTCCTTATCTTTATTTTGTTGCATCTTAGTGTCCTTAGGATTTATTGGAGCCCAGACATTTATGGGAACTTGACTCTGGGCCTTTTCCTTATCTTTCCCTGCCTAGCCCAATCTGTTCCTAACTCAAGATCCACATCCAGTGCTTGGGTTAGGGTTATGGTGGGGGGAGGGGAGTGGCAAGAGACCATTTTGCTGGCAGTTCAGAGGCCTACCCTGAGGGCTGAGTGAGGGCTAGCGTTAGGGTGTGTCTAAGGCTTCTGGGTAGGTCTTACCGGGATGTTCATAGTGTTGCTAAATGTCAGGATTTTCCCTAGATTCATGGTCTTCAGCAACATCCCTGGGTTGCATGTGTCAGTTTCCTTCGGTGTTCCTGCCTAATTAGCTAGCATCAACCAAGTGTCCAAAATCCATTCTGCCCCAAGAACTAGATTCGGGCTTCATCAGGGCACATCCAGTTCTAAGGTTAAAGTTATAGTCCAGAAGAGTTTAGGGGCCATTTCAATGGCAGTGTAGAATCCTACCCTGGGGGATGGATTGAGAGCTAGCGTTAGGGTGTGTCTAAAGCTTCTGGTTTGGCCTCATGGGGACGCTCATAGTGTTGTTGAATGTCACATTATTCCCTAGAATCATAGTCTCCAGCAACTTCCCTGGGTTGTAAATGGGACAGTTTTCTTTTGTGTTCCTGCCTGATGAGTCTAGCATCAGCAAGGTGTCCTAAACCCATTGTGCCCTAAGAACTTGGGTTCAGGCATAATAAGTTCCATAGCCAGGGCTAGGGTTTTGGTTATGGTCTGGGAATTGATAGGAGCCCATCAGATGGCAGTGTGGAAAATATGCCCTAGGGCTGAATCAAGGCTAGCATTAGTGTGAGGTTTAGGCTTCTGGTTTGGCTTTAGGGGCATGATCCTAGTGTTGCTGAGGTTTAGGGATTGTTATTCCCTAGAACAATGCCCTCAGCAGCTTCTTTCTGTGCATGAGTCAGGTGGCCCATATCCTCTGGGGCCTCAGAACTAGGTTTCAGACACAGTAAGTTCCACAGCCTTGGATAGGGTTTGGGGTTCGTTTGGGGTTCGAAGTTGGTAGGAACCTATTGGTTAGTATGTGGAGACTTGCCCTGAGGAAAAGTGGAGGGCTTGCATAGAGAGTGGCTCCAGCTTCAGGTATGGCCTCAGGTTGATACTGTTGTTGAATTTAAGGATATTCACTAGAATCGTAATTTCCAGCTCCACCTCGGTGGTTGCACATGGTACAGCTTTCTTCTGTATTCTCTTTTGGTTCATCTTGTGCCTATGTTGTGTTCTTAAGCCCGTCTTTCCTCTGATTTAGCATTTGGGCCCAAGTTGGGCGATATTCTAGCCTAGCGTTAAGGTAAGAATCAGAGAAGTGATAGGCACCTATCTGATGGCAGTGCAGAAACCTGCCCTGAGTACTGAGTTGTGAGCAAGCATTAGGGCTTCTGGTTTTACTAAGGGAGATGGTCATTGTATTGCTGAGTTGTAGACTTTTCATGTTCTCCAGCAACATCCCAGGCATTGCTAGTGGCTCAGTTTCCTCCTGCCTGATTAGTCTGGCAACAGCCCGGTGTCCCAATCCATTGTCCTCTTGGCCTATGGTTCAGTTCCAGCCATGTCCACATCCAGGGTTAGCGTTAGGGTTCATGTCCAGGGAAAATTGATGGCGGTGCAGAGTCCTGCCCTGAGGGCTGAGTTAAGGGCAAGCATGAGGGTGAAGCTCAGTCTAACTGTTTGGACTCAGGGGAATGCTCATACTCTAGTTGAATTTTAGATTTTTTGCCAAAATCATAGTCTCCAGCAACATCCTTGGAATTTGGAAGAGGCACAGTTTCCTTCCTTCTGTGTTCCAGCCTGATTAATCTGGCATCAGTCAGGTATCCAAAATCCACTGTGCCCTCAGCACTAGGGTTCGGGCACAATAAGTTCCACATCCAGGGCTAGGGTTAAGGTTATGATCTGGGGGATAGTAGGAGCCTACCTGTTGGCAGTGTGGGGACCTACTCTGAGAGCTAAATTGTGGGCTAGCATGAGGATGAGGCTCCAGAAGCTGCTTTGGCCTCAGGTGGCTGCTCATACTTTTGCTGATTTTTAGGTTTTTCACCAGAATCCTGTTCTTTAGCTCCACTCTGGTGGTGTCGTGCCCAAGATTGCAAATCTGAGAAACCACCAAGGAGCCGATACCAATGCAAGCACACGAGGGTTTATTAGCAAGCTCGATCTTGGGTCCAAGTATACCAGACACAGCAGAGCAGGGACTTGGACCCTGAGGTGGGTTTCAGCTGGGTTTTCATGGGCTGGTCTACGGGATTTCCAGAAGGGGTGGAGGAATTTCTTAAGCTCTGTTTTCATTCTGATATGGGGCTTTCAAGGGCGTTAAGCTCAGTTCTCTTTCTGATATGGGGCTTCCTGCCAACGGCGTTAAGCATAGGGGCCTGAGATGGCCGTACTTGTGCTAACGCTGAACTTGAGGTGCAATGGCCTTAATTTTCTCGGCCTCCACACATGGTACCATTTAGTTTTGTTTTTTGTTTTTGTTTTTTTTGTTTTTTTTAGCGTTTTTTTAAAAATATATTTTATTTATTCATGAGAGACACAGAGAGAGAAGCAGAGACACAGGCAGAGGGAGAAGAAGGCTCCATGCAGGGAGCCCGATGTGGGATTTGATCCTGGGTCCCCAGGATCAGGCCCTGGGCTGAAGGCAGAGCTAAACCGCTGCACCACCTAGGGATCCCTACCATTTAGTTTTGTATTATTGACTGATTCATCCTGCTCCAGTTTTCTGATCCAAAAATCCAAAATCTAAAACTTATCAACACTATGAGATTCTGTTGGTCTCAACCAGAAGTTGGAGCCTCAACTTAATTCTAGGCCTCAGGTAGGCTCCTACTTTCTCTGGACCATAACCCTAACCCTCATCCTGGCTGTGGAACTACCTGTGCCCAAATCACTTTCATGAGAGCACATGGATTAGGACAATTGGAAAATGGCAGACAAATGAGGCAGAAACTCAGAAGGAAACAATGCCAGTTATAACCCCGAGGATGTGGCTAGAGACTATGATTTGAGAGACATAAACTAAAGGTCAGTCACACTCTAAACATTGCCCTGAGGCCAATTAAGAAGTCTGAGCTCACTGTAAAACTAGCACACATCTCAATTCTCAGGGAAGGTCTCCACACTGCTATGGAATTGGTACCTATCACCTCCCAGATTCTCACCTTAACCCTTGGCATGGCCTACGTTATCCCAAATCCTAATCTGTGGAAGGCTGGGATTTGGGACAAAAGACTGGTGCAGGACAAATCAGCCAAGGATATAGAAGCAATCTTTGCATGGGCAATCACCACAGTTGAGCTGGAAAGCACAATTTTAGTAAAAAACCTAAAACTCAGCAAAAACATGAGCATCCCCCCTGAGGCCAAATTGGAGGCTGAAGCCTCATCCTAATGCTAGCTCTCAACTCAGCCTCAGGACAGATCTACAAACTGCCAAAGAGCAGGTGCATACCATTTTCTGGATTCTCACTCAAACCCTAAGCATAGCTCTGGCCCCTATGTTGGTGCAAAAATAACTCTGAGGAAAATCGGAGTTGCGACAAAAGCCTGGGACAAGACAAATCAGCGAAAAATACAGAAGCAACTTGAGCCATGTGTAACCAATGCAGTGGATCTGGAGAGCATGAGCCTAGTGAAAACCTGTCCCTCAGCCCCACAATGTGCCTAGTTCCTAAAACCAAGTGCTAACCCTGAACTTAACCCTAATGGTCACTCTCCAGTCAGACATTAGGGCAAATCTCCCCTTGCCATTGAATAAGCCCCTACATCTACCCAGATGTAACCCCAACCCCAGGACATTTTGTAAGTCCTGACTTGGCCTGAACCCTATTTTGAGAGTTCAATGGATTTAGGACACCTGACTGATCTCAGACTAATCAAGTAGGAACAGAGTACAAAACTACCATTTGCAATGTCCAAGATGATGCAGGAGACTATGATTTTAGCTAAAATTCTAAAACTCACCAACACTATGAGCATCCCCTAGAGTCCAAATTAGAAGCCTGAGCCTCACCCTAATGCAGGCCCTCAACTCATCCCTAATGGCAAATCTCTGCACTGCCATCAGATAAGTGCATACCATCTCTCAGATTCTCACCATAACCCTAGGCATGGCTCTGACCCTACCTGGACCTGAATGCTAAATATGAGGAAAGATGGGATTAAGGACACAGGACAGGCACAGGAAGGACCAGAACAGAATACAGAAGCAAGTAGCACCATGTGCAACCAGAGGGGTTGAGCTGGAGAGCATGATTCGAGTGAATATCCTAAAACTCACCAACAGGATGAGAATCCCCCTGAGGACAAACTGGAAACAAGAGCCTCCATCCTAATGCTAGCCCTCAACTCAGTGCTCAGGGCAGGTCTCCACATTGCAATCAGATAGGCTCCTACCATCTCTGAGACTGTACCATACCCTAGCCCTGGCTGTGGAATTAATTGTGCATGAATCCTAGCTCCGAGGGGGACAATGGATTTAGGACACCTGCCACCCAATAGGCTGCTACCAACACCCAGACTTAAACCCTAACCGTAGCCCCGGCAGTAGAACGTATTGTGCCTGAATCCAAGTTCTGAGGGCACAATGGATTTGTGATACTTGACCCATGCCAAACAAATCAGGCAGGTACACAGAGGGAAACCATGCTACCACATGAATGCTATTGAGGGTATGATTCTAGCGAAATCCCAAAACCTCTGCAACACTGGGAACATGCCCTTGAAGCTAAACCCAAAGCCTAATCCTACCCTAATACTAGCCCTTAAAGCCTTTAGGGCACTTCTTCACACTGCCATCTGATAAACTCCTAACAACTCCCAGACCATAATCTTAACCCTAGCCCTAGCTGTGGAATTTACTGTGCCCCAAAACAAGTTCTGTGAACACAGTGGATTTGGGATACCTGACCCATGCTAGAGTAATCAGGCAGGAACACAGGAGGAAACTATACCACTTGCAATTCAGGGATGTTGTTAGAGAACATGAATCTAAAGAGAATCCTGATATTAGCAACACTATGAGCATCCCTCTGAGGCTAAACCAGAAGCCTTAGACACACCCTAATCCCAGCCTCCAATTCAGCCCTCAGGTAGGATTCCGCAGTTTGGTTGAGTTGATGGCTAGCATTAGGATGTGTCTAAGGCTTCTGGTTTTTCTCATGGAGATGCTCACAGTGTTGCTGAGGTTTAAGGATTTTGGTATTGGCACAAAATCATTGTGCCCTCAAAACTTATGATCTGACACAATAAGTTCCACAATCAGGGCTAGGGTTTTTCCCTAGACTGATGTGCCCTGCCTGATTATTCTGGCATGGGCCAGATGTTCCAAATTCATTGTGCCCTCAGAATTTGCTTTCAGGCACAGTAAATTCTATAGTCCAGGCTAGAATTAGGGTTATGGTCTGGGAGTTGGTAAGAACCTATCAGAAACTCTTATGGTGAGCTGCCCTGAGGGCTGAGTTTAGGACTATCATTAGGGTGAGACTGAGACTGGTTTGGCTGGAGGGGCATGTTCTTAGTGTTGCTGAGGTTTAGAGATTTCAGTAGAATCGTGCCCTCAGCAGGATTCCAGTGGTTGCAATATCACAGTTTCCTTCTGTGTGCCTACATGATTAGTTTGGCATGGCTTTTGTATCCCAAAACCATTGTGCCCTCAGAAGTCAAGTTCGGGGCTGGTCAGTTCCACATCTAGTGCTAGGGCTAAAGTTAAGGTCCAGGAGCAGTTAGAGGCCAATTTGATGACAGTGTGGATTCCTATCCTGAGGTCTGAGTTGAGGGCTAATATCCGGGTGGGTCTAAGCTGATTTGGCCTCATGGGGATGCTCATAATGTTGTTGAGTGTCAAGTTTTTCCCTAGAATCATGGTCTCCAGCATATCCTTGGGTTGCAAGTGGCAGGGTTCTTGTCTGAAAAGTCTGGCATCAATTAGGTGTCCCATCCTTGTGTCTATGTGCCAGGTCTAGGGTTAGCGTTCCATTTTGGAAGATAGTAGGGGCCTATTTGATGACAATGTGGAGATTGCCCTGTGGGCTGAGTGGAGGTGAGTATTAGGGTGAAGCTCAGGATTAGCATTTGGTTTCTGGGACTAAGCACATTGTGGGGCTGAAGTTTAGGATTTCTTTTTAGAATCATGCTGTCCAGCTCCACCGCCATGGTTTTGCATGGCTGGGCTGCTTCTGTATTCCTGACTGATTTGACTTGGATCAGTCTTATGTCCCAAATCCCGACTTTCCTGTCTTATCATTTGGGCCAAATTAGGTCCGGAGCTGTGCCTAGGGTTAGGGTGAGAATCCAGGAGATCGTAGGTACCTGTCCGATGGCAGTGCAGAGATTTGCCCTTAGGGGTGAGTTGAGGCCCTACATTAGGAGGCAAGTTGAGGGCTAGTATTAGGGGGATTCTGATTTGAACTCAATGGGATGTTCATAGTGTCAGGTTTTTCTCTAGAATCATGGTCTCCAGCAAAATCCCTGGGTGGCAAGTGACACAGTTTCCTTCTGTGTTCCTGCCTGATTAGTCTGGCATTGGCCAGATGGATAGAATCCACTCTGACTTCAGAACTAGGGTTCAAACCTAGTTAAGTGCCACATCCAGCACAATGGATTACATTCCAGGAGATGGTAGGAGCCTATCTGATGTGGTCAATTTTGATAGTGGCAGTGCAGAGTCCTGACCTGAGGACTGAGTTGAGGCTAGGATTACAGTGAGTCTCCCCCTTCTTGTTTGGCCTGCAAGGGGACATCATTCTGTTGCTGAGTTTTAATGTTATTTGCTAGAATAACATTCATTCTCTCTAGGTCCACCATGGTGGTGATATGTGGCATAGCTTTCTTCTGTATTCTTTCCTGGGTTATCCTTTACCAGCCTTGTTTCCTAAATTCTGTCTTTCCTCAGATATAGGATTTGGGCCCAGGTAGGGCCATAGCCATGTTAGTGTTTGGGTGAGTATCCAGGAGAGTGTAGGCACCTATCCCATGGCAGTACTAAGAGCTGCTGTGAGGTCTGAGTTGACAGCTAGCCTTAGGATGAGGCTCAGGCTACTGATTTGGACTCAGTGGGATGCTCATAGTGTTGCTTTGCTGTGTTTTAGAATTTTCTCTGGAATCAGGGTCTCCTGCAACATCGTGAGAGTTTCAAGTGGTAGAGTTTACTTCTTTATTCCTGCTTGATTTGTTTGGCATCGTTCAGAAGTCCCAATACCATTGTGCCCACAGACCTAGGGTTTGGGCCCAGTAAGCTCTACAGGCAGTGCTAGGGTTGGGTTACAGTCCAGGTGATGGTAGTGTGGAGTGCTACTATCCGGTGGCAGTGTGGAGATCTGCCCTGAAGCCTGAGTTGAAAGCAAGCATTAGGCTTAGGCTCAGGATTCAGATCTGGTCATAGAGATACTCTTAGTGTTGCTGAAATTTAGATTTTTGGCTACAACCTTTGACTCCAGTGATATCCAGGTGGTTGAATGGGGGTACAGTTTCCTTTGTGTTCCTGCTTAGTTAGTCTGGAATCAGCCAGGTATCTCAAATCCATTTTGCCTTCGGACCTAGTGTTCAGCCCAGTCAGGGCCTCAGCCAGGCTAGGTTTAGGGTGTAGGTCCACGAGACAGTATGGGCCAATTCCATGGCAGAGTGGAATCCTGCCCTAAGGGCTGAGATGAACTCTAGCATTAGGGTAAGTCTCAGTATTCTAGTTTGGTCTCAGGGATGCTCATTGTGTTACTGAGTTTTAAATTTTTCACTAGAATCTAACAACAATGTTATCTTTAACAACATCCTAGGGGTTTCAAGTGGCACACTTCCCTTTTTTTCTCCTGCCTGATTTGTATAGCATCAGCCAGTGTCTCAATGCCATTGGGCCCTCCCACCTAAGCTTTGGGCCTAGTAAAATACATAGGCAGGGTAGGGTTAGGGTTATGGTCCAGGCGATGGTAGGAGTCTATCTGATGTCAATGTGGAGACACGCTCTGAGGGCTGAATTCAGGGCTAACATTAGGGTCAGGTTCCAGCTTCTGGTTTTGCCTCAGGGGGATTCTAATTCTGTTGCTAAATTTTAGATTTTTCACTAGAATCATGATCTCTAGATCGTTGCTGATGATTGCACATGGCATGATTTGCTTCTGTGTTCTTGGCTGATTCGAATTGCACCAGTCATTTATCCCAAGTCCCATTATTCCTTAGATTTAGCATTTAGGCCCACATATGGCCAGCCCCATGCTTAGGGTCAGGGTGAAAATCCAGGAGATGATAGGTACTACCTATCCCATTGTAGTGCAGAATCCTGCCCTGAGGGCTGGGTTGAGGGTTAGCATTAGGGTGTGGCTCAGGCTTCCAGTTTGGCCTCAAAGATCACTCATATTATTTTTGAGGTTTAGGTTTTTTGCTAAAATCAATCTTTAGCAACATCCTGCGGGTTGCAAGAGGTATGGTTTCCTTCTCTATTCCTGCCTGATTAGTCAAGCATCAGCCTAGCGTCCCAAATCCTTTGTGCCCTCATAATAGGATTCTGGCTTGGTTGGGGCCACATCCAGTGCTAAGGGTAGGGTTATGGTCTGGGAGATGTTAGGGGTCAATCTACTGGCTATGCGGACTCCTGCCCTGAGGACTGAATTGAGGTTAGCATTTGGGTGAGGCTCAGACTTCTAGGCCGGCCTCTGAAATGCTCATAATAGTGTTCGCTTCAGTAGCACATATACTAAAATTGGAATGCTTATAATATTGCTGAATTTTAGATTTTTCATTTGTAGCATGATCTCCAGCAATATCCAGGTGGTTACAAGTTAAACGTTTTCCTTCTGTGTTCCTGCCTAATTAGTCTAGCATTGACCAGGTATCCCAAATCCATTTTGCCCTCAGACCTATGGTTCGGGTCCAGCGATCGCCAAAACCCCGGGCTAGAGTTAGGGTTAATGTCAAGAGCCTCTAAGGGCTAATCCAATGCCAGTGTGGAGATCTGCCCTGAGGGCTGAGTTGAGGGCTGGCATTAGGGTGTCTCTAGTTTATGGTTAGGCCTCTAGGGGGTGCTCATGCTGTTACTGAGTTTTAGGTTTTTCACTAGATTCATGCTCTCCAGCTCATGTAGTTGTCCATGGCAGAGCTTGCTTCTCTATTCTTGTCTGATTCATCCTGTCCCTGTCATTTGTCCCAAATCTCATCCTTCCTCAGATTTAACATCATAGGGTTAGGATGAGGATCTGGGAGATAGTAGGTACCTGTCTGATGGCAGTGTAGAGATTTGCCCTTAGGGCAAATTTGAAGCCCTGCATTAGATTAAGGCTCAAATTTCAGGTTTGGCTTCAGGGACATGTTCCTAGTGTTGCTGAGCTTTAGATATTTCACTACAATGATACACTCCATCCAGCAATTTCACTACAATGATACACTCCTTCCAGTAGTTGCAACTGGCATGGTTTCCTTTTTGCTCCTGCCTGATTAGTGTTGTGCTTGTTTTGTGTCCCAAATCCCATCTTTTCTCAGACTTAGCATTTAGGCCCAGATAGGGTGAGAGCCATGCCTAGGTTTAGGGTGAGGGTCCTGGAGATGGTAAGAACATGCTTTTGGCCTGTCCTGAGGGTTGAGTTGAGGTCTAACATTGGAGTGATGATCTGGTTTCGTGTTTGGCTTCAGAGAGATGTTGACGCTGTTGATCAAGGATAGGTTTCTTGCTAGAATCATGCTCGTAGTACCATCCCAGGGGGTTGCAGGTGGCATGGTTTCCATCTTAACATTAGGGTTAGTCTCCAGCTTCTGGACTGTCCTCAGGGGGATGGTGATAAGCTTGGTGAGCGGTTTTTTTTTTTTTTTTTTTTCGTTAGAATCATGCTCTCCAGCTCCATCCAGGGGTTGTAAGAGGCACGGTTTCCTTCCCCCCCCCCCCCCCCCCCCACGGTTTCTTTCTTTGTTCCTATTTGTATAGTCTGACATAGGCCAAGTCTCCAAAAACCATTGTGCCCTTAGACCTAGAGTTTGGGCCCAATCAGGGCCATAGCCAGGGCAAGGGTAAGGGTTCTGTTCTGGGCGATAGTAAGGGCCTACCTGATGGCTCTGAAGAGACCTTCCATGAGGGCTTGCTTGAGGGCCTACAATGATGGGAGTTAGGCTCCTGCTTCAGGTTTGGCCTCATGGGGATGCTGATGCAGTTGGGGATGGTTAGGTTTATGCTACAATTAAGTTCTTTAGCTCTATACTGGAGGTTGCACATGCCATGATTTCCTTTAGAATTCCTCCCTGAATAATCTGGTACTGGCCAGCTGTCTCATATCCATTATGCACTCAGACCTAGGGTTCGGTTCTGGTCAGGGCTAGGTTGGGGTTCTGATACGGAACTTGTTACACCTATCTGAAGGCAGTGCAGATATCTGCCTGTGACTGAGTTGACAGCTAGCATTAGGGTGAAGCTCTGGCTTCCAGACTGGCCTCAGGTACATGCTGGTGTTTTTGGTGAGGGGTAGATCTTTCACTAAAATCATACTCTCCAGCTCCATCTTGGGGTTTCATGTGGCATGGTTTCCTTCTGTGTTCCTGCCTGATTTGTCTTGCATTGACCAGGTGTCTCAAATCCATTATACCTTTAGATCTAGGGTTCAGGCCCAGTCAGGTAGGATTAGGGTTCTGGTCCAGGAGATGGTAGGAGGCAATTCAATGACAGTGTAGGGACCTGCCCATAGGGCTGAGGTGAGGGCAAGACTTAGAATGAGTCTCAGGGTTAGGGTTTGATTTCAAGGGGCCATGCCCATGGTGGGGCTGAGGGTCAGGTTTTCCTTAGAATCTTGCTCTACAGCTCCATCCTAGTGGTTCCATGTGGCACAGCTTCCTTCTGTAGTTTTGGCTGATCCACCCTGCACCAGTCTTGTCTCCAAAATCTCGTCTTTCCACAGACTAATACTAGGACCAGGAAGGGTAAGCCACTTGCCTAGGCTTAGAATGAAGGTCCAGGAGATGATAGGGTTGTATATGATGACAGTGGTAAGACCTTCCCTGAGAACTGAGTTGAGGGCAAGCTTTAGGGTGAGGCTCTGGGTCAGTGTTTGGTTTTAGAGACTAGGCATATTGTAGGGCTGAGGGTAAGTTTTTTGCTTCTTCCTTTCACTTCTTTCTTTAAGACTGAAATGTTTTCAAATATATGTGTATAAGCATAAGGAAAGTGCCATATACATATCTCTAAGAAAGAACACTGTATAGAAAGCACCTTTCAACTAACATCTTAGTTCATTAGGATTGTAACATTTTCAAATGTATGTGTGGAAACATAAGGAAAGTGCCAAATACTTAACTCAGAGAAACAAGTTCCTGTAGAAAGCATGTTTCAACTAACATCTTCTTTCATGAGGACAGAAGTCTTCAAAAGAGTATATGTGGAAGCATGAGGAAACTGCCATATAGTAACTCTATAAAAGAATACTGTATGGAAAGCATCTTTATTTTTTAGATATGTTATTTATTCATTTGAGAGAGAGAGAGAGAAAGAGAAAGAAAGCATAAGCAGAGGGGGAAAGGTAGAGGGAGAGGGAGAAGCAGACTCCCCATTGAGCAGAGAGCCCAACTTGGGGCTTGATCCCAGGACCCTGAGATCATGACCTGAACCGAGGGCAGATGCTTAACCATCTGAGCCATCCAGGTGCCCCATGGATAGCATCTTTAAATTAATATCTTACCTTACGAAGATGGAAGTGTTTTCAAATGTATGCGTGGAAGCATAAAGAAAGTATCATATACTTAATGAAACAAATCTGTATAGAAATAGTATTTCAACTAACATCTTTCCTGAAGATAGTACTGTTTTAGAAATGTTTGTGGAAGCATAAGAAAGTGCCATTTACTTAACTCAGTGAAACATGTTTGTGCAGAGCCATCTTTCAAATAACATCTTCTTTCATGGAGATAAAAGTGTTTTGAAAAGAATGTGTGGAAACATAAGGAAAGTGCCATATACTTACCTCCATGAATTAAGTCTGTTCACAAACCATGCTTCAACTAACATCTCCTTTCATGTAGAAAGATGCATTTTCACATGTATGTATGGAAGCATAAAGAAACAGCCATATGCCTAATTTAGTGAGAGATTTCTGTGGAGAAATCATCTTTCAAATAACATCTTTCATGGAGAGATAAGTGTCTTCAAATGTATGTATGGAAGCATAAAGAATATACCATATACTTAGCGAAACAAGTATGTATAGAAACCATTTTTCAATTTCATTTTTTTCGTAGAGAAAGAAGTGTCTTCAAATGTATGTGTGTAAACATACACATTGATGAAAGTGCCATCTACTTAAATCTGTGAAACTAGCGTGTCTAGAAACCATCTTTAAAGGACCATCTCTTTCACATGGCAATAGAAGCAATTTCAGGAGGTCCAAGATGGCAGAGTAGTAGGGCAACCTTGAACTTGCCTCACCCTTTGAATACAACTAGATCAACCTTTAACTATTTTTGAAACTAGGAAGAGGATCAGAGGAATACAAAACAATCTGCACAGTTGGAGTGAGTGAATTTGGCAGAAGCATGGTTCAGAGCCCTGAAAATTGAGGATTGAGAACCATTGAGGCCAGGAAGGGAAGAAGACCAGTTTGTGGAGCAAATTCAAGAGGGGTAAAGTTGGAAAGATTGCAGCAGTTTGTGACTCCAGAATAAGCGTAGCATGTGGATCCCTGGGTGGCCTAGGGCAAAATTGCTCTGCCTCCTGGAGGGCATATGGAGGAGCATATTAGTCCTCTCCAGAGACAAAGGTACAGTGCTGCAGCAAGGTCAGAGGGTCATGCAGAGGGCAGAAAACCTCTTAAATTCTTGGGTGTGAGCCACAATAGGGCTTAAGCTTCTGTGCATTTACCAAACAGCAGCTTTATTAGGACTCACTGAGGGAAGTGCAGAGACTAAAGCAGATCCAGGATAACCTTGCAACCACTTTTTGCTCTGATTTAATAGGCTTAAATCTCTGTGTGTGCACCAATAGCCACTTTTGTGGGACTGAAGGAGCAGTGTACAGGAACTAGAGTGGATCCCATATAACTTGGTTGCTACTTTTTGCTCTGAGCCATAGTAGGTTTATACCTCTGGGATTGTGCAAAAACAGCCACTTTTCTGGGAACACCATAGGGACTGGAGCATATCGTTGATAACATGGCCGCTGCTTTTTGCTGTCTGCCACAGTAGATTCTAGCCTCTGCAATGGCTTTCCTGGGAGAAAGGGGAGTAGAGGACTGAGTCAAGTGCAGATGGCTAATATCCTGGCTCTAGCTTTTCCTGAGTTACAATAAACTCTAGCCTCTGCACACTGAGCTAAGGCTTTTCTAGGGCATGATAGTGCTGGGTATTCCCTGAGTCTTTCCACTGGGGGACTGGAGTGGGTGCGCACATTATCAGGCCCTTTAAAACTTGGAGTTTTGAATCCTAGCCACTAGCCAGATATAAAATACAAGAGGTCTATGAGTCTGGGCATGTTGATAACCCAGACATAGACAAGTTAGGCCAGGGAATTAACAAGGGCTGGGCCACAAGAGATTGCTCACTTTTCTGAGTGGGCTTCCTGAGCAGCTTCCAGGAGTTCCACCTCCAGGGACAAAGGAACACCATATTCTGCTTCTTCCACCACCACTGTCAGATGGTGCCCACTAGCCCAGTCAGATTCCAAAGAGAAACACAGCACCTCTACTGGAGACTGGAATCTCCTACACTAAACCCCACCTCCTGTCCTGGCAGAAGCATCTGTGAGAGCAAGTCAGACTGTGAGCCAGAGCAACAGGCCTTTTCCTCAGAAGACAAACACAAATCCTAGCATATACCAAGTCTACTGATTAAAGAAAGCACCAAAACTTCAGCTTCTGGCTTAACTTCACAAACAAATCAGAACATACTTACTTGACAGCCCCTGTGGCTCAGCGGTTTAGCGCCACCTTCAGTCCAGGGTGTGGTCCTGGAGACCCAAGATCAAGTCCCACGACAGGCTCCTTGCATAGAGCCTGCTTCTCCCTCTGCCTGTGTCTCTGCCTCTCTTTCTCTCTGTGTGTCTCTCATGAATAAATAAATAAAATCCTTAAAAAAAAAAAAAAAAGAAAAAAGAACATACCTACTTAAAGGAACAAATACTCCCCAACTACAAGCAAGGAGGAACTTTATAGAGGAAGGACCAGTGGGAAAGAGCAACTAACATACAACTGCAGAGTATACATACATATACTAGGATCACATCCTGAAATATTATTGTTGTTGATATTATTATTGCTGTTCTTGCTGGGTTTGTTCCTTTTTTTCTTTTCTACTCTCCTTTCTTTTCTGGACAAAATGACTAGAAGGAGAAAATCACAACAAAAGAAAGAACCAGAGGTAATATTCTCTGCCATAGATTTAATCAAGATGGATATAAGTAAGATGTCAGAGCTAGAATTCAGAATAATAATTATAAAGATACTAGCTGGGGTTGAAAAAAAGCATAAAAGACACTAGAGAACCCCTTACTGTAGAAATAAAAGAAGTAAAATCCAATCAGGCAAAATTTAAAGATACTATTACTGAGAAGCAGTAAAAAATGGAGGCTCTAAGCACTAGGGTAAATGAAACAGAAGAGAGATCAATGATACAGAAGACAAATAATGGAAACTAAGGAAGCCAACAAAAAGAAAGAAAAGGAACTACTGGATCATAAGGGGAGGCTTTGAGAGATCAGTGATATCATAAAGTGCAATAATATTCAAATAATAGGGGTTCCAGAAGATGAGGAAAGGTGGAGGCAGAAGGTTTATTTGAAAAAATTTTGGCTGAGAACTTCCTTAACCTGGGGAAGGAAACAGGCATTCAAGTCCAAGAGGCATGGAGAAATGCCATCAAAATCAATAAAAATAGTTCAACACCTTGACGTGTAATAGTGAAGCTCGCAAATTTCAGAGATAAAGAGAAAATCCTGATAGCAGTTTAATCTTAATCTTGAAAGCAGGTCCTTAATCCACAAGGGTAGAAACATTGGACTGGCAGCAGACCTGTCCACAGAGACAGTCCGGTCCAAAAGGGATTACCATGATATATTCAGGGTGATAATTGAGAAAAACATTGAGCCAAGAATACTTTATTCATCATGGCTGTCATTCAGAAAGGAAGGAGAGATAAAGAGCTTCCAGGAAAAACAGAAACGAAAAGAATTTGTGATCACTAAACCAACGTGCAAGAAATATTAAAAGGGATACTTTAGGTGAAGAAAGAATCCAAAAGTAACATAGACCAGAAAGGAACAAGACAATCTACAGAAACAGTGACTAAACAAGTAATACAATGGCAATAAAATTCATATCTTTCAATAGTTCCTCTGAATGTAAAATGGGCTAAATGCTACAATCATAAGACATACAGTATCAGATTGGGTAAAAAAGCAAGACTCATTGATATGCTGTCTATAAGAGATGAATCGTAGACCCAGACATACCTCCAGATTGAAAGTAAGGGGATGGGGAACTATTTATCATGCTGATGGAACTCAAAAGAAAGCTGGGGTAGCAATCCTTGTATCAGACAAATTAGACTTTAAACCAAAGACTGTAATAAGAGATGAAGAGGGACACTATATCATACTTAAAGAGTCTATCCAACAAGATCAAACAATTATAAATATTTATGTTCTTAACTTGGGAGCAGCCAATTATATCAAGCAACTGATAAAAAAAATTGAAGAAACATGTTGATAATAATACAACAATAATAGGGGACTTTAATACCCCACTCACAACAATGGATAGATAATATAAGCAGAAGATCAACAAGGAAACAAGGGCTTAGAATGATACACTGGAACAGATGGACTTAACAGATATATATAGAGCATTCAACCCTAATGCAACAGAATACACATTCTTCTCGAGTAGTATACAAGGAACATTCTCCAGAATAGATCACAAACTGGGTCACAAATCAGGTCTCAATTGATATCAAAAGATAAGGATTATTCCCTGCATATTCTAAACCACGATGGTTTAAAACATGAACTCAATTCCAAGAAAAAATTTGGAGGAACACAAAAACATTAGGAGGTCAATACCTAGTAAAGAATGAGTGGGTCAAAAGGAAATTCAAGAAGAATTTTAAAAATTCATGGAAGCAAATGAAATAAAAAAAACAAACAAACAAACCATTCAGAACCTTTGAGATACAGCAAAGGTGGTCCTAAGAAGGAAGCATATTGCAATACAGGCCTTTCTCAAGAAACAAGAAAATTCTCAAAAACACAAGCAAATCTTACACCTAAAGGAGTCTGAAAAAGAATATCAAATGAAGCCTAAACCCAGGAGAAGAAGAAAAATAATAAAGATGAGAAAAAAATCAATGGAAGAGAAACCAAAAGAACAGTAGAACAGATCAATGAAACTAGGAGCTGATTCTTGAAAAGAGTTAATAAGAATGATAAACCTCTAGGCAGACTTATCAAAAAGTAAAGGAGAAAGGACCTAAATAAATAAATTCACTTGTGATTTTCACAAGTGAAAGAGGAAAGATCCTAACCAACACCAAGGAAACACAAACAATTATAAGAACCTATTATGAGCAAATCTATGACAACAAATTAGGCAATCTGAAAGAAATAGATGCATTCCTAGAAACTTATAAACTACCAAAACAGATACAGGAAAAAATAGAAAGCCTGAGCATGCATAAGCAGCAAGGAAATTGAAGCAGACATCAAAAATCTCCCAAAAAAACAAGAATCCAGGGCAAGATGGCTTCCTAGGGGATTTCTACCAAACATTTATTTATTTATTTATTTTTTCCAAAGGGCTTTCTTTTTTTTTTTTTTTTTAATTTTTATTTATTTACTTATGATAGTCACAGAGAGAGAGAGAGAGGCAGAGACACAGGCAGAGGGAGAAGCAGGCTCCATGCATCGGGAGCCTGATATGGGATTCGATCCCGGGTCTCCAGGATCGCACCCTGGGCCAAAGGCAGGCGCCAAACCGCTGCGCCACCCAGGGATCCCATCTACCAAACATTTAAAGAAGAATCAATACCTATTCTTCTGAAGCTGTTTTAAAAAAATAGAAATAGAAGAAAAACTTCCAAATTCATTCTATGAGGCCAGCATTATCTCAAAACCAACAAAGACCCTATAAAAAAAGGAGAATTACTGACCAATATCCCTGGTGAACATGGATACCAAAATTTTCACCAAGATACTAGTCAGTAGGATCCAACAGTACATTGAAAGGATCATTCACCATGACCAAGTGGGACTTATTCCTGGACTGCAAGGGTGCTTTAACATGCATGATACATCACATTAATAAAAGAAAGGATCCTCTCAATAGATGCATAAAAAACCTATGACAAAATACAGCATCTTTTCTTGATTAAAACTCTCAACAATGTAGAGATGGAGGGAACATACCTAAACATCATAAAAACCATATATAAAAAGCCCAGAGTGACTATCATTCTCAATGGGGAAAAACTGAGAGCATCTCCCCTAAAGTTAGGGATACAACAGGGATACCCTCTTTTACCATTGTTGTTCAACATCGTACTAGATGTCCTAGCCTCGGCAATCAAACAACAAAAAGAAGTAAAAGGCATTCAAATTAGCAAAGAAGAAGTCAAACTCTCAGTTTTGCAAATGATATGATACTTGATGTGGAAAACCCAAAAGACTCTACCCCAAAATTGCTAGAACTCATATAACAATTCAGCAATATCATGGCAGGATATAAAATCAATGCACAGAAATCAGTTGCATTTCTACATGCTAACAATGAGACTGAAGAAAGAGAAATTGAGGAATCAATCCCCATTTACAACTGCACCAACCCCCCCCCAAAAAATACCTAGGAATAAACCTAACCAAAGAGGTGAAAGATATGTATTCTGAAAACTATAGGCCACTTATGAAAGAAACTGAGGAAGACACAAAAAGATGGAAAAACATCCCGTGCTCATGGATTAGAGAATAAATATTGTGAAAATGTCTATGCTACCCAGAGAAATCTAACATTCAATGAAATCTCTATCAAAATATCATCAAAGCTTTCACAGACCTGGAACACATAATCCTAAAATTTGTATGGAAACAGAAAAGAACCTAAATATTCAGAAGAATGTTGAAAAAGATAACCAAAGCAGGAGCATCACAATGCCTGACTTCAAGTTGTATTACAAAACTATGATTATCAAGACAGCATGGAACTGGCACAAAAAACAGACACACAGATGCATGGAAGAGAATAGAGAACCCAGAAATGGACCCTCAACTCTATGGTCAACTAATCTTCAAAAAAGCAGGAAATAATATTCAATGGAAAAAGGACAATCTCTTCAACAAATGGTGTTGGGAAAATTGGACAGCCACATGCAGAAAAATGAAACTAGACCATTCTCTTACACCATGCATAAAGATAAACTCAAAATGGATAAAAGATGTAAATGTGAGACAGGAATCCATCAAAATCCTAGAGTAGAACACAGGCAGCAACCACTTAAACCTCGGCCGCAGCCGCTTCTTGCAAGAAAGGTCTCCAAAGGGAAGGGAAACAAAAGTAAAAACGAACTATTGGGACTTCATCAAGATAAAAAGCTTCAGCACAGCAAAGGAAATAGTCAGCAAAATTAAAAGGCAACCTACAGAATGGGAGAAGATATTTGCAAACGGCATATCAGATAAAGGGCTAGTAACCAAGATCTATAAAGAACTTAGCAAACTCAGCATGCCCCCCCCCAAAAAAAAATAATGCAAAGAAATGGTCAGAAGACATGAACAGACATGTTTCCAAAGAAGACCTATGCATGGCCAACAAGTACATGAAAAAATGCTCCACATCACTTGGGATCGGGGAAATACAAATCAAAACCACAATGAGATATCACTTTACACCAGTGAGAATGGCTAAAATTAACAGGACAGGAAACAAAAAATGTTGGCGAGGATGTGGAGAAAGGGGAACCCTTTTGTACTGTTGATGGAAATGCAAGCTGGTGCAGCCCCTCTGGAAAACAGTGTGGATGTTTCCCAAGAAGTTAAAAATAGAGCTACCCTATGACCTAGCAATTTCACTACTGGGTATTTACCAGATACAATTCTAGTGAAATTACAGGACACCTGCACCCCAATGTTCATAGCAGCAATGTCCACAATAGCCAAACTGTGGAAGGAGCCATGATGTCCTTTGACAGATCAAGAAGATGACATCTTCTTGATCGTGAGATACACACACACACACACACAATGGAATATTACTCAGCTATTAGAAAGGACGAATATCTACCATTTGCTTTGCTGTGGATGGAATTGGAGGATATTATGCTGAGTGTAATTAAGTCATTTGGAGAAAGACAATTATCTATGGTTTCACTCATATGTGGGATATAAGAAATAGTGAAGGGACTATAAGGGAAAGGAGGGGAAACTGAGTGGAGAAAAATCAGAGAGGAAGACAAACCATGAGAGACTCCTAACTCTGGGAAACAAACTGAGGGTTGCAGAAGGGGAAGAGATGGAGGGATGGGATAACTGGGTGACAGGCACTAAGGAGGGCACTTGATGGAATGAGCACTGGGTATGTGTGTGTGTGTGTGTGTGTGTGTGTGTGTGTGTGTAATATTGGCAAAATGAATTTAAATAAAATATTAAAAAGAAGAAAAAGAAGAAATGGGCAGAAAACATGAACGGGCATTACTCCAAAGAAGATATACCAATGGCCAACAGACGCATGAAAAAATGCTCCACATCACTGGTCATCAGGAAAATACAAATCAAAACTACTATGAGATATCACCTTACACCAGTCAGAATGGCTAAAATTAACAAGACAGGAGACAACAAATATTGGCAAGGATGTGGATGGAAATGCAAACTGGTACAGCCACTCTGGAAAAGTGTGGAGGTTCCTCTGGAATCTAAAAATAGAGCTACCCTAATACCTAGCAATTGCACTACTGTGTATTTACCTCCAAGATACAAATGTAGTGATCCAAAGGGGTACCTGCACCCCAATGTTTATAGCAGCAATGTCTATAATAGCAATACTATGGAAGGAGCTGAGATATCCATTGACAGATGAATGGGTAAAGATGTGGTATGTTTATACATTGGAATATTACTCAGCCATCAGAAAGGATGAATACTTACCATTTACATCAACATGGATGGAACTAGAGGGTATAATACTGAGTGCAATAAGTTAATCAGAGAAAGACAATTATCATATGGTTTTACTCATATGTGGAATATAAGAAACAGTGCAGAGGATAGTCAGGGAAGGGAGGGAAAACTGAATGGGAAGAAACCAGAGAGGGAGAAAAATCATGAAACACTGTCAACTGTAGGAAACAAACTGTGGACTGCTGGAGAGGAGGGGAGTGAGGGAATGGGGTAAGTGGGTGATGGGCATTAGGGAAGGCACATGATGTGATAACCACTGGTGTTATATGCAATTGATAAATTATTGAACATTACATCAGAAACTAATGATGTACTATGCAGTAGCTAACTGAATTTTTAAAAATATCTTAAAAAAAGATATCACACCAATTTTAACTCATAGGCCACATAAAGAAAAAAACTAGCTATGGCTAGTCTGTGACTCAAAACTAAGAACATCAGATAACCATTAATATGAAACTAAAAGGGAGGAAAGGGAAAAAAACAAATGTGGTAAAGAGAGTTAAAAATTTAAACTATTTTACAGCATTTAACTTTAATGGGAAAAAAGTGATTTGGGGGCCTGTCGAAAAGGCTGTGGTATTATGGAATATTTACTAACTACTGTAATTTTATTTGTAGTAGAGGTAACTGGTATAACTTCAAGTCTCATTCATATCCTCTTTTGTTTTTCATAGTAAGTTTTCCAGGTGTCTTCATTAAACCCATAATTAAAATAATCACAAAGATCAGCACCAAAGATAAAGCACAATGTTAGTTAAAATAATTCTATTTTATCCAGCATATAAAATATAATAAACTATAAAATATAAATTTAGTATTCTATCAATTTTATCACTCCTTCTAATTTTCCCAATTACTACCATAAAGCACAGGACTATAAAAATTTGATCAGAAGTGCTTCCGTTAAGCCAGAAAATATTATGCTAAGTAATATAAGTCAGTCAGAGAAAGACAAACACCATACGATTTCATTCATGTGGAATTTAAGAAACAAACGAACATGGAGGGGAGTATTTCCTCTAGAAATGGCTTTATAATAAAACAATATGCAAGTCTACTTTGATATTATGCATGAAAGGGTGATTTAAAAAAAACATCCATTAGGGTGACTGAATCTTAAAGGTCCAGTAGTCCAAGGGTTTGCCCAAATGGGTGATAAGAGGGACTCTGTTATAAATAGGTTTTAAATCATGTGACCTGAGGGAGGGAAACTGAAGAGCTCCATAAAAATATTTTTGTTCCTTCCTGCTTCTATTCTTGCTAGGACCTATACCTCCACTTTATACATGCCCCATAGGGCAAATAGTGTATGCCTTCCTTGTGAGGGACAAAGAGTTAATAATATCTTTAGAGTCTTCCAGCAAAATAGACAATATTTAAGTTAGGACCAGATGACAATGACCAGATGAAATCATCATATGCATATTCCAGACCATCAGTGCTAGACATTTATATCCCTACTCCCTGGTTCAAACAAATAATTGACTTATGAAGGACACCTGGGCCTTTGTCCTTGTTCTAACCAGTTCCTGGATGTCTGAGAGGACATGTACACTGGACCACAATCCTCAGGAAAAACTCCAGATGCAGAGCAAAGATGAGGCTCTCTCCCTTCCTTCCGGAGTCTTCCAGACACTCTGTACCTGCATTCTCTATATACTGTTGCTAGACTGCTCTCATCTCCTGGCTTGCATTTGATTCCTATCCTATGTAAGGCCAAGGAACTTCTTGGCTGGTCCTTTAAGACCCCCTCTGGGCCTTTGGACCCAGCCTGTCAGCGTCAGCCTGGGTACTTTGGGTGTTATTAGTAAGGGCATCAGGTTGCTCTTAATAAATATATGTGGCTGAGGCTGGAGCTCCGGCATAAAACTGTAGGCAGGCCCTCTAATGTGGCCCTTTGCTTCAGTTCTTGGTTTGGCTGGTGATAGGCAAGTTTCCTTGGATTGTAGGGTTCACATTAGCCAAAAAAAATGGCATGTGGGCTTCAGTATTGCCATGTTTAGATGAAACTGTAGTTTACTTGGAGGGTTTGGGCTTCTCTGTTGTAGACAAATGAAAGCACTTGGACTAATAGTAATAAGACAGTAGTGAACAGAATGGTGTGCAGCTGCAGTCAATGAGCTTTGGTTGTCTGATATGGGTTCTCCTCTGGACTATGTCAATATTATGGGGTATGATGTTGATTTTTATTATGATCTCTGTGATTTTTATTTAATAAGTGGAATTTTCTATCTACTATTTTTGGTATTCCACGTTGTCTGTGGGAATGGCTCTAGAGAACTAATTTTATTTTTTTTAAGATTTATTTATTTATTTGTGATAGACAGAGAGAGAGAGAGAGAAAGGCAGAGACACAGGAGGAGGGAGAAGCAGGTTCCATGCCGGGAGCCTGACGTGGGACTCGATCCCCGGACTCCAGGATCGCGCCCTGGGCCAAAGGCAGGCGCTAAACCGCTGAGCCACCCAGGGATCCCCCTAGAGAACTAATTTTAATTTCCTAAATGGGATCAGAAGGAGAATCCAGTTTAATTATGTACCTATTATAACTAAATATTCAGGAAGTCTTTTGTTGTTGTTTTGGGAATTTGGGATTTGAGTGATATAAGTTTGGGCTCAATGGGTCCCATATCAGATGGTTACTACCTGGCCCATGGGGCAAGGAGAGTATGCACCTGGGATTCCAGGGCTTACAGGATGAAGATAAAATTAAAAGTTTAGAGAGATAGGGAGAGTCATATTAATGGGCTCTTTACATACATGGAGGAAAAACATAACCCCCTTCAAGTATAGGAAAGAATAGTGGTAAAGCTTTTTAAAGTGGGTTTATCAGTCAGGATTTTTCAGAGATTCAGGCTAGCAAATCCAAAATCTGCCTGATGAACTAGCAGGCTGCAAACCTAGAGAAACATTGCTGCAGTTACAGTGTAAAAGGCAGTGTGCTATATAACCAGGAAGGACTAATATTACAAATGAAATTGGAAAGCAGTCTGCTGGAGAATTTTCTCTTGCTCGAGGGAGGCCAGTCTCTTTGTTCTACTCAGACCTTCAACTGATTGGATGAGGCCCACCCACCCATATTGGAGAGGGCAATCTGCTTTACTCAAAGTCAACTGATTTAAATGTTAATATAATCCAAAAATGCCCTTACAGAAACATTTAGAATAATGTTTGACTAAGTATCTGGGCACTCTCTGGCCCAGTGATACCTAAAATTAATACTTATAATTGTGAATTAGGTATTAAGGCCTGGGGCAAGAAGAGACTCATTAGTCAGAATGGCATTTGAATAGGAGTTATTGGAGGAGACCATATGTCTCTCAAACTATCTGGGAACTATCAGGGGCATAACAGTTCTACTAAACACCTTTCTTAAGGAGCCCAGTACTGTGTATTCTAAGAAGTGAAATTTGTACCCAGGGAAGTGTCTGTAACTCTGAAGAGGATAAAGAACATCCCAGAAAGGCTTCACATTGTGGTCTCAACTCAGTAGATTTTTATTTATCTTTTGGTGTACGTGAGGCAGGACATTCTGTAATACTTCACCCTGAAGGGGATAACTCTCAGCAATGATCCAAAAGTTTGTGATGAGTGTGCAGATGGGACTGTTTGATGGCCAGAGGATCCAGTACTAAGATGATTGCCTTAAGTTTGATCAACTGTATTGATCCCTGGTCCATCCTTTTATCAGGGTTATCTTGGCTATAGGATGAAGGACAGTAATATTCCACTGAGCTCCATTTGTGATGGTGGCAATGCTGTCCATACAGTCTATATATTTCCATCTCTGCACTCAATTTATTTTAAGATATTCACGGGTGGGATCCCTGAGTGGCTCAGTGGGTTTAGAGCCTGCCTTTGGCCTGGGGCATGATCCTGGAGTCCCAGGATCGGGTCCCATATCAGGCTCCCTGTATGGAGCCTGCTTCTCCCTCTGCCTGTGTCTCTGCCTCTCTCGCTCTCTCTCTGTGTCTCGAATGAATGAATGAATGAATAAAAAATAAATAAAATCTTAAAAAAAAAAGATATTCACTGGGTAGCCTAGTGATCTTGAGGAGGGGTGACCTCCTCTGGCACTGTGGCATGTGGCAAGAGACTAAAGACAGGGAAATCCACTCCCTCCTGTAGGTGGAATATACCAGAGGGCTTGGACCTGCCTGCACCCTGTCTTCAGGAGCCCTGAATAGCCGTGTTGAGCTTGTGGTACGCTGTTTCCATGATCCAAAGCCTAATGAGAAGCTGGGTATGGATGGTCATGGGCTCAGGGCCCATGAGTGAGAGTCCTTATTTCCAGGACATACCAGTATGTAGCCAGAAGAGTTATCAAAGAGCCAAGAAGTCCAGCTTCTTGCACCAGAGGCTTTGGGGCAACTTATGACTTTATATGTGGTCCAGATACCCCAGGAGGCATGAGAAAAGGTGTCAAACCTCTTTAGTGAAGGAGTCTCTGAGGGCACTAATGGAAGTGCCTGTTGATTTTAATTGGGACAGATTCTAGAGTATTTGTAGGAGGAACCCCATTTAAGATAGGCTGATTTGTAAGTAGCGGCGATGAGATTAAGAAAAACTTGTAAATATGTTGCCACCAGAACCCAAAAGGGATTTGTATGTCCTTAATTGTCCTTAATGAATGTATCCAATGAGTATCCTTGGAGGATGGTCATCAATGTAATGTCATAGTGCTATTTGTGGAGAAAGTTAAGATCCTGTCTGTAACGATTATGGATTATGTATGATAGTAAAGCTGTGAGGAACCTCATGGGCAGCCTGGAAAGGGTATATTGTGTCCCTTTGGAGGTGAGGCAAACTGCAGCTGAGAGGCTGTTGAAATTGGCACTAAACAGAACATATTACATAAATCTGTAATAGAAAAATATCTACTGGTTGTTGATTGGATGGCATCAATAATTTTAATATTTGGCACTAGGTATGAAATAATTACTAGATGGGACCATAAAATTAGGGTTGCATTTATCAATCCTGAGTCATCCATGCTTTTTTTGTTGTTTGAAATCAGGCAAACTGAGTTGTTAAAGAATCAGTGGGGAAATCATTCCTTTATTAATTAGGTCTTATATAATAGTTTTACTACTTAAAGGCCCTGTTCTTACATTGGGCCATATTAACTGGAGGTCTATGGAGGTCTCATTATTATTCTGCCAATTTATAAATGCCAAAACTTAATTTTAATTCATTGTGTTAGAGATCCGTATCCAATATGGGATATATTAGAGCAATAAGTACTATGAATATGGGAAATTTAGGCAAGGCTATAGTTAAAGTGAAGCATACTTACTTTTCTCTATTTTCTATTTAGTGACTTTCCCAAGATTTTAGGGAGTACAGTGTTTATACTTAGTGGGACCCCTGGGGATAACTGTAGTTTGAGCCCAAGCATTGATTAAGATCATGAAGTTTTGTCAGTTGGTGCATTTTAGCAGATGTTAAAAGTTCATTTAGAACCTATATTGTTGAGGCACAAAAGCCAATCAGTGCCCCTTTTGTTGTTTTTTTTTAATATAAATTCTTTAAGTAAATTTTCCACTTACAATTAAGTCAAATTAAATTTATACGCTTTATTTACTTTTTATTTTTTTACCCTGTATTTACATTTCTTTGGGTGGTTTTTTCCCCCCTTTTTCCTTTTTTGGTTTGTTTGTTCATCTTAGTCTTTTAGCTGCCTGAATGCACAATTTATAGTTTCTATCTGTGACTAATAACACTATGTGTGTTCTAAGTGGTTACAGCAAAAGCAGGGGAAAGAGAGGAGCCCCTAATAGGTGGCTCTTTCTCCTTCCAAGCCTTCCAAATCCACCTCCCAAAGATGGGGGTTTGCACTTAAAGAGCTATAATAGCCTGTTCTCGGGACAGTGTAATTGTCTTGTAGTACCAATTTTTTTTCCATTATCTTTTTTGGGTAAAGTCTTTAAAAATGACTTATATGTACAGGCAGGTAAAAATTTTAGTTTTTGTTTTAGTCTCCTGTGTGTCCCAAACCATTTTGACCTTTGAATACTTAACAGGTAAACTCTTGTGGTCCAGTGGTCCTGTCTGTAGGCAGTGGCCTCCCTCTCTGTGATGTCTCAATTGACCTCTGAGGGTCCACATGGACTTCCATGAGAGCAACAGTGGCCTTATCAGTATTTTGAAGACACAGGTTTTGAGCATAAGGCCCTTGGTGTACTGGTAAGCAGCAGCAATCAGAAGGGTCCATGAGTTTTACATTCCTAAGACAATGGCATGACTTCCTCAGGGGTCTTAGATAGGGTAAGGATAGTGCCCCCAATCTTTCCCTTTTCATTAAGCTTTGCGCTACTGGTTTCCATCCATGTGGTCTCCCCTACCCAACTGAGTCAGGAAGTTAGACAAACAACAGCATAACAATTATGACCTTTACCACAGGATCACATGACATGTGGGTGCCATGATCACTAGGACGCCCTCACATTGACCCTATAAATGGTTTGAGACAGAGTAGTCTCCTACTGTAGTGTGGAATAGGCCAAATAAATTGACTGTTATAGGATATAATGACTTCATTGGCCTCACCACTTGCTGACCAGTAGGCTGCTCAGACCATCTCCTGCCACTTGGATGGGGTCACACCTAACTCTCTTCAGAGGAGCCTCTTAACAATGAGAAGTAGCTGATTAATTTGAACTGCCCCCCACTTCTCTGTCCTGGACACTTAACACCTTGACTCAGAAAGAACATAAGGGAGGACTATTCACAAATTTCACAACTTGTGGAGTAGATTCACAGCAACATCTGGTAGAGGAAACAAAAAGCAGCTATGGCCCACAGCACCAACATGCTAGCTAGTGGCATGCCTGCCCAGGTAGCTACTGCTATCTGGAAGAGCATGTAAGTCAAGAAAAGTCTAGTGTCATATCATTTGGTCTGGAACCAAGCCATCCTGCTTTGCTGGGCCAATTGTTTTGGTAGGTTTTATTTATTTATTATTACTACTACTACTACAACTATTACTACTACTACTGCTACTACTACTACTATTACTACTATTTAGGCATGGTAAGGCCAATAGATCAGAAAACAACTGCCACTGAAAAGATGGTTTATTTTACTCAAGGTTCCCAGGAGAAAGGGGTACACATCATGTGGGGGAAAGAGGGTGGCCGTGGGGGACAAAGAATGACCAAGGGTGAGATCAAGACGCAGAGAGAGTGAAGAGGAACCTGTACACAAAAGACTTTATGAGGATTTCCTGGGGAATGAATGGATTAGTCAGGGTAACCAGGGTTAGGATTGGCTAGTTTGAATAATTTCAGCAGGCTCAGGGGCATAGGGGCTTCCCCTGGTTGTCTAATACCTGGCCCTGGAGAGAATAGGATAGGGATACAATAGCCCATTAGTGTGAGAGCCTGATAAAGGAAGTGGTTGGGGTGTGGATTTAATTAGCTACTTAGAAGGGAAATTGGCCTCCAGCCAGAGCTCAAAGCTGAATCAAGATAGCATTTATAAGAACTATATTATAAGAATCCACTAGTCTTGTAATTAGTTCCAACATGTGCTCAGTAGTGAGGCGAACAGTGTCTTCTCCCAAATTCTTGTCCACCTGCAACATCAGTGTATGATCTTATTTGAAAATAGGATCTTTGAAGATGAAAATAAGCTAAGATGATGTTATATTGGATTAGAATAGGCCCTATATCCAATCACTGTTGTCCTTACAGGAAGAGAAGAGACGTAGAGGGAAGAAGGCCATATAAGATGGAGACAGAAATTGAGCAATGCATCTACCACCTAAGGAATGACAAGGATTTCCAGGAGCCACCAGAAGCTAGGAAGAGGCAAGGAAGGAGTTTTCCCTAGAGCCTTCAGAGGAAGGGTGGCCCTAGCAACAGCATAATTTTAGACTTCTGGCCTCAGAATTAAGAGATAATAAATTACCAAGTTTGTGGTAATTTATAATGGCAGCCCTAGGAAACTCGTGTAGATTCTGACACCATGAAGTAGGGTGTTCCTGTAACAATTGATTAAGAATGTAGAATGTGGCTTGGGAATTGGGTAAGAAATAGTGGCTGGAAGAATTTTGAAGCACAAGACAGAAGAAGCCTGGAATGCCTTGAAGAGATGTTCAGTGGAAATACATATGGACATTAAAGGTTATTCTGGCCAGAGCTAAAAGATAAGTAAGGAGCATAGTAAAGAATGCTTCTATCCTCTTAGAGAATATAAATATTGACGTGAACAGAACATAAGTAGAAATATGAAAGTTAAAGGTGTTTCTGGAAAGAACTTAGAAGGAAATGAGAAACATGTTTTGGACACTGAAGAAAAGCAATCCATTTTTCAAAGTGGTAGAGAACTTGGCTGAATTGTATTCTACCGTTTGACAGAAAGCAGAACTTAGAAGCAATGAACTTGGATATTTAGCTGAAGAGATTTCTAAGTAAAGTGTTGAAGGCACAGACTGATTCTCCTTGATGCTTATAGTAAAAAGCAAAAGGAAAGAAGTAAATTAAGAAAAGGACAGTTAAACAAAAAGGAGCCAGCTCTTGATGATTTGGGTGGTTCTCAGGCTATTAAGATTACAAAGGATTCAAATATTAAGAAATTCACTGTTGGAAAGTGTGCTCTGAAAAAAAGGGTCAAGGGTGTGGCTGGACAATCTTTTGCTAAAGAAATTGGGTTTGTGACTCATGGTTCCAACTGGACATCTCAGCAGAAACAAGAATAGAGATGAGGTTATCCAGGAAATATCTGTGGAGGACTGTCTTGTCTGAGGGCTGAAACCCCAAGAACCGCATAGGCTGACAAGGGTTCTGAGAACGTTATACCAGGAAAACTACTGGCAACCTAAGATCATCCAACAGAGATGGAAAGCCCCACTTCCAAAGCCCCATATATAGGATATGGGCTGATAGAGGTTCTCAATTACAGACATGCTTTATCCTCCAACTTTTAAATTTTTGTTGAAAGGTAGATGTGATGTAACAGGTAAAAGGAATTGAGTTAAATAGACTTTTAGTGTGGGATTTATATTAATCTGGCTAGGAATCAGTCTGTGCTTATTGTTTGCTGTAGCTGTTGGTATCTGAGGCTAAAATTTCCTCCAGTGTTTTTATTTTCTTAATTTAAATTCAATTTGCCAACATATTTCATAACACCCAGTGTTTATCACATCTCGTGCCCTCCCCAATGCCTATCACCCAGTTACCCTATCCCCCCACCCCCATCTCCCATTCAGCAACCCTCCATTTGTTTTTCCAGAGTCAAGAGCCTCTCATGGTTTGTCTTCCTCTCTGATTTTTCCCCATTCAGTTTCCCCTCCTTCCCTTATGGTCCCTTTCACTATTTCTTATATTCCACATATGAGTGAAACCATATGATGATTGTCTTTCTCCAATCACCTTATTTCACTTAGCATAATACCCTTAGTCTCCTCTGTTGTGTTTGGGTTTCCCATCAGAATTCTTCTTACATAGGTTCTGACCCTTACAGTTCTTTCAGTTGTATTACATATTATACATATCATAACAAGAACCTTAGTGATGTGGTGATAACCATGGGGGGAAGAGAAATATAATCTATAGTTTTTTACTGAGCTTCTGCCCTCAGGCTGTAACCTTCATAAGTGCTTCTTAGGTTTTTATTCTCCCTTATGTGACATAGAAGGCTAGAGGAGGTTAGGATCATTTATCTTTCTCTAGGTTGGGTGGGCTCTAGTAAAATAGTTTCCCTGAGGATAGGCCTTTGGTTGGTTGGTTTGTTTTGTTTTATTTGTTTGTTTTAGGATAGGCCTTTGTTGAGGAGAACTGAGTGCTCTGGCATATTTCAAAGTGGTTACTTTCCCCTCTCTTGCCAGAAGCACCAGGGGATTCTGCTCATCTGGACCCTAACAACTTGGTAGGGTTTCTGGAGGTAAAGCCCACAAGAATATGAGGGCATTACGGAGGGCACATGATGTGATAAGCACTGGGTGTTATAACCAATAAATTGTGGAAAATTACATCTGAAAATAATGATATATTATATGTTGGCTGATTGAATTTAAATTAAAAAAAGAATGTGAGGGTTGTCAATGCAATATGAGTACAACTTAGAAACTCTAAAAGAAATTAAGTTTTATTCAAGCCCATTAGGACAGCTGCCTGAGAAACATACTCTTCACAGAGAAGATAATGCTCCAGACAATGAACACTTTGTATAGGATTATAGTTTTACATCTTGTAAAAGGTCAAGAGATTACAGATTAACATATAGGCAGGAATCACAAGTTTTAATGTTAAGAAATGCAAGGAGCAGGTGTAGTCATCAACACCTTAAGGACATGATGGTTTACCTTTAGGCTACTCATTTACAAAGCAGATGAATGACATATGCTTGGAGGGCTATAAATCAGGCTTTTGGTTTAAACAAAGTTTATATAGTCATGCTGACCTAGAAAGAAATCTAAAATGGCTTCCCCTTTGGAAAAATTAAACAAAGATATTACTGTAGATAGAAATCTCTTCTTTTGCCTTTGATCAATGTCATACTCGAGGCCTTTACTCTTTCACAAAATCTGTACTTGCTCTAGTTGGGGCCTCTTCATTTCCTTCATTTATAAATAAGAATGTCCCAGCTCCTCTGGTGAATCTGCCTTTTTCTCTCTGTCCTGGCTGAGGAGCTGAGTGCAGGAGTGAGGTTGTGCTGACCACCCTGAAGCTCAGGTAGAAAACCTTTGCCTTTGTCATCTCTGAAGAATTTCTTCAGTTTTCCTGAGGGTTCTGAGTCTGATGGCCATTGATCCATGCCTAGATTTCAAACAGAGTTGGAAACTTTTCTGTCAAAATCTTATGTTTCTTTTTTTCAGTTTTTATTTGCGGAAAACTGGCATTTACCTGATTGGCTATTTCTAGTCTGCTTGCAGATGTGTGAGTTGGGTCTGAACTTGCCTAGGGCATGTCATGGGCTCCATGCTGAGGAGGGCAACAGCCACCATCCCTTTCCCACACTGGAAAACTTGAAAATTATATCAATAATTGTCTATATCAGAGCCCAGTTATATTTGCTCCATACCCAACAAAACTGTGGAGAACTAAAAGTGCATTGCACAAAATCTTTATAGCATTCTTGTATTTCACCTATTTCATATTCATGTGACTAGATTAGTATTTTCTAGAAAATGATTCTGTTAATAATTTAGTGAGCTGCTGTTAAAACTGCTCTGGTAATAAATTGATGCCGCTTGGATATTTTTGTCTGAATTAAGCCACCATGATGGTTAACTGTCTAGGACTCTTGTTCTGCAAAAGAACAATAAATATTTAATGTGTCAAAATAAAATAAAAATAAAAATAGAATAAGCCTCCCTTATATAACAGGCCTTTAGAGAGTTTTTCTCTCATCAGGGTCAATTAGCCCTCAAGTTTTCCTACCAGTTACTGGCTCCAGCAGCAGCTTCTGAGCCTTATACTATGACTTTGTGCTCATTCTTCTTCCCAATTTTCAAGGCGGCTATTCGCCCTGTGACTTCAATTTTCTCATGGATCTAAGAAGAGTTGTTAAATTTTAGTTTATTCAGCTTTTTTTTTTGTCTTGTGAGGACCAAAGTGATGACTTCCGAGCTCCACTGTATCCTATTTTAACCTATATACTTAATATGATTTCAGAAGTAAATTCTTCCCCCCTCCAAATGTATGAATGAATGAATGAGTGTAGTGATCCACTTCTGAATGGAGGACCGCAGCCCTGGGTTGAGTAAATGAACCTGACAAAGCGGGTGGAACACTGACGAAGGCACTTAGTGACTCCGGTTTGTAGGTTTGTCTCTCCTTTTGACTGAAAGTGTGCAAGTGTTGAGGGGGAACTCTTTAAAAGTTCAATTAACAGGGGCAAGCCAGATTGCTTAGGAACCCCAACCACTGGACTAGAAGGCAAACAAAGCAGCCGCAAGACCAGAGAAAATTAAATTGCCAGAGACTTCTTCCAGCTGGCCTCTCCAGTCCATTCGTGCACTTACCTTCTGCCCTCAGAGACAGCTGCCCTTGCTGCAGCCCAGCTTTGGACCCGCTCCAGCAGGAGCTGCACGTGTCGTGACTCCAGCTGACCTTCCTTCCTCCCTAGCAGGCTCCCCCGAGGGGTGTGTGGAAGCTGCCGGGCAGTGGTCACCCTCCGCTGAGATTGACAACGAATTTTGAATATCTTAAATATCATTCAATATTTAAGTATAACGGTATCTTCTATAATGAGTTACTGATAGAGAAACCAGTTAATGATGTGATGGAAAATTAAAACTTTGTTCAAAACACGGGGTGATCGGTCCTAGAGTTTTCCGGGCCCTGACTTTTCTAAGGTTACATAGAGAGAAATGTCCAATTTGACCTGAAGCACTCCAGTGGCGAAAATACAAAATTCTGCCTAAGTAGAAAACAAAAGCTACTCCCATTCCCATACCGGGAGTCGAACCCGGGCCGCCTGGGTGAAAACCAGGAATCCTAACCGCTAGACCATATGGGAGGTGCTGCATGCACGGCTTTCGTTTTGCACATATCACTTACCTCAGCGTGCCACCTACGACTCCACAGAGCAACAGCAGCCGCCGGGGACCGCGGGGCTCGCTCCGCCCCGGAACATCTGACTGCGGCTGCGCGAGCCCTTCTCGAGGCCTCGCTCCCTGCCGGAGCCTGGGCCGGCACATCCGGGTCTCCGTTGGGGGCGGGAACTCCTGCGCCCGGAAATCCTCCCCCCAGAGGACGGTCGCGGGGGCTGCTTGCGGGGTGTTGGCGGAAGCTGCCGGCTCGCGTACCCAAAGGCCAACTTCAGTGAAAGGAGGGCTATTGCTTGAGCGTCCACACCAACTGACATCTAAAATAAAGGATCCCGCCCGGAACCGGAGTTCCACGTGAATATCTTTTCCGTGAAAAAGACGAATTGTTTTCTTTTACTTATTTTGGCTTCAACATCTCACTGGTTGACACTTGGTTGGTAGCAGGATTGTGTTCTCAAATTCAACCTCTGTGGGAGGGGATATACTTTTTTCTCCAGTTTCCTTTTGAAAAGTGCTTCCGTTAGGTTTTTCACTGACAGCTCAAGCTCAAGGCTCCCCCCTCCGGTCACAAATCTGACCGACTGCGATGCGAGTGCAGAAGCTCCGTATTAACGGACAGTAAAAGGAGTGGCGGTCCTGGGATTACGGTCTCCAACAAGCGGTGAGTCTGTAGCCCGGCGGCACATTAGACTCACATGCAGGATTCACCCCAGACCCTAAATGAAACCATATAGGTTCTATGGAAAATACTGGAGAATTCCTTTATCACATCATTTACCACCCTAAATCCAGAAATTATAAAACGGCTGATTGATAAATTCAACTCTTAAGTCAATTAAGAAAATTAACTTAAAAAAAAGTTGAGTGATAGTTACTATAGCTTTCACCTTATTCATTAAGCTATTCAATTATTTTGAGTAATGTAATGTGCTTTATTTTACAATGAAGATTTCAAAAACAAAACACCAGAAGCAAAGTTACAAGAGAAACTGGGAAAAAATATTTACACTTCATATTATGAACAAAGAAGTAATTGTCCCCAAACATAAAGATTACCTTCTACAAACTGCTAAAAATACGAACAACCCAGGAAGAAAATGAAGACACAGTTCCCGTCACAGGAAATACATCTAGCCCTTCAAAACTTAAAAGCAGTTTGGTCTTGCTCCTATAAAGATAATGAAAGAATACTTAGAGTTCCCTTGAAAATCTAAGACCTTTTTCATTTTCTGGCCTAAAACCTGTCAAGGACTACCTTATCTACTCAGGTGTTCCATGTTTTTTATTGACATGGAATCATACTGTCTTGATTTATTAGCCATATTTGTTTTTTCCTACATCAAAATCAGTTTTGAGAATCTAGTGAAACTGAAGCATCTATTTCTTGTCCTTCCCTACCACTAATTATGCAGTATTTCATTCTGTAAAGAAACCACAGCTGATACATCCATGAGGCTGTTCTGGTTGTTTATAAACTAACCTAACAGCTTTGCCCCTGCCCCACATGAATGTGTCCTAGGAGAATACAAACTTAGAAGTGGTTTCACAGTAGTGACTTTCAAGAGTATTCAGTTGGCCTCTTCAAAGTTTCATACCTAACAAAGCTAGAAACATGCAAACCAGAGAAATTTTAAGGAGTAGAACTTGTTGAGGTGGGAATAGGAGCAGGGACAATCTGTGAAGCAAGGAGTCCTGAGATAAGGCAGCCACACCAAAGAACAGCTGTGCTCACGACCCTGCCTCTGGTCACAAGTCAGGCAGATTCTGGCTCCAGATGCTTGAGTTTCTCCTGGAGCCCCCGGAGCTGGCTTCGACCCCAGTCGATGCGGATCTGAAGGCTGGCCATGTCTGCAGCCAGCTGCAGGCCTAGAAGAAGAGATAAGACTGTCACCATGGTATCTTCAATGTAACACATGACTCAGGGGGCTCTGAACATTTCCAGGGACTGGAAAGCCTCCAGAACTCTCTGGCCTCCACAGTATTCCTAAAATATTCCAGGAAGAGCCTTGCACTGGCTACTTCAGAATTTCACTAGACCCCACACCCTCACCTCCTTCAGATCTTTACAAAAATGTCACCTCTGCAATAGACTTCCTTTACTCCCTTATATTACCCACCAGGAACTAACACTGATCATATTACTCACAGATCATAACACTGCTGCATGCCCTCATTTCCTTCCTTCATTTTAATAGTCCTTCATTTTTCCTGCCTTCTCTTTCTACATGTTTTCTCTGCCCTCAAGAGTGCTCCACATTCTGGATCCCCATCTAGGTGGCTTTTGCCTGATGCTTTTTTTTTTTTTTTTTTAAGATTTATTTATTTATTTGAGACAGAGAGAGAGAGAGAGAGAGACAGAGGAAGAAGCAGGCTCCATGCAGGAAGCCCCATGCGGGACTCGATCCCAGGTCTCCGGGACCACGCCCTGGACTGAAGGCGGCACCAAACCGCTGAGCCATGGGGTCTACCCTGATGCTTCTGCTATTAAGTCATTTGGGCACTCCATGCCCAATCCACTTGCCCATCCAGTCTTCAGCCTACCTGCCTGCCAAGAGGGCTGGCCACACATCTGCTCACCTCCTTCACTTTCTCGTCTTGGATCTCTCACCCTTTGAGTGTTGCTCCTGTCTCTGCTACTTCTCAGTTTCCTCCAGTGGTTTCTCCCCTTCTTCCTCCTACCTTCTGTCCACACTCTGAGGCCCTCTGCTAATCTCTGCTTTAATGCTATATCTGTGCCAGCAACTTGGAAATTTAAACACCAATGTTATGCAGTGGGCTCCCCAAATCTCTCTTTCCAGCCCAAGTCTCTTCCAAACTTGGATGCATGTGTCCTGACACCCGATCAGAGTCTCCACCACACAGCCTAGGAACATACTCTTGCCCAACTCCTGACTTACCCTTGGCTGTAGCTGTGCAGCCCTCTCACACCAGGTGAGAGCAGCTTCACTCTCCCAGGTGTTCCTGCTGGAATCTGTGGGCTTATCCTTCACTCTTCTCCTTCCCTTACTCTCAAAATGATCTGTCAGCAAATCTTGTTGCTTGTACTCTCAAAACATGCAGGTTCTTATCAGTGACCCTCTCCTTCACTGCCTCTACCTGCATTTCAAGCTTGGCTGGTCTCTGGCACCTGCTTAGTCCCTCTGTTCTTGCCAGTCTTCTATCACTCTGTGGGTCCAACTGTGCCTCCCTCTCTTCAAAGCAATCCGTGACTCCCCAAAGTCTTCATCAGGACCTACACCTAAAATCACCTGGGCCCAGCCCCTCTGATCTCACTCCTTCCATTCCTTGATACATAAGTGGCAGTCCAGCCCACTTGGCCTCCTCTCTGCCATCCTGAACATGATTTCATCTCAAAGCTTTTGCCCTGGCTAGTCCCTCTGCCTATAGCACGGATCCTCCAGATCACCTCCATCTCTTCAGAGAGGCCTTTCCAGACTACCCTCCATAAAATAGTTACCCTCCCCACTCTTGTCTCACTCCATCCACCATACCCTATCTTATTTTTTTCATAACAATTCTTACTACCTGGTATTATATAAAGAACCTATTTAGTTATTTGCATGTTCTCGCTCTCCCTTCAATCTATGAGGGCTGTTTATTGTTTCCTGCTGTATCCCCAGCACCTAGCATGAGCCTGGAACATTGCCAAAAGCCAGTAAATGCTTTTTTGAAAACAAAACAAAACAAAACAAAACAAAAAAAAAGCCCAGCAGCTGTGCAACAAAAGCCTGCTAAGGAGAAACCTAGAAAACCTTTTGCAGATTAACCCCAGCCAGGCATGGCATCAGTGCTCAAGTGCTTTCTGTAGATAGAGCATCCACTCACCCTCTCGGAAGCTGGCTTGGGCATGCCGCAGACTGTGAGGAACCAGGATTCCAAACCAATTCAGAGGGTCCCGGGGGGCTGGGGAGGACTCCGGCTCTGGGGTTTTGGTGAGACCCTTGCGCCTGCGCAAAGCTGGAGAAAGACAGACTGGAGGTTGGGGTACATTACTTGTACCTTGTCTCCTCTGTGACAATGTTGAATTTGATTTGAGCTCATGATCCTGACAAACACTGATGGCTGGAAAAATGCCTCCAACCATTTATGTTCCAGAGAACATCTTACCACAAAGAACAACCCTTCCCTTTGTGATTCAGATGAGGCCCTGACCACTCTTTCCCATGACTCTCAAGATCAGCAGATGACCCCTTGTTTAGCTGTGACAGTGCCAACACACTGACTTTCCCCATTTTGCCTGAACATGCTGAAAGGTAGGACAGATCCTCTAACTCCCCATTCGTCTCATAAGTGATTGAAATTATAAATTTCTCCTCTGAAACCAGTTAGACATATAAACATTTTCTGTTCAACTGAATGAAACTTCCCCTGATTGCAAAACTATCCCAACTGTAACGGACCTCAGCTATAACTTGTCTATTTCACCCTACAGAAGAAAACAGCCTGGCGAGACACTGTGATCCTCCAATCCAGGCCGCCCTCTCTATCGCAACACCCTTAATAAACTCACCTCCTCTATTCTCCTGTACATTTTGTTTTCCACACTGGGAGAGCGCCCTGACGGGAAGAAAGAGGGACTCACCTGCCTCACGGGGTCCCAGCTCCTCTGGAGTCTGGGCGCTGGCTCTCATCACCCAGAACTTCTGGAGTCCGTCCTGGGCCTCGCTGAAGAACAAGAAGGCAGTATGGATATTTGGAGGCCCCAGCCTGGACCCTGCCCACCCACCGGCTCCAGCAAGCATGGCTCCTCACCTGGTGTAGACGCAGACCTGTGGCTCCATGTGGGAGGCATACTGCAGAGGACCTACAGACTTGGCGCCCATGGCATAGCGAGCTTTGGAGAGCGAGAGCCAGCCCTGGGGTAAGAGAGGGTGGTGAGACTCGGTTTACCCTCGCACGCCCGCCCACCCCTCTCCAAGGTCCCACCTCCTCCACCCGGGCGTTCAGCGCCGCCCGCTTCGCCTCCAGTTCTTCCAGGTCCCGGAGCAGTTGCAGAAGCAGCGAGTCCAGCTCCGAGCGGAGGTCCGGCGCAGCCATGGGCCCAGCGGACAGAGGCCTGGAACCGGCGTCCTCACAGGTCGCCCAATCGCCGCTCGTCCCACGGCCCGGCAACCAATAGACCCACCTGCAGGGGCGTGCCCAGCCGAGGGGGGGCGGGGGCGAGTTAGCCACCGTGTAGAGGCCACCAGGTCCCCGCCTTTAAAGGCAAGCGCTCTCAGAACAGCCCTAGAGAATGGACTAGTCCCTCCGGAGCGGGACAGCCAGGCAAACAGTCGGCTAGAGCTTCGGGTGGTTCCGAGGTGCTTCTGGAAGAGGCCGCACGAGAATAAGGCTAGAGCTGTGGTGATGGAAGACGCACAGCCGTATGGCCGCCATCAAGTCACTTTTGATTTTAAGGGAGACGAGGCTTTAATTCCAGGAGCCGGTAGGCGAACCTCCAGACAACCGCTGTGCTGCTTTTCCAGTTGCTGGATCATTTCGAACAACGAATTCTGATTACTTTAGCGGTTCATAATCCTAACATTGAGCATCGCGCACAACAGTGACAAGTCATGAGACACGCAGCGACAGCTGACTCACTGCTCTCCTAGGCGACGTGATAACGTCTTGATGCCCTTATTGGCTGTTGCAGGGAGCATGCGCCTCCGGACTGGCCAATCGCCTTGCGACTACCAACCCACGCTCCGCCATCTTAACGTCGGGCACTGCTACGGGAGCCAAGCGTGGTGAAGCGTCGAGCGACCTTGTTGGTTGAGGGCAGACGCGAGGGTGGCGTGGCTCCTGCGGCCGCGGCAGAGTCTCCCGGACCCACGTGGAAGCCGAGCTCGGGATGGTAGGGGGGATGCTGGAGGCTGGGGGTGGTTCCTGGGCCGGGGGCGCGTGGGCGTGCGGCGAGGACGAGGCTGAGCGGCCCCGCTGTCCCGCAGCTGCGCCGCGAGGCCCGCCTGCGCCGCGAGTACCTGTACCGCAGGGCCCAGGAGGAGTCGCAGCGAGCGGCCCAGGAGCGGAAGGACAAGGTTCGGCGCGCGCTGCAAGGTACGCGGCCCGGTGGCTTCACCTGCGCGGGCGGCCGGCCGGCCTCGGCACCTGCCGGAGCCCCGCGGAGTGACAGGCCGGGCGGGCGGGACGCGGGTGCCGGCGTTTCTTAGCGTTAGTGTGGCTGCGCAGCGCTTCGGGTACTTCCTGGCCGTTTCCTTGCCTGTTGGGTCCTCCTGTTGGTTTGCAGACGTTCCTTCCGAGATGCAATAAATCACGCATCATCTATGCTGCAGTATCCAGATTTTACAGTTTTCCCATTTTGTTTACACTGTGTGTTTGGTTCATCCCAAATTTTAAGTTTTTACGTCATCCTGTAGATATTCACCCCCGTACCGTCTTGCGCTGTTTTTCTTTTTGCCACCTTCTTGGGTACAAGAAGTACAATATCTTACCGCCTTTTGGCGTTAGTATGATTCCATTGCATTTTAAAGTGTTAAACCGTAGGGAACTTAGTTTTATTCGAGTTGTGAATTAGGATCTACCTTTGCAATATTTTCTCCATTTTCTTGTTATACTGATAAAGAGGGTTACGCATGCCTGAATGGAAATGTTGTATTTATCCCTGTCTCTTGCCTCTTGTGTGGGCGGAGCTTGTTTCCTATCTGGATGGTACATCAGCTTAATACCTTTGATTATTTTAAATTCACTTTGATTTTCTGTGTTTTAGACATACAAAGTACATGTGGTATATGTTTATATGTTTAGATGAAGCGTTGTTAGACACCTGTGACCTATCTGCCCACATTAGAAATAAAAAATGCTTAATATATTGAAATTCAGGAGTATTTTCCCCAACTCAGAATAGCCACAGTATTGAATACTGTGAATATTTCATTGAATGAAATAAACCATTTCATTGCTTTTCTTTGTGCTTATGTCGTACTTGTTTGTATTCCTAAATGAAATGGGTCGGTTTTTAGTTTTAAACTTACTTATTAAGTTGTATGTATTCTTTCCCAGCTTTAGGTTTTCATTTAGCATTGCTTTTAACACCCAATGAGTATGGTGGGGGCTCCCATTTCCCTGTGCTTGGTGCTGACCTTATTTTTAGTTTGGGGTAGTTAGAAACAGCATTGCTGCTATGAACCTTCTCTTCCATGTGCAAGAATTTCTCCGGGGCGTATTGGAAAGAAAAGCTGAGTCCAAGGGCATGTTCATATTCAGCTCTGTAGGCATACCCACCGCAGCCAGCCCTTCTTTTACCAAGTCCAGCTGTAGTTCACAGAGGAAACCTCTCACCCGGAGCATTAAGATGAGCAGTTTTGTTGTCAGAAGGTTTCAGGGTTTCTGGTCCACCCTCATACAGAAAGAGCCCTCTGTGTGTATTCTTTTAAAAATTAGCTTGTTAATTTTTTTCTAATTACAAAAACAATTATATACTTGCAATTAAATATTTTAGAAAGTCCTCAAACAATGAGACTCGGGAACCATAGAAAATGAGGTCTCCTGTAACCATTGTTGACAGGTTGGCATATAGACCAAAATAGTTTTGCTTTTCTCTTCCCCCTGCCAAAAATATGTATCACTTTTCTGCACAGAGAGGAGTGAAAGGGTACTTTTTAATTAAGTCTGTAAGTTTTTATAAGCCACAGTGTTGTATAAACTGAGGGCTTGGTGGGTGCATGTGTCTAACTCAGCCCTTCTATGTTCCCCTTGCAGAGAACCGCCTGATTCCCACCGAGTTACGCAGGGAGGCTCTGGCCTTACAGGGTTCCCTGGAGTTTGATGATGCCGGCGGGGAAGGTAAATGTTCCTGCCAGCTTCTCTCCACTGCACTTGAGCCTGCTGGCTTCCATGGCATTCCTCAGACACCTTGAAGGAAAGGCTGTGCAACTCATCGTGAAAGTTTCTCCCTGGTGCCCTCATGGCTCTCCACAGATGGCACCTCAGGAAAGTTCTTACTCAGTGTTCCCAGTTTCATTTCTATAACACATACACTATTATCCTACTTACTCTGTTTTGTCTGTTAACTGTTCCCCTACTAGAATGTGAACTCTACCAAGGCGACACAGGGTCCATTTTGTTCACTGCCATGTCCTCAGCTCCCAGCACTTCATTAACACCCAAATGTTTCATTGCATTATTCAACAAATATTATAGGTATCACAGACATTATACACTTTTGTTATGAGGGAAAGGAGTTAACAAACTTCCTTTGGCCTTAACAGAATCTGGACTTGCACTTCAATGGTAGCCATTAACCCTGTGTGATAAATATAGTTAAAATGAACTAAAATCAAATTTAAAAATTCAGTTCCTCAGTCATACTTGTATTTGTAACCAGTGGGGCTGGGGAGTCACCCTCTTGCCCAGTGCAGGTGAGGAGCATTTTCATCATCAAAGGTATTGTCAGACAGTGCTGCTCTAGACAGAGTCAGCCACCTTCAAGTTAGCATTTTACTTCTTAAGACAATGTCACGTTCCTGCCCCTCATGCTCTGACAGGTGTGACCGACCACACGGATGATGAATATCGATGGGCGGGAGTTGAGGATCCTAAGATCATGATCACTACCTCCCGAGACCCCAGTTCCCGCCTCAAGATGTTTGCAAAGGTACCAGTAGGGAGTGAGTGGGAGTTGCTAAGGCACCAGTGGCCCCAGTCCTAATTGGAGTATGTTCATATACAGGAGTTGAAGTTGGTGTTCCCAGGTGCCCAACGCATGAACCGTGGCCGGCATGAGGTAGGGGCACTGGTGCGAGCCTGCAAAGCCAATGGTGTCACTGACCTACTGGTTGTCCATGAGCATCGAGGCACACCTGGTAAGACTGTGGATGGGAAGAGGGTCTGCTGGGGTGGTTGTCTGAGAGCAGATAAGGTTTCTGATGACCCAATCTGGCCCCACCAGTGGGGTTCATTGTCAGCCACCTGCCCTTCGGCCCCACTGCTTACTTCACCCTGTGCAATGTGGTCATGCGGCATGACATCCCTGACCTGGGCACCATGTCAGAGGCCAAGCCTCACCTCATCATGCATGGCTTCTCCTCTCGCCTAGGCAAGCGGGTAAGTCTGGGTTCACGGGATGAGGCCTGGAGGCAGGGAGTTCCAGGCTGGGCATTTGCCACTCTCCTTCTCTCTGACCCAGGTCTCTGACATACTCCGTTACCTGTTTCCTGTGCCCAAAGATGACAGCCACCGGGTCATAACTTTCGCAAACCAAGATGACTATATCTCCTTCCGGTAGGTCCATGGGCTAGTTACAGAATGGTGTCCTGACTGCTGTTTATTACTGACCTACACCCACTCTCTGCCCCCACCTCACCCCTGCCCTGCCTCCCATTGCCCTAGGCACCACGTGTATAAGAAGACCAACCATCGCAATGTGGAGCTGACTGAGGTTGGACCTCGCTTTGAACTAAAGTGTGAGTTTGGGGCTTTATTCCACTTCTGGTGGTGGTAGGGTGCTGGCAGTTTAGGTAACAATGTTTCCATCTCCACCCCCGGCAGTGTATATGATCCGCCTGGGCACGCTGGAACAGGAGGCCACAGCAGATGTGGAGTGGCGCTGGCATCCGTATACCAACACTGCACGCAAGAGGGTCTTTCTGAGTGCTGAGTGAACCCACCCCCCAGGAGGTGGGGAGGGGTCGGAATAAAGTCCATGTGCCACACCACCCTGTTTGCCTCTGTGTGGTCAGGACAAGCCCACTGTCATGCTGAGTGTGAGGGACAGTTTCCATGGGTCTTCTTAGGTGGGGAGTTGACAGCTCAGGAACATTCTCAGGTCTGCCATTGATATTGTGTCTAGGACAGGCAGGCCAAACCTGCTGGCTGGCCCCTTAGCCTTAGGGAAGGTTTGAGAGATTTGGTGTTGCTGTCACTCAGTGGTCAGGGGCTGTGAGAGTTCATGTCAGACTGGGAAGATTGGGCTCTGGTATATACCCAAGGACCCTGGTTTTACCCAGAACATGTGCCAGGATGCTATTGCCAGGATGCTTGGATGCCTGCAAGTTGATGTGGAGGGGAGTGATGACATTAAGAAAGAAACCCATCACACCACATGGGGCAGGCCTATGAAGACACAATTCAGGCAAGGGGATGAAGGTGGGGGCCCCTGCAGATGTCCTGAGAGCTACGGGATGGCATGAAGCATCAGGGCCCCCCTGGATAGCCTGTGTAATGACCCTGAAGTGGACGTGTTCATAAGAGTTCCAGGAGCAAGAGTGGCCCAGTGAAAGGGAAATCTTGGGGGGAGAACAGGCAATGGAACCTCATGGGATCTGTGACTTCTGGCCCCACGCATGTGAATCAAGGGCCTTCCAGGGCCTCTTCCACCTTGCCATAGCCTCAGTTCACAAATGAAGGCTATACCACTAAAATTTTTGTGTAAGTTATGAAAACACAAAAGTACATACAGAGTAGAGTAGTATGTTTTATGTTAGTTTTCTGGTACTTCCATAACAAATTGCCACAAACTGGGTGGCTTAAAAACAGATTTATTCTCTCACAATTCTGGAGGCCAGAAGTCAGATCAAGGTGTTAGCTCCATTTCCAACCCCTCCTCCATTACTTGCCTCTTCCAGCTTCTGGTGGTTACTGGCAGTCCTTAGTATTTTTTGGCATGTAGTTGCATAGTTGTGGTTTCTGCCTTTGTCTTCACATGATCATCTTCTGTCAAGTTTCCCTGGTGTGTCTCTTATAAGGACACTTGTCATTAGATTTACAGCCCATGAGAAGATCAAGGATGACTTCCTCATTTAAAGATTCTGAACTTAATCACTTGTCTGCAAAGACTTTTTTCCCAGGCAGGATCAGCTCCAGAAATTAGGCTGTGGCCATATCTTTTGGGCCCACCATTCATCTGACTCTGTGTCCTTATCCCTTACATTCAATAGGTATGGGGCTCCTGCCCTTCCTTAACTGTATCCCCAGAACCTTTTGCAGACATCGCAGGCATGAGGATGCTGCTCCCCTCATCCTCTTACTCTTAGCGTCCTTCCAGGTCAGTGCCATGAGGCCTGGGGCACAGAACAGGTCCTTAGTCACTGGTGTTTTTTTTTGTTGTTGTTGTTGTTTTAATAACAGCAGCCTCAGTGCAGGCCTTTGTGCTGATAGCTGATAGGCCAGCTCTCAGCCAAGGACAGGCAGAAAATAAGGTGCAAACTGTTATTCACTTCATTGCAGCTTCCATTGGTAAAGGATCCTTTGAGTGTAATTCTTCAAGTTCCTCAGAGAACCCAACACTCTTGGGGTCACCAGTAGTGGAAGGCTTTGTGAAGGACCATGGAATTTGGCTCATCAGCTGTGTTTAGCTATAGGGCATGAATGGTATCTAATGTCAAGTGATACTGGGGGAAACAGGACTCTTCATACTGCTGGTAGAGGAACCTATGGGGAAAGGCTTTTCAGATGGCAGTTGGGTGGGGTTTCTTAGCATATAGAATGTTCAGCTTCTTGACTCACCACACTAGTGGTCACTGATCTGCAGACGACAGCTCAGGCACAGCTTTGCCTGGATGTTTGAGCAGGGGAGTTTGTAAAATAAGTCAATAAAATAGCAGTAATTGAAGCAAGAATAATTTGTGGGAAATGTCCACAGATAATATCTTGAGGACTCACAGGGAGCCTTGGATTTGAGGTGTGGTATAGTGCTTCAAGGGATATTTGTGCATGTTTTATTTTTTTAAGGAAGAAATCAGTTAATACTTGTAGAGTTTTGAAATGTGAAAGATGAGGGAGGAGACAGAAATGGGTGTGGGCTTTGGTGGGTACCATTTGGAGCATCTTGTCAGGCCAGAGAGCAGTGGCCCAGAGAGAGTAGAGGGCTCTTGTGCTCAGGAAAAGCCCTGTGTCATGGCTGCAGGTGATTTTCATGTTCTAGTATTCTTAGTGTTTAGAAATATTAACATGTGGGGAATCCAAGTTAAGAGCATGAGAGAACTGTGCCCTATTTTTGCAACCTTTATATGACATTTCAAAATAAACATTTTAGAACTTTTAAAGGAATTATTGATAATCTTTTTGGGTAACATTGTAACATTAGAGTTCCTTTAGAAAATGTTCTCAGTTTTTAGACATGGTGAAGTATTTGGGGTGAAATATCAGGCTGATACTTGCTTGAAAATGCTTTAGCACGGACGAAAAAGCTGAAGCAAAATACTAATTGTCATTTTTAAGTGATTCAGACAAAGGATGTGTTGTATTTTCTACTTTGACATATGTCTTAAATATTTCACAGTAAAGGATTAAAAGGAAAATAATTACAAATGCCTTCTGTTGTTATTAAAGTAGTTCTCATATTTTTGTTTTAAGTTGTTAAAGATCATCAAGTAAAAAGATTGAGGTGTGAAAATAAAAGGGAACCTCCTTTACGATAAAGGTGGAAAGCCAGCCAGGGAGTGCTCTCATGCCCTACCACTCCTAATTGCAGACCCAGAAACCTTATTCCCTACTTCAGCTGCTACTTTGCTATCCCAGCAGAAGAAAGAAAGGTTTTCTACTTCTCTGGCAACAGCCCAGTCAGTGAGAGACAGTCACAACTCAGCCAATGAAAAGCCACCATACTTTGAACTCCCCGGTTTATTCTAATGAACTTTTTGTTTATCACAGCCCTCCTGTCTCTCACTTTATTCTGTAAAAAAGCATTCCTCTCTTGTTTTCTGGACTTGCCTATGGTTTTACCTTATCATGCTTGTCTTGGATTGTAATTCTCTGCTATTCCCAAATCCATTTTTTTTGCTGGTAAAACAAATGCCAGTTTTATTTTTAAAGTTAACAAAGAAGACATGCCAACCATTAACGGTGGTTGAAAGCCATTGAGTTGGGGCTGAGGGGTGGTGGTGAAGAAGAGGAAAAGAGAATGTTCAGGTACAGAAAAGAAGTGAAAAGTCAAGCACAATATGAAAAGTACATTTTGGGCATTGATCCAATAAGCTGGCTGCAGTGGAATATCTTGCCCATTATCCTTATTCTTTCCTTAGGGTACATTCCTAGAAGTGGACTTTCTGATCCAAGGAGATGTGCAAGTCTAAGCCTTCTGATATTTACTATCAGAAAGTGTATAGCTGGGGATCGTTTTTATCAGATTGGAATTCCTACTTTGATCCAGTAGCCAGATCTAGGAATGTGCCCAATGTACATACCACGTACACAGTGGTCCCCATGCAAGGATCTGTACCATTGTAACATTGTAGCAGCAAAAGCAGAGAAACAGCCTGCAGGTCCATCATTAGCACTGAAGTTACATAAATTAGGATACATCCATTGAGTGGAACACTGCAGCCACTGAAGAGCACCAAGATAAAGTGATAAAAGCATGGTGAAATGCCATATGTGATATGCTACCAGTGTGCAGAAGGAAGGGGAAGGGCCCTGATCTGGTGTATGAACTGTATTATCTATCTCCAGGAGTATAAACATTCAACTGGTCCTTTGCAGGAGGGAACAGTGCAGTGGGGATCCAGGGAGAAGGGAGAATTTAGTGCTACTGTGCATAGACATTTCATTTACTTGTTGACCACTTTTGTGAGTTACCTTCTGGATTCTCTGCCCAGTTTTTTTGGAACGCAAGGGAGGTGCTTTGAATTTGTCTGGTTGGCGTTAAAGAGTTTAAAGATGTTGCAGATACAGCAATAACCAAATTTCTTTAAATTACAAAAAGTAACACACCCTCATGTTTAAAAAACAAGTGCATGCTGGGGATTTACCCCAAAGATACAGATGCAATGAAACGCCAGGACACCTGCACCCCAATGTTTATAGCAGCAATGTCCACAATAGTCAAACTGTGGAAGGAGCCTCGGTGTCCATAGAAAGATGAATGGATGAAGAAGCTGTGGTCTATGTATACAATGGAATATTACTCAGCCATTAGAAACGACAAATACCCACCATTTGCTTCGACGTGGATGGAACTGGAGGGTATTATGCTGAGTGAAGTAAGTCAGTCGGAGAAGGACAAACATATGGTCTCAATCATTTGGGGAATATAAAAAATAGTGAAAGGGAATAAAGGGGAAAGGAGAAAAAATGAGTGGGAAATATCAGAGAGGGAGACAGAACATGAGAGACTCCTAACTCTGGGAAACGAACTAGGGGTGGGGGAAGGGGAGGTGGGCGGGGGTGGGGGTGACTGGGTAACAGGCACTGAGGGGGGCACTTGATGGGATGAGCACTGGGTGTTATTCTATATGTTGGCAAATTGAACACCAATAAAAAATAAATTTATATTTCTATAATAAAATAATAAATAAAAAAACAAGTGCACAGTGAAAAATAAACCACCTTCCTTCCTGTGCCCCCAACAATCCTGCCCTACTCTCCAGAAGCTATGGACTGTTGACTTAAAAAAGGTGGCTCAGTGGTTTAGCGCCGCCTTCAGCCCAGAGGCTGCTTCTCCCTCTGCCTGTGTCTCTGCCTCTCTCTCTCTCTCTCTCATGAATAAATAAAAAATAAATAAAATCTTAAAAAAAAATATGGCCAGACGTTTTCTCTTCATAGTATTTTTTTTAAAGGTGACCCTCTTTTTTTTTTTTTTTAAGATTTTATTTATTAATAGAGAGGCAGAGACAGGCAGAGGGAGCAGGCTCCGGGCAGGGAGCCTGACATGGGACTCGATCCTGGGTCTCCAGGATCACACCCTGGGCTGAAGGCGGCGCTAAACTGCTGAGCCACCCGGGCTGCCCCATGGTATTTTTTTAACCCAAAAATCATGCTGTGTACACCATTCTGAAACTTCTTGTCTTTCCCTTTAATGATCTCTTTCAGAGATACCTCTAGGTTATCAAGGATATCCAGTACATGTAGATCCACCTCCTATTTAATGGCTGCACAATCAAGGTGCTTTCTATTTTTACTACCAGAAACCTTGCTTCAAAAACACCATTGAATGTAACTCTGTATACTTATTTGAGTATATCTGATGAATAAATTCCTATGAGTGAAATTTTGTCTTTAAAATGATCATTGATGCTGCTCATTTGTCCTCCCAAGAGGCTGTCCCTGCCACTGTCAATAGATCTGAGTGCCTGTTTCTGTGTCCTTGCTGGCACTGGGTACTATGAGACTTTTCATCTTGGCCAAGCTCTAGATGCAAAATGGTTCCCTAACTGAATTTGTATTTCTTTAATTATGATGGAGGTTATACATCTTTTCAAATACTATTGGCCATTTGTATGTGTTTGTGTTTTCTGACCTATTTGCTCTCTTTCTCTATAGAACTGGTTGTTCACCTATATATTGATGGATTTAAATATTTTAATTGTGCAAAATTTCAAACATACAAGAGCAGAGAGGACCATACAGTAAGTCCATGAGCCCATCTCAGTATTGACCAGTCTGGTTTCCTTCATAGCCCCACCTACTCCCTATATCCATTCACTTGTTAATTTTGAAGCAAATCCTTGACATCCTGTCATTTCACCCATTAATATTTCTGTACATATCTCTAAAAGATAAGGACTCAACAAGAAAACATTACCATTATCACACCTAAGGGACCAATTATTCCAAGTATATATATATTATATTTTATTTTTTTTTTTTTTTTTTTTTTTTTTTTTTTTTTATTTATTATTTATGATAGTCACAGAGAGAGAGAGACAGAGACAGAGACACAGGCAGAGGGAGAAGCAGGCTCCATGCACCGGGAGCCCGACGTGGGATTCGATCCCGGGTCTCCAGGATCACGCCCTGGGCCAAAGGCAGGCGCTAAACCGCTGCGCCACCCAGGGATCCCTATATATTATATTTTAAATATGTTGTTTCAAATATCCAGTTTATGTTGAGTTTTCCAAGGATCCAAATTAGGTCCATTCATTGCAAATGAGTGAAAAGTCACTTACTCTTTTTAAATGGCTTTATTGAGATATAATTCACATATCACATGGTTCACTCATTTAAGTCATACAATCAAAGAAAATATATTCAATTAAACCTTTTTGTCTTCACGGGATTGTGTAACCATCACTACAATCTAATTTTAGAACATTTTTGTCCTCCTAAAAGACACATCATACCCATTAGCTGTCACTCCCCATTCCCCTCCCAACATCCCTCTATCCTCAGGCCCTTGCAACCACTAATCTACTTTTGGTCTATAGACTTGCCTATTCTGGACATTTCATATGCATGGTATCATACAATCTGTGGTGTGTCTGTGACTGCCTTCTTTCACTCAACGGTGTGTTTTCGAAGCTTATCCCTGTCATAGCAAGCACCAGTCCTTCATTTCTTTTTGCTGCTGGGTAATTGTCCATCGTATGAATATGCCACATTCTATTTACCCATTTATCACTTTCTGAAACTTGAGTTGTTTCTACTTTGGGGCTATTAAGAATAATACTCCCATAAGCATTTGTGTATACATCCTAAGTCTCTTTTAACCTATAGAATTCTCTCTCTTTAAATTTTTTTCCTTGTAATTTACTCAATTAGGAAACTGGTTTGTCTTACAGAGTTTCCACTGTCTGGATGTCTCTCATCTTGTCCCTCTTGTGTCATTTGACGTTTTTCTGTGCCCTTCTATTTCCTCAAAATTAATATTTAGATCTAAGGGCTCAACCAGGTACAGATTTAAATTTTGTTGGTAAGAATATTTGGTGGAGTTTGTTCTTTTACCAGGAGGATGATAATATATGGGTGTCTTTTTTTTTTTATGGTAGCAGATATTAATATCATTGTTTAGCTCTATTAATTTAATAAGGGTTTGGAACTTGGTGCCTATTTTTCAAGAAATTAATATGAGATCTTTTCTGTATTACAGTTTCAAATTTATTTTTCTTGGTATATAGAAAAGTGATTAGTGTATGTATATGTGCAATGTGTGGGTATTATATTTCAGCTGGATACCTTATTAAATTTTCTTATAAGCCTTTATGGTTTTTCATAAGATTTTCTAGAACTTTCTAGCTGATTATGCCATATGCCAGTTACAGTATTTTTGACAGACCCTTCTCTTTTTCTCCTTGCCACAGTGCATCGGCTAGGACTTTAGAACACCAAGCTGCAGCTGCAACAGCATGAGATGCTTCCTGCCCTTGCTCTTGGTCTCATTATAGGAATCCTTCCAGAGATGTTAAACTTACCCAGGCATAGATGTGCACTTAACTTCTCTCTGGTTTTATAGAGTAGCAGCTGATGGAGAAGATCCATACTTTGGTTGTGATGCCACGGGCTCTGCATTCAGTACCCACAGAAGAACCCTTAGTTAGGCAGGACTCCAGCCAGACTAAGTTTAAAAGAATGTGGCTAGTTGGTCTTTTCCAAATAAGAGGGGAGGGGGGTGGTGCTGAGCTAAAGTTGGTGGGGAAAGCTGCAAGCCAAGGATGTAGGGTGACCTGACCAGAAGCCCCAGAATGTTACCAGCATCACTGTCAGAGCATTTCTATGCCTAGAGCTTGTAGGAGTTGGAGCTGTTGGCACAGAGAGCCCAAGGCTGAGTTTATTCCCTCCAAAGACATGTTAATAGCATGTGGAGTTCACCGAGAGCAAAGAAGATACCTAGGATCTGCCCTGGAAGAAGTGGGGCCAGTCTGGGGAAAGTGCCCTCCCAAACGCAGTTAGCTGCAGGAGCTGCCGGAGCTGCCCCTATTGGAAACAATGTTACACCACACCACAGGTGTGGGTGGACCAACAGGTCGGCCCACCCAGCCTGTGGGGTCTTAACTGGAGCAGCGGGAGAATTTTTTCAAGTATCTTCCGCCCTTTTTTGTTCTATAAAAAAGGAAGCCAGAAAAGAACTGTACGGTATAGTACTATCAATAGCCTCAAAGTATCTCCCAACAAGCTCCCTGGATTAAGGTGGTATCTACTGTTTTTTCCATTGTAAAGTTGCAGTTTTTCTCTTTGCTACATCAGCTCAGCCTGAATTCCTCATGATTAAGAAAGTTTACCCAAGCACCTTCCAGCATCCAGGCCACTTGGTTCTGTTGAGTGAACGCTCTGAGCTGGCAAACAGGCAGACTGGAATGTGGGCATCAGGGTACTTAGGACCTTTCGGGGGCAGTGCCGTGTGCTCCCACTTCACAGGACTGCCGCCACTAGGGTGAACAAAGGGGCCATTAGCACCAAATCCCACTGTAAGAACACAGCATGCAATTCTCTGGGAGAAGGGAGAGGTGGGACAGGCCTGGGCTACTAGAGGCACTTCCCATCTCCCACAGGACCCTACTGGGCGGAGTAGATTGCTAGCCAGAAGTATCTGGATATCTGGAGAGACATAGAGGAATAGTCAGTAGGGCAGGCAGATTAAACAATCAGAGTGGGGCATGGAGTTAGGGTGAACATGCAACCGAAAAGACAGTCATTCCAGCCTCAGCCACTCTGTTCATAAGCTGTAAGATTTTGAACCAGATCCCCAAACAGACCAACACACAGACCCCTGGCTAGATAGACTTCTCGATGGACAAAATCCCAGAGAGACAAATAGATTCCAGAGGGACAGACAGCCAAACAAATGGACAGATTCTTGAACAAATGGGAAGATGTCCATCCAGGCATCCAGAAAGACCTGTGATCAGACACATGGACACCCCCTGGTGCCCGACAATTAGGTGACCCTAGCCAACCAAAAGACAAAATCCCTCAAGGTAGACCACTCCACCACTCGAATAGACAGACATTACTCCAGCAGAGAGATACCCCACCCCACCTACACAGTCAACTAGCCAGCCATACCACCGCTTGACAGTAATACTTCTGACAGTAAGAGAGACCCCAGCCTATGAGAAAGCTAGGCCCTCAGCAAGATAAACATGCCCCCCAAAAGCCAGGTGGACAGATAGATACATCCCCCCACTGGATAAACAGACCCTCAGTCACTTGTCAGAAGATCCCCAGCTGGCGAGACCCCAACTTCTGGGTCAGCATTTCTGCCCCCCAGTCACCACCCATAGATGATATGGGTGGCCCAATGACCCTTCAATGGTGCATCTGCTCTCCAGGTACCACGAGTGTCCAGTGACCTTTAACCTCCAGTGACATCCACTAACCAGAGTCTACACAGACCGTTTCACAATCCCATAGTAACTCTTCTTCATTTACTCTGGTATCCACTAGTCCCTAATGACTGCCATTAGTACCCATGAGTACTCAAGGACTAGAGTGTCCTCAGGATTCCTCCCCTGAACATCCATATCTTCTCAAAAGTTTCGTGATACTTCTGTATCCCACCTCCCTGAGTCTCCAAAAACCCATTACCACCCACAAAATCTCAATGATTTCACTGACTTATGCTATTGTGCCCTGAGTAGAAACCCTGAATTGCTATCACCCCAAATCACAATAGCCCTTCAGCTACTTTGACTGTACCTCACTGACCTCCAATGGCTGCCATTCATATCTGATGACAGTTGCCCATGAACATCCAAAGAACTCTCACTGACCTCCAATGAATTTACTATACACATCTATCTCAGTGATCACTTCTGACCATCTCTGAGCCCTTAGAGATGAAACTAATAAATACAGATTCCATGGTGACTCCACCTAACCCCTCAATAAATGAAACATCCCCACTGATCATCCACTTTGACTTCTGTTACTTAAACCTGGGTCAGCAAACCACAGCATCAGGCCACACACACACACACACACACATGCACGCACGCACACGAACGTTTTGTGACATGAAAATTACATGAAATTAAAATTTCAGCGTCCACAAATAGTTTTATTGGAATGTAGTCACACTTATTTCTTTACATGTTGCCTATGGCTGCTTTCACACTGCCATGGAGTTAAGCAGCTGGGACAGAGACCAGAAACAGCAAAGTCAAAGACCAAAGCCTTTTTGAAGAAAAGGCTTTCCCCATCCCTATCTTAAACAACACTCTGATAATCCCCTCATGAATTAAATACAAAACCAGTGACTCCGTTGACTCCTCAATTAGGTTTGGTACACTGCGCCCCGTGGGTTAATCTTGGACACCTATACAGTCTCAAAGTGGACTGCACAGTCACCCCCTCCAGTGTCACCCCCAGAAGAGTGGGACCCCTACGCTCCTCAGTCTTCTCCAGCCTGCCCTTAGCGCCCCAGGAAACTTGGTCCACAGGTGTCCTCTGGCCTTTTCCCGCCCATTTTCTGAAGGCGAGGGTGTGGAGACAGAAAATAGAAGTTCTTTGAAAGCGTCGAGAACATCTTTCCCCTGGAACCCACTTCTATGGCCCCGATTCTGTTTTCTGGCAGGTTTAGGCGGGTTGAAAACCTTAAGACAGGATCCTGGTGCCCCCAGCTCCCCTTAGCACGACCCAGAAAAAGGAACCTCAGGAAATACAGGAAAATCGCGCGTCCAGCCGGCCTTTCTCCCAAGCAGCAGTGCCTGGGTGTCAGCTTCGCCGGCGGCGACCTCCCGCGCCCCCCCTCCCAGCGCGAGGGGCGCCCCCAGCCCAGGGGCCTCGGGGCGGACGGCCGCGTCCACTCTGGCCGGAAGCCCTGCCTACCGCTCAAGGACGCTGGACCCGGGAGGCCAGGCGAGGATGCACGGCCGCCTGCCCAGCGCGGGCCCCGTCGGGGGAGGTGGGCCCCGGGAGCGGATCCTGCCTGGGATGGTCTGGGGATGATCCAGGGCATCGTCCGGACTCAACCCACATGCCCGGCGCCCCGAAAGACGGAAGCACTTGCGCTGGACCCAGTTCTCCCGGCCGGTGGGAGAGTGTGGACCCTGCGGCCGCCAGGCCCCGAGCCTGTGGGCGGTACCAGGCGGAGCCGCGGACGTCCGGGCCGACCCGAGCGCCCCGGCGGCTTTGCGCGCTGCCACCGGGTCCCGAGGTCGGAGGCGGGGCCTGCGGTCAGGGCCCCCCGCGCTCCAGCAGCCCGCGACCCCGCCGGGCGCTCCCGCTGGCCTGGACGTCGCCGGCCCGCGGAGCCAGGAGCCGCACGGTGGACTCTCTCTCTCTCTCTCTCTCTCTCTCTCCATCCAGGGGTTTCTCCTCGTCTCAACGCCCATCTTCCCCTCCCCCACCTGGCGGTGCCGCACACGCCCCTGGGTCCCTGTGCCCTCTTCCAGCTCCCGGAGAGGTCCCGCTGCTGGGTGGGGCTGGAGAAGCTGGCGCAGCACAGGAAGGCGGGCCCGCGCTTGAGCCGCAGGCGCCCCGGTGATCCCTCCTGCGGTCATGTGGAAGAAGGGGGCAGGGGAAAAAGAACCAAGAAGCCCTGCCGCGGGGTGGGGGGTGGGGGGTGGGGACGAGGGATGGTAGTGTGGATGCTGGGCTAGGGTGCTTCACCTGGGTCCTCGGACATCAGTGTCTCCTTGGGTAAAACGCGATAAAGACTAAACTGGTGTGAGGAACTGGTGTGGGTAAAACAACAACAACAACAAAAAACGCCTAGTACTTCTTGAGCGCTCACTTTGTAGGAGCCTATGTCACTAGTTATAAATATTCTAAACATTACAATGCCATGATGCAAGCCATGCGTAAGGAATGCTAATGCAGCGTCGTAGACACTGGTAGGTATTATCTATTATCGTTTGGTTTTTAATAGCTGCTGTTGATGGAAATACACTTCACGAATTATAATAATCGAACAGTAACAAAGTATCTGTAATATTTTGTTACAAAAATAACGTTATACATTATAATCTATATGCATTGCATATTGTCATATGTATCATATACCAATCATGTTTATTCTATTAAATATATATTATGTTACAATTGTTTACAATACAATGTAACACAGATTGAATGTTTAAGGGGTAGATGCTGAGAGGTTTGAATGCAATCCTCACTGTTGCACTTCCTGGAGGGGGAACTTTCTGCAAGTTACTCAACCATGTAGGTTTTCTTAACCTACACCGTGGGCACATCAATCATAGTCGTGTCCCCCCCCCCCCCCCCAAGCCTTAGGGTGACTTTTGTAATGATCCAATGTCCTTAGCACAGAGCCTGGCATAGGGAAGGTGCTCTGAGTTGCTGTTACTACTGTATCACTACAATTACACAGGCACCATGCTATCTTGAGGGTCTGCACTCACTTCTCACAGGCCAGGTACCTTGTATCCCTACAAGTGCTTCTGAGCCCAAGAACCCTGACCTGGCTCCCCTCCTCCTCTCTCCTCCTTCCCCTGGGTTCGGCTCATGGTGACTTCCTCCAGGACATCCTTGCCCGCTCAGCAGCGTGTAAGACTGAGGGTGTATGCTCCACTGAGGTTGGCAATCTGCCAGGGAATGTGAGGAAGAACCGCTACAAAGATGTGTTGCCGTGTAAGTTGGGGACTTCCAGAGAGAGTCAGTGCAGCTCTGCACACATCCTCCTTCCTGAGCAACTCATGAATGCACCCAGGTGGGATACCTGCAGGGTGTGCAATAATCCTGCTGGCTTTCATCCAGGAGGCTGTCAGGACCTTGGTGCCCCTGTCATCCCAAAGCACTTTTCTCACCTCTCCGGCTGGCAGATGATCAGACACAAGTGATCCTCTCCCTGCTGCAGGAGGAGGGACATGGCGACTACATCAATGGCAACTTCATTCGGGTCAGGCTGGGAGTCAGGGAGGGGTGGATATGGTGGGGGTGACAGCAAGATCTTGGTGGTGAACTTAGCCTTTACCAGGGCACTGATGGAAGCCAGGCCTACATTGCCACACAAGGACCCCTGCCTCACAGCATGCTAGACTTCTGGCGCCTGGTCTGGGAGTTTGGGGTCAAGGTCAGCTCAGAGGAGGGTAAAGTGAAGCTAACATTTGGAGTCCTCCCTTGGCCTAACCAATTCCCTAACCCAAATCACTCCTCTTTCCCCTTTCTTGTGTAGGTAATCTTGATGGCATGTCGAGAAATGGAGAATGGGCGGGTAGGTGTTCTTAGCCCTCTAGAATACATTTCCTTGTGCAAGAAGGAGGCAAGAGAAATCTTGCTAGCAACTCCCTAATCCCGGGTCCAAAAGGACCAATTCTTGTAGTGACTCCTCTATTACTGTCTTTAATTTTTTGTTGATTTTTCCCCCCTTTTATTCATGGTGCTCATCCCTGCAGTGTTCACAACCCACTGGTCTTCCCACTACAAGTCTGTACCATAGACCATAAGGCCCTATACCAAGCTGTCCCTGGTACAGTTCTGATCTCTGTGTTTGCCTCTCTCTCTCCTTTATTCATTTCATTCTAGCCATTTTGGCCTTTGCTGTTGCTCAGATGTGACAGGGATGGCTCAGTCTCAGGGCCTCTGCCTTGGCTGTTCCTTCTGCCTGGAACATTCTTCTCCTTGGCTTGCTCTACTACCACCTTAAGATCTTTCCTCAAATGCTACTTCCTCCGTGAGACTTTCCTGGATTTTACACCATTTAAAACTTCCAGCACTTCAACTCTCCTTCCCTTGTCCTATTTTCCTTTTTTCTTCACAATTCTTATCACTTCTAGCATATACTATAATCTACACATTGTTTATTCTCTATCTTCTTGATTAGAAGATAAGTCCAGGAGTTCAGGGATCTTTGTTTTGTCTGTTAGCATACACTAGTTACTCAGTAAATGCATATCAACATCAAAGGCACATGATTTCTACATTCTGGCCTATTCAATAGACAGGGATGGGGGGTGGGGTAAGTACTGCCCAGAAATGAATGGCTGATCATGGAGTCTGTACAATCTGTAGTGATGCCCCTTTTTTATTCCTGATTTTGGTAATTTGTGATTTGTCTGTCCATCTCTCCCACATCAGTCTGGCTAGAGTAAAGATGAGCTGTTGTACTGGATCTATCTTGCTGCCTTTTTTGGTAAATAAAATGTATTAGAATACAGCCACACTCATATGTTTGTATATTGTATATATCCGCTTTTATGCTAAAATGGTAGAATTCAGTAGTTGCAATTTTGGTGGATTGAATGGCTTGCAAAGTATAAAATGTGTATTATCTGGCCCTTTATAGAAAATGTCAGCCATCTTTGGGTTAGAGATTTGTCAATTGTTGTTGTTGTTGTTGTCATTGTTGTTGTTTTCTTCAAAGAACCAGCTTTAGGTTTGATTCATTTTCTCTATTTTTTTCATTTCCTATTTCATTAATAACTTTTCATCTTTTTCATTGCCTTCCTAATGGTTATTTAGGTTTAATTTGCTCTTACTTTTCTAGTTTCTTCAATTTAGATAATTGATTTGAGATTTTTCTTTTTTCATATATAAGCATTTAATGTTATTTATTTTTCTTTAAGCACTATTTTAGCTATATCTCACAAACTTGATATATTCATTGTATCTTATATTTCATTTAGTTCAAAATATTTTCTAATTTCCCTTGTGATTTCTTCTTTGACTCATGGTATTTGATCATGGTTGTACTTAGTTTCCAAATATTTGAGGACTTTCTCATGTGTATTCCTGTTATTAATTTTTAGTTAATTCTATTGTAGTCAAAGAACAACTTTATATGATTTCAATCCTTTTAAATAGGGGATCCCTGGGTGGCTCAGCGGTTTGGCGCCTGCCTTTAGCCCAGGGCGCGATCCTGGAGTCCTGGGATCAAGTCCCGCATCGGGCTTCCGGCATGGAGCCTGCTTCTCCCTCTGCCTGTGTCTCTGCGCCTCACACTCTCTCTCTATGTCTATCATGAATGAATAAATAAATCTTAAAAAAAAACATTTTAAATATACTGGACTGGTCTTATGGCTATGAATATAGTCTATCTTGGTAAATACTCTGGGTACACTTGAAAAGAATGTGTATTCTGCTTTTGTTGAATGGAGTGTTCTATAAATATCAATTCAGTCAAATGTATTGTGTCTTTTTTAAAAGACACGTTAATATGCTTTGTATCTTTACTATATTTTATAAATCTTTCCTAATTTCTTTTCTCTAAATATTTTATCAATTGCTAAGAGAGGAGTGATGAGATCTCCAACTGTTCAATAACTGCCAATTAGGACAAATATTATTCAAATCTTATTGTTTGTATGATTTGGGGGGGGGGGCTGCTTGCCCTATTATTTGCTAAAATAATGTTTAAGTCCCTAATTTTAAAATTATCTATTTGTCTCTTCACTTCTGTCAGTTTCTACTTCAGCTATTTTAAAACTTTGTAATTGAGTGTATACACAGTTAGGATTATGTCTTCCTGATGAATCAATCCCTTTTCCAATATGTAAGGTTCCTTTCTATTTCTGTTAATATTCCTTTTCTGAAGTGTACTTTGATATTACTATAGCCATTTAAATTGTGCTAAAGTGTGCATGATATATTTTTCCATTCTTTTACTTTTTTAAAAAAGATTTTATTTATTTATTCATGAGAGACACAGAGAGAGAGGCAGAGACATAGGCAGAGGGAGAAGCAGACTCCCTGTGGATAGCCCAATGTGGGACACAATCCCAAGACCCCAGGATCACAACCTGAGCTGAAGGCAGGAGCTCAACCACTGAGCCACTTAGGTGTCCCTCTCATTGTAGTTTTGGTTTGAATTTCCCTGATGATGAGTGATGTTGAGTGAGCATCCTTTCTTGTGTCTTTTGGCCATTTGGATGTCTTCTGTCCATTTTTTAATTGGATTATTTGGTTTTTGGCTGTAGGGTTGAATCAGTCCTTTATGTATTTTGTATACTAACCCTTTATCTGATATATATTTGCAAATACTTTTCCCATTCAATAGGTTGGGTTTTTTTAGTTTTGTTTCTTTCCTTCATTAAACAGAAGCTTTTTATTTTGCCATGGCATGATAAAAAAAGGAATAAAAGGCATCCAAATTGGTAAGCAAGAAGTAAAACTTTCACTATTTGCACATGACACGATACTATATATAGAAAACCCTAAAGATTACACACACAAAAAAATGATAAAACTGATAAATGAATTCAGTAAGGTCGCAGGATACAAAATTAATATACAGAATTCCATTGTATTTCTATATACTAATAATGAAGCAGCAGAAAAAGAAATTAAGAAAACAATCCGATTTACAGTTGCACCAAAAATAATAAAATACCTCAGAATAAACTTAACCAAGGAAGTGAAAAACCTTTAGACTGAAAACTATAAAACACTGAATAAAAGAAAATTGAAGATGACACAAATAAATGGAAAGATATTCCATGCTCATGGATTGGAAGAAGAAATATTGTTAAAATGTCCATACCATCCAAAGCAATCTACAGATTTAGAGCAATCCCTATCAAAATACCAACAACATTTTTCAGAGGAGTAGAACAAACAATCCTAAAATTTGTATGGAACCACAAAGGCCTCAAATAGCTAAAGCAATCTTGAAAAAGAAATATAAAGCTGGAGATATCACAATTCCAGATTTTAAGTTATACTACAAAGATGTAGTAATCAAAACACTATGCTACTGCCATAAAAATAGACACATGAATCGATGGAATAGGACAGAAAGTCCAGAAATAAACTCATGAGTATATAGTCAATTAATCTATTAATCTTCAACAAAAGAGGCAAGAATATGGAATGGGAAAAAGAGTCTTATCAATACATGTGCTGGGAAAACTAGATATCTACATGCAAAAAAGAAAGAAAGAAAAAGAAGGAAGGAAGGAAGGAAGGAAGGAAGGAAGGAAGGAAGGAAGGAAGGAAGGAAGGAAGGAAGGAAGAAGAAAGAAAGAAAGAAAGAAAAGAAGACAAGACACACCCCCCTCCACCCTACCTCCTCCCCCTCCATCCTCCCTCCCCGCCCTCCCTCCCTCCCGCCTCCCCTCCCCGCCCTTCCCCTTCCTAAAGGAAAGGAAAGAAAGAAACTGGACTACTTTCTTCCACTATACACAAAAATAAACTCATAATGGATTAAAGACTTAAATGTGAGACCCAAAACCATAAAAATTGTAGAAGAGAGTACAGGCAGTAATTTCTCTGGCATTGGTCATAGCAACATCCTTCTTGATATGTCTCCTGAGGCAAAGGACATAAAAGCAAAAACTATTGGGACTGAATCAATCTCTTTTTAAAAACACCTTTATCAAGATGAAATTTATCCATTGAAAGTGTGCAATTCAATTGTTTTTTGTATATTCCTGAGTTACGTAACCATCACTGCAATAAATTTTAGAACATTTTCATCACCCCCCAAAGAAATCCCGTATCTATTGGCCATTACTCCCCATTTCTCCACCGTAGGTAATCCCTACTCTATTTTTCATCCCTATAGGTTTGACTACTCTGGACTTTTCATATAAGCTGAATCATATGATATGTAGTGTTTGTGACTGGATCCTTTCAGTTAGCATGTTTTTAAAATTCACGCATATTATAGCATGTGTCAGTACTTAACTCCTTTTCATTGCTGAACAGTATTCCATTGAATGTATCTATTACATTTTATTTATTCACTTAAGTTATTCTTAAACTTATTCAGTTTATAGAATGTGACTTGTTTCCACTTTTTGGCTATTATGAATAATGCTGCTATGAACGTTTGTGTGCAAGTTTTTGTGTAGAAGTATGTTTTCAATTCTCTTGGGTATTGTTACAATAGAAGTGGAATTGTTACATCATGTGGTAACTCTATTCTTAATATTTTGAGGAACTGTCAAACTGTTTTACACAGCTATATCATTTTACATTCCAATCAGCAATGTATGAGGATTCAAATTCTTCACATCCTCACCAACACTTGTTATTTGTCTTTTTCCCATAGAATAATCTTGTTATTCTTGTATAAAATCAATTTATTATAAATGTAAGGGTTTATTTATGGACTCTCAATTCTATTCCATTGATTGGTATGTCTTCGTACCAGTACTATACATTTTTTATTATTGTAACTTTATAGTAAGTTTTGAAATCAAGAAGTGTGAGTCCTCTAAATCTCTTCGTTTTTCTTTTTTTTTAAATAATTTTATTTATTTATTTATTTATTTATTTATTTATTTATTTATTTAAGACACAGAGAGAGAGGCAGAGACATAAGTAGAGAGAGAAGCAGGCTCCTCTCAGGGAGCACGATATGGGACTCCACCCCAGGACTCCAGGACCATGCCCTGAGCCAAAGGCAGATGCTCAACTGCTGAGCCACCCAACTGCTGAGTGACCCAAATTTTGGGTCCCAAAATTTCTTTTTTTTTTCTTCAAGATCGTTTTGACTTTTCTGGGTCACTTGCTATGCAGAAGAGAGTAAGATAGCAGGCTTATGATTTAAAAAGACCTTCCTACTGACCTACTGATCAGTTCCTGCCTAGAAATTGGGTTTCTAATGAAAGTGGCTCCGTATGCTGGAACTGTTTATATAAACAGTATGGTTTATGTGAACACCTGCTCTCCCTTCTGGGAGCCTGAAGTTTCAATACATGCTAATCAGAGGGTGCCTGCATACCACATGGAGTGCCCTAGTGAAAACCCTGGGGACTGATTGCCTAATGAACTTCCCTGTGGACATACATACATGTTGCCACAAATCATTGCTGGGGGAATTAAGCACACTGCATACAACTTCACTGGGAGAAGACTCTTGGAAGTAGGAACCTTGTTTCCCTCACTTTGCCCTGTGCATCTTTTCCCTTTGCTGATTTTATTCTGTATCTTTTCATTGTAATAAATCATAACCATGAGCATAACTCTATGCGGAGTCCTGTGAATCCCGCTAGTAATTATCAAATATGAGGGTGGTCTTAGGTATCTATGACACATTCATTAATGTTAATGTATTAATGTTAAGATCAGCTTGCTAATATCTTCAAAAAGCCGTCTGGGATTTTGATAATGAATGCATTGAATCTATCAATTTGGGAGCTGTTGCCATTTTAACAGTATTGTCTTCCATTCCATGAACATGGATATTTTTCCATTTATCTAAGTCCTCTTTAATTTCTCTTAGCAATGTTTATAGTGTTTAGTTTAGAAATCTTGCACTTTTGTTAAATTTATTTCTAAGTAGTTTATACTTTCTGATACTATTGTAAATGGAGTAATTTTCTTAATTTCATTTTCAGTTTCCTTATTGCAAGTCAAATAGTTTTCACTATATAGAAATACAGTTGATTTTTCTGTATTGATATTATATCCTGCAACCTTGCTGAACTCATTTATGAGCTTTAATAGTGTGGGTGTCGGTGTTGGGAAAACTTAGGGTTTTCCATATATGATGTCGTCTGCAAATTGAGATGATTTTGCTGCTTCTTTTCTAATTCAATACTCTTCCTTCCATCTTCCTTCCTTCCTTCCTTCCTTCCTTCCTTCCTTCCTTCCTTCCTTCCTTCCTTCCTTCCTCCCTCCCTCCTGTCTTCCATTTCTTTTCTCCTATCTTCACTGACTAGATCTTTCAGTACAAAGTTGAACAGAAGTGGCAAGTGCAACCTGACTTTAGGGGCAAAACATTCAGTCTTTCACCATAAATCTAAGGATTGGTGGTGGATTTTGTTTTGTTTTGTTTGTAGATGTGTGTATTAGTGTTGTTGTTTTAATCAGGCTAAGGAGTTTCCTTCTTTTCCTAGTTTCTTTTGTACTTTTATCATGAAAGGGTGTTGGATTTTATAAGAAAATTTTCTGTATCTATTCAAATGATCATGTATTTTTATTTTATTTTCTATTAATATGGTATATGATATTGATTTTTTTATATAGAGAACCAATCTTTCATTCCTGGGATTAATCCAATTTTGTCATGGTGTATAACCCTTTGCTGGTATTTTGTTGAGGATTTTTGTGACTGTATTAATGAGATTGGTTAGTATCATTCTTTTCTTGTGATGTTTATGTCTGGTTTTGGTATCAGATTAATACTGGCCTCATACAATATATTGGAAAATGGTCCTTCAATTTTTTTTGGAAAAAATTTGTGAATAATTGCTATTAATTCTTCCTTGTTTGGCAAAATTCACTAGATTACCTTTTTTTAAAATATTAAAAATGGAGAAATATCCTTTACATTTTGCCACATATTTGCTTTTTCTATACTCTTCATTCTTTTTTGTTCATCCATATTTCTAGTATTATGTTCCTTTTGTACAAACAACTTACTTTAATATTTCTCACAGTACCTATTTGTTTGTGATAAATTCTCTCAGCTTTTGTTTGTCTGAAACATTTTTAGAATGTAACTTCAGCATTTTTATTTTTATTTTTATTTTTATTTTTATTTATTTATTTTTTTTTTTTTTAACTTCAGCATTTTTAGAATGTCACACCTTTGACCTCTGGCTTGCAGTTTCTGACAAAATTCTGTCATTCTTGTCTTTGTTCCTTAACATGTAATATGTCCTTTTGTGTGTGATCCTTTTAAGTTCTCTCTCTCTGTCTCTCTCAGCAATTTGATCATGATCTGCCTTGATATGGCTTTCCTTATGTTCATTCTCTCTATGGTTGACTTTCTTGGCTTTGTGGGTTTGTGGTTTCATCAAATTTGGAAAAGTTTCCAATGATTATTTTTTCAAATGTAGTTTCTCATCGCTTCTCAGCCTTTTGGCTAAGATCAAGTGTAGTATCAAATGTAGTTTCTGTTCTCCTCTCTCCTCTCCTTCTTCTGGACTCCAGATATGCATACATTATGCATACCATTTGGTATATTTCCACAGGTAATTGACTCTTTGTTCATTTTTCCCTAGTAATTTTTTTCTCTTTTTTTCATTTTTTAAGAAATATTTTATTTATTTATTCATGAAAAGACACAAAGAGAGAGGCAGAGACATAGGCAGAGGGAGAAGCTGGCCCCTGGAAGGAGCCCCATGCGGGACTCCATCCCAGGACCGTGGGATCACGACCTGAGCTGAAGGCAGATGCTCAACCACTAAGCCATCCACGCATCCCTTTTTTTCATTTTAAATAGTTTCTATTGCCATATCTTTGTGTTTATTGATCTTCTGTGTCTAATCTGCTATTTTACAGTGAATTTTTTATTTCATGTATTTTATTTTCCCCTCTAATGGGGTCTAAAGACCTTCATTTAGGTTTATTTTATATATATATATATATCTTTTGTTTCACTTTCATTATGTTTGTGTTTTCCTTTTCATCTTCAAGTATATTTAAAATATTTTTTTAATTGCTTAAAGGTCTTTGTCCAATTCTTTCTTCATCCCCATTGGATCTTCTGTTCACATATTTTTCTCCTGGTTATGGATCATATTTTCTTGTGTCTTTGTATGTCTAGTAATTTTATTGGATGCTGGACATTTCTTTTTTGTTTTTAATTTTTATTTATTTATGATAGTCACACACACACACACACACAGAGAGAGAGAGAGAGAGAGGCAGAGACATAGGCAGAGGGAGAAGCAGGCTCCATGCACCGGGAGCCCAACATGGGATTCGATCCCAGGTCTCCAGGATCGCGCCCTGGGCCAAAGGCAGGCGCTAAACCGCTGCGCCACCCAGGGATCCCGATGTTGGACATTTCTAATTTTACGCAGGTAACTGTTGGATTTTATCGTCTTCCTTTAAAGAGCATTGGACTTTTTCTGGAAGACGTTAAGTTACTTTTGGATGTTTGATCACTTTAAGGTTTGTTTTAAAGCTTTTGTAGGGCAGGTCTAGAGCGGCCTTTACTCTAGAACTAATTTCACTCTACTTCTAATATGTATGTGATCCTTCTTGCTTCCCTGTTGAATGCCCTTATAGTCAATCAGGTCTCTCCACTCTGGCTGGAGAGAATATAAATTATTTCTGTCCTATTCTGAACATTACAGGAAATGTTCATCTTAGGTCCTTAGTTATTCTTTCATGGGAAGTTATTCTTGCCTGGCTTCATGGAGTTTCATGATGCTCAGATTATTATTTAGCTAATAATACTCAAGGGGACCATATGCAGATCTCTGGACTTTTTAAACTTTTGTTTGCATGCCTCTGTTCTTTCCAGGACTCTGCCCTTCCAATTCTAGATGCTTTGGCCTTCCTGAGCCATGATCTCTGGCTCCTCAATTCAGTGGGATCATTGGACTCTCCATGTCCTGCAGCCTGGTGACTGCCTCTAGGCAGTAACCTGGGGCAGTCATAAGATTTAACCTATGTGTTTCTCTTTGTTCAGTAATAACAATCCTGCAATGCCTGTTTCCCAATGTCTGAAAATAGTGGCACGTATGTTCTGTCCAGCTTTTTAGTTGTTTACGATATGAGAGTATTCTGACCTGTCTTCCTCCTACATAGTCAGAAGCTCAAGTCTCCACTGTGTCTGTGTGTTTGATCTGACAGGGCACTGCCAGCTGGCATGCATTAAAGCTGCAGCTAGATGTGCTTCCACCAGCAATGCCTGAGGTGTCCTGTGAGGGTGTAGGTGTATAGATCTGGAACTCTATAAAGCAGACTACTGCTCTTCACTCCCTGCCCTTTCTCCCTTGGCTTTTGCAGAAAAAGTGTGAGCATTTTCTGGGCCCAAGAACGGGAACCACTACAGATTGGGCTTTTTTGCATCATCCTGGTGAGCTGGGGCAGAGGTGGGAATGGTGTTTTATGAAGGGCGGTTTCACAGAAGATTCTCAGGGAAGCTTTTGGATTGGGCCTGAAAGGATGAATAGTTTTTCCACAGCCCTCTCACACTGCAGGGCACTCTCTGGTATTAGCATGCAAATAGTCAGAACTCCATATATACATTGCTTTTGCATTCTGACTATGATCATGGTTATCTCTGTTATATAAATGCCTGGTTAGGTCCTTAAAATCCTTATTTCCTTTACCATTTCAGAACTCCAGAAAATCTCTCACTTCAAGTCATGTATAGTTGGTGCATAATAAGTACAATAAAACTCTTGCTGTACAACAAAAGAAATCTTTTTTTTTCCCACCATAAATGAGCTTGTTGGAGTTTTAAATCACAATTCTTTCTCCCCTCTATCAAATGTTTCCTTCAGGAAAGCCATGGAAGAGATTTGAGCCAAATGCATTTTTTAAAATATGTTGTTTAACTTTGATTTTTAATCAGAAATGCTTTGTTTGCTGTAAATGTCTTTTGGCACCTTTGTTCTCCTCTCTCTTCCCACCTGCCCCACATCCTCAGACAAGGGAGACACGGCTGAATACAGACATCGTGCTCAGGACCCTCCAGGTCACTTTTCAGAAGGTACTGAAAGGGGAGGCGGAGGCTCCCATAAGGGCAGAGCTGTTTCCTGTTTGTTTTCTCATTTGTAAAATGGGCATTAGCAATAATACCTATCTCCTCCGTTACTACCTGTTGGATTTAAACGGACGATGTCTGACATGTAGTAGATGCTCCATACATGCTTTTTTTAATCTGCCTCTCTTTTCCCATGTTTCAGAATTGCCCTTCTGTGTATCAGTTGCAATATATGTCCTGGCCAGACAGAGGAGTCCCTAGCAATCCTGAACATGTGCTCACCATGGTGGAGGAAGCCTATCGCCTCCAGGGATCTGGCCCCAGCCCCCTCTGTGTCCACTGCAGGTTAAAGAAATGGGTTTTATGGGGGTCTGGTGAGACAGAGGTGATTAGGAGTGGGGGAGGGAAGTAGGGAGGTCAGTGCAGGGCCTGAAGTCAGTATCACAGTTTGAGGGCCTCTTTTGAAAAACCTGAAGCCACACTAGCTCATGCTGCATCAACTGAAATTTAGCATTTATTGAGCACAGACTGCCTGCTGGAGAGTAAGCACAGAGTTGATGCTCAACAAATATAAGCAATTAAAAAGTTTTTTCTTTTAAATTGTAATCTGGGGATTCTGAGAATCAAAAGGTGCTGCAGGGGATCCTTCATTATGGCCTTCACTCCCAACTTCAAATGCCCCATATAAAAGGGGTTGTGGACAGGTCCTGACCAAGCTTACACTTACTCTTGCTTGTCAGTGTGGGTTGTGGGTGAACAGGTGTCCTGTGCACTGTGGATTATGTGAGACAGTTACTCCTGACCCAGGTACGAATAGGGCATGTGTGTGGTTATGTGCAGAACAGGTCCAATGCCCACCAGGTCCTGCTCATGTGCTCTCTCTGCTCCAGATGATCCCACCTAACTTTAGCCTCTTCAACGTGGTCCTGGAGATGAGAAACCAGCGGCCTGCAGCTGTGCAGACAGAGGTGAGAGGCTGTCTCCTCAATCCAAGGTCACATCCCTCCTCCTCTTGTCTTCCCTTTTTGATGATTCCTCTTCCCCCACCAGGAGCAGTACAGGTTCCTATACCACACAGTGGCTCGGATGTTCTCAGCACTCCAAAATACCAACCCTCTTTACCAGAATTTCAAGGAGGTACCAAGGTACTTCCTACTGTCTTCCTGTCCACCATCAACACCCTCAGAGACCAGGACCCAGAGTAGAAGTCTTTGGCCACCATCATTGCATCTAGCCCATGGACTCCTTCTGGGAGACTATTCCTCTTAAGCTTAATCCTCCCACCCACCCCCGCCCCACCCCTGCCCCTGCCCTTGCCCCCCAGAGTCCATGGTCACCTTCAGCAGGGGTCTGGCCAGTTTCCTCCAAGCTTCATACCCCTCCCCTCCTGTCTTTCCCCAGCATTGTGCCCCAGTCTACGAGGACGCCCTGTCCTTCCAGACCTCCCTGGCCCTTACCACCACACCACGCCCAGTTGGCGAGGTCCTCAGGTACCCAGCTCCGTCTCCTCATTCTTCCCTTCCTAATTTCTCAGCCTCAGAGGCTAACCCTTCCCTTGCCCTTGAAACAGCAGCCCTTCCGTGTTTAGTCTACCAAATAATCACTGGCTCTTTGAATTGAGTCGGGGAACCAGCCCCAATAGGGCACTTTGAGCCCAGAGATCCCACTGCCTCTGCTTCTGAGACTAGCCCCTGGTTAGCCCTTTCTTTGCTTCCCCGGTCATTAATTTCGCAAATATTTCTTGACGCTGCCCACTTGTCAGGCCTCGTGTCAGGTGCTGGGGACACAGGGGCCATCTCCCTTTGCGGCAGATTTCAGCCCCTCGTCCTTGAGACCGGCTCACCATTTCGAGCCTTTCCCTCCCTCCCCTTTAGATGCCACTTCCTCATTCTTTGATTCAAACGTCGACCCAGAAATGACCACCCCGCAATACACTGCCCCGCCCCGTTCACCTGCGCCGCTGTCCGCCTGCCCCGTCCACCCACCTGGCGGGCGCCGCAGGCGCAGAGCCCAGGCCCGGAGCGCAGAGCCCTGAGCCCAGCCCGTGGGGCCGCCGCGCGGGCGGAAAGGAAGCCGCGCTCCCCGCCCCCTCCTCCGGCCCAGGCGTTTCACTTCCTCCCCGCCCTCCGCGCCCGCGGGAGCATCTCGGAGCCGGGGCCCCCGGGCCTCGCCATGGCCGACACGTACGCGGTGGTGCAGAAGCGCGGGGCGCCGGCGGGCCCCGGGGCGGGGGCGCGGGGCGCGGGCGCGGGCGCGGGCGCGGACGAGGCGCCGCTGTACAGCCAGGTGAGGCCGCGCGCCCGGAGGCCGCCGGCGCACGCGGAGGACGCGCGGGGGCTGCTGCCCGGCGGCGGTGAGTCGCGGCGGGTCGCGGCGCGAGGCGGGAGGGGGCACCCACCTCCCCTGCCCCCACCCCCCCCCCCGCCCCGCCCCGCCCCGCCCCGCCCCTGCCCCAGACGCGTCTTGCTGGGGTCGGGAAGGCCCTGGCGGCCCCGAGGACCCCTGGCCCGCAGCGCTGCCCGGCCGGGCCACGCCTCTGGGGCTGTTGCCGCACCGCACGCCGATCAGGGCCACTGCCACGGTGGGAAGTGCCCAGACCTGGCCGCGAGTCCCTGGCGACGCCAGCCGGTCCAGGGCTAGCCCGCCGGCGACACCCGCCCCGCCCCGTCCCCCCCCCCCCCCCCCCCCCCAGGCCCCGGCAGCGCGGAGGACGCTGCCCCCAGTGTGTGCCGACTCAGTGGGGCTGAGTCGATCCGTGGGGGCGGGGGTGGTTGTTCTGCCCACAGTTCCTGCCGACCAAAGCCCTGCCGGGCCTGATGCCTATGAGGACGTGGTGGATGGCCCTCAGACCGGTGGGCTAGGTAAGTCAAAGTCTGGGTTGCTGGGCTTCCGCAGCTTCGACTGAATCCCAGGATTTGGGGGTGTAGGGATGGTGGCACCGGGCCCACACTCTCCGAGTCCTGTGGTTGTGGCTTCAGCCCCCCCCCCCCCCCCAAGGGCCTGGAGGCTTGAGGATGACCTTCCACATGTCTCCACACCTCAGCTTCTCCATGAAACCCTTCTTCCAGGCTTCAACCTGCGCATTGGAAGGCCTAAAGGGCCCCGGGACCCCCCTGCTGACTGGAGCCAGGTGTGAGTGCGCAAGCTGCCTGCCTGTTGCCCGCCACGAGCACCTGCACTGCTGACGGCCGTGTTCTGCTATGTGAAGTGCTGGGAATGGGAATGCTGGTCCTGGATCAAAATAAAAGTTTCTCAGGGTGGAAATATAGGGGCTTTGCCCCAGTGATTATAGCATTCAAAGCCTGAGGCTGGGGGAGGTAGTTGGAAGATAATGGCTGGTAAGGCTGCAGTGAACAGATTCAAGAATAAACATCAGGAATGGGTCCAACCCCAGGGGACTAGGCAGGTTCTCCCAGGTGTGAAGAAGAAGATGGACAGATGGGCTTCTATAAATTGCCCCCATCGTCCATAATGCACTCGTTCATCTCGATAATTGAACCTCTCTCACTTAAGACACTCAGCTGGATACAGAAAGGGGTGGGCCGTTGAAAAGACTGATGGATGCTTCCCCACCCTGCCGTCACCATTCAGACAGATCCAAGCCAGGTATAACAACCCAGCAGACTGATTTCAAACAGGTAAAAAGATCCCCAGATGGGTATGCAGACAGATGGGCCCCCAACTGGGACAAGTAGATAGCCGTATACCTAAGACAGCCAGATCTTCAGAGGGACAGACCACAGCTGGAAGGATGGACCTCCAGTCAGAGAGAGAAATCAACTAACAGCCTGACAGACCAGCCCCAGCAAGAGAGACCATAAAAAACACCCCTCTCCTGGCTAGGCAGCCAGCCAGACACCAGCCGGATGGACCTCTAGGTGGACAGACTCCCAGACAGACATAAACAAATCCCTAGCTGAACAGGCACACAGACATCCTCTCAGTTAGACAGACATACCCCCAAGTGAGTGGACAGACTAACCTAGTCAGACTCCTCTCTAGCCAGATGGACTCTCAGCCAGACCCTTGATTGTACAGACAGCCTCTCAACTTAGCAATAGACGTCTAGGTGAACTTCTAGATGGTTGGATAGTCCCCACCAACTCACCAATTCCAAAGAACCCACATTTTAGCAGACAAATTGATGCACCACCTGCTGAGAAGACTGCCAGGTGGATCCCCAGGCAGTCAACAAGCCAGATAAGTAGACAAACGCTCAGGGAGATAAATATCCTAAGCCTGACAGATTACCCACCATCTACCAACTTGGCATACATTGCACATCAGATCCTTCAAACAGGTTAGATATCTGCTAGCCAGATCGACCTCCAGTCTCTCAGAGAGGATAGGGCCGCATTGGCAGATGAACTCCTAGTCAGGCACATGACAGATGGCTCCAGCCAGACAGTGAGGCACTGTGCTCAGGCAGAGATAAATAAACCCCAAGCCAACTGGCCAGCCATATCCCAAACTGGACAGCCAGATGAACAGGTGGACCCTCATCTGGAGAGAGAAATGGACCCCCAACAACTCAGATTCCATTTAGACAGATCCCCAACCAGATAGACCCTAGTCAGACAGTAAGACCCTCAACTAGACTAAGTCTGAGCCATTCACATACACCCTTAGCCAGACAAACCCCCAGCCCTTGAACTGACAGCAGATGCACACAGATTGCTAGTTTGGCAGACAGCTCTGCAGCTGGCAAAACAGCCATCTAGCCTCATAGATGGACTGACAACAGACTGACAGATCAGTCTGTAGCCAGATAGGCTGATAAATCTCCAAGTAGATAGCTAGAAAAGTAAACTCCAGACAGACTGAATGCCAGCTTGATAAGACCCTCAGAGAGACCCCCAGCTAGACAGACATGCAGACCTCCAGCCAAAAGAGCTGCAGCCAGGCAGATCCCCAGCTAGACAGACACTGCATGAGCCAGACAGATCTCCAACTGGACAGATAGAAAAATGGGCCACCCAGCCAGAAAACAAGCAATCCTCCATCAAGATAGATCTTCAAACCAGACAACCCCAACTGAACAGAAAGACGAGATTAAATTTACACTTGATGCTCCAAAACCCTGATCCTGCTCTGTGAGCCTCTCTCCTGATGTGATTTTCCTGACAATGTCTAGTTCATTCAGGTGGATTCCCACCCATCCCCCCCCAGCAAAGTGCCCTCCCAAGGCTGTTGGAGAGCGATCCTGTGTCTGTGATGAGCATGGACCACTGAGGCCTTCACCAGCCACCTGCCCAGCCAGGCCCACATCCCTCATTCAGTTACTGTGAGAATTCAGTGAAAGAGAGAATATAAAGATTTAGTTCAGGAGCTTATGCTTGATAAATGTTAGACCATAATCAGATCTTGGCTCCTACACTCAATACAGGTTCTGAGAAAAGTCATTTTCCCTTTGAGTGTTAGTAAAAGGAAAGTGAAACTTGCCTTCCTTGGCCACAACAGTGCTTGCTGGCATTGGACTTAACTTGTCAAGTGCTATAAGGTCTCTGCACAAGAAGCAGTTCAACCAGCAGAAACCCGGAATTGCAGAGAAACCTAGGGATTCTCCAGCTTAATGGGGACCAGGAGGCCAGCATCACCCGGAGTGATGAGGTGGAGCTGAATTTGGTGGAAAGAGGCAGGAAGGAGGACCCAAAGCTGCTGGTAACGGGAGATTTGAGGTGTCATTTAGAGTGGAAACTGATCTCATAGCCAAAAATATTAAGTTCATTTGGCTCCAGAGACTAGAAAGGGAAAAGCAGTAGTATCTTGGAGGAGAGGCAGTCTATGGCAAAAGGAAGAAGCATATTTCCCTCCATAGAGGAGGGAAACCAGTGTTAATTAAAACATTGGTCTCTGGGGTCTGCCCAGAGGCTAGCACCGACTCAGCTCAATTTCCTACCAGAAACCATTACGGTGGGGTGCAGTAGACCCATTTGGGGAAGATCTTTTTAACAATTAGGTCTGAGGCTAAACTGTTTGCAATCCTTAGCTGCCCATTTCAGACTGAAGAGTTGTTCTGCTGAAAGTGAGAACTTCCATGCTTTGTGATTATCAGCAGGAAGATGCCCCAGCAACATAGAAAAACCTATAGGATTGCAAGGCAGAGCATTCAGGAGAATGCTGGGCTGGGCTCTTTACATATTTTATTTCATTCGGTCTGTAAAACAATATCTGTGAGTAAGTTTTACCACTGAGCCCATTTTGCAGATGCAGAGGAGACTCAGAAAAGATAGTTGTTAGTTTGAGACTCACACCCAGATTTCTGTCTTAGTGTTTAGTGTTACAGAAATATATGGCTCTGAGTGAAAGAAGCCCTAAATCATTAAATGAATATAAATAGCTAGCCTGACTGGGTCCTTGGTATGCACATGGACTGAATGATTAATCTTCAGAGCAACCCACACACAGAAGTAAGTTGGTTATCCCCACTTTGCAGAAGCCAGGAATAACTGCAATGAATGAACACAGTATTATTTAATACTTCTTTAAACGAATTAGGCCTGTATCATAGTGTTGAATAGCTTGGACTCAGTCACTTACTAGTAGTGTGATCTGGAGCAAGTTTTCAGTTTCTCTCTGGTTCAGTTAGTTTCCTAGGCTGTAAATTGAACACAATAAAGTTACTTTTATCATAAGGTCACCACATGAATGATTGTTCAGAGCAAGAGTGAATCTGGATTTTTACAACACACATAGAAAAGAAGATTTCTTTTTCTTTCAGGGATTATTTCCAGAATAAAACAATTTCCATAGTTCTAGTCTTGGTTAACAGTTGCATTTTCAGTCAGAAAAATGATTTATTCAACATATGTTATTGAGATAATTAAGTAGTCAGGAAAAAGAAGTTCAAACCATATGTCATACCTTACAGCAGGACAAATCCTAAATGTATCAGAGATTTGAATATAAAATATTAAACCACAGAAGCATTAGAAGAAATTATGGGAGATTTTCTTTATATTCTTGGACTACAACAGTCCTTGCTAAATATGGAAAGACATCAGAAGCCCAAAAGAAATATAGATAAATTTTAATGCATAGAAATATTTCAACCTTGCAAAAATCACCATAAGCACAGTCAGAAAATTAATGGCAAACTTGAAAAAAAATTACAACTGAGGTCAAACAAAAGGCTAATTTTCTGAGATATTAAAAGCTCCTAAGAATAAGTAAAGGCCGAAAGCTCAAAATAAAAATGTGCAAAGATGCCCTATCTCACCTGTAATAAAAACTGAGTATCAGAATTTTATACTGAGATAACTGATTTCATTTATGTTAGCAAAGATCAAAAAGTTTAATAACACAGTGTTACCAAGGAAATGTTCTCCTATAGAGCCAGTGGCTGTTTAAATGCATGCTACCGCTATGGAAAGCACTTTAACAACATCTATTTAAAAATACACATACTCTTGGAGGCAGATATTTCATTTCTAGGCATTTATCTTATGTGGATACTCATAGAACTCCAAAATGTTACACAGAGTTATTCGCTGTAGCACTGTCTATAGTAGCAGAAGACTGGAAACACTTGAAATGTTCTCAATGGGGTCTTGGTTAAACAAATGCAATGATGGAATACTATGCAGCTGTAAAAAAGGGGAACGAGACCACCTCTGTGTACTGGTGTGAACAAATCTCCAAATCACATTGTAAGATTGAAAAAAAAATTAAAAGTATATTAACTTACATTATAAAAAGAAAATATTTTATATGAGCATCTATAAATATGTTTTTCTTTATATACAAATAAATTACATTTGAAAAAAAGCACAGGAAATTTGACAAAGGACTGAACATCTGGGGGCTCTGTCCTGCAGCTTCATGCGCTGTGCTCCAGCCACCCTGCCTTCCTTTCATCTCCTCAAACCCTCCATGCTCAGTGTTGCTCGTCCTGTGTCCCCAGAGGCTCAGGTGACCATCTGTGACTCATGTGCACACTGAGGTTCCTGCTAGTACTGCTATGGTACACAGGGGATCCACATCCAGCATTGCCCTGCCAAACTCTGAGAGCTGGTGAGACATCTTCCACCAGCACTACTCTTTTCCATTCCCCAGAACACCTGGTGTCATCCTTTGTCACACTCGTCCCTGGGCTGGTGTGACCCTGGGGCTGTAGGGAGTTCTGTGGGTTAGGGATAGGTCTTGTGGGTTAGGGATATGTCTTGACTTTACTGCCTATGTGTTTGGAGGGCTCCACACAGAGCAATACTTGGTAAATGTTTGTGGATTTCAACTCAGTAAGCAGAATTACTCAATTGTAAACCTAGAAAGTGGTCTTTTTCTTTTTAAAGATTTTATTTATTGAGAGACACACACAGAGAGAGGCAGACACATAGGCAGAGGGAGAAGCAGACTCCCTGCAGGGAGCCCGATGTGGGACTCAATCCCAGGTCTCCAGGATCACATCCTGGGCTGAAGGCAGTGCTAAACCGCTGAGCCACCCGGGCTGCCCTGTATTATGATTTGTTAAATGATAATAGAACCCCGGGATCATGACCTGGGCCAAAGGCAGACGCTCAACCACTGAGCCACCCAGGTGTCCCTGCAAAATGGTCTTATTGGAAAGCTTTCAGAATGTCAATTGCAGCCTCAGTGAAGGTTATAGAAGAGATCACTAAGGAGCTATTATTGTTCATCTGTTAGTGTTTGATAATAGTTCAATTTACCTCAAACATAAGGTTATAGGAATAAATAGGAATAGGAATAAATTATCTAGAGAAAATTGTTTATTGATTTTATGGCACATTTCTCTTACAATATATAAGTTGGTCCAGAGACATAAATCCTTAAGAAAATGTGAGAAAGAGAAGTGTTTGTTAAAGCCATACCAGCATTGAAATCAATTTCAGAAGTTTTAAGAGGTTTAAATAGTGTCCAAACATAAATACAAAGTGCACCTGAAAAGTGACTTCAATGGGATGCCACAGATTTCAAGCAGACCTACAGTCCTGCACCTTTCCCTTGGAGGATGACTTCTCCAAGAGATCTGTCTTTCGGGCAGCCCAGGGGGCTTAGTGGTTTAGTGCTGCCTTCAGCCCAGGGCCTGATCCTGGGGACCCAGGATCGAGTCTCACCACAGGCTACTTGCATGGAGCCTGCTTCTCCCTCTGCCTGTGTCTTTGCCTCTCTCTCTCTCTTTCTCTCTCTTTCTATGTCTCATGAATAAATAGATAAATAATCTTAAAAAAAAAAAAAGAGATCTGTCTTTCTGTTTAGGGACTGATGACTGACAAAGTCAGCAGGTTAACTGCCATGACCTCTCCATCCCCTAGCACTTCATCAAGAACAAGAAATAAACAAGAAAAACTATTTATTGAATTTAATAAGAAAAGAAAACTGTTGGTGAGAGCCTTGGCTCTTGCTGTGTAATTTCCATTATTCTTGAATTAGAATGCATTAGAACAAAATTATTTTCTCTTTTGAGTTTATGAATAAAATATTTAGTTATTCCTACAAGGAACTGCCCCTTTTTAAAATCGTGTCACTGAGTTTAATGAAATGTAGTCAGAACTAAACTAACCGAATGCCTTCCAAAGTCAGGTACATAAAAATATAATCAGGACTTCTACCCACAAAGAGTAGCTAGTATTCATTATGTTTCTTATGTGATAGATACTCTTCAACAAATGTTAAATGTATGAATTCATTTACTGCTCCCAAAGACATTAAGTATGATTTTTATCCCTATTTCATAGATATAAAAAAACTTAGATGGAGATGTTAATCAACTCAAGGTTACACAGAAAATAGCAGAGATGTATTTCAAATCTAGGCATTCTGGGCCCCACGCCCTGCCACCTCCACCCCCTCTGCCGCTGCCAAAAAGTATAACCGTACCTAACAGCCTAAAGTTGTATTTTCTCCACCCTGGCCTTCCTTAAATAGGTCAGGATCCCCATGAGAATGTGGGATCAGAAGTTCTACAGCAACCAGGAAATGTTTCAAATTTGCAGTCATGTGTACAGAGGATGCTTTTATTTATTTATTTTTTTTTTCAGAGGATGCTTTTAAATCAACATAAAAAATATCGACAGTGTGTTGGTGGGAATGTGAACTGGTGCAGCCACTCTGGAAAAACTGTGTGGAGGTTCCTCAAAGAGTTAAAAATAGATCTGCCCTACGACCCAGCAATTGCACTGCTGGGGATTTACCCCAAAGATACAGATGTAGTGAAACACCGGGACACCTGCACCCCGATGTTTATAGCAGCAATGTCCACAATAGCTAAACTGTGGAAGGAGCCTCGGTGTCCATCGAAAGATGAATGGATAAAGAAGATGTGGTCTATGTATACAATGGAATATTCCTCAGCCATTAGAAACAACAAATACCCACCATTTGCTTCGACGTAGATGGAACTGGAGGGTATTATGCTGAATGAAATAAGTCAATCAGAGAAGGACAAACATTATATGGTCTCATTCATTTGGGGAATATAAAAAATAGTGAAAGGGAATAAAGGGGAAAGGAGAGGAAATGAGTGGGAAATATCAGAGAGGGTGACAGAACATGAGAGACTCCTTACTCTGGGAAACGATCAAGGGGTGGTAGAAAGGGAGGTGGGCGGGGGTTGGGGTGACTGGGTACGGGCACTGAGGGGGGCACTTGATTGGATGAGCACTGGGTGTTATGCTATATGTTGGCAAATTGAACTCCAATAAAAAAATATCAACAGTGTAATATTATGATTTATAATAAATGTATATTTTGGCCTTCATCTACTGGTTCCCAGCTTCCAGCTCCTAAAGCCTTTGGAATTTCATAAGCAATAAGAGCAATGAAAGCATCTTTTATGATAATATCTGGCCTTTTGTCCTCTATTTCAGAAATTATTTCAGAGCCATAGAGGTGAAAAGGATGTTATATTATTCATAATAAGGCCCTTTCTACCATACTTGAGTTTATGTTAATGAAGTGACTTTTGAAAAGCCTCTAAGTAACTGAAATTGGAAGCTGATTACCAGAGAAACCAACCATATGATTAAAGGATTCGTTTGTGGCTGTATCCTATTGTAGTTGGCAAAATTGTGAATATGGAAAGGGCACCAAGTGGGCTAGCAAGGAGGACACGGAAAGGAGCCTTTGATACATGATTATATTCCCTCATTTATTTACACTATCTACTTTTCCATTTGGAAGCTGTGAGGCTGTTCCTTGGGATACATAGGATGTATCCTCCAAAATGTGCCCACTGTACATGCAACATCCCCAGGGCTGACATTTAGAAAATGAAGGAGGCTTATGTGTTCCTTCCTGAACCTGAGACACATATTTGGCACCTTTCTCACCAAGGCCAAGCAGAGCCCAATCCACCCTTGCAGTACAGAAATGGAGCCTATGGTGCTGTGTGAACACTGACAGAGAAGCCTGGGTGAGAAAAGTAAGCCTCTGGCAACTATTTGTTCAGAGGCCTTTGTTTGTGTATTTTGCATATGGGCTCTTAATCCCATAAGCACACTCATTTCATCAAATTAATGTGCCTCACATACTTGACAACACGTTAGCCACAGACTAAAATACCTAAGAAGTATTCTTGAACTGACTCTGAATTTCCTGCTTCTCAGATAGTTTGATGATTGGTGGGGACCTGACCAAGAGTATTTTGAGTTGAGGAGGATTTTGATTACACTAATATAATCAGACTTCCTGAAATTTAGAATTAACCCCATGTACACAGCTCTCATTAGCATCTGTCTTTCCATACAAGATTATCGTTGAATTATATTTGTCTTTCTTATCCTGGGGAGACAAATTTAGATGTCTAGAGAATTTCATGTCTGAAAAATGCTTAATCAGAAGGGGCATTACAAAGAAATTTATGTTCCCTAGGACTAAGTGTCCTCTTGGGGAATAATGAATACATTTCTGGAGTGGCTTTACTATTTGCTCGAAGAGAAAATATGCTTCTCAGCCATGCCTTACAGGTTTTTGACTCCTTTCTTCCCATGTTCCCATACATGCATACACACGCATGCACACTTTTTTCCAACATCAGTTATTTCTGCATTTCCCCAAATCCTAAGTTTCTTGATACCTTCAGTTTTTCAAAGAGACCCACATTAAGCAATTGAGTTCTGTAGTTCTAAGATGAGTAGGTATTTTTAATTCTAATGTGGAATAGAGGACACGGTGTTTGGTTAAGAGAAATAGAAAAAAAAAATCATGGTTTGTTGGAACTAAAAAGCACTATATTTTCTGGATGAGGGGAAAGGGCAAGAAGGAGGCAGAAACAGGTGACATTTAGGAGCCATGCATCTGTGGATGTGAATGAGGATGAAGGCCACAGAAATGGAGGTGCAAATGCAGAGTACAAAAAAAGACATGGATAACTTGCTCTGTCGGGACTGATCACTTGTTGGCAACAGGTTAAAGAGTTGAGTCCCTGGCAGCTAACACTATACAGACTAGAATGTATTCATTGCAGAGTATCTTCACAGTAAGAGCAAGAGCCATTGTAAAGTGGATCTAGGACTCTAGCAGGACTGGCGGATCAATTGTCTTTTTCATACACTGCAATCCTTTGAGTTTTGAGGATGACTAGAAAAGATATTTGCAACCTGTGAGCAGAAGATAAGTCCGCATCTTGTGTGGTCTCTTGCCAAATACCCAGTCAGGTTGTACCTGGGCTCTAGTTGAGGGAGCCAGAGCCACCGGGAGAGCAGCGCAGGGACAGAGAGGCTTTGAGAGTTAAAGTCATCAGCCTTGTTTCTGATTCCAGAGGGTATGCTCTGGTTTAAGGAACATAATTTGCTTCAGTACCTTTGGCTACCCTAGGTCTCATTCCTACACTCACACCTACAGAGGCGATGCTTCAAATGCATGAAAGGAAGAGCAAGAGGCATCAGGGTATGGTGCATGGCAGTGAGGGGCTGTTAGCCCCTTGAACCTGCAAGAGTGGGACACTGTGGTCAGCCCCTACCCCCAGTCTAGTCTCTGGTCTGTAAAACAGTGTTGTTAGCATTAAAAAGTATAAAAGGTAAGTACAATCCAGGAGCAAGGTGCTCCAGTGTCTCAGGAAGGTGTGGGAGGAGGGGGACACTGAGCAGGGCACTGGAGTGGGGGCCTACTCATCCTGACACCACTGGACAGATTGTAGCTAGGGTACTAACTTGCCATCTGTATGGTCAGATCAGATTAAGTTGGGTGGTCCAGTCAGGAGTTGTTTGAATACCCAGACTTTAAAAACTAGCTGTGAAACTCCTGTGCTTATATGTCTGGGTCTTGCTGGAAACAGGCATGCAAAATATAAAATATTCATTGTAGATGATGCATGAACATAGACCCAGGATTCTGCTGCTGCCTGAGCCACCCTAAGCCACTTTGCCCTGGAGAACCCAGCAAAACTTTACCTAGATTCTTAACTCATGGAAATTGAAGTAAGAAGTATTATTGTTTAAGCTTTTAAGTTTGGGGGTAGTTTTTTACTCAGTAAATGAAATGACATACCTGTTTGGACCCCCTCAAAGTGGATCATTTGGGAATTCATCCAAGGGGCTTGGTCTTTCTCCCACTGACGGCTGGACTAGCTCTCCTTTAAGATACCCCTGACCTGGCTCTAGTTCCAGGTTCAGCCAGGTCTCTTACAAGGCTGCAGTAGGTTTTTGGGGACCAGAAAGCTCCTGAGTTATCACTAAGGTCTCTTCTCACTGGAGAAGTCTGTTCCCACTGGCCTTAAAGAAAGTGGGATTATAAAGCACACAAGCCATTGGCAATAATTGACTTATGAATTTATTGTCATTATTTGGTCCTCAGAAGCCCCATCAACTTTGAGTGTGTGGGTCAAAATCCAGTTTCTGTACCTGGGCAACTGGTGGTAATACCTTGTGAAGCCTGGTCCTGGGGCTTAGCCAAGCTCTCTCTAAGAGCAGTGTATGCCATCTTATTTTAACATGACCATGAGTCACAGAAAAAACATGGACCAGGAGTGGGTTCCTCCCCTAGTGAGTCAGTACTCAAGAAGTATTAAATGAATAAATAATTTCCTTTTACATCATTGATATGCTATATATATATTTATACTTAAAGTTATGTGCCTCACTTCTCTATTTTACTTTATCTTTGAAGTGTCCTCAGGCCATTTGAAATCTTTGTAGACATCATGATGAGGACAGCATCATGCTCCATACAGTGTTGGCCTATGGCTGAGCACTATGGCTGAGCACTATGATCCCTGTCTGTACTCAACCCTGCTCACATGGCTCATGCATGTGTTTGCTTCATAGAACTTCTTTACCCTACCTGTGTTTAGGGGGTATTTTATCTATTAAAATAATGCTGAGATGTACATATGATTGATCCCCAGAAGTGCTCCTTAGATTAAAAGGCAACGAGAAAGACAACAGCAGCCAGTACAAGCAGAGCTGACCTGGTGTCACAGCTAGGCACTAATGTCCTCCCGTGGAACAGTAGCAATGTTACAGAACATAACTTTCAGGCAAGGCTATTCTGGGACCATGATTGAGACAAGAACAAGTCCTCTCCAAGTTTGTGGCTAGGCACAGACAAAACACATACACTGTCTAGATTACAAAGACCAAACATCCCTGTGCTGGCTACTCTGAGTGACCTCTGTGGCTTTACCAACCACAGCTTTAGCCTTAATTCTTTCCTCTTGCCTTCTGGATAAAGACATCAGATCACAATGCACACACTTCCTGACAGCAACCAGAGCAAAGCCTTAGACCTTTCCTCCAACATAAGTCATTAAACATGAGTCCTAATAAGGATAAGTCCTAATCTTATTTTGGGTTCTTTTTAATACTCTCTTACTGAGTAAAATGAATTTCTTTACCTACAGATGTGTTCTGGTGGTGTCCAGAGGAACATGAGTAAGACTACATGTTGTACAAAACTGCTTTCCCAAAAGTTGTATCAATTTTCATTCCCACCAGCATTTGAACCTACTTTGTCTTCCTCCTAGGATTGGTGAGACCAAATGAAATGAAATGATGTGTTGCTGACTCAGAGAGGTCTTTCTCCATCTGGATAGCTGTTACTCCACAAGAAAGAATACCTTCTGAGGAACTCCCACATGCTGGAGGTCAGCCCTAACTGCCGAAGGTGGCAAACCAAATGTGGTGGCAAATTTCACATTCCAGACACCATAACTTCAAATTCATTCATTCATTCTACAGATATTGAGGTGCCTTGGAGATGGAGCAGAGAATAACAAAATTAAGACTCTGCTATTTTAAACTAAGTTTTCATTACAGCAAGAGGAGACAGATAATAATAAATCAAAAATTTACCTCAAAGATACTGATGTAGTGAAATGCTGGGATACCTGCACCCCAGTGTTCATAGCAACAATGTCCACAATAGCCAAGCTGTGGAAGGAGCCATCATGTCCTTTGACAGCTGAATGGATAAAGAAGATGTGGTTTATATATACAATGGAATATTACTCAGCCATCAGAAAAGATGAATACCCACCATTTATTTCGATGTGGATGGAGCTAGAGGGTACTATGCTGAGTGAAATAAGTCAATCAGAGAAAGACAATCATCATATGGTTTCACTCATATGTGGAAGAAATAGTGAAAGGGATTATAAAGGAAAGGAGTGAAACTAAGTGGGGAGAAAATTAGAGAGGAAGACAAATCATGACAGACTCCTAACTTTGGGAAACAAACTGAGGGTTGCTGGAGGGGACAGGATGGGGGGATGGGGTAGCTGGTTGATGGACACTAAGGAGGGCACTTGATGAGATGAGCACTGGGTGTTATACTATATTGGCAAATTGAATTTAAATAGAATTATTTTTGAAAACATGGAAAAATATACATAATTAGTGTCAACATATTATTTGGTGTGAATAAGTGCTATGAAAGAAACTCGGGATGAGAGGAAGGAAGGCTCCCGGAATGGGAAGACAGAATGTACTCAGTGAGAAATCCTATTCTCTGCCAGTGACTTGTGATGTGTCAGGGTCAGAGGGAGGCCATTTGGAAATGATTGTTGGCATGAGCAAGCAGGAGGCAAAGGTTCATAAAGGGTAACTTCTAACTTCATACTATAATGGGATTTTTTTTGTGGGCTTAAAAAATACTACATAACCAATCAAATTACTGAAAAAATGTGAACATTAAACTTTACAAACTGATTCTATTCATATTGGAGAGGAAATGTACAATAATAGCTAAAAAGAATTTGAAGAATTTAAAAAAACTATAGCAATTAGAATGGCAGAGATAAGTGGAACAATGGACAAAAACAAATCTAGAAAAAGCCCATGAACAGCTGGGAATATGATAAGTGTTGAAAGAGATGTCTCATATAGATGGGAAAAGAGAGAAATAGATCAATGTTTAGAGAACTTATTACAAATTCATAAAAAATAATCTGGCAGCTTTCTTTTCCACCATTAACAAATATAAATTTCATAGGGATTAAAAAACTGAACAACTAAAAACTATGAAGGTACACTAGAAAATATAGAGGAATATGATATACTCATGAGGTAGAAAATGCCTATCTATATGTTTTATTACTACATTTGTAAGTTACACAGTGACCAAATGAAAAAAAAATGGATGATTTTTTTTAAAGGTTAAAAATTATGCAAACTGGAATTGGCTTACAATTCTAACTCTCCAATAAATTGGAAAAGGCTTATCTCCAATGGGGTCACTAGATGAATTCTTAGGTGTTTTCAAGAGTATTTGCTTGGAAAATGGTCCCATTCATTGTTCATTTAGGAGAGTACTGATGTGTACTACAGAAGGTACAGAAACCCAAGAGAGAAGAGGGTTGAATGGCAGCATGGGTCGTCCTCTACTACTCCCTATCCTTGTTATTACAAACATTCCAACTCAACAATAGACTGGATCATGGAGAAATTAACTCATGCTCCATTTTGTGAAGATTCATTCCAATGTACAACCAGATTTATGTCTTCATTCAGCAGATGATGACCACTTTTACCAAACTATCCAATAACGTTTTCAGTTGCATGTCTAAATGCCAGAGAGTGTTGATTAGGCTGATCCATTGCAAAGAAGAAATGCACTCCAGTTCTTCCAAGTACTGATGGTCATTCTGCAAGGCAAGTAAAGATTCTTCTTGATGAATGCACAGCTTAACTTCCAGAAGGCCTTGGGCACTGACCATGGCCATTTAGATAGAGCCACAAGCCCTGGAGGCTCTGTCATTTTACCACACTTCAAAAACATAAATTCTTCCTTCTTGTATTGCACACAAAATTCCCTGGGAAATTATTAACTTGGTCTAGCTAGTTGCAATCCCCCATGGTATGCTCAGAATCATCAGAGTTCTCAAAGCAGACTGCATCAAATATTCCACTTCTAGAGCTTAACCCGTCCAATATAGTAGCCAGTAACTAAGTGTGACTATTTAAATTTGTGTTTATTAAAAGTAAGTAAAATTAAAAATCCAGTCCCTCAGTTGCACTAGCCACATTTCAAGTGCTCAATAAGCACTCATGGTTTGTGGCAGCCTATCAAGCACAGATCCAGAAACTTCCCACTTTCACCACGGCAGGAAAGGCTATTGGCCAGTGCTGCTCTGGAGGTCATGGGTGTAGTAGTAGTCTCAGGATGTGAGGCAAGGCAGTGTTACAGCTAACCTTTGTGGACTTGCATCCAATCTCTACAGACGGTGGTCAGAGCTATGTGCTTAGAGTGCAAGTCGAGTTGGGTTTGGCACATAAGTCCTGTTTTCATGCAGCAGAGAGAAAGGGTGGAGGAGCCCAGGGATGGCCTGCATTCTGATTTCATCCTCTGCACCCTCAGGCAACCACTTGCATTCTTTGTGCTTCAATTTTTCTCATGCATAAAAGTTTCTATTTTCCACCCAGCTCAGAACAGCATGGAGAAGCGCAGTGACTTATTCAGTGAGAGGAGGAAAGGGATAATTTTCTGATACCGAAACCAACATTTCGATCACTAGCAAAATGAGAAAAAGATCATGTTCATTAGCAAGTTTTGATGAGGAAGAAAATACTGTGGCCCCTTCATCAATAATTTTCCAAGTGACTCCTAAATACATTTAAAAAATATATGTGTTAATGTTTTATATTTCAAAAGAAACATGTTCTTTTGTACAAAATTCAGATAGTATAAAGGATATTAAGTGAAGAATCTTAGATGTGTCCCAAAGTTAATAAAAATGGATTCAATCATGCTTACATTACAAGCCAGCTGCACACCCCAGGTATGAATGTCAGCAGACATCCTCTCCCCAACCCCTGTTGGTAGTAGTAGTAGTGCTTCAGTATAAATGTATCATAATCTATTCTACTGGGTCTCTCGTGGGTGGAGATTTAAAATCTTTCCAGTTCTCCCTATTAAAAACTTTATTGATGGGAATATAATTTATCTTTGTGTACATTGTAAGCAAGTCTGCAAGATTTAGTCTTAGAAGGAGTACTGCTGTATCAGAAGACATACACATTTAAAATTTTGGCAACAATTGCCAAATTATCCTCTCCTAAAGCCTTGTCAATCAATGTGTCTGCAAAGATAAAATGAAAGTGGCTTTTCTCCTCAACTGTACCTCTGGGAAGCGTTATAAAACTTTTCAGATCTTGCTTATAAGATAGGTATCATTTTTTGCTTGAATTTATAAAATTTTAATTGTCAGCGAGGTTGAGCATTTATCATATGCTTATGGCCAAGTGTATTTCTTTTTCTCTGAGATAACATTCATATCCTTTGTCATTTTTCCACTGGGTTTTTCATCCTTTTCTCTGAAGGGTTCTTTTCATATTAAGAAAAAAGGCAACCATTATTTTTTATGGGCCAAAAGGCCTCAAGCTTAGTGGTTGTGCACAGTTAAGAGATGATGAAAATGTATATGCTTTGACCCATTTATCCCACTTACATGAATTTATTCTCCCTAAATAATTAAAAGTTCAATAGAAGACAAGAGGTATGTATCCAATGGTGTTCATTTTTTAAAAATGGAAATAACCCTTAAAAATGAAAATGATTTAAAAAAATGAAAATGATATGCAACATGGAAAATGCTTCTGATATAACACTGAATTAAATAAGGCAAATGTAAACTATCTACATAACAACTATGGAAAAATATGCATGCAAATAACCTCATGCAAATAGCCTCTTCCCTGTAAGAGAGAAGACCAAGACCAAACTATAGGAGACTCTTTAAATGATAAACATTAAACAAATCAGGAGATAAAATGTAGAGAGCTAGAGAGGGGTAGAGGCAAAGGTGCCCTGTTCATTGTGTGTTGTCTGATGTACTGGCCTGTGCAAATACTGCAAAGGACCTCCCTCTATGCAGCCACATTTCCCAGCATCAGTCACTGGTACAGTTTTGTGACATTTGTCATGGCTAGCTATTTTTTGTTCTGTTTTTCTTAATAATTTTCCCAGAATTTATTTTAAATCTGATCATTCTTTTTACTTGGTTGCATCTTTCTTTAAAGATTTCTTTATTGAGGCACCTGGGTGGTTCAGTGGTTGAGCGCCTGCCTTCTGCTCAGGTCGTGATCCTGGGGTCCTGGGATTGAGTACCACATCAGGCTCCCTCCATGGAGCCTGCTTCTCTGTCTGCCTATGTCTCTGCCTCTCTCTGTGTGTCTCTCATCAATCAATAAACAAAATCTTAATTTAAAAAAAAGATTTATTTTAAAGGAAGAGAGAGAGAGCATGTGGTTGGGGGCGGGACAGAGGGAGAAGGAGGGAGAGAATCTCAAACAGACTCCATAGCCAGCACCAAACCCAAAACAGTACTCGATCCCATGACCCGGAGATCATGACCTGAGGTGAAATCAAGTCAGACACTAAGCCGACTGAGCCACCCAGGCACTGCTTACTTGGATGCATTTTAAATAATAGCAATATTTTACTATTTACATTTTTATGCGTATTAAAATTAATACAAAACTATTCAAATAAAAACTTTTCATTAGTGTCTCTGTAATCAACTCATCACCCTCAGGAACACACATGCCATAGTAGGAAATACAAGTGACTAGAAGAATTATATCTTTGCTTGAAACATTTGGTCTGTTTAATAAACTAAATTTAGATGGCACTCCTATCAGCAGAAGTACTTCCAGGAACAGCCTCTTTGTGGTTTTGCCACTTATCACTGAGCTGAGTCAGCAAGGCTGCAAGTAGCCAGGAGCTGCATTAAGCAGGTGCTGGCTCTCCAGCTCCCAAATGGCTCTCAGCAACTGACGCTAGCAAGAAAGATCAGGGATTAGAGACTATAGGCTAGGAAAACTTATTCACAAAATGAAAGATTTTTTTCTCTCCTTAAAAAGTCTCTTCTCAAAATTAAATAATGGGTAGGAGATAAATATGCTTAGGAATTAACTTCTTGGATAAAAGCAGCAGCCCTGAAATAACAGCAAATAATACAGGACCCAGGTGACAATCACAAGATGCAAGCTTGGTTGTAGCTGTCCCAGAATCCAGAGCACATCTCCTTTATATCTAGAAAAAATTAAGAAAAAAATACTGGAGGAGGAGTTAAGATGGTCGTCCCTCGAATCCAACTAGATAGTTATCAAATCATACTGAACACCTGAGAAATCAATTGGAGATCTGAGAAAAGAAATACTGCAATGCTACAAGTAGAAAAGTGAACACTTTTTGGAAGGTAAGAAGTGCAGAGATCTGAATCCGGGGTGATATATGAAGATATAATGGAAAGGAGGGAGCCAATTTAAGGAGGCTGCCACAAAATATTCTATATATAAGCAGTGGAGCTTCTAAAACCTCCACTGCTTTTAGAAGCTCCACTGTAAAAGCTCCACTATAAAATCAAAACTTTTAGAAGCCTGCTACAGTGGGAGTATGTCCCTGGCTTAAAGGTGCTCAGGTGACAAAGTGGGGTGGAATCCCAGGAGTGACAGCATGGTCTCAGGATCCTCAGGGTTGCAAGAAGATCATGCATGTGTCTGAGTACAGCAGAATTCCCAGGCACAGGAGCAGGGAAGCCAGCTGAGAACAGTATATCTATGTGCCAGCTTACTGCTCTATGTTGCAATAAACTGTGAACCATTGCATGTTTGTGTGGTAGGAGGAGGCCAGCAAAAGCAGAAGTGTGGCGAGACCCCCCCATCCCTCCCCTGGGAGTAACAGCACAGGTCCATGCCACAGGAATACCTACAATTTGGAGTTTTGCAACTTAGCCGCACGCCTGAGATAAAAATGCTCAGTCACAGTCTGAATTCTGAACCCAGAGTTCACAACACAGAGTTCTGAAACCCAGGAGACGAGAGTGTTTACAGGTTTTCTGTGAGGGCTCACTGAAGAGTGAGGGGCACAAACTTTCACTCTAGGACTAGAGATCAGAGGGCCACCATATTCATCCCACCCATCAGCACTGAAAGCCTCCAGAGAGCCTTCTGGAGCCAACTACACTGAGCCCTGCCTCTGCACAAGATAAGCATATTTGCATAAGGGCAGGTACACCTGAGAATCAGGGTTCCCTCCCCCAGAAGACAAGAACAACTGGTTCCCGCTGAGTTCATTGATCATAGAGGGTAGCAGAGCTCAGATCTTGTGAAAGACATACACAGCATTCATTGTTTTTTTATTCCTTAGTCTTTCAGTATTATTTTTTCAGTTATTTTCTTATTTTCCCAATTCTCTTTTTATTTTTTAATTATATATGTAAGATAGATATTTATTTTTGCTTCTGTTCATTGTATTGTATTTTATATATATAAAACTTTATATATATTTTATATATTGTATATAAAATGTATATTGTATATATAGTTATATATAGTTAAAATTATATTATATATTATATATTTTATATATATTGTTTTATATATATAAAACTATATATATGTTATGTATATATATGAAGTTTTTCTTTATCATTTTGGGATCTAGTTTCTTTTCTTTTTTTTCTTTTTTTTAAATTTAAATTCAACTAGCCAACAAATAGTACATCATTAGTTTCAGATGTAGTTTTCAAATTCATCAGTTGGCTATAACACCCAGTGCTTATCACATCATGTGCCCGCCTTAATGCCTATCACCCAGTTACTCCACCCCACCACCCACCTCCCCTCAGCAACCCTGTTTGCTTCTTATAGTTAAGAGTCTTTTATGGTTTGTCTCCCTCTGATTTTTTCGCATTCAGTTTCCTCATTTCCTTTATTGTATTCTGCACTATTTCTTATATTTCATATATGAGTGAAACCATATAATTGCTTTTCTCCAATTAACTTATTACACTTAGCATAACACCCTCCTGTTCTATTGATGTAAATGGTATTTATCATTTTTGATGGCTGAGTAATATCCCATCGTATATGTAAACCACATCTTCTTTACCCATTCATCTGTCAAAGAACATCTGAGCTCTTTCCACAATTTGGCTATTGTGGACATTGCTGCTATGAACATTGGGGTGCAGGTGCCCCGTTGGATCACTACATCTGTATCTTTGGGGTAAATACCCAGTAAATTGCTGGGTCGTAGGGTAGTTCTATTTTTAACTTCTTGAGGAACCTCCACAGTTTTCCAGAGTGGCTGCACCAGCTTGCATTCTAACCAACAGTGCAATCTACATCTTTGTCAACACTTGTTTCCTGTCTTGTTAATTTTAGCCATTCTGACTGGAATAAAGTGGTATCTCACTGCGGTTTTGTATTTTCCTGATGACAAGTGATGGGGAGAATTTTTTATGTGTCTGTTGGCCATTTGTATGTCTTCTTTAGAGAAATGTCTGTTCATGTTTTCTGCCCATTTCTTGACATTATTTTTTTGTTGTTGTTTTGGGGGTGTTGAGTTTGATAAGTTCTTTATAGATCTTGGATACTAGCCCTTTATCTGATATGTCATTTGCAAATATCTTCTCCCATTCTGTAGGTTGCCTTTTAGTTTTGTTGACTATTTATTTTGCTGTGCAGAAGCTTTTTATTTTGATGAGGTCCCAGTAGCTCACTTTGGCTTTTGTTTCCCTTCCCTTTGGAGACCTCTCTTGTAAGAAGGTGTTGCAGCTGAAGTCAAAGAGGTTGCTGCCTGTGTTCTCCTCTAGGATGTCTATGGATTCCTGTCTCACATTTATGTCTTTCATCCATTTTGAGTTTGTCTTTGTGTATGGTATAAAAGAATGGTCTGGTTTCATTTTTCTGCATGTGGCTGTCCAATTTTCCTAACACCATTTGTCGAAGAGACTTTTTTCCATTGGGTATTCTTCCCTGTTTTGTCGAAGATGAGTTGACCATAGAGTTGAGGGTCCATTTCTGGGTCCTCTATTCTGCTCCATTGATCTATATGTCTATTTTTGTGCTAGTACCATAGTATCTTGATGATCACAGCTTTGTAATATATCTTGAAGTCACCATTGTGATGCCCTCAGCTTTGTTTTTCTTTTTCAACATTCCTCTGGCTATGCTGTGCCTTTTCTGGTTTCACACAAAAAATTCCAACTCTGTGAAAAATGACAGTATTTTGATAGGGATTGCATTGAATGTGTAGATTTCTCTGGGTAGCATGGACATTTAAGCAATATTTGATCTCCCAATCCATGAACATGGAATGTTTTTCCATTTCTTTGTGTCTTCCTCAATTTCTTTCATAAATGTTCTATAGTTTTCAGAGTACAGATCCTTTACCTCTTTGGTTAGGTTTGTTCCTAGGTATCTTATGGTTTTGGGTGCAATTGTAAATGGGATTGATTCCTCCTTATTTTCTCTTTCTTCAGTCTCACTGTTAGTATATAGAAATGCAACTGAACAGGACAGAGATGTCCACACTTACCACTCTTGTTCAGCATAGTGCTAGAACTCCTAGCCTTAGCAATTTGATAACAAAAAGAAATAAAAGGCATCCAAATTGGCAAAGAAGTCAAACTCCCACTCATCTGAGATGACATGATACTGTATATGGAAAACTCTTTAAAAGAGTACCCTCAAAGTTGCTAGAACTCATATGGAAATTCAGTGATGTGGCAGGATATAAGATCAATGCACAGAAATTAGTTGCACGAAACCGCACCGAGATACCACTTTATTCTAGTCAGAATGGCTAAAATTAGCAAGACAGGAAACAACAAATGTTGGCGAAAATGCAGAGAAAGGGGAACCTTCTCACACTGTTTGTGGAAATGCAAGCTTGTACAGCCACTCTGGAAAATGGTATGGAGGTTCCTCAAGAAATTAAAAATAGAGCTACTTTGTGACCCAGCAATTGCACTACTAGATATTTTCCCATGATACAAATGTAGTGATCTGAAGGGGCACCTGCACCCCAATGTTAATAGTAGTAATGTCCACAGTAGCCATACTGTGGAAAAAGCCCAGATGTCCACTGACAGATGAATGGATAAAGAAGATACACACATGCGCGCACGCACACACACACATACCCCTACATATACAATGGAATATTACTTAGCCATCAGAAAGGACAAATACTTAGAATTTTCATTAACATGTATGCAACTGGAGGGTATTATGCTGAGGGAAATTAGTCAAACAGAGAAAGACAATTATCATATGGTCTTGCTCATAGGTGGAATATAAGAAGCAGCACAGAGGATCATATGGCAAGGGAGGGAAAACCGAAGGGGAAGTCATCAGAGAGGGAGACAAACCATGAGAGACTGTTAACTCTAGGAAACAAATTGAGGATTGCTGGAAGGGAGGTGGATGGGAGGATGGGGTGACTGGGTGATGGGCATTAAGGAGGCCATGTGATGTGATGAGCACTGAGTGTTATATGCACATCTGAAACTATGTTGACTAATTGAATTTAAATTTTAAAAACCTAAACACATCATTAAATACTCTTGAGAAACTAGCAATCACTGCCATTGAATAATCTTGAACTAGCCTGCTGAAACTTGGGACCCTCTCACTCTTAGTCCCTAGGTGACAGCCAGTAATAACCTACAGACAGCACCAAGTACCAGAGATATGCCCTAGGCCATCCCAGCCCAACCAGATACCATCTCTTCTAGCATTTTGAGCCCACATGAGTAGACTAGCAATAGAACTGCTTAGCTAAGGCTAGCCCATAATGCTGACACACAGAATCATGAATTAGTAAGTGATTGCTTTAAAAAAGCTAGTAATCTTTGGAGTTGTTAGTTACATGTGGATACCTCATTAATACAGTAACTAACCATGTATTAGAGCTATTTTATCTGAACTATTATTAACAAAAGAAGAAACTGTATACAGGGGGAAAAGGGTATTTTCCTGAATGCTGGAAAGTAATACCTATTGGAAATGCTTGTCAGAATTGCTCTCTTTCAGATTTCTTTTGAGAATTCACCCACTTTTTAGATTCAAATATTGTATCTGTGTTAATTATGCCTACATCTTTATGCTTAGTCCTGACACCTCTTCAAATTCTAATAACTTCAAGTGTCTCAGGGTTTCTCCTATCATCCCACTAACATATTACTCAAAATGGAACATGTTATCCTCCTTTTCCATGCACTGTATAAGTAGTTTCTTAAATATTCCTATTTTGCCAATAGTGCCATCATTTTATATTTCCCTTCTTCTTCCCTCTGCCCCTCCTCCCACTCATGCTCTCTCCCTCAAATAATAATTAATTAATTAAAAAACACCTGACACTGGCTTTACCTCTTAAACCAATATTTTTTTACTGAGATAAAATTGACATATAACATTAATCAATTAATTAATTTCAGGTGTACAACATAATGATTTTATATATAAAATGAAATGACTACTACAATAAGTTAACATCCATTACCACCCAAATTACAAATATTTTTATCTTTTTTCTTGTGATGACAACTTTTAAGATACACTCTCTTAGTGACTTTCAAATATACAACAGAGTATTTTTCAATTTTATTTAAATTCAATTAGCCAACATATAATACATCATTAGTTTCAGATGTAGAGTTCAGTAATTCATCAGATGCATATAACACCCAGTGTTCATCACATCACATGCCCTTCTTAATGCCCATCACCTAGTATGCCATCTCCCCACCTATCTCCCCTCAAACAAACCCTGTTTGTTTCCTACAGTTAAGAGTCTCTCAGGGTTTATCTCCCTTTCTGATTTCTTCCCCTTCAGTTTTCCCTTCCTTTGCTTCTGATTCTCTGCACTGTTTTTTAATACAATAGAGTATTCTTAAATACAGCCACCATGCTATATATTATATACCCATGAGTTATTTATTCTGTAACTGGAAGTTTGTACCTTTTGACCACCTTCACCCATTTGGCCCAGCCCCTAATTCCCACCTCTGGCAACTTCCAATCTGTCCTCTCTCAGTTTGCTGTTTTGTTTTGTTTTGGTTTGTTTTTTTATATTCCACATCTAAGTGAGATCATATGGTATTTGTCTTTCTCTGTCTGACTTATTTCACTTAGGATAATATGCTCTAGCTTCATCCATGTTATCACAAATGACAGAATTTCCTTTTCAATGGTGGAATAATATTCCATTGTGTGTATGTATGTGTGTATATACATATATATACATATACATATACATATACATATACATATACATATACATATACATATATGTGTGTGTATCACATTTTCTTTATCCATTCATTCGTCAATTGACACTTAGGTTGTTTTCATGTCTTGGCTATTATAAATAATGCCAAACATGGGGTTCAATATCTTTTTGAATTAGTGTTTTCATTTCCTTTGGATAAGTACCCAGAAGTGGGACTGCTAGTTCCATTTTAATTTTTTAAAGAGCCACCCTACTGTTTTCCATAGTAGCTCCATAAATTTCTCCACATCTTTGTCAAAACATGTTATCTCCTGTCTTCTTGATGATTGCCATTCTAACAGGTGTGAGATGATATTGTGATTTTGATTTGCATATCTCGGATGATTAGTGATGCTGAGAATCTTTTCAGGTACCTGTTGGGGCCATTCGGATATCTTCCTTGGAAAAATGTCTATTTAGTTCTGCCTGTTTTAAAAATTGAATTGTTTGGGGTTTTTATTGAGTTGTTTGAGTTCTTTATATATCTTGGATATTAACCCCTTATCTGACATATGGTTTGCAAAACCTTTTCCTGTTCTATAGATTGACTTTTATTTTGTTGGTTGTTTCTTTTGCTGTGCAGAAGCTTTTAATCATGATGTAATTCCAACAAGTTCCACTGTTGATTTTTGCTTTTATTGTCATATCCAAAAAAGTCACTGCCAAGGCTAATATTGGGGAGCTTTCCCCCCTACATTTTCTAGGAGGTTTATGGTATCAGGTCTTATTTTTAAATCTTTGACCCATTTCAAGTTAATTGTTTATTTATGAGTGGTATTGTGTAGAGGTCTAATTTCATTTTTTTGCATATGATTATCCAGATTTCCCAAAACTGTTTGTTGAAGAGACTGTCCTTCCCCATTGGGTGTTCTTGGCAACCTTGTCCAATATTAGGTGGCTATATATGCAGGAGTTTAATTCTGTACTCTCAATTCTGTTCTATGTGTCTATTTTAATGCTAGGACTATACTGTTTTAGTTACTATATATTTGTAGTATAGCTTGAAATCAAGAAATGTGATATCTCTGGTTTTGTTCTTCCATCTCAGTATTGCTTTGGCTAATCAAGGTCTTCTGTGGTTACATACAAAGCTGAGGATTTTTTTCCTGTTTCTATAAAGAATGCCATTGAAATTTTGATAGAATTGTGTTGAATCTATAGATGGCTTTGGGTAATATGGACATTTTGGCAATATCATTTTTTTCAATTCATGAACATAAAAAGACTTTCCATTTGTTTGTCTTCTCTGATTTCTTTCAGTAAAGTCTTGCAGTTGTTATTGTACAGATCTTTCACCTACTTGGTTAAATTTATTGTTAGATATTTTATTGTTTTTGATGCTATAGTTTTGGTGCAACTGTGAATGGGATGGTTTTCTTTATCTGCTTTCCAAATGTCTCATTATTAGTGCATAGAAATGCAACTGATTTCTGTATGTTGATTTTATATCCTTCAACTTTACTGAGTTCATTGATTGGTTCTAAGAGTTTTTTTGGTTGATACTTTCTATATATAAAATCATATCATTTCCAAATAATGGCAGTTTTACTTCCTATTTAATTCTAATGCCTTTTCTTTCTTTGTCTTCTCTAATTGCTCCAGCTAGAACTTTCGGTAGTATATTGAATAAAAGCAGCAAGGTGAACACTCTTCTCGTTTTAAATGCCAATTGTCATGGCGTATAATCCTTGTAATATGTTCTTGAATTTGATTTGCTAATATTTTGATGAGAATTTTTGCATCTATATTCATAGGAATATTGGTCTATCATTTTCTTTTCTTACAGTGTCCTTATCTGGCTTTGGTAGCAGAGTAATGCTGGCTTCATAGAATGAGTTTGCAAGTGTTCTTTCCACTTTAATATCTTTGGAAGAGCTTAAGAAGGATTGATGTTCATTCTCCTTTAAATGTTTGGTAGAATTCAGTGAATTCATCTGCTGCTGGGGTTTTCTGTGTTGGAAGGTTTTTGGTCACTAATTCAATATTCTTACTCATTATTGATCTGTCCACATTTTTTATTTCTTCCTGATTCAGTCTTGGTAGGTCATGTGTTTCTAGAAACTTATGCATTTCTTTTAGATTATTTGACTTGTTGGCATTGTTCACAGTAGTCCCTAATGATCCTATGTATTTCTGTAGTATCAGCTGGAATAACTTTCTCTTTCATTTTTAATTTTATTTATTTGAGTCTTCTCTATTTTTTCTTAGTCTAAAGGTTGGTTAGTTTTATATTTTCGAAAAAACATCTAGTTTTGTTGATCTTTCTATTGTTTTTCTGATCTATATTTCATTTATTTCCTCTTTGATCTTTTATTTCTTTTAACTTTATCATCTTCTGCCAACTCGGAACTTGTTATGTTCTTTTTCTAGTTCCTTGAGATGTAAAGTGATGTTGTTTATTTGAGATCTTTCTAATTTCATAATATGTTTATTTATTGCCATAAACTTTTACCTCTGAACTGCTTTTGCAGCATTCCATAAATTTTAGTATGTTGTTTGTTTTCAAACATTTTCACTTATTTCTAGATTTTTTCATTTTGTTTAGATTCAATTTGCCAACATATAGTAAAACACCCAGTGCTCATCATATGATTGGCCTTTCCTTAATGCCCATCACTCAATTACTCTATGCCCCCACCCATCTTTCCTTCTGCAACCCTTTGTTTGTTTCCCATAGTTAAGAGTCTCTCATGGTCTGTCTTCCTCTCTAATTTTTCCCCACTCAGTTTCCCCCTTTCCATTATGATCTCTTTCACTATTTCTTATGTTCTACATATAAGTTAAACCATATGATAATTGTCTTTCTCCAATTGACTTATTTCACTCAGCATAATACCCTCCAGTTATATCCACACAGATGTAAATGGTAAGTATTCATCCTTTCTGATGTCTGAGTAATATTTCAGTGTATATGTAAATCACATCTTCTTTATCCATTCATCTGTCAAAGGACATCATGGCTGCTTCTACAGTTTGGCTGCTGTGGACATTGCTGCTATGAAGATGCCCCTTCATTTCACAACATCTGCATCTTTGGGTTAAATACCCAGTAGTGCAATTGCTGGGTCATAGGATAGCTCTATTGTTAACTTCTTGAGGAAACTCCACACTGTTTTCCAGAGTGGCTGCACCGGTTTGCATTCCCACCAACAGTGCAAGAGGGTTCCCTTTTATCCACATCATCGCCAATACTTGTTGTTTCCTGTCTTGTTAATTTTAGCCATTCTCACTGGTATAAAATAGTATTTCATTGTGGTTTTGATTTGTATTTCCCTGATGCCAAGTGATGTGGAGCATTTTTTTTTATGTGTCTGTTGGCCATGTGTATGTCTTTTTTTGGAGAAATGTCTGTTCATGTCTTCTGCCCATTACTTGACTGAATTCTTTGTTTTTTTGGGGTGTTCAGTTTGATAAATTCTTTATAGATTTTGGATACTAGCCCATTATCTGATAAGATATTTACAAATATCTTATCCTATTCTGTATATTGTCTTTCAGTTTTGTTGACTGTTTCCTTTCCTGTGCAGAAGCTTTTTATTTTGATGAAGATCCAATAGTTCATTATTGATTTTATTTCCCTTATCTTTACAGACATGTCTCATAAGAAGTTCCTGTGGCCAAGGTAAAAAAGATTGCTGCCTGTGTTCTCTAGGATTTTGATGGATTCCTGTCTCACATTTAGTTTTTTTTTTAAATCAATTTTGAGTTTATTTTTGTATATGGTGTAAGAAAATGGCCTAGTTTCATTCTTCTGCATGTGGATATCTAATTTTCCCAACACTATTCATTAGACAGACTATCTTTTTTCCATTGGATATTCTTTCCTGTTTTTTTGAAGATAAGTTGACCTTAGAGTTGAGGGTCTATTCCTAGGTTCTCTATTCTGTTCCATTGATCTATGTGCATGTGGGTGTATACATCATCACGTATGTGATGCTGTGTCTGTATGTGTCTGTTTTTGTACCAGTACCATACTGTATTGATGATTAAAGCTTTGTAATATGGCTTAAGTCAGGCATTGTGATGTCCCCAGCTTTGGATTTCTTTTTCAACATTCCTCTGGCTATTCAAGGTCTTTTTCTGGTTCCATACAAATTTTAGGATTATTTGTTCAAACTCTGTGGAGAAAGTCCATGGTTCTAGATAGGGATTGCTTTGAATGTGTAGATTGCATTGAGTAGCAAAGACATTTTCACAATATACATTCTTCCAATCCATGAGCATGGAATGTCTTTTCATTTCTTTGTGTCTTCCTCAATTTCTTTCATAAGTGTTCTGTCATATTAGAGTATAGATTCTTTACCTCTGTGGTTAGGCTTATTCCTGGGTATCTTATGGGTTTTGGTGCAATTGTAAATGTAAAATATTCCTTATTTTCTCTTTCTTCATTCTCATTGTTAGTGTATAGAAATGCAGCTAAATTCTGTTCAATGATTTTGTAACCTTCCACATTGCTGAATTGCTGTATGGGCTCCAGCAATTTTGGGGGAGTCTTTGAGGTTCACCATATATAGTATCATGTCATCTGGAAGAGTGAGAATTTGACTATCTTTTTGCCATTTTGTATGCCTTTTATTTCTTTTTGTTGTCTGATTGCTGAGGCTAGGAGTTCTAGTACTATGTTGAACAACAGTGGTGAGAGTGAGCATATCTGTCATGTTTCTGACCTTAGGGGAAAAGCTCACAGTTTTTCCCCATTGAGATATTTTTTTGTGGGCTTTTTGTGGATGGTTTTTATGATATTGAGAAATGTTCTTTCCATCCCTACACTGTGGAGAGTTTTAATCAAGAAAGGATGCTCTATTTTGTCAAGTGTTTTCTTTGCATCAGTTGACAGGATCATATGGTTCTTGTCTTTTCTTTTATAGTGTGACCTATCATGTTGATTGATTTATGTGTGTTGAACTACCCTTGAATCCCAGGAATAAATCCCACTTGGTTGTGGTGAATAATCCTTTCAATGTACTGTTAGATTCTATTGGCTAGTATCTTGGGGAGAATTTCTGCATCCATGTTCATCAGGGATATTGGTCTGTAATTCTCCTTTTTGATGGGATCTTTGTCTGGTTTGGGGATCAAGGTAATGCTGACCTGATAGAATGAATTTGGAAGTTTTCTTTCCGTTACTAGTTTTTGAAACAGCATCAGTATAATGAGTATTATTTCTTCTTTAAAAATTTGGTAGAATTCTCCTGGGAAGCCATCTGGCCCTGGACTTTTGTTTCCTGGGAGATTTTTGATGACTGCTTCAATTTCCTTGCTATGTATGGGTCTGTTCAGGTTTTCTATTTCTTCCTGTTTCAGTTTTGGTAATTTATAGTACTAAATTGTATGGTAAATTTAGATTGCCTAATTTGTTGGCATATAATTGCTCACAATACATTCTTAAAATTGTTTTTATTTCCTTGGTATTGGTTGTGATCTCTCCTCTTACATTCATGATTTTATTAATTTGGGTCCTTTCTCTTCTTTTTACTAAGACTGGCTAGGGGTTTATCTATGTTATTAATTCTTTCAAAGAATCAGCTCCTAGTTTTGTTGATCCATTCTACTGTTCTACTGTTTTGTATTTCATTGATTTCTGCTTTAATCTTCATTATTTTTCTTCTCCTGCTTGAGTTAGGCTTTATTTACTTTTCTTACTCCAGCTTCGTTAGGTGTAAGGTTAGCTTGTGTATTTGAGATTTTTCCAAATTTTAAAGAAAGGCGTGTATTGAAATGTACTTCACTCTTACGATTGCCTTTGCTGTATTCCAAAGATTTTGAATAGTTGAGCTTTCATTTTTGTTAGTTTTCATAAATTTTAAAAACTCTTCTCTAATTTCCTGGTTGACCCATTCATATTTAGTGGGATGGTCTTTAACCTCCAAGTGTTTGAGTTCCTTTCACATTTCTTCTTGTGATTGAGTTCTAGCATTGTGGTCTGAAAATATTCAGGGAATAATCCCAATATTTTGGTATCAGTTGATACCTTATTTGTGATCCAGTATGTGGTATATTATGGAAAAAGTTCCATGTGCTGTTGAGAAGAATGTGTATTCAGTTGCATTAGGATGGAATGCTCTGTATATAACCGTGAAGTCCATCTGGTTCAGTGTGTCATTCAAAGCCCTTGATTCTTTTTGTTGCTCTTCTGCTTAGAAGATCTGTCCTTTGCTGAGAGAGGAATGTTGATGTCTCTTATCATTAATGTATTATTATCAATGTGTTTCTTTACCTTGGTTATTAATTGGTTGATATAATTGGCTATTCCCACATTAGGGGCATAAATATTCATAATTGTTAGGTCTTCTTGTTGGATGGACCTTTTAAGTATGGTATAGTGTCCCTCTTCATCTCTTAGTCCAGTCTTTGGTTTAAAATCTAATTTATCTGATATGAGTATTGCTACCACAGATTTCTTTTGAAGTCCATTTACATGGTAAATAGTTCTCTATCCTCTCATTTTCAGTCTGAAGGTATCCTTAGGTCTAAAATGAGTCTCTTGTAGACAGCATATAGAAGACTCTTGATTTTTTATTCATTTTAATACCCTGTGTCATTTGACTGGAGGATTTAGCCCATTCATGTTCAGAGTAACTATTGAAAGATATGAATTTAGTGCCATTGTATTACCTGTACAGTCCTTGCTTCTGCAGATTATCTCTGTTTCTTTGGGCTCCCTCTTCACTTACAGGGACTCCCTTAATATTTTTTGCAGGGCTGGTTTGGTGGTCACATATTCTTTCAGTTTCTGTCTATCCTGGAAGCTCTTTATTTCACCTTCTATTCTGAATGAGAGCCTTACTGGATAAAGTATTCTTGGCTGCATGTTTTTCTCATTTAGTACCCTGAATATATCATTCCAGCCCTTTCCGGTCTGCTGGGTTTCTGTGGAGAGGTCTGCTATTAATTTCATATTTCTCATATAAGTTAGGAATCTCTTGTCTCAAGCTGCTTTTAGGATTTTCTCCTTATCTCTGAAATTTGCAAGCTTCACTATTATATGTCAAGGTGTAGATCAGTTTCTGTTGATTTAGGGAGGGATCCTCTCTATCCCTTGAATCTGAATGCCTGTTTCCTTCCCCAGATTAGGAAAGTTTTCAGCTATGTTTTGTTAAAACAAACCTTCTGGTCCTCTGTCTCTCTCCATGCCCCCTGGAACCCAAATAATATGGAAGTTTTTTTTTTTTTTTCAAACTATCACTTAATTCTTGGAGACTCTCCTTATAGGCTCTTAGTTGTTTTTCTCTCTTTTCATCAGCTTCCTTCCTTAACTCATCTTCTATGTCATTTCCTCTCTCTTCTGCCTCATTTACCCAGGCTATTCTGTGTCTGTGTCTTTCAGTTTAGACTGCATCTCAGTTAAAGTATTTTTAATTTGGGCCTAATTAGATCTCATTTCTGCTCTAAGAGATTCTCTAGTCTTTTATGCTTTTTTTCAAGTCCAAGTAGTAACTTTATGATTGTTATCCTGAATTCTATCTCCCAACATTTTACTTAAATGCATATCCATTAGGTCTGTGGAAGAAAGTATTACCTCTGGTTCTTTCTTTTGCAGTGAATTCTTCCTTCTGGTCATTTTGTCCAGTGTAGAATGGCTGTATGAATGAACAGAGTCAAAACTATCAACATGACCCGAGTAAAATACACACTAGACAATTCTGAAGAGGTCAGGGACCAGAAAATAAGAGAAAAAAGACAAAAACAAGAACAAATTTTTAAAAAGTGGGGAGGGGAGTGGTGGGGGAGAGAGAATATAATCTCACAAAGTAGGCCAGATGGTTATTTGTTTGGTTCTTGGTGAATTTTTGTCTGCATGTCAGGAGGTACTAAATTCCAAAATTATTTCTTTTAAAAAGTAAAACATATATATACAAAAATGAAATTGAAAACAGGAAAGGGGGCAGCCCGGGTGGCTCAGCAGTTTAGCACCACCTTCAGCCCAGGACCTGATCCTGGAAACTCAGGATCAAGTTCCGCATCTGGCTCCCTGCATGGAGCCTGCTTCTCCCTCTGCCTGTGTCTCTGTCTCTCCCTCTCTGTGTCTCATGAATAAATAAAGAAAATCTTAAAAAAAAAAGAAGACAGTGAAAGGAAGACAAAAATGAAGAATATATCTATAACATGTAATTGTAAAATATGAAAGCCAAAAAAGACAAAACTTAAAAATGAAGAATTGAAAAATATTCTAGTTAAATGGGAAAAAAAAGAAAGGATATTGGAAACTTTTACCTAAAACATAAATGAATCATAAGGAAAAAACCTCAATATATACTATATACTATTTCCCCCAGTCCTAGAGTTCCAGTCCTGTTTGGTCAGTAAACTTGGTAGTCCCCTGTTCTTCCAACTGGTCTTCTAGGGGAGGGCACTGCTGAGCTGATTCTCAGGTGTCTGTGCCTGGCAGAGTTTCACCACCCCTTGCTGATGGCCCAGCTCAGTGTAAGCAGTTTGCTGTTTGAGGTCTTTGTTCCTAGAGGCCATGCCTTTCTTGAGGGTGAAAGGGTGGGGGGAGAATGGTCATACCCTGATCTCCAGCCCCATTGATGTAAGATCCCAGTGTGTGCCAAACTGCAGATTCCTATAGTGTCCACTCACTCAGATCCTCCCCGGGGGCAGGCAGGGGGACTCTGATTTGTGCAATTTGCAGAGCACCAGCAGGGAGGGCTTTTCTCAATTGTGTGTGCACCCATTCTGCTCTGCCCAGAGGAAGCAGGGAGTTGCCCTCCTTTTGTCCCTTGCAGGGTCCTGGCACAGAGAGCATTCACCCTGTTGAGTGTGTGCCCACTCTGCCTCTCCCAAATGAAAGCAGAGGGTTGCTGCATCCCAGTCCTTTGCAGAGACCCAGCACAGAGAGTGGTCACCTGACCCATCCCGTTTGTGGCACAACACATGAGCCTTCTCCCAGGCTAGCTCCAATGCTTGGCAATTCCGCCAGCTCAGGCACCCCTGCTCCTTCTGTTCCTCCAGGAATACTGAGACCCCACTGTCCCTCCTGTGGTTCTGCCCCGTTTCGCCACTGAACACCTTTCAGGCAGGGAAATGTCTCACAGGAGCAGACTTCTAAAGGTCCCAATTTTGAGCCCCAGGGCTGTGTGGCTTTCCTGCCACTGGTTTACAAAGGCTCCCTCCCCCCTCCATTTATCTTCTGATGTATCCCCTCCATCTCTGTTTTCCACACTCCTACCTTGCAAGAAGTGGTCACTTTTCTATTTGCAGCATTCCAGCTATTCTTTCTTTACATCTCAGGTTGAATTCATAGTGTTCAAGATGGTTTGAAAGTTATCTACCTAAATTTGGGGGACCAGATGAAATGAGGACCCCCTACTCTTCCACCATCTTGCCTCAACCCTGGCAACTGGTCCTGTTTCTAGATTTAAAAAAATTTCCCTCTTTAAAAAAATTTTTTTTATTGGAATTCAATTTGCCAACATACAGCATAATACCCAGTGCTCATCCCACCAAGTGTCCCCCTCAGTGCCCATCACCCAGTCACCCCAACCTCCCACCCACCTCCCTTTCCCCCACCCCTTGTTTGTTTCCCAGAGTTATATGTCTCTCATATTTGTCACCCTCACTGATATTTTCGCTCATTTTCTCTCCTTTCCCCTTTATTCTCTTTCACTAATTTTTATATTCCCCAAATGAATGAGACCATATAATGTTTGTCCTTCTCCGGTTGATTTATTTCACTCAGCATAATACCCTCCAGTCCTATCCACGTCAAAGCAAATGATGGGTATTTGTTGTTTCTAATGGCTGAGTAATATTCCATTGTATACATAGACCACAGCTTCTTTATCCACTCATCTTTCGATGGACACCGAGGCTCCTTCCACAGTTTGGCTACTGTGGACACTGCTGCTAGAAACATCGGGGTGCAGGTGTCCCGGCGTTTCACTGTGTCTGTATCTTTGGGGTAAATCCCCAGCAGTGCAGTTGCTGGGTCATAGGGCAGATCTATTTTTGTGGAGGTTTCTCAAAGAATTAAAATTTCCCTCTTGATGTCTTCTTTAACTCTTTGGTTATTCAAAAGCATATTGTTTAGTTTCCACACATTTGTACATTTTCCAGCTTTCCTCTGTTAGTTTCTGATTTCATAACATTGTGATCGGAAAGGATAGTTAATGTGATTTCGATCTTTTAAATGTGTTAAGACTTATTTTGTGTCTTGTCATATGATCCATTTTGGGGAATGTTCCATGTGTGCTTGAGAAGAATGTGTATTAATCTATTGTTGAATGGAATGTTCTATATATGTCTGTTAAGTCCATTTGGTCTAGTATGGTTCAAGCCCAATGTTTCCTTATTGATATTCCATCTGAATGATCTACCCACTGCTGAAAGCAAGTTATTGAAGTCCCCTATTGTTATTGTACTGTTAGTTTTTTTTTCTCTTTAGAGCTGTTAGTATTTGTCTAATATATTTAAATGTTTCAATGTTGGATGCATATACATTTATAATTATTATATCATCTTGACCAATTGACCCCTTTATCATTATATAAAGGTCTTTATTGTTTATCATTAACATTATGGGCTTAAAGTCTATTTCATCTGATATGAGTACAGCTACCACCATTTTCTTTTTGTTTCCACTTGCGTGGAATATCTACTTCCATCCTTTCATTTTGACTCTCTATATGTGTCTTTAAAGCTAAAATGAGTCTCTTCTAGGAAGCATATAGTCAGTCTTGTTTGTTTTTTTTAATCCATCCAGCCACTCTGTGCCTTTTGATTGGTGAATTCAATCCATTTACATTTAGAGTGATTGTCAATATCTAAGAATTTACTACTTCCGTTTTATTGATTGCTTTCTTATTGTTTTGCATTTCCATTGTTTTTTTTTCCCCTTCTACTTCTGCTTATCTTTGTAACTTGGTGATTTTCCATGGTGGTATACTTCATTTCCCATTTTTAAAATGTTTCATTAATCTACTTTAGTTTTTGCTTTGTGATTACCATGAGGTTTACATAAAATGTCTTGTATATAAAACAGTCCATTTTATGCTGATAGCAACTGTTTTTCAGTCACCCAAAAGTCTCCACCCTTTTACTCCTCCCCTTTTGTATCTTTGATATCACTATTTACTCTTTTTCTGGGCTGTGTATTTATCAACAAATGTCACAATAGTGCTATAGTTATTTTTAAAATTATTTTCCTTTAACCTTTATACTATAACCTATAAGCTTTTCTTTTTACTTGCATGCTATAAAAGTGTAGTGGTGATGAACTTCTTCAGCCTTTTTTTTTTTTTTCCAGCTTTTATTGTCAGGGAAAGTCTTTTTATTTCTCCTTCATATTTGAAGGATAACTTTCTTGGGTAGAGTATTTATTCTAGGCTGGAAATTTTTATCCTTCAGTACTTGACTATTATCCCACTCTCTCTTGGCACATAGAATTTCTGCTTAGAAATCTGCTGTTATCCCAATGGAGATTCCTTTGTACGTTACACTTTTCCACCCTAGCTGCCTTAGTATTCTTTCTTTATCTTTGGTGATAATTCTTTATAATGTCTTAGAGAGTCTTTGAGATAACAGGATGACCTATTAGCATTTTGATTTTGGATGTTTAGCTCTTTCCTCAGGCTTGGGAAGTTTTCAGATATTATTTCTTTAAATAAATGTTCTGTTCTCTTCTCCCTCTCTTCTCCTTCTGGAATCCCAATTATTCAAATGTTTGCCTTTTTAATTGGGTCCCACTGATCATGCAGGCTATTTTTCCTCATTCTTATTCTTTTCTCTTCTTTGTCTTGTGTGTTATTTCACATAACATAATTTCTTCTTCCAAGTCACTTATTCCACCTTCCATCTTCAGAGGCTCTCTACTGCATTTTTCATCTCATTTATTGAATTGTTCAGATTCAGAATTTCTGTTTGCTTTTCTTAATTTTTAAAAAATCTCTTTTGTAAAGAATACATTTTGTTCATGTATCTTTTTCCTAATTTTATTGAGCTGTATTTCTGAGTTTTCTTATAGCTTGTTGAGTTTCTTCAATCAGCTAACAATCTTTATTAGCTAGATTGCAGAATTCTGTGTCTTTGGGCTCAGTTGTTAGAGAATTATTAATATCTTTTGGTAATAACATGCTTTCTAGATTTTAAAAATTCCTCTTATTTCTGCATTGCTGCTTTGACATTTGAAATATCTTTCCTGGTTATGTTCAGATGAATTTTGCTCAAAGAAGAGTGCTCTTTCCCTGGGGTTCCCTAGGCTTATTATGGTACAGGTAAACCTGTTCCATTCATTTTGCTTTCTCTTATGGACAAATTTTTATCTTTTGTGTTTTTTCTTCCTATAACTCACCAGGCTGGCTGCAGGAAACTTCCCTCTTGTTTGGGAGGAAGCAGTACTATAGCTCCAGTTTGTGGTTTTTCCTTTGCTCAGTGGTCCATTTTCCTGAGAGAACTCTAATTACCCAACATATTTTCTACCACACTCAGGAGTGCACACATGGATCTGGCCACAGAGTGGGAGGGGATGTGGGTTTGGCACTCAGGGCTTTGGGGGTGCCTGTGGACCTGATGGAGAGATCTTCAAGTGTGGTATTCCCCAGAAGCTTCTGAGAACTTCCTAATGAAGTTCTGGAGCAGATAGCAGGAACCAAGTTCCTTTATTGCCTTTTCACATATATTTTAAAGACTGATTTATACTAGAGAGAGAGAGAAGGAAGGAGCGGTAGTGGTGGGAGGAGGGGCAGAAAGGGTCTTAAGCAGGTTCTGTGCTGAGCATGGAGCCCTAAGTGGGGCTCAATCTCACGACCCTGAGGTCACAACCTGAGCTGAAACTGAGAGTGCACCACACCACCCAGGTGCTCCATAATGCCTTTTGATATTTTAAAATGCTTCCTTCCCTTTCTCCCTCCCCCAAGTCTTGGAGGTTCTGCCTCAAAAATTAGGGTGCTGCTAGAGACAAATGTGTTTCTCCAGCTGCAACCCCCACAACTGGGATACCCGGGCACTCATTCCCTGCTTTCCATTTCCTCCAGAGGAGGACAGCTTAGCCCCATGCAGTGTCATGGGGAAGGAAGTGGCTCTAGAGGAGTTCTTGCCTCTCATCTGCATCTAAACTCATCTCTATATCACTAGATGGTGTGCTGGAATCCCTTCAAAGGCAGGCTGCATTTCCACAAATTCTCTCTCACCAATAGATATCTGCTCAGGTCAGCAATTTCAAGTCCCCCCGGCCCCCACACCCTGCCCCTGTTCCACCTTGGTGAGTGAGAGTGGGGCAGATTCATTGATTCCCTTGGATCTGGAACTCTTACTTAGGTCTTATATGTTTATTTTCAAATGCACAGGTGGGAAGGAGTCTTTCCAGGTCCTTTGGCATAGGTGTTGAGGGATTTGAACACATAGTGGCTGTCTAATTAGTTGTTTAAAAACAGGGAAAGAAAAGAAGAATGATTTACACTGCCATAATGTTGACATCACCCTAGATGTCCCTTTGTTTATGGGTATATTTCAAGCCCAGGTCTCAAAGCAACTGGGTCAGAACTTTCTCTCATATAACATGCCATCTGGGTGAAATTGCTTGGGGTCCTCCTTCCTGCCTCAGCCCTGCTCCCCTGCTCTGCCCTGGGGATTGAGCACCACTATATATGCCTACAGTTGTATATATTATGCAGTGTACAACCCTAGGACATGTATTGTCATTGGGTGTGTGAGAATAGCACCTCCTGAGATTGGGCACCAAAAACTTGCACACAAGAGCTCAGCAACTCTGGAGCTCCATTTCACAGGCTTGGTTTGGGAATGCCACACAATGTCAGCTTTCAAGAATCTAGAAATAGCACTAAGCATATGTGTGTAGCACAAATTCTCAGCAAAATTTTTACTTTATATATAGGAAAAATTTTTCCTTAAAAAGTCATTTCAAGTCTTATTGAGTTATGTGGAAAGAGGTGTACAAAATCTGAGGTACCGTAAAAAGATTTTCTTACAGTTTTGAATTACTACCAATAAGTCCTGTTTGTATGATAGGAAAAGGATGCATTCACCTGCAATGTTATCTTGCCCGTGGAAATATCCTGGGAGTCCATACAGAGCATCAGAGCAGAGTGAGGTGAAACTCCAGACAGCTTGCTCTGAAGAGCCTTACTTACAACTTCCCAAAGACCTTCCTGAAGAGATTTTTAACTTAAAGCTTGTTGGAGGGGCAGCCCCCGTGGCCAGCGGTTTAGCGCCGCCTGCAGCCTGGGGTGTGATCCTGGAGACCCGGGATCGAGTCCCACGTGGGGCTCCCTGCATGGAGCCTGCTTCTCCCTCTGCCTGTGTCTCTCCCTCTCTCTCTCTCTCTCTCTCTCTCTCTCTCTCTCTCTGTCTCTATGAGTAAATAAATAAATAAAAATCTTAAAAAAAAAAGATAAAACTGTTCTTAAAAAAAAAAAAAAAAAGCTTGTTGGAGATGAAACTCCAAACATCTTTTTCTGTTCTTCCCATTAGATGTCTCAGCTTTCTCTATTCCTTCCACCTCCTTTAGCTCTCATCTCCATTAATGGAAAATAGCTTCTGCTAAGTGAATTTTAAGCCAAAAGACACAGAGGTCTTCATCACCTAGTTCTAACCCCATATATGCCCCAGGCTGGAACACAGAGGGAATGAAATGACTTCTTCATAATGTCCTTTATAGTAAGAAGAGTTTTCTTTCTCCATACACAAAGTTTTTCCTTATTCATCAGTTATATAGAATTGCCATAAAATTAGATGGGCTTTTTGACAAAATTTAGAGAATCAAGTTTAGTAAAATCTTGTTTTGAGAGAGTGCATGCTTTCCCCAAAAAAAACACAATATTTTAAGTCAGTTCAGTAATGCAGTACACAATTCTAAAACAGCTGAGTTCAAGGCTTACAAACATGGCATTTCAGAATGATTTGGATGGCATTTGTGGTCTTCAATTTGAGCCATGCTTCAGGGTGACCTGTGGAGCTTTAGAGCCCAGATCCTAGAAGAAACTGATTCAAAAGGTCTGGGTATGCCATGAAAATATCTATTTATTCATCCATTGATCTATTATCTATCTATCTATCTATCTATCTATCTATCTATCTATCTATCTATCATCTATCACCTATCTATCATCTATCTATCTGCTTAAGTGATTCTGCTGCACCATCAAGACTGGTGGACTGGTGGACTGGTGGACTGGTGGACACTGGACTAGAACTTTGGAAAAACTTATTGACCTAAAGAAATGAACTAATGAAACTGGGTTACCATAAGTTATCATTGAAGAGAAAGCAAAGTAAATTTGAAAAAAATGAATTAAAATAAGCCAACAACTGAATCATTCATCTCACTTTGAACTTCTTCCCCTGCTTCATAAATTCTTGGCTGAGATGTGAAGAGTGGGTAGTCATTATCTTTTCTACTTCAAGGAAGTTGCTTTCTCCTTCTTACAGATACACAAGAAAGGAGACTCCACAAGCTCCCGGATCAGTTCTAGGGTTCCCACCTTTATTGATGCTGCTGCATTGTAATTGATTACTGTACATATTTCTTGCTGTAATTTCAATCTGTTTCCTCCAGTTCTATCCTCATTGTAATCTAAAAGTAAGCATTGAGCATCTTCATACATGCAGGACCCGATGTGTCAACTGAAATGTGCTGAAACCTTCCCAGCCATTCTCAGCCTCTTGCTCCCAGACTCTGTATGCCACTTTTAAGAAATGTTTTCTTTGGTTCAGGTAATCCAAAAAAGGCTTTAAACTTTGATGTTCAGGGGCCTGGGACTTGAAAAGTAGTGAGAATGTTTTAGAATATTTTAGCTCTTTAAAATGTCTAAGCACATTAATTCCATTTGATACTCTTAAGAAGCCTGTTGAAGTAACTTGTGTTATTCTTTCATTTTATTTTTGGGAAATCTAGGACTCAGAGGGGCTTAGCCATTTGCCCAGTGTCACAGAGCTGGTGATCAATAATGCCAAGGCCTCAACCCAGGCATTCTACTTCTAAAGTCAGTCTGCTTCTTCCACTCTACAAAGTCTGTCCCAGACCAAGGATTTATGACTCTAAGCTTGCCATCAGCTGCCACAACTCTGAACCTCTGTAGAACTCAGCCATTTATTCAAGCTCTTTAATCTCACATGTGTGATCCTCTTTCAGAACTGAAGCCCAGATGGGAAGCATGAAGGAAACAGAAGGAATTCCCTTGTAATTCTCTCACCAAATCAATTAATCTTAGGTCTCAGCTTCAGGTACTGCAAGGCCCTATACCTTCTGGCCTGGGTTCCCTCTCTGACTTCAATCTATTTTTGCTCCTCCCTCCTTCTCTCTGTGACTGCCACTCTGGATTCCTTCACTGTGCCTAGAATACACCAGGCACATTCATACCCCATGGACTTTGCACTTGCTTTTCTGTCAGTCAGGGCATAGTTATTCTCAACATACTATTGCATGACAAATTATCACAAAACTTAGCAGCTTAGAACAACACACATTTATTATCTCACAGTTTCTGTGGGTCTGGCATCTGAGCACAGCTTAACTGGGTCCTCTACTTCACATATCTCACAAGCCTGCAATCAAGCTGTCACCCAGGCCAAGACCTTATCTGAAGGCTTTATGGGGAAAGGACCTACTTCCAAGCTCATATGGTTATCAGTGAGACTCAGTTTCCTATGGGCTGTTGGACTAGGGCCTCAGCTTCTTGCTTCTTCAAAGCCTGAAAAAGAGTCTGCTAGGAAGACACAGTCAAAAAATCTATTTTAACCTTATCATAGGAAAAAACATCATATGATGCTGGTTAGAAGCAAATCACTCTATCCAGCTCCACACAGAGAGAGGAGACTATACAGAATGTCATCTCCACAGGTGGAGATTGTTAGGGACTATTTCAGAGCCTGTTTGAGATGGCCTAGAAAGCTCTTTCCCCAGATATCCTCAGGGCTTGCTCCTTTGTCTTCTGCATGTCTTGGCTCTCTCTGTGGGGTTGTCTTCCCTAACTACCCTATTTAACGTTGTAGTCCTACCTCACCACTCCCTGTCCCCGTACCCCAGTCAATGGCCATTCAAACAGTGGGTGTATTGGGGCCTGAATTTATCAGCTCACAAAAAACCAATTGTTAAATCTTTGAGACAGTTGTGACCCTGTTTATTTCATGTTGACAGTATGACATTGGCCACTGTAGGAATATTTATACCACAGAAATTGGTAGACACTACAAGCGAGGGTGTTTTCAAAGATGGAGAGCCGGTAATGTTAACATTTACCAACATACCACTGCCTCCATAGTACCTTATAACATTGCATAGTTTACTTTTCATTTGGTCCATTGTCTGCCTCTCCTCACTGAAATGAAACTCCAAAATGATTTCAAGCCACCATATAAAAACAATGGACAGAAATCCACCTGGATACAACCTCTTGTACCAGTCCTCCTCCCAGATGATTTCTGAGACAAAGACAAGGCAGAGATGTGGGGTAGATCAAATTACACTGTGAAAGAGTTACTTGGGGGGAAGCCAATGTGAGTTTCTTTAGCCAGTGGGATGTTGGCAAACATGAAGTAGGCAGGAGTTTGAAAAATGCTTGTGAATTTAGTTTGCCTTCTTGGGTCTCCCCTTGTTATGAGATAAAGAGAGCCTAGCAGGCCCACTGTTCATGATGATGAGAAACACATGTGGAGCTGATTGGGCCCAACTCAGCTGAGATACAGATGTCCAACCAAACCCAACTTATCAACAAAATCCAAGCTGCTCCACAAATACGTGAGAAATAAATGTGTTTTACTATAGGCATTGAAATGTTATGGTTGTTATTAGGCAATGATTGACTGATATAAAGGGCATGGTCATTTCCCCCAAAGTGTAAAAAGGTTAAGCCCCTCCCAGGGTATCTGTGTTTTTCCTTCATCATAGCACTTCTCACCATGAATTGTGACTATACATTCTCTTGGCTTTCTTTTAATCTAGATGCACGTTTCTGGGACCATAAGTGTGGTTTATTTAACATTTTCAGGACACAACACCTGCTCAGATAATATCTGTGGGACAAAAGAACAAATGAATGAACAAATGAGATACGGCACTATGGGGAGAAAAGGGCATCCAGGGCTCTCCATTCCCATGAAGGTTAAGAGAGAAAAAGCATATTTTAGACTCAAGATTTTGGGCAGCAGATTAAGTGTGGATTTGGGCCTATAAAGTAGGTGATGATGAACAAGAAAAGGAGGAACACCTGCTTATCCTGTACTGGTAACTGGTGAGATCAGTGCCTCCATTGCAGGATCCAGCCCGAGTCCCACAGGGTCCCTTGACCCTCCCCCCCCCCCCCCCCCCCCCCCCCCCCGTCCCGCCCCAGAGTAGCAGTCCTTTAGAGAAGGACCTTTGGTGGTAGGCTCTGCTCCTGGTGTCTCTGAGTCCTTAGGTCAGGTGATGACTCCTGAGCATGCACAAGAACTTACTGAGATTCTCTGCTGCATGGTGAACTCTGAGTTAGGCCCAGCTGAACACTGGTCAGTAGAGGGCAGCCCTGCACAGAGAGAGGACACAGGATCTTCTGAAAGCCTACCTACTCCAAAATATCTCACACTTAACTCCCATCCACCTCATCTTCTGTCATGTGGCCCTTGGCCCTGGGGTGACCACACATATTTATTGACCGATAGACGCCTTGGCCAGACAACATGCAGGTATGATCTGCTGAAGGTCGTGGAAGGGGAATAAAGCAGTAATTTGGGAGACAGGAAAAAGAGGTCCACACCATTTCAGAGAAGCTGACAATCACTCTGGAAGTGCCAGGAATTCAAGACTGAGGTGGTAAGGAGACAGGAAAACCAGCCTCTCCTTCCTACACATGCTGAGGGCCCTATTTCCAGGGAGTGAGGCTAGATTTAGGGCTCACAGAGCACAGGAAGACACAGGTACCCCCTGGCCTAGTACTAGGAGCATAGGGAACAGAATGATCTCAACACTGGCCCCCTAGAGGAACTGCTTTGGTCAGCGTGGCAGCCAGGGGTGTGCTCTGCTCAACTTCCCCTTCAGAGAGAAACTGCTGAGCCAGGAGCCAGTCAGCTGCTCCATTGCCGCATTCCCTTCAAGGCCACACCCATCCTGGGTTGCTCCCAGCCCTTCCTGACTGAGCACTCAAGGGTACTAGGCCAGGTTAATCCTTGCCTGATGGCGCTTTTCTAACTGGTAGTCTGTGCTCCTGGGATCCCCACCTAGAACAGCCCCACTGTGAGAGGTTCTTCTAATCCATCTCTTCTCTGAATTTCATTCCTTTATCAGCACTTTCTGTCCCCATATTACTTAGGCCCTGCCATCTCAGCATTCATCTTCCAGCTGTCAATGTCAGTCCCAAAGGGCTGGAATTAGCACTCTGGGACCATCTCTTAACTAATGACTAATTGGATCTGGTGTATTGATACGCAGCATCCTGGCCACTTAGTGGAAGCTTTCTGATGCATGTAGTTTATGCTTTTTTTTTTTTTTCCTCAGAGTAAAAACATTTGTCTTGTTATTTATTTTCTTGCACTAATGAATTACAGTATTTTAAAGTCCTTGCCTCTTACATCAATATTCGATATCTCAGTGGTCTATCTGTATCTTCCCCTTCTTTCCCTCCCTTCCACCAACCCAGCCATTTGTTTTTGTTCTCTGGCATGTCTACTGGTTTTGACTAAATTTCTAACGTAACTGAATAATTTAGTGTAATTGCATAATTACCTCAACAAGTGCCTCTTGGAATCTGCTCAGCACAAAGCGGCTTGCAACTGCATTACCCCTTTGGTAAATATGGGAACTTTGTCATAAGAACAAATTGAACCTCAAAGATGAGGAGGTTGGATTTTTCTTTTTCTGTTTTAAATGGAAAATAGTAGTTTAATATGTTTTCTCTCCAGGGTAAGATTTGCCTGTTTTTTTGCTTGTTTGCTTCAGGAGAAGAATTTAGTGATTAGTGTTAAATATAACTTTTACTTCTCATCACAAGTTCCCCCCTTAATGCTCATCACCCATTTAGCCCATCTCCCCACCCACTTCCCATCCAGCAACTCTGTTTATTCTCTATAATTGAGTCACTTATGGTTTGCCTCCCTCTTTGTTTTTATCTTATTTTATTTTTTCTTCCTTTCCCTATGTTCATCTGTTTTGTTTCTTAAATTCCATGTGTGAGTGAAATCATATGATATTTGTCTTTCTCCGATTGACTTATTTTGCTTAGCATAATAGATTCCAATTTGATCCATGTTCTTCCAAATGTCAAGATTTCATTCTTTTTGGTGACAGTAATATTCCATCGTATATATACCCATCTTCTCTATCCATTTATCAGTCGATGGACATTAGGACCCTCCATATTTTGGTTATTGCGGAAGTTGACGCTATAAACATTGGGGTGTATGTGCCCCTTCAAATTGGCATTTTTGTATAATTGACTAAATACCTATATTCCTTAGGGTGCAACTGCTGGGTCATAGGGTAGTTCCATTTTAAAATTTTTGAGGAAAACAATACTGTTTTCCAGAGTGGCTACACCAGTTTGCATTCCTACTAACAGTGCAAAAGGGTTCCTCTTTCTCTGTATCCTTGCCAATATCTGTTGTTTCCTGAGTTGTTAATTTTAGTCATTCTGACTGGTGTGAGTTGGTATCTCACTGTAGTTTTGATTTGTATTTCCCTGATGATGCGTGATATTGAGCATTTTTTCATGCATCTGTTAACCATTTGTATGTCTTCTTTGGAGAAATAGTTGTTCATATCTTTTGCCCATTTCTTAACTGGATTATTAATTTCTGGGGTGTTGATTTTGATGGGTTCTTTATAGATTCTGGAAAGTAGCCCTTTATCTGATACGTCATTTGCAAATATCTTCTCCCATTCTGTAGGCTGCCTTTAGTTTTGTTGATTATTTCCTTCACTGTGCAGAGGTTTTTATCTTGATGAGGTCCCAATAGCTCATTATTGGTTTCTGTTTCCCTTGCCTCTGGCAATGTATTTAGTAAGAAGTTGCTGTGGCCAAGGTAAAAAAGATTGCTGCTTGTGTTATTCTCTAGGATTTTGATGACTTCCTGTTTCATATTTAGGCCTTTTATCGATTTTGAGTTTATTTTTGTGTATGGTATAAGAAAGTGGTCTAGTTTAATTCTCCTGCATGTGGCTGTCCAGTTTTCCCAACACTATTTGTTGAAGAGGCTGTTTTCTTTCCATTGGATATTCTCTCCTGCTTTCTTGAAGATTAGTTGACCATAGAGTCAAGGGTCCATTTATGGGTTCTCTCTTCTGTTCTGTTGATCTCTGTGTCTGTTTTGTGCCAGTACCATACTGTCGTGACGATTACAGCTCTGTAATACAGCCTGAAGTCTGGGATTGTGATGCTTCCCATTTTGCTTTTCTTTTTCAACATTACTTTGGGTACTCAGGGTCTTTTCTGGTTCCACACAAATTTTAGAATTGTTTGGTCTAGTTCTATGAAAAAGGCTGATAATATTTTGATAGGGATTGCATTGAAACTGTAGATTGCTTGGGTTAGTATAGACATTTTAACAATGTTCTTTCAATCTATGAGCATGGAAATTTTTTCCATTTTTTGGTGTCGTCTTCAATATCTTTCATAAGTGTTCTATAGTTTTCAAAGTACAGATCTTTTACCTCTTTGATTAGGTTTATTTCTAGATATGTTATGGTTTGGGGTGTAATCGTAAATGAGATCAATTCCTTAATTTCTTTTTCTGTTGCTTCGTTATTGGTGTATAGAAATGCAACAGGTTTCTGTATGTTGATTTTATATCCTATGACTACTGAATTCATGTATTAGTTCTAATAATTTTTTTGTAGGGTCTTTCAGGTTTTCAAAAAAGAGTACCATGTAATATGTGAAGAGTGAAAATTTGACTTCTTCTTTGATGATTTGGATGCCTTTTATTTCTTTTTGTTGTCTTATTACTGAGGCTAGGACTTCTGGTACTATGTTGAACAACAGTGGTGAGAGTAGACATCTCTATTGTGTTCCTGGCCTTAGGGGAAAAGCTCTCCGTTTTTCCGCATTGATGATGATATTAGCTGTGGGTATTTGTATATAGCCTTTATGAAGTTGAGATATATTCTTTCTATCCCGACTTTCTTGAGGATTTTTTATCAAGAAAGGATGCTGTATTTTGTCAAATGCTTTTTCTGCATCTATTGAAAGGATCATATAGTTCTTATTCTTTCTTTTATTAATGTAGTGTATCATGTCGACTTATTTGCAGATATTGAACCACCCCTACAGCCTAGGATTAAATCCCACTTGATTATGGTAAATAATCCTTTTAATGAACTACTGGAATTGGATTGGCTAGTGTCTTGCTAAGAATTTTTGCACCGTTTTTAGTGGGGTCTTTCTCTGTTTTGTTTTTTGTTTTTTTCCAAAAGGTAATGCTGGCCTCATAGAACAAGTTTGGAAGCTTTTCTTCCATTTTTATTTTTTGGAACAGCTTTAGAAGAATAGGTATTAATTCTTCTTTAAAGGTTTGGTAGAGATCCCCTGGGAAGCCATCTGGCTCTGGATTCTTATTTGTTCAGATATTTTTTATTATTGCTTCAATTTATTTGCTGGTTATGGATCTGTTCATGTTTTCTATTTCTTCCTGTTTCAGTTTTGGTAGTCACAAGTTTCTAGGAATTTTTCCATTTCTTCCAGATTGCCTAATTTGTTGGTATATAATTACTCATAATATTCTCTTATAATTGTTTGTATTTCTGTGGTGTTGGTTGTGATCCATCCTCCTTCATTGTTGTTTTATTTATTTGGATCCTTTCTCTTTTCTTTGTGATAAGTCTGACTAAGAGTTTATCAATTTTTAAAATTCTTTCAAAGAACCACTGCCTAATTTCCTTGATCTGTTCCACTGTTTTTTTTTTTTTTAATTCTAGGTCATTGATTTCTGCACTAAATTATTTTCCTTTTTCTGCTGGTTTTAAGCTTTATCTATTGTTCTTTCTCCAGCTCCTTTAGGTGTAAGGTTACATTGTATATTTGAGACTTTTCTTGTTTCTTGAGTAAGGCTTGTATTGCCATACACTTCCCTCTTATGACTGCCTTACTATATCCCAAAGGCCTTGGAGTGTTATATTTTCATTTTCATTTACTTCCATATACTTTTTGATTTCTTCTTTAGTTTTCTGGTTAACCCATTCATTCTTCAGTAAGATAGTCTTTAACCTCTATGTATTTGTGATCTTTCCAAATGTTTTCTTTTGGTTGACTTCAAGTTTAATAGCGTTGTGGTCTGAAAATATGCATGGCATGATTTCGATCTTTTTGTACTTGTTGAAGACTGATTTGTAACCCAATATATGATTAATTCTGGAGAATGTTCCATGTGCACTTGAAAAGAATGTGTATTCTGCTGCTTTAGGATGAAGTGTTCTGGATATATCTGTTACGTCCATCTGCTCCAGTGTGTCATTCAAAGCTCTCATTTCCTTGTTGATCTTCTGCTTAGATGAACTGTTAATTGCTGTGAATGGGGTATTAAAGTCCTCTGCTATTATTGTATAATTATCAATGAGTTTCTTTAAGTTTGTTCTAATTGACTTATATATCTGGCTGCTCCCAAGTTAGGGGCATAAATGTTTACAATTGTTAGATCTTCTTGTTGGATAGACCCTTTAATTATGATATGGTGTCCTTCTTCATCTCTTATTACAGTCTTTGGTTTAAAATCTAGTTTGTCTGATGTAAGGATGGTTACTCCAGCTCTCTTTTGATGTTCATTAGTATGATAAGTGGTTCTTCACCCCCTCACTTTCAATCTGGAGGTGTCTTTCTCTAAAATGTGTCTCTTGTAAACAGCATATTGATGAGTCTTTCTTTTAAATCCATTCTGATACCCTATGTCTTTTGATTGAAGCATTTAGTCCATTTATATTCAGAGTAATTATTGATAGATATTAATTTAGTGTCATTGTATTACCTATAAAATCACTATTCCTATAGATTTTTTCTATTCCTTTCTAATCATTGTTTGTTTTGGTCTTTCATAATGGGTTCCCTTTTGGTCTTTCATAAAGGATTCCCTTTAATATTTCTTGCAGGGCTGATTTAGTGGTTGTGAACTCCTTTAGTTTTGCTTTTCTTGGAAACTCTTTATCTCTCCCTCCATTCTAAATGACAGCCTTGATAGATATAGTATTCTTGGCTGCATATTTTCCCCATTTAGCATGTTGAATATATCCTGACACTTTCTTCTGGCCTGCCAAATTTCTGTGGACAGGTCTGCTGCTAGCCATATGTGTCTACCCTTGGAAGTTAAGGACATTTTTCCCTAACTGCTTTCAGGATTCTCTTTATCTTTGTATTTTTCAAGTTTCACTATTGTCTTGGTGTTGACCTGCTTTTGCTGATTTTGAGGGGAGTTCTCTGTACCTCTTGGATTTAAATGCCTGTTCCCTTGCCCAGATTAGGGAAGTTCTCAGCTATAATTTATTCAAACATACCCTCTTGCCCCCTTTTTGGTGCACTTTTTCTTCTGGGACTCCTATGATACAGATATTATTGCACTTTGTGGATTTGCAGAGTTCCCTAAGTCTATATTCATGATCTAATAGTTTTCTTTCCCTCTTCAGCTTCATTATTTTCCATAATTTTATCTTCCGTATCACTTATTCATTCCTCTGCTTCTTCCATCCTCATTGTGATTACATCCAGTCAGTTTCCCATTTCAGTTATAACATTTTTTATTTTGGCTTAATTCATTTTTAGATCTTTCATCTCTGCAGTTAGGGTTTCTCTGGTTCTTCTATGCTTCTTTCAACCCCAGGTAGTATTCTTATGACTGTTGTTCTAAATTTTTGTTCAGATATATTGCTTATATCTGTTTTGAGCAAATCCCTCACTGTGATCTCTCCTTGATATTCCTTCTGAGGAGAATTCCTCCATCTTATTATTATGTCTAGGTTTCTGTCTTTTGTGCATTATGAAAGCTTGTTATGTTCCCTGCTTCCAAGAGTAATACTATATTACATAGGGGTCATACACTGTCCAGGGCCTGGCACTTCAATGAGTGTTTCTGGTGTATGCTGTGTGCACTCTACAAGGCAGGAAACCACAAATGTTGGAGAGGATGCGGAGAAAAGGGAACCCTCCTACACTGTTGGTGGGAATGTGAACTGGTGCAGCCACTCTGGAAAACTGTGTGGAGGTTCCTCAAAGAGTTAAAAATAGACCTGCCCTATGACCCAGCAATTGCACTGCTGGGGATTTACCCCAAACATACGGATGCAATGAAACGCCAAGACACCTGCACCCCGATGTTTCTAGCAGCAATGTCCACAATAGCCAAACTATGGAAGGAGCCTCGGTGTCCACCGAAAAATGAATGGATAAAGAAGATGTGGTTTATGTATACAATGAAATATTACTCAGTCATTAGAAATGACAAATACCCACCATTTGCTTCAACATGGATGGAACTGGAGGGTATTATGCTGAGTGAAATGAGTCAGTCGGAGAAGGACAAACAGTGTATGTTCTCATTTATTTGGGGAATATAAATAATAGTGAAAGGGAATAGAAGGGAAGGGAGAAGAAATGGGTAGGAAATATAAAGGGAGACAGAACATGAAAACTCCTAACTCTGGGAAACGAAATGGGGGTGGTGGAAAGGGAGGAGGGCAGGGGGTAGGGGTGACTGGGTGACGGGCACTGAGGGGGGCACTTGACGAGATGAGCACTGGGTGTTATTCTGTATGTTGGCAAATTGAACACCAATAAAAAATAAATTTATTATTAAAAAAACCATGGAGATAACAAAAGGAAAGCAGTCAAAAGATAGGGAGTGATAAACTGGTTTCTAGAGTCATTTCTGGTTCCCTAAATCAAGTGATACATAGAGTCTACCATGGACTATAAGAACTAATAAATTATCATTTTCTTTAAGAAAAAAAAACAAACCAGCTCTCCAAAACATTACATACATTATGTTGTAAAACATTATAAAACTTTAAAAAACATTATGAAACTTTACTGCCACATAATTTACAAATAATAATAAACTATACAGTACTCTTAATTATAAATTCCATATACCAAATTGATTCTCAAAGAATGTTTTTGTTAATTTTTGACCAACTTTTGTTTCTGTAGTCAAACTGGTTACAATTGATGAATGGGTGTAGTTCCTAAATGAATTTTGGTTGATATTTTCTTTCACATTAAAGAGTAGACCAAAGAAAAATAATAAAAGCACGTCAGAACTTTACTCATTCATCAATGACATTATCAACTTCCTTTCTGAATCAAATGATAGCTTTAAATTGTGACCATATATTTAAAATAGCAGAATCTGAAAGTATCCCAGTACACAAATCTGCCCTCTTTAGAGTATTTCCCAAAAGTTAGAACGTGGATACAAATCACACTTTACCTAATCCATGACAGTCTTTCTGATCCGCCCAAAGTGCAGATGAGATAACCAATCATTGTTTTCCAAGAGTCTTCCAATGATTTAATAAGGGGCTAATTCCCCCTGGTGAGTTCACTTGCCCCAGACCAGAAAAAGAGTGCGGCAGTTCTCAGCCTGTGAAATGCCACCACCTCTCCTGACCAAACACTGATGCTGTACAGAAATCAAGCAGCTGGGTGGCTTTATCTGCAAATAGGCTCTTTTACCTAGCAAGAGGATGTTATCCTAAGTGAAATAAGGCAATCAGAGAAAGACAATTATCCTATGATCTCACTCATACATGGAATTTAATAAACAAAACAGGATCATAGGGGGAGAGAGAAAAAAATAAACCAAGATGAAATCAGAGAGGGATGCAAACCATAAAAGACTCTTAATTATAGGAAACAAACTGATGGTCACTGGATGGGGGAGGGATGGAACTAGGTGATGGGCATTAAGGAGGGCATGTGATGTCATGAGCCCTGGGTGTTATATGCAACTGATGAATCACTGACCTCTACCTCTGAAATCAATAATACATTATATGTTAATTAATTGAATTTAAATAAAATAAATGCAAAAAAAATAGTTAATGCGAGTGAGGATACAAAAAAAAGAGGAGTTTAACTGGCATATTAATTTCAGATTTAGGTTCTTTCTAGCAATTTTGCAATGGTAAAGCATTTATTTTTAGTTTTATTTATTTGTTTGAGCAAAGTCCTTCTTGTAGAAAGAGGGGTCTCAGGCTTTGTGTGACCCACAAGCAACTGCTCCAATGTAATAAATATTCCTGAACCCAAACATGGAAGCAATTCAGAGGGAATAGGGACCTTTGCAGTTAAGGAAAGATGGCTACGCTCAGTGCTGACATGCTCCATAAGTGATAACGTATGCAGCTAGATACCTGAGTTTTTAGCAAGTTTCCAAGGGAATTCAGATGTGTGCCCCAGAGTGAGAACCCTGCCAGAGTGTTTAAAACCATAGGTTTGGGGCGCCTGGGTGGCTCAGCAGTTGAGCAGCTGCCTTCTGCCCAGGGTGTGACCCCGGAGTCCTGGGATCAAGTCCTGCATCGGGCTCCCTGCATGGAGCCTGCTCCTCCCTCTGCCTGTGTCTCTGCCTCTCTCTCTCTCTCTCTCTCTCTCTGTGTGCCTCTCATGAATAAATAAAAAAAAATGTTTTTAAAAATTAAAAAAAAATAAAACCATAGGTTTTAGGTTTTAAAACCCTAACCCTAACCCTAACCCTAACCCCCAGTGGTTGAGCACTTGCTTTTGTTCTGTTTTTTTTTTTGGGAGGGAGTTGTATATTTTTTATTGGAGTTCGATTTACCAACATATAGTATAACACACAGTGCTCATCCTGTCAAGTGCCCCTCTCAGGAGCACCTGCCTTCAGCTCAGGTCATGATCCCAGGATCCTGGGATCGAGTCCCACATCAGGCTCCCTGCAGGGGGCCTGCTTCTCCCTCTGCCTATGTTTCTGCTTCTCTCTGTGTGTCTCTCATGAATAAACAAATAAAATCTTAAAAAACCCCACACACATAGGCTTTAGACAGGCCTGCATTTGAATCACATCTTGGACTCTCTCTCTTTTAAAGATTTTATTTAGTTATTTTAGAGAGAGTGTGTGTGCAAACAGGGGGAGGGGCAGAAGGAAAGGGAAAGAGAGAATCTCAAGCAGATTCCATGCTGAGTACTGAGCCCAACATGGGGCTTGACCCCACAACTCTGAGATCATAATCTAAGCCAAAATCAAGAGTTGACATTTAACCAACTGAGCCATTCAGTGGCTTCCCCACATCTTGGTCTCTTAATAGAAGAATAACTTTGGGAGATTACTTAGTCTGTTAGAGCTTCAATATCATCTATTAGATGAAGTTAGTAATAGCAGACACTTCAAAGAATTATTGATAGGGCAGATGAAATAGTGTTCATATAATGCCTGAAAAAAAAAATCAAGTCCCCAAGATATGGTCAGCAGCAGCATCACCACCATCACCATCATCACCACCATCATCACCACCATCATCATAACCATCATCATCTCCACCATCACCACCATCACTAACATCACCACCATCATCATCACTGCCAATATTACCGTCAGGTAATTATCACTGTCATCATCATGTCACTGTGAACTGAAATGGTCTAGGTCCTTGTGTTATCCTCACTGTCTCCCTCTGGCATCAGGGCCCACCCATCAGGAGCACGAAAATAAGCTGGGCTGCTGCTTCCTAGGTCCACCAAGTTCAGAGGTTCTTGACTCAGTAGAGCAGTTACCATTACAAAATTCATCCATCCTAGAAAATCTGCCGCAAGTTCACTACTTTTCTCCCTATGTGTGGTGTGGGAGCCAGATTTCTTTGCTGCTAATTCTGAAGCCAGCAAATGAGAGAGATTAAAAGGGAAATTGAAGATGCAGTTACTTGGCTGCTGACAGCCCTAGCTGTCCTTTTCTGGAATCTGGAAGAGGCCAGAGTAATAGGCCAGGTCTGAGTTTCAGAAACAGGAGACTGAAAAGCTCCCTAGCTTAGAGGCTTTAATGGGAAAGCTGGTTGGGTTTTCTTGTTCCCTTGGAGCCTTGCTGTTTGGTGAACTCCCCCGCCCCACACACATCTCCAAGTGTTCACACTTCAGCAGATGTGACTGACAAACTTGGCTTCCCTTTGCACTATACTGAATTTTAAGTGGCAATTCTTATCTGTAATAAAAGAAGATTACACAAGTTTCCAGGAATTTTTCACAAAGTAGAAGGAAACGGATGCACTGAGGTTCCTTTGAGAAAAGTCAGCTTGGCACAGTACAGCAGACAGGGCCACATTCATCTGGGAAGAGATTGGGCCTTCTGGCTGGCTGGTGGGTGTGTGTGGGGAGGTGCCTGCAGCTTTATTCTTCACCAAGGATGCCTTTTACAGCACATTCCTGAAGAAGGTTGGGACCAAGGTTTATCTCAGGCTCTGTCTGGGAACTGGAGACCTGGGCAGGTAGGGGTACAGCTGACCCAAAAATAGCTGCAGACCAAACAGCTGATTTAAGGTGAATGTGGGCAGCATCTATCTGAGCTTGTTATTGAGGACAATAGAAAGAGCCTCAGGTCAAAGTCAAGGGACTCAGGCCTGCATCTCACTGAGTGAACCTGGGCACATTTCCTCACCTCTCTGTGCCTTTATCCTTCAGAAAATGAGGACTTTGGACCAGATTAGTAGTTCTTAAACTGTGCTTAGTGCTCTGCATTTGCACAGGGAGCCTTAGGGATTGCTTGTGGGGCAAGCTGGAGAGCAAAGAGGCCCCAGGATCCCTGCCAGTACCACTTCCCTTCAAACCAACCAAAGCTGCTCTACTCTGATTCATTTTTTTGCTGAGCATGTGTCTAAGATTGAAAAATAAACTTCTGCAGTTAACAGAGATGCTGAGTGGGGGCACATCTCACTCCACATCTCACTTCATCCCTTCTCAAGAACCCACTACATGCCAGGCACTATGCTAGGCACCAGGACCACAGAGGAAGAGACCAGCCAGGTCCCTGCTCTAATGGCCTTAGAGTCCCCTGAGAAGAGACCAATGATCTGAGAACAAATAAGATAAATACCAATGGTACTAAGTGTAAGTCAGAGAATTAAAACAGGGCCATCTGATGGACTCCTGGGTAGCTCAGTTGGTTAAGCATTGGACTCTTGATTTCGGTTCAGGTCATGATTTCAGAGTCATGACATCAAACCCCCTCATGGGGCTCCAGGCTCAGTATGGAGTCTGCTTGATATTCTCTCTCTCTCTCTCTCCCTCTCCCACTGCCCCTCTTGCTCACATTCTCCCTCTATAAATCAATCAATCTTAAAAAATAAAACGGCAGGAAAGTGATCAGATAGATAGGGAGGAGGTAGCACTTAAGCAGAAATCTGAAGTGGTCCTTAAGTGTATGAGGAAAAGAAAGATGGCCTTGTGATGGGGCACAGGGATGAGGGAGAGTCGTACAACAGAGGTGGGACAGTGGGCATGTCCAGGGCATGAAGGGCTCTGAGTCCCTCTAAAATCTGATGGCTTTTACAATCAGCACTTACAGTCAGCATCATACACACCAAGATCACTGACCTCACAGTACTTTAGACCTGAGAAGAGTCCTCCAAGAGCTGAGCTCAAGCTGCAGAGCTCAACCCCCACGACCCAGCCACTGGTGTCTCAGCCCTTGGAAGGGCCAGCTCTGGGCAAATAAGGAGTCATCATCATCCATGTCCAAGTGGTCCCCCGGGGCCACGAGAACCACAGATGTTACCATGGGAAGAGGGTTGAGTTGGCATGGGGTTTGACCCACATCGACCAGCTTCTGTCACTTAGCCGGTGGACTACTTCAAGCAAGTCACTGTTCCCACCACACCCATAAAGATTTCATCTCTTGCAGAGCTCCTGAGAAAAGCAAATGAAATCTTGCCTGTGGTTGGGCCACGTAGTACTAACTGGTTTACAATGATTGTGTTTAGAATTACTACCTGTGAGCTAATCTCGTAGCCTTTAAGCTAAGCCCTAAGGAAATGAGCCTGGCCTTTCACTCCTCTGTCCTTTGTATGCTGCCAGACAAACTGTGAGTACTCAATAAATGCTCAGCAAATTAAAACATGAATTAGTAACGATGTTGAGCATATGTGTGCAGGCACTGCTCTAAGAATGCCTGAGACTCCTTTAGCTCTCTCACAATCCCAGGAGGTAGGTACTCTTGCCACCTCAGTTTTAAAGATGAGGCAATTGAGACAGAAAAAGACTGTTATTTGTAGAATCCCACAGCCGGTAAGGGCATCAGAGCCTGGCAGTCTGGCTCTTCTCAGCTGTTGTCTGGAAGGACAGGAGAACTGAACAAAGAACACATCCTGGCTTCCTCTGATGCTCTCAGACAGGCCATGTTTCCTGGGGGACCATGGTAGGGGTGCACTAGGTCTCGTCCAAGGCAGCTGCAGAGGGTCAGGTTACAGCAATGTAGGTCACATGCTCCAGCCTGGGCAGACCAAGGATCCAGCACATTATCTGGCCCCAGCCTTTCCCTGTCACTGCTCCAGCATGCTGCAGCCTGGGCTCTGGATGGCCCTGGCCCCTCTGCTTGGTGCCCTCAGTGCAGGTGAGTCAATAGCAAAGTCGGTGAAATAGCCCCCAGACATCTGGGTTCATGCTGTGTGCAGGATCTGTGGCTCCTACCTGCATTTTCTGTTAGACCTCTCATCAACTCTGCAGATGCACAACTAACACTCGCTTTTCAGATGAGGACACTGGAGCTCAAAGAGAGTAAAGTGCTTGGCCAAGGGCAAACTGTAGATTGTCAGGTCCAGGGATAAACGCAGCCCCTAGCCTTCATCACTGCTGGGTCAGTGCCCTAAAGGAAGGGTGGAGGGCACACATTTTCTCTAACCTGCACTGTCACACAGCTTTTCCTCCCCAGGTTCTCAGGGATCACTCCCTCTCTGATTCCCTCATCCTTCTACTCTGCCCCTTCTCTTGAGCCTGATAATCTCATGTAGCCGGAGTAATTTTGTGTGCCTTAATGCATATTATTTCTCTTTGTGAGATGTCTGCCTCTCTGGGCATCATATGAAGCAAGTACTTGTAGTTGGCTTTATCAAGTGAGAAATATATACAGCTTATATAATCTTATAACATATATAAATATATCCATTTTTATATATTGGTTTAATATATGCTTATTTGATATATAAATCACATATATAAAAAATCTTTTATCATTTATTGTTCATAATTCTCTGAGGTAGGTTTCATGTCCCAGTATAATATGATAAAAACCAAAGTAGACAGAAGTTGCTAACTAGTTGTGGGTGGAAGAGCTGGGATCTGAGTCAGGTCTGTCTGTCCCCAAAGCCTGTGGCTTCCTTAAGAACCTGGGGCTTCAAACTGTGGAAGGAGCCTCGGTGTCCATCGAAAGATGAATGGATAAAGAAGCTGTGGTCTATGTATACAATGGAATATTACTCAGCCATTAGAAACGACAAATACCCACCATTTGCTTCAACGTGGATGGAACTGGAGGGTATTATGCTGAGTGAAGTAAGTCAGTCGGAGAAGGACGAACATTATATGTTCTCATTCATTTGGGGAATATAAATAATAGTGAAAGGGAATAGAAGGGAAGGGAGAAGAAATGGGTAGGAAATATCAGAAAGGGAGACAGAACATAAAGACTCCTAACTCTGGGAAACGAACTAAGGGTGGTGGAAGGGGAGGAGGGGGGGGGGTGGTGGTGACTGGGTGACTGGCACTGAGGAGGGCACTTGATGGGATGAGCACTGGGTGTTATTCTGTATGTTGGTAAATTGAACACCAATAAAAAATAAATTTATTTTTAAAAAAAAGAACCTGGGGCTTCTTGGGGTTGCCCATAAGGATTTCCTGAGCACTTTTGAGGTAAAGTTCAGGAAGCTCTTCCTTGGGGCTTCAGAGCAGCAGTTTTCAGGTGTAGGGGGTGGGCATAAGAGCACAAAGAGAGGACAGACATTAGGCCTCATGAACTGCAAAGGAGGCCCAGACAGGAGCCCTGCCATTCCATGCCCCCCACTTATACCAGTCCTTCCACAAAGGCCTCAGGGTAGCTCTAGCCAGTCATATGACCTCTCTGAGTCTCCAGTTTCCCATATGTAAAATGAGACGGTTGACCAGATGAAATGTCAGCTCTATTATTCTATGATGCTGGTTCCAGGGCACACTGAGCACCTGAAATTCTAGAAGGTGAGGGTAGCAACAAAGCCATGAGGCTTCCTCACAGCATCAGGTTTCTGGGGTTTGGTTGCGGGGGGTGGGGGGGCAGGTTTCAACCAATCTGTGGCCCCATTACATCTGTGCTTTCCTCTTCCCATGTCTCAGACTGGCTGTATCCAAAAGAACCATCATCCTCAGCACCAGCCATTGCACCCCATGTCCTAAGTGAAGAGCCATTTCTTATGAGAGTTTGTCAGTGATTATAGGATTTTGCTGAAGTAACATCATCACAGGAGAAGGCCCAGAGTAGAGGGGCTCTCACCAAGCCTGCCACTCCTCTCCTTTACTCTTTGCAGGGAGAGACACCCTCTTTCCCCACAGTGGGGCCCAGTGCCACCTCCTCTGCCTTGTCACCTGCCTGCCAGGCCAGCACTCCATGACTGGGAGCTGCTTGCAATGCCCTGAGGGCCTTCAGTAAGGAGCAGATACCCTTGTGCCCTCAAGAAGAGAGGAGGGAAAAGGCAGGAAGGGCCTGCAGCAAGGCAAAGCATTTGGGGAGGTGCGGGCTGCTTGCTCTCTGGAGGAAACAGGTTCTGTGCAGGTCCCTTCCATGGTACCCCTGAGGCTAATGAGCTCCCAGGGGAATAAGCCCAGGAGCCTGGTGGTTGATGCCCCAGAGCCTGCCCAGGACACAGTCCTGCACTTCCGATCTCAATCACAGCCAAGGTGGAGGGTGGGTGCCAGAAGATCTGTGCTCTAGCCAGGCACTGCTTCTCACCTGTCCTGTGACCTGGCAAGTCCTCACGTGGGAAGTGGGGCTGGCCATCACATGAAATGCTCTTCCAATACTCACAGTCAGCAGCTCTGGCTACTTGTAGCTCCTCCTCAGACCCAAATGGATCTGGATCCCCGGCCTGCAGGGCCTCTCCTCAGTTGCTCAGCTTCTTTTGGCTTTTGCAGCTGCCTCAGCAGAATGACAGCTGGGCAGCTGTGCCCCGCCAGAATCTGTGGCACGCTCCCAGGACTCACAGAAAGGAAGGACTGCCAGGTGACCCTGGGGGAAGGGCAGCTCCTGTCTTAACCGTTTCTGTGGGAAGGGCCATGGAAGTTATCAAGAAGTCCCCAGAAGAGGTTAAATTTCTCAGGATCAGGAACAAGTGCACACAAAGTAAGGTGGTGATGCTCTCTCTGGGGAGACAGCCAACACTCCCTGTTCACTTCTGACCCAGTCCCCAGGGCCTTGTCCTGCCAGTTCAATGCAGAAACAGGTAGAACCTATTCCTACTGTAGGGCTCAAATGAGGTGATACCTGTGAAGTGCTGGGAGGTTCAGAGTCACTATTCCCATGTGACATGCTTTTAAGATAGAAACTATGGTGCTGTGGTGCAAATGCCCACAGCATCCACCTCATGACTCAGTCACTCAGCAGGTGTCACCAGGCACCTACTATGTGCAGCACTGGGTAGAGAACAAAGGTTCGGCAGACCTCTCTTCCCTCAGAGCTTGCCATCCTTCAGAGTTCTGCTCTAGCAATGACTACACCTCAAGAAAATTAGTGCCAGAGCTGTAGCATCCAAGGGTTAGATAAGAAGTAGGTGAGAACCTCCGCTTAACCATGAAGCTCTCTGGATCACAAGAATTAATTCCACTTCACCGTGACATATGAAGGCAGTGCTGGTGGTGATTTTCCTTTACAGAAGAAGTTAGAGGGGCAGAAAGGTGAGGGGATCTGCAAAGACACTTGGCAAAGTAAGCACCTGAGTTAAGATCTCAATTTTCAGCAGCCTCCAGGTACAGGTGTTTGTCAGGACCTCCCTGCCCTCTCACCTTGCACTTCCCTGTTGTCTCTCAGTGTCACCTGCTCAGGCAGGAGCCAAGCACCAAGTATGATGCCTGTGTCCTCTGCCCTCTGGGCTACTTCTTCAGAGACAGTGTCCTCAGCTACCAGCCCTGCCCCACAGGTAGGGGAGAATGGGTCAGGATCTGATGACATTGAGGAAGGACTGACACAAGGTGGGCTAACAGAGTGCTCTGATTGGTCTATATCCGTGGAAGTCCAAGTGGTCTCTGAGGGACAAGTCCAGTTACCCCGTGCTCCCTCCTGCGCACACACGCGCGTGCACACACACACACACACACGACTGTGGAGAGTGAAATGAGGCAACACAGAAGGAAAGATGTATGCAGACTGGTGAGGAGCATAAGCATCAGAAGATGGTTCAAGTACCAGCTCTGTTCCTTGTACATACGATCTTGGCAGAGCTTTACAGTTCTTAGTATACAGGACCTGCAAAAGTATTTCACATTTTTGGATGCTATTATAAATGGAATTGTATTTTTTATGTCAATTTCCAAGTGTTGGTAGCTAGTTTTTTTTTTTCAATTTGCTTTTTGTGATTTTTTAAAAATTAAATCTTTCTTTTTTAATTTAAAATTTAATTATGTTTAAATTCAAACATACAGTGTTTCTGGAGTAGAATTCAGAGATTCATCACTTACATACAGCACTCAATGCTCATCATAAGTGCCCTCTTTAATACCCTTCCCCCGTCTAGCCTACCACCCCCTACCCACCTCCTTCCATCAACCCTCAATTCGTTTTCTATCATTAAGAGTCATTTACGGCTTGTTTCACTTTTTCCCTTTCCCTCCTTTCCATGTGTTCATCAGTTTTCTTTCTTAAATTCCACATATGAGTGAGATCATATGGTGTTTCTCTTTCTCTGACTGATTCATTTCACTTAGCATAATACTCTCTAGCTCCATCCATGCCATTGCAAATGGCAAGATTTCATTCTTTTTGATGGCTGAATAATATTTCATTATATATAAAACATCTTTTTTTTAAAAAGATTTTATTTATTATTCATGAGAGACACACAGAGAGGCAGGCTCCATGCAGAGAGAGGCAGAGACATTTGGCAGAGGGAGAAGCAGGCTCCATGCAGGGAGCCCGATGTGGGACTCGATCCCGGACCCTGGGATCATGACCTGAGCTGAAGGCAGACGCTCAACTGCTAAGCCACCCAGGCGTCCCTATAACCACATCTTCTTTATCCATTCATCAGTCGATGGATATTTAGGCTTTCTCCATAGTTTGGCTATTGTTGATAATGCTGCTATAAACACTGGGGTGCATGTACCCCTTACAATCTGTATTTTTGTATCCTTTGGCTAAATACCTAGTAGTGCAATTCCTGGGTCATAGGGTAGCTCTATTTTTAACTTTTTGAGGAATCTCCATGCTGTTTTCCAGAGTGGCTGCACCAGTTTGCATTCTCACTGACAATGCAAGAGGGTTCCCCTTTCTCCACATTCTCATTCTCATTCTGTTGTTTCCAGAATTGTTAATTTTAGCCACTTAGATAGGTGTGAGGTGGTATCTCATCATGGTGAAATACACATAGCATAAAATTTAGCATCTTAACCATTTTTAAGTGTACGGTTTAGTAGTTTTAAATACATTCATAATGTTGTCCAACTGTCACTACCATCCATCTGCATAGCTCTTTTCATTTTGTAAACCTGAAGCTCTATACTCATTAAACAATAATCTCCATTCCTCTGTACCCCTAGCCCTTGACAACTACCGTTCTACTTTCTGTCTGTACAATTTTGACTACTCTAAGTATCTCATGTAAGTAGAATTATACAGTATTTGATTTTTTTGTGACTGGCTTATTTCACTTAGCATAATACTCTCAAGGTTCATCCATAGTATACCAGATATCAGAATTTCCTTCTTTTTAAAGGTTGAATAATATTCCATTGTGCAAATATAACACATTTTGATTTTTCATTCATCTGTTGATGGACACTTGAGTTGCTTCCACATTTTGTCTACTGTGAATAATGCTATGAACATGCGTATACCAATATCTTTGAGACCCTAGCTAGTATTGGCTTTTTTATTTTTTTTTAATTTTTATATTTTTTAAATTTTTATTTATTTATGATAGTCACACACAGAAAGAGAGAGAGAGAGAGAGAGAGGCAGAGACACAGGCAGAGGGAGAAGCAGGCTCCATGCACTGGGAGCTCGACGTGGGATTCGATCCCGGGTCTTCAGGATCGCGCCCTGGGCCAAAGGCAGGCGCTAAACCACTGCACCACCCAGGGATCCCCTATTGGCTTTTTTATATTGCTCTTGCATCCCTCGATCTTATCTGCTTCATTTATTTGTTATAGTAGCTTTCGTGTGTAGATTGCATAGTATTTTTTTCATGCAATATGTTACCTATTTTTAATAGATTTTTTAATTTGATTGAGGAAATTCTCTTCTATTTCTAGTTTACTAAGAATTGTTATCATGGATGGGTATATAATTTTGTCCTATCTTTTTCTGCATTGATTGAGATGAACATATGGATTTCTCCTTTGTTCTGATAAGATGATAAGTATCATTGTTTTTTGGATGTTAAACCAAGCTTTCATTCCTAAGAAAAACTCCACATGGTTGTGATATTTTAACCTTTTTACATATCATTGAATTTGATTTGCTAATATTTTTATAAGAATGTTTGCATCTACTTCATGAAGTATATTAGTCTATAGTTTTCTTTTCTGAGTTTTTGTCTGATTGTGATATCAAAGTAATACTGGTATCATAGTTAGTTACAAAGTGGTCCCCACTTCTCTATTTTAGGAAAGAGTTTATGTAGATTTGGTTGAGTTATTTTGTAAGGGTTGTACAGAACTCAGTAAAGCCACAGAGTCTAGAGTTTTTTTGTTGGGAAGGTCTTTAATTATAAATTCAAAAATTTAATAAATTTAATGCTATTCAGAATTTCTGTTTCTTACAATAACTTGGTAATTTAAATCTTTCAAGGAATTTATCTATTTAAGTTATAAAACTTATTGTCATAGAGTTGTTCATACTATCCCCTTACTATCCTTTTAGCATATCATCTGTAGTGATACTATCTCATTCCGGATATTGGAAATTTGTGTTATTTCTTTTTTTTTTCTTGATTGGGTCTAATTAAAGCTTTATCAATTTTGTTTATCTTTCCAAATAACTAGCTTCTATTTTTATTGATTTTCTTTATTTTTCTATTTCTGTAATTACTGCTCTTATCATATCCTTCCTTTTACTTGTTTCCTAAGGTGAAAACAGATCATAGATTTTATACCTTTCTTGTTTTCTAATATAGGCATTTAATATATAGATATTCAAATCTAAAAACTTGAATCTATGCATTGTTTTAGTTATATCTCACAAATTTTATGATGTGGGGTTTTTACTATCGTCAAAGTTAAAAATTTTTCTAATTTACTTCTGATGTTTTTTGAACAATGGATTATTTGGAGGTGTGTTGTTTATTTTTTAAATTTATTTATTTATTCATAAGAGACACAGACAGTCAAGCAGAGACACAGGCAGAGAGAGAAGCAGGCTCCATGCAGGGAGCCCTATGTGGGACTCGATCCCAGGGCCCCATGATCACACCCTGGGCCGAAGGCAGATGCTCAACCACTGAGCCGCCCAGGCATCCCAGAAATGTGTTGTTTAATTTCCAAATATTTGGGGCTTTTCTAGATGTCTTACTGATTTCTTTTTTTAACTCCATTGTGGTCAGAAAATATACTCTCTTTATTTCAATCTTTTGAAAGCTATTGAGACTTATTTTATGGTCATCTGTGTGAGTCTGGGATGTTTATTTAAATTTTCTTTAAACTTCTCTTTCCTTATTTCTAAAACAGACGTGATAATACTATACTTACTATAGATATACCTACTATAGATATACCTGCTAAGTGTGCAGAAAGTTCAAAGTAAAGGTAAATGTTACCTGCTCTATCAAAACCAAGTTGTTCCTCATGTGAGAGCTGGGAACTCTGGCTAGAGAATCAATAACAGCCACTAAGTGCCTCACGTCAGAGACAAGAGCTCTGTCATTTCCCAGCAGGCTTTGCTGCTGCCCATCAGTAAGGAAACTTCTCTGGCTGAGTACATGCACATGCCGTCCCCAGTCTTCCTTTCTCCCCAGCACCTGAGTGTCCACAAGTCCCATCATTGCCCTTGTTCTTAGAAATGGGAGCAGAAACGGGCTAGGGAGGGGCTCAAGGAGGGCCATACTTCATTCGAAAACCCATAATATCAGGCAGAAAGAGATAGAGAGATCCTCTTGCCCAGCACCTACCCTCCCCACTGCTATGAGTTCTGCAGTCCTTCTGTCTTCTCTCCACAAGGATATTCAAGTTTGAAGTGAGCACTCGCTCAAAAGATGATCCTCAGGGAATCCTCTCCCACTCAGGTGTGCATAGATGTTGCCATCATTGTGCAAGGGTGGTTTGGAGTGACAAAGAATATGAGAGATATGGGGTGCCTGAGGAAAGAAAAGTAATGAGAAAAAAGGGACATGAGAGAGTGCCAAGGCCTTAACAGCCAGGCCTCCCTGGGGTGGGTTTGCCAGAACAGAGGAAACCAGGAGCTGGCTCCAAGGTGCCCCTACTCCCATCAGCAGCATGAGCAGTGCCACAAGACAGGTGGGGTTCTGAAGATCAGGAAGGGAGCATCTCGGGACATTTGTCACTTTAATTTTTATTTTTTGTTGACTTTAAGACTATGTAAGTTGCAATTTTTTTTTTCAGCAGTAAAGATTTTTCTCCTTAATTTTGTTCGAGTTGAGCATGAAGTGTGTCTGCACTGCCAGGGCACTGACCAAAGTGGGAGAGGAATGGAAGGAGAGCCCTTGCACCAGTGGTCTGTAGGGAAGCAAGGCTGACACTGTGGGTGTTGACACCTGCATGAGCAGGAGTGGCTTCTTGTCCCTGTCCCTTCCCTTCTGCGAAGATACTGCCCCCACCTTGTGGTCTCCTACCATCTGTACTTTGATGTATATTGTAGGGCAGGGCGAGGATTATGGGGAAGCCCACTGTATGCAAGGGAGACATAGGTAACAGAGCCACTCCCACGAGCCAAAGAGGGCTTTGCAAATCAGCCTTAATCCCTTCTGAGCTTCGGAGGTCAACTAAGTGGCATGGGTCACACGATGTGAGGTCATAGTGCCAACTCATATTTGTCTCATCACTCCGTACCATCATCCCAAAATGCCCTGGAGCCCACATGGATGGGTGTTGACAGGTTTTGAGCAGTGAAGCACCCTGGGGAAGTACATGGCAGGATCAGAGGTAGCAATGACCTTGGCAAAGTGTCTGGCTGCGTTGGAGGGGGAACCAAAGGTTGCACTGCAGTGACAAGAAGGCCAGAGGGGCAGCAGTGGGCAGAGGAGCTTGGGGTCCTGCCAGCCCTCCACCCACCCATGTTCTGCCTCACTCACTGGTCTTGAGCACTTGCACATGCCATCCACTGGGCCAATGCCCAGGCACTCAGGGCTCACTCTTAGGAGAGAGACAGACACAGGAACCCCCTGAACTGCAATGTGGAGGGTATTTAATCAAAGTCAGGACAGGGTGGTTGAAGCTCAGAGAGAAGCACCACTGGCAGTCTGCTTGGCAAGGGTCCCAGGAGGCTTCTTGGAGGAGTAGACACAGGAGTCAGGCCCAGAATGTGCTGAGGTTCAGTCAGCCAGTCAGGAAAGGCAGGGCGAACCCTTCAAGCAAAGGAAGCTTTTCGGAAAAGCAGAGAGCAGAGACTTTGCTGCTCTGATCTTCTCCTTGGCAGTGATGCCACCCCAGGGCTCTGGGTTACAGATCACCTCAGAGGCCAGCCTGGGTCCTGGGCCCCCAGCTCACCCTCCCAGGGCCTGCAGACTCCTCCCATGATGAGGCCCTGAGTCCTAGTGGGACCTATCCCTGAGACTTCCCCTCACAGGCCACTTCTGCCCAGATGGTGCTGTTGCCATTCCATGCCTAGTTGGGAGCTTCGAAAGCAAGAGGGAGACACCCCACCCCAAAATCAGCGTCTGTTCAGCAGGTCAGTTTTGAATTCTGTTTGCTGTTTGCACAATGGGAAGAGTGATTTGCTGACTTTGCTAATTAGGAGCTCATCCAAAGGCTACCAGACCCTGACTTCATGATGCTGACTACAGCCAGTAGCGTGCCCAGGCCCTGATGGGGGTGAACACTAGGAAAGCCACACCTAGGGTGCAGCAGGCCCCATCAGACCCCCATGTTTGAGTGTCCATGCTCAGCTGGGAATGTCAGGACCTGTGCAGGAAGTTCAAAGGCAGCCCAGATTGTTCAACATAAAGTGTAAAGACAGAGGGGCAATGTGGCTGGGAGCCACCAGTACTGAGTACATGGAGAAAAAGAAATGAACAGTTAGAAATGAAGCGTGGGAAGGCTGACAGGGTCAAGGGAGGAGTGGTCAAGAGCACAGAGACCACCGTGCAGGGAGTCAGGGGTGGGGGCAGGTCTGCCATTGAAGGGTTGTGTAATATCAGCCCGTTCCTTGACCTTCCTGAGCCTCAGCTTTAAAAGAGAGGTACTATATTTATAAGGCTTTTGTGGACATCAGATGAGATGTTTATGTAAAGGACCTTGCACTGAGCCTAGCATATATTGAATGCTGAACAAGGGGTGGCTTCTGCCTTCATAATCACCACTATCAGCAACTACCCCTTCTATCCTGGAAGAAAAAGTATGTCTGGGGATAGAGAAGGGGTATTTATTCAGTGAGACCACCCAGTACCCTGGGGGAATAGTCCCCCTCTCCTGCCCCAGCACTAGCAGATGCACCAGTACAGATCACAAAGTACTGTCCTATAAGTGTTCATGACAGCCCAGTAGTGGTGGAGGAGGGCTTGTGTCTGTCCTGGAGATGTAAAGAACTGGAGATTTGGGAAACTCTCTGGCTCACCATGATCACCTATCTAATCGGTGGTGAAGCCAGGATCAGAAAACAGGCGTTAAGACAATACAAGGCGGGGATCCCTGGGTGGCGCAACGGTTTAGCGCCTGCCTTTGGCCCAGGGCGCGATCCTGGAGACCCGGGATCGAATCCCACGTCAGGCTCCCGGTGCATGGAGCCTGCTTCTCCCTCTGCCTGTGTCTCTGCCTCTCTCTCTCTGTGTGTGACTATCATAAATAAATAAAAATTAAAAAAAAAAAAAAAAAGGCAATACAAGGCTGTTGCCCTCCCCTAAGAGCTTAGGCAGGAATGGAGCTTCTGAACCATAGTTCCTGGCATCGCACTGTATGGGTTAGGGCGGCCCCCACTGATCCAGCTGCTAGGCTCTGGGCATGCAACTGCCCTCAGCAATAATGGTGCGTAGTGTTGGGGGTGCTCTGCATGTCCCAGCAATTTACCACAGGGTGGGCCTAGGCCGCTGCTCCCTGCACACAGTAGGTCTCACTACCCCCTTCCCTATCTGTTAGCTCAAAATGTTCTCTCCACTTGCCTGCAAGCTCTGCACTGCTTATTCTTTTAAGTGTTCTCACATGTGTTAGCTCATGTAACACCATTGAACACCCCAGGACCTGGGGCTCATAATCAATCCCCTCTGAGCTTCAGAGGTCAACTAAGTGGCTTGAGTCACACAGTGTGAAGTCACAGTGCAAACCCATATTTGTCTCATTACTCTATACCACCCCAAAATGCCCTGAAGTCCACACAAATGGATCTTGGACAGGTTTTGAAAGGAAGAGAAACAGACACGACAAACTCCTCATAGCCTCCATTTTTCCCCCAATTCCGAGGCTATTAACCAGAGACGGGACTGAGTCCCTGGTAAACAGTTCAAGAAAACAGATTTCTGTGACTGAGTCTCTCAGCTACTTTTCTATGGCATTCTGTAAGCCACCAACTCCCTGGGCCATTCCTCGGAGCCATCCAGAAAGCATGTTCCCCACTCAGTGCCGATGCTTCTTCTGCAGGCCAGGGCCAAAGCAGCCCCCGCACGACGCCAACCCCTGGAGGACAGGGCCAAGCTGGGCACACAGGGGAGATGGTCGGGTAGGAAGGAGCCATTTCCCCCACAAGTCCCAGGAGTTGGGAAGTGAGAGGCAAAGCACCACCCATGGTCAGATGCCAGCTCCCCTCTCGGGAGCCCTGGTTCCCACTTAATTAAGGGCAGAGTGAGGGCAACAGTTGACACACACTGGGGCAGCGCAATGCACATGGCAGGGAAGCGACCCAGCCTCCAAGAACAGTGAACAGAGGTCTGATGTGAGCCAGAGCAGCCTGACACTTGCCTTTCTCTCGGGGGTGTTGAAATTGTGATGCTGTGATGTCAAAACTAGGACTCATTGAGACTTGCTGTGTGCCCAGTGCTGCTCGGGCTCTGTCACACCGTACAATGTTGTCGCAGCAAGCTTGGGAAGCTGTGTTGTGATCCCATTTTATAGAAAGGAAAATGGGGGCTTGAGAAGTCAGGAGACTCCCAATCACAGCCATCTGTCGGCTGTGCGGCTGAGGCAGCAGGCGCTCCCTGGAACCAGCGGCATTGAGGGGAAGGGAACCCCACTCTGCTCCCTGCGCTCCCGGGCCCACCGTGGCCTGGGAAGCATTCATTGCTTTGCTTTTGAAGCCAGCAGCCCACGTCCTTCAGAGAGAACTACAGTGACGAGGGCCGTTTTCTCCCCAGTCCTCAGCCAGTGTCTGCAGTGCCCAGCAGGATACTACTGCCCCAGCCAAGCCACCCACCCCATCCCGTGCCAGCCAGGCACATTTAGCCCGAACCCAGGCCAGGATGAAGCCACAGACTGCATTCCGTGCCCAGCAGGCAGGGCCTGTACCCAGGCTGGACTGACTCGGCCAGATGCAAACTGCACACCAGGGTAAGGACCTTTGCTTTCTCAGTGATAGAGGGGACTGGCTGGGGGCTCAGAGCCCTCCCACCATTCAAGAGTCAGACCCTCCAGTTCAGGTGAGGCTTCTGCAAACATACCCCCTCCATATCCTGGGAGGGCCCTTGCCTCCAGATCAGGGCTCAAGGACCCTCCCCAGGAGTCCTGCGGCCTGAGCATGAGCAAGAGGCAGCTGGGTAACCCCTGGCTTTACTACAGGGAGAAAGGAACACGGGGAGATTACTGTGCCAAAGCCACAGACGCCAGTATGCACAGTAGGATCTCCCTGTGACCACCCAGGATATTGGGCTCTGTGTAGTGGGCACCCCTTGGCTGTCACAGGTACGTGTGCCCTGTGGGCTCCTCCAGCCCCCATGCTCCCACCCATGCCTGCCCACCTGGGACGTTCAGCAGCCACAACAACCTCTCCGACCTGTCGCAGTGTGAGGTCTGCCCTTCGGGACTAGCCTGTCCTAGGGGTGAGTGAAAAGGCTAATACTGCCTGTTGAAACCTGTCTTCGGGTGAAGAACCACCTCTACCCCAAGGCAGGAAGGCCAAGAAAATAGACCCTGACCCATAGCCAATTTTTTGCCCAAATCATGGTTCATCTCACCTTAACGTGCCCAAGGATGGGAGCATGAGGACCCCTCTGAGTCCCCACCCTGCTGCCTCAGGTACCCTCTGGGCTACTGCTGACCTACATGCCCCTTCCCCCATGCCAGGCTGTAGGCTATGTCCTTGTCACTTGCCAGGGGGATGTAGCTGGAAGGGCTGCTGCTTCTCCATGTCTAGTTCGAGATTGTGTTTGCAGGAACTGGGAGTCCAAACTGGCCCCCTATCCCCTGCCCAGCTGGCCATTATTGCCCTCTGGGCACAAAACAGCCAACACAGTTCCAGTGTCCCCCAGGCACCTGGAACAACCAGACCAGACTGACGGCAGTCGAGGAGTGTACGCCCTGTCCCAGGGGCTGGTTCTGTATCAGTGGAGCCCAGCTGCCCTCAGGGACATGCAAACCTGGGCATTACTGTCCACAAGGTGAGTGGGGCCAGGGTGTGCCCTGGCAAGGTCACAGGTGAGTGCCAAGAGTGAAAGGCATGAGCCAGCCTGCACACTCCCCAGACTAAGGTTAGATTTCAGGAGAACCTTCCTAAGAGATTGGGGGTCCAAAGGGTTTCTCAGCTCAGAGAAGGCTGATATTGGGTGAGTGGCACCCCTTGCTCCCTGCCCCTTCTCCCGTGGCCCCTGTTGAAGAACTATCCCCAGGGAGTAGGGTGAGAAGCTCTGTGCCTGGATAATGCAGCTTTGACCTCCCTCTTTCCTCCTGAGATCCCTCTCCTTCTCTCTCAAACAGGTACAATGTGGGGCACTCAGTTCCCATGCCCAGCGGGCACCTACAGCTCTCAAGCCGGCAATGGCCAGGTGGAAGACTGTCAGCTCTGTCCCCCAGGGGCCTTCTGCCCCAGGGGTGTCCCCAAGCCCATGCTCTGTCCACGGTAAGGGAGGCTATTCTTGAAGTTACCACATGTTTATTAAGTATAAGCTGGAGCCCAGCACTGTCCCAGGCACCAAGGGGTCTATAAAGAGGGATGAGGGCACAGCTTCTGCCTCAGAATCTGGTAGCTCTGTTGATACAGGACACAGGAACAGAAGAAGCAAGGGCTAGTGCTTAGGGATGCAGGGTGGAGAGTCGGAATGGGACCCACACCCACTCCCAATGGCCCTAGATCCTGAAAGGGAGACACTCACTTTGGGCTGGAGTCAGTGAGGAAAGTGCCCACATCCCAGTACAGAAGCTGCTTCAGAACAGTACACCCCAAAGGCCAAGCATTCTGGAAGCTAGTTCTAGCTGAAGACTTAGCACAGATCATTTGGCCCAAGCTCTGGGGTTCTCTGTTGATTTGACTGGTTTATGAAGATATATCCTTAATTCTTTTGGTCAAAAAGTAAAATTTCAGAGATTTTCTTATTTAAAAAAAAGTAAAAAAAAAAAGTAAAAAAAACTTAAAAAAGGTAAACAAAAAGTAATACGTGTTCTTTGTGTAAAAAGTGAAGACAGCAGTAATCAAAATAAAGTTCAGATCAAATACAGATTTCAATGTAAAAAAGCAAAATTGTAAAATTAAGATACAAAATATAAATGGATATTTATAAAACCTGAGAGAATGTGAAAAATCTAAGCATGACATGAAAGACAGAAATAATTGGGGAAAAGACCACAGAGTCTAAAGGCAGTTATTTTAGGCTTCTATTCTTCAGCAGCATTGTGGACAAATTTAAAAGGCAAACAACAAAGCAGAGCAATATTTTCAATATGATGCCAGGCCCAACATTCACCTACTACCTTACTACCTTATTATATAAGGGCCATTACAAATCAGTTAAAATAAGACAGAGCGAGAGAGACAGAGACAGACAGACAGACAGATGACACCAACAGAGTGTTGGTGTCACCAACAGAAAAACACCAACAGAAAAACATAAGCAAAGTAGAGGAACAGAGACTTTCTGTTTGTGTTTTTTTAACTTCTTATTTAAATACAGTTAGTTAACTTACAGTGTAATATTGGTTTCAGGCGGACAATGTAGTGAGTCAGGGGTTCCACACAGCACCCGGTGCTCATCACCAGTGCCCTCTACTCCCCATCACTGTTGAGTCCATCCCCTCACCACCTCCCCTCTGGTACCATCATTGTCTTCTCCATAGTTAAGAGCCTCTTTCTTGGCTTGCATCTCTCTCTCTCTTTTTTCTCCTTTGCTCATTTGTTTTGTTTCTTAAATTCCACAGATGAGTGAGATCATACTGTATTTGTCTTTCTCTGACTGACTTACTTTGCTTAACATAATGCTCTCTAGCTCCATCCGATGGCAAGATTGCACATTATATATATCCTATGATGGATAGAGATCCTATGACAGAGTGTAGATATATATATATACACTCTGGATAATGCAGCTTTGACCTCCCTCTTTCCTCCTGAGATATATATCTCGTATCTTCCTTATCAACCGACGGACACTTGGACTGTTCCTATAATTTGGCTATTAGAGATCATGTTTATAACATTAGTGTGCATATAACCCTTTGAATCACTATTTTTGTATCCTTTGGATAAACACCTAGTACAGTACAGTTGCTGGGTTGTAGGTAGCTCTATTTTTAACTATTTGAGGAACCTCCATGCTGTTTTCCACAGTGGCTACACCAGTTTGCATTCCCACCATCAGTGCACAAAAGTTCTCCTTTTTCTCTACATCCTCACCAACACCTGTTGTTTCTTATGCTGATTTTAGCCATTCTGACAGGTATCTCATTGGGTTTTGATTTGTATTTCCCTAATGACAAGTGATGATGAGCATCTTTTCATATGTCTGTTGGCCATCTGGATGTCTTCTTTAGAAAAATGTCTGTTCATGTCTTCTGCCCATTTATAAATTGGATTATTTGTTTTTTTGGGGTGTTGAGTTTTGTAAGTTCTTATTATATATTGGATACTATCCCTTTATCAGATATGTCATTTGTAAACTTATAATAGAAACACAATTAGCTCATAAGGCTGGTTTTAAAATTTCTCAATGCACTGCCCCCATCTAGGTCACATTTAGAACCACACTCGCCATATCTTTGGCATGACCCAGGGGCTTACAGCCAGGGTGGGACTTGGCCCTTAAATCCTGAGGCTAAGCCTGGGTGCTGTGGAGGTCTCCCGCTCTCCATCAATGGTGAACCCAGGGAGGCTGTGGCACCCATAGCCCCGCTCTCTGCCTCTCTTCCAGGGGAACTTCCCGCCAGAGTCCGGGTGCAAGGCTGGCTGTGGCCTGTGTGCTATGCCCCACAGGTCACCACTGCCCTGAGCCAGGCACTGCCACTCCACTGCCATGTGGTGCTGGCAGCTTCTCTGTAAGTGTTCCCAGAACAGACTCCATCCCATAGAGGGCCCAGAAGTGGGAAGATCCTAAAGCAAGGGAGGTGGGAAGGCGGCTAGGGAAGATGGCCAGTGCAGCCTCCATTGTGGGACCCCTTCCTCCAGGCATTGACAACCTGTGGACAGAGGCAGATGCTCAGAGAGCGCCTCAGTTTTACTGGCATCTGTCCTGCTCTGAAACCCTCCAATAACCTGATCTCCTCAGAAAGGGAGGCACACACACAGAGCCTGGGGTCCCAGGCTGCAGCGTTCCCAATTCAATTCAACATGTATTCTGAGTTCCTGCTTTGTGCCAAGCCTAGCCCAAATATTAGGGGAATGGAAAGAAACCAACCTTATTACCAATCCCCCTTCCAGGGTCCAGGACATCTCTGGTGCCAGGAGTGCCCAGGAGGAAAGCTCTGCAACCAGACAAAGCTGGCTGGCCCCATAGCATGCCCACCTGGGCACTACTGCCCAGCCCAGGGCCTGCTGTCCATCCCTTGCCCCATGGTGAGAAGCTCCCCTCAGCCCTTCTGGCATCTTTTCACTCTTGCCTGCAGAAGCTCTGGAGCCACCAGCCCTGTGCTGGTGGTTGGGGTGAAGAACACTCCACCTGCCAGCCCTCTGCCTCCTGCCCCACTCGGATAAGGAGCACTGCCACTCCCTTTCTTGAAGCTGGTTTCTCATAATGGTGCTAGACCAGAGGTCACAAGGGACAAAGCAACTCAGGCTTGTTGGGGGACGGGGTGGGGAGGGACCAAGGAAGAAGGAGGGAGGGGTTTCAGAGCTGGGAGACTGAGGTTGAGTTGGAGCTCCCATCAGGGGTGGGGCTGGGGGTGCAACCTTTGTTCTCCAACCTCCAGAACCCCCCAATTACCCCACCACAACTGTAGCCATGGCTTCCTCTCCCCAAAATACACACACCTCTTCAGATGACCTGGTGTCCTCTATTATCTCTTCCTGCCTGCTATCAAAATCTGCTATGAATTTACAGCATTCCTCACTGCGTGGGTGTTTTGACCATCACTTTTGGTCTATCGAAAAGTAAATGCTACTCATTCTTGTCAGTGTCTCAGAGGCTCAGTTCTTTAAGTAGGCCATCTCCTCCTCCCCAGTCCTGTGTGTCCAGGGTGAGGGTGGAGGGGCTCTGCTCTGCTCCCTTCCTGGCAGAGCGGCCATCCTGTCCAGGCCTCGAACCCCATTCTGGTCTCCAGGCTCTTGACCTTGGTGGCATCCTTCTCTCTGCCCAGGGCACTTTTCGAGAGGCCCCAGGGGCAGCACACGTGGAAGACTGCCAACTGTGCAGCCCTGGGACCTTCTGTGGCAGAACAGGCCTGGCCAAGCCCCAGGGGCTGTGCAGTCCTGGACATTACTGTGGGCCTGGTTCCAACACTTCCTCTCCGGTGAGTGCAGACCCTTCTGGGCCTCACGGACGCAAGGCTGGCCTAAGCTCAGAGGACTGGCCAGGGTTGGAGGGCACTACCATCTAGTGGGCCCGCTGCTTAGCGGGGTAGCAGAGTAGCACCCCAGCGAAGATGGGATGAAAGATGGGATGAAACCACTGCAGAAGCAGGGCCTGTAGAACTGCAACCATTAACTATGGCCTATAAAAATGTGAAAGAGCCAGAGTATCCAACGTCACTTTCCTGGCTTCCTCCTAAAAGGGCACCAAATACAAGTAAGCCACCAGCTAGGAAAAGCCACAGCAGGGCTGACAATTGAGACACATGAAGCAAAGCCATTTCTGTACAATATGCATCTATCAGTCATCAAAAGTAGATGCAATTGCCAAAGCTCTAGGAAGGCACTGCTAGGGGATAGAGTCCCTGGGCCCTGGCCGCTGGACAGCTGTTGTGCAACACATAACAGGAACCTCAAGGAAGGTCATACATTCTGATCCAATAATTTCCACGTGAGAAAGAACACAAAAGGAAAAAATGTCATTTATTTACAGATGTTAAGGATGTTGAAAACACCACACATTTTATAGCAAAAACCCCCACAAAACAACACAAAGGAAATATCTAGGCGCAGATATGGAATATCAGCCCAACGGGATACTAGGTAACTATTAATAATGACCAGTAGGTATACTGTGGATACATGGGTGTCTGAAAGGTGACAGAGAAGACAGACAGATAGACAGAGGTACCTTCCCACAAGTTAAGCTGTGCGGTAGCACTCAGCAAATAGGCAGAGGTGTGGGATTATTTAGGCTATTTAACATCAAAATTTGTTTCATTTTTCTGAAAAGTTAAGCTCCCAGGGCACTTCCTGGAGGGAGGTATAAGTGTAGGTTGATGCACACAAATGAGCAGGGGTCGCTGGCTGAGCAAGGAGCGCTTCCTCAAAGAGGGCTTCAGAAGGACTATGAGGGAGCCCAGTGGAGGCAATCTGTTGTTCTCAACTTTGAAGCCTCTTCCTCCAGGAGGGACTGCCCTTTGGTGACCTCTGCCCTGCTGGCCATTTCTGCCCCGCTGGCACCAAGGATGCCAGGCAGAGGCCCTGCCCAGCTGGCACGTGGAATGGAGAGAGAGGGGCACGGGATGCGAGCTGGTGCCTGCCCTGCCCACCTGGGCTTTTCTGTGCTGGCAAAGGCCAGGCTGCCCCCAGAGGCCCATGTGCGCCAGGTGAGTGCCCTCAAATGTCCCCCCAATGCCTGGCAAGAAGAGCACCCAGCAGAGGGTGATCAAGCCTGCCTGTGGGCTCTGGCCCTGGGACCCTAAGCTCCTGAGACAGAGGCATGTTAGAGAGAGCCTAGGGGAAGTGTGCCCAGGTCGGAGAGGCTGAGCATGGCCAGAATAGAAAGGAGGCAGGCTGGAAGCTACTGAGTGGGGCTTTTAAATGTGCAGGGAATATCCCAGCCCCTGAGGCCTAGATGAGGGGGAAGGAGAAGGAAAAGAAGGGTCATGTCCCAGGGAGGACAGTAGTGTCCCAGAGGCTAAGGAAGAGACTCCTACCTGCTTAGCCAAGGACAGCCCAGAGGCAGTTTTGAGGAAGGTCCATCACCTCATCTGCGATCGAGACAAAACTTGAGTTCCCTCCAAGGGCCTCTGGGTTGGGGGGTTCCATGTACAGCAGAATATCCATGGGCTCAGTGGGGAATAAAGTCTAGGCCCAGAAAGATGAGAGGTAGGCACTCTGCTCTGCCATCCTGCCACATGCCTCAGCATCCCTTTGACTAAATGGTTGACATGTATTTGAAGAGGTACATTCAAAGGGACTAAATTAATAGCTCATCTAGGATGTCCACAAAGCCTATTCTCATCACAGCCATTATCAATGTGGCAGGACCTTCATGGATGGGAAAGCAAAGGTGGGCTCCAGCAGCCTGAGTATTTTCTCTGCTTCCAGGATATTATTGCCCAGGAGGGGCATGGACCGCCAGACCTCTCAGCAGCCCATGGGGAGACCTTGGCCCTGTGGGCCACATCTGCCCTGAAGGCTCACTGGGGGCCACACCTCAGCCAGATGGGCAGCACAGCAATGGATCAGGTACTTGGGCTGGCTCAGAAGGCAAACCAGAGTTGCTCTGGGAACCATCTACAGCACAGGGTGGGCAGAGCCATGAGATAACTCAGCTACTTTACTTTCCAGGCCAAAAGAGCCAGCAGGAGAGGACCTGCTCCCCTGGTCATTACTGCCCCTAGAGCACTGGGCACTTCCCCCATGACATGTCCAGCCCATGGCAGGGCAGAAGCTTGGGCCAAGGCTGCTGGCCGTGTTTTGCAGAAGGGGGCCTTTCGGGTCTCTGCGTTTTGGGGCCTGAGAAATGACGGGTCACTGGAAAACTCTCCCTCCTAGCCTACAATACAGGTGGTCAAGGACAGGGCCTCTGGGCTGGGCAGAAGCCCAGTGGCACCGCTCCTTGCTGTGGGAAATCACTTAACTCAGTTTTTTCATGTGCCCAATGGGAATACAGAGTACAGGAATTTGGAATATTGAGGTGAAAATTAAATAAGATAGAGCATGGGAAGGACAGTAAATAAATGCTTACCTTGACTAAGGCTAAGAAGTGGCCATAACACAGGAGAGCAGGTTCTGTGGAGGAGACAAGGGGCTTGGCATGGACCTGGGTAAGTGAGGACATGTGCTCGGGAACACTCAAGTCATTAGCACAGAAGTGACAGGATGGGACTGGCTTTCTGCAGGGCAGGCTGAGCAGTGGTCCATTTGGCACACCTCTTCAGAGTGTGTGATTACCACGGGCCCGACCTTGCCCATGCTTGACTCCCCAGGGCAGCATCAGGAGACCTTCTGGCGGGGTGAGTTAAGGATGAAGCCAAATAAGGGCAACCATAAGATCACAAGTCGTGGAACCTCTGGGCCAGAGGAGCCTCAGGGAACGGGACTTCCCTCCATGTCCTTCTTGCAATGACGAGATTGGGCCTGGCTGGTAGTGACTCAACCAAGGCCCTGCCATCATGACTCATGCGGGTTCTCTATAGCCAGAGCAGCACTCGAGGACTGTTGTGGGAAGGACACCAGCCCAGCAGTCCCTTCGGGGTGGTACCTCTACCTCATCTCCAACTCTACCTCACCTGCTAGGTGTACCTCTACCTTCTTGTCACAAGAAGGCCCATCCACGTGTGGCCACTGTTCATCCTCTCCTTCTTACATCAGTGTCCTTAGGGTTGTGGAGACAACTCTTACACCAGCTGTAAGACCATAGATGTCTAAAACCCTATTACTCAGCCTTCCTCCTCACCTGAGGCTACCCATTTCAGAAGTATAACATGCAGTGGTACTCCACATATTTCCCATGCTCACACACACACAAGCGTACACATGCGTGCTTCCACAGGCAAATCCACCAGCTTGGGGGCAGTGACAAAAATGGGATCACACTCATTTTTTTTCTCTTCTCTGAGCTGATAGGGGCCCTCTTCTTTTTAGAGTTTATTATCAGTCTATTATGTGCTCCATGAGCTAACAATGGGGACATAATTAACCAGGGGACATAATGATGCAAATAGAAATGACAGATTTGGCCAAGATGGGAACAGGTTTACAAAACAAATGTCACAGAGGCCTGTATTCAGTGGCCCAGGCTCTCCTTCTCAAACTAGGTATGAAGCCCCCAGTTTTCCTGTTTTGTTCTGTGCCCACCTTTTCCCAGGATAGGCCAAATGCTGGCACCCCTGTACTTTCTCCCCACCTTTGGGGTCTGCCTAGATAACTTCTGATTAATTTGGAAGGGGTCACATCTCAGGACCGCAACCCCACACCTGGAACTGCACCCACGCTCCCTGTGGGGAGCCAGGGCTGGGTTGCAGCCTGGTCTGGGGCTCCCTGGGCAGTCAAAGGTGATGTCATTCCAGCTTTCAATCTCTGGTGTTTTGTTTCAGGAACTGTCCTCTTCAGAGGGTGGGCAAGGTAGAGATTGCTGAGGGATTGGCTTTGGGATGGGAAGGGGCTGCTTTGTGATCTCACCCAATTCCAACTTTGGGCAGGAGCCAGAGTCACCCACCTGGACAGACACATCCACGCCATGGCAGGCGGCCCCTGCCCTCCAGGCCACTTCTGTCCAGTGGGCACAGAGGGACCCCTGCCCTGCCCTGTGGGCACCTTCTCAGATCGGTGAGTACCACAGCCTCCAGGCCCAGGGGCGTGAGCTCAGCGCCATCCCCCTGCTACAGAGGGGCATAGGCCATATAGAGCAGGAATTCCACCTGGCCCGTGACCAGCAGTGACAGGAGAGAGGTTGCTGGCCAGAACGAGGACAAGTGACATGGGCTGCTGGGAGTTTGAAAAGATTCATGCCCAAGAAAGCAAAGCCATTAAGAATCCTGTGCATCTACTGAGTCTTGTTCGAGAGTAGAGCCCCATGTCCCCACCTTAAGAGCCTCCTCACCCCCAAGAAAGTGTACCTAGAGCAAGGGGAGCCAATGACTGAAGGGCTGTCAGATGTTCTGCATATTGCTGCCAGACCAAAGGGTCTGTGGCCCTGGACAGCCTCAGTTTGATTTGGGATTGAGATGGAAAAGGACAGGGACGCCTGGGTGGCTCAGTCACTGAAGCATCTGCCTTCAGCTCCAGTCAGGATCCGGGAGGGAGTCCCAGGGTCAGCCTCTCTGTGGGCTCCCTGCTCAGCGGGAAGTCTGCCCCTCCCTCCGCCCCTCCCCACCCTTGTGCTCTATCTTACTGGCTCACTCTCTCAAATACATAAAATCTTTTTTTAAAAGTTGAAAAAGGAACACTATACACAGGTACCTATCTTGGGGAGTGGCAGGGGGAGAAAGAAAAAAAGAAAGAAAGAAAGAAAAGAAAAAAAGAAAAGAAAAAAGAAAAGAAAAGAAAAAAAAGAAAAGAAAAAGAAAAGAAGAAAAGAAAGAAAAGAAAAGAAAAGAAAAGAAAAGAAAAGAAAAGAAAAGAAAAGAAAAGAAAAGAAAAGAAAAGAAAAGAAAAGAAAAGAAAAAAAGAAGAAAAGAGACCTGTCACACTCTTCTTCAGGCATCTGCCAGAATGGTGCCATGGATGCCTTGCAAGTAGGAAGAATCAGGAAACCTAGAAGAGTAGATGAAAAGGCAGCCCCAGAAATGCATGTCTGTTGCCAGGTTGTGGCTGCTCCACCCTTAAAGCTTCCTGGTCCCACTGATGCCCAGGCTTTTCTGTCTCCTCAGGATGTTTCTCTCCATGGTGTCGGAGTGTCTGTCCTGCCCCTCTGGCCATTTCTGTGGTGCATCTGGCCTCACTGCTCCCTCTGGACCCTGTTCCCCTGGCTACTTCTGTCTGGAAGGAGTCTCCTCCCCAACCCCAGCAGGTGAGGGGTCTCCCAGGTAGATGGGTACTCAGATTATGGGAGGCAATTGGTCGTGGGGCAGTTTACCGACAGAGGGAAAGGGTGTGAGCAAGCAGGGCCTGGAGATAATCCCCAGCTGGAGTGTTTTGAGGTCCGACCACATTCCTGGACCTGCTGGCCTCGTGTCCTTGTGCCAGCACAGCACTTCCCACGGTTGGCTCACTGTGGTTACTGGGCTCTTGTCACATCTGCGACTCTAAGCCCACCTCAGCACCACCCAACTCCTGAATCAGAGCCCCACTGACTCAAAGATGAAAACGTCCTAGATTTTCAAAGATGTGAGCAGGGAGAAACCAGGGACTTCCAGGGACCAGCCAGCAGGTCCCAGAATGAGGTGACTTGAGTTTGAACCTCGTTTCTTATGAGGGCTGGACACAGCACCTGCGGGGACGTGGGGTGCAAGGTGAGCTCACAGGGAAGACTCCCCACCCATGTTCTCAGAGGATGCTCTGTATTCCTTGGGAACATCTGAATGGGGAGGGAGGGCAGTACGCACACAGCACTGAACTGCAGCTTTGGTGAGGGCCGTTGAATCCAGGCTGGGGCCCTTAAAATCCTTCTTCTTAAGCACTTCCATTTGTCCAAAAACCATTTGTGGCAAAAATTCAGTTCCCAGATCGAAAGTTAGGTTCTGGGGAATTGGGTGGGCAGCAAAAGAATGGGAGTCATATCCCATTGCAGGTACCTGGAGGGGCAGTTATGGGAGGCACAGGGAGCCATTCAGCCAGGATCATTCACCAAAGTCAGAACCAGCCATCCTGGTTTATTACAACTACACATGAAAGTAATGTTTTCCAAAGCCATTTTGTTAAAAAATAAATAATCACATTGTGGATCCTCAAAAGAACACAAGGAGGAATGTCAAAAAATGGGCTTTGAGTCTAGGCAAAGCACGGAGAGCTGCCGGTCACACTCATCCGTTACATCCCAGGATGCCATCCCCAGTAAACCTGGGTCGTTATTCCTGCCCACCTACCAAAGAGGGATTTTCTGAGGCTCAAATAACATATCACATGTATTAAGCACATGCTCTTTTTTTTTTTTTTTTTTAAGCACATGCTCTTTGATCTGGAAGGTGCTATGCAAATGTTAGTTATCAGCATTGTTTCTTTCTAAAACCCTTGGAGCTCTCCCCCAAACCCAAGTCCACAGTAGGTCCCAGGGGCGCTGCACAGGCCGTTCCAGGATGCTCAGTAGTGATGGTGCCTGCACTCCACTCAGCTTCCTTTCTTTCCTCAGGCCACTCGGAACACGGGGGGCCCTGTCCCCAAGGCCACTTCTGCCCCAGTGGGACCAGCCACCCCAAGCCTTGCCCTGCTGGCTCCTACAGCAACCTGACTGGCCAAGCATCCTGCTTCCCCTGCCCTGCTGGCTACTACTGCCCTGAGAATATCACCACCTATAGCAGGCACCCCTGCCCTGCTGGCTTCTACTGCCCCCGAGGTGCGTACCCAAGCCAGCACTGCCAGAGGCAAGGCCGAGTATCGGGGGGTGGTATAGGCGGCAGGGGGTGTGGAGTGGGGCTCGGGGCAATGAAGGATCACACAGATTGTCCTCTGCTTCTCAGATTTTCCCACCGCTAGACCCAAAGTCACAAGGAAGAACTGCATCCTTCACAGAGGCTGAGCCTAAAGCAGCTGGGCTTAAGCAGCAAATTTCATATGTCTTTTGCTCTACCTTAAAGTTACGAGAGTTTTACTTTCTATTCCAGAACATAATCCATTGGCTAAAAAATAAAGACTTAAAATTACCAATGGTACAGATTTTGGGTCATATGCTTTTCAATACAACTGACCATCAGGAAGAGGAGTCCTGCATATTCTGTGGCTTTGCAGCCCCTGGGCCTGGGAACGCACACCTGGGAAGCCCAGTATATGCAATTGGTGAGGGAGGGGCTCCCCTGGCTCAGGCTACAAGTTTGCCACAACAGGCTCTGCCTAAGAGCTAGCGTGGGCTCCCTCCCCAGGCTTGGCCCAGCTGGACTCCCTCCTCTGAACTTTGCTTTTTAGGCACCAAATATGCCACCCAGTTCCCCTGCCCTCGGGGCTACTACAACCCAGACCCCCTGACCCAGACCCTGGACAGCTGCCTGCCTTGTCCCCCAGGCCACTACTGTGGGCAGGAGAATCTGACCCAAGCTTCTGGACCCTGTGATGCAGGTGTGTTTCCCAAAGCACCCTAAGAAGCTCCGACCTGTCCCTGTCCCCGGATCTGGGGTGACCCAGACTATCTCCTAGAACAGCTACTGGGAGGGGTGGGCCTGCAGTCTGGGTGAACTCAGCCTTTGACACCCCTACCCCCCATCACTGCCAAGCCTCCTACCCCACTGCCTACCTTTCTGTGCTGGTCTCCACTCCAGGCTGGTTCTGCATATCAGCAGCCTGGACCGCCCGCCCCTTCGACCTGGACAACTATACCAGCACCAACTGCCTGTGCCCAGCCACGGCTACAGGGGGGAAGTGCCCAGTTGGATCTTTCTGCCCCGAGGGCAGCCCAGAGCCCGTGCCCTGCCCACCGGGCTCTTTCTGTGCCACCTCTGGTAAGGACCCAGGAGCCCTCCCTGGCCATTGTGCTGGGACCCAGGCTTGCAAACAGTGAGAGAACTGGTGGGAAACCCAGCCTTCTCACCACCCATGTGACTATTTCTCTGTAAACTGAGAACTGATGCCTGCACCTGCCTCCTGGGGCGATGTGCTCGGCATGCTTGCCTGCTTGCAGGCCATCTGTATTGCCACTGTGGTTGAGTGAGCACAGGTGGGTCATCACAGACTAGCAGGGGGAGGGCAGGTCCCTCTGAGGAGGGAGGGGCTCAGTGACCTCTCGCTCATGCCCTCCCATTGAGCCCCACATCTGAGTGACTTCCTGAGCACCTACTGTGACCACATGCTCTCAGTCACTGGGGACCTGAGTGTGAACTAGACTCTTCCTGCCCCAGCTCTCAACTGCCCTCAGACGGTGGAGCACAGGGAGGCCAAGACCCCAGCCTATGCTCAGGTCTCAGCTCTGCTACTAGTGCCGATGCCTCAGGCCCTCTGGGAGATGACAATGCTATTGGGATTGTAGGGTTGGGTGAGGAGAGAGAGACAAAGCACTCTGCACAGGCTCAACCATTGGCGTGACTTTTCGGTGCTCCTGGGCCCGACACTGCACAAGGACCCCAGTTGATCTGCACAATACTCAGCCCCCGCCTGGCACCTCCTCTCACTTCCAGGACTGTCCACTCCCAGTGGGCCCTGCCAGGCTGGCTACTTCTGTGCTGAAGGAGCAGTGTCCCCAGCTCCAGAGGACGGGCTGACAGGGGCCCCCTGCCCCCCGGGAAACTTCTGCCGTGAGTGTCTCTCAGCCTGATGTGCCCTCCCCACCAGGATCTGGTCACAGATCCTATTCCTCAGTTTTCATCTAGACTCCGGGGCACCCGGGAAGAGGCCATAGACAGTCCAGCCCAAGGCCAAGGAGTGTTGCAGAGGGACATGGTTAAAGTATACTTGGGGTGTTTGCTGTGATTTGAGTTGTTTGGTGTGGACAGTTGAGAACTGACGGCCTTGTCACACCAGGAGTCTCCATGAGCCCTGGCGATGCTCGTCCAGCTGCAGGTGAAGGGCTGGGGGTCTCTGTGTGTTTCGGAGGGGCAAGAGAACCCAGCTTCGGGGAGGTTGGCAGCAGAGGATCCTACAGGCAACACCATGATGGGCCCTGCCTCAGCTCTGAGGCTGGGCCCAGACCTGCTGCCCTAGAGGATCCTGCCCCTGCACCCACGGCCTCCCCTCAGCCAGGCCACGCTGCCTTCCTGTGTCCTCAGCTGCAGCATCGCACAGGCCGACGCCATGTCCTGCTGGCACATTCTCCAGCCTCCCAGGGCAGACCATGCTCTCTGCGTGCCAGGCCTGCCCACACAGCTTCTACTGCAAGGAGGCTGGTCTCCAGGCCCCCAGTGGGCAGTGCCCAGCAGGTAAGAGGCAGCAAAGATCTTCAGGTGCAGGCAAAGGGGATGAGGCCAGGAGTAAGAGTTCCACAAGGGCAACTGTCTGGATCCCGGGCTCCACAGCACGGCCCTTGAGGGTGCCTGTGGCAAGAGACCTGCACAACTAAACGCCTTTAGGGAGAGGACAGTCATCCTGAGTGTCCCTCACTCCTGGCCAGGTTATTACTGCGACTCTACTGCTGGACCCGTGCAGGACTTCAGCCTGTATCCCTGTCCTCAAGGGTATTACTGCCCCCTGGGCACAGCTGTGGCCACACACCACAGGTGCCCAGTGGGCACGTACGGCCACCAGGGAGGACTGAGGAGCATCACTGAGTGCCAGCTGTGCCCCGCCGGGAAATTCTGTGCACAGGCAGGGCTCACAGCACCAACAGGTACATCCTAGAGGGCAGTAAGGGCCCCGGACAGTGGGTGGGCTTGATGGGTGGGTCCCAGAGCAGGCTGAGGAGGAGCCACTTTGGAGAGAAACTCCACGGACCTGGACAGCTGGTAAAAATGGGGCCAGAGGAGCAGGGCTTGTTGGGGAAAGATTCCCCCTGACTTGCCAAGACCCTTCACATCAGCTACACTGAGTCCCCACACCCCACCCCAGAAAGTTAGGAAGTGTGGAGTTGAGCCTCAGTGTCTAGTTTTAAGCTTTCCAGGTGATCTGATCTCACCAAGAATTGAGAGTACCTTCATCACGGTACAATCATCTCAAAGTAGAACCACACCCCAGCTGCCCAATGTCAGCACAGAGGCCCCCCAACACCGTGTTCAGGGGTTTTTCTAGAGGGTCTTCAGTTGATTTGGGAGGGGAGGAAAAGGGGTGTCACTTTCCTGGGTGTTTGGGTGGCTTCCTTGTGAAACGGCTAGAAATGTTTTGATCCATAAGGAAAAATCCAGGCCTGCCAGTTGGCAGTCTCTGAGGAGATCAAATCTCAAGCTGGCCCAGACCCCATGCCTATCTTAACCTGGAAACTTGGTATTCACTGAACCTGGAGGAGATTCAGGATCCTGCTCATCCCAGGGCTCAGGCTGCTCAGGCCGGTCATGGGTCAGGAACTCCTATAGTCTGTGGCCAAAGTGGAGGGGGTGAGGACAACATGAGCAGCCCTGTGCCTTGTGCTGTGCTCTCCAGCAAGTGGTGCAGTGGGAAGGGCTGACAAGAGGTCCTTTCTTCTAGGTGACTGTGCTGCGGGGCACTGGTGCAAGGGAGGAGCCACCAGCAAGGACCCCACCGACGGGGCACGGGGCCTCCTCTGCCCTGCTGGGCACTACTGCCTTGAGGGTACCTCACTACCTCTAGGGCCAGTCCAACCGTGAAAGGGCACAAGGCGGTCAAGTCCCTTCTAGGCCTCTACTGCTGAAGGCGGGTCTCTGGGCTCTGAGCCCTTCTCCCAGCCCATGAGTCATAGACCTAAATGGAGGGCAATGCTCAGCTGTGCAGGGCCGAGCACAGGACCCTTCTGCCCCACATGCCCTCCCCACTCTGCTCAGCAGTCTGCACCCTTCCCTCCGTGGAACCCTCCCTCAACCTGGACCTCAGAAAGCCTCACATGAGCAACTGGCCTTCCTCCTTTGCCCTGAGGATGCTTTTAGGCCTCATTACTCCTCTTCCACCTCAGTACTTGCTTGCAGAAGGGCAAGTGTCTTCCTTTCGTTCAGTAAGGTTGACTCAAGGACTCCAAAGCTGAATTGGCCCCCATCCTCTGGAAGCTGAGGGAGGGAGGCATGTCTGTACTGGTCTGCCCAGAGGGAGAAATCCAAGGGATAGAAGCCTAATTCAGTCCAGTGTTTCCCCCCGGGGCCTCTTCCCTCCATCACTCTGACTTCTGCAGGAGCTCCCGTCCCCACCCAATGCCCAGCTGGTACCTGGTCTGAGGAAGGGAACAGGACCCCAGAAGGATGTCAAGATTGCACTGGAGGTAGACCCTGCTCTGACAGCCCCCTGCCAGCATGGCCAGCACCCTGCTACACAGGGTAGGCAGACACATCCCCATGCGGTTGAGGGAACAGTGTCCACAGAATGAACATTGGTTCCACTGCAGGACCCAGATCCAGCCAGAGAACAAGGGGAGAAATCCCTGCAGTCAGGAAGGGGCCACCCCCACTGGTACGCAGGGCCTGTGGGCCACTTGTGACATGCAAGGTTAAGTCATGCCAGGGCTCAAGAAGGAACAGGCTGGGAAAGGACCCAGGCCCATGTTACAGTCGATCCACTGCCTGTGGCCACATGCTCCTCAATGACACCCGACCCCTCCAGTGGCTAAGGCCCTTTTGTTTGGCCCACGTTTTTCCAGCGTTTCCTGCACTAGAGGGACTGTCCCCACCAGCCCCATGGAGGGGCTCTCAGGAAGACCCTGCCCCCCTGGGCACTTCTGTGCTCTGGGGATGGCTGACCCCACGGAGTGTCCTCCTGGCTCCTACGCCTCTGGCACCCACACCACAAAATGTTCCATCTGTCCCAGTGGCCACTACTGTGTTCCAGGGCTGAAACTGCAGCTGTGTCCAAGAGGTCAGTGTCCTGTCAGTACCTGGCTGACTGGGCTCCCACAGCAAAAGGGAGGGGTGGGCAGAGCAGTTACCACATCTCTTATCTTCCCCCCTTCCCACTTTCCTCAAAGGCCCGGGCTCTGTATTCTGATGATAAGGTGGCCACTTCTGGATTTACAGAGCATTTCTACTTCCTGAGCAGGAGCCCCACAGCAGAGAAGCCAGGCCTCCGTGCGGGACTCCAGCCCAGCCCACGCCTGCCCTCTGCCTCCTTCCTCCCCATCTGCTGCTTCCTCAGGCCCTAACCTCAGCCCTGACCCCTTCACAGGTTTCTACTGCCCTGAAGGGACAGGGCTTGACTGGCAGCCCTGCCCCCCAGGCACCTACGGCCCCACACTGGGACTGAGTAGGCTGCCAGAATGTCAAGCCTGTGACAGGGGCAGGTTCTGCCCCAGGGCCAATGCTACGGAGGCTGGTGGGCAGTGTTGGGAAGGCTTCTTCTGCTCCAGAGGCTCCACCCGGCCCAACCCCGAGGCCGGCACTGAAGGTACTAGGCCCTCCCTTCTGAACACTGGTCTGCTGCTCCATTTCCTAAGGTCCCCCAACTGGGAGGCAGGAGACAGATTCAGTGCCCTCCCTCGACTCCCTCAACCCAGAGACCGAGAGTCTACTCTGTCCAGGAGACCTGGGGTGCCTGTCCTGCCACCTGTCTGTGTTGCTGGGCTCTCATTTGTGGGACAGTAGGACACTGGCCCAGCATGAACAGTGCTTTGGCGTTTGTCTCCACTACTTACTACCCCCTCCTGGGCGGGACACCCACAGAGGCCAGACTGAGGGCAAACACCTGAGGAAGTTCACCTTCAGAGTCATGGAGTTCTCTCCAACTAAGCCAAGCACTAGAGCCACCTGGTGCATACTGTTCCTGGGCTGGAGGGAAGGCCAGGCATCCAATCAGACCAGTGAGGGTCGGGCCCAGCCCAGGTATGGTCAGTATGTTAATCCTCTCCAGTGGTTCTCATTGTACCTCCGAGGGATCATTCCAGTGGTTTTAGTCTTCCAGAGCTCAAGCCCTCTTTGGAATCCAGGGACCACGGGGCAAAATCCCGTGATTCAGTACAATCCCTGTCTCTGGCAGAAGTGAAACTGAGGCTCAGGAAGACAGTCTGCTTTGTCAAAGGGCACACAGTCAGTAGCCAATTTGAGTGCCCAGGCCCACTGGCCCCAGTCCAGCTTTCTGCCACCCTGCAGCTGCCCTTGGACCCTAAGGGTCACACCATTCTCAGGGAGGCCTGGACACTGCTGAGGGCGCTGTCTGAGGCACAGCTCATCCCACCAGCTCCTGACCTGCCAGCTACAATAGCCCTGTCTACTCAGCAACAGCCTAGAACTGGCTGGTTCTCATCTTCACTCACCACGCAGTCCTGGTGGCAGGCCACTTAGAACAGGGCCCATGTGGGTCAGGGGAGTGGAGAAAAGACACAGCTATGCACCTCCAGAAACTGGGGAAAGTGTTAAAGTACCGACCATCATGGGAAGGTGTGCAAAGGCCTTTACAGCAAGAACTGGAATGGGTGATGGAAACCCTGCCTCTCAAATGCCGTGTGTCCAGAGCCTTCCAGAGAGGAGGCCCTGTCCCTCTCACGTGCCCTGCCTCTTTCAAAAGCCCTTCCAGCTGCCATCACCCCAGGTCAGGAAGAGCTCCCTCTGACCGCTTCCTTTCTGTAACAGCAGCACAGGGGCTAATGTGGAATGGCCAGAGGCAGGGGGTGTGATGGGCAGGACACCCAGCCTGATTCCAGAGCCCAGGGCCTCTGCTAAAGATGCAGAGAGAGATGTTTGCAGCACTCGCTTCTCACCACACACTTCCCAGGGGCCAGGCTAACTTGTTTCTTGGTTGCAGAGGAGGCTGGCCCATGTCCTCAGGGACACTATTGCCCCAGGGGTTCAGCCGTGCCCCAGCCCTGCCCACCTGGCACCTTCAGCGCACGCATCAAACTCAGCTCAGAGGTAGGGAGACCCAGCCCAGGAGGAGGCTGTGTGTGGGAAGGGCCCTGTTTGGATCTAGCCAAGCCACCTTGCCCTTGAGGTCCAAGGTTGCCATGGGGATTGGAAAACAGAGCCACCTGGCTAGCCCTTCCTTCCTTGGGGACTGTACTTGAAAGTCACTTTCCCAGGGAGATCTTCCCTGGCCCTCCTTAGCACATATCATAGTCTACCATAGTATTCTACTTACTGGCCTTATTTATTTCCCATACTCCCCACTAAAATATAAGCAGCACAAAGCTAGGGAGTTTTGTCTATTGCTCATTACTTTATAGTCAGAGTAGTGCCTGGCACGTAGCCGGCTCCCAGCACGTCCCTGTTGGCTGCATGCATGGCCATGCATACTAAATGGAAACTCAGAGGAAGCAGCAAAACCCCTTGTGGTAGGTGCATGTTGGGGGGTGCCCAGGAAGGGTGGGCGGAGGGAGGTTGAAGAGGGACTAAGGGGCCAGCTCACCTGAGGACTGCTACCTGAGTGAGCTGAAGGCCAAAATAGGGTTTGAGAATAGGAGTGATGTGAGTGAAACATTACTTTAGAATATATCTTAATCTATAATTTTTAAAAGGCTACCATAGGAAGAATTTAAATTCTATCTAAATTGCCAGGTTTCAAGAGCAACTTTAGTATCTAGTTCTAGTCACAAGTGCCTCCAAGTCATGGTTGCAGTTCCCTGTTCAGAGACCAACCCTCCTGTTGCTAAAGGAATGTTCCTGGCTTGTCAAAAGCCCCAGAAATCCCAGCTCTCTGGAGTGCTTGGTCCTCCACAATCAAATGAGCAGAAAGGGTTTCCCTGGAGGTAGATCAGAAGGATAGGCTTCCCCTGGTGTTATTGGTCAAACTACAAAAGGACATGGAAGTAAAGTGAAAAAAAGAAAGAAAGCAGAACAACTTGCTGATGGAGTAGTTTGGAGCATTAAGCCTCGGCTGTTGTAGGGAATTTGCATGCCACCTGGAGAGTGTGCGAGCAGAATGGAGGGGGTACCTGTCATGGGTGCTGGGGGTGGAGGAAGGTGAGCCAGGACCAGGTGTTCTCTGATCTGAAGCCCCTGCAGGCCTCCTGGTGTGGTCCTGGCTCTCTTCCCCGGACAGAGCTGGGGGTAGCATCTTAGTGGGGCATCTCCTGCAGGCCGACTGCTCTCGGTGCCCAGCTGGCCACTACTGCGGCTCTGCAGGCCTCACCAGCCCTTCAGGGCCCTGCAGCTCAGGCTTCTTCTGCCGCCATGGGGCCCTCATTCCCAACGGCTCCCTGGGAGATGGGACCAGTGGCCCTTGCCCTGCAGGTACTTCTGGTCTGAGGAGGAGCCTGAGCAGGTGGGAAGGGAGCAAGTTCCAAGGCTGCCACTCAGACGGGGGCCAAGGGTCCCCTGGACTCTCTAGGAACTGGGTTTGGGATGGGAACACCCTGAGAGCCAGGGAGTGCAGTTTCCTATGGGCTTGACCTGTGGGATCTGCTTCCCTTTCAGGGCACTTTTGCCCTCCAGGCACTGTGACCCCCAGACCGTGCCCAGCAGGCACCTACAACAGCCTGGCTGCCCAGGGCCACTGCGAGTCTTGTCCTGAGGGGTGAGTGCTGAGAGGCCGTCCAAGGGGCTTGTGTGTCCTGCCCAACGGGGTGAGCCTTCCTGCTACAGGAAGTGGCTGGACTGGATGCTCTCTAAGACCCCTTTCAACCTGAGTTTTCTGTGACTTTAAAAAAAGGTCACTGAAGGGGGTACCTGGGTGGCTCAGTGGTTGAGCATCTGCCTTCGGCTCAGGGCATGATCCCGGGGTCCTGGGATCGAGTCCCACACCGGGCTCCCTGAGAGGAGCCTGCTTCTCCCTCTGCCTATGTCTCTGCCTCTCTCTGTGTCTCTCATGAATAAATTTTTAAAAAAATCACTGAAGAACTGCCACCTTCTAGCCACCTTTCTTTATGCCTCTTGATCTCTTTACTGAGTGTGCTGAGACATTCCTAATTCCAAACCTACGTCTCTTTTGCTGTCATTTAAGCACCCCCCCCAACCCCCGCCCTGGGGCTTGAGCTGGAGAGGGCCTTGTCCACAGGGGTGGCACAGCTCCTGAGGCCAGGGGGGCAGGCTAGCCCAGGCAGCCATGTCTGCCCCACCCCACACTGCCCTGTGAGCCCCATCCTTCCTGCTTGTCTCTTCCGTAGTTTCTTCTGCCCGGCGAACACTTCCTCTGTGGTGGAGAACGAGTGTCCTGCAGGCCATTACTGCCCCATCTCCACGGCCTCTGCATCTCAGTTCCCCTGCCCCAGAGGCACCTACAAGCCACAGAGAGGGGGCGTCCAGCAGTCAGACTGCACACCCTGTGAGCCAGGTAAGGGGACAGGTCATACCCCCACCACAGCCATATTAGGGCACATCTTCCCTGACCAGTGAGGATGGGACTTAGGACTGGCTTGGATAGAGATGCTTCAGCCACAGCCCACAAGGCACCTTTGCTGGCTGGGATGGGAGGTGCCCCCAATCTCTCCCTGCCCCATAACTGGGGATCCTGTCTCTTCCTCTCTCCTATAGGCTCCTACTGCCTCCTGCCTGGGCTGGTGGCCGTGTCTGGGCCTTGCAGGGCAGGGTTCCACTGCACTCAAGCGGCAGCTGTCCCCAATCCCACCGATGGGATCACAGGAGACCTCTGCCCTCCAGGACACTTTTGTCCCGAGGGCAGCCCCAGGCCCATTCCATGCCCCCCAGGTGAGTTATGGATGGGGGTGGAGGCACCAGCAGTGGCAGGGTGTGCTCTGGCCCTGGAGAGGAGAAGGCAGTGGAGATCCAACCTTGAGGAGACATCTTGGGAAGGTCACAGAAGAAACTCCCACACTGTGCTTAAAAAGCAGTGTCCATCCTGCATCCACATAGCTTGGGACTAGGGGATGGAGTGACAGACAAGGTGGTCTAGAGCTTGGGCCCAGGCTCTCGGGGGAGGCTTGAATCTGGAGGGCTATATGGCAGAGAAGTGGGTGATGCCTTGCAGCAAAGATGGGGGATGAGATGCATCTCAGCTGTGCCAGGGCCCAGACCACCAGGAGGCTGAGAAGCCCTTGGGCTGCTGGTCTGTGGGGCTCAGCAGGCAGAGCGGGACCACGGCTCTACAGTCTGACAGGCGCCACCCTGGGTCTCTGTCTGGGAGAGGGGCCCTGACAGTAGCTAGAGAGTGTGTACTTGCAGGCTCTCTCCAGCCCATCCCGGGGGCCACGTCTCGGGAGGACTGCCGGCCGTGCCCACCTGGCTGGTTCTGCTCCAGGGCCGGCCTGAGCTTCCCAGAGGCTCCATGTGAAGGAGGCTGGTTCTGCCCTGGGGCCTCTGTCTCTGGGCACAGTCCAGGTAAGGGAGGACCTCCTCACCATTTGGGTAGGGGTAGGGTGCTGTGGGATCCCCCGTGGGCAGCCTGGAAGGAAGACACGCCTGTGGGCTCTCCCTCGACATTCAGGGTCCCGAGGCCAACTGCAGTGAGACAGGGCCTTGTGATCTGGAACCTGCCGTGGAAGGGGCTGAAAACACTGAGCGTTAGCAAGGCTCCTCGTGTGCCCAGAGCATAAAGGGAGATGGGAGGTATTGGGACGATGATAAGGAAGGGAAGAAACAAAAAGCATTTATTTAAAAAGAGTCAAAATGGAGAATCCTGTGGGGGAAGGGAATAAAAATACTCTAGGGCTATGTAAGACACTCCGGGGGGCAGGAAGGTTGTCACCCTCGTGTGCTACCTGAGGTCCAGCAGAGAAGGGGTAGAAGCTCAGACCCCAAGGACGAGGGTGCGTTAGAGCTCCCTTAGCAAAGGTGGCATAGTTCTGTCTCCTGGGGCCTCAATTCTCAGCTGAGAACCAAGAATAGGTGGATTATAATCAGTTTTGAGATGCAAGTAATTATACTTAAAGTTTAGGGCAGGTTCCTTTTTTGGGTCAGAATGTATTGAAAGTTGGCTCTATCACTACATTACTCAGCTGCCTTCTGACACTTTTCTGCAACAAAGGAGAGCGGAGTGAGGTGGTCTCTAGTTCCTAGGAATTGTCCCTGGCCCTGAAAACTTTAGCAAGTATGCTGTGCAAGGGACGGTCACCAAATCCAAAAAATGGGCCTGGCCAGGACACAGTCTTTGCGGACCCACACAAATGGCCACCAGAATACCAATCAGCGAGATTTGGAAGGGCATAAGGAACCCCTCCTAGGAGTAGGGTCACAGCTGCAGGGCTGAGGCCAGCTGTGAATGCGAATGCAGGGAGGGACCACCATGCACCTCAGGGCTCAAGGAAAGCTGCAAATCTAGGTAATTAGGTTTGTTTCTGTTGTTGTTGTTTTAAAGACTTTATTTGAGATTGCGTGAGAGTGAGAGAGAGAGAGAGAGAGAGAGAGCAGAGTGGGGAGGCAGAGGGAGGAGCAGACTCCCTGCAGAGCAGGGAGCCTGACACAGGACTCTATCCCAGGACCCTGGGGTCATGACCGGAGCCAAAGGCAGATGCTTAACCAACTGAGCCACCAGGGTGCCCCTAGGCAACTAGGTTTAAAAGATTAGATTTCAGTGCAAGCCAAGCAAACCTGCAAACCTTGTGCCACTGTCAGGCACTGTCTGTAGAGAACCAAGAGGCTCAAGCGCCCTGTTGTTACCAAGTTTACAATCTGACAGCACTTCAGTGGGAAGAGTCTCTTCACCCAACAGAGAAGGTCCCTCTGATACTGCAGCTCTCAGGAGGAATCCCCCACACTGTCCCCACCTGGGAGATCTGGCCTCAGCATGGACACGACCCCAACTCCAGAGCACAACCTATTTAGGACCGCATCTCCAAAAAAAATGCATCAAATATCCCAGGAAATTTAAAAAATGGATATATAAAAAAAATAAAAACAGTTTCATCCTTCAGAATATGGATAAAGAATACAGGTTTCTGATCCTGCTCCAACTCTACCTGCGGTCTGACTCCTAAATTAGCTCCCTTTCAACCCACATCTAATGCCTTCATTAAGCCACAGCCCATGGGAAGCTGAGATCATGAGCATGGACAGGCTTCCCACCACTTGCATGAGCTCCATAGGGTGAAGAGCACAGGGATCTCCAGGGGACTTAGTTGACACATTAAGCACTTTCCAAATTTACACACCTAAAGAGGCTACGTTTTGAGGAATATTTTATAGGACTAGGACCCCTGGGAAGACTATTGGTGAGAGATGTTCTGACCTGAGAGCCTGGGACTGCCTCAGGTAACATGTGAGGTTTCCAGCTTCAACACCACCTTGTGGAGAGTGCTGTCCTTCCATCCCTCTCAGCTCCATCACTACAGACCTGGCTCCTTCCCACAATGGGACTAGCAGGCGGTTCCTGTGTGGACCTTCCATGCAGAGCTGGTTTTCAGCTGGAGCATTCCGTCTAGGCATCCGTAGGACTTAAGGATAAGGGGCCAGGCCCAGGAGCGTCTATACAGCATCAGCACCATGAATCACATACCCCACCTGCTCAGCCCTCTCACACGAAGGGAGTGAGAATGGTTGTGGGCTCTGGCTGGAAGGAGATGGGGAGTCTCCCAAGAGGAAATAATTGTCTCCCATGGTTTTTCTAGGCACTCTCTGCCCCACTGGGCACTCATGCCCCCCGGGCAGCCTGGAACCCCAGCTCTGCCCTCCAGGGCAGTATCAGGATGAACCTGGACAGAGTCTCTGCAAGACATGCCCTGCTGGAAAGTGAGTACTATTGCTGGGGCTGGGGGCTCCTCCTTTATCTGGGTGACGCCTGACTTTTCCTGCACTCTCTGAAGCTAGAGGGGCTCAGACATGTTGCAGGGATCAGTGACCATGGGCAGGCACTCCAAGCACCTTGCCTGCAGAGCCCAATGTAATTAAAACCCTGTTGCCAAAAAACAAAACAAAACAAAAAAAACCCAAAACCCAAAAACCAAACCAACAAACAAAAACAACCCTAATGCCAATGCAGGGGCCATGGAGAACTGCAGAAGACCGTTGTCAACCTTGATACCCATTTCCTCTGACCTCAGATGGTCCTGGAGGGTTTCACTTCTGCCCAAATCCTCCATGCCCTGGGATCTTCCTTCTTCTGGAGGAGCTTCACTGCCTAGAAAAACCTAACGATGCAGAAGGCCTGGACTCTCATTCCTAACCATCTACTGGCTATTTCCACAGGTTCTGTTCCTTCAGGAGCCAGAGGCCAGGAGCCGGGGCTACCTGGCCAGTGGACTGTCCTGCTGGCTACTACTGCCCTTTGGGTACCTGGACCCCCACCCAATACCCATGTCCCAGGGGCACCTTCCGAGAGTGGCCTGGCGCACGCAGTGCTAAGGATTGTAGGCCTTGTCCTCCAGGACAATTCTGCTCAGATTCAGGTGACAAGAGCTATCTCTCTGGGACTTTGCAGGGTCCTTAACCAATCCATTTGTCCCAGAGGCATTTAGCCTGCCTGTGGATGACATCCTAGGTCCCCTCCCATCACATATGACCCGGAGTCCTATGTAAGGGATGCTGCCTGAGCCTGAACGTGGAAGTGAGAGGGGAAGGCTAAGGTGACCTGGCCCCAACCCCTGAGAATTCACAGTGGGGAAGGGGATAGAAAAAGACAGAGAATAACGTGAATGTCCCAGCCCAAACACATCGACTTCTGTCAGACAAGATGTTCTGGATATCCTGGGGTGGGATGACATGAGTCCCACAGGGGTGGAGGCTTCGTAGGGTGCTTATTCAGAAAGCAGGGGCTTCTGTCCAGAACAGCAGGGGGTAGGGCTGCAGAGAGACCTTGCCAGAGCTAAGCCTAATAATGAGGGGGTAGACATATCAGCAATCACATTGGGAAGATGACAAGCAGAGTGTGTTGTGCATTTGTCAGTTTTAGTTGTCTACTCCATTCATGTATAAATCACCTGGAACCAGATACGCTTAGGGCAGTAAACAGACTAGTACACAGTCCTGGAAAGCAGAAGGGAGGTTGAATTCCCACAAGTGGTCCTCCAGGGATCCCCATAGGAGCCTGTGTGTGTGTCACACCAGAATGAGGCTGAGGATGTGAGGCACAGCAGAGCCCTGCAACTAGCCCTCCAACCACCACAGTGGGACCTGTATTTCTAGGTCCCTAAGTCTGACTATTTCCCGGGGTGGTTCTACATGATCCCATGGGATGTGACCAGACAGGCCTTTTAACTCCTTTCTCCTCATAATAGGGCTACTATTTTCCAGATGAAAACCATGAGATGAGAGAGGCCCTCCTGCACAGGGAGTGAGCAGCAGACCTGGGGGGCGGGGGGGATGCAGAGTCTGGCTGCAAAGCCCAGCACCCTGACCTCAGGGTATACTCCACTTGCAAGTTCAGGCACAGCTCCAGGCACTCTTCCAGGTCCTGTCTCTCCCTTTCCCTCTCATTTGCAGCCAGGCCCGTTGATGTGAAGTCAGCCTGCCTCCACCCCCTCTCCACAGGGTCCGGCAAAACCTTTCCAGATGGGCCATGCTCAGCAGGTTATTATTGTCCTCCTGGCCAGACTTCCGCCACCCCTACATCTTTCCGGTGCCCCCATGGCTTCTACTGTCCGGAGGGATCTCCCCAGCCAAGGGCCTGTGAGAATGGAACCTTCCAGCCCCAGGAAGCCAAGGGGTCATGTGAGCCTTGCCCTGCAGGATTCTACTGTGAAGACGGGGGCACAGGTAGGCTCACTGGAGCTGAACACGAGGCCCCCATGTGGTGCTGGGTCCCAGGACGAGGTGCTGGCAGTGGGAGCCCTTGTAGAAGTGACACCTCCTTGTTGAGCAGGAGTTCACCTCCCTTATTAGAGAGAGAACAGGGACTAACCCCAGGGTGGCACAGTGAATCTGCTCCAGTGCAGCAAGAGCCCCCTGGTATCCTCCCTTATGCATTCATTTAGATTTGGCTTTAGAATGTATCTCGGGAATTCTTACAGCAGAAGCTTGGGTGTCATAGCCACAGTGCTTTGATCCACATGCAGCCCTTGACAACTGACAGCAGAACGGAGGGAAGGGGACCCTGAAACCAGCCAGGTACGAGGGGAGGACATATCAGGGACTTAAACCAGGAAAGGCATTGCAAGGTGACTCAGCCCAACACCCGATGCCCAGCTCAGGATGGTAGGCACTGGATGCAGGACAGGACAGTATGAGGTCTAGGACTCTAGGATCTAGTTGGCTGTGACCCAACTGGGTTTTCCCAAGGTACATTCTGCACACTCGAGATCATAACATGGCCTTGGTCATGTTTAGAAATACATAGGTGGCTCCTGGCCTGACAGAGAGGCCACAGCACAGCAGTGGGGTCTGCAGCCCACTGCAGAGGTAGGCCAGATGTGCCCAGCATGTGCGAGTGCCACTGTCTGGAGAATGGGAGCTTTGTGCTCAGCAGTCAGCCTCAAGGCTGGAGATCTCAGGATCCCACAGAGGTTTCCTGGGCCATACACCTTCTGCTGCAATGGCTGATGGACAACCATCGAGGGTCTTCCCAACATGTTCAGAAATTAGAGAATAAAGCACCTTCACTGAGGAACTGGGCCAGGGCAGCTTCAGAGCCTGGGGGTCCCAAGTCTCTGACCAGGATGCTCAGAAGGGAGGGCTCCCACTGCAAGCTCGGGCTGACATTGCCATTGTCCCTTAGGTCCCATGGCCGGCCACCCCAGCCTGTGCCTGCAAGGCTACTTCTGTCCCTCCGGCTCCCACTCAGCCACTGCCCACCCATGCCCTCGGGGGACGTTTGGGCCCAAGCGAGGGGCCAGTGCAGAGCTGGACTGTGAGCTGTGCCCAGCAGGTTGGTGGACTCTGGGCCATGGGGTCTAGAAGCCTAGACTAAAGGGTTGAGAAGACAATGAGGAGCAATCGAAGGAGGGCAGGCAAATAAGTCCCTGAGCAAATGTGCCTTGGCTCCCTGGGCCCGTGCTGTCCCGGCAGCACCTCGTGGGCCTACCAGCTGGCTGAAGGACAGTAAAGTCAGGTTCAAACATGGGTCAGGGCCCCTCTGACCTCCGACAGGCCCACAGCTCCCACCATACTTTGGATTCTCCAGGCCTCCTCATACCGGGCGGCCCAGCCACCCCACATGTACCTCTAGGGCTCAGGGCAAGGCCAACCCCAGGCTTTCTTCAACCCAAAGAGAATGTACTGCCTGGTCAAGGCAGTTCCATGTCTGCCTGTCCTTGCTCCCTGATTCAGCTTGGCCAACATGCCCACACCCTGTGCCCGCCCGAGAGCCCAGGGAGGGAGGAGCAGGTGGGGCCCAGCCCAAGGCAGGCAGCACTGGTGCCAGAGCCAGAGGGAGGTGGGAGGAGTCTACCCCTTGGGTCTGCTTCTTCTAGGGATGTTCTGCTCATCAGAAGGGCTGTCCCAGCCATCAGGGCTCTGTCACTCAGCCTACTACTGCACTGGAGGAGCAGTGTCTCCCACCCCCCTCAAACACAAGGTATGTAACGCTGGGCACAGCCACCCAGCCATGCATCCGAGTCTGCCCTGCAACAGCAGCTGAGTAGTGGACGCGGAGCTGCCCAGGGGTTCTAGTAGGCTGATCGTTCCTCCTGCCAGGGTTGAGTACCCTGAGGGCAGGACGATTCTCACCTTGTGTCTGAGGCCTGGCAGAGGACCCAGTGACAGCTTATTTCAATGATTCTAAGATGTGCATCGTTTTCATGTCTAACATCTCTAAAATCAGCAGCATCGTATAATCCATGGCATCTGGAAACCACAATGGCAGTGGCTTTTTTCTTAAAATCATTCGCCTTCCAGGGTGTGACATCTTGGGTTTGATGGCATGTGACAATAATAGTAGCATAGGGGCTTTACTCAGTGCTGGACAACATTCATGTGCTGTGTACACACTGACTCCACAGTCCTTACAAGGGCCCTGTGGGAAGCCCCATGGTCACCCCACTTCAGACACGAAGACACAGAAAAGTGTGTGTGGTAATGAATGTTCTCCAGGCCATGTGGTGAGAAAGCAACCGTCAGAATGTTGGGTTATTGTACTGTAGAACAGGGTGGTGGAGAGTCACCTGGGTGGGTGGATACACAGACCCATGCCGGACCCACATGATGTCGGTGTGATAGTTGATTATCCCTGATTCTCATTTTTTTACTGACTTCCTGTGTGACTTTGAACATACCTGCTCTTTGCCCTCTCTGGACCCCAACTTACCTTTTACCAAGAGACTCCCCATTCTGGGAGTCACCAATTCCATGTTGATGCCAAGAGAAGACCGGCCCAGGGGATGAGGAAGAGAGGGGACAGAAGCCATTGAGTCAACATTATGATTTTGGAAGTAAGAGACCCCTCCCGGGCCTCCTGGTGCATCCTCCCCAGGTCTTGGCTGGCGCAGGCGGAAGCACCCAGTAATGGGATGATTTTGCGCCGTAACCTTATTTGCTGTCTCCAGGGGCCAGCAGGTGCCAGTGGTGCTCCTTACAACCTGGGACCACAGCTCTAACGTGAAGGCCTTTCTTCCTTCTTTCTGACTGCGCAGGTGGAGGCCCCAGGACTTTCTGGGAATGACATCTGCCCCCCCGGCTTCTTCTGCCCCAAGGGAACGGGTTCCCCAGTGCCATGCCCGCCTGGGTTTTATTCCTCCACCCCAGGCCTGGCCAGTGAGGACCAGTGCCAGCCATGCCCCCCAGGGCACTACTGCAGCCATCCGGGGCTGTCCCACGCCCTGCAGGCAGGGCTCTGCGATGCAGGGTGAGGAGGCCCTGACCCTGAACTCCTCAGGGGGGAGGGGGGAGGAGTAGCCCTTAGGCCTGACAGGGCTCCCAAATCACAGACTAACCCTAAATCCTATGGTCTCTCCTGAGTCCCCGTGAGGATGCTGGGCCAGGGTTATTATGCCCCAGGCGTGGGTCCTGATGTGTCATCCCGTAGATACAAGGCTGAACTGACCACACTCTCTGGTGCCCTCCCTGTGCTGACTTTCCAAGATCCAAGCAGTGCTGGTGCTGGGCCAGTTCCATGGTCCCACTTAGCCCCAGGGCAGCCTCCACACCCTCTGTAGCCCCTGCTAGGCCTTGGTCTTTACCCTGTTGGCCAACAGCCTCTGCCAACAGGTGTCTGAGATGCCTGACAGGTATATTTTCACCTTATTGTTGAAAGGGCTGGAGACTGCCCGCAGCTACCAGTAAGCTCCTTCTAGGTGCCATGTGAAGGAATCCCTGCCCCATCTGTTCAGGGGCCTTGAGGATGGAGAAATTTTGGAGAAGGGAGCATGCTTGTTCTGGAAAATGTCTGACGTTTCCCAGGATCTTCCTGAGCCTCTACTATACAGTTTCCCATCACAGGGGCAGAGGACCTCCTTCCATCCCAGGGACAGCCCCTGGCTGCGGCCACTCTGGCCTTATCCTCAGCACAATTCTGTTGACCCAAGGCTCCAAAGGCCACCCCTTTCTCTCACCTTCTGTCTGTCCAGGACCACATGGTTGTGCTCGAGGAGGGCCAGCCACGGTTCTCCGTTTCCTCAGGTATATCTGCCTGGGAGGCAGTGCTGTACCCTCACCTTCCGACGGCACTTACGGATACAGATGTCCCCCTGGTTTCCGCTGTCCCCCAGGGGCTCACAGCGAACAGCCCTGTGAGCCTGGCACCTTCAGCCCTTTGCCTGGGGCTGACACCTGCCTGCCCTGTCCAGGAGGTACCTACTGCCAAAAGGCTGCTACCGTGAAGCCCACCACCTGCCCCAAAGGTAACCGATGCCCTCAGGCCAGTCTCTGCCCTCACTCACTCTCAGGACTGCAAAGGACAGCGCCGCTCAGGGTTCAATGTAGCTGGGACCGCTGCTCCCAGAGCACAGCTCTATCCCACAAGTGAACGCTTGACGGCAAACCCTCAGCCTTCCCTGGATGCCAGTGACCCACCTATAAAATGGGGCCAATCACACGGCGGAGGGAGGACTCAGGGTGCTGTAGGAGACACACCTGCCTGGGAGGTTGCCAGCACCCTCCCTCACATGGCTTGTGACCAGCCTCATATGTCCGTGCCACAGGTTACCAGGGGGTGCCCAGGAGATTATAGAGGGAGGGACATTCTGGTCCTTGGACAGCCACAACCTGTCTATAAAGTGAGACCAGAGGACCTGAGAACTCCACTCCGGGAGCTGACTCCCTCTCAGCCAACACCCCCAGAGAAGGCTACACTGTGTCTTTTGTGAGACTTCAGCAGCCCCACTGGCCCGGCTTCCTGTCAGGGTGCTCCTTGGGCAGCTATTTCTTGAGAGGGAGTTCTGGGGGGCTGTGTAAGGTGCACACACCCACTGTCTCCAGGACGAGAAACTCTCTCCCAGGCTCCCGAGCCCAACCACTCACTCTTACTAAGTAACGACTGTAGAAACCTCAGTGCTGATGCCCCCACACACATCTGCACACACACACACACACCCCTGCGCATGGGCACACCTGCACACAGTCACACCTGTGCACGCGTACACCTGCGCACACGCACACCTTTGCTGCCTGCACTGAACCCCTGAAGTCCCCACCCCACTAGCCTGGATTCTAACCCTCCACACTTTCTTCTGCCACTTGTCCAGTGTCCTCCACATCCTTCAGCTACGTTCTCTGCACCCCTCAGGGCTACCCTCACCTCTTCACCATTGACCGCTAGGAGGTCGTAGGGCCCAGGGAGCCACTATGGGGTGGGATGCTTGGTACTCACATACTCTGTCCCCACAGGTCACTACTGCCCAGGAGGGACATCCTCTGCCCTTCCCTGCCCAGAGGGTACCCTAAACCCACAAGAAGGCGCTCTCTCCCCTGGGGCCTGCCAGCCCTGTCCTGCAGGGAGATACTGCCCCGGGGAGGGCAGCAGGCAGGCTGAGGGTAAGTGGCAGCCACCGGGCAGAGCTACGTCCTGGCTGCTCCTCATAGCTCCCCTGTGCTCTCCTTGGCAGGGCCATAGCACAGGTCCGGGTCTGACCGCCCACCTGGGTGTGGCCTCTTGCCACCTCTTCCCCCAAACCCTACTTCTTCCTCCCTCCCTTCCTCCCTCCCTCCCTCCCCTAAAGGTCCTCAGCCTTGTGGCCAAGAGCAGGTCTCATTCTAGGTCTGAATTTAGTGCAGATGTGACCTTGGACAAGTCACTGAGCCCCTCTAACCTCAGTCTCATCCCCTGTAAAGTGGGGATGAGCACAGTGCACACCTCTTGCGGTTTGCTATGGAGAGTGTGGTCATCACAGACAGGAGCTCAGACCAGTGCCTAGTGCGCAGCAAGTACCCACAACTGTTGTCTTCTAGAGAAACCTCCCTCACCCCGGACTCCATGTGGAAGCCACCAGCTCGGGCCAAGGACACCTTAGGCGCTCCCTTGTTTTCCTTCCTCCTACTTTAATTTCCATGACTCTCTGGGGTTAGAGACAGCAGGCCGGGACCAGGAAGGAGGCAAGATATAGCATAGGCAGCTGATAAGGCTTCTGTTGCTACCCTAAAATTCCAGTCTTTCTATATCCAAGGGCCCTGCTCAGCTGGTTACTACTGTGATGGGGGGGCTGCCAGCCCCTACTCCCCAGGGCAACTCCGCCTTTCCCCTCAATGGACCTTGCCCTCGAGGCCACTACTGCCCCAAGGGGACTCTGTACCCTGTGCCCTGCCCCATGGGGACAACGAGGAACAACCCAGGTGAGCATCTGCCCTAAGCCTTCCCATCCCCTCCCAGCTGGGGGCTTCCTTTCCTTTCAAAGTCTCAACTTCAACACTGGGGTTCCCACTAGGGTGGACTTGATTCTGGGGGACAGGCCTGTGTCCAGGCGTGGATGTTAAGGCTTCCTGCCCCAGGGACAGGGCCCCCTCCTCCATCTCTTGATCTATGCCCAATGCAGGGCTCTGCCTGCAAAATGCCAGGCTGTGCCATTGGCCAGCCCAAAACAGAGGTGCCCTTAGGGAGGCTCCAGCCAGTGGCTGCTTTAGTCAACACATGTTGTGCCAGACTCCATTCTAGCAAACAAGGAAAAGGTCTTATCCTCGGGGGATGATACTCCAGTGTGGGGACCTACAGAGCCTGTGAGCTTCAGCCTCCCTATCCAGGTGGTGCCTCTGAGCAAAGCTGTGGGCCCTGTCCAGCTGGCTCATTCTGCCCTGGCCTGGGCCTAAGCTCTCCTATCAGCTCCTGTGTGGTTGGCCTGGAATGCTCCTGGGACCTCAGGACCTCCAGCCCCATGGCTTTCCTCTGCCCTCAGGTACTTCCCCAGGGGCTGCAGGGAGGGGCCCAGTTCCCTAGGCTTGGGGAAGCCAGGGATCCCCACCCAGGATTCAATCTAGAGTCCTCCAATGGTGCGCCTCAGGCTGGGTTTTGGTGCCTTGTAGGAGGACCCTCAAAACTCCCATCTCCCAGAAGTTCTCTCTCCAATGCCCACCCCCCACTCCCAGCCTCCTGGCCTCCTGTACTTCAGTCACCATGGCCTGAACCAGCTGGAAGGAAGGACAATGCACAGACCTTCTTGAGCTCCTGAACACTCAACCACACCAGCCTGACTCTCAGAGGTGCCACTTTGTGTCCAATGTCCAGGGTCACTTCTGCCAACCAGGGTCTGCTTGGCCTGCCCCGTGCCACCAAGGGGAGTACCAGCCCTCCCTAGGCTCAGACACCTGCCTCTCGTGTCCACCCGGCTTTCACTGCCCACATCCTGGCACCAGAATGCCCAGGCTTTGTCCTGCACACGCCTACTGCCCAAATGGTAAGCCCAGAGCCCTCAACTACCCATGTACCCCAGTCCTTCATCTTTCTCCCCAGTATCCCTTCCTTCCTTCCTTCCTTCCTTCCTTCCTTCCTTCCTTCCTTCCTTCCTTCCTTCCTTCCTTCCTTCCTTTCTCTTTCTCTCTCTATCTCTCTCATTCACACCCCATAGAGTGCCTGCTGTTTGCCAGGCACTATATTCCCACTAGAAATGTCAATGGTGAAGACCACCTCCATAGATTTCATCCTCCCCTCATCCCTACCCCAAGCCCATCTCACCCCATTCTGTTGTTCTTCTTTTCTCCAGCTGTTGACTCACCAATGTCCCATGTTCTGTCTCTTCCTTACATTCAGCCTGGGGGGGCCAGGGTGAGCACCTGGACCAGGATGATAGCAAACAGATAGCATCATCTGGGCCAGTCTGGGTCAACAATCTAGGAGCAGCTTCCTGAACACTGCACAGAGAAGGGCTTTGCTGTGGTGTTGGGGTGCTACAAGTGGAACCCAGACATCAGAAGGCAGTGCCCCGGTCACCACGAGTTTGCTCCCCTCGAGTTTGGGTCCAATCATCCTGAACACACTGTACGCGAGCCCACCCTCACCCAAACTCACGCATGCACATGTGAACACATGCACAAGTGTCTTCACACACCCACAGTGCACACACACTCACACATGCATATGCATGTACAGATGCACAGTGTACACAAGCACACACAAATGCACACACACAAATGCACACACACATTCATAATGCTGTCCCCAGGCAGCCGGGCAAACAAGTATCCACAAAAGTTCATAGTCTTTGCCATGTCTTACAGACATTTGCACAAATCTTCCTTCCAATTTTAGGAGTTGTGTATTTACACTTTGCAAGAGTTCTTCCTGTAACTATGGTGTAAAATGTATATATGCCCCTTTTAAATGAGTGACCTCTCACCCCAGAATATTTACATTTCAAGTCCAAAGAACTTGGCCTGTTGTCCCTGTGATTACATATCGCATTAGTCACACACACACACACACACACACACACACACACACACACACACGGAGGACAGCTGGTCTCTGGGGAAGCACTGTTCTCCTGCCTTCCCAGCCCCATCACCCATACCCTCAGTCGCTCTTGCTGACATGCCAACTCTTACATAGCCTCCCCTAATTAAATTCACACCTTTCAGCTTCTTACTCCCCGTCCTGGTCAGAAATTTTTTTCAGTAGATCCAGCTGCTCTCTTTAAATTTTTTCTGTGTTGGGGGACTTCTCTCGTTTCCCATTCCAGATGTGTACACTGGGGTGCACCTGGTGTACACAGCACAGCCCATGTACACCAGAAAATGCAGAGGCCAGCAAAGCCAGAGGATGGCCCCCAGGACACAGGCCAGCCATACAGTGGGGCTGTGGGGGTTCTAAGCTGGAGAGGAGGGAGCCACACAGTCACATCTCACCCAACCAGGCCGGGCAGCAGAGCATGGCAGGAAGGGTGGCTAGGAGGAGAAGACGTCCCAAGAGAGATGTACATAGTGTGGAGTGCCTGCTTCCAGCTCAGTCCCAGAAAGCCCCATGTCCGACACACACAAGCCAACCCCTGAGCCTATTGGCTCAATTAAAGCCCCTCACCCCGACATAGTTTCACTGCTACCTGGAAACCTTTCCCTAGGGAGTTACTCTTTTGTAAGAGGACTATAATCCTACAGAGAGACTAAAGTCATGGCCATTTCAGCATTTTGAAGGCTCTGAGAAAGCAGGAAAGAAAACCTCAGCACTGTGGGGGCAGCAGGATGCTGATGAGTGCCCCCCGCCCTGGCACAGAGGAGGCGGGTCCACAGGCACTGATGTGATCTGAATCTTCAGCTGCCCATCTTCACTGGCTAACCTCTCTCTACAGGAACGTGGTCCCCTCCTCCATGTCCTCCAGGAACCTTCACTCCTCAAGATGTGTCAGGCCTCCGGGAAGAGGCTGACTGTTCTGTCTGTCGCCCTGGTGACTACTGCAGGTCAGTAATAGCCTAGAGTCATTCCCCTCCCCTCCCAGGCTGCCATCCACATGCACCTTCCAGGTGAAGAGACCCAACAGGTGCCAGGCCTGCCCTGAGCCCCCAGGCTGTGCATGTGGCCCCTAAGGTGCGAAGGGGCCAGGGCCAGCTATGAGACCACAGTCCCACTTGGCCCCACAGGCTTGAACAGGGAGGGAAATCTGACGATTAGGTGAAGAGAGCTGGGACAATGGGTGCAGACCCAGATGTAAGAAATAGTAATAATAAATACATTCAACCCGAGGGAGGGCCAAAATGAAATAAAAATAGCTCTGTTCAGTCCCTGCCTAAAAACATGGGGAAGTTCCTTACAGGCAAAGTTCTTTGTGCCTCCAGTCAATCTCAGAGTTCTGCACATACACTTGGGAAAAGCTGAACCATCCTTCCAACTCTACCTCTGAATTTTCTACATTGAGAATAGTTTTTGTAATCTTCGGGGCTAGAAAGACAATATATGGTACCTAGAAACAGAATAATCAGAGACCAGGGTGCAGGACACCCAAACTCTACCTGCATGTCCTACACCTACGTGGTATAAGTAAGACCTGTATGTATACAACGGGGATATTCTCGCTGTAGCGATAGAAGCCCCTGGAGGAACTCTGCACTTGGCATTCAGAGACTCGCAGCCTCTAGGGCTGGGTGGGGCAGGGTGGGGGGCTCCCCAGCCTCTCCTAAGACCTTAGGGACAGGCCAGCCCTCAAAGTAGCCCTCAGCCCAACTCCCCCAGAGCAGCCAGACAAAAGGAAAGCACTTTGGGGATCTCTGGTCCAGAGAAAGCTCCCAACATATATGAAAACATATACCTTCAGTTTCCTGAGACTGGGAAGAAGAGTCATCAAAAGAAGAGTTGCTCCATTTCATGTAGTGGCAAACCTGCTTCAAAGCACATTATTTTCTATTTAAAAGGCGAGAGTGGAGAGTTCCTCAGATGCTCTTTCTGGAGGATTGTCTCCCTGTACTCAGGAAGTTCATCCTTAGGTCTAGCCTGCTTTGTGCAGCAGAGTTGGAGATCCAACTGATGACTCTCAGAGCCCAGCACTCCCTGGGGACAGTGCAGGACGCAGCTAGAATGCCTGCAGTCCTCTTTGTCCTCGTGCTCACAGTGAGTGCAGCAGGGCCACCAAGCTCCCCCCGGAGGCGCTGTCCTGCTGGGCAGCCCTGAGTCCTGCTGGGCTCACTTCAAACTCTGCTCTGGGCCCAGCCCCCTGGGCCCAGCCTTATGCCCTCTTTGATTGCCGAGTGAGGTATCGCATCTTGTTTCTGTCATATCCATGGCTATGCTCATGTGCTCTCCTGGGACAGAAATCGGAAGCATTTCACACTGTGGGTCACAATGAATCGGTCTGAAACAGGACCCCACCTGACCTCAGTCCTTTCCCCTCTCTGTGCTGTTAGAGGTGGACAGCTATGGGGGAAATGTCCTGCTGGTTATTTCTGTCCTCCTGGGACCTCTGGACTGCCGACACAAGGTCCCAAGGAGTCTCAGCCCTCATGTCCCCGGGGACAGCTGTGCGCCAAGCAGTGCCCACCAGGTAACAACCCCTGTGTTTTGTCCCTGGAGTAGGAAAGAGGCAGAGAGCAAGGTTGCTCAGCTGTCACCACAGCACCCACCTGGGCCAAGGATTCTTCTTTTTCTTCTTCTTTTTTTTAAATCAAAAACAGACTCTAAAAATAGTTGATGCCCACACCTGACTGGCTCAGTGGGTAGAGCATGTGACTCTTGATTTCAGGATCATGAGTCCAAGCCCCATGTTCATCATAGAACTTACTTTAAAAAAATCATAAAAAATTGTTGAGCCCCAGTGCTGTACCTCGAACATTATCTGCATAGGCATGTGTATATGATTCCACACATCAAATGTATGTGATATGAATATGCACCTAATTCAATTCAGAAGATTACTGACTGGACAAACCTAAAAGCAAGTGCAACCAGGACGGGCACCCAGACCTCCCAACTTTGGTGCCCACCCTGGGCACATGCTGTTCCTGACCTGCTGTGGGGGAGCAGCCACGAGACCCAATGTGACCCCATATGCTTCAGGCTTTTACTGCCCGGAAGGCAGTGGAGAACCCACCTTGTGCCCCCCTCACACTGTGGCGGCTGTCCCCAGAGCCAAGCAGCAAGAGGAATGCGGGCCTTGCCCTGCCGGGCACTGGTGCAAAGCCGGTGAGCTACCTGCCCTGCAGCCCGGACAGCACTGGTCCTGAGGAGGGCAGAGGGAGGCCCTCTGGGCAGGATGAGAGGATGGAGAGTGAGCACAGTCTTTGCTCTCCAGGGGACCCGGCCCCCCGCCCCTGCCCTGCTGGCCACTACTGCCCCGGAGGGAATGAGACGAGCACAGGAGCCCCCCAGGCCTGCCCTGAGCACACCTATCTGGCTGCGGAAGGAGGCGAGAGTCTGGCAGAGTGCCTCCCTTGCCCTCCTGGGTACCACTGCCTGTCCCCAGGTGAGAGGCTCGCCCTGGGCTGGATGCTGAGACTGCTGTGGAGGCGAGACGAGAGGCTCTCAGGGGCCTCCTGGCCATGCCTGCTTTTTCTGCCCCCAGGTCTCTCTTCCTTCAAAAACCACCCGTGTCCTCCAGGCTACTGGTGTCCAGGTGCCCGGGATCCCTTTCTCTGCCCACCTGGAACCTTTCGGACAAAGCCAGGGGCAACCTCACAAGAAGACTGTGAGCTCTGTCCCCCTGGCCACTACTGCCCCCAGGCTGAGCTGAGGGGTCACCCAAATGTGTTTGCGATCCCCTGCAGAGCCGGATCTGAATGCCCTGCAGGTGAGACTGCCTGGCATCTCTCTCCCTCCCCAGCCCACCCCCATCCCTTGTGCCCTCACCCCTGAGGTTCAGGCTGGGTGCACAGGCAGGACTTATCAGCACAGGCACAGTACAGGCATGGTATGGCCACCTGCTTGCCTCAGCAAGCCAATTGCCCAGCCTCCCTGCATCTTGGTTGGGTCTGCACTTCCTGGATCCCCCCAAGACCAGTGGGCCTTGGTCTGCTTGTGTCTCTCACAGGTGCTGTGGCTGAGGTCACTTGCAGGGCTGGCTCCTACTGCAGGCCCCAGACGGGGGTCCCCCCACTTTGCCCCGAGGGCTATGCCTGCCCTGCCGGCTCTTCTACCTACAGTGGCCCAGGGCAGCTGTGAGTACCCTCCCCTGTTTGTGTGTGTGAGGCCCCCCTGTATCTCAGCCTCTGGGCTCTCCAGAGAGGAGTCAAGACCCAGAGGATTCAAGACCAAATAGCAGGACCCAGAAATAAGCCCTGGGTAACCCTGTGCTTGGGCTTCCCAGCTGGGACGTTCATGTGCCCTGTCTCTGCCTCTGTCCCTGGGAAGGGAGGGTGAGGAAGCAAGTCCCACTGAGATGCCCTTCATTCGTTTCCAAGGCCATTCCCTGTGAGGTGACCAGATTTAGCAAATAAAAATACAGGAAAATCCGGTTGAGTATAACTTTCAGGTAAACAACAAATAGATTTTTAGTATAAATACAGCCCATGCAATGTGGCAGTACTCACACTCACTGTTTATTCACTGTCAATTACTCATTGTTTATCTGAAATTCAAATATGACTGGACACAGTGTACTTCATTTGGCAACCTCAATCCTGTGCCCAGGACTGACACCCCCAGCACACAGACTGTCCCCGAATCAGAGCCAGGGTGAGAGGGGAGAGAGCACAGGCCTGGACACTGCCCGCTGGTGGGGCCACCTAGACATGGCTCAGCCTCCTCCGGGAAGACACCTTCACCTACAGTCCCCTGCCTGGAATAGTGTCAAAGCTGCCCCTCCCCCAGCCAGCTTGAGGCCCAAGAGTTGGGAAGGTCAGGGAGGAGGAGACTCCCGCTAGTAGGTGAGAGCCCCACACACAGACCCTCTCACCATGAAACTGGAGTCTAGGGGTCTGTGTCTCTGTGCAGCTGTGTGTTTCCCTATTACTGCCCCCCGGGCAGTGCCCATCCACGTGCGTGCCCTGGGGGCTCTGAGGCCCTAAATAAGACTGGCCTTCGGGTCTCCAAAGAGACTTGCTGCCGCCCCTGTGAAGCAGGCACCTACCGCAGCCAGGCCCCGGATGCCCAGGCCTGCCAGCCCTGCCCCCCTGGATTCAGCTGCCACCAGGGTGAGTTTGGGAAGTTTGGCTGTGAGTAGGAGAAGGGGGCTGGGGCTTCAAGTTGCATTAGGCAGAGCCTAGAGAGGAGGCAGCAGGTAGGGAGGACCCACAGAGCCCCCGGAAGCATGCAGGAGAACAGGCCTGCTGTTTTTCTCAACTAGGCGAGCCACCCGATAGACAATGACCCAATAATAATGGGAGGACACAGGTGAAGGGGATTCAGAGAAAGTAGGTGCCACACCTGTCTTGATGTTAGGTTTAAAAGACCTAAAGAGCCACCTGGGTGGCTCAGCGGTTGAGCATCTGCCTTTGGCTCAGGGTGTGATTCCAGTTGGGGGATCGAGTCCCACATCCAGCTCCCTGTGAGGAGCCTGCTTCTCCCTCTATGTCTCTGCTTCTCTCTGTGTCTCTCAGAAATAAATACAAATCTTTAAAAAAAATAAATGACCTAAAGATTATCAACTATGCACATCATACAGATTAGCATGCTGAAGCCAGTAGTCCGGGTTTCAGAAAATAGGACAAGCTGCTGCCCAAAGTGTTAGCAATGCTGGGTATGCTGTTCCAGGTCTGCTGGGAAAGATTGACTTGGGTTGTGTGGTGCACAGAAGGCTAACGGGGCTATTGCTGGGGAATGAAAGGGTAGATACAATAAAGCACAGAGCTTCCACTGTCCTCCTTACAATCTAGATTCGTCCCTAAACACTGTTGGCTTGGCTATCTCCCCTCCCTTTCCCTACTCCACCTGAATCCCACTAGCACGCTCATCCTTCCCTTGGACTCTGCCATTTCTCATTCCATACCCCAGCTAGAGTCCATGGCTCAGAATTTCCCCTCTGTTTCCCTCCAGGAACAGAGAGCTACCACAGCCAGCCCTGCCCAGTAGGGCACTACTGTCCAGCCGGGACTTCCAGCCCCAGGCCCTGCCCATTGGGAACATTTAGAAACAGCAGCCAGGCAGGGGCAGCTGGAGAGTGCCTACCATGCCCTGCGGGCACCTTTGGTCCCCAGCCTGGCCAGCCTGGCTGCCTCCCCTGTGGGAGCTCTGCTTTCTCTCTGCCTGGTGAGTCTCTGCCTATGCCCACTGCCTGCCTCCCCACTGGCTAATAATTGCTCTTGTCTCCAGATATGGTCTCCAAATACACCATTTCTCCTGTCCCCTGAAGTTTTGAGGATCAACAGTGTAAGGTTTCAGAAAACCACATTAAAGCTATAGTATGTGAGAGAATGGGTGAGCCCGGGACTCCCACTGTATGGGCCTGTGTGTGTGCACGGATAAAATGAGTGTCACATTGACTTCAATAAGTGAACACAAGGAAACAAGCTCAGAGAGGTCCAGCAACTTGCTGCAGATAAGTCAACTGATGGAGGAGCTGAGACCTTGCACTGGGACTGGCCAGTGTTTCTGACACTGCTGTATGCTCTTAGAGGTGATGGCAAGCCCACCCATATTAGAATCTGTGCAACAAGATTGGGCACAGGGACTTTATAAACCCAGGACTCAGCTGTGGCCTCTGGGTCCTCGCTGATCCCCTGCACCTCTCCCCATTTCAGAGGTGATTTTCTCATGGTTTTTGTTGTGCGAACCCCTTGGTGCACAGTACAAGCAGAAAAAGTAACCAGATAATACAACAAAAGGAAATTTAAGTTGTCCAAATCATATATGTTTAGCCTCCGTGAGGGCTCCCTCAGCCCTGTTCCCTAATGAGGGCTGCCCTCAGATCTCCACTGATAAGAGCACCTACCATATGCCAGCTACTGTTGCAAGTGTTGCCCTAATACCAGTCCTTGTGATCCTCATACCAACTCTCTGAAATAGGCACAGTTACTATCATCCCTATTTTATAAATCTGCCAATTAAACTATAGAGAGTTTAAATAACTTTCTCACAGTCAGACAGAGGCAGAACCAGGATTGGAACCCTCATGATTGCGTGCCAACAAGAATCATCTCCACGTCTTTAAGAGTCATCTTAGCAGAAGACAGACTTTGCAGATTTTCAGTGCTTTTAGTGAACTGGTATTTTTAGTAAATGTTTTCTGAGCAGCAAAGAACAAGAATTCTCCTGGTCAGAAAAAGTGGTCAAAATTCATTCTTTCCAAACAGATATCCAACTGGCATAGTACCTTTATTGAAAGATCACTCATGTTTGTCATTAGTTACATCCATATGCATGTGAGTCTGTTTATGAATCTCTATTCTGTCCATCAGTCTTTTATCCAATCCTAGTATAAATACTACCCTGTCCTAATCATTGTAGTTTTATAATAAACCTTAATTTTAGTAGTATATGTGTTCCAACTTTGTTCTTTTTAAAGATTGTCTTGGTTCTTGTGGCCTTTGACTTCTATATAATCAGATCATATCCAAAAAGATACGTGCTGGAATTTTTTATTGGATGGCATAGAAACAAATCCTTTTGGAGAAAAAGGATTATATTAGTCTTCTAGTCCTTGAACATGGCTTAGCTTTCCCTTTATTTATGTCTTCTTTACTCTTATAAGATTTTTTTAAATTTTTATTTCTTAGTAGAGCCCTTTTATACATCTCATTAGCTTTATTAATAGGTACAGGCATACCTTGTTTTATCATGCTTCTCTTTATTGAGTTTCGTAGATACCACATTTTTTTACAAATTGAAGGTTGTGGCAACCCTGCATGGAGCAAGACTATTGGCACCATTTTTCCAACAGCATTTGCTCACTTCATGTCTCTGGATCACATTTTGGTAATTCCCTCAATATTTCAAACTTCTTCATTAATACTATATTTGTTATGATCTGTAATCAGTGATTATCACCTGTCAAAAGCCCAGCTTATATTAGCATCTTTTAGCAGTAAAGTATTTTTAATTAGGGCATATACATTGTTTTTTAGACATAATGCTATTAACACTTAATAGACTATAGTATAAATATAACTTTTTTTTTTAGTATAAATATAACTTTTATATGTGCTGGGAAACAAATAAATCCATTTGAGTTCCTTTATTTACTTTTTCTGCATTGCTTTATTCCAATATTTGTTTTATTGCAGTGGTCTAGAATTTGATCCACAATATTTCCAAGATATGCCTGAAGTTAATATATTTTGAAGTTATTGCAAATGCTATTAGGTTTTAAAAATTTATCTTTCAGTGTTTTTTTTTTTTTGTCTAAAATTTTCTTTTCCAGCTTACCCTTGAAATGTATTTTAGCTAAACAGAGAATTCTAATTTGATAGCTGTTTTCTTTTAGCATTTCAAAGATATACTTCCATGGCCTCTGCCTTTCATTATTTTTGTTAAGAAGTGTTGCACAAGTCTTATATTTGCTCTTACAAAGTAAATATCCATTTTCTCTGGTACTTGTAAGATTTCCACACTGTTTTTGTTTGGGGGGAATATAGCTATAAGGCATAGAAACAAATGCCTTCTGTAGTTTTTCTTTGTATTTATCTTCTATGAATTTCTTTAGCACTACTTGTACCTATGGTTTAATGAACTTCATCAAGTTTGTGAAATTTTCAGCCATTATATTTTTTTATTTGAATTCAATTTGCCAACATTTAACACCCAGTGCTCATCCCGTCAAGTGCCCTCCTCACTGCCCATCCTGCAGCTATCCCATCCCCCTACCCTCCTCCTCTCCAGCAACCCTCAGTTTGTTTCCCAGAATTAGGAGTCTCTCATGGTTCATCTTACTCTCTGATTTTGCCCCACTCAGTTTCCCCTCCTTCCCTTATGGTCCCTTTCACTATTTCTTATATTCCACATGTGAGTGAACCCATATGATGATTGTCTTTCTCCAACTGACTTATTTCACTCCGCATAATACCCTCCAGTTCTATTCATATCGAAGTAAATGGTGGGTATTCGTCCTTTCTGATGGCTGAGTAATATTCCATTGTATATATAGACCACAAAGATCCATTCATCTGTTGAAGGACATCTTGGCTTCTTCCACAATTTGGCTATTGTGGACATTGCTGCGATGAACATTGGGGTGCAGGTGTCCCAGCGTTTCACTACATCAGTATCTTTGGGGTAAATGCCTAATAGTGCAATTGCTGGGTCTTAGGGTAGCTCTATTTTTAACTTCTTGGGGGAACCTCCACACTGTTTTCCAGAGGGGCTGCACCAGCTTGCATTCCCACCAACAGTGCAAGAGCGTTCCCCCTTTTTCCACATCATCACCAACATTTATTGTTTCCTGTCTTGTTAATTTTTGCCATTCTCACTGGCATGAGGTGGTATCTCACTGTGGTTTTGATTTGTATTTCCCTGATGGCAAGTCATGGGGAGCATTTTTTCATGTGCTTGTTGACCATGTGTAGGTCTTCTTTGGAGAAATGTCTGTTCATGTCTTCTGTCCATTTCATGACTGGATTGTTTGTTTCTTGGGTGTTGAGTTTGAAAAGTTCTTTGTAGAATCTGGATAATAGCCCTTTACCTGATATGTCATTTGCAAATATCTTCTCCCATCTGTAGGTTTTCTTTTAGTTTTGACTGTTTCCTTTGTTGTGCAGAAGATTTTTATCTTGATGAAGTCCCAGTAGTTTACTTTTGTTTTTGTTTCCCTTCCCTTTGGAGACCTCTCTTGCAAGAAGGTGTTGCAGCCAAGGCCAAAGAGGTTGCTACCTGTGTTCTCCTCTAGGATATCTGTGGATTCCTGTCACACATTTAGATATTTCATCCATTTTGAGTTTATCTTTGCATATGCTGTAAGAGAATGGTCCAGTTTCATTTTTCTGCATGTGGATATTGAATTTTCCCAACACCATTTATTGAAGAGACTGTCTTTTTTCCATTGAATATTCTTTCCTGCTTTTTTGAAGATGAATTGACCATAGAGTTGAGGGTCTTTTACTGGGTTTCTATTCTGTTTCATTAATTAGTGTGTTTGTTTTTGTGCCAATACTATACTGTCTTAATGATTACAGCTTTGTAGTACAGTTCAAAGTCAGTCATTGTGATGTCCCCAGCTTTGGTTTTCCTTTTCAACATTTCTCTGACTATTCAGGGTCTTTTCTGGTTCTATACAAATCTTAGGATTATTTGTTCCAACTCTGTGAAGAAAGTCCATGATATTTTGATAGGGATTGCATTGAACGTGAGGATTTCTCTGGGTAGCATAGACATTTTCACAATATACATTCTTCCAACCATAAGCATGGAATGTTTTTCCACCTCTTTGTGTCTTCCTCAATTTCTTTCATAAGTGTTTTGTTGTATTAGAGTACAGATCCTTTACTCTTTGGTTAGTTTTATTCCTAGGTATCTTATGGTTTTGAGTGCAATTGTAAATGGGATTGATTCCTTAATTTCTCTTTCTTCAGCCTCATTGTTAGTGTACAGAAATGCAGTTGAATTCTGTGCCTTGATTTTGTATCCTGCCACATTGTTGAATTGCTGTATGAGTTCTAGCAGTTTTGAGGTGGAGTCTTTTGGGTTTTCTATATACAGTATCATATCATCTGTGTAGAGGGAGAGTTTGATTTCTTTGCCAATTTGAATGCTTTTTATTTCTTTTTGTTGTCTGATTGCTAAGACTAGGACTTTTAGTACTATGTTGAATAACAGTGGTGAGAGTGGACATCCTTGTCTTGTTCCTCATCTTAGGGCAAAGGCTCTCGGTTTTTTCCCCATTGAGAATGATATTCACTGTGGGCTTTTCATAAATGGCTTTTATGATATTGAGGAATGTTCCCTCTATCCCTATACTTTGAAGAGTTTTAATCAGGAATGGATGCTACATTTTGTCAAATGCTTTCTCTGCATCTCTTGAAAGGATCATATGGTTCTTGTTTTTTCTCTTATTGATGTGATCTACCATGTTGATTGTTTTAGGAATGTTGAACCACCCTTGCATCCTGGGAATAAATCCCACTTGGTCGTGGGGAATAATCCTCTTTTTTTTATTTTGGTGAATAATCCTCTTAATGTACTGTTGGGTCCTATTGGCTAGTATCTTGGGGAGAATTTCTGCATCCGTGTTCATCAGGGATATTGGTCTGTAATTCTCTTTTTGGTGGCATCTTTGTCTGGCTTTGGGATTAAGGTAATGCTGGCCTCATATAACAAGTTTGGAAGTCTTCTTTCCATTTCTAACCTTTGAAACAGCTTTAGTAGAATAGCTGTTATTTCTTCTTTAAATGTTTGGTAGAATTTCCTTGGGAAGCCATCTGACCCTTGACTCTTGTTTTGGGGAGGTTTTTGATGATTGCTTCAATTTCCTTGCTGGTATTGGTCTGTTCTGGTTTTCTATTTTATCCTGATCCAGTTTTGGAATTTGTGGGTTTCCAGAAATGCAGCCATTTCTTCCCAGATTGCCTAATTTGCTGGTATATAGTTGCTCATAATACGTTTTTTAAATCGTTTGTATTTTCTTGATATTGGTTGTGATCTCTCCTCTTTCAATCATGATTTCATTAATTTGAGTTTTTCTCTTTTCTTTTTAATAAGGCTGGCTATGGGGTTATCTATCTTATTAATTCTTTCAAAGAACCAGCTTCTGGCTTCGTTGATGTGTTCTACAGTTCTTCGAGACTCTATTTCATTGATTTCTGCTCTAATCTGTATTATTTCTCTTCTGCTTTGTCTAGGCTTTATTTGCCATTCTTTCTCCAGTCTCTTTAAGTGTAAGGTTAGCTTGTATATTTGAAATTGTTCCAATTTTTTGAGGGAGGCTTGTATTTTTTGCTGTATCCCAAAGATTTTGAATAGTTGTGCTTTCATTTCCGTTAGTTTGCATGAATCTTTTTAATTCTCTAATTTCCTGGTTGACCCATTCATTTTTTAGTAGGATTCTCTTTAACCTCCAAGTGTTTGAATTCCTTCCAAGTTTCTTCTTGTGGTTGAGTTCTAGTTTCAAAGCACTGTGTTCTGAAAAGATGCAAGGAATAATCCCAATTTTTGGTATTGGTTAAGAGCTGATTTGTGACCCACTATGTGGTCTATTCTGGAGAAAGTTCCATGTGCACTTGAGAAGAATGTGTATTCAGTTGCTTTTGGATGGAATGTTCTATATATATCTGCAAAATCCATTTGGTCCAGTGTGTCATGTGAAATCCTTGTTTCTCTGCTAATCTTTTGCTTAGAAGATCTATCCTTGGCTAAGATCAGTGCTGATGTCTCCTACTATTAATGTATTATTATCTATGTGTCTCTTTACTTTGGTTATTAATTGATTGATATACTTGGCTGCTCCCACATTAGGGGCATAAATATTCATAATCGTTAGATCTTCTTGTTGGATAGACCCTTTAAGTATGATATAATGTCCTTATTCATCTCTTAGTACAGTCTTTGGTTTAAAATCTAATTTATCTGATATGAGGATTGCTACCCCAGCTTTCTTTTGAGGTCCATTTGCAAGGTAAACAGTTCTGCACCACCTCATTTTCAGTCTGAAGGTGTCCTTATGTCTAAAATGAATCTCTTATAGACACCATATTCATGGGTCTTGCTTTTTTATCCATTTTAGTACCCTGTGTCTTTTGACTGGATCATTTAGCCTATTCATGTTCAGAGTAATCATTGAAAGATATGAATTTAGTGTAATAGTAATACCTGTACAGTTCCAGTTTCTGCGGATTGTTTCTTTGGGATCCCAATTTCTTTTGCAGGATCCCGTGTAATATTTCTTGCAGAGCTGGTTTGGTGGCCACATATTCTTTCAGTTTCTGTCTATCCTGGAATTTCTTTATCTCTCTTTCTATTCTGAATGACAGCCTTGCTGGATAAAGTATTCTTGGCTGCATGTTTTTCTCATTTAGTACCCTGAATATATCATGCCAGCCTTTTATGGCCCGCCAGGTCTCTGTAGAGAGGTCTTCTGTTAATCTAATATTTCTCCCCATATAAGTTATTCTCTTGTCTCCAGCTCCTTTCAGGATTTTCTCTTTATCTCTGAAATTTGCAAGCTTCACTATTATATGTTGAAGTGTTAATCGGTTTTTGTTGATTTGGGAGGGTCCTCTCTAGCTCTTGGATATGATTGCCTGTTTCCTTCCTCAGATTAGGGAAGTTTTCAGCTATGATTTGTTCAAACATACTTTCTGGTCCTTTCTCTCTCCACGCATTTTCTGGAATCCCAGTTAGATGGATGTTATTCTCTCTCAAACTATCACTTAATTCTTAGAGTCTCTCCTCATGGGCTCTAAGTTGTTTGTCTTTCTTTTCTTCATCTTCTTCCCTTTCCATCAACTTAGCTAACATTTAGTGTAATATTGGTTTCAGGAGCAGAATTTAATGATTCATCACTTAGATATAACAACACCGAGTGCTCATCACAAGTGCCCTCCTTAATACCCATCACCCACTTAGCACATCCCCCTCCGCCTCCTCTCCACCAACCCTCAGTTTGTTCTCTATAGTTGAGTCTCTTATGGTTTGCCTCCCTCTCTTTTTCTCCCCTCCTTCCCCTATGTTTGTTTCCTTCCTTAAATTCCATATATGAGTAAAATCATATGGTATTTGTCTTTCTCTGACTTATTTTGCTTAGCATAATACACTCTAGCTCCATCCACATCATTGCAAATGGGAAGATTTCATTAATTTTGGTGGCTGAGTAATATTCCAGGAAAAGGTTGTATTGAAACAGGAACTTGAAGATGAGTAAAATCTTGTTGGGTTGAGATGGTTGAGGGAAGATATTAAACAATGATTCTTTTAACATAGATCTGTGGTTATATCCATATTTATGAATGCCAGACCAAGAGTTCAGACATTTGTTCAAAGTATTCCTTAACAACAGAACACTTTTTCAAAATAATTCTCATTTAGGAAATTAATGTGAAACATGTAAAAGCAGAGTGTCGCAGAGTGAACAAAGGTTGAAGTCTCAAAATTACTCCCATTGAGTCATGCTTTCACCCAAGAAGTCCCCAAGGCTTCCCTGTGGAACCACAGTCTCCACAAACCCAAGTGAAAGCCCAGTGCTCTGGACAATGAGACATGGAAGACTCCTAGATCTGATGGTGCCCAGGGTCACAGCAGGGAGCTGGTATAGATGAGCCAAAGAATATACTGGAGTTCAGGATATTAGAAAAGGCTTCACCTGTGATGCCTAGGTAGCTCAGTGGTTGAGCATCTGCCTTTGGCTCAGGGTGTGGTCCTGGGGTCGTGGAATAAAATCCTGCATTGTGCTCCCTATGGGAAACCTGCTTCTCTCTCTGCTTATGTCTCTGCCTCTCTCTCTGCGTCTCTCATGAATAAATAAATAAAATCTGAAAGAAAGAAAGAAAGAAAGAAAGAAAGAAAGAAAGAAAGAAAGAAAGGGAAGAAAGAAAGAAAGAAAGAGAAGAAAGAAAGAAAGAAAGAAAGAAAGAAAGAAAGAAAGAAAGAAGAAAGAGAAAGAAAGGGCTTGACTATCTAGAACCTGACTCATGAGAGTTCTCTGTGTCACGTTAGTATTGAGTAATTCCCTTTCTTCTCTGCAGTAGAAATAATTATTTCTCTTGTTAATGGTCCTCAATTCATTCGGGGAAAGAATATGGCCCCATTAGCAAAAAATGTCAACTTTCAATCCATTCAACAAGTTCTGCTGAGGGCCTTTTGGCTATTATACACCGTACATGTGAGTGATTATCTTCAGGAAGCTGCCAAGAGCTAAACTTTAACTGAGTTTTTAATTCTCCTCAGCAGATGACAGTTCCAACAGGGGCAAACACACTGGAATTGCAGCGAACCCTAATCAAGCACAAGGTTCTAATCTCTACTTCTGCCCCAACTGGCTCTCCCAAAAGTATATTCACCAGGACTCCTTTAGTCTCCCAAATAAAACCTCAACTTTCCCCACTCATTACCTCCTCCTCTGCTGAGAATCCCTCTAGTCTTGGCTCTGTCCATCCAGTCCTGACCATCCTTCAAGCTCCTTGAGAGGCCTTCAGTCTCTGCAGCTGTCTCTCTATTGTCCAGAGATGGAGGCCCATGCCAGTCCTTCAGAACTGATCCCACATAGCTCTGTGTGATGGAGAATAGGAACAACACTTTCCATGAGTTGTCAAGTGCTTTCAACTACATCAATAATTCTCAGCCCCAGATACCCATTACAGCACTCAAAGGACTTTTAAAAAGTAGATGTTCTGGCTTTACCTCAGATATTTTTATATAATTTGCCTAACGAGGACTTGAACATCAATATTTTTAAAAAGCTTCTCAGATGTATCTAACACAAAGTCAGGGTTGAGACTCACTGATCCAAAAAATCTCATTCAATCCTCACAAAGACTCCTAAGGTCAGTATTTTGGTAAAGGTGGGTGTCTGATGTCCCCACTGATCACAAACTCCTAAAGAGAGGGACAGAGAGTTAACTCATGTCTCTGGCTCACTGTTAGGTGCCTCTGGTGGGCTATGGAACTTCTCTATCCCCAGGTGCCTCCCACTGCACATGTCGGGGCCTGAACAGGGTCTTCCAAAAGTCGGATGGTTCCTGCATCTGCCTGGCAGGACATGAGTCCTATAGCAGGAGGGGTCTGAAAAGTGAGGAGAACAACAGTGATGAGGACTGTCAGCCCCAGGTAATACCTTGGCCTCAAGAAAGGAAAGCTTGAGGAGTCTTCAGTCTCCTGAAGACTGAAGGAGCATGTGTGGTTCCCTCTGCATTCCAGTCACTTTTCGTTGGCTGTCTGGTTAATGTTTGTTTCATTGTGGTGGGTGGATTACCTTCTATACAAATGAGAAGACCTCAGAGAGTTCACATGGCAAGACACATTTCTCCTTATCATAGGCCCACAGAACAACAGCATTCATTATAAAGGATCCATCTTCCTGAAGCTAGAGCTCCCAATAATCTCATCCCAATTATCAAGTCGGCAAACTTGTTTTCTATTACTTTTGTAGGTTCCCTCTATCCTCAAGCAGTGTTGAATGCAATTCCAGCGTGTTTGCTCCTGTTGGAACTGTCATCTGCTGAGGAGAATTAAAAACTCAGTTAAAGTTTAGCTCTTGGCAGCTTCCTGAAGATAGTCACTTACATGTACAGTGTATAATAGCCAAAAGGCCCTCAGCAGAACTTGTTGAATGGATTGAAAGTTGACATTTTTTGCTAATAGGGCCATATTCTTTCCCCAAATGAATTGAGGACCATTAACAAGAGGAATAATTATTTCTACTGCAGAGGCCCCACCATGTCTCTGGAATGTTCTCTGATGCTGACAGTGCCCCCACCCTGGCCCTGCAGCAGGTACCAGAGCCAGGACTCTTCTCCCACACCCTCCCACAGGTCTTGGAACGCTGCTGGGCTGGAGAAGTTCGCCTGGCTGCCACCCGCCAGTGTGTGTCCCCCCAGCTACACAACTGCTCCTCTTTCTGTCACCCAGTGGGTGGAGAGCTCAGTGCTGAACTGGGCATGTAAGTAATGAAAAGCTGCTAAAAACAAAGCAAATCCACCATCTGCTGACAGATCCCCAGAGAGTCTGACTATCCCCACAGAGCCCATCCAGAAGGGTTAGGCAAGATCCACCCCTGATGGGAGACTGAGCCAAATACAAGCTCCTCCCAGAAGCTGCTCTGTCAGCATTTCGCAAGAAGGGGAGCTAGGTCAACACCAGCCAGGTCAAGCAGTCTAGAGCTGAGGAGGTGCTGGCACCAAGGCAGAGTGAGCTCCACTCCCCAGGTCCCTGAGCCAACTGCTAGGAGTGACTCTGACTAGATGTCAAGCCAAGAGGGATTCCAATTTGATCTGGCACTCCAGTTCTCCACCTGACCTGTAGACTGAACAGTCTCCCCCAGCAGGCAGGGGTGGGGAGCAACTGTGCTGGGAGCTCTGCTGAATAGAGTAATACAAGCTGAACAGCATTCTCTCTCTTTACTCTTGCCTCAACAGGGCACCTAAAACAAAATTTCTGAGCCTCTCAATCACGAATTTGTCCCACGCACTGCTCTCATTCTGAGAAGTGCCCAGGATGACACAGAAGCAAGGGCTAGAGAGAATGCATTTTAACGAGTTATCATGGACCTCCATTCAAAGTGTAGTCACTTAGGAAGCATAGACAGCTCATATCCTTCTGAAGGGGCCTGCACTAGCGGAGGGTATCAGGAGTGGGCAGCTGCTCCACACCCACCAGGACAAATCTCCCATCTTTCCTCTCCCACAGCTGCCAGTGCCAGGAGTATGTCTCAGCAGAAGAGCTCTGTGATGCCCAGTGTTTGGCCAGAGCTCCCCAACTTTCCCTGGCCTGGGGTTCCAGCAGGGAGCTGATCCTCAGTGTGAAGGGCAAGGTGGGAGACAGCAACCAGAGGGTAAGCCCAGCTCAGGGAAGGGCTGGGATGGAAGGGCAGCCTCTGCCTGCTGGGTACAAGGGAGAAAGAGCCACCGAGGCACTCTGGCTGCAGAAACCAGGCAGCAGAAGGGAAAGTTCATTTGATAACCTGTCTTTCCTAGTCTGTTGCTATCTGCATGAAGTTCCATTTTGTAGGGTGGAAGGAAAAGCAGAAAGGAAATAATAAGTGATATTTCTTTTGTTGATAATGTTAACCATCCAGTTTGAATTCCAGAAGGGAGCTGAGAAAGCATCAGCTTGGCTTTACACAAGAGTGAAGTGAGGCCCAGGGGCATGAATGCAATCACCATGATCACGAAAATGGTGTGAGCCCTGCTGGAACTGAGCCTGAGCCTCTCATTCCAGCCCAGACCTCTGGTCACAGAGCAGAGCCTTCTTTTAGCCACCATGGTGTTGACTGTGGCTGTCTTCAGGACCTTGATGCTTCGTCAGGGTGGGAGGGGTGGATGGCCGGGTCCTAGATGCGGCACAGGTCTGGCTCACCCTGGACGTTTGCCTACCAGAAGGTTCTAGGTGGCTGTGTCTGTCTCTGAAAGGGTAGGGAGGATCCCTGGTGTGGCACTGGAGAGCAGACCTGGGGTGATAGAAAGATAAGTGTTCTGAAGAAGTTCTGTTAGTAGGATTTTGCAAGTAGAGATTAAAGGAGAAAACAATGATGTAGTTCAAGGACCAGAGTTGTGTCAGGGGTGTTTTCTGGAGATAAGGAGGGCCTAGGGCACAGGAGGCCACCTGGGCAAGTTTCAGTGAGAAAGGAGGTTGACAATGGGTATCCTTGACCCCAGCATCACCAGGAGCTGTGCTAAAGAGTTTAGTCTGGGTTTCTGGCCAACCATCATTGCAAGCCTCTCTGCCCCTCCTGTCCTCCCTGGGTATATAATGCTGTGCTGCACGTTCTCAGGAAATAGTGAGCACTCTGGGTCCAGACCAGTTCTTCCAAGGGAACGCCAGGGTCCATCTGGTCCAATGTGGCCCCCATGGCATCTTTGGCTTTATCGTCTCCAGAGTGGACATGCTTGGCTCCTTCCTCCTTGGTAAGCAAAGGAGGAGGACCAAGCCCAGTCTTGCCTGAGAGAGTGGGAGGGATGAGGGGTGTGGCTGTGCTATTGTAGCAAGTGATGAGGAATAGGGCCCACCTGTGGCCCCTGAGAAACTTTCCAGCTCTGTATTGATGTTCAGGAGGTGAGGAACTGACAAAGACCACAGAAAGCCATTTGGATGACAGTCCTTAGGGAGGCGAGGGCCCAGAAGGACCAAAACTGATCCTAAAAGGGAATTGAGACAGGGCCAATAGGTGGGTGTGTGTACATCCCTAGACAAGCCCAAGTCCCTCAGTTTTCCTTCTTCAAACTCTCCCAGGACCACCTGCATCCAGCCCCTGGCTACAAAGGCGTCATCGGACTACGGGCTCGGAGCACCCTGTCCCTCGTGACCCCCACATTCATCCCCATATTCCAAATCCAATGGTCTGCCTGGTAGAGGGGGATGTGATTCTTTTCCAGCTTCATATTCTTCCCCACAGTAAGTTCCCTCCTTCAGCACCTTCGACCCTCCTCTGGCGGTGACTCTCTCATGCCTCGCCTGCCTGACTGCTGTGACATCGCATACAGACCACAACTTGGAAGTAGCAAGTCACAGGCTGATGCTGTCCCCCTGCTCTCAATCTGATTGGTCATTTCACAGTGGGCCTCCATTCACTTCTCAGAGCAGATATTTCAGCTCCAACATTTTGCAACTCCTTCCTGTAGCCCATGAGTGTCAGAGTTCTGTGCCTTGGGTGGAGGCAGGGACCCACCAAATTGACCTCTTATCTAGTCTAGCCCTCCTGCATATCTGCTCTGTGCCACACAGTCATCCATGCAGGTCCTGGAGCCCCACAGAGGCCGACTCCTCAACCTCTTATAGCAGCCTCCCTCATCTTCAGGTTTATAAGGATTATCTTTCTTGTAATGAGCAAAGGCCTGTCTCCCTGTGACTCCCATCCCTGGGAGCCTCACAGAACAAGGTGGAGTTTTCCTTCATGAGATAGCTTTTACTGATAGAAGAGGGTCTCATCCCCTCTGGGCTCATCCTCCGCCTTCCATTCATTGAGCATAGTCTGGGCCCTCAATAGACCTTAATTTCCTCCCATTCTCCTGCCTGGTGTTTCCCCAGGGTGGAGTAGATGGGCATTCCCCACATACCCAGCCCACCTGCTCACACACAGATGACAGATGACACAGTGCTGTCCCACTAAGACACCCCAGGACACCAAATGGCTGGGCTGAGACAGGGATAGGTCTGCAGCTCTAAAGACATGAGAGAGGCAAGAGAGCAACCTGCCCCAGCCTGACTTTCTCTTCTCCAACAGATTTTTTTTAAGGAACATATTTTGAGGAGAAAAAACATGAGGCAGAGAGGTATTAAATAGAAAATAAATGCAAATATAAGCTTTTTGTTAATTGTTTTATAATCACAACAAATTAATACAGAGAATGCCCTGTACAAACAACTCAATAAAGGTTCAAAGATTAAGGTGCTCCCTCAGGCAATGCTGAAGATACCAGTCTCTGGTATTTGGAATTCATGCTGCACTGGGTGTGTGGCACAGCCATGCTTTTAACCTGATTTAAACAGAAGAATGACCCCGGGGGCCAAGTAGAAGTAGTTGAAGTGTTTGATTTCACGTGTCACATAACTACTGAAGTTCCTCCCTACAAAGCAGTGCTGGGGTGATGAGCATCAAAGGGGGAAATAAATACTGGAAGATGAACTCGTTATCTGTGCCCTGGTTTCCAGGCCAGGTCTCCCATAAACCCACCACGACCTAGGCAACCTCCATCCTTCCTATGCCTTGGTATTTATATCTGTAGAGTGTACCCAGTTGCATTCCTCCTTCTCCACGTAGTAGGGAAGTGAGATCAGAGCCCCAGCTCTCCAGAGGATGGGAGTGGTCCGGAAGAACTGACACCTGTCCATGGGAAAGACACCCTGTGCAGAAGGGAGGGTCTGGCAGGGCCTATGTGTATCTCTGCCAAACTCCCTGTCCACCCCTAGCTGCTCCTTCTCTAGCCATCCCATAGCATGTATTGAGTGCCTTCCTGCTGCATGCCCGCTGCCTGTTGGGGGTACAAAGTTGAACAGGTCCCACCTCTGAGAGCCCCAGGGCACCTAGCCGTGCTCTGGCACAAAGGACATCCAGGCTTGGGGGCCTCTGTTCACAGGGTTTCAACAATGTGCTGGTGTGCTCACTGTAGGCTGAGCGGGGAAATGTATCTTGCCCAGGCACCAAGATTATTAAATGTATAATTATATATAGAAAGAAAAAATAGCCATTGAAAACATGTCTTCTCAGTTTGCTCACTGTCCTGAGGACAGACCCTGAGCTGCCAGGCTGTGAGCTACCCAAGGCTGGGGCTGAAAATTTCCCCAGAACCGAACCCCACCCTGGTTCATTTTCCAGATCGCTCAGCCAGTCACTACCCTGTGTACCAGATGCAGCATCTGTTCAACAGCAACCCCCACTGGGACTTTGGTGCCTTCAGGAGACTCAGCCACCTGGTACAAGAGACTCACCTCAACCTCTCAAGGTAATCTCAGCTAAGCTACCTGGGAGAGGCCATGGTTCCTCATGTGTAGTAGGTCACAGCTAGGGAGGTACTAGGAGGATACAGAGGAGGATGAGAAGCTGCCAATCATGTGGGTTGGAAGAGACCAAGGGCAGGTGAGGCCTCCTGAGTACATGGAGGGGAGGGGTTTGGGAGTCATGGACACCTTCCTTGGGCCACGTTATTCCTGTGCCTGGGATGGGGCCCTGCCACAAGTCAAGATCACTCACGTTTAGCCTGGTATGAGCAGCCCAGCAAAGCTAACTCTCTCCATATTCTGGCCCTTCATCCCCAGGTTTGCCCACCAATTTCTAGATCCAGGCACATATGTATTTCAAGACAACGGGCTGCCTGAGAGCATCATGGTGGTGCTGGTAAAGAAGAAAGGAGCAGCCTGCGATCCTGGTCTATCCCCTATACAGCCCTCCTCCCCATATCAGCTGGGCAGGCACGGAGTTCTCAGGCACAGACCACCGAACCTGGGCCCAGACTGGGCAGTGATCACAGGTACTGACCCCAGAGCAGAGTAGCCCAGACTCAGAGGGGGGATGGGAAAAGCCTTGCACAGCATGACCCTCAGTCCTGTCACTCTGAGCATAGCCCCAAAGACTCCTGGTGGGCACAAAAACAACCTTCTCTGAACTAGGACTTCACTTGCCAGGTAAAGACAATTTCATTTCCTTCTGGGGTCCTCTTTCTCCCCACCTCCCAAGCCCCTCAGTTTGGGGACCTATCCTTATGAGCAGGGTCTCATGGTGAACAGGGAGTCATAGGCTCACGGAGATGCCCTTTCTAACCTCCTCCGTGGGTTTTCCATTCATCTTCTTTCCTGCTTATCTTTAAGCAATCTCATTGAGCTTTCCAGGTTAAGCCTCAGACACTGGGTTAGTCCTGGCCCCCTGCCCAAGACAGCAGAGAGAAGGCAAGCCTGCAGCGGCTGAGACAGAAAGCCCGCAGATGCCCTGAGTGGTCATCACGTGGCCCCTGACTCTCTCCTCTGAACTTGCAGGAGTGCTACTGGCTATTGGTTTAGCAACCTTTCTGCTGACAGGCCTCAGCCTCCTACTGAGACCCCCACCGGCCCAGGCCTGCCCTGTGAGGACTTGGCAGCCCCAGTGGAGGGGCACTGGGGAACCTCACATGCCCACTGAGTATGTGCCCCTCAGAGACAGGTGAGTCCCCTTCTACTCTACACTCCTTTCCCAGCCTAGGGGCCACAGCAGGTCTGGCCACTCCTCACCCTGGCCCTGCCCATACTCATGACCCCAGTGCTAGCCCTGGAACCTTGGGAAAGAATGCCTTCCTAAGCTGACCTGTGATGTTCATCCCTGGCATTCCTGGTCCACATGAGCCCTGTGTCACCTGAGTATGGGTGCTTCTTTCCAGCCTTCTGTCTTATGAAGACCTTGGTCCTCGGGGATCTGGGGAAGGAGCTGATTCCAGGGAGAAAGCCATTACCCAGGGCACAGGTACCACACTTCTTGCAGCAACTCTCCTCCTCTTCTCCTGCCCTCCACGCTCACCTGCACTCCAGGTACACACTCTGGGTGACCTCTCATATTTCTACAGCATTGATCATTTATAGGACACTTTATGCTGTCCATCCGATCATTACAATGGCACCAAGAAGTGGGTTTTTTCAGGTGTCGTACCATCCCCATTTTATAGACAAAGAGACTGAGGTTCAAGGAAATGTGAGTGGCTTCCCTGAGATCCCCAAGTGGCAATGGCTTGAGAGTAGGTGCTGCTGGACTTGCAGTGAGAGCTCTCTAATCTTTACTGTGCTGGTCAGGAGTTCTTAGGAACACAAGGGCAATTCTACAACTCATGGTAGCTCGCCCTAGCTCACCGCAGAGGCAAAAATGAAACTTGTTCTTTAGATCCCTTTACAGGATCACTCACCTGTCCCGTCAGTTTCTCCTCTCACCTGAAGAACAGGATATTGCCTTGATTCTCGGGAGGACCTGGAGGGGCCACACCTTCTCCCCATCCCCAGTTGGCCCCCAGCACCTACTGTGAGGAAGAAGTATATGCAGAAGGGCATGAAGAAGAGGCTCTGCCAAGACCCTTCATCTGCTTAGGAATAACAACTGGGCTACCTCACTTTGGACATCAAAGGGACAGAGGAAGGCCCTATAAGCTCTTATTGATATGAGGTCACAGAGCTTAGAGTTTGCCTCCATTGGTCCTTGAGTGCAGTGTCACAGAAACCCCAGGAAGTAAGCTGATTGCCCAGAGACCTGGAGGAATCAGTAAGTAAGTGGTCACAAAGCAGTCATGGGACCAGACCAGCACCAGAGTCTTACTAGCTATGTGAACTTGAACACAGGCCTCCTCACACCACACACATGCATCCACACATCCACACAGACACACACACATCCACAGTGCGTACACACACAGACACACACACACACACAGACACATACCATCCAAGGCAGGTCTAGCTCTGTGTTATCCCTGACTATGACTTTGCATGGGGTTCAGATGTTGGTCATCTCTTTCCTAGTGATAGCTCTAGACAGTGAGAACGGCACCTTCCTAGTGCAGACATAGAGGACTGATTGGGTCCAGGACAAATCTATGCCTCCCACGCAGGTCAACCCTTGGGGTGATCAGCACGATGAGCTGTGCAGAACATGGACAGTGTGAACACAGGGAAGGGGATCAATGCCAGAACTTCAACCCAAAGGAAGTCTCCATTCAGGCTCAGGGCTGGGGATGGGGGACTCAGTGTTAGGATCTCCCACAGGAGGAGGCTGGCACAGGATTGAGGACTGGCCCTGTACAGGAGGGTGACATGCCCTTACACAGTGGGGCATGTGACAGAGCACATAGAGAGAAGGATCTTGATGGTGTAGGAGGTCTGAAATGCTGCTTTCTAACCCCATTCCCACCTGAACAGCTGATAGCTTAGGGGACAGACCCCATCTGAACTACAGAGAAGGGAAAGGAAGGCAAAGCTGGCTCTGTAGGGGCCGGGCCTGTGTTTGTCACCCAGAATGAGAATTCCTGCATCACTTTGCCAGCATGAATGGGGCTACCCTTCTCCCCTCTTGCACACACCAGGCCTGGGAAAGAGTAGCATAGGGTTGGTAGTGGCCACTCACTCAGCTTCATGTTCACACTCCTGCAGGCCACTCTGAGGAAGCCCTAGGTCAGCATGGGACCTCATACCACCTCCCTTCTTTCTTTCTTCTTCCTTCAAGACCCAGCTCCACAGGGAAAGGCATTTGGAAGGGGGCTCCTTTCACTAGCATGCGTCCTAGCAGAGCAGAGTAGGTTTGAGGGAGAAGGAAGTCAAGGGGTTTAAGACCCTTGGCCAAGGGATGTTGCTGCAGAACGTGAGAGAACTCCACTGGGGCCCAGCAGCCACAGTAGAGTTGCCTGATTCACTCCCCTGGGGTCAGTCTGGGTCACACTCCTGCCTGAAGCTGAGAGGAGGCACCTCAGACAGACAAGTACTTAGGGAACCTCTGCTGTCTGCCAGGTATGAGGGACACCTGAAGTTGAACAGGAGTTCACAGAGCAGTGGGGACAGGTGGGGCAAGAACTGTTGAAGGTGAGCATAGGGTGGTTACGGGGACATGAGGACAGTGATAGGAATTCAGGCAGAAGGGAGGGGCAGAGGTTAGTCAGCCAGATGTGGCCTGGAGGACCCAGCAAACAGCCTCGTCAGAGGGCTGCCATCCTTTTGAGGCCAGGGAGACCCACCCTCAGCAAAACAGGGAGGCAGTGCCCACCACCCAACTCTGGGGTAACACCAGGCTGGATGGACAGAGGCTGTAGGGCCCCTTGTCTGTCACACCCACACAGAAGAGGCTCTCTCTACAGCCACCGCTACCTCCTGCATGGGAAGGACTCCCACCTCCTCCAGCTCCTATCAAGCCTGACCCCTGCCTTTCCTCCAACACTAAGTACCCCTGCACAGGTGTCCTCTGCTCTCTGTCCTTGCGTACCTACCTGCAAAACCCCAGAGGGAAGGAGGGAAGCTGCGGAGCCAGCACCGACAGGCTCAGGCTCTGCTTCCAGCTCCTGTTCCATCCCACAGTCTCACTCTTAGCCTTCTTCCTACAGGAGAGCCACTCCTTGTGAAGACCCTGGAGGACTTCAGCATCCGTACTCTCTATAACAAGCTCGAGGACCAGAATCTGCACGTGGCAGCCCAGCTGAGGAAGCACAGGAGTGATGCCCTGGCCTTCTACAGGGGTGCAAGCCTACAGCTCCAGGGTCTCAAGGTCAGCCACAGTTCCCAGACAACCAAGCCTCCATCATCCCTGCCACCTCAGAGAGCGGGACCCCCACTCACCCACTTCTGGAAATTGTCCAAACCAAGAAGGACACTCATAACTAAGAGAGTGACACAGTCTTGGCTCTTCCAGGACATTCTGCAGCCTCTCTGCACAACTGAGCAGCAGGCTCTGGACAGGAGTGAAGGCCCAGCAATGGAAGCCAACACTGGTGCCAGGACAGACACGGGGCAGAGTGAGGAATCATGGGGTCACCGCACTGCAGCTTCACCCAGGGCACACTGGCGGCACCCTCTAGGTGAGAGGCAGGGGCCCGGGGGCACAACCATGAGGGCAGACTGAAAGTCATAATATTAGTTCCAGCGTTGTATAACACCTAACTCTGCATCTCACATTTACCATCTCACCTGACGCTCAGCACCCCTGTGTCGTCACTGGGTGGCATCAACCCTGATCACAGAAGATGGTCCTGGGCCCAGGGAAGGATCTGATTTGCCAGAGGAAGGGGAGCCTCAGATAACATCCAGCAGGGCAGTGTCTGCCTCAGCCGTCCTGCTGGCCAGAACCACCACTGTGTTTTAGGGCTGGCTGAGGATAGCAGGGTGCCAGGGCCCTGAGGCTCTTGAGTGTCTCCTTAGTTTATGTCTTTGGTTTTATTTTTCTAGAAGACAAAAGCAGTACATGCTCCTTACAAAAGTTCCATCAGTACAAAAGAGTAAACAATGGAAAGCTAAAGTGCACTTGACTCCAAATCTCAGCCACCTTGAAGGTCTATAAGTAAATGTTTATTTGCTCTTTTGTGAACTCTGTGGAAGACTGCTCCATTAGAGTCTATACTCTGAAGTACTCCTGCTACCTGGTAGAGTCTAAACCTCTTCAAGGTTGAAAAGACTTCTTCCTTCACTGTAAGGAAGCATGTGCTGGGCAGATCTTAAGATGGAACAGGGACTGGGTGTGGAGAGACATCCCTAGGTCCCCCTCCATGCTCTGACTTATAGCCACACTCAGATAGGAGAGATCCCAAAACAGAGCATTGTCTTGGGTGGGTCTGGCAGGTGGCAGCTCTGGGTGGGTGATCTCCAAGTTGCCCCTGAATGATCCCAGTGCTCCCTGTGTTTGGACCACTGAATAAAGCACAGCATTAGCTGCCACGGTGAGTGACCTGCTTCCATGTTGTAAGTGGTAAGAAGTGTTGTCCCTTTGCTGCTGGCCCCTCTCCCTCCCTATGAGTGTCCAGTGGAGGCCATTCTAGGGTGGAAAGACGGTGACCTCAGACAGAATTCCCACCAGCAGACTTACGCACAGCTCTTGCTGGTCTGGCTGCATGCTCCTAGAGAGTCTGCAGGCCTTCTCCTCCACTCTAGAGAGAGGGTGAGTGTTCACTCCCAGGCCAGGAGCCACGGACACCAGAGGAGGCTGTGTTCTTCCCAGAACAAGCACTCCTGGGCTGAGCAAGGACTTCCCAGCCCCAAAGCATGATCTGTGAAGGCCCAACTTCAAGACAGGAAAACCCAAACTTTTTGCTGCAAGTCATCCACATCTGAATCCAGACCTCAGCATAAAACTAGCTGACTTTCATTTTTCTTTCTCTTTTTTTTTGTTTGTTTTTAAGAATGTTTTTTAATAATAAATTTATTTTTTATTGGTGTTCAATTTGCCAACATACAGAATAACACCCAGTGCTCATCCTGTCAAGTGCCCCCCTCAGTGCCCGTCACCCAGTCACCCCCACCCCCGCCCTCCTCCCCTTCCACCACCCCTAGTTCGTTTCCCAGAGTTAGGAGTCTTCATGTTCTGTCTCCCTTTCTGATATTTCCTACCCATTTCTTCTCCTTTCCCTTCTATTCCCTTTCACTATTATTTATATTCCCCAAATGAATGAGACCATATAATGTTTGTCCTTCTCCGATTGACTTATTTCACTCAGCATAATACCCTCCAGTTCCATCCACGTTGAAGCAAATAGTGGGTATTTGTCATTTCTAATGGCTGAGTAATATTCCATTGTATACATAAACCACATCTTCTTCATCCATTCATCTTTCGATGGACACCGAGGCTCCTTCCACAGTTTGGCTATTGTGGACATTGCTGCTAGAAACATCGGGGTGCAAGGGTCCCGGTGTTTCACTGCATCTGCATCTTTGGGGTAAATCCCCAGCAGTGCAATTGCTGGGTAGTAGGGCAGATCTATTTTGAACTCTTTGAGGAACCTCCACACAGTTTTCCAGAGTGGCTGCACCAGTTCACATTCCCACCAACAGTGTAAGAGGGTTCCCTTTTCTCCGCATCCTCTCCAACGTTTGTTGTTTCCTGTCTTGTTAATTTTCCCCATTCTCACTGGTTGAGGTGGTATCTCATTGTGGTTTTGATTTCTATTTCCCTGATGGCAAGTGATGCAGAGCATTTTCTCATGTGCGTGTTGGCCATGTCTATGTCTTCCTCTGTGAGATTTCTGTTCATGTCTTTTGCCCATTTCATGATTGGATTGTTTCTTTCTTTGGTGTGGAGTTTAATAAGTTCTTTATAGATCTTGGAAACTAGCCCTTTATCTGATATGTCATTTGCAAATATCTTCTATTCTGTAGGTTGTCTTTTAGTTTTGTTGACTGTATCCTTTGCTGTGCAAAAGCTTCTCAATGGGGAAGCACTGGGAGCCTTTCCCCTAAGATCAGGAACAAGACAGGGATGTCCACTCTCACCACTGCTATTCAACATAGTACTGGAAGTCCTAGCCTCAGCAATCAGACAACAAAAAGACATTAAAGGCATTCAAATTGGCAAAGAAGAAGTCAAACTCTCCCTCTTCGCCGATGACATGATACTCTACATAGAAAACCCAAAAGTCTCCACCCCAAGATTGCTAGAACTCATACAGAAATTTGGCAGTGTGGCAGGATACAAAATCAATGCCCAGAAATCAGTGGCATTTCTATACACTAACTATGACACTGAAGAAAGAGAAATTAAGGAGACAATCCCATTTACAATTGCACCCAAAAGCATAAGATACCTAGGAATAAACCTAACCAAAGAGGTAAAGGATCTATACCCTAAAAACTATAGAACACTTCTGAAAGAAATGGAGGAAGACACAAAGAGATGGAAAAATATTCCATGCTCATGGATTGGCAGAATTAATATTGTGAAAATGTCCATGTTACCCAGGGCAATGTACACGTTTAATGCAATCCCTATCAAAATACCATGGACTTTCTTCAGAGAGTTAGAACAAATTATTTTAAGATTTGTGTGGAATCAGAAAAGACCCCGAATAGCCAGGGGAATATTAAAAAAGAAAACCAGAGCTGGGGGCATCACAATGCCAGATTTCAGGTTGTACTACAAAGCTGTGGTCATCAAGACAGTGTGGTACTGGCACAAAAACAGACACATAGATCAAAGGAACAGAATAGAGAATCCAGAAGTGGACCCTCCACTTTATGGTCAACTAATATTTGATAAAGGAGGAAAGCCTATCCACTGGAAGAAAGACAGTCTCTTCAATAAATGGTGCTGGGAAAATTGTACATCCACATGCAGAAGAATGAAACTAGACCACTCTCTTGCACCATACACAAAGATAAACTCAAAATGGATGAAAGATCTAAATGTAAAACCAGATTCCATCAAAATCCTAGAGGAGAACACAGGCAACACCCTTTTTTAACTCGGCCACAGTAACTTCTTGCAAGATACATCCACAAAGGCAAAAGAAACAAAAGCAAAAATGAACTATTGGGACTTAATTTTTCTTTCTTTTATTTAAATTTTGTTAGTTAACATACAGCGCCATATTGGTTTCTGGAGTAGAATTCAGTGATTCATCACTGACATACAACACTCAGTGCTCATCACAAGTGCCCTCTTTAATACCCATCTCCCATCTAGCCCACCCCCTACCCATCTCCCTCCATAAACCCTCAGTTTGTTCTCTATCATTGAGTCACTTATGGTTTGTTTCACTCTCTCCCTCTCCCTCCTTCCCAATATATTCATCTGTTTTCTTTCTTAAATTCCACATATGAATGAGATCATATGGTATTTGTCCTTCTCTGATTCATTTCACTTAGCATAATACTCGCTAGCTCCAACCATGTCATTGCAAATGGCAAGATTTCATTCTTTTTAATGGCTAAATAATATTCCACTATAGATCTATTTATATATTTATATAAATATATAATATATATTTTATATATCATATATAAAATATATAAATATACTATATATAATAATATATAACATATATTTTATGATATATAAAATATATAAATATAAATTATATATTTATATTTATATTTAAATTATATATATATATTGGTGTGTGTGTGTATATATATATATATATATATATACCACATCTTCTTTATCCATTCATCAGTCAATGGACATTTGGTCTCTCTCCATAGTTTGGCTACTGTTGATAATGCTGCTATAAACATTAGGGTGTATGTACCCCTTCAAATCTATATTTCTGTATCCTTTGCTAAATACCTAGTAGTGCAACTGCCAGATTGATTTTTAATTTTCTGAGGAACCTCTAAACAGTTCTCAGAGTAACTGCAATACTTTGCATTCCCACCAACAGTGTGAGAGGGTTCCCCTTTCTCCACATCCTCACCAACCCCTATTATTTCTTGTTTATTTAATTTTAGCCATCCTGACAGGTGTGGGTTGGCATCTCTCTGAAAATCAGCTGACTTTCCATCTCCTGAAGCAGTTTGTCAAACTGCAGGTTGTAGCTTATAAATCAATTTAATAAGTTGCAACAGCATTAAAAAAAAAAGCTAGAAAGGAATAAAATTGAAACTACCAGAAGCAACACATGTATATAAAGTAATATGGCTTCATACAACTCTACTTGCAGTTTTATACATACATATATGGAGAAGTATATGAACAATGAATTTCTTAGTGTACATTGTGATTCTTAAGTTGAGAAGCCACTGCCTAGGAGGAATCTTGTAATAGGATTTATCCCCAGAAACTCACCTAAATCATAATCCCAGTGGTCCTTCCAGCCTAGCCCCTCCTGCCCCTCTGCAAAACCCCGAAGACCCTTAAGCTCACCTGGTCAGCAAGTACCTTTAGATAAGTTCAGAGAATTTGTATTTGCCTCCTTACAAGGGAAGAAAACTCAGACCCAAGAAGAAAGGGCTCCTGGTTCTGGCCCAACATTGCCATTTTTAAGCTAAGCCTGCCGAATTTGCTTCACACCCCACAGGACAACATCAAGTCATAGTAATGAGAATTAACTTGATGGATTCTTTGTTTATTCCCATGTTCTCCATCCCCAGGGTGTGTTTTAAGGAAGGTAGGGGGAGGACAGCCCACTCACCCACTTTAGAGGAGAAACACATGATTCTTAAGGCGAATAGACAAGGCATTCCTGGCTTAATGCTTCCTTAAATTTCTTCATGTTAAAGGAGTTATTTAGAGAAAGAAAGCTTTTTTTTAGCCTCTAATTTTAGCAGGAAGAAGAATTAAAACAGCCCATAATATGGCAGGCTCTCAACAGATGGCTATCTATCAGATGACTGACTATTCAGTGTAATCTGAAAAATAAGCGCCCCCCCCCTTAATTAACTCTGCATTTAGAACATTTGATGGAAGGGTCCTTATAGGGTGGCTCCCAGAGGCCTGCTTCAGCCAGGATGCTGTCTTGTCAGCATCAAGAGGAGACCAAGGAGCATCCAAGAGAGAAGATCGGCACATATGGGTCATCTGACTAAGGAAGGGAGCATGCCCCAACCTCTCCTGTGCACAGCTGCCTGGGGTTCTATGAGCCTCTGGGACTCCAGCTTCTCCAAGTGCTTTCCTTTACAGCCCTGAGGGTTGTTGTAAGCTCTGAGTAACTTCTATCTTACTTAACCCATTTAACTCTCACAAGAAATCTATGAGTGACATTATCATTTTATACATGAGAACTGTGTCTTAAAGAAGTTAAAATGCCCACCAAAGTCACACAGAGAGTTACAGAGCTGGGCTAGCCAGAAGCCCAGTCTCTGCCATGCAGCCCTTACACACCTCTGCTGCTTCTAGCTGAAAGGGCATGAAAGACTGTACTTCACTAAACCCTAAAGGCCCACCACTCATCCACCAGGCTTCAGTTCCACCATAAGCCCAGCCACAGTCCTTCCCACTGAACTTCCTGACCCTTCCAAAGAGACAGGCTGGCCAGGCTGGGTGGGGTTCTCACCCCTTGTTCCTCAAGATCACTCTCTAGAAAGGAGTGGGACACTGGAAGAACATGTTTGAGGCTGAGATCCAGGTACTTGTTTACTTTTTCCATGATGATGGCCATGTGTCCTCAACAGCCCTAGAAGAGAGGACTAAGGGAGCAGGTCAGACAAATGCCAGAAAACCTCCCTGGTATATGCGCATGTGTACATGTGTACTTGTGTGCATGTGTGTGGTCTGTGAAACCCTGGGGATGGAGCAATGCTGTTAAGAGCTTTCCTTGACCTTCTCTAAAAACCATTCCCTCTTCTTAAACTTCTCATCCATACACTTCTGGGCTGGGATACCTGGCCAAGTGATCATGAGAAAGAAAAAAAAAAAAAAAAGCTACCTTCCTCTGAAATTGGCCTGGGACTAAGCTGTGAAAAGTCCATGTCCTGAAAATCTTCTCCATAGGCACCAAATGCAGAAGACTAAATGAAGCCTACTCTTTTCCTAGACATTGCTAACTGAAGGCAGAGGCTTCCATCATTTCTTGACAGGGAAGACTTTTCTCCAAAAAATTATGTGATAAAAATTTAACAACTTAAAAAGAAGAAAGCAATTAAATACCACTTTGTTAAAACTATCCTATAGCCCATCAGGCCCCCTCTAGGTGGGTATTTCCACAAGTCATAGTACAGTTCTTAGAGACTGCTGGGTGTGAGCCCCAGCACAGCCTTGGTCTTGGCAACAGGTATCCTAAGTTAGCCTGGGGGACACACAGGCAAAACACAGCACTCAGAAATGAGTCAGAAGTTAACAGATTAAGTATGGAGATAAAAGGAAGATAGGTCTTTAAACATTTCTGAATTTAAAAAAAGAAACAGAAGGAGTTGTATAAAAAGGGAAGAGATTATGTATAAAAATTTAAATGTTCGGGATCCCTGGGTGGCGCAGCGGTTTAGCGCCTGCCTTTGGCCCAGGGCGCGATCCTGGAGACCCGGGATTGAATCCCACGTCGGCTCCCAGGGCATGGAGCCTGCTTCTCCCTCTGCCTATGTCTCTGCCTCTCTCTCTCTCTCTCTCTCTCTCTCTATGTGACTATCATAAATAAATAAAAATTAAAAAAAATATAAAAAAAAATTTAAATGTTCACACATAAAAAGCCATGATGTATTCTTCAAGGCTCAACCCACATATACTTAGCACATTGCAGAGACTGCCTAAAGGAAGGGAGTGGGTTCCAGGATGGACATAGAAATGAAATAAAAAGGCCAGAGGCTCACAGACAAGGCTTCAAAAATGGGAAAAAGTCAAGTAAATGTGAGGTGGGGCATCTGGGATCAGATGAGATAACTGTGTCTGAGGCTGTTCTCTGTGTTCTCCTTCCCCAGGCTGCTCTGCCAGTGTCTCACCCCTGGGCTTTCAGTCAGAGCTTGACAGAGTGATCGTGGCCCTGGCATCAGCACTTTCTCATGCATGTGGGCAACCAGCTGGGGCCAACAGAAAGGTGAGAACGCCCGAGGGTGATAGAGCACACCTGTGTATGCACACAGCTTCACTGTCACCCAACCTTGTGGAGACTCATTTGGTGTGTGCATGTGCACACACGTGTACACACATGCACACTTTCATGCATGTACATACCACACACGTGTACATTCACATGCAGAGAACACCGCACTCACGCATAAACATACATGAACATATACCACATACACATACACACTTGGGCCACATATTCTTTTTTATTTATTTATTTATTTATTTTATTTTTTTATTTTTTGGGGCCACATATTCTTTAGGTGGCTCTGCATTCTGTTCAGAAACCCAAGATGCACTATCTGTGCCCATAGGTTAACCCCTATTTTCAGCTCTTTATCTTCCCCAAGATGTGTGTCAGAGACAATATTCCCAGTCCCCTTGCTCATCTCTTTTCTTATACAGAGTTCAGAAGGGAAGCACGATTCATGGAACCTACCCTGAGAGCAGCATGTCAAAGGGAAGAAAGACTCAGAGGGCCTCTGTTCAGGAGACCCTGCCTGGTGCATCCCCAGAGCAATAGGACAGAATTAATCACAGCCACATTTGTTCCCAAAGTGCCTATGAGGGCATAGAAAAGGGAGACCATGATACATATCAGGTCTCAACTGCTACTGAGCAGGTACTTGGGGCCCCCAGGAACACCAGGCAGTCAGTGGTCTGACCACACAAAGACACGGAATCCCAAGCTTGGACCAGTGCAGGCGCCCATGTGGGTTCGGCAATGATACCCTTGTCCATCACTGTTTTTTTCTGGGCTGTGAACTGTAGGAAAGTCACAAGACCTTCTGTTCTTTCAAGGCCTCTGGTCAGGTTGGTGAACAGCCTCTCCCCACCTGTCAACAAGACCCTCACAGGGCAAGTAACATGCCCCTGAAGTCACAGCCGCCACCCTCAGATGGAAAGCACCAAAGTACAAGGTGGGTGCAGGCACCAGCACCAAGTCTTGCACACAGCAGCTGTATTCTTTGGTTGTGTTCCTTAGCTCCCAGTACTGAGAATTTTATTTTTCATAGCTGGAACCTGATTTAAAACCTTAACTCCCTCAAATCCAGCTGAAGTCTTTGGGATGCTCTGCCCATAGTAATTCACCCATCGTCCTGGCTACCTTGGTTTACCAAGGGGTTCGCTGGTTTGATTAACTCTTCAGAACTTGTGTCATTTACTGGGTTTGTTCCCACCTATGGGAATGAGGCCACATTCACTCTGGCTGACCCCAGACTTCATACCTCTACCCTACTACCTTCCAACTCTCCTTCTTCTGATACATGGTCTCCTCCAAGATGGAGTCATATGGTTGACCTGTTCTTCTTCCAAGTTGACCAAGAGGCTGAGATGGATCTGTTTGCTTATGTTGACTTGATTTCTCTCCATGCATTTAGATGCATGGTCTGTTCCTCTCTTCATCTTCTTTTAATAACAATAAGTAGTAATAGTCATATTGACTGCTTTGTATATACTGGACCTGAGGTAAACACTTTATCTGCTCTCTACGTTAATCCTCACAATAACCCTGTAAAGTACATACTATAGCTCCATTTTTTAAAGGTGAGAGAACTGGGTTTCAGAGAGGCTAAGTTAGGTTGATGGAGCTTGGATATCAGCTCAGGAGGTCTGAGTCTCAGAGCCTGTACTAATCCCCGTTAATTCCTCCACCAAAGTTACAATAGCCCTTCCTCTCAGAAACATCTCTCCCATTGATTTCCTTGTTTAGGGTATCTAGAAAACTTGTACAAATAAAGTCTCCTGTGAGCAAGGGGCGAGGAATCTAGACTCTCCTGCTGTCACCAGGCCTGGGTTCCTGGAGGATCAGGGACTCCAGAAAGGAGGATCACACAAAGGCAAATTAGTGTAGGGACCAAGGGCCCCCCACCTCCTCACCAAAGATAGGCCATCTGGCATGAAGATTATTTTGAATTAGAAGCAATCAAAACCCAGTAGACTCAGGAGAAGTTCTTTAACGCCCTCCCCACCCCCCACCCTCCACTGCCTAAAAGAATTTAGGTAAAGGATCTGCTCCGGGAAGAGAGTTGTCACCATAGAAAACTACATTGTAATATGAACTAGGTGTGGTGGACAGGGAGGAATGGAGCAAGGCCTGTTTGGTTAAAGTCTTCTATGCCTCGTTGTTTCTGTGGGCCCAGAATGTTGTTTACCAAACATTTACTCCCATTCTTCCTTGAATTACTTTCCTTCCCTTTGAAGTCTCAAACCCCTTCTCCTTAGTTCAGGATGACACATACACCTCATTTTCTCATCTTTGGAATCTTATATCCATGTGGATTCCCTGTATATATGAAACTAAATTTGCTTTTCTCCTGTTAATCTGTCTCATGTCACTTTGATTTAGTCCAGCTAGAAGGATCTTAAAAAGCAGAGGAAATTCTTCCTCTTAGAATCCCAGAGACCTGGATTTTTTTCTCTTTCTTTCTTTCTTTCTTTCTTTCTTTCTTTCTTTCTTTCTTTCTTTCTTTCTTCTTCTTTCTTTCTTTCTTTCTTTCTTTCTTTCTTTCTTCTTCTTTCTTTCTTTCTTTCTTTTTCTTTCTTTCTTTTTCAAAGACTTGGATTCTAAACTGGGATCTGCTCTCAAAGTTGTGCATCTTGAGCAAACACTTTGCAGCCAGTGTCATAAGCTACAGCCTGAGGATAATTTCACTCAGCAGATATTTTTTGCTGTCTTTGATACAGAGCTGAAGGAGTCAGGAAGAACAAACAATTACAATAAAAGGCTCTAGAAGTTTACAGATGTCTGCAAGGATCAGGAAAGATTTTGTGATGGTGGTATCCTTTGAAATAGAATTTAAAATAAGAGGAGGGTCCTAATGGGAAGAGGCATTGGGGAAGGGTGTTCCTGGAGGGGAACAGTGTTGACAAAGACATGGAGGTGAGAAAGCTAAGATGTAGCTCATGAACTGAGACCAGTCCCAAAGGCCCAAAGGCCCAAAGGCTCATTGAGGACAGTCCAACCCTCTCATTTCAAGGGGCAGAAACTGAGATCAAGACTTGAGTTTCTCAAAGGGAATCTGAACAGTATGGCAGTGTATTGACCAGGATCCCAGTAGGAAGCAGCTGGCACTTTCCAGATGGAAAATTTGAGGGGAATATAATTAAGGAGGACATATAAAAGTGCAGGCAGGTACATGTAGCCACAAAGGCTAGCATAGTATCCTGGGGCAGGTAGTAATTTGTCAATATCTCCCCTTCCCAAGCCTGAAGGGTAAGAGCATAGAGCAGTCACTAGACCCCAGAAGGAGCACTATTTGGGGAGGGCCTAAAGCACAGCCAACCTGATGTAGAGGTAAAAAATTCCTTTCCCTCCAGCCTTAGATTCTTGGCTGGGGCCCTGTAAATTACACTGACAAAAGATCAACAAGAGAAAAAGAGAAACAGAAGTTTGTTAACAAAACATGACACACACACACACATGAAACACTCAGTGAAATGTAGAGAAAGGGTCCTTAGAACTGGAACTTACACAGCATCTTAACAAAAGAACAGTAAATTTTTAGAGAGGTGACAAGACAAAACAAAAGGTCTTTCAGTTTCTAGAGAAGGCAAATACATGGGGGAACTAGTGGAGAATAAGGGCTAGTTTTAGCAAGGTTTTTGTGTAAATTCCTCTGATGCCATTTCCAGGCTCATAAACATCTAGAGTTGTCTCAGTGATTAACTCCTGCCCTTCCAAGAGAAGGGAGAGGGCACCTTTAAAATGCACGTCCTGGGCAGCCTGGGTGGCTCAGCGGTTTAGTGCCATCTTTGGCCCAGGACGTGATCCTGGAGACCTGGAATTGAATTCCACTTGGGGCTCCTGGCACGGAGCCTGTTTTTCCCTCTGCCTGTGTCTCTACCCCTTTCTCTCTTTCTTTCTGTGTCTCTCATAAATAAATAAATAAATAAATAAATAAATAAATAAATAAATAAGTAAAATCTTTTAAAAAATAAAATAAAATGCATGTCCTGTTTCTAGGTAAATAGAGCAGAGAGCTTGCCTTATATCTGCTTCTTCTCAATTGCCTTCAGCTCAAAATAACCAATATGCCAAGGTGACATATTTCTGGGTGGCATATTATGTACCCGTCACTGAAAAGTCATTCACCTGCTGAGGCAGAGATGGCTGAGTGGGTACAATTTCAGGGAATCTTTGTGTCTGTCAGTTTCTCTGTCACATAAATAATCTCATCCTTCTCTAATCCCAGACACCTCAGGGAGGAGTTAAAAGCGGCCAATACATTCCTTTTCTATTGGGCAGCAGAAGCCTGAAAGAATGTCTCTCATTTCCTCTTCCTAGCTCCCAGCAGGACCTGGGGCCTGGACAGCTCCCACAGTGTACCGCCAAAAGAGGAGACACCATGAGCCCAGGTTCTAGGGGGTGGATCCTGGGGCCTGGACTCAGACACAGAGCCTTTCCTGAGTTGCAGGTAGGAGTCTGACTCTGACCAAGGTCCTCTTTACCTCAAGGAGTGCTATGAACCTCCGCCTCCTCCAAGGATTCTGAGCTGTTCAGCTGCCCCATCTCTCAGCCGTGCTTATTATCTGCACACTATATGTGACTCTGGGGGCCAGAAATCAAACACAGGGGTGGAGAAAATGTGACTGGGAGGGATATTTTGTGGGAAAAGAAATTAGGTTTGGAGAGTATTGGTCAAGAAAATCACCCATTAAATGTTCACTGATTGTCTACGTAGGGGAGGAAATCATTTTTTCTATGTCCTTCAAGATTCTTCTATCAGGGCACCTGGGTGGCTCAGCAGCTGAGTATCTGCCTTCGGCTTAGGTCATGATCCCAGGGTCCTGGGATCAAGTCCCACAAAGGGCTTACTGCAGGGAGCCTGCTTCTCCCTCTGCCTATGTCTCTGTCATTCTGTGTCTCTCATGAGTAAGTTCATAAAATCTTAAAAAAAGATTCTTCTAACTGGACTAAGAACTAAGTTGACATGAGACAGATTAACAGGAGAAAATCAAATTTTATTTCATACATATAGGGAATACACACAGACATGAGATTCTAAAATTAGATGAAATTAGGTATATCTTGAACTAAGGAGAAGGGGATGGGGAATTCAAAGGAAGAAATGTAATTCACGGAAAGATGAAAAAGAGTAAATGTTTGGTCAATGGATGTTTGCTGGGCCATACAGAAACAATAGGACATTGAGAGGACTTTGATGCAACAGGCCTTGCTCCATTCCTCCCTGTCCACCACACCTAGTTCATATTACAGTGTAGTTTTCTGTGGTGACAGCTCTCTTCCTGGAGCAGGTCCTCTGTCTAAATTATTTTAGGTGGTTGTGGGGGAAGGTCAAATTCTTTGGGCCTTGATTGTTTCAAATTTGGTATAATCTCCATGCTGAGTCTGGTCTTGGTAGTGGGATGCCCTTGGCCCCTACATCTATAATATTCATAAAGGCAAGAAGTGGGAACCTGTGAAGGTTTAAAAGAATCTTCATCTTTTCAAAACAATGAGAAAAAAAAAAAAACCAAAAGAAAGCAACAATAGGTATGATTACATAATAAACAGGATTCTCTAGGTCAAAATTTACCATTAACTGATACTTTTGCTCTATGAGAAAAACATGTAAATGGCCCTAAGAGAAAGGAAATACTGACTTATAAAATTATATGAAAAATGTTCAAAGAAATGTTAATTAAACTACACACCCTTTTATATCTACCTAAAGCATTTAACTAAAGTACTGTTTATGAGGATGAAAAAGATAGACACTCCCATATCCAGCTGATTGAGGATAAAAAGTTAAAACCTTGCTGGAAAGCAATCTGGCACTTTGTGCCAAAAGTCCCTAAAATATTCAGTCCACTTGACTGAGTCTCCAATTCTAAGAATCTAAGGGGAAAAATTTTTAAATACAGGCAAATATGAGGAAACAAGGACACTGAAATTTTTTATAATAAAAAAATAAATGGAGATGCTCTAAATTTCTGATAATATAAGGGTTTGCCTGAATTGTGGTAGAGCTCTATTGCAAGATATTAATGTCTTTACGAAAAATAAGGTTATGGAGAATTTCCAATGTTATTAAGGTAAAAGATGAAGATAGAGAATCATGTGGCATGATTTCATATATGGATATATATATATTCTTAAAAAGGCACATGGGAAAAACAAGAAGAGAGGGCCATAAAGGTAGTAGTGAGACTAGCTTAAGGAAAGAGAGAAAAAACTGAAATGAGAAGGCCTAAAATGTAAGAATGATTACTTAGTTAGCTTATGCTGCAGGACCAACAACACAAATCCCCTGATTTGGTCTGGGCCCACCTCGTAGTTCTGGATCTCACAGAGTGTCTGCATTTCAACTGGGCCCCAGATCCAGACAGGGCTTGCCCAAGACAGTGTTTCAGGGCAACCGTGCATCCAGGGTCTCTCCTCATCCTCCCAGGGCCCACAGGCCAGCCTGGACATGTCCTTCGTACAGTGTTGGCAGAATCACAAAGGACCTCTTGAGGCCCAGGCTCAAAACTGGCACCAGGTGACTTCTGCCTATCTTCATGGCCAAAGGAAGTCAGATGGTGGAGCTCAGCTTCAGGCTGTGAGAAAAACCCCACACACTGTGTGAGGGAACTACAGAAGAGCATGTGAAGGGCACAAGTTCAGAGGGGGCGAAGAAGTGTGGCCTTCAGTGCAGTCCACATGTTATTAATGTACTCATTTATATATTTGAATGTTATATTTACTTATATTCTATACTGAACCAGGGTTACCTTTTACAATGAAAAATGAAAGTTGGGAGATTCTTTTGTTAGGGCATATTTTTGTTTTTCACTTCTTTTTAATCAAAAGATACTAGGGCAAATCTGATAGTAAAGGAATGGAAATGGGAAAGAAGCCTACGAAACATAATGTTTTGTCCATAGGGCATCCTCAGAGATTGCAGTTTCTGCTCATTCACTTAAAACAAGTGCCACCCCTATAAAGGTATAGCAAATCCTACAGATGTCACTGGAACCATCCCCGCACAGACTGGGAAACTCTTTCTATTGAAAGAACATTTTTTATGAAAGTAAAATAGCAGATACTGTGACAGTCCATGACATAATGGAGCTACATGACATGGGAAGCCATTGGTATCCAAAATGGGTGATAATGATTTTAACTATCATTCCCATACACTAAGCCATGATTAATTAATTTTCTCTCTGCCAAATACACAGGGAGTCACATTAGTGCCCAAGACTGGCAGAAAGAAAAGGTGTTATTTGTTGAGAACTTCTTATGAGCCAGGCCTGTGCTGGTTGCTTTCACAGAGAACACCCATGTGAACCTCACAATAGCCCTACTCTGAGAGACATATTGATTCTTCAGCTATGGAAGCTGAACCTCAAGAGAGGGAGGTAACTTTGCCCAAGAGTGTTTCAATTTCCATTCTGCCCAAACTTGTGCTTTTTCTTCTATATCATGCTGCCTGACCTCATTCAGAAACATAAATGAGGAAGGGTAGGAGATTTTGCCCTGATCTCCATCTTTTTCAACCAGCATTTACAGAAGAAGGGCTGAGTGTGAGAGAGCTAGAGATCCACAGACATGTGAAACCCAGTCCCCCTGCTCAAGGAACTTACAGGTCAGGAAGGCATCTTGGTGTCCAATGAGATGGCAAAATGAACATACAATACAGACACTTGTAAAAAAAATGTATGTGCAAAAAGCATGATCTATTGATGGATATTGCTAGACAACACTTAAAATTTCTAGGGCACCTAGGTGACTCAGTTGGTTAAGCATTTGCCTTAGGCTCAGGTCATGGTCCCAGGGTCCTGATATCTAGCCCTGCATTGGGTTCCCTGCTTAGTGGGGAGTCTGCTTCTCCCTCTGCCCCTCACCTTACTTGTGTTCTCTTTCATGCATGCGTGTACTTGCCCTATCTCAAATAAATAAATAAAATCTTAAAAAAATTTTCCACCTCTATATTTTTTCACATCTCCTATATGTTTTCTATCTATTTGCCTCTGGGCTCTGTATTCCAGATGATTTCTTCACAAGTTTCTACAAACTCATTACAGCTAGGACTATATGTAAGCCATCAATCACACTGCCATTCTCTTCATATGTTTTCATTCCTAGATTTATTTTTCTCCATAATATTCTTTTGCTTGCTTTATGGATTATATTCATTCTTTTGTCTTCCTTCACATTTAAAAAATATTTATTTATTTTATAAAGAGAAAGAGAGAGAGAGAGAGAGTGTGTGTGTGTGTGTGTGTGTGTGTGCGCGAGAGAGTTGGGGGAGGGGGGAGAGAGGCTCCTCTCTTGAATAGCTTGAATGTATCATGTTCAATCAAGCAGATTCCCTGCTGAGCGGGGACCCCCCACAAACACACACACACTTGGGGCTCTATCCCATAACCATGAGATCATGACCTGAGCCAAAATCAAGAATCAGATTCTTAACTGACTAAGCCACCCAGGCACTCCTCCTCTTTCACAATTTAAACATGCTTATATGACAGTCATGCTCATATCTCACTGTTATCTCTAGGTTCTTAAGGGTATTTTCTTTAAGTCTATTTGCTTTTGTGCCATTGGATTTCCTTCCATATTTTGTGTTTTCATCCACACATCATCTTCAGGGGGACTGTCCTCTGTGCAGGCCTCCCTCTGGGGCGACTGTGATTATCTCCACTTGCACACTATGGGGTTTGTTGCTCCCAGTTCTCTTGGGAGGTTAGTTTCCATCTCCCTCTCTTGGGAGGTTAGTTTCTCATCTCTCTCTCTCTCATCTGGCCTCTCACAATGTGCTCAACCTCATGATTCCAATTTCTCACATCAAATCTGTTCCAACCTCAGCCCTGAACAACAAGCTTGCTCAGCAATGGACCATGTGCTCAGGCCAGATATAGGTTTTGAATTCAAGTTCAGGAAATAGAGAGCCACTTCCTGAGTTCAGACTTTACTCAGGTAGCCAGGGACAAGTTCCCAAAATAAATGGCCTTATGACCTCAATATCTGCCTAAAGTGGCAGTTAATACCTCAGCCTTTAAGAAAAAATAACTACATGCCATGTACCTTCAGGTTCCTCCTACCACTGACTTGTCTCTTCATCTCTGGCTTCAGGAGAGTTCCCATTGAAACATGGTTCTGCATTTATATTTGTATTTTATCTGGCATTTCATGTGTGGAACAAGAAGTGAGCTTTCCATGACAGGCAAGTTGACCAGGCAATTGGATGTTGTGCTAACCCAGGATATGCTCCACGAATAGCTTGAATGTATCATGTTCAAAATCAAACCCATCAGCACCTATGATCTCCTATAAACTCGAGGATCCTCTGTCTTTCTACTTCATAACCGTTAGTACATGATTTTCATCTTCATGGTCCCTGTGGTCACAGGATGGCTGCTGGAAAGGCAGTAAGGTAAAAAGGCACAGGCTGACTGTCAGCTCTTTTTTTAAGAGGTTTTCCAGAATCCATCCTTTCAACAATTTTCTTTTACATCTCATTAGCCAAAATTTAGTCATATGGTAATCTCAATCTACAAGAGGGTCTGAAATAAGCAGTTCTTCAGCTGGGTGCACAACACTCCTAACAAATTGAGTTCTATTAATAAGAAAGTCTCTGCCATAGTAACCAAGACTAGCACACAAGACCCTTTGTGGCCTACTGTCTGTAGTCCCCATATCACCTCCATTTCTCCAGCATCATCACCCTCTACTTTCCAAACAAATTCCATGCTACCACCAAACTGAACTTTGGCTACTTCCTGTAGCAACTTTCCCACTGCAACCCACAGGTAACATCCATCACTCATAATTCCTTGTCTTAGGTCTGTCATTCTTTTTTTTTTTTTAAGATTTTGTTTATTTATTCATGAGAGACACACAGAGAGAGAGAGGCAGAGACACAGGCAGAGGGAGAAGCAGGCTCCATGTAGGGAGCCTGACGTGAGACTCCATCCTGGGTCTCCAGGATCACACCCTAGGCCGAAGGCGATGCTAAACCACTGAGCTACCCGGGCTGCCCAGGTCTGTCATTCTTGATAGACTGAAAACGCCATGGAAGTTCACTAATGGAATTTCAGAACTAATCATTGGCTTGATACATACTGTGTGTTCAATAAATCTTTCTTTACTTATGAATGAGTGGACAGATGGATGGATGAAGGTTCCCTTTCTCTCTCATATATCTGTTTTCATATATACTGTTCCCTTTGCCTAGCATGCTTTCCTGTATTTACCACCCAGCTAATTCCTGTTTATCACTAAGATTCAGTTGAGATGTGCCCTCTTTGAGAAAGTTCTCCCAAAGAACAAGATGAGGTACCTTGCTTTTTGCTCTGGTGGCCCCTGTGTATCCCACCACAATAGCCTTTATTATGCTGGATTGTACATCTGGGTTTACTTGCCTTTCAGCTTTGAGCTCTTTGAGAGCAGACCTGACTTCAACTCTGTAAGTCCAGTGCTGATCTCATGGCCTGTCATGGAGCAGGAACTCAATAGATTTGCAATGAAAATAGAGTAAGAGTGAAAGTAATGAAGACCATGTGTCCCTTGTTTCTAGAGAAAGATATGGCTTGTGGAAGATGCTTTGGATGAGCTGAATGAGGAGTTCTTCCAACTCAGTGCTCAAGCCCTCGAGCTTCAGAAGGAAAATGACAAGCCAGGCCAACTGCCCCCAAGTGAAGGAAATGCATTTGCGGTAAGCACAGCAGGCCACCACCTCAGCTCCTGAGGTGTCCTACAGACAGCTGGGTCTTACAGTGTGGACCCCACAGAGCCACAACCCCTTTCATAGAAGAGTTGAGATCAGAACAACCAGCTCTGACCAGAAAGCCCACCTGTTTTTGGTTTTGCCTGTTTGCATTGGCAAGTACTTCTAAAGACAGGGAAGCCCACTCAATCAGTTTGGTCTTGCAGGTCTCTAAGTAAATTGATGGCCTGGAAAGACTGAGGAAGACATGACAAGGGAGCAATAAAAATAGCCTAAGTACATGGTTCTGGAACAAGGACTTTTCCATGAGATGCATTTGTCATCTAGATTGCTCTCTTATCCTAACTTGGGTCTCTGGAGATGTTAACATAGGGAAGGTTGGAGGGGACAAAGACAAGGGACAGAAGAGATAATTCTATCTGCACTGAGCTCAATAAAATTCTACTCATCAAAGCAGGCAGCTGGCTTGTAGGCCTTATTTGCCACTTGGAGTTTTTTTTTGTTGTTGTTTTGTTTTTTTTAAGATTGTATTTATTTATTTGACAGAGAGAGAGCACAGTAGGCAGAGCGGCAGGCAGAGGGAGAGGGAGAAGCAGGTCTTCTCCTGAGCAAGGAGCCTGTTGTGGGGCTAGATCCCAGGACCTGGGATCATGACCTGAGCTGAAGGCAGATGCTTAAACAACTGAGCCACCCAGGTGCCCCGCCACTTGAAGATTTTTAATATTGCATTAAAATACCATTTCTTTTGACCTGAGTTTTTTGTTACACTCTTAACTTTTGCACCCAAACCAGCACCTTCCTCATTTTACCCCACTCCCTGCCTTAGTGAATTGCTAAACACAGGCAATGCCCTGGCTGGTGAAGGAGCATGCATAGTTACCTCCTCTTGCTAGGCTTTCCAGAGCAGGCATCTGTGCCATATCTGTGTCATCAAGGAATTCCTCCTTCAACTAGGAATGCCCCTAGGACTGAGGATCCAGGAGGAGCAGGTTTGGGGCACTGCAATGCTCCACAAATACAGAGAGTTCCATGAGAACATTGTATGTGTCTGGGCCTTAATGTTGGGAGGTCTGGAGAATCTGTTTTTCTTGGTCAATCTGCCCTCCCTCTTTTTTTTAAAAAAAATATTTTATTTATTTATTATTTATTCATTACAGACAAAGAGGCAGAGACACAGGCAGAGGGAGAAGCAGGCTCCATGCAGGGAGCCTGATGTGGGACTCGATCCCGGGACTCCAGGATGATGCCCTGGGCTGAAGGCAGATGCTAAACCACTGAGCCACCCAGGGATCCCCTGCCCTCCCTCTTAAGACCAAAACAAGAAAGAGCACCTGTGCTCACAAATGACTAAAGGAAAATTTATGTTGTGTACAAACAACGCACAGCAAGGGCTGTAACAGTCACAAAATGCACAGATGCCCTTCCCAGCAGGGCTGGGGGAACTGTCTCCTGAGGTCCAAAAGGTTCCCTAAACCCCTAAGGTGGGTCCTTCTCATGAAACCTAAATGAGGATGCCAACCTCTCATTGTGTTCTTTCTTCATTGTGTCTATTGTTCCTTAATTGAGCTTCATCTAGACTTTTTCCAAAAAAGCCACTAAGCTGCACGGTCTCTGTGTAGCCCCCCTCCACTTCAGATAGGCAGCTATGATGTCAGTTCCACTGCAGAGAGACCTGGCACAGGGACCTATCACTGACAGCGTTGAGGGACTCAGATGATTTGGTGAGGATAAAGTAACAGAGATACTTCAAGATTAAGAAGAGATTATATAAATATCTCTAGTATTAAGGAAGGAAAAAACAGGATGAGCGGAGGGGCTGTAAAATGCAGCAAGACTTAATTATTCAATAATTATTTCAGATTATTAACCATGATGATTATGTAATGGATATAATTAGTTGTTGTTGTGCATTAATGTAACAACATAAACCCAGGGAACACTATGTCTTTATTAGTTAATTGTGAGATCAGCCCCTCGAGGTAACTCATTGGCATCTTCCCAAGTTTTTGGTTGGGTGGTTATGCCTAGAGACTATCAGAGTGACAAGAGTCTTCAAGCCAAGGTCACATAATAGATTCAGGAAAGAGATAGGGGTCACATCTCCTTTTTCTATTTGTGTCCTTTTCAGGAGGTTCCCAACATCTTGCCTTATGTGTGGCTGGAAGACAGACTCTATCCAGCAGAGGCAGGTGGCCCAGATGAAGAGAATTTGAGGAACAGTGCCCTGAGGAGTGAGCAGGCCCTGATGCTGGGAGTGAGAAGAGCCCACCTGGCTCAGAGGATTGAAGACCTGGAGTGGGAGCTGTCCCTGCTCCTCCAGGTGACAGATGGCAGTGTGTGTGCAGGAGGGGACTGGCCCAGCCTAGGGAGACACTGAGTCACACAGGATGCTGTGGTGGCCACCTGTAGGCGTGTCTTCTCCACAGAGAACACAACCAGGTTAATCCACTCAGTCCTGGTAGGAAAGAGTGGGTGTCTGAAGGGCCACCAGGCCTGGAGGGTGTGCTCAGTTTCAGGACATGTTCCTTTTGGGTAACACCCAACTTTTTTTTCAGAGCCTGGACTTGTACAGATTTCTGCCTGGGATCCTTTGGGGTGAGGAAAAATAAAGTTGTAGAGTTTGAGAAAATTGACCTGTGTTCCCATCACTGAATCTATCCCTCATTCTCTCTTGAGGGTACTGACCACTGAGTGCTGCAGTCCAGGCCAAATGCCCCCAACAGTTTTACTGGGGTGCCCGGCTTCAGGGGTGACAAGTGCTTGGGATGGGGAGTATGAGAACTTAGATGAAGTTGTAGCACAGAGCATCCACACCCATCTTCCATCATTCTGGAGTCATCATGGGGATCCTCAGTGAGCCGCATGTCCTGCCCAGTTCCAGTGACCTCCTGGAGCACAGAAATGAGGTAAGGCATGCTGGCAAGCCCCAGCCTCCTGTGCCACACTGAGGACCTCAGCCCCAGGGGGGACTCTGCTTCCCCAGGACAGCCTACACTTTGTGCCCACTGTGCCTTTGCATAAGCAGTTCTCTTCCCAGAAGGTCCCTCCTTCCTCTGTCCACTCACTCCCGTCGAAGCTCTCTGCACCTTCCAAGACCTGGCCCAGAAGCCCTTGGCATGCAGCTCTTCTCAACCTCCATTCCCAGTCTTTCTTTCCTTTGAATCCTCATGTTGTCTTGTTTCTACTATTCATCATAATCCCACTTTAGTCGTTTGTGCCATGATTTATCCTTCTTTCTAGACTTTAAGTTCCTTAAAGGCAGAGTGTGTCACACATACACACCATTTAGCACACTGTTTTGCACATACAGGATACCAGGTGAGCCAGAAATCCTTCATGAATGTAACTGACTGTACAAAGTCATGCAGTCATGTCAGGGCCACACCAACACATGGGAAACTGAACACCACTAGACAGAGGGAAGCATTCAGAGGCAAAGAAGCAGAGTTCCAGGGCTAAATCTCTGGGACACGTTAAAGGAGGGGCTAGGACTTGAACCAAGCCTTTAAGGGAATGAAAGATGGACTGTGGATAAGGGGCCCAGAAAAGGGAAAGCATTTCTGGCTAGTTAGGTAGCCGGTAAAAAAGAGACATGAGTGAGAAGAGCATGCAAGGTATTAGCTAAAAGGAATCAGGACAGAATCCATTTAGGAAGAAGAAACCACAGGGAGAAGTAAGGGTGGGAAGACTGGCTAAGCCCTCCTGAATCCCTGGCTCCTGGGGGTCTCCTCCCCATCTTCAGCTAGTGCTCTTTAGCCCACAGCCATCCTATGGCTGAGGCTGCCAGGCTGGGCCACAGAACTGTGTCCAGCCATTTCTGATAACCATTGTTGGGTTGAAGTCCTTGGTCCTCACAGCAACTAGATGGAGCCACACCTGGACTCTGATATCTTGTCAATTTGATCAAACATGTGCAGGCCTACCTCTCCATGGACTTGAACCTGGGTGTCCCAAGCAGATATTCACCCAGGGCCTAGAGGAACAGACCTCCCCCTGTTGTTCATTGGGTCTGTCAGGATGGCCACCCACTGTTGTGCCTCAAACACTTTAGGAGGGAGGTTTCTCAGGTGACTCTCCCCCCACAATCAGGAGCTGCCACTGCCATAGGGGGTCTCTTCTGCCTGTGAGATCCTACAGTTCAAAGCTCCAGGCCACTGAAGAGAGACAAGCAGTCACAGGGGCCAAAGTCCCCTATCAAGTCCTTACCAACTGGTTTTTGCTTTTCTGGCTGGTTCTAAAGTCTTCATCATCATTCTCTAGGGAGGTGAGTGACTGCTGTCCCTTTTAGTATCAGCAGGTCTCTGGGCTAGGACAGAAGACAGGTCACTCCCCACATCAAACTACAAAAGAAAAAGCACCAATGATGCTGTATTTCCAGTGCCACCTGGGCCTCCAGGCAGCTCTCCATGTATCCAAACTACTTTCTAGTGTGGCCTCTGGGATTGACATTGCTGACCCTGAGAGACCTAGAAATCCTATTTCTGCCACAATCAAACACAGCCCCCAATGTGTGTCTGACAATATTCATTCACAGATACATGATTCAGAGTGGACCAAGGCCCAGAACAGAGCTGAGGCCTGGGGGTCCTTACTAGCCATGTGCCCATGGGCCTGAAGGATCAGCCTGAGTCAACATGGGGGCTCATCCCAGGAGTGAGAGGTCTGTCTACCCAGATCTGAGCCCAGTGCCACTTCTCATGGATCCTAAATCAACCATCAGAACAGCTAGACATTAATCAAACTCAAAGATTACCCTTCATTCACGGAAGGGGTCCAGAAGGGGGAGAGGCTGGTCCAGGCTTTCACAGTTTTGGATGTCTTGTGTCAGGAGGAGTGAAACCCTGAGAAGGTCAGCAAGAGTAGGCTAAGTGCATCTCAAACTGCATATGCAGAAAAATTGCCAGGAATCTTGTTAAAAAGCAGCTTTTGAGTCTAGAGGTTCAGAGTGTCTGCATTTCTAACAAGCTCCAGGAGAGATACCTGGGCTGCTGCTTTGTGAACCTCACTTTAAGTCCAAGGTCATAGGCCTTGGTAAGGAAAGTCAATAGTATTTTAAGATCATTAATCAGGAGAATAATAGGATCTGGGGGTATACAGCACTGGGAGGGCAAAGGTCCTCAATTCTGTATTTTCCTGATTTTGAGCTGCTACTAGACACCCAAATCTGCTACAAGCTGCACATGTGGGCCTGGAGCTCGGGTGACATGGGAGCTGAATACAGGAGAGCCTCCAAAGGACGCTGATATCTGGAGTCCATGCAGCACTCAGCAGCCTGCACAGCACTCGGTCCTTGGCAGCCCTGCCCAAAGTAGTTGCTCCCACCCCGCCTATGAAAGTACTTTCTAAATGCCAAAGCCTGGGCTAAGAGCTTTAAATACATAATCTCATTCCATTTTCACAGGAACCATATTGCTTAGGTGGCACCATTTCCAGTCCATAGATGGGGAAATGGAGGGCTGAGAAACAGTAATCTTAGGAACTATGTGACAGAGTTCATATTAGACTTTGGTCTATCTGAGAGCAAAGCCCATGTCCTATCCACCATGTTACAGTGCTGACTACCCAGTGAATGTTCTGAAATCTACAGGCAGTTAGTAATGAACAGCCCAGCACATACTCCAGAGTCCCTTTGATTTACCTGGGCCAGTGGCTTCTAATGCAGGTTCCTCTAAATCCTATGGGTCTGTTGGTATCAGAGTTCTACAAGGATTCACTTCAGTTGTTTAATTCAAGTGTTTTAAAACTAAAAATTAATAAAACATATTCAAAGATATAACAGCCAAAATACAAATCATCAGAAAACACTCAAGTCTCAACTGCCAGGTTAGTGTGTTTTAATGTGGACTCCAAAAATAAATCTCCTGGCCTCTTAATTTTAAGATATCCTGAAATTGCAAAGGAAGATATTTTTAAATGTTTGGAATTTATAATAGTTGATCTGTATGAATCCAGATTTTTCTCAATAGTGTGTCACAAAATAATATAAGTAAGTGAGATGTTGGCTTGCACATATGTCAGCAAAAGCCACCCATGCCTCCCATTAAAATGTTTGTATTTGTCAGAAGAGCCTCATGGTTTTCATTGACCAATTTACAATAATTTATTCAATTTGAATTTATAAAATAACATACCGCTAAAACGTGGCTTTTTTTGTTGGTGGTGGTGTTGATGATGTTGTTACTTCATATGCTGCCGCCTCATGATTTTGTTGGCAGTAAGATCTCCTTACTTGAGAAGAGCCTCTGCCTGCCTGTGTGTCCCATCCAAGCCCTGAGGCTCTAGGGCTGGGCTCTGGCACAGTGAGTGACCTGCCCTGCCCCTCAGGGGGAAGCCCTGGGACTCAGTAATCTTTGTTAAGAAGGCCTGTCACTTCCCTGGCGTGGGCAGCATCTCTGGGGAAAATACCTCAGCATTTCCGTGTTTGATGGTGCTACTAGCCCTGGTCTCTCCCTACCACGGAAAAGGGACTGCCCCCAGAACTCAGTAGGGCCTGCCCCATCCCTCCCTGCATTCCTTCTTTCCGATGTTGTTGACAACAATAATGCTTGGCACTGACACACCAAGGACAGTCCAGCCTCCCAGCCTGCCCTCACTCTCCCAAGCACTGCTAGGGCCTCAGGAAGGTCAGAGAACAGATGCAAAGACATGCTGTCCACCACCTTCTTAATCACTGCAGACCACTCTCAACTCGAGAGGAAGGGATGACCGACCCTTGCAGGTCTTTGGCTCTACCCTAAGGGAAATGCTCTGCTACAGCAGGAAGAAGCTTGAAGGACCTGTGCTGCACAAGACAATGACGCTCCAACATGGTCAATGTGCAAATGAGAGAGGCATCTGCATTCATGCACAAGTGAAGCTGGAACCAAATGAAAGCTCCCTGCAGTCTGAGAACTGTAGATTCCTCTTCTGCAGCAAAAAGCCAAGATTGTACCCTGCTTACTGCCAGCTGTGCCACCTCCTGGTGAAGCAACAATGAGCAAGCTGCTTAAACTCTGTACTTCAAGTTTCTTGTCAATAAAACAAAGGTGATCAGCACTTGCTTGGCAGGGCTGCTGCTGGAATTAGACATACTATGCATTCATTAAGTTTTTGATGAGTGACTGGCATTCTGTAGATAGCAAACTTGTTAGTTTATTTTTTTCACTCTGAGGAGGTTCTGAGATTGTGGTGGAAGGGCCAAGGGTGAGTTGCCCCAAAATGTGCCACCTTCAAATGCAGGTTATTTCAAGCTGAGAACAATCAAGTCAGGAAAAAACTTTGACCTTTCCCCTAATTGCCTGAAAGAATTTAGATAGAGGACCTGCTTCAGGAAGAGAGCTGTCACATAAATAACTACACTATACTGTGAGCCAACTATGGTAGACAGGAGGAACCTAGCAACGCCTGTTGCATCAAAGTCCTCTCTATGTCCTGTTGTTTTGGGATGGGTCACCAAACACTTGTTAACCAAACATTTACTCCTTTTCATCTTCCTGTGAATTGCTTTAATTCCCGTTGAAGTCCCAGGTCCATATCCCTTCTCCTTAGTTCAGGATGACATATTATCTGATTTATCAGGCTGTCTTTGGAACCTCCTGTCTATGTGAATTCCCTATACACAATTAATTAAATCTGATTTTCTCCTGTTAATCTGTCTCCTGCCAATTTAATTCTTAAACCAGGTAGGAAAACCTGAAAGGGCAAAGGAAAATTTTTCCATGCCAACTGTAGAAAGTGAAGGATCCTTCCCCTAATATAAAAGTTGGGGCCATACAGCCAGGGAGAGAGACAGGAGGAACTTGGGTTTTGGTGACAAGTCCTCCCAGGGTTTGCACAGAGGAGGTCATTCTCATCCTCATTTCTGAAGATGAAAACACTGAAGTTCATGGATATTTCATGACATGCCATAGGCAGAAGCAGCAAAGGACTGGGTGGAAATCTGTTAGTCAAGCTTATCTGAATCCACGTCAACTCTCCTTTGCTCTACAAAGGTCTGAAAAGGATAATACTAATGCTGAAGGTGGTAGCAAGGGAAGGAGAAGCAGTGGTGTTGGTGGTGTCAGGCATTCTTAGCCATTGGGACAGAGTGAGATGGGTCTCCCAATTAGGAATCACTGGCTATACCACTGATTTTTAGACCCTTTATCTTTCGCCTTAATGTTTGCTTGTTTCATGGGCCATGATAAACAGAGAAAATGTATGAAAGATGGGACATTCTAAACTACCATTTAGAACTTCTCTAGAGGCAGAGTTTTGCTGAAATTGATTGCGGGTTTCTAAAACCCTTTTTATCTTTATTTTTTAAACCAGCTAAAAGCATCAGTAGATTGGTTTCCTATGAAAGACTGTGAATCTTGACTCTTCTACATCTACATTAATAAGCTTTAAGACTGGAACTTCAGTGATGATTTAAGACATAAAAACCATTAACAAAGTTTAAACAACTCAAGTCAAAGAACATCAGATTATCTTTTCTGTCCCAGCACCAACCCTGCCCTCCTCCCCTTTGTCAAATGCCATGAATTTCCCTGCTTTGGTTGTTATTCAACCTATTGTTAAGAATCTTAGTGTGTATGGAGAATATGTGGAAGAAACAAAGAAATAAAGAAGCTATAGAGAAATAAGCTGCTTGGGGGAGTTATCAAGGGATGAAAATTCCCAGACAGACAGTGTGATACTCACACAAAAAGACACATCGATCAATGGAACAGAATTGGAAGCCCAGAAATAAACCCACAATATACGGTTAATTAATCTATGACAAAAGAGGCAAGAATATCCAATGGGAAAATGACAGTCTCTTCAACAAATGGTGTTAGGAAAACTGGACAGCCACATGCAAAAGAATAAAATTGGACCACTTTCTCACACCACACACAAAAATAAACTCAAAATGGATTAAAGACATAAATGTGAGACTTGAAACCATAAAAATCCTAGAAGGGAACACAGGAAGTAATTTCTCTAATATTGGTCATAGCACCATTATTCTAAATACATCTCCCTAGGCAAGGGAAACAAAAGCAAAAATAAACTAGTGGGACAACATTAAAATAGAAAGCTGCTGCGCAGCAAAGGAAACAATCAACAAAACAAAAAGACCATCTACTGAATGGGGGAAGATGACATATCCTATAAGGGGTTAGTATTCAAAATATATAAAGAATTATAAAACTCAATACCCAAAACCCAAATAATCCAATTTAAAAATTGGCAGAAGATGTGAATAGACATTTCTCCAAATAAGAAATGCAGGTGATCAATAGACACATGAAAAGATGCTCGACATCACTAATCATCAAAACAATGCAAATTAAAACCACAATAAGATATCCCCTTCACACCTGTCAGAATGGCTAAAATCAAAGCACCAGGAACAAGTGTTGATGAGGATGTGGAGAAAAAGGAACCCTCTTGTACTGTTGGTGGGAGTACAAATTGGTATAGCCATTGTGGAAAATAGTATGGAGGTTCCTTAAAAATTATAGAATTACCATATGATGCAGTGATTCCACTAATAGGTGTTTACCCAAAGAACTCAAAACACGGATTCAAAAATATATATGCACCCCTATGTTTATTGCAGCATTATTTACAATATCCCTCAATAAATAAATGGATAAAGAAGATGTAGTGTACATATTATATATATAATGGAATATTACTCAGCCATAAAAAAGAATGGAATCTTGCCATTTTCAATAACGTGGATGGATCTAGAGGATATAATGCTAAATGAAGTAAGTCAGTCAGAGAAAGAAAAATACCATATGGTTTCACTTGTATGTGGAATTTAAGAAACAAAACAAAACAAAGAGAAAAAAGACTCAAATTCAGAGAACAAACTGGTAGTTACCAGATGAGAGTTGGGTGAAGGGATGGTGAGACAGGTGAAGGGGTTTAAGAGTACATTTATCATGATGACCACTGAGTAATGTATAGAATTTTTGAATCACTATATTGTACACCTGAAACTAATATATTGTATGTTAATTATAATGGAATTTTAAAAAGAAATTAAAAAAAAGAAAATTCCCAGACTGCAGTGGCCTGCTTTCAGAGATAGAGATCAAAAATTCTTAATGGATTTCTTATTTTTAAAATACAAATTATTGGGATGCCTGGGTGGCTCAGCAGTTGACCGTCTGCCTTTGGCTCAGGGCATGATCCTGGAGTCCCGGGATGGAGTCCCACATCGGGCTCCCTGCATGGAGCCTGCTTCTCCCTCTGCCTATGTCTCTGCCTCTCTGTGTCTCTCATGAATAAATAAATAAAATCTTTAAAAAATAAAATAAAATACAAACTATTTTAGAACACAGAGTATATGGGCTCTGTTGAGGTTAAGACCTTAGAGAGAGGAGAGAAGACAAAGGTCTGGCCCAAATGTCCCAGGCTTCCTGGCTGTGGGATAGACACATGTGATCATCTCCCAGGCACAGCAGGTCATGCTAGAGCAGCTTCTCCAGCTGAGAAGAGGACCTGCAGTCTTGGAAACAGACTTCCCTACCCAACAGCATCCCAACCACAGGTTGCAAAACACAGTGTTTGAATTTAAAGTCTTCTTTTATAATCAGAGGAATTAACACTCATCAGGAGAAATTTTTGATCACCCTGAAGGTACCCAGAAGGGTTGATGAGTGAAGGGATTAAATAACTCAGCCAGGGCCACACAGGGCAGCACACCCCAGCATGCAGTTGGCTTCCGACCTTGAAGATGCTTTCCTGACTTTGTGCTTCTCCTGTTCTGGTCCTTAAAAGATGAAGGCATGGAAGGGATCCCCTGGGTGCCGTCAAAGCCAAGAAGATGTGTGTAGGCAGCAGAAAAGGAAAGCAGGAGCTTTCTCTTCCCTTTTTTTCATACTGATAGCTCAAAACAGATCAGCCTTCATTTCCAGGCTTGTTTTGGGCCAACAACCACAGCGAGCACCAGCCTTCAACAGAGTGGCTGCCTGTCTCTGGCAAAAGCAAGACCAGCGAAGTCAGAGGCTGGCTTTACCCCAATTCAGCCTCCTTCTGTAGTCAAGGTTTCTTTCTTTCTTGCACAAGGAAATGAACACAAAACTCTTAGAACTCAAGGACTTGTCCCTGCCTTATAAGGAAAGTAATTCAAAGCAAGCTCTACCCTTTACTAGCTAGGCAACCCTGGACAAGTTTCTTATCCTCCTCAGCTTTAGTTTTCTCATCTCTAAGATATGGGCAGTGACAGGACCCATCTCACAGGTTTGTAGTAAGGACTGGGTAGATGAACAAAGCTTTTAGAACAGCACTTGGCACATAGAAAGTTTTGACCAATGCTAACTATTACTATTTTATTTGGTCCATAGTAAGAATTCAATTAGATAAGCATCTTTATTATGATAAATATGAAACTTGATGTTTATTGAGAATCTGATGTATATAAGACATTTTTCTAGATACCCTGGCTTGCCTTCTATAGACCATGAGGCTGATGTGAATGTAGTAAGTAGAACACTCAGCAGATTGTGGTGCATGTTCTTTTTTTAAGTACAGGAAAGGGCCATGGAAACACAAGGGAGGAAGAGTCCAGGAGGGATCTGGAAAACCTTTGTGGACAGCTTGACACTTAAGCTGGGCCTTGAAGTTGGGACTCTGCATTTGGAAATGGTGAAAGCAGATGGAATTTTCTAGGCAGAGACAGCATATACCAGGGCCTGGGGGCTGGGGAGGGAGTGTATTCCGGGAATCATGCTTTGGTGCGGGGTACAAACCCTGAGCAGAATCAGTAAGACAGTGTACGGAACAAGGCAGGACCTGCATCCAAGAGAGTTGTTTTGAGAATGGGTTTTGCTACTTCCTGGGACCTTCGGTGAATTATTTAACATCTGATCTTCTGACTATTCAGATGTAAAATGAGTGATACAACAACCTCACCTTACCAGATGATTGTGAAGATCAAATACTTACCTGTGTTTAAGAAACACTGTGTAAGGCGTAGAGGATTATGCAAACATTGGTAATCTCTCTGTTGTGAGCCCTCCCAGAAGTCCAAGGAAGACAGGGCCAGGTGGCCTTCTGGGAGTCTATTGCAACATTGGGAGAGGAGAGAAACCACCTGGGCCGACTAAGGCAGTGAGCATTTCCAGCTGTTGCAGGATGCTCCCATTCACTGCCATTACCCTAAACTCTGGTGCTGGCCTATGAGGCAAAGCTATGAGCAGCCTGTTTGTCACCTGAATTTCCATGCTGGTTTAGAGTCCTCAGTACCAGTGCACACATATAGAAGACAGCAACCCCTGGAAGAAACCCAGGTCAAGCACTTTGCACTCAAATGGATTTTAAGTTTATTTTTTATTTGTCCTTAAAATATATTTATTTTTTTAATAAATATTAAAAATTGGTGTTCAATTTGCCAACATACAGAATAACACCCAGTGCTCATCCTGTCAAGTGCCCCCCTCAGTGCCCGTCACCCAGTCACCCCCACCCCCCGCCCTCCTCCCCTTCCACCACCCTTAGTTCGTTTCCCAGAGTTAGGAGTCTTTATGTTCTGTCTCCCTTTCTGATATTTCCTACTCATTTCTTCTCCCTTCCCTTCTATTCCCTTTCACTATTATTTATATTCCCCAAATGAATGAGACCATATAATGTTTGTCCTCCGACTGACTTACTTCACTCAGCATAATACCCTCCAGTTCCATCCACGTTGAAGCAAATGGTGGGTATTTGTCATTTCTAATAGCTGAGTAATATTCCATTGTATACATAAACCACATCTTCTTTATCCATTCATCTTTCGGTGGACACTGAGGCTCCTTCCACAGTTTGGCTATTGTGGACATTGCTGCTAGAAACATCGGGGTGCAGGTGTCCCGGCGTTTCATTGCATCTGTATCTTTGGGGTAAATCCCCAGCAGTGCAATTGCTGGGTCATAGGGCAGGTCTATTTTTAACTCTTTGAGGAACCTCCACACAGTTTTCCAGAGTGGCTGCACCAGTTCACATTCCCACCAACAGTGTAAGAGGGTTCCCTTTTCTCCGCATCCTCTCCATTTGTGGTTTCCTGCCTTGTTAATTTTTTAAAAAGCTTCTAGCAAAAGATAGACTTAGAATTGAAACCTGGGTCTATTAAATAGCTTTCTGTCCCAATCCCTTAGCCCTTCCTTGCAAGGGTTCCAGTATTGAAATATCATTAATCTTTACAGAAAATCTACTTCATTTTTTTTTTAAGATTTTATTTATTTATTCATGAGAGACACAGAGAGAGAGGCAGAGTCACAGGCAGAGGGAGAAGCAGGCTCCCTGCAAGGAGCCCAATGCAGGACTGGATCCCGGTACTCTGGGATCATGCCCTGAGGTGAAGGCAGACACTCAACCACTGAACCACCCAGGCGTCCGTAGAAATCTACTTTACAGAAAAGTAGAAAATAGAAAAAAAGCATAGGATTTGAATTCAGGAGACTTGAACTCAGAGCTCTGGTTCTCCCACTCACTGTTTTTTATCTCTTCATTGCTAAGAAACCCTACTTTTCTCCTTTAAAAAATGGGAATGAGAATACCCAAGACATTGAGCTGTTGAAAGCTTAGTTGAGGGATGCCTGGGTGGCTCAGCAGTTGAGCATCTGCCTTTGGCTCAGGGGACAATCCCAGAGTACTGGGATCGAGTCCCACATTGGGTTCCCTGCATGGAGCCTGCTTCTCCCTCTCCCTGCGTCTCTGCCTATCCCTTTCTGTGTCTTTTATTAATAAATAAATAAAATATTTTTTTTAAAGAAGAAAGTTTAATTGAGATAACATACATGAATACACAATACATAAAATGCCTGGCCAATGATGGATACTGAATAAATTTTGACAGCAGCAGATTTCAGTTTTAAATAAGTAACCAGCAAGTCTGTGTCCATTGCTAAGCACTCAGGGGACACGGGAGAAACAACAGTCCCCAGCTCTGGCTGAAATGGATTCTTGACATTCCATCAGAAAAGTCACCAACCAAGAAAGAATTAGCCACATGAACCCCTCCAGAGGAAACTTCATCTCTAAGCCGGCAGTTACTTGTCTCTGCAGCCAGATGGCATTCACCTCTGAATAGGACACTGACCGATTACATTCAGCTTTTCTGAAGTGAGAAGGCAGCAAAGTATAGTTTAAAATGCAAGTTGTAAAATACAACAGCAGAACACTGAGCAGTAAGAAGCCTGTATCAGCCTTGTTCTTTCTGCTTGAGGAACATATAACCTAACAAAGGACACGGGAACAGCCATAAAACAGTGAGAGGGACATGTTGTTATGCTGCAAGATTACCGCTAACCAAATGGAAGTAAAAATCAATTCAAGTCTCAAACTATTGGAAGACTTCGTACTATGGGTGGAGCTTGGATGGGCCTTCAAGAACATTGAGTACAGAGGCAGGGCAAGATAATGAATATACACCTCACAATGGGCATGATTTATTCCCTGTGGAGGAACAAAGGAACATGTGAGATAAACTTGGACAGGGGAGTAGGGGCCATATTATAATGAGTCTAAGGCAAAAGGCAGAGGAGTATATCCTTGGTACAGCAGCAAGGAGTCCTCTCAAGTTCTTGGCAAGGCAGTGACTGATGAAACTATATTTTGGGAAAATAGCACGAGGCCTGAACCAATACCCATTAGGCTTCCAGCCCGGTTTGGAAGAGGGTAGTGTGTATTGGTTGATTTCCTTTCGACCTGTACTTTCAGGCTACCTTCTTTTTTTTTTTTTTTTTTTTTTTTCAGGCTAACTTCTATATGAAAGTTTCCAGTAGAGCTAGAGCAGATTTTCCATGAGAGAACAGAAAAAAAGTAGTAGGGACATGTGTGTGTGTACAGATGTGTTAGAGGTTAAAAAAAAAAAAAAAAAAAGGACAGGAGAGAATGGTGAGATGAGGGAATGGTAAAGGGGAGAGGGAAGAAGGGAAGGGAACATCCTATCCTCACTGCCTACACTGTCAGCCCTCTGGGAACACAGTGCCATGCACACAGGCACTGTGAATGAATGAATGAATGAATGAATGAATGAATGAATGAATGAATGAAAAGCTGTTGCCCAGCCAGGTATTTCATTTCCTGGGCCCCTTACAGCTAGGTGGAAACATGGAAGTGAGTCTGGACCATCAAGAGTGGGCTGACATGAGTAACCCATGGCCGCCTCCTAAGAAATCTTCCCGCTCTCTCTTCCTCCTTCCCCCAGTTGGTTATTAACACACAGGGCGAGGCCTCATGGCACAGCCTCCCTCACCCAGGTTCCAGGTTCTGTGAGGAAATCCCCTCCCTCCTACCCTAGACTTCACATGAGAGATCAACTTCAATTATGCTAAACCATGGAAATGTGGGGATTTAGCAAACTCAAAGCAAGGTTTTGATAAATCTGTTGAACTAATATGAATTTAGCCAAATTCTTTGTGCCTATGGAGTTTTATATGTATATTTATATAGCCATCCATCCTTCTAGCTAGGTCTAGCTAGGAGGGTTAAAGCATCCACCCTCCCAAGAGCTCCTCAGCTTGTATATTACAAAAAATGTGAACTTGGAGGGCTCTAGGGTCCCAATCACCACTATGGGGATTGCCCAGTGTTGATGGCTTTGGCTTCCTTAAATAATTTTTTATAATTTTCTTTAAGTCTGGTATTTAAGACTTTTTACAGGATGAAAAGTCAAAGAAATTATGTGGGGCAAAATTTTGAATTGCTAATCATACTTAAAAACATTTACAGGCCAAGGGAAGTCTCCTTGGATCCCTCTCTATCTAGCATTCTTTTAGAGATGCCATCTGTGAATTCAAACCCTAAATTAAGCATTAAAGGTGATTATTGAGCAAGACGCTTCCACACAGCAAAAAGTTTTCTGGGAAGTCAAATAAAGAAGCAGAAAAGAACATTTTTTATCCCTTTCCACATAAAGAATCAAGGGTTCATGGCCCTTGAGTTTCTCCAATCAGATTAATGAGAAGTCAGAAAACCATCTCTAGCCCTTTAAGAGAAAATCATTTATGCTTATTCTTTTTAAGCCAAACTTCCTATCTAACCTTTTTCTCTCCAGCTTTTTAACAAAAGTCAACATATTAGGGCATTCTTGTGGGGTGCCATGCAAAGTAAATTATTCTTATTTGAGTTTTCTGGCAGGGAAGGAAGTAAAGCATTCTAGACATGAGGAGTAGAGAGACAACAAATCAAAGACGTGATGAAGTGTTTATAAATACCAGAAATTTATCTAAAGGAAATTAGTGTCAGGTCTAATAAATATCAGGAATTTTGGTTAACAGCACCTAGCACAACCCTGGTGCGAAATCAGCTCTTAATAAATATTAGTACCCTGCATCACCTTCCTATCTTGCTCGCTTTGATGAGACTTTCATGTGAGGGTTTGTGAGGTAAAGAGACACTGGAGATGGTCTAACAGAAATCTGTATTCTCCTAAAACTGAGTCAGGAGAATCCTAGAAGCTGGAGCTAGAAGATACCCTAAAGTGACTTACCGGAGTTCACACAGTTTATTAGAAGAGGAAGAAAGCCTAGACCACAGGTCCCTTGATTGGGCTTTCCAGGATGACAAGGAGCAGGACATAGTAAAAAGGGAGAAGCCAAGAGGTAATAGACAAAGACATCTCTGGAACCATGTACTCCTACTTGCTGTGTCTCCTCCTTCTTGGGCACATCCCCTTAGTTTCTCTGACCCTTAGCTTCCCATCTGTAAAAAATGGGCATGTTAATACATACAATACAAAGCAATTGGAAGGATGGGTGGGAACACAGATTGCCTGGCACATCTCAGTGCTTGGGGGCTATTACCAGGAAGAGGAGGAAACACTGAGGAGGTGGCAGGCAGATGCAGACATTGCAAAGCTGGGGAATCTGAGCAACTGATTGATGTTCCAAATCATTTTTAGAGCTTCAAATCAATGTCCAAGTGAGTTTGTCCTGGTATTATGTAAAAGGTGCCATCTACTATTCAAATAAAACTCTAGAGCCACTTGAGAAGGAAGAATTACTTTAGCCTTCACAATTCTCCCATATTTCTCCCTCCTATTAAAATAAAAATGTCAGGTTCAAGATTCTTATGCAAAGTAGGAAGAGAATCAAGTCAGGCTCCACACCCTTTGCCAGTTTCTCAGGCAGAAACAGAGTCCAGGCCTTCCCCATTATCAGCCCAAAGTGACTCAACTTTCCTCAGGGCCTCTCCACCCACTGCAGGGCGGGCCTTGAGTCAGAGCTTCAGCACAGCTGCCAATGTCCCTGGTGCAGGACCTGTTCTGGTCACTGTAGAAAGATAGAAAAGATGGAGACAATGTCCCCATTCTTAGGTACACACACAAGGCAGAACTACTACCACTAAAACATAAACTTAGGCCCTGACTTCCTGTGGCCACACATGGAGTCACTTCCTGATGGTTGTGCCACTGTTTCCTACCTTGTTACATCAGTGCCTCATTTCTCTTTCCTGGTTTTATTCATTCCACTGAGTCCAACCTTCCCGGGTGAGTCTCAGAACGTAGGAAGGAACATGTGGGCCCTGCCTGCAGAGGGCTCACACTCCCTATAGAAAGCTTCATGACCCCCATGTGCCATTGTGTGTGGGCATTTCCACATTCATCCTGCACAGTCACAACATAAGTAATGTTTATATCCCCATTTTATTTTTAATTTTTAAAAAAATATTTATTTATTTAGAAAGAGAGAATGAGCACAAGGGGGTTAGGGCCAGAGTGATAGGGAGCATTCCAAGCAGACTCCCTGTTGAGCCAGAAGACAGATGACATGGGGCTTGATCCCAGAACCCTGGGATCATGACCTGAGCCAAAATCAAGAGTCAGAGGCTTAATTGACCGAGTCACCCAGGCACTCTTATTCATATCCCCATTTTACAGCAAAGGAAAATGAGTCATGGAGGAGCTGTCACATGCCCATGGCCAATAAGCAGCAAAGCCAGATTTAGACCTAAGGCTCTGAACCTGAAGCCTATGGCCTTCTTATTCTCTAAAACTTAATCACCTTGGATGATTCAGATGGCAAATAAAAAGGGGGAGAGTCAGAAAATTGGATTCTAAAATTGAGGTGTTGGTGAGCTTAGAATGGTTTTATCACTGTTGTCAGTCTCAAGGGAGATGAAGGAATAATGGCAAGAATATTTAGCATTTCTTGGTGGCAGTTAGTATGTGCCAGGCACTATGCTTCTAAGTGTTCTGTATGTGGTATCTCATTTAATCTTTGCTATGATTAGGTAAAGCAGATATTATTGTCCCAATTTTATTTCTGGGAACACTGAAGTTCAGAAAACAACCAGCCAATGATCTCTACGATCTCACAGCAAGATTAGTGACAGAGTTGTTAACCCAGATGTAAAGAGTGCCAAAGCGAGTGCTCTGAACTACTACAGCATACTGCTCCTTCTGTGGGCATGGCAGAAACTGAGGGGAAGGCATCACACTTCCAAAAAGTTTGCTTATACATTGGCACCTATATCTGACTATACGATACAGATAAGCAGTATATATAACATAGGATGCTGCAAAACATGATTTTAAAACACTAGCAGCTGGGCCTGCCAATCCAGTCACCACTGAAAAGCAGAAGCAATCGTACATCCTTACAGTTTTTCTGAATTTATCGGTGACATTTCCTATTTCTGGCAATATGGCTGATTTAATTTGTCTAAAATCCTGAAGTTAACTAAACAGAACAACTTTTTAATGCAAGGCTGATCTTTAAACAGAAGGAGTGTGGGACAGGGTGGGGAAGGGTAATTCCAGGTGCCATAAACTAAGAGGGAACTGAATGCCTCAGCTGATGCTGTGTCTGCCCTCAGAGACAGGTGATCCCAGGCCCCTGGAAGCTTGAATACAAGACAAGACTGAATCCTCACAAGGTGGGTCATTGGGCTGAGCACGCAGCCTAAACACAATACTTAGTTCCAAAAACCCTTCTCACAGGAGGAGTGGGTTAAGAGAAACTTACCTGCAGGCACAGGCTATTGAAAGGAAGCTTATCTGCTCTAGGCACTGGATAAAAATAAAAGTTTCTGAGAATTCAGAACTCCAGGCTTTCTCCTCAGGTACAAGTGGAGCTTGAATTTACATTACCCCAGTAACCCCAAACCACAATATAATAAAGTTGGCTGCAACACTGGTCTGGAAGGGCTTTCACAATGAAGCAGAAGAGATTCTCATGGAGGAAACAAGCCCCACTATACACACGCTCATAAACAAAACTGACAAAACACACAAGGAAACAGCCAACAGAGAATGAAAGTCAGCAAACAGAACAAATGGCAAAATCAGAGCTATAAGTACTTGAGATAATAGAATGGCAGTATAAAAGAGAATGTGAAAAGTATGTTGATTTCTTCCCATTCAGTTTTCCCTTCCTTCCCCTGTGATCTCTGCACTGTTTCTTATATTCCACATATGAGTGCAACTGATGGGGAACAGAGGGCTAGCTGAGGACAAAGCACAGCTGACTCCCACAAACAGCCCAGGGTGGGATATGTGGGACATTCCTCAGGAACCTTCCAGTTGTTCTATGTTAATACCTTGTTAGAGGGGGAAAGCAATCTTTAACTTGACAATGGCAAGGCCTTCAGTATCTTGTAGGTCCTCCTCAGCAGATGAAAATCCTTCTGAAGTCTCCCTTTTCCTTATCTCCCCCAACTCCCAGGTATATAATCAGCCACTCTTCACAAGCCCAGGGCAGCAGCTATACCTGTCCACGAGTCCTGTCCCTTGCTTTAATAAAACCACCGTTTTTCACCAAAGATGTCTCAAGAATTCTGTCTTGGTCATCGGCTCCAGACCTCACCTATATTCCAAAACTTCATCAAAACCATATGAGAGGGAGACAAACCATGAGAGACTCTTAACTATGGGAAAGAAACTGAGGGTTCCTGAAGGAGAGGTAGGCGGTGGGATAGGGGAACTAGGTGATGGGCATTAAGGACTGTATGTGACTGTGATGAGCACTGGGTGTTATATGCAACTGATGAATCACTGAACTCTCCATCTGAAACTATATGTTGTACTATATGTAAGTTAACTGAATTTCAATTTTAAAAAAAGTATGTTGAACTATTCAAAAGTTTAAAAGAATGAGTCAAATTTATTTTTTTAAAAAATAAAGATTTTATTTATTTATTCATGAGACAGAGAGAGAGAGAGAGGCAGAGACACAGGCAGAGGGAGAAACAGGCTCCATGCAGGGAGCCCGATGTGGGACTCGATCCCAGGACTCCAGGAACACACCCTGGCAGGCACTCAACCGCTGAGCCACCCTGGCGTCCCAGAATGAGTTAAATTTCTAAAAAAGAACAAGATCCTATTTAAAAATTAATGTGGGCATGGGAGAGCAGATATGAAAAAGTACCAGATAGAACTTTCAGAAAAAAAAACATATAGGTTTTTAAATTAAAAGTTCAATGAATAGGTTAAATAACAGAATACACATAGCTAAAGAGAGATTTAGCAGAAATGAAAGGTACATATAAGGAAACTACACTGAATGCTGCAGTAGAAGGAAATAGAAAGATAAAAAATATGCCAATAATGCTAGAGACATGGAAACTAAAATGAAATAATCCATTACACTAACAAGCATTGCAGAAGGACAAAATAGGCAAGGGGCCATATTCAGAGATACTGGCAGAGAAATTCAAGAAGTTTAGCTCTCAAACAGTATAAATAGTTATAAACACAGACACACGGAATATTACGTGACAACATGGGTGGATCTAGAGAGAGAGCATTATACTAAGTAAAATAAGTCAGACTGAGAAAGGCAAATTCCATATGATTTCACTTACATGTGGAATCTTAAAAAAAGTGAATAAACAAACAGAAAGCAAGAATCAGACCTAGAAATACAGAAAACAGACTGATGGTTGCCAGAGGGTAGGGGCTCGGGGGATGGACAAAATGCATGAAGGGGTATAGGAGTTACAGGCTTCCAGTTCTGGAATGAATAAGCCACTGAGATGACAGGTGCAGCATAGGGGATACAGTCAATCATAATGTAATGGTGCTGTGGTGACAGATAGTAGCTCCACTTGTGATGAGCACAGCCTAATGTACAGAATTGGTGAATCACTATGTTGTACGCCCCAAACGAATATAACATTGTGTGTCAACTATACTCAAATAATAAAAAAAAAACTTTTAAAACAGTATAAATAAATAGGAAAGCAAAATTTTTTAATGGACCAAAAAGTAAAGAGGAAGCACATTTTATTTTTTTAATTTTATGTATTTATTTCAGAGAGAGAGAGAGAGCACATGGGAGCAGGGACAGAGAGAGAAGAGAATCTTAAGCAGACTCCCTTGCTGAGGGCAGAGCCCAATGCAGGGCTCCACGTGGGGCTCAAGATGGGGCTCGATTCCAGGACCCTGAGATCATGACCTGAGCTGAAACCGAAGTGTAGAGGAGGATTGGCCAGAAAACAGTAGCATGGTTTAATATAAATAACTCACATATTTTCATTAGTATTTACCAAATCTTTATTACTGGGAAAGTGGCTTTCCTCTTTACCAAATGTACTGTGTTCCCATTATGATTAATACTAATGGTCCTAATTCCTACATGTCCATAGGGAGAGACTGGTGATATTGCTGCTGACAGTTTATAAGACAACTAATCCACCTTCGACTTGCACCCACATTTCACACTAGAGAAAGTGTAGCTGTTTTCACTCAAGCTTTGTTATCAGCAAAATGCAGTGCGGTTTCCCCCAGAAAAAGCCTGTGGGATTTGTTATAGTAATGTTATTTCTCCTGTTCAGGCCACAAACATGTAAGGTCAGGACTCACATTCAAAACTATCCACACATTCCCCTCCCTCAAGTTCTTTTCACTTTTTTCCCCCCAAAAAAGTTTTCTAACTTCAGAACAACTATTTGGTTAAGAAATGGTTTGAACTGAAAAAACATAGAGTAATATTTTTGGAATAAGCTATTTAAAAGTTATACTCAAATTTGTTCTCTTTATTCTCCCATAGGATCATAGACGTAGACAACATTTTAGAGCTATTACACAATCACCCAACAAGTACAGAGATCCTCTTTAAAATTCTCTAAGACAGGTCATCTATGAGAATGGCTTTAATAGCCCTTTTGACATTTTCAAATGTCAAATATGCCCCCATTTTATGACAGTGGAAATCCGGTACTTAAAATCAGGAGTTCAATAAAATGAATCAAAAAAACATTCTCATTACTCAGGCTTTGATTTTATATGTTCTATTCCAATATAGACTTTTGCTATTTAACAAAAGTAATAAGCATATATTTCAAAGCACATCCAGCTTTTGTCCTATCATAAAAAAGCAAAATTATATATCATCCTTGTCCCAAAAATGGCCTCTATAGAGTTCTTTAATCATGTTTAAATGACTGCACGTAAATATATTTCCATTTAAATCACAAGATTTCACTAAGAGAAAGCATTTCCTGAAATCTATTTGTAAGTTGATCTGATCACTTTCATATATAAAGTGACTGCTGCCGTTTTGACACACAGATTTTTTTGAGATGTATATATTACCAATCATGCCTCTTTTGCATTTCATATTAAGGGACATTTAAGCTTTTTTATTCTACAAAAGACATAATAACTACATTGATGAGTGCTTACTACCTCCCAGACCCTATGCTGATGCATTCCTGGGAGGTGAGTATGCTGGCCCCATTCTACAGGTGAGGAAATAAAGGTTGCGAAAGGGTCCCCTGTGCAAGCAGCTCTGAACCCCTGCTGAATACTGCCTCTTCATAAAGCATGGCAAATATGACTCTAATTTCTCTATCTCAATCATTTAGGGCTGGAAAGAATTTATGTACAGCAAAATACAAAGAACCCAGAGAAGTCCTTGATGCTCTTTCCCATCTCACTGCAGACTAGAGTATTTCACTGGGACGAGTATCATGATATGCATAAGATGTCTCACTATAACGCACAGCCCAAGTAACTCTTGGGCATTTCTCTCATATACTAGTTCTGTATTAGTCTAGAGGATTGAACTGATAGGGATGATGTGGAGCCTGCCAGAACTGTTGGCATCAGGAAGAAAACACTAAAAACAGGAGGTCACTACTGCTTCAGTGAAGCCTGAAACAGGTGAGCCAGGAAGTGCCACAGCCCCTATGGGAAAACCCACTGGTTCTCTTCTGTTCACTCAACAAAGGATCATTACGCAGTTATTACTGTCTTCAATGCAGCCCAGGACAGTATTTCTATGCAATATCCTCCCCTGTAGGGAGCTTTGCATAGCAAGCTGGGCCAACTCAGATATCGGCATAGGCTGAACCATAAATTAATTTTCCATTCACTGGCCATTCCTTGGGTTTGAAGCTATTTTGTAAAATTTGAGAGTAGAGCAATGCACAAAACAGCATTTTCTGCTGTGGACTTAAGGGGGTAAGAAATGGAGAGGAAAACCACTGTTGGTAAATAATTATTCTTAAAAACTATGCAAATGTTTTATTTTGTGAGCCTTCAAGTGGGGTGGAACCGGGAAGCAATGTGTGAATGTCATCTAGAGGTGAGGTGCTGAAAGAAGCCTGACAATGGGAAGAAAGAGGAGGGACACCTGATAAATGCCTCTGTGGTTTATACTTACGTGTGTACCTGGGGGTGGCTGCGGGCGTGCCGCGTGCTCAAGAGTAGGTTCCAGGAGGCATGTCTCTGGGTTGTTTGTTGATGCAGACTCTCCCTATGCCTAAACTAGTGAGTTCTTAACTCTTAGGATCAGCACTTAGTAGTTTGGACTAAATGGATAGTTAAGAGTATGCTACAGTCAGCCTCCTTGTAAATATATGCCTTTGACCACCAGAAGGCTGGAAAGGGGTGAGTAGAAGGCTGAAACCGCCAGGGCTGTTCCTAGTTGCACTCACTGCTAGTACACTGGTCCCACCCTGTGGGGTTGGTTGGCACCCCTTCTGCAATGCTAGATGTTTCTAATACTATCTCTGACCCCACTGTCCCTACAGAGGGGAAGATGAGTCCACATCAGCACCATTTGCCAACTGATATAGAACTCGCCATTGCCTCTCATATTCAGGGAGCACCCTTCTCTGCCCCCAAGACTGTTTTCTGACTCTTCACAGATGATTCCCACCTGTCCTGTGCTGCTGCACAACCCTTCTGTCCCCACATTCCTGCATATTATTCCTGAGAACTTTCTGCCTACACCAGATTGATGATCATTGCTCCTCCCAGGAAATCCATGCTGCCTTTGACAGCAAGATGCAGACTCTTCCTCAGCCTGGCTTGATGCGTTCATGTTCTTTACACTTCAGGTGGACAAACAGAGCAGACTCCTTTCTATACACTCATGACAGCCACAAACAATAATATCAGTTTCAGATCCATTGAGGCTATCATCATGCACATTTTGCCATCTCTTCCTACTAATATATAATGGGACACTATGTCCATTATGTGCTAGGTCCTCAAATTCAGTCAAGGAAAGCCAAGGCTTATTCTGATTTAACTCTCCACCAATGTTTGCTCTTTTGCTTACTACCCTGCTTTCTACTTCCTCAAAACAAAATTTAAAAACAACTCTTTAATAATGTATTCTAGACTTTTTCAGGGAATGACTATCTCCCAGAATCTAGCCTTTCTTTCCTTTTAAATTTGAACATTTGCTCTTCTTTCCCCTCTCCTGTGGAGTCTCCTTCCCAAAAGAAAGGCCCACTGCCCTCCTGCCTCTCCAAGGTGGCAGCTGGCTCCCAGCCTCAAGGAAGACCCTTCATGCCCTCTCTGTCAGAATCACACTCTATGGCCTTTGACTGACCAAACCTCAAAATGTCCACTACCAAAACACAGTATCATGCCTACTTATTCAGGAAAAAACTGCACTGAACAAAAGGTTTAAGATGCTCTGCTAAGAACTGAGGATACAAAGAATTCTGTCCCTCAACTGACAGACTAGTTTCCCAGGCCTGGAAGGTGACAGGCTTACTATTTCTGATAAACTCACACTCAGAACTAAACACTGAATGTGTTACCCTCCCAGAGACATTTGCTTTTTAAAAAACTTAGTATGACATAGTTGACAAATGGCTTAAAAAGTTTTTAGTGAAAATCCTGAATTGTAATGCTAATAATGTGAACAGAAGCCAACAAAAAGAAAATGGTCAAACTGACAATTTTACTTCAAGTGTAAGCTTTCTATAAGTTGCACTATGAAATAAAAACAATGAGTTTGAGCCCCACATTGGGTGTAGAATTTACTTTTAAAAAGTAGGGCACGGGTGACTGGCTGGTTCAGATGTTAGAGCACACAACTCTTGATCTCAGGGTCATGGGTTCAAGGCCCACATAGCACTTACTTAAGAAAAATAATAATAATTTAAAAATAAATAAATAAAAAAAATCTTGAAGAAAAAAAAAACCCTGCAATGATAATTCTACACTTGATATTAGCCAAAAGTCCAAGAAACAATCAACACAATGATAATTCTAATGAGGTTAGCCAAGAAGTAACAAGAAGTGACAAAAAATGTGAATCATCTGAGAAAACCATTTCAAATCTGGCTTTATATATACTATCCTTAATGATAAATTGCACGTTACATGTTGTCTTGATGTATTACCTAATAAATACATAGAGATATCATTACTGATATTATTTAAGATTAAGAGTTACTTTATCTTTACTTAATTTAATTCATGTGTTTATAGCATACCTCATGTATTAGCACTATAGTACCTACACATCATAATAGTTAATATACAGACGTGGTCTGTTGCACAAAACTTTTTTACTGATAATGGTGTGAGATCACAAGACATTAGGAAAACACAGGTTCAGACCATGGGGAGTCTGTGGTTCATAAACTCTCAAAGATCCCTAACATTGCCCTGTATCTGTGCTTAGTAGGCCTTTAGAATGCTTCTGCCAGCATCAAAATAATTAAAAATAGTTTCTGAAGGATCAAAGTCCAGTTCTAAACAGTGGAAAATGGAAACTTCATGCTCACCTTTCTTTTTTTTTAACTTACATTTAAATAACCTGCTAAGCCCTACTGGATGAGTTACCTGCATGCCTGCTTGGCCTCATTTTCTATTCAAACCAGGAACAACCTAAACTGGATCTGTTGGCCTGTCACTAAGAAGAGCGTGATACCTGATGGACTAAAACAAGTCCACAACGCTCACTTCCATAGCACATGATTGGAACAATACAGAGAAGACTGGCCTGGCCCCAGAACAAGGATGACACACAAATTCATGAACCATTCCAGATTTTTAAAAAATGAAAAATAAAAGTCCATGTTTTGAGCAAAATTTCCCCAAGTTTAAATGAATACAATTAAATAACTCCATTCAATGGTCAGATAACTTGTGTGTTAAATGAGGATATCGTCTACAGCTATATTATCAGCCACTAAATAAAATCACATCTACATCAAGGGCCAGGTTTTGATGTGATAATGGTTAATGGTAAATTGGTAACATTTGCTCTAATGTTTAGAGACTAAAATGGACTCTTTCATGTTAACAACACAAAACTCTAGAGTCTGGGTCAAATATTTAAGAGTTTCAACAGCTAGTAAGCCTTCATTGAAGAAAGCTAACCCTCTCCCTTGGCACTCTGATAATGGGCTTCTATTTAGGCTAAAACATACCTTAGGCTCTTGGATTTTCAAAACGGAATGTTTATTCCAATGCCTACAATTTGGAATCTAAAGCATGTGAACATTAACAACTGAGGATAATAATATTTCAAACACTTAGCTTATCAAAAGTTTAAGAGAAGTTAAAAAACTATTTTACTTTTGCACACAACCTTAGTAGCCAGGAACCTTCCCTTCCATCTTTCCATAATTTTTGCTAGTATTACATAATGAGCAATAATACGAACAGCAATAGGATTTACAGAACACACTCTGATAAATGCTGCTCCAGACAAAACTGCTCATTGTTTTTACCTGAACCATGTAACCTAATTATGTTTTCCTTTTGTTTGGACTTACAGATCCTTAAAGTTGTTTCTTTCAAAATCTCAATAAGTCACTTATTTGAGGTGCCTAGTACATATGTCTCTTTATTCTTGCTGATATTTTAGAGATTGTTTATGTTTGCATGTTTATTGTAGAAAAGTTGGTTTAAAAGAATATAAAGAAGGGTCACCTGGGTGGCTCAACAGTTGAGTGTCTACCTTAGGCTCAGGGCGCGATCCAAGTCCTGGGATTGAGCCTCGCATTGGGTTCCTTGTATGAGCCTGCTTCTCTCTCTGCCTGTGTCTTTGCCTCTCTCTCAAGAATAAATAGATAAAGTCTTGGGGAAAAAAGAATATAAAGAAGAAAATATAAATCTTCCACATTTTAGCACTCAGAGACAATCACTGTTAAAATTTTATTATATTTATTTCCAATCTTGTTTTTATAGTATACACATATTTTTGTTTAAAAAATTAGAAATAAATTTTATATAAACTTGAAGGTTGCTTTTTCCATTGACCATTAATATTGAATATTACTCTTATGATAACTAAATATATCTTCAAACCACGATCTCCACTAACTGCATAAGAGTCTATAATATGAATATACCTTCGCTGATTTGTTAGACATTTAATTGTTTTTTACTTTTAACTATTATAAATCTTAATATAATAGGAAGAATTTTTTTGAGAGAGAAACAGTGTGTGTGTACTCGACCATGGAGGGGGTAAGAAGTGGGGGGAAGGGAGAGGGAGAGAGAATATTAAGCAGGCTCCATGCCCTGCATAGGGCTCAATCTCATAACCCTGAGATCATGACCTGAGCAGAAATCAAGAGTTGGATGCTTAAGCACCTGAGCCACCTAGGCACCATTAGGTATAAATATTTTAAAAGTTCTTACTAAATTGCTTTCCAGAAATTTTTGCCAATCTACACTTCTACCAGCAATAGATGAGAATAATTATATTAATACATTCTCACCAGTATTGAATAATATAGGTTTTTGTTTTATTTTAACTCCACCAATTTAGTAGGCTAAAAATAGCATCTCATTTAATTTGCATATATTTGGTTACTAGTTAAATAATACATTCCTTTGTTTGTTAATATCCAATTTGCATTTCTTCTGTGCTCATTGTCTCCTATATTGATACATTTCATTGATTTAAAATTTATTTATATAATCATTTTAATACTTTCTCTTTCAATATTGTGCATATATTTTCATTTGTTTGATACCAGAAGTTTGTAAATTTTATAGACAAATCTATTGATGTTCCCTTTTGTGGTTTCTTCCATTGCTATACCACCCTTCCTTATCCCAAGATTAGCTATATTTCCTGAATTTTTGTTTCTTTGTACATGGTATGAGGAAGGAATCTGATTTAATTTTTTACATGTATCAATTTTCCATTAATTTGTAATACCTCTACTATCTTACATGCATTTGTTTTCTATTCCATTGATCTATTTTTGATATTTTTTATTTTTATTTGTCTTTTTTGATTCAGTACCACTGTGTTGTAGGTACTATAGCTTTGTGATAATTTCTCACACCCAACAGTTCAAGTCCTTTTCCTTAATTTCTTTTTTCAGAAATATTTTATCTATTCTTGGATCATTTATTTTTTCATATGATTTTTAAGAACAACCTATGACATTCCACCAAAGATTTTCTTGGAATTTTTGTTCAAATTGCACTGGATCTAGGGATCAGTTTATGTAGAATTTGCATCTCTTTGGTATCGATCTCTACATTCATGAAACTTGGTCTCTCTTTTTTTGGATCCTCCATGTATTTCAATATTTTTTTTTTTCTTTAGGATGGGAGAGAGATGGGGGGAGGAGCAGAGGAAGATGGAGCAAGAGAATCTTAAGCAGGCTCCATGCCCAGTGTGGAGCCTGACCCAAGACTCAGTCTCACAACCCTGAGATCATGGCCTGAGCTGAAATCAAGAGTCTGACTCCCAATTGCGTTCATGCTCCCCATGTCTTTCAATATTTATAATTGATTCCATAAAGTTCTTTTTTTTAATACAAGATTTTTTTAAATCTTTTTTTTTTTATTTATGATAGTCACACACACACACACAGAGATTGAGAGAGAGAGAGAGGCAGAGACACAGGCAGAGGGAGAAGTAGGCTCCATGCACCGGGAGCCCGACGTGGGATTCCCGGGTCTCCAGGATCACGCCCTGGGCCAAAGGCAGGCGCCAAACCGCTGTGCCACCCAGGGATCCCGATTCCATAAAGTTCTTGCACATTTTTGTTCATTTTAATTTGAGGTATCCTGTAGTTTGTTGCTATTGTCTTTTTTAAACTACATTTTCTAATTGGTTGTTGCATAAAAATGTTATTAATTTTTTAAAACTAACTTCATTAAAGTATAACTTACAGAAAATAAAATGCACATACTTTATGTGTACAGCTAGATGAGTTTTGAGAAACACATACAGTTATATAACCACACCTCAGTCATGATACAGAATGTTTCCATTACCCAACATGGTTCCCATTCTCTACCCATGACCCCAAGCACCATGGACTCTCTGATCAGTTTTATGGCACCATAGAGCAGATTTGTCTTTCCTAGGATTTTTTTGTTGTTGCTTTTGTTTGTAAAGATTTTTAAAATTTATTTATTCATAGAGACACACACACAGAGAGAAATAGAGAGAGAGAGAGGCAGAGACACAGGCAGAGAGAGAAGCAGGCTCCACACAGGGAGCCCAACGCGGGACTTGATCCCGGGTCTCCCGGGTCTTCCGGATCACACCCTGGGCTGCAGGCGGCGCTAAACTGCTGCGCCACCGGGGCTGCCCTCCTAGGATTTTGTATAATGGAATAATACAGCATATATCTTTTGTGTCTGGCTTTTCTCAGCATCACGTTTTTAAAAGCCATCCAGATTGTATCAGTAATTAATTTCTTTACATTACTTTCACTGTACCATAGATTGTATATTCATTCACCTCTGAACATTTGGGTTGTTTTCAGTTTGGGGCTATTTTATTTTACTTTTTTTTAAAGATTTTATTTATTTATTCATGAGAGACACACAGAGAGAGGCAGACATAGGCAGAGGGAGAAGCAGGTTCCTTGCAGGGAGACTGATGCAGGACTCGATCCCAGTACCTTGGGATCACGATCTGAGCCAAAGGCAGGCTCTCAACCACTGAGCTTCCCAGGCGACCCAATTTGGGGTTATTTTAAATAAAACTGCCACGAATATTCAAGAACAAGTGTTTTGTGAGCATGCATTTTCATTTCTCTTGACTAAAGAATGCCAAACTGTTTTCCAAAACAGTGATGCTATTTTATATCTCCAACTGTAACACATTCAGTTGCCCCACACCTCTGCTAACAGTTGGTGATTTGAATCTTTAGTATTCTGGTAATTTGAATTTTTCAACAAACTCCTCTATTGCACGTAAGTTTTCAAAATTATTAAATTTTAATATCTATTATCCTTTTAATATCTCTAGGATCATACTGATATCCCCTCTTTTATTTATTTTTTTTTTAATTTTTATTTATTTATGATAGTCACAGAGAGAGAGAGAGAGAGAGAGAGAGAGAGGCAGAGACACAGGCAGGGGGAGAAGCAGGCTCCATGCACCGGGAGCCCGACGTGGGATTGGATCGCCGGGTCTCCAGGATCGCGCCCTGGGCCAAAGGCAGGCGCTAAACCGCTGCGCCACCCAGGGATCCCTTATTTTTCTTTCTTAATCAATCTAGCTAGATTTACTCGCTTTACCGATTTTTTTTTTTTTTTTTTTTAAAGCTTTATGTTGGGGCAGCCTGGGTGGCTCAGCGGTTTAGCGTCACCTTCAGCTCAGGGCATGATCCTGGAGACTCGGGATCGAGTACCAAGTTGAGCTCCCTGCACGGAGCCTGCTTCTCTCTCTGCCTGTGTCTCTGCCCCTCTCTCTGTGTCTCTCATGAATAAATAAATAAAGTGTTTAAAAATAAAAAATAAATAAATAAACTTTATGTTTTATTTTTTTTTTTTGTGGTGCTTATCTGTTTTGTATCCCATTAATTTCTATTCCTATTTTGATTATTCCATTCCTACTTTGTGTTTAACTTAGTCTTCTAGCATCTTAAGTTGGAAGCTTAGGTAGTTGATTTTAGACTTTTTCTTCATATATAAACATTAAGAGCTACAGCGTTCCCTCTCAGTGCTACTTTCATGCTTTTATCTCACAAATGATATGTTGTGTTTTTATTTTCATTTTTATTCAGTTCAAAAGACTTTCTAATTTCCTTTGTGGCTTTTTTTACCCATGGGTTATTTAGAAATATTGTTGCTAAGGATGCCTGACTGATTCAGTCACTAGAGCATCTGACTCTTGATCCCAGGATTGTGAGTTCAAGCCCTACAATTGGGTGTGGGGCCTACTTTTAAAAAAGAAAGAAAGAGGGGATCCCTGGGTGGTGCAGCGGTTTAGCGCCTGCCTTTGGCCCAGGGCGCGATCCTGGAGACCTGGGATCGAATCCCACGTCGGGCTCCCGGTGCATGGAGCCTGCTTCTCCCTCTGCCTGTGTCTCTGCCTCTCTCTCTCTCTGACTATCATAAATAAATAAAAATTAAAAAAAAAAGAAAGATTGATTTTTGATTAATTTCAAAATATTTTAGGATTTTCCAAATATCTTTGTTATTAAATTTATTTATTTTTAAAGATTTTATTTATTTATTCATGAGAGACAGAGAGAGAGGCAGAGACATAGGCAGAGGGAGGAGCAACAAGCTCCATACTGGGAGCCCAACATGGAACTGGATCCCAGGACTCGGGGATCATGCTCTGAGCCAAAGGCAGACAGACGCTCAACTGCTGAACTACCCAGGCATCCCTGTTATTAAATTTATAAGTGACTTATCCAATAAGTTGTTCAGCTCACTTATCAGTAGTTTATAGCTCATAACTAGACTTTCTTGGCTTTTCCCCCACAGGCAATTATTTCATATGACAGTACAAATTTTACACTGGCTAGAACATCCAGTGCAATATTAAATCATGAGGTGATAACAAGGATACTGCATGTCTCATTTTAATGAGACTCTTCTAGCATTTCACCCTCCAATATGATATTTGCTATAGATTTTGAAGCAATACCTTTTAACAGATTAAAGAGTATTTAAATGAGCAAAAATTGGACATCTGAGTGCATTTTCTATACCTGCTGATATAACAATAGTATGATTTTTTTCTCTTTTAATTTTGTCAAAGTAATGAATTACATTGAAGATTCTTCTAACATTGCATTATCTTTGCAATCCTGGGATAAAACTTATTGCTCATTTTTTAAAATACAATTTTGGATTCAGTTTTGCTTGCTTTGTTGTTGTATTTTGATAGTGATTTTAACATATCTGAAATTTGCTTGGGGATATGATGTGAGGTAGGAACGAAAATATAGTTTATTCTATAGATAACCTTTCCTCTACCATTTGTTGGATAATATATGTATTTCTTATTGACAAGTAATCTAAATGATTTTTGGTCTTTCTTTTTAAATATTTTAATTGTTCTGTTATTGGCCATTTCAGATTTTTGTTGAAAATAGGATATAAACAATTGTTTTGTTTTACTTCAATAAAGGATTTTCTTATTGGAAAAAAATTAAAAATATCACTCTCAAAAGGGTGTCTATGTCTTGGCCAGAAATATTTTTACTCAGTGAAAAATTATTTTATTTTATTTTTTAAAGATTTTATTTATTTATTTATTTATTTATTTATTCATTCATTCATTCATTCATTCATTCATGATAGAGAGAGAGAGAGAGAAAGGCAGAGACACAGGTAGAGGGAAGAGCAGGCTCCATGCAGGAAGCCCAACGCGGGACCCGATCACAAGTCTCCAGCATCATGCCCTGGGCCTAAGGTGGCACTAAACTGCTGAGCCACCGGGCTGCCCATGAAAAATTATTTTAGATGAAAGTGAGCTCTGCATATCTTTGCAAGAGGATTTACTACCTTCTATTACCACAAATGCGTTTCAGTTGATGGGAAAGCAAGCAAGCCCAATCTGGTCCAAACAGATGATAACGAAGGTTGGAATCCAGTTTGATCTGGGCTTGGGGAAACAATCAGGCTCAGGTGTCAGAACTAATCTGGTTAGGCTCCATCCTCTTTAAAAACTCTCCAAGGACAAGGCCTTGGAAAGCAGGTAAGATTGTGGCCAGTCCCAAGGTCTTTGCCCAGATGTAGCCACTGTTATCAATTTGTGAATATCCTTCCTTCCTAAGATGCATTCAAATACATCTCTGTGTGTTTATACATACGTGCATTCAAGAATGTGGAATTTACAGATACGGATGTGTGCTGCTTTACACAAGTGCTATCACTTATCCTTGATGTTTTTACTCAACAGTGTCTTCCTTGGAGATCTTTCCATGTAACTACTGAATAGTATGCCATTATTTGGCAGCATCATAACTTACTTATCTATTCTCTTATTGATGGGCATCAAAGTAGTTGTCAATGTTCACCATTGCATTGTAACAGCACTATTTCAAGATAAAGTTTAAAGGTATTCAGTGGTATTTGAAGTTCTCTGCAATGTGTCCTCCATCTATCTCTGAAGTCTCACCTCCTACTTATATACCCTTCCCCAAATAGTGCACTCCAGTCAAATTAGACTAGCAGGATTATCTGGCCTTTTTCTTTTTTAAGATTTATTTATTTATTTGAGAGAGAGAAAGTGTGGGGGATGGGGTAAAGGGAAGAGCACAAGGATAGAGAGAAACTCAAGTAGACCCTGCACCGAGCCATGAGATCATGACCTGAGCCAAAACCAAGAGTCAGGTGCTTAACCAACTGCGCCACCTAGATGCCCCAGGATTTTCTGATCTTTGTGCACATCAGTCCTTCAACCCAGAAGGCCATCTCCTCCTATCTTTCTAAATTTGACCTATGTTAGAAGGTCATCTCATATGCCCATTCTTCTATGAAGACTTTCTTCTTCCCTGGCCTTCCAGCCTATCATAATCTCTCTTTTTCCAAATATTTATTTTATTCTGCACTAGATTCAATATTTGTATATTCCTTGGCATTATTATATTTTATGAGATTAATAATCCTGAGGTCTCCAGATAGACGCTAAGTACATAAAGTTAGAGAAATTCTCTTGCCTTTAAACTGAACTTCCTGGCTCTATTTTCTTTCCTAGAAAGGAGTCCTTTCCTCCAGACCCAAACATAGTTGTCCATGTTATTCCTCTTTCCACAAATGGATGGTGATGATGACATTAACCTTAACAGCTACCTCATGATTGAATTCACCAGTTTCCTCATGAAGTAGTTAGAACAAGGAGTGTCTTACAAGGTGATTCCTGACTAATGTCTACAAACCCCTCCCTTTCTCATTCCTCCACTCCCAATAACTTCCCCTCTCCCTTACCTGTAGCCTGTATTATAAGAAGCTAGGCTAGTGGGAACAAGTAAATCCCAAAATCTTAGTGGTACAATACAACAGAGGATATTCCTATCATATCACATTTGGCCATGGGTCAGAGTGGTCTCCTTGGCTCCTCCTTTAGCACCTCTGCTGTTCCATTGTCTCACATGTAACCTCCCAGGTGAAAGAGTATGTGCTGAAGACATACTGGCCTACCCAGAAGTGACCTACAACTCTTCCACTAATAGCTCAGTAGATACTGTTTGTGTCACAGAGCCCAACACAACTAGAAAAGAGACTAGGAAGTATAGGCACCCACAGAATATTTGGAGAGAGAGATGCCTAGGCGGTATAGTGGTTGAGCATCTGCCTCTGGCTCAGGTTGTGATCCTGGGGTCCTGGGATCAAGTCCCACATCAGGCTCCCCACAGGGAGCCTGCTTCTCCCCTGCCTATGTCTCTGCCTCTCTCTCTGTTTCTCGTGAATAAATAAATAAAATCTTGAAAAAGAAGATTATTTGTAGAGTACTACTTGTTTCTGTTGTGATAAGCTTAGGTCTTTAAGAAATGGAGTCAGCAAGACACCATAAAAGGCAAAAACAGAAATTTGAGGGGATCCCTGGGTGGCTCAGCGGTTTAGCGCCTGCCTTTGGCCCAGGGCGCGATCCTGGAGTCCCGGGATGGAGTCCCGCGTCAGGCTCCTGGCATGGAGCCTGCTTCTCCCTCCTCCTGTGTCTCTGCTTCTCTCTCTCTCATGAATAAATAAATAAATCTTAAAAAAAAAAAAAAAAAAAAAAAAACAGAAATTTGAGCAACTCTTCAGGGAAAAGGCTACCACATAAGCCTGGATGGAGTCTCCGACCAAGAATATCTACCCAAAATATCTGTCAATCTTGACTAGGACACCCTGCCTAAAATTCTACCAATGATAGAGGCATTTGGCTGAACACATTTTTTCTTGAAAACTGCAGATACTCAGAGAAATCTAAGTGGTTGTGTTCTCTCTCTGAATTAATCCAAATAAGGTTTTCCCCCACAATCCCCATGTGAGGTCAGTGAAAGAAGAGGCACTTTGTTGGGGGAAAATAAAAAGATGATTTTGGGGCAGGAATCACTTTAGAAAGTGGACATGCCTGGGCAAGGTGCCAGCTACCATGAGGCACTTAGGGTAACAGGGGAGAGGAAGGGCAGCAAAATGGAAGATAGAGGAGGCCTGTATTTCCACATTTTTACTTCAGCCACCTCTGGAAAGGAGGCAAATACTCCTATTTCTCTTTCTTATCTCTTCTTCAGTCCTATCTTATCCTCCTAGAGTGCAGGTTTCAGGCTGGCTTTATACTGAGATGTAAATCTCTTTGAGAACCATGGCAGAGGTAATAATTAATTAGATTTGCCTTATATTTTCAACTAATTTGTGGGTTAAATAGGATTTTATAATCTCATCTGGGGATCAAAACAGCCATTTTAACTAATTATATAGAAAAAAATTATAATGTTCTAAGTTCCAAAAATGTGGGTTACATTTTTAAAAATAAGATGTATTGGTTTTTTTCTGATTATAAGAGTAGTACATGTAATAATAAACTTTGAAAAGTATAGGAAAATATAAAGAAGCTAATTTAAATCATTCGTAGTTTCACATTAGAAACACAACCAATTCTTCAAAAAGGACAGGACACAGTGCCAACTGCTAGCCAAAATTTATGTTTTTGCCTCTCTGGGTACAAAGCTGGAACTCAGGACACCTGCGTAGCTCAGTGGTTGAGCATCTGCCTTCGGCTCAGGTCATGATCCTGGGATTGAGTCCCGCATTGGGCCCCTCACAGGGAGTCTGCTTCTCTCTCTACCTATGTCTCTATGTCTCTGCCTCTCTGTGTGTCTCTCGTGAACAAATAAATAAAATCTTAAAAAAATAAAGCATATTTACCAAAGAACTTTAAAAAATAAAAAAAAGAAAGCTGGAACTCATTTCCTCTATTGCTGTCAGATGTGGCCATGTAACCAAATCCTAGCCAATGAATGTAAATAGAAGTTACACCTCTGGGCCTGGCTGATAAAAATCTGGCACACCTGCACTTCGACGCTCTCTTCCTTTCCAGCTGGCTAGAATGAAAATGGTCTCCAAGGCAAACTTGGAAGCCATGCATTCAAGATAGAAGTATTCTTATCAGTCTCTGTCCTGCAGCAGTTTTACAGAAGAGGGGCCTATGCCAATCTATACATCCACTCAGTAGTGTTAAGAAAGAAAAAGCAATCTTCTCTTGTATTAGTCCTTATACTTTGGGGTCTACCCCTTCCTACATTTATTTATTTTTTTTTTAATTTTTATTTATTTATGATAGTCACAGAGAGAGAGAGAGGCAGAGACACAGGCAGAGGGAGAAGCAGGCTCCATGCACCGGGAGCCTGACATGGGATTCGATCCCGGGTCTCCAGGATCGCGCCCTGGGCCAAAGGCAGGCACCAAACCGCTGCGCCACCCAGGGATCCCCCCCTTCCTACATTTAACCTGCCCTATTAGTATAGCTAAGGATTGCCTAGATTTCCTAAGTAATCTGTAAACTATCTACCATGGGCCTCTCATAAAGCACAGACCTACAACAAATATTTCTTGTTTGATTAGTGATCAATTGGTTGACTGAACATATATAATTTCAGTGAAATTAGTCCTACATGATCCCTTCTTTTCTACACCTGCAAACTTTTCAATACTAGAGTTGAGGCCTTGCTGTCCAAGAGCCCCATTGGCAACCTCATTGGCTGAGCTATGGAATTTCTTATTTTCTCTGGTGAACTATGGAATTTCTTATTTTCTCATTTCCTTCCTAGGAAATAAGACCATAAATCTCTCAAAGCATAGTAAGGTATAACAAAGAAAGAGTTTAATATCTATTTAACAAATCCAGAGTGTCCAGGGGAATGTCCTATCATTGCATCTAAATTCTAACTGGTATCTTTTGGCAGGAGTTTCAGCACAATAAGTGTGCATTAACAGATCAATCTAAATATAATATTCCCTGCCTAAGCACATGTTAGTTCCAAGCATGTAGACAGGTGACTTTCAGAATATCCACAATAAGCAAATATGCCCCACAAGTAAAGAAAAAGAACAAGGGGAAAGTGAAATTAGAGGACTAAAAATGAAGAGCAAGAAAATGAAAAAATGAATTAAAGACTTAAATGTGAGACCTGAAACTATAAACCTCCCTAGAAGAAAACATAGGCAATGATCTCTTGGACATTGTCTTAGCAACATATTTATAGACATGTCTATCCAGGCAAGGGAAATAACACAAAAATAAACTATTGGGACTACATCAAAATTAAAAGCTTTTGCACAGCAAAGAAAATCATGAGCAAAGCAAAAAGGCAACCTACTGAATGGGAAAAGATATTTGCAAACGCATATCCAATAAGGGATTAGTCTCCAAAATATATAAAGAACATATACAACTCAACACCAAAACCCCAAATAATCCAAGGACAAAATCGGCATAGGATCTGAATAGACATTTTTCCAAAGAAGACATACAGATGACCAACAGACATATGAAAATATGCTCAATATCAGTCATCATCAGGGAAATGCAAATCAAAACCGCAAGGAGATATCACCTCACACCAGTCAGAATGGCTAGTATCAAAAATATAAGACAAGTTAACAAGTGTTAGGGAGTATGTAGAGAGAAGATAATCCTCATACCCTATCGGTGAGAATGTAAATTGGTAAAACCACTATGGAAAACAGTATGAAATAGAGAAAGGTAAGATTAAGAGGTACAAACTTCCAGTTATAAATAAATAAGTCACTTAAATGAAAAGTGTATCATAGTGAATATAATAACAATTTGTAATAATATTGTGTGGTGACAGTGACTACACTTATCATGGTGAGGATTGAGTAATACATAGAGGTATATTACTGAATCAATATGTTGTATACCTGAAACTAATATAACATGTTAATTATACTTCATTATTATAAAAAGGGAAAAAAACCCTGACACTACACAAATAACGATTTCTAGTCATAATTCCTTAAAATTAGAAATCAATAATAAATATGGTTTTTTAAAAACACATATATCTAGAAATTTAAAAGTATATGTCTAAATAGCATTGGCTCAATAGAAAAATGTAATGAAAGCTTTGAAATATTTCTAACAGAAAGAACTGTATTTTAAAAGCTTGGGGGAAACCCTTAATGCAGGATGTAAAGGTAATTTATACCTTATATGCATTTATGTAAAAACATGAAAGATTAAAAAAACACAATAAACTATGGAAAGGACAAGAGAATAAATGCAAAGAAAGTAGTAGGAAGAAAGTAATATAGATAAGAGTAAAAAAGTAATAAAGAATATAAACCACAGATAATCAACCTGAGAAAAGCTGGTTCTTCATAAGGACTATAAGATAGACAAATTCCTTGCAAGATTGATCAGAAAAGAAAACAAAACAAGTTACAAATAAGCAAATTTAGAATGGAAAGTGTGACATATCCACACATTCAGTAAAGTTTTTAAAATCATAGGAGAATGTTATAATTTTTGTATCAATAAATCTGGAAACGTCAGCGAAATAGAGTAATTCCTAGTCAGATATAACTTACCAAAATTTACCAAAGAGTGAATAGAAAGAATGGAAGAAAAATAGAAAGAAATTGACTCAGTACTTTAAAATCCCACCTAAAAATGATATTGGGATAAATAAATAAATGGGGAAAATAGATAAATCTCCCATATAGAAGCCTTTCAAATAATTTATGTAGCTACTCTATCCTCAAGAAAATGAGGCATAACTCCTTATTCCTTAAGTGTGGGCTGCCCGTAGTGATTTTCTTTCAAAGAGTACAAAATGGATAGCAGCGGTATAAGTGGGGAGAAGTAGCCTTACAGTGAACAAATCTAACAAGCAGTATTTCAGCCAGGTGATAAAGGTCAGTATCATTAGTGATAAATCATAGTGAAAGTATGTACCTTCAATTTGATATGATGAGAACAGAAATTCACTTTTATGGTCTTCTTCCCCCAAACCCATAGCCCCAATATAATAATAAGAAAAGCATCAAAGAGAACCCTCATGCACTGTTGCCAGAAGGCAAACCAGTGTAGCCACTGTGAAAAACAGTATGGAAGTTCCTCAAAAAATTAAAAATAGAACTACCCTGTGATCTAGCAATTCCACTTCTAGGCATTTATTCAAAATAAATGAAAACACTAACTCAAAAAGGTATAGCACCCCCATATTCATAGCATTACTTACAATAGCCAAGAAATGGAAACAGCATAAATATCCATCAATGGATGAATGAATAAATAAAATGTGGTACATATACAATGAAAGATTAATTGACCATAAAAAATAATAAAATCCTGTTATTGTGACATTGCGGTCGTTATACTAAGTGAAATAAATCAGAGAAAGACAAATACCATATGACTTCACTTATATGTGGAATCATAAAAAACAAAAACAAACAAAAAACAAACTCATAGAACCAAAACAGATTAGTAGTTGCCAGAGGCAGGTATTGGGAAGTGAGTAAAATGAGTGAAAGGAGTCAAAAGGTACAAATGTCCAGTTAAAAAATAAGTCCTGAGGATTGTACAGTATGATGACTATAGTTATTAATACTGCATTATATATTTGAAAATATTTTAAAATCTTAAAATGCTTATCGCAAGAAAAAAACTATGTAACTATGAGTGGTGATGAATATTAACTATTTATTGTCGTGATCACTTCAAAACATCTACATATAAAAACCACTGTTTTGTACATGTGAAACTAATATAATGCTATATGTCAATTATATCTCAATTTTTTAAATAAATTAATTAAATAAAAATTTTTAAAAAGAAAAACATCAGATGAATTCCAACTGAGGGACATTCTACAAAATACCTAAGCAGTATGCCTCAAAACTGCCAAAATCATTAAAAACAAAAAAAGTCTGAGAAACTGTCACAGCCAAGAGGAGCCAATAATTCAGTGAATTGTGATTTCCTGGGAAGGGACTCTGTAACAGTAAAAGGACATTAGGGAAAAACTAAGGAAATTTGAATAAAGTATGGACTTTAGTCAATAATGATATATCAATATTGGTTCATTAATTCTAGCAAAAGTACCATACTAATGTAGATATCAATAATAGGGCAAAGTGAATGTGTGGGGTGGTGGGTTATATGGGAACTGCTCAACTTTTTAAAAGAGATTCATTTATTTATTTGAGAAAGTGTACAGTGGGGGTGCAGTCAGAGGAGAGGGAGAGAAATCCTCAAGCAGACTCTCTACTGAGTAGGGACCCCCCCTCCCTACCCCCCAGACAGGGCTCATCCCAGGACCCCAAGATCATGATCTGAGCTGAAACCAAGAGTCTGTGCTTAAACAACTGAGCCACCTATCGGTAAACATAAAAGCTTTTAAAAAATTGTCTACTGACCAAAAAGCAGAAAAATAATTAAAATTCAACAATTATTCATCATTTGTTAGACAGTAGGTTCTGCTCACTGAATTATTGTTGAATGAATGAATGAATAAATAAATAAGTAAATAAATAAATTTTAAAAGCTCTTGGCAAATGCGGAATAAACAAGAATTTCCTTCACCTGATAAGAAGAACCTGCTAAAAACATCAAACTGTATTGTGAAACCTTAGAAGTAGTCCATTTAAAGTCGGAAGCAAGACAAAGGCACCTACTCCCACCAACCTATTCAACATTATTCTGGAGGCTAACTCAGTGCAGCAAGAAAAGAAGCAAAGATGTTAGGTTAAGTGGAGGGGGAAAAATCTTTATTTGCAAATGATATTTTTTTTTGTCATTCCTCTTTATTTTTTTAATAATAAATTTTTTTATTGGTATTCAATTTGCCAACATAGAGAATAACACCCAGTGCTCATCCTGTCAAGTGCCCCCCTCGGTGCCCATCACCCAGTCACCGCCACCCCCCGCCCTTTTTATCAAATATGTGGAAGCCAATGCACAGAGCAGCTCTGACTGAGAGCGGCAGCTCTGCGAAGGTGCCTCAAAGAAAAGGGAGGCTGTTGGTCAGGTTCTTCTCTCCAGTTTATTCATCTCTCAAACCATCTCCTTCTACCGTGAGACAAGAAGAGAATTCCACAGATCCATTCCTCAGCTCCCCTGAAGCTAGCTTCGCCAGATTGGAGGCAAGTCGGACTTCACAGTATGCAGCACCAGGTAAGCCAGCAGCGCAGCCTTGTACCTCCAGACACCTGGCCACCTAGCCTTAATGCCTAATGTTTCATAGTTAGGATTTCCTGTCTCCCACATCAAACCTACAGCAATTTTGTCCCTCTGGGAGACAGAAAACTCTAAGAACAGATGGGTGTCTCCACAAACACCTTGAACTACATAAGCCCTCTGTACCTCACAGACCCAACAATAGGGACAGCTGGGAGACCTCCATTATAGCAATACTGACTTTTGAAATAGAAATTAAATTTAGTTATAGAAAAATAAAGTTCTATTTCTCACACCCCCAAGTTTATGATCTGAGTTTTTTTACCCTCTGCATGAACATTGTTGATGTTCAAAATTCTTCGGGGTCATGACTCTCAACCTAAGTCACCTGGGCTGCAGCTTAGGTGACCTCTATAAGTGACAGAAACTATCTTCCCCAGCAAGCTGTTAAGGTAATGATCTCTGAGAACAAGGATGGAGGGAAGGCAGCACAGAAGCTTTCCCGTTTACTTTATACAGTGCTACATTACTTTTGTAATTTAAAAAATTAATTAAAAATAACATCAATTATATCTCAACTTTAAGAAAAGAAAAAAATAAAATATGTTTATAATATACCTAGTGCATAGTAAGCCCTCAATAAATGATAGCTACTACTGAGAAGGTCAATGAAAAACAACAGTTCTTGAAAGACAACTATCCACAAGTCATGAAATTAAGGATTTGTCCTTATTACTGTTATTTATTTCCCAATCTTTATTTTATTTTTTTTTAAGATTGTATTTATTTATTCAAGAGAGAGAGAGGCAGAGACACAGGCAGAGGGAGAAGCAGGCTCCATGCAGGGAGCCCAACGCGGCACTCATCCCGGGACTCCAGGATCACACCCTAGGCTGAAGGCAGCGCTAAACCGCTGAGCCACCCGGGCTGCCCTATTTCCCGATCTTTAAACAGAATATTTTGACTTACTGATCAAGCATTTAACCAAATGAATTACTGTAAATATTTTAAAAATTCTAAACAGAACATAGTAACATAGTACATAAAGTCAAATAAAATTTGATATTTAAACAGGTATTCTCCAAAATTATACACGTGTGTCTTACTTTATGGAAAAAAATGATTTTTAATGATGAGCTCTCTAAAATTATTTCCTTACTAATTTCCTACTATTTTCTACTTTAAAGGGAGGCAAATAGATGAAATAATATATCAGTCTGAAATTTTTTGTCTAAGGCCATTAGAATGCTGATAGTCATTGGAATCAAACAATTGAACACTAACTGATGATTGTGGTCGCCTGTTAGTTTACATTTCTCATGCAACACCAATCTGAGCTTCTTTAGTCTGTTACTGGCTACCCACAGAATTTCCCATAATCCCATCATTATACCCACTGCTTCTGTTGTCCTGGTTTTGCCTTCTTTTTTGCCTTGTAAGGCTGGACAATACTTCTACTTCTCACCACCTGGACACATGGCATTTTATTATTGAGGATGGGCAATACATAAAATGAGTTGTTTCCCTGTTTTATTAGGTTTAGCATATTGTATGTTGTGTTTACTAAAAAAGATGATTACTCACACTATATACAACATCCAAAGATGTCATATAAAGAACTTTATTGGATTCATAAAACTTTTCTCATACAGCCAGGATCATTGTAAGATGTATTTGTGAAGTGTAAATGGAAGAACATTTTACTATATCTAGTCAGTGCTGTTCCCAATCTCTGCCAGGCTTTAAAATAAAAAAAATCTCGTTAAACACACCCACAGGCACACACAAATCAATATTCCTCATCAGCAAATAATTCTTTGTTTATCAGTGATTGATACTACCAAAATGACTAGTTAAAAGCCATGAATTTTTTTGAGCTTTTACATTTTAGCGAATGCATCAAATAGCTTAACTTAAAGGGTTTTCCACTAACTACCTGAATCCCCAAAAGTGATTAAAATAGTACAGGTTCAATCACCTCCATATACTTGTCAAAATAGAAAAGGAGCCATGCTCACCCTAAAACTAAATGATAATGCTAATCACCCAATTATAAAACTAAAGAATTTTGAAATTATCTAAATAAGTCCTCCAAGACCATTTAGAAAAGGAATGCTACTTAAACAGTTGCTCAGTTGTGTTTTACTTAAAAGTTACATCATAGGCTCTATATATTGGCACAGGATTCCTTTCTATTCTCAATAAAACAAGAGCCACTCAGCTTCTGATGCTGCTATAATTGGTACTTCAAAAAATAAAGAAAAGGATATCTACCCTTCCGTCTGTCCTGGTTCCCTGGTCCCCAAAGGGGATTACTTGAGGAAACTGAATCCTTTGCTCCAATCACACATCTGGCCTTGAAGATGTAATTTCCAATTTACATTAGAATCTATAATTTACACAGACTTTATGGAGAATACAGATAAGGATTCTATTTTTAGATACAATGAACTCATAAGGAAACTACAAAGTTTATTCCAAGTAAACATATTTGGGGAGTGTTCTCTCTAATTAAGCACAGGAGATTTTTCTAGTTTGGGAGGAGCTATCCTTTTGTACCTCATTACCTAAAAACTCATTTTTCCTGGAAGGAATTTTTTAAGACTTCCTTGTGTATCTCCCTATCTCCTCAGTAAAATAATTTTTCAGGTTTCAAAAAAAAAAAAAAAAAAAGCTACCTATTGCCTGTGGGAAAGTGCTCCTCTCTCCCCTTGTCCTTGGGTCTGCTGGCTGCCGTATTCAATCCCGTCAAATACTTAGACTATGGCCACTGAAACTCCTATGTGCCCATGAGATGGGAAGTGAGTTCACTCAGCTGCAATGGCTGGGCCACGTTGGAATCCCTTTTTGCCACCGCTTCTTGGAATACTGCCTGTCAAGTCCCTGTGACCCCACATTGAGGCTACCTTTAGCACTTTGAAGGTGAGCAGCAGAAAAATGGATCCATCTCCCAGGGAGTTCTAGAAGAGCCTGTACTGTTCTAAGGGTGTGAAGAAGGCAGAGGGCTGGCCAAATAGCTGAGAAGCTATTTCAGAGGAAGGCTGCCTGTTTCTATCAATTCTCATAAAACTTTCTGTGGAACTTGACAGAGAATGATCAATAAATTCTCCCTTCCCTTTTGCCCAGCGTCAGAAAAATGAAGAGGCTACATAGCAGAAATTACTCCAGATTTCAGGCCTTTGTTGTTCAGATTTCAGGCTGGTCCTTTGTTGTCACTCACTTGCTCTGTGATACTGTGAAAGCCACTTATTCCAATGAATTTCCACCTGCGCACCTACCAAATGCTTGTAGCAACTGTATCAGGCTAAGTTCCACCAAAAAAACAAAACCAGTAGGAAATAGATAGACCCTAATTACAAACAATTGGCTTACACAATTCTGGGGGCTGGTGAGGCAGATCTGAAGGCTTTCAGAAGCGGGGCTGGACCTCTGAATAACAGGTTTATGGAATTTTATGTTCGGGGAAGACTCAGATCTGCTCTTAAGGCTTTCACCTTTTTGGATTGTACCCACCCAAGTTCCATCACAATCTCCCTTGCTTAAAGTCAACTGATTATAGTCTTGAGTCCCATCTTCAAAATACCACACAATACCTAGATGAGCATTTGATTGAATAACCAGACACTGTAGCCTCACTAAGGGGACACATCAAACTGACCTTCACATGAATATTTGTCCTTGCCAAGCCCCAGGCCTGTGAAATAATGACTTACACTTCACATACCTGGGACATTTTAAATGTGCTCTCTCTCTCTCTCTCTCTTTTTTTAAATTTTATTTTATTTTAATTCAATTAGCAGATAGTGTATTATTAGTTTCAGAGGTAGAATTCAGAGACTCATCAGTTGCATCTAACACCCAGAACTCATTATATCACGTGCGCTCCTTAATGACCATCACCCCAGTGACCCCAACCCCCCACCCCATTCCCCTCCAGCAACTCCCAGTTTTTTCCTAGAGTTAACAGTTTCCTATGGTTTATCTCCCTCCCTGATTTTATTGTGTTTTTCCCTCTTTTCTCCTTTGATCCTCTGTTTTATTTCTTAAATTCCACATATGATTGAAATTATATGACAATTGTCTTTCACTGATTGACTAATTTCACTTAGCATAATATCCTCTAGTTCCATCCATGTCGTTACAAATGGTAAAATTTCATTTTTTGATGCCTGAGTAATATTCCATTGCATATGTGATATGCATATATCATATCTTCTTTACGAATGTCTGTCAATGGACATCTGAGTTCTTTCCATAGACTGGCGACTGTGGACATTGCTACTACAAACATCAGAAGGGCTACAGGTGCCCCTTTGGATCACTAATGTTTGTATCTTTTGGGTAAATACCTAGTACTGCAATTCCGGGGTTGTAGGGTAGCTCTATTTTTAACTTTATCAGGAACCTCCATACTGTTTTCCAGAAGGGATGCACTAGCTTGCATTCCTACCAACACTATAAGAGGGTTCCCCTTTTTCTGCATCTCTCCCAACATCTGTCATTTCCTGAGTGGTTAATTTTACCCATTCTGGCTGGTGTGAGGTGGTATCTCAGTGTGGTTTTGATTTGTATTTCCCTGATGCCAAATGATGCAGAGCATTTTTTCATGTGTCTGTTGACCATTTGTATGTCTTCTTTGGAGAAATGTTTGTTCACGTCTTTTGCCCATTTCTTCTTTTTTTTTTTAAAAAAAAGATTTTATTTATTTATTTATTCATGAGAGACACAGAGAGAGAGAGAGAGAGAGAGGAGGGAGAGAGAGAGAGAGGCAGAGGTATAGGCAGAGGGAGAACCAGGCTCCATGCAGGGAACCCAATGTGGGACTCGATCTCAAGGCTCCAGGATCATACTCTGAGCCAAAGGCAGATTCTTAATGGCTGAGCCACGCAGGAGTACCTTCTGCCCATTTCTTGACTGGATTCTTTGTTTTTTGGGTGTTGAGTTTGATAAGTTCTGTATAGATTTTGGTTACTAGCTCTTTATCTGATAAGACATTTGCAAATATCTTCTCCTATTCTGTTGGTTGGTTGGCTTTTGGCTTTATGGACTGTTTCCTTTGCTATGCAGAAGCTTTTTATCTTGATGAAGTCCCAATAGTTCATTTTTGCTTTTGTTTCCCTTCCCTTTGGAGACATGTCTAGCAAAGAAGTTGCTGTGGCCGAGGTCACAAACGTGGCCGCCTGTATTCTTCTCCAGGATTTTGATGGATTCCTGTCTCACTTTTAGCTCCTTCATCCATTTTGAGTTTATTGTTGTGTATGGTGTAAGAGAATGATCCAGTTTCATTCTTCTGCATGTGGCTGTCCAGTTTTTCTAACACCATTTAAGAGACTATCTTTTTTCCATTTGATATTCTTTCCTGCTTTGTCAAATATTAGTTGACAATAGAGTTGAGGGCCCATTTCTGGATTCTCTATTCTGTTCCATTGATCTATGTGTCTGTTTTTGTGCCAATACCATACTGTCTTGATGATTGCAGATTTGAAGTCAGGCATTGATGTCCCCAGCTTTGGTTTTCTTTTTCAACAATCCTTTGGCTCTTCAGGGTCTTTTATGGTTCCATACAAATTTTAGGATTATTTGTTCCAGCTCTTTGAAAAACGTTTATGGTATTTTGATAGGGATTGCACTGAATGTGGAGATTGTTCTAGGTAACATATACATTTTAACAATGTTTGTTCTTCTAATCCATGAACATAGAAAAATTTTCCATTTCTTTGTGTCTTCCTCAATTTCTTTCATAAATGTTCTATAGTTTTCAGAGTACAGATCCTTTACTACTTTGGTTAGGTTTATTCCTAGGTATCTTTTGGTTTTTGGTACAATTGTAAATGGGATAAATTCCTTAATTTCTCTTTCCTCTGTATCATAGTTACTGTATAGAAATGCAACTGATTTCTGTGCATAGATTTTACATCCTGCCATGTTGCTGAATTGCTATATCAAAAATATCGATTTTGGGGTTTTCCACATGCAGTATCACGTCATCTGTGAAGAGGGAGAGTTTGATTTCTTCTTTGCCAATTTGGAAGCCTTTTATTTCTTTTTGTTGTCTGCTGAGGCTAGGACTTTTAGTACTATGTTGAAGAACAGTGGCAAGAGTGTTCCTGACTTTAGAGGAAAAACTGAGAGTTTTCCCCCATTGAGAATGATATTTGCTGTGGGCTTTTAATATATGGCTTTTGGGATCCCTGGGTGGCGCAGCGGTTTAGCGCCTGCCTTTGGCCCAGGGCGCGATCCTGGAGACCCGGGATCGAATCCCACATCGGGCTCCCGGTGCATGGAGCCTGCTTCTCCCTCTGCCTGTGTCTCTGCCTCTCTCTCTCTCTGTAACTATCATAAATAAATAAAAATTAAAAAAAATATATTAAAAAAAATAATATATGGCTTTTATGATTTTGAAGTATGTTCCTTCTATCCCTACACTGTGGAGAGTTTTAAACAAGAATGGATGCTGTATTTTGTCAAATGTTCTTTCTGCATTTATTGACAGGATCAAATGGTACTTATCCTTTCTTTTATTAATGTAGTATATCACATTGATAGATTTGCAAATGTTGAACCACATTGCAGCCCAGGAATAAATCCCATTTGGGATTAATCTTGGTGAGAATTATTACATTCATGTTCATCAGAGATATTGGTCTGTAATTCTCCTTTCTGGTAGGGTCTTCATCTAGTTTTGGGACAAAGGTAATGCTGGCCTCATAGAATCAGTTTGGAAGTTTTCCTTCCATTTCCATTTTTTTAAACAGCTTTAGAAAAATAGGTACTAATTCTTCTTTAAGTGTTTGGTAGAATGCCCCTGGGAAGCCATCTGGCCCTGGGCTTTTGTTTTTTGGGAGATTTTTGATGACTGCTTCAATTTCTTTGCTGGTTATGGGTCTGTTCAGGTTTTCTATTTCTTCCTGTTTTAGTTCTAGTAGTTTAAATGTTTCTAGGAATGCATCCATTTCTTCCAGATTGCCTAATTTGTTGGCATACAATTGCTCATAATATTCTCTTATAATTGTCTGTATTTCTTCAGTCTTAGTTGTGATCTCTCCTCTTTCATTCATGATTCTATGTGTTTGGGTCCTTTCTCTTTTCTTTTGATAAGTATGGCTAGGGGTTTATTGATCTTATTTATTCTTCCAAAGAACTAGCTTCTAGTTTTGTTGATCTGTTCTACTGTTCTTTTGGTTTCTATTTCATTGATTTTTACTCTAATTTTTATTAATTCTCTTCTACTGCTTGGTTTAGGCTTTATTTGCTATTCTCCAGTTCCTTTAGATGTAAGATTAGCTTGTGTATTTGAGACTTTTCTCATTTCTGAAGAAAGGCCTGTATTGCTATATACTTCCCTCTTAGGACTGCCTCTGCTGTTTCCCAAAGGTTTTGAACAGTTGTGTTTTCATTTTCATTTGTTTCCATGAATTTTTAAAATTCTTCCTTAATTTTATGGTTAACCCATTCATTTTTTAGTAGGATGCTCTTTAACTTCCATGTATTTCCCTTCCAAATTTTCCCTTTTGATTGAGTTCAAGTTTTAAAGCACTGTAGTCTGAGAATATGCGGAGAATAATCCAAGTCTTTTGTACTGGTTAAGACTGGATTTGTGACCCAGTACATGGTTCTGGAGAATGTTCTCTGTGCACTTGAGAAGAATGTATATTGTGATGTTTTAGGATGAAATGCTTGGAATATACCTGTGAAGTCCATCTGGTTCAGTGTGTCATTCAGAGGCCTTGTGTCTTGTGAATCTTCTGCTTAGATGATCTGTCCATTCCTGTGAGTGGGGTGTTAAAATCCCCTACTATTAGTGTATTATTATCAATGTGTTTCTTAAATTTTTTTATTAATTGGTTTATGTAATTGGCTCCTCCCAAGTCAGGAGCATAAATATTTATAATTGTTAGATCTTCTAGTTGGATAGACCCTTTAAGTATGAGATAGTGTCCTTCTTCATCTCTTATTACACTCTAGGGTTTAAAATCAAATTTGTCTGATATAAGGATTGTTACCCCAGTTTTCTTTTGATGTACATTAGCATGATAAATGGTTCTCTACTCCCTCACTTTCAATCTGGAGGTGCCTTTGGGTCTAAAATGAGTCTCTTATAGATAGCATATCTATAGACTTTGTTTTTTATTCAATCTGATACCCTGGTTTTTTTGATAGGAACATTTATTGAAAGATATGAATTTGGTACCATTATATTACCTATAAAGTCACTGTTTCTGTATATTGTCTCTGTTCCTTTCTGCTCTTTGTAATTTTTAGGCTCTCTCTTCATGTACAGGATCCCCTTTAATATTTCTTGCAGGGCTGATTTAGTGATCACAAATTCTTTGTTTCTGTTTGTCCTGGAAGCTCTTTATTTCTCCTAATCTGAATGACAGCCTTGCTGGTTAAAGTATTCTTGGCTGCATATTTTTACTCATTTATCTCCCTGAATATATTAATTGGTTTATGTAATTGGCTGCTCCCAAGTCAGGAGCATAAATATTTATAATTGTTAGATCTTCTAGTTGGATAGACCCTTTCTGACCTGCCAGGTCTCTGTGGACAAGTCTGTTGCCAGCCTTACATTTCTATCCTTGTAAGTTAAGAATCACCTTTCCTGAGTTGCTTTTAGGATTTTTCTCTTTGTCTCTGAAATTTGCAAGATTCACTATCATATGTTGAGATGTTCACCTATTTTTATTGATTTTGAGGAGGCTTCTCTGTGCATCCTGGACTTGAATACCTGTTTCCTTCCCCAGACTAGGGAAGTTCTCAGCTATTATTTGTTCAAATAAACCTCCTGCCCCCTCTTTCTCTCTCTCTCCTCTTCCTCTGGGACCCCAATAATTCTAACATTGTTGGGCTTTATGGTATCACAGATCTCTTGAATCCTCTTTTTAAGGATTTCACAATCCTTGTGATCCAGTAATTATCTCTCTTGTCCTCGTTCCTTTATTTTCCATCATTTGTTCTCTATCTCACTTACTCTCTCTTCTGCATCATTTATCCTAGCAGTAGAACCTCCATTTTTTTTATTGCATCTCAATAGTAGCCTTTTTATTTCGACCTGATTAGATTTTAGTTCTTTTATTTCTCCAGTAAGGGATTCTCTAATATCTTCTATCCTTTTTTGAAGCCCAGCTAGTATGTTTATAATCATTGTTTTGAATTCTGTTTCTGACATCTTACTTGTATCTGCATTAATTAAATCCCTGACAGTGATCCCTGTGTCTTGTTCTCTTTTAGGGGTGAATTCTTCCATCTTGTCATTATGTCCAGAGAAAAATAAATGAGAGAACAAAAATATAAAAATAGAAACAGCAACACTGAGAAAAATATACACTAAACAAATCAGAGGAGATCAGAAACCAAAAAAGAAAAAAAATGTAGAAATAAATCAAACAGAAGGTGAACAGAGCGATAAACTAGATCCTGGATGTATTTCAGTCTGCTAGAAGAAACTAGATCCCAAAGTCAGAAAGAAAAACATATATATACATGAAAATAAAATTGAATACAATGAAAGGAAGCCAAATATGAAAATATATATATATATATAAAAAATGTAAATGTAAAAGTGAAAATTTTAAAAGATTTAAAAAAGAGTTGATAAAATAAATTAGCTGAGAAGGAAAAAAATTTTAAACCGAAAGACTAAGGATTCATGAGAAAAAAACACAAATTCTATATACTATTTTCCCTTAGTGCTGGAGATTTGCAGTTCTGTATGATGGGTAAACTTGGTATTAGCTGGATGTTCCTGCTGGCCTTCTGGAGGAGGGGCCTGTTGCTCGGATTCTCAGGTGTCTTTGCCTAGGGGGAACTGCACCCCCCTTGCCAGGGTGCTGGGTTCTCTAGGTGGCTTTTGTTCTGTGAAGGTTTTCAGCACCAATCTGAGAGATGAAAATGGCAGCACCTGATCTCTAGCCCCAGCACTGAAATTTCATTCCCCCCTACTCTTCAGTGAGCCCCCAGAGAAAAACAATCACTCCTGTCTCCCTGGTTTCCATCCATATTCTGTGTTCACTCAGAACCTCAGCCTGTGACTGAGCATTTTTATCTCGGGCACATGACCACATTTCAAGTCTCCAAACTTTACAGATTCCTGCAGTGTGCACCTGCACCATTCCTCCCAGGAGGTCTCACTGTGGTTCTGCCTCTTGCTGGACCCCTGATCAATGGATAGTAGTCATCTGACAGTACAGCACTTCGTGGTTTATGGCAACATCAAGCAGAAAGCCCACTCTAACTTCCCTGCTCTGATGCTTGGGAACTCTGCTGCACTCAGGCACACCCATTCTTTTTGTCCCACCTAAGCACCTTTCAGGCAGGGACGTCCCCCACAGGAGTAGACCTCCAAAAGTTCTGATTTTATGCTTCGCTGCCTATATCACTCTCCAGTATCCTGCTTACAGAGGATCTCTCCCCCCATGGCTTATCCTCCAATATACCGCCTTGGATTCACTTCTCCATGTCTTCTACCTTACAAAAAGAGGTCACTTTTCCATTTGTAGAATTGCAGCAATTCTTTTCTCAGATCTCTTGTTGAGTTGGTAGGTGTTCAGAATGATTTGATTATCTAGTTAAATTCCAGGGACCAGACAAAATTAGCATCCCATACTCCTCTGCCATCTTACTTCTCCCTAAACTTGCTCTTTTAGTTATTATATAGTTAGTTATTTTCTCAGTGTTTTTTTAGTATAATTGACACACAATGTTACATTAGTTTCAGGTGTAACACACAGTAATTTAACATCTCTAAAAAGCTATGCTAAGTTCAACACCTGTGTAACTGCCATCTGTCACCATACAATGCTATTGATACCACTAACTATATTCCCATTACTTATTCATCTCCATTACTTATTCATTCCATAACTGGAAGCCTGTATCTTCTACTCCCCATCCACTGATTTTGCCCATTCCCCTACCTCTCAGTTTATTTTCTGTATTTATGAGCCTGATTTTGCTTTTTGTTCATTTATTCATTTGTTTTGTTTAGATTCCACATGTAAGTGAAGTCAAATGGTCTTATTTCATTTAGCATAATACCATCTAGTTCCATCCATGTTGTCCCAAATAGCAAGATCTCATCCCTTTTTTGTGCCACATAACATCCCATTGTGTCTATATATTACATCTTTCTTATCCATTCACCAGTCAATGGACACTTGGGTTGCTTCCATCTTGGCTCTTGTAAAAAAAAAAAAAAATGCTACAATAAACATAGGAGTGCATATATATTTTTAAATTAGTGTCTTCTTTTTAAAAAAGATTTTATTTATTTATTTATGAAGGACACAGAGAGAGAGGCAGAGACATAGGCAGAGGGAGAAGTAGGCTCTCTGCAGGAACTCAATGTGGGACTTAGTCCCAAGACCCCCAAAATCACACCCTGAGCCAAAGGCAGACACTCAACCACTGAGCCACCCAGGCTTCCCAGTGTCATCCTTTTCTTTGGCAAATACCCAGCAGTGGAATTATTGGATCATAGGGTAGTTCTATTTTTAATTTTTGGGTAACCTCCATACTATTTCTACAATGGCTGCCTGAGTTTGCACTCCCAACAGTGCACAAGGATTCCTCTTTCTCCACAACTTAGCCAGCACTTGTTATTTCTTATCTTTCTAATTTTAGCCATTCTGACAGATGCGAGGTATTATCTTTTTTTTTTTTAAAGATTTTATTTATTTATCCATGAGAGACACACAGAGAGAGGCAGAGAGGCAGAGACACAGGCAAAGACACAGGCAGAGGGAGAAGCAGGCTCCATGCAGGGAGCCTGATGTGGGACTAGATCCCAGGACTCCAAGATCACGCCCTGGGCCAAAGGCAGGTACTAAACCGCTGAGCCACCTGGGGTTCCCCGCGAGATGATATCTTATTGTGGTTTTGATTTGCATTTTTCCCTCATGATGAGTAATGTTGAGCATCTTTTCATGTGTCTCTTGGCCATCTGTATGTCTTCTTTAGAAAAATGTCTACCCAGGTCCCCTGCCCATCTTTTAAGTAAACTTGCTCTTTTAGAAACATGAGCAATTGTATAAAAAAAAAAAAGAATATTAAATTCTAAACTACTAACCTCAAATTCTCCCATATTTGTTCATGTATGTACATATAATTCCACTCAGCTGCAACCAGTGTACGTGTAACTTATTTTCTGGTATTTTCACCTAACTTTATTTCATTTAGGCATAACTAGTATTGACATTTTCTATATATTTATCATTTTTTCCAATTAATCTATAGCATTTATTCATGTTAATATGCTATAGTTTTAAGTCATAGCCCTCTTTTAGCCATTTGCGTAGTTCCAAGTATTTGTGATTTAAAAAGCACTACTAGAACACATTTATACAAGTAATTTTTTAAACTTTTGAATAAAAAAAATTCTTCCTTCTTTTGTAGATGCTGTAATTATGCACTTCCTGCTCACCACCTAGCAAAGGTGAAAGGAAGAATCTCACCTCTACTTCCATGTATGAGGTACCAGGTCTCCCAAAGAGCTCCTCTGGCAGGCTCGATCTAAAAAGAAGTTTGCAGGCTTAGAAGAAACGAAGCATTTTCATTATTCAAGTTTAGATTCTGCATATGGTAATGGTATACTTACTACTCTTATTGTACTTGGACTAATTAACCTTTCCTTCTGATTTAATATAGATTTATAAAATCAGTGATCTTTTAGAGCAAGTTTCCTGTTCCAGCAAATGTCCCTGTCTTGGTTTACCACCCTCTCTGGAGTTTCCCTGGTGTAATCTGAAAGTGACTAATTGTTATGGAGAACAGGGAAAGACCAAAGAAAAAGGAGACCATTCCAGGTTGGTAGGTAATAGTTTTAACAAGGAGAGGGAACTTACAAATGAAGCTTATCTTGGGTGGCAGCAAGATGAGTGGATCCCTGCCTCTGCCTGCCAAATCTTACAAAGTTTATAAAGAGGGCTTAATTAGGTTTAGTCATGTATATCATTTAAGTATTCTCAATATCACATCACACTATCAAGACTAGGTCCTTGGAATGGCCTCTGGGAGTAGGAAAGGAAAGTGAAACCCACATTCCAAGGAAGGGGTTGGTGAGGAGCCTCTGAGCGTTTAGGTTGAGCTCACAGGTGAACTGGCAGTTATGTCTTTTCAATGACCTTCCCCAACATTCCACTCCTCATGACTGGCCCTTTACAGTCTCACACACCCTTCTTTCACAATGGGTCCTGAGCAGTTGGCAAGGAGTTTCACTAGCATGAGGTGGCTCAGCTGGTGGCTCTCTGGCTGCAGTGGAGCAGATACCACACCAACACAGGCACATGTAAGAGAAAACACAGGTTAAGATAATAATTCCAAAATCACTGATAACTTTCCATAAGAGCCTGTGATCCAAACCACTGATTCATCAACTCCCCTAAGCTGGGAGTCAGATCACTCGGGGAGCTCACTGTGTCCTTATGTGACTTTTTTTTTTTTTTAAGATTTTATTTATTTATTCATGAGAGAGGCAGAGATGCAGGCAGTGAGAGAAGCAGGCTCCCTGCAAGGAGCCCGATGTGGGACTCAATCCCGAATCCCGGGATCACACCCTGAGCCAAAAGCAGATGCTCAACCGCTGAGCCACCCAGGTGTCCCTCCTTATGTGACTTAATAAACATGATACATTAATATATTCATCAAATATGAACACACAACATTCTGTTTGGATAATGACACAGGTGCTTCCTTGTAAGGCAATAATAATGTCAATAGCCATTCTATTTTGGAGGATAGCTTTTCTCATCAGAGACATTTCAGTGTTCAGTAAAGACAGTCTTTGTTAACTATCACGTAAGTCTTGCTGGGTGAATTTAGTAAGGATTTCTATGTGTGCTATAACATCCTCCATACCAAAGGAGGGAACAAAGATGGCAGCCAAATGATCAAACCAGTGAGAAAATGCACCCACCTGGCCTTGAGGAGAGAGAGGTCGGGAGGTTTAGAAAGTTGACCTGGTTGTATATACCATGCTTGTTGGTGGGAGGAAGCAGCATTTTCAGGCATGAGCACTAAGGGCAGGCTATGACAGACCAGGACCTTCATCTTCTCCCCTTTGGTGGTGCACGTTCCATTCCTGGTATAGTGACTTTTATCATGTCCAGGTTGGAGCAGGACAATAGGATCCTGGTGGAAATGGAATAGCTCTCCCTCACAGAGGGATACAAAGTAACTATCCCAGCAGGAGGTCCCACTGCAAATTCTTGTAGATAATTCCTTTCTCAGGTGTGGTGGGTTGGTGTTCTCAACAGGATAGCTTGTTGATCACAGTGAGAGTCAGAGCAATGGCTGCTTCCCACAACTTCTTCATGGTATTGGGTGCTTCAGCAGGGGTTCCAATCTACCACATGGGGCAACAGGCCATACTGGATGATCATTCAAATGTATTAAAGCCTGGGACAATACTTTAGTCCATCAGCCAAGGTGGTTTTACTTGCTAACAATTTGATTTGCTGCTTTGATATTCTATTTTTTCTTTCTACCAACCCCGCTGCTTATGAGTAATAGGGAAGATGGAACCTCCTTTGCCCACTCTTGCATGTCAGGACTTTTGAAATGTGAACCCCAATGACCATCTTGTCAAGGAGGGTACCCATATGTGGTACTTAGCTTCTCTAATCCCTAATGGAGGCAACTTGATTTGCATAGCAGCAGTGGAAAGCTTTGGGTTAGGCTAGATGTAGGGTCCACACAAAGCAAGGCATATTTAGAACCCTCACCCAGAGGAAGGGAACCAACCTAATCAATTTGCCAATTTCTCATTGGCTGGGAACTTCAGTGAATGGCCCCAGATTCTTTTGACATTTTCTTTGGACACTGTTTAAAAAACATAGGACATGCTGTTATTGGATTAACCAAGTAACTGTACTTCAAAGGCAATCCAGCATCTTTGGCAATATGCCATCCTACTCAGACATTGTGATGGCTGCTCTTTCTAATGCACCCAACCTGCTGTATCTACTGATGAGCTGGTAATAGGGCTTGTACTTGAGCGTCTTGATTACCAAGAGGTGTAAGTGACCTATGAGCTAGAGCATGAAAAACAGTGAGAGCTATCTTAGGCTGTTGCAGGTGGACCCAAATGTCTTTCCACATATTTTGCTTCCAGAAGGGTTTATGTATGATCATCTACCCCTTAGCTTTCCATTGTCCAAGCCACAGGGGTTAATCCCTACAGAACAAACTAATCGTCAGTGCAAAGGGTTAATGGCCAGAGGTCATGTGTGATCACCAGCCAGATCATTCTGCATCAACCCCACTGGCTGATGCACTGGCTGCTATGTGGGAGGTTTACCACATGTACACTGCTAGGAGCTGATATTCTGTGAGGATATATTGGGCCTCTGCCCCCTAGGGGCATTCTCCTGTTCTGTGGTCTCTGCCACAGTGTTTGACAAATACCTTCCAGAGTAGTATTTTTGCTTTCTCAAAGGCAATTGCTACTTTGATCCCCAGTCCTACACATGCCCTTTCTTTACCAGGTGGCATACTGTGCCAGGTATGCAATTGAAGTTCTCCAAACCCCCAAAATCCCTACAAGGTTTTATACCTTATTAATCACAGCTTACCATCCCAAACAACTCCCAAAACCTTACAGCAGTGTCTGGGCCTTGAGCTTTCTGTAGGGTCATTGCCCATCTTCTCCCTCATAAGTGTTCCAGCAAAGCCTGTAGGGTGTCCTGCAGCAAAGGCAAATCTTTACAGGTTAACATGATACCATCAATGCAATGGGCCCATTGTACTGATGTGGGGAAGGAGAACAGGGACAGGTCTCAGACTACCATCCAATGACATACTGTGGGACTATGAAGGTAGACTTGGGAAAGTACTTAAAAGGTTCATTATTATCTCTCCCACAAGAAGGTAAATCAATGTTAGTTATCAGAAACCTGTACCTGTCAGAAATATTTTTCATGAATTTCCTTGAAGTGAAGCACTTTTGTAGGAACAATTTTTGCCAAAGCCTCAGAGCAAAATAACTGTCTGTGAATGACAAAAGCCTTTAAATGGCCATGGTTAAAGATCTGATGAAGACTTATTATTTATGACAGTTGACAAGGGAACTCCTACAGCAGTCTATATTTTAAAAAGCCTTCCTTCTCTCCTTTTTTTTTCAGTGTCCCAGGGCAATGTTTTGGTTATCCTCTAGAATGTTTACATTTCAAAAACATGATAAGATTTCCAATTTTCAAGAGATAGAGAAAGAATTCAAGTTTTCTCCTAGGAGTTTTGGGGTACTTGCCAGGTAAATTTTTCTTCATAATAGGGGCCAGAAGACATTAGACATTTTATCTGTTTTCTCATCAATTACCATAACTTCCTCCTCTTCATTTTCATCACTTTGTCAGAGATTCTACCTCTTAGCATCCTAACTTTGTCACAGTATCCAGATCTTCATCTGAAGAATCAATCTTAGGCCCTCCTAGCTTTGTAGAACACATACCAAGGCCTCCAACTTCTTATCCTGCTCTCCCACCTGTCTGCTAGCTGTGAAGCTAGCAGAGTATTAGACATTCACACATCCTTCTCTAATCTTGGCTATTCTAATTTTCTTTTGTTTATTTTTATCTTTAGAGAGAGAGCACGCATGCTACCGGGGGAGGGGGAGGGAGAGAGGGAGGGGCAGAGGGAAAGAGAATCTTAAGCAGACTCCACTCTCACCATGGAGCATGACCCCAAGCTTGATCTCACAACCCTGAGATCATGACCTGAGCTGAAATCAAGAGTCAGACGCTTAACTGACTGAGCCACCCCTCAGCTGTTCTAATTTTCTACTTCAAGCTCTAGCCTCTAGTTGGGCATTGGTAGCCACCAAACTCCCCACAGTAGAAACCAACCCACTGTAGCAACTTTGAACTTCCTTTCTCTTCTGCATTTTTCAGGTATCCCCATACTTACATGGTGGTCCACAAGCATCTGACATATACACTACCCTTCCTCCCATAAAGACCCATGCCCAAGTTGGGACTTCCTCACAGATGCCTCACTCTCAAGGCTCATTTCTTCCGTCTTCTGACTGGCTAACCAATTATTGTGGTCACAATCAGCTCAGAGCTTTCTGCATGTAATATGAAATTGTCCCCATATATAGGAGGCAGAGAGAGACCAAAGAAAGAGGAGGCCACTCCAGGTTAGTAGGTTGATAAGCAAAGGAAGTTAGGCTTGTCTTGGGTAGCATTAAGATAAGTGGATCCCCAATGCCTGTCAAATTTTTAAAGTTTATTAAGAAGCCCTAACTAAAGAAAGAACCCAGATGTCCATCAATAGATGAATGGATAAAGAAGATGTGGTCTATATATAGAATGGAATATTACTCAGCCATCAAAAAGAATGAAATCTTACCATTTGCAACAATGTGTATAGAACTAAAGGGTATTATGCTAAGCAAATTAAGTCAGAAAGACAAGTACCATATGATTTCATTTATATGTGGAATTTAAGAAATCAAACAGATGAACAGGGCAGCCCGGGTGGCTCAGCAGTTTAGCACTGCCTTCAGCCCAGGGCGTGATCCTGGAGTCCTGGGATCAAGTCCCACATCAGGCTCCCTGCATGGAGCCTGCTCCTCCCTCCGCCTGTGTCTCTGCCTCTCTCTCTGTCTCTCTCTCTGTGTCTCTCATGAATAAATAAATAAAATATTAAAAAAAAAACATGAACATGGGGGGAGGGAAGGAAAGATAAAATAAGATAAAAACAGAGAGGGAGGCAAACCAAAAGAGATTCTTAACTCCAGGAAACAAACTGAGGGTTGCTGGATGGAAGGTTGGGGGTGGGGGGCGGAATGTAATCACTGGGTGATGGCATTAAGGAGAGTACTTGATGTAATGAGCACTGGATGTTATATGCAAATGATGAGTCATGAAATTCTACCCCTGAAACTAATAGTACAGTATATTTTAACTAAATAAAATTTAAATAATTGTTTTAAAAGATGCCCTAACTGGGTTTAGTCATGTGTACAGTGCAGGTAAGCTCAGTACCACATCATATCTCAATGTTATGTCCTTGGAGCAGCGTCTGGGATCAGGAAAGGCAAGCAGAACCCACATTCCAAGGACAGGGGAGGGGATGAGGAGTCTCTGAGTGCTGTGAGTGAAGTCCAGCTCACAGGTGAACCGGCAGCCACTTCTTTTGGATGACTTTCCCTATCACCCTCTGAGGTAGGGATCCTAGTACCTCCTGAATGCTAATAGCATGGCAATTCTCCAAGGATGAGAAGATCTTACAATAAAACATTTTTTAGAGTATTTGTCCTTATAACCATGTTGCAGAACTAAGACTCCATGGCACACATTTGGGGAACTACAAATAAGTAGAATTGTCAAAAAATCACCTTTCTGTGTTTCCTCTTCTCATACATTAATAATCATAGTTGAATAATCTGATTCTATGTGGCTAAGTCCAAAGAAGCCAAGAAAATAAGGATATTTAGGCAGCTATTTGGATCTTTCCAGTTCCCAAACCTCCAAACCTAAGTGATCCTCTGAGCTGCAGACTTGATGTCTATTGCTTTTCAAATTCACCAGAAAGTTACTGTGTGCCTTATTTCCTAGTATTCTGTAGAAATAGTTTACATGTTGCATTTAAAACAGAGCTTATAACCAACATGAGATTTAGTAGAAATAGCTTGACTTCTCTGAGTTCCTAAGAAAATTAAGAATTCAAATCAGTTCCTGCAGCCTTTCAAATTTTTTACAACTAGAGCCTCTGCTTCATGCTTCTCTTACGTGAAGGTGACTACTCATTGTCTGCCTCCCCACTGCTACCCAGATACCCCAACATTAATAAAATGGCTTTAGAACAAATCACAAGGAAATCTGGTTCTAAATAGTGCTTATGAAAATGGAGCAGTTGATGGTAATATTCAATTAAGAGAACATCAATAAATTTTTTTATATAAACTCCATCCCAAAAGATGGTCAATCATGCAGGTCTCCTTTAGGTTGTAGACAAATGATAGAAAACTGCCTTTGGCAACTGATTTCTTTTCCATATGCTAAAAGTTATCTGTTTGGTTTACTGGACTGATGAGCTTAAAGAGCTTGCATTAGCTCATATTAGCTCAGGATTCTCCAGAGACACAGAACCTATAGGATGTTTAAACATAGAGAGATTTATTTTAAAGAATTAGCTTACAGAGTTGTCAGGACCAGCAAGTCCAAAATCTACATACAAAGCAGACCAACAGGCTGGAGACCCAGGGAAGACTTGATATTACAGCTTGAGTCCAAAGAGGTCTGGAGACAGAATTCCCTCTTCCCTGGGGGACCTCAGTCTGTTTTCTCTTCAACCAATTGAATAAGGCTCACCCGCATTATGGAAGGCAATCTACTTAAAGTCTATTGATTTAACTGTTAATCACGATGGAAAAAAAAAAAAATGCTTTCACAGCAACATCTAGACTGGTGTTTGATCAAAAACTGGGTAGCATGACCTAGCCAAGTTGACACATAAAGTCAACCATCACAGACCTTTCATAATTTTCTAAGAGCTAAAAGCTTGCATCAGAAATAAGATGGAGTGATTGAAATGAGACCAGCTTTTTTTTTTTTTCTTCTATGTGGCATGTCTTTCATTGCTTGCTGAAGTGGAGCTGAAGGATGCCCCTGGCAGAAGATCTGGTTCACAACCCGTGTCAGACCCAGCCCCTCGTGAAAGCAGAGGCTCCAGGCCACAGCCCAGGGTCTGTCTACTCTATTCTAAACTCAACCCCAGTTCATCTTTCCTGCCCACATAGGGAGGGAGAGAAGTAGAAGAAAGGTGCTTCTAAGTTGCCACATAGGTGCTGATAAGCTCCCACAGACATTCTGAGAAGAGGCGGTTGGTATTAGAGATTCAAACCACCTATAATCATCTAGACTAGTAGGATTTCCAGTCACTTGCTCACCATAGAAGCAATGCTATTCTTCTTTCAAATGAACCACCTCTTACGTACTCTTGATGATAGCAACAAGACCAAGTAACTCATCACAGAGGACTGGAGACCATCGATAAAGCCTACCATTTGTTGAACTGAACTAGAAAATTTCCCAAAGAGATCACAGGTGTTTGGGTCCTAGAATGGGTTTCTGGGAGTTAGAAACTGGCATTATGATGTCAACTCTGTTCTGTTGAACAGTCTCTCATTCCACTTAGCTAATTCAGAATCCTGGCATCTACAGGGGTCCTCCTGCAGGCCTGGGGTGCTGGGAGAGATCAAGTCTCCCTCCTTCCCTTTCTCTGCTCTAGCCCTGTCACACTCTGCTGCTAACTCCCCATCTATCAGGCACCAAGGGTCATCACCACTTCCTGCAAGTTCCTGCTGAGCCTCAGTTTTTATGAAGCATGGCCACTGTGAATATACAGAACCTAGAGGTGCCAAACCCCAGAGTTTCAGAGAGGCGTGGGGGGATAGCCTTTTGAGCTTTTACTCTCAGTCCTTTCTCTTCCTTGGGCCGGAGGTGTATCGATGAGCTGGGTCAAGAGACAGATGAGAATGACGACACATTGTACTGTCCTTCCAATGACTAAGATTTTTGTACTGGACCAACCTTTGCACACTTCACTCTTTTTTGCCTGAAAGGAGATGCCTCCACCCAACCTTCCTTTTGGCCTGCCCCACCGGTTAACCAGACATGCCCAGGCAGGTCCTACTGCTGAACACAATTTAGGTTCAAGCTGGAAGCCCTGTCATGCTCCCAATGTGTCCCTCTCTCCTTGTGTAAACACAACACACACAGCAGTTACATTTTAAAATATAGAAATAATTAGGAATGTGGTTACCTTGAGGGGATCACAATTCAATACGTTGTTTGTAGAATGAATTTACATCCCTGTTCATAAAAAGCTCTATTCAGATGTCAATACTTCTATATTACTAGAAGCCAGCAGTTGGCTGGGACATTCAACTTGCTGTCAGTAAACGTGCACTTCAAGTGGTCTGCCTGAGAGCATAGCTGGCCTGTGCTGACCCATCCACACTCCCACATCCCCTTCTTCCCAGGAACAAGAGTGATCCTTTGTCAAGGGGTAGCTATGAGACATTTGCCCTTTAATCTACAGATCTGAGCCACAAGAGCAAGGCACCCATTTTAATAAATGCAATAAAACTACCACATAAGTACTTATAAAGACAAGGTAAAAGTTCTTGGACCATAAAGTGTTAGAGTCAGAGGGATCTTAATGAGCACCTTGTCCAGGGCCTTGACCTTCATTGCACGTTAGACCCACCTGGGAACCCAGATCACAGTAGACCACTGAAGTCACTCTCTGGAGGCCTGGAAATGGGTATGCACAGGAGGGCTAGTGATCTGGTCAAATGGTTCTCAAGCCCACTTGTTCTTTTTTTTTTTTTTTAATAAATTTATTTTTTATTGGTGTTCAATTTACCAACATACAGAATAACACCCAGTGCTCATCCTGTCAAGTGCCCCCCCCAGTGCCCGTCACCCATTCACCCCCACCCCCCCACCCTCCTCCCCTTCCACCACCCCTAGTTCGTTTCCCAGAGTTAGGAGTCTTTATGTTTTGTCTCCCTTTCTGATATTTCCCACACATTTCTTCTCCCTTCCCTTCTATTCCCTTTCACTATTATTTATATTCCCCAAATGAATGAGAACATATAATGTTTGTCCTCCGATTGACTTACTTCACTCAGCATAATACCCTCCAGTTCCATCCACGTTGAAGCAAATGGTGGGTATTTGTCATTTCTAATAAGCCCACTTGTTCTTAAGAATCACCTGAGGAGCTTAAAAAAAAATTAACTTCTAGGACTTATCCCAGACTTATTTGGGTGTGAGGTTTTTAAAGCTTCCAGGATATTTGGCAATCAGTCAGGTTTGGAAACCATTGCTCTACTCAGCTCTAACACTGTCCTGAGGCCACAGATATGTTAAATGTCTTTGCCCCAGCAAATACAGTTAACAGATAAGAAAGCCAGGACTAGAATTCAGTTTTACAGTTCTCAGTTTGGCATTATTTATGAAGAAACTATTAAGCCTTTCTTTCTTTCAACCTGGAAAGAAATATCTACTTTTATATTTTAGGTTTCACAAAAATGTTGAACTATGTTTTGTTTCATTTTTTTTCTATTTCATCAAAACCTCCTTACACCTAGAAAATGCTTCAAAATGAGTTTTTTTCAGTAGTTCATAAGGAAAGTGCTTTCCTAATTGCAAGAGTCAATCACTAAAATCAAGGGCAGTGAAGGAGGATTGTGGACTCTCCTTTTAAAATGATATTTTTAAAATATTCTTCTGGGGCACCTGGGTGACTCAGTCAGTTAAGTGCCAGCTCTTGCTCTCAGCTCAGGTCTTGATCTCAGGGTCACAAAGTCAAGCCCCACATTGGACTCCATACTGGGCATGGAGTTTACTTAAAAAAAAATTTTTTTAAAAATATTCTTTCATTTTTCAAGAGAATTAAGGTATGGAGGCACCTACTACATGCCAATCACCATGGTCATATTTTTGAGAGACTTAAAGTATAAAACATGGCAACAAAGGGCATATTTATTTCATGGGGAAACAAGCAAATGAAAGGAAGCAATCAGGGGCTATGGGGCCAGGACTATGATAGTCCTTTGGAGTAGGTAGAGTGTGAAGTGGACTGTTACTCAGAGAATGCCTCGCAGAAGAAGCAAGTCTTGAGAGGTGAACATGATGTTTCCAAATCCCATCCAGTCCTTGGAGTAGGGAAAAAAACACCTGTTTTTTTTTTGTTGTTTGTTTGTTTGTTTTGTTTTTTTTTTCTTATAATCCTGTAGTTTGGGGATCTCTGGGTGGCTTAGTGGTTTTAGGCACAGATCCTGATCCTGGAGTCCTGGGAACGAGTCCCACATCAGGCTCCCTGCATGGAGCCTGCCTGTGTCTCTGCATCTCTCTCTCTCTCTCTCTCTCTCTCTCGATCTCTCTCTCTCTCTCTATCTCTGTTGTCTATCATGAATAAATAAAATCTTTTTTAAAAAAAATCTTGTAGTTTGCTGTTTCTTTACACTAATTGGGGTTTTTGTTGCTTCTTTTCCTTGGTGTTTTTTTTTCCCTGATTTGTTTGTTTGGGGTTTGTCTTTTACCCAAGTTGTCCTTTGCTCAGTCAGAAGTGAAATATTTGGCACACAGTTGCAAAGCCTGCGGGGGTTCCATAAATTCTTGGTGCCTGAGTGATGCCAGGTGGCCTTGACAGTGATGATCTCATCTAGGTAGCCTGAGCCCAGTGTGTCCTTTTGGAATGTGCTCCCCCTGCTGGTCAACTCTAAAAGTTGAAAATTGGTTTTGCCACAGCACTGCATTCCTACAGTTGAGTGCACTTCTCAGACCCAAGAATGTGAGCTTGGCAGAGTAGTAAGAATCTGGGGGCTGAAGAGCTATCTGGCTTAAAAAAATAAAACTTATTCACACACTCATTCAAGTTGACTGCCTTAAAGCAAATCTAGTTCACGTGGGCTCTTGGAAGGAACGGGCAAAAAGAGAAAAATCTGAGTCTTTTTATTTTCATGTTTGCCCTCACAATAAGAAGACCAGTAGAGGGATCCCTGGGTGGCGCAGCAGTTTAGCGCCTGCCTTTGGCCCAGGGTGTGGTCCTGGAGACCCGGGATCGAGTCCCACGTTGGGCTCCCAGTGCATGGAGCCTGTTTCTCTCTCTGTGTGTGACTATCATAAATAAATAAAAATTTAGGAAAAAAAAGAAGGTCAGTAGAGTTTAAGTCAATTTCCCAAAATGTGCCTGCTTATGAGCAATAAAGGATTGACCCCCAAGGCATCTACAGGGAATAGTATTGCCAGAGTTAGCAAATATCCAATTAAATTCGCATTTCAACTAAAAAATGAATCATTTTTTAAGTGAGTATGTCCTATGCAATATTTAAGACATACAAAAAAATGATTCATTTTTTTATCTGAAATACAACACTAGTGGGAGCCCTGTGTTTTATCTGGCAACCCTAAGCAGGAGGAAAAAGTAAGATGAGGAGAAACGTCCGTCCAGAGGCAAAGAAGTCTCTTAGATGAATACTGCCCAAATGTAGTAGTGGCTGGAAGCTGGAGACTGTTGAACCATTAGACCAGAGATGATAACCAGGCCTATCAAGACCCTTTTAATTTAATTTTCTTTCCTTAGAGCTGGAGACAGGCCCCACACTATCGTATCTGTCAATTAACTAAATGCAGCTTGTCCTGTTTTTCTGACTCTGCCTGTTTCCCAAGCTGTAATCAAGCGGGTCTCATGTTAATTAACACATTTCACTTCAGCGGCCAGTGGCTTTATTTCCTAAGGGGACACTTCAGCAGCCACAGTAAGACGGCCTATAAATATACTTCGTGTTTTCTCTTGCTATTCTCATTTCTGGCCTCCCCAAGCACCCAGCTGCCCTTTACAGAGCAGATCTGACCCTTTGCTGTCTCCCCGGAGTGAGGGCAGACAAAACTCCAGAATCTCCACTACCGACTCACCTCTTAGGGGAGCTTCCCAGGAGAATTTGCAGGCAAGCATTTGCCAGTTTTCTCCTAAATGTCCCTTGAAAGCAGTTTTTCATTCCTTTACTCATTGTTTACATCCCCTTATTTATATACAAAATGCTGAAAGTCTCAAGCCATGCTTTGAGCTCCTCACTGGGTTGTGGCATGGTCCACTCTTGTACACCTTTCTGGATCAGCAAGAACTAAGTCGGCCCTGCTGTAAATGGGACCAGGAATTCAGGCTGTTCCTTTTCTTTCTTTCCTATTTGTTTCTTCAGTGAATTTTTGTTATTTTGAAGTGCTGATCCCAGACAGATATGTTCATAGTCATGCTGACTTAAGATGTTAGGTTTTCATAATTATTAAAGTACATCAGATAGAAAGAGACACATGACCAAGCATATAGATAGAACACTTACACCGTAAGGACAAGATCATTCTCATGTACCCAAACACCAAACCTGGCATCTCACAAGACCTGAAAATTGGGGGAGATGAACACAGTTGTATTAATTTCACTGAAAAAAGATCAAACTCTACATTTTTTCACAAACTCAGATCATCATTACTACTAACTTGAAGCCGTTCTTTGTGGATGAGATAGACTGTGTCACCTGTAATGTCTTTTAAATCCATAGCTCCCCTTCCTAGAAAACAGCTCAATTCACCCTGGAAACACAGGATAAATATAAATGTATTGGGGCATGGAGAGGGCAGAGTCCTATAAGCTTCCCTAACATAGATTGTGTGACTACCATTTGCTCTCTCTCTGGTTTCATTCCAAAGGCTCTTGATAGAACAAATAAATTCTGTCTAAAATGACAGTTGCTTAGAGACTAGACATGCTTAGGGCATTGGGATGCGAAAGTAGATTTGACAAAAGCAGCAAGACACCTTGTTTAGAACCTGCTCACTGACAGGATCTAGGATAAAGAGAACTGGGTTCGAGACTCATGTTGGGATAGTTGCAAACCCAGTAACTTCAGAGTCAGGAGGGCTTTCAGTTTTTGCTCTAGAACTGCTCATCTTTCCCAAAACGTTTCCATTAGACTACCCTCATCATCAAGGGCTCCCTAAGGCATATTGATAAAGTCCAGCCCCTGTACAGTCCCACCTTGACAACTGGAGTGCTGGCTACTCCCTGAGAGAACCTGTCTGCTTTGGCTACCAGGCTTCTTTCTCTCCCTGGAACACTCCCAAAGGAACTCCTTTGGTCATTGCAGGAGCTCTTGCCTTCCTTTTTCCTCCTCTCACATTGCACACATCGCCCTACTCCTCCATAGTTGTCCCAGGTTACACAGCCTTCAAAATCTGTTTGTACTTGCTCCCCTCAAGAGGCACCCATCATTCCACTGCCTAGAGCTCACTTCTTCCTTGGTTCCTCTGGAGTTCTGGTGTCTGCCCACTGACTCAGTGGTGGACCAGATATAGCCTTTGACATGGCTTTACATTAATATTCTAACCTGGGGTGATGTATTTCACCTCCTCAACCAGGTCGAAAGCCCTTTCAGAGGAAGGACCTGGTATGGCCCTACACATTTATCACAGGCCTCCAGTAAATATTTCAGAGTAAATAAAATATTGGAATATCTGCTTTTGGCTCCCTAACTGAAGACTGAGGAAGCTGGTGACCAAGAGAGTAGTACTTCACTCTTGAGAAGAGGTAAAGTCCCACAAAGTTAACTAAGCATATTTGTATGAATAATATCCTTCATGGCATACATGTTATATGTCATATATGTTATACTATATGTGGTATAACTTTCATGATAAAGGTGAAGATGACTCAAATGGAAAAATCTGTCTCACCCTAAGATTCAAAAACAAATGTAAGAACTTCAGAACGCAATAATTTTTTTTAATCACCTATTAAAAGGAAAATGGTATTTTTTAAAAAAGATTTATTTATTCATTCATTCAGAGAGAGCGAAGAGAGAGGCAGAGACACAGGCAGAGGGAGAAGCAGGCTCCACGCGGGAAGCCCAACGTGGGACTCAATCCCGGGTCGCCAGGATCACACCCCAGGCCGCAGGCGGCGCTAAACCGCTGCGCCACCAGGGCTGCCCGTTGTTTTGTTTTGTTTTTTTTTTTAAAGGATCTATTACCCAAGATAAGCCACAGAGAATAAACGCTGTAGTAACCTAATATTTTGGGGAGCTATATCCACAAGGGGAGAAAACATGCCCTGTGGCATATCCCCATGGCCTGATCTAAGGCTCATGCAGGCCTTTTATCTACTTCTGGAATCACCCTGATTCACTCTGGTCATGGCCTCTAACAGCCTCAGGCAGGGCCAATATTGTGGTATTGGGGCTTATTTCTGAAAGCAGATTTCCTTTTTGCAGGTTGTTCATATGCCAACCTCAGGGTTTCTTATATATGAAGAAATGAGGAAACTGTAGCGGTGTGCTTGGCTGAAGTCTTGTTTTGTTTTTGTTTTTTTCATTTTGACTCTGATCCAGGTGCCCTTGTCGGTGGAGAAATGCAGCCTCGTCATAGCCTGGCATGATGAGTGGATACAGGTGTGTGGGGACTGCCCGTGTGCGTAGGGTAAGAATCCAGGGAGAGGAAGAAGACAGTGGGCAGAAGTGGCACTAGTTGACCCAGATGGGAGGCAGGAAGTGAACCTTCCTCTTTCCATTGGCACCTGGATCCACTTTGCTGGAGGGTTCAGTCTTCATTCGTATTCATATCCTTGAGCCAGCTGGTGGGAGTCCCTTTACCGAGAATTTTGTCTGCAGCAGGAGGGGGGCCTTCAGGGCAGCAAGAGTGATCTGTAATCATAAGGCCCTAACTCAGCCACTCTTTCTGCTTCCCTCCCATATTTCAAGGAGAGTGAAAATTGATAGGAAAAAAATCTGAATAATTAATCCTAAGAAATAAAAATCTTGCCATCTTTTCTTAAAACTTTTAAAGCACTTAGAGCCTATACCATTTAGTGCTAAATTCTTTTCTGGCTTGGGTCATTTACTCTGGTCTATTCATTAATTTTGCCTCTCCAACTCAAGTGTAACTTTCTTGAGGGCAGAGAATGACACAATTTTAGTACCACTTCTTCCCATCACCCTATGTCTAGTACAGTTTCACGTTCATTGTGTGCATTAATCAATTACAGTGAGCTAGGAGTAGTTATATGTATTATGACAGCCTATCCCAAATATGTAATATTTACCAATGAGAACAATCCTGCAAGAGATTCTTGGCATGGATAAGGCTTTTTTGAAAGACAGGAAAACCCAGCCTCAAGCGGAAGCTGCTAATAGAGTATTTGACTTGAGAAGGTGCCCTTTATGGCTAGTTCAAGAGAAGTCATAGAATTGGGTGAAGTTCAGAGTACAGAGCCTGGAACAGGACGGGTGATAGTCCCTGGGGCCAAAAAGAAATGAGTGTGCTTCTGAGGGGAAATCCAGTCCATAGTTCTATCAGGTGGGGACTACTCCAGGGGCCTGCCTCACAGATACTTGGAGGACATTCTCCTCAAGAAATATTGGGATGTCTGGACTTTGGGGCAAGGTGATGAGCAACAGCAAAGCAGCACCTGGAGTTAGGGTGGGTGGGTGTGGAGCGGCCCCATTTGTCCTCTTTGGTAGAAATCACACTCCAGGATACCTGATAGCATCAGAAGCTGCCACATGGGCCAAGACTGGCCCCTGACAGGAACCAGGAACTCTGCAGGACCAGAGAGGTGCTAGAGTATCTGCCAATGTTCTCTTTTGTCCAATTTGGTAGTGACTAACACCACTCCAAGCTTGACACCAACAAGAATAAACAGCAATCTTCTCTAGGAGGAGTTGTTAACAATTTCCTGATTTTAAATTCTATGCTATCATCTCTCCAGAAGCCCATTCCTCTCCTATTCCCCTAATCAGATAAGTATGAATCTGAGTTTGCTTTGGAAGCTTGAACTAGACTTGAGGTTGGGGGTATTTCTGTAGCCATCCTGCTTCTCTATTCTCTACCTGTTCAAAAAGGTAGAGCAGGAGCTAAAAGAGGTGAAGGTGAGCAAGCAGCCACTTGCTAAACCCTCCCTCTTGGATTCCCAGCAAACAGTGGGAATTTCAGCTGCAGGCAGATTTTGTTTCTCCTTAGCCCTATCTTCAAATTTTTCCTCTTAAGAGCATTCTCCAGGGGAGAAGGAGAGGGAAAGGACACCACACAGCCTTTGCCAGGGGTTCACAGTTACTTGAGTTTGGACTAGAATTTAATGTCCCCTCTGACTCCAAAGAACCTGTGATGTGTATCTACAAACCAGATGTCACCCCGAATTCTCCTGTCCCTTGCCGCTTAGAACTCATTGGTGCTGCCCAGCCCCACAGTGGAAGTGTTGGGGGGTGGGGGGAATCTGACTTCAGAGTGTGCCATTTTGGAAAAAAAAGAAGGCAGGAAGGAGGGGAGGATGGAAAGCAAGAGGGAAGGAAGGGAGGAGGGATTCACAGCATTGGCCAGACACGGAGGAAGGGATGCAGGTGTTGATGTGACCCCAGCCTGCGGCCTCTGTCCCGCCGGGCCGCCCCCGGCACCGCGTCCTCGCGTCGCTCCTCTGCACTCCCTGCCCCACAATGTTTCTGGAACTCGGTTTTCTATCCAGATCCCGCGAAGTACTTCGGCCACTCCTCACAGCTGTCTGGGTCACTCCCGAGGTCCCTCTGACCGCGTCGGCCACATGGGCCTCATCGGCCGCGCAGATCCAGCCTCCCATCCTCAAGCTGCCTTTTACAGAAGGCCAGGACCCCGCAGGGAGCACTAGCTGCCCGGGGCCGCGACCCGCCCCGCCGGCCGATTCAAGCCCGGCGGGTGAGGGGCGGCGGGGCTCGTCCAGCGCAGGCTGCGCCCGGGGACCGCTCGGCCGGCCCGCGCCTGCGGGACTCCCGCCTCCCGGGGCGGCGGACCGGTAGGATCGGGGGCGGGGCGGGCGGCATTTAAGGCGGGGACCGCCTCCCGGGGCAGCGGCTGGCGCTCGGCCGCGGGAGGTGCGCCTGGGCTCGAGCCGCCGCCGCCGCCGGGACGCCCTCCCTGCCCTGCCCTGCCCTGCCCTGCCCTGCGCGCCCCCGGAGCCCCCGGAGCCCCGGAGCCCGCCCGCCGCCGCCGGCAGCCTCGCCATGGGCAAGGTGCGTGCGGCCCTCCGCCTGCCGGGGACGTGCGGACGGGGGCGCCGGGGGAAAGAGGAAGGCCCGGGGGTCCTTATTCTGCTCCCTCTGCCTCCTGCCTGGCTCCCGGCCCGCCCCGGGGCTGGCCGGGGTGAAGACCCAAATCCGGGGGTCCAAGGCGGGCTCCGATCCGGCGAGGGTTACGCGGCTGCATGAGGATCGGTAAAGCCCGTCTGCCGGAGACTGAGGCTCACCGAGCGCAGGGACGCCCCATCCAAGAAGGGGCGCACACGCCGGCCGGCGTGCCCTGTGGGTAGCGAGGTCCCAGGGAGACCCTGGGGCTACTGGAGGGGGGGCTTGTCTCCAGCTGGAGGAGGTCACTGCCCACCTTCCCTGGAGGAGAGAGGCCCGCAGGGCTGTGGTGAAGAAAGGCGAGGGCTTGGGCGCTGCTATTTGGAAATGGGGAGAACCTCTCCACAATCCCCAATCCCGAGCGGAGAGAATGCAAGCACCGAGGGGACTCCCTTCCCCGTAGGCCCTGACTCACAGACGGAAGCACTCCACACCTTTTCAGAAAACCCATGTTGGACCAATATCGCACCTCTGCTTTCCTTTCAGAAAACATTGGAAATTTACTCTGTGGAGCTCAACGGAACAAAAGACGTTGAGCAAACAGACAAGCAGGATGGCAAGGAGAGGTACAGGGGCCTGAAGAACTGCTTCCACTCCAAGAAGGATCACCATACGGAGAAGCTGAAGAAAGAATTGGATCTGGTCAGTTGATGTGGTCTTTTAGCCAAATGGATGCACTGAGTACTGCCCTTTCCCCTGGAGAACTTGCCCCTATAACCTACCTCTTAACAAAAGTAAGATCAGTCTCAAGGATTTGAAAATCCCTGTGAGATTTGTTTCCTTGTTTAAAATAAATGGTGTGATAATATCTGCCCAGGGGTCAGGACTTCTGTGGGATTCCTGCATTCTGGTTGTAGGCACTCCCAGCTGGAACTCTAAGGAAAGAGCCTCTGATTCCAGTCTCCACAGGCACAGCCCAGACCTTTCTCCTTTCCTGGCTGCTTTGTGAAGATACCAGTAGCCAACTGCCAGTTTTTAGCTGATTAGGTAAAACTGTTGGAGCTGGAACCATGCGGCAGGAAAACCAAAACCACTAAACCTTGCTAGGTGCGTGGCTATGTGTGCCCCATGAGAAAGAATCCTTTCACTAGTAAGAATATTGGGCTTGGACCTTAGGCTCAATTAAGTTCCGCTTCAGGGGTTGGTAACTAGGAGCAAACTACCAGCTTCAGTTCCTTGATGTAAGCTCCATTTTCTTTATGTAAAGTGGGAAATAAACAGTTTGCATGGGTGAGGGAGAAAAGTAAGGAAAGAGTAAGAATATTTTGTAATTTGTGCATTTTGTGATTTAAGTTATAATTTATAATTCATAATTTTGTAATTATGGAAGCCTGATATTATTCCTGTTAAGGAAGAACTTTGGAGTTATTAAAGCTGGTTACAGGTTCAGTTCTGCCTCAGAACTGAAATGTGACAGGTTATGTTTTAGGAATGTCAGGGGAAAACTTTTACACTGAGCTCAAAGTCTTACTAGATTGTCCCTGCAGTTCATTGCAGACTTTGAAACTCTGTTATTGTTGGAGCAGATAGTAGTAATATGGGTTCATGGGAGCTAAGAGAGCCAATTGTTAAATATTCAGGAATTTGGCAAGTTGATTGACATTGGGTTAGCAGCTTGGAATTTGGCTATGGTGAGAAATCAGTAAATGCTACAGATCAGAGCTTTTCATTTATTTTCCCTGAAGAGCTTGTTAAACGTTTAGCAGCACAACACTGGGCATTTGCCCGTGTATGTTCTGAGAAACATCTAAGAACACAGCCTTGAAATTGGACAGACCTGAAATCCAGTTTTATTGACATTCATTTCCAATTTCGAAAAATAGGAATTAAAAGTGGTGCCTACTTGTTGGAGTTGTTAAGAGGGTTAAATGACATAAAGCAGGAGAAATAGCATCAGATAATAGATAGTCGTTCTTATTTCCTACGTATCTCTATCATTTAGGATTGAAGACATATTTAGTCTTCCTTGAAATTGCCACTTATAACATGAACATATATCCATTCTATCATATGCCTATTTATTATGAGGAGACTCTCCCTTCTTTGAGCATTTTGTGAAGATGTATAATATAGACAAATAAATTTCATAGTGTTAGCCAGTGTTACCTTGCTTCTGTGCTGAGGGAGGAACATCTGTCATTCTTTCCCAACATTTGCACAAGAATCCTGTAATTTAATTTGTGACAGCAAACTGGGATGCCCTCTGGCACATTCGAACCTCGAACCTCGAGGAGAACTAAAGTGTCCCTGGCTGCAGAATGACCAAGACCATGCCTGGCCACAGGGTGATACCTTGAGCTATTGTACAGCTGGCCAGCAGAGTGCACCACAGGCCCCCACCACACCCACCAACCTCTCCCCCATGCTCTCAACCCCAAAGATAGAGCTAACTGAGGAGGACCCTCTGCCTCTCAGTACAGGCCCCTTCAAGTCTGAGCCCCTGTTTGGTATTGCTCATCACCCTCAACTAACCCCTGAACTCAGATCTGAACTAAGTATCCAGATCACTAGTAGCTGGAGAGCAGACAGGTGTGCTAGAACTTGCCTGTGTTGGAGATCAGTTTGAGATGAAATGCATTGCTTTGTTTGTAAAAACTAAAGACAGCTAATATGTGGTAAATGGCAAATTAAGTCTGAACTCAAGGGATGGCCAGGAAATCCCCTGGCTGGTGAATCAGAAGAGCAAGCCTCTTCTGTAGCAAGGCTCTCTCTTCCCTCACTGCAATAACCACCTGGCACAGAAAGTTTTCTCTTTCCCTTACTCTCTGGCCCCTTCCTATCCTTAGTGCTACTTTCAGTTTTCATGGGCTGGCCAAAGCTTAGAGTTCAGTGTTTTGGAGTTTTTAATGCACTCTCTTCTTCCTTTCATGGACTCTAGGATGACCACAAACTCAGCATTGAGGAACTGGAAAAGAAATATGGTACAAACATCATTACAGTAAGTCATCAGGGGTCTGGGGATTGGGAGGAGAAGCCCTGGGACTATGCCAAGGGCTGTAGAAAGCCATGTGCTTAGGGTGTATGGACAAGTAGATAGCATCTTTAGGATGAAGCAACAACTTTGAGAATGCCAGTCACCCACACACCCAGCATGTGAGAGACGGTTGTTAGTCTCAAGAGCTGGCGTGTGTGAACCAAGGCCCAGAGTCAAGCCCCTCTGCTGAGCTGGACACCTGGCTATAAACATTTCTTTTGATTGTAACTTCAGGAAAGCTGTGGTTTCCCCAGAAAGGCTCAGAAACTTCCTTATGGTCATGGTCAGAGGTTGCTTTTAATCCCTGTGTCCAGGAAGTATAATGATCTTATCAAAGAATGGGGAAAACCAGTGTTAAAAAGTGAGTATCCAGAGTCACAGTCTAGAACCCTGCTTGTCCACCTCTTCCTCTGAGAAGGAACAATGACTCTGGAGCATACTGTTGTGTTCTCAGGCATCTAGCAAATTCCCCTACCACAGGAAGACTGCTTCCTTATGTGAATTTAAACTCAAATTAATTAATTAATTAATTAATTAATTTTGGTGTCTTGACATCAGGAGATTTGGATACATCTGTTCAACTCAGCAAAAGACATACCATGTGCAACGCACAAGACTAGCAGTGAGGGCCAAAGAGGGACAGGTGATCCCTGGTCATAAGGAGTAAGCAGTTCAGCAGGGGAGGCAGGTGTATAAGGGAGTATTATAACTTCCAGTCTGTTCAACTTAGATGGCAAAGAGAGGTTTAAATGGTGTGCTGAGTGAGTGATAGATTCTGACCAGAGGAACCAGAACAGGCTCTCTGGATGGTGCAGCATTTGAATCAGGACATAGGAGGAGGATTTGGACTTACGTGAGCAGAGTGCCCAGGCGACAAGAGAGGACAGAGTACATTTAGAAAGCAGTATGGGATTTCTGGGAGCTAATGTGTGTGGAAAGGGCAGAGAAGGGGGAGAAAAGGAGATTGGGGAGAGGTAGTTTGGGTGAAACCATCAAGTGCTTCCATATCAAACTAAGGAATAAGGACTACATTCGTTATATACAATTTCTAAACAGGGAAGTGATTTTAAATAAGATTGGCTTTCAAAAGGTAAGATATACAGATATAAGTAGGTAGGTATATGCAGGTATAGGTAGGTAGAAGAGATAGATATAGGTAGGCAGGTAGGTAGGTGGATAGATTTTTTTTTTAACCTAAGGTAGAAGATGGAAGGGTCTAGAAGAATGAGACAATAACCTGGGAATATAAAATGAGGAACTAAAATAGGATAGCAGCAGTAAGATAGGAAGGGAAAAGGACAGATTCAAGGGACATTTCAGTGAAATAACTGATAGGACTTTGTTTCACTGGGTTTTTTGTTTTTTGTTTTTTTTTTAACAAATCCCTGATCCCAGTTACAAAGGTAGAGAAGCAAGAGGAGGAGGAGATTTGGTCAGGTGGTCAAGAGGGCCATGGCAGGGCATGGGACTGAGAGTTTAGAGAAAAAAGTGGAAAGGAGAAGGTGATGAATTTTATTTTGACTATAAGTTAGTGACTTCAAATCCAGTTATTCAGCCAATATTTGAGCCTCTATTACAGAACAAGCAGTACACCCTATAAAGGACCAAAAATCAACAAGGATAGAGTTCTTTTGTGTTAAAGATTAATTTTACTTATTTTAGACAGAGAGCACCTGTGCATGAGTGGGGAGAGGGGCAGTGGGAGAGGATCTCAAACAGACTCTTCTGAGTGTGGAACCCAAGGCAGGGCTCGATCTCATGACCCTGAGATCATGACCTGAGTCAAGATCAGGAGTAAGATGCTTAACCAATGGAGCCACCTAGGTATCCCAAGGATATAAGCTGTCCTTTAAGTAGCTAACAATATGACAAGGAAGAAAAAGTAATGACAAGACTTTCTCCATAAAGGATAGTTTTGGAGGAAAAAAAAACCCTTATGAATCATAATACAGGATTTCAAGGCAAGTGGAGGGGCCTCTGTACACCTGTGCAGGCATGCTTACAAGGGAGGGCTTCTAGCAAAAAATGACTGCTCATGTGGGTCTCAGAGGTTGGTAGAATTTAAGACTCTGAAGATGAGTAAGAACTTAGAACTTGGGGTGGAAAAAACAAAAAGAACTTGGGGTGGATATAGAGAAAAGCAGAAAGACACAAAACTTAAGGATGAAAAATTAGCCCATACAATATGTAGAAGTTCTAGGATAGAGAATATTTTCTGGATAGTTACCGCATTGCCCTTACCTGTAGCAATTAGCTTTTTTTTTTTTTTTAAGATTTTATTTATTTATTTATGAGAAACACACACACAGAGAGAGAGGCAGAGACATAGATAGAGGGAGAACCAGGCTTCCTGTGGGGACCCAATGTGGGACTTGATCCCAGGACCCTGGGATCATGACCTGAGTCAAAGGCAGGTGCTTAACCACTAAGCCACCCAGGCGCCCCAGTGATTAGCTTTTATATTTCAAATCCTCCTTAGCCAAGTTACTCCTATATCTGGATAAATCTCCAAGAAATTAAAATGCCTTAGCAGAGTATAATATAGTGGCTCTGGAGCCAGGTTGCCTGGTACCATTTATTAGCTGGATGATTTAACCTCCCTGTGCCTCAAATTCCACATCTGTAAAATGAGGCTAATAATAGCACCTTCTTCAGAGGGTTATTTTGAAGAGTAAATAGCAAATTGATGGAGTACATTGCCTAGCTGATATTAAGCATTAATATTAAATATTCTTTTTAAAAAAGTGAGAGTTGAGGGAGGTGGGGCATCATCCACTTTTGCCAGGCCCTCCTACCCTCAACCTGCAGAAAAATGATGTCCAATCTGAGGGAAGAGAAATGTCTAATTTCTATGTGTTTTTGTCTGGCTTTCTCAGGGTCTCTCCAGCACCCAAGCTGCTGAGCTCCTGGCTCAGAATGGGCCCAATGCCCTCACTCCTCCCAAGGAAACACCAGAGATCATCAAGTTCCTCAAGCAGATGGTGGGGGGGTTCTCCATCCTTCTGTGGATAGGAGCCATCCTGTGCTGGATTGCGTATGGGATCCAGTACTCCATGAATAAGTCCTCATCCCTAGATGATGTAAGGGGGTCTTCTTCCAGGGTTTGCTAAACTAGTAATGGGAAATAACCATAAAATAAGGCTGCTAGTGGACAGAGTGGTGGGCTGTAATCAGGAGTCTACACTGACCAATCCCTGTGCAGGTTTGGGAAAATCAATAATTTTACCAGCTGTAAAATAGAAATTATAGCTGACTTTTGATGTCTCAGAGGCAGCATAAGCATGAATTTTAAAGAGAGAGAGAGAGAGAGAGAGAGAGAGAGAGAAACTATAAGTTCCTAAGGGGAAAAAAAGATCTATATCCATGTGAAATATTTTGGGGTTCTCTCTTCTCGAAGCTACTTGTGTCCCTTTAACATGGGGAGCATCTGTGACTACTGATAACTTAGTACCAAAACAAAAAAACTGAACTGGCCAACATGATGCCAAGAAAAAGAAGCCAGATGCAAAAGGCCACATACTTTATGATTCTTTTGGTCTGAAATGTCCAGAACAGGCACACCCTAGAGACCAAAGGCAGGTCAGAGGTTGCCAGCACTGGTGGGAGTGGGGAATAATTGCCACTGGGCAGTAGTGGTCTTATTGGGGTGATGGAAATGTTCTAAAACTGGATTGTGGTGATTGTTGTAAAATTATATGAATTCATAAAAAATCATTGACTTACATACTTTAAAATGGGTAAATTTTGTGGCCTGTAAATGACACCAGCATACCACTGCCATGTCTCTCCTTCCCATGGAGAGCCCTAGCCCGAGGACCTGGCCCATTTCTCATGCCTAATGTTTTTCTGATCGATGCTCTCCTCCTTACCCAGGTATACTTGGGCTGTGTGCTTGCCTTGGTCGTTATTTTAACAGGAATCTTTGCTTACTACCAAGAGGCAAAAAGCACCAACATCATGTCCACCTTCAACAAGATGATCCCACAGGTGAGTGGCAGCCATCCCTCTCTGGTCTTCACATCACTTCAAATGAAGAAGCATCAGATAAGGAGGAGAGTGGGGCCTCTGAGGCAGAAGGTCTGTGCTCCACCCCCCTATGCTATCTGAGAAGTCTTAGACCATCCTTTTGAAGCCCTATTTCTGCACAGAGTTTTGAGATGATCAGAGAAATAAGATATAGGAAAATGCTTAGTCGAGCAAAATAGGACAAACAACAGTCGCTGCACAATATTTTCTATTACTGCTCTTGAGCTTTGGTGAACTATTCAAACAAAAGTAATTCAGGTGCTTCCAAGAGTGACGTGTAGAAGTTTGGGAATATTCCCTGGTAGCCAAGGAGGTCAAATTGCAATTTGTTATCTGTGACCATTTTAGCACCCATTTTGGAGCATCTTGGCATGTTGCCTCAAATTACAGTGAGGGACGCCCACTGCTCTTGTCTTCCTGCCAGACCCCATGAAGGAGGCCTCTAGGGAGATCTTGCACCACTGTCAGCACAGTGCAAACACCATACTGCCCTGGCCCATAGAGCTGCCTGCTGGAGAGGGTTCTGGATGGAATCATCCATGCTAAGAAGTGGGAGATCAGCCTCCTACTCCACGAAAGTTTTCCTGACCCGAGCAAGAGTATTAAACCCTTTGGCTCAGCCATCAGGGTTCTTCCTCAACATCCCAGCCAAGATCACTCATGCTTAATTGTCTGTCTGTCATGCTCAGGGCTGTCAATTTGCTGTATCGGCCCAGAGAGTTTTCTGGTTTGAAGAATATCTCCGAGAGTTCTTCCTCAAAAAGGAGATAGTACTTAGTGTCCTCTGTCCCCAAGTAAAAGTTTTTTGTCACATTGTTGCCATTCTGACAGCTGTGGCTTCCATCCCTGAGATGTGGGGGTGTGTGGAGGAGGGTTGGGGTCATTCCAGGATCTGAGGCCACCATCACTGTTTCCTTTTGCAGCAAGCTTTTGTCATTCGAGATTCGGAGAAGAAGACAATCCCTGCCGAGCAACTGGTGGTGGGGGACATAGTGGAGATTAAAGGGGGAGACCGGGTCCCTGCAGACATCAGGTTGTTGTCTGCTCAGGGGTGTAAGGTAAGCATCATCATGGGGTGCCCCAAAGAGCATGCTGATAACTAGCTGACGTTCTGTTGTCCTTTTAGATCTCAGTGTAACTGGGACAGGGAACAAGATGCCAGATCTGGAGCTTTTTTTTCAAAATTTTTTATAGGTAGATAATTCATCTCTCACTGGAGAATCTGAGCCCCAGGCCCGCTCCTCTGAGTTTACCCATGATAGTCTCCTGGAAACAAAGAACATTGCCTTCTATTCTACAACCTGTCTTGAAGGTAAGTCCAGCTGGTTCTCAGGACCGTATGCCCCACCCGTATCACTTCTCCCCCCACAGGCTCTTGTCTCTTTACCATCTCTTGCTATAAAGCTTTGCAAGGACAAAACGTGGAACTAAAGAGTCCAGAGAACTTTGTAATGTTTATTAATTGATCATGTAAACCAGCAAAGAGAGGACTGGAAGCAGATCCTCGTAGCTGAGGATCCCCAGAATAAAATGTCTACTTCACCTGTAGGCACAGCAACTGGCATGGTCATCAACACAGGCGACCGCACCATCATTGGTCAGATCGCCTCACTGGCTTCAGGAGTTGGAAATGAGAAGACACCCATTGCCATTGAGATCGAGCACTTTGTCCATATTGTGGCAGGAGTGGCTGTCTCCATCGGCATCCTTTTCTTCATCATCGCAGTGTCCCTGAAGTATCAGGTTCTGGACGCCATCATCTTCCTCATTGGCATCATTGTGGCCAATGTGCCTGAGGGTCTCCTGGCCACTGTCACTGTGAGTCCATAATGCCTGGTGGCCTGTCCCTTGACCCTGTGAACACGTGGCATTCTGCTGTGCTGGGTAGCACTCACCCATACACTTCAAATCTCCTCCATCTTCAAAGGGACAGTCCCTCACTGTCATGGGACACAATGGGACATCCTGAATAGATTGTTCCTTAGAGAGACAAAAGACATTGTGATATTGCTAACATTTTTAACTCTGTCCTAGAAAACTTTATATTTTCATTTTTAGGGGCTCCATCTGCAAATTGCATGTTATCTTTCTCATTAGGAGCTAGAATAGACCAAAAAAAAAAAAAAAAGGAACTATATAAGACAGACCCAAACCACCACTTACAGATTTTCAGGAAGCCTGACACCTTCTCTACATTTTCACATTCTTTTTGTTTTTTAAAGATTTATTTATTTATTAATGAGAGAAGGAGAGAGAGAGGCAGAGATATAGGCAGAGAGAGAAGCAGGCTCCTCGCAGGGAGCCCGATGTGGGACTCCATCCCCAGATCCCGGGATCATGCCCTGAGCCAAAGGCAGACGCTCAACCGCTGAGCCACCCAGGGGTCCCAAATTCTCACATTCCTTAAAAAGAAAAAAGAATCTTTGGCCATTTATACAACGGAGGAACTTGGGTGCATTGTTTACCTCCTACATTTTTTAAAAGATTTTATTTATTTATTCACAAGAGACACAGAGAGAGAGGCAGAGACATAAGGAGAGGGAGAAGCAGGCTCCATGTAGGAAGCCTGATATGGGACTCGATCCTGGGACTCCAGGATCATGCCCTGAGCCAAAGGCTCAACCACTGAGCCACCCACGCATCCCAGCCTCCTACATTTAATAAAAGGATTACGACATATGGATAGGGCTTTATGTGGTTTATCAGCCACTGGGTGAGCTTCACTGCATCTGTAACTATACCTTTGTCCTGAAACTAGTTTGGCTTCTGCTGCTTCTTTGTTATGGAGCCTGAGTTCAAAATGTTGATTTTTCTCAAAGCTTCGTCCTCTCTCTCTCTCTAGGTGACTCTGTCACTGACAGCTAAACGGATGGCCAAGAAGAACTGCCTGGTGAAGAACCTGGAAGCGGTGGAGACCCTTGGCTCCACCTCTATCATCTGCTCAGACAAAACTGGGACTCTGACCCAGAATAGGATGACCGTGGCCCATCTGTGGTTCGACAACCAGATCTTCATAGCTGACACCAGTGAAGACCATTCAAGTAAGTCTTCTGGAACATTCAGTGTGGCCTGAAGCTGTGGACTCGAGCAGAGGGGGCCAAGGAGAACATGGCAGCTTTAGTCTGCAATCCCAGAGAATTGTTTGAATAGTATAGATATTAGGCCCAGCATCCACAGCATCCACTGTTCTGTTTTCCAGACCAAGTCTTTGATCAAAGCTCTGGGACCTGGGCCTCCTTATCAAAGATAATAACATTGTGTAACAGAGCTGAGTTCAAACCAGGACAAGAAAGTGTCCCCATCATGAAGGTAAAGCTTCGGTATCACTCGGTCTTAAATCACAGCCAGTTTGAAATTACTTTCTTTGTTCTGATTTGATGCTTGATTGAAATCTCTCCAACTGAGTAAAGTGTGTTCTAGTAAGAGCAAGTCTGACTCACAAGACCTGCAGAAAATTTTCTTCACTATGCCTAGCTTTGAGAAATCACAGAGATGTCTAAAAGTCCTCAAAACATTGATTGAGGTCTATTGAAAATTTTGTCTCATTCCTGAAAATGAATGTACCTTTAAGTTACTTTCCTTTACAAGCTAAGTAGATATAATCAAAGTTTATCTATTACATAAATGCCATTCACTGAAGTTTAAAATATAACTGGAAGGAAATAGAAGGATTGACCTTAGAATATATTCCTCTTGGCAGCAGATGCAGTTCTAAGGGGCCCTGGAATGTCAGAATATACAAAAACAAACTTTTCTTCCTTCTCTCCTTTCTTCCTCCCCTTCCTCTCTCCTCTCCTCCCCTCCTTCTCCCTCTGAGTCACTGAATCTATCTTCTCCTAGCTTTTCTATATGCCATCTGTTTCCTTCATTGACTTTTTCTCTTTCTTATACTTTTTGTTTGGTTGGTTTTCTTTCTTTGTCTGACAGCTCATCAATTCTCTTCTTGGCCCATCACTTCTCTGTCCATATCGTTTAAATCCTTCTCTCTAGTCCTGATTTTTCACCCAAACTCCTTGGATCTCCAATTAGCTGTGTGTTCCCACTTGAAAGTTTTGCCATGTTAGACTCTCAAATCATATTTGCCACCTTCCACCTGTACGCAACCTGGCTCTAAATCACTATCTTGTCCCTTTTCTATTTTCCTATGACATAACCACTTTATGGTCATCCCAGCCAAAACTTTTGGGAGTAATCTTTAACTTTCTTCATTCCTAATATCTAGTGAATCACCGAGTCCTTTTATTCTTGCTTCAAATAACTATATAATTTTACTTTTCTGTTATTGCCAGTACCTTACATCTAACTAATTATACCAACCTCTTGATTGGCCTCTATGATTCCAGTCTTTCTTGCATACCAGTAATTTTCCTTAAATACTTTATTAGAGGAACTGCTTCACCTAACTTTGCTCAAAAACTTTCCATGCATCTGTTTTATGCTTCTCGAGTTTTAGACCTTACCTGACTTTCAGAGCATCCCCCAAGTCCACCCATATGTCCAGCACTTACAGTGGAACACTTCCACTTCATGCCTTCATTCATAGCATTCTAATTTCCAGAAGGCTTTCTTCTGTTCCTTTGTCTGTCTTACCCATCTTTCAAGACTAATTCATAGCTAGTATTTTTTCATGCAACCCTCCAGGTCTCATAGAGCTCTATGTGTTTTGAATTTCCTTAATGCCAATAGGCAGCGCCATTCAGTTTAACACCTCCACCATGGTTCAGTCAGTGGCTAATTGTGATGTGGTTGCTTTTTGAGTTTAGGCTACATGCTGGCTCATTGAAAATAATTACAAAAGAACAGATTATATTGCTACAAATATTTCTTATCTCTTGATTCTCAGAGAATTGTGGTTGGAGATGCCTCAGAAACTGCTCTTCTGAAGTTCTCAGAGGTCATTCTGGGTGATGTGATGGAAATTAGAAAAAGAAACCACAAAGTAGCTGAAATTCCTTTTAACTCGACCAACAAATTTCAGGTGAGTTTTCCCTCACAACCAAATCTTTGTTATCAAAGAATGGCGTTTCTACCTCTAAGTGTTCTTTTAGTATGTATTTTGAATGATATTTGACTCCAAAAATACAGGAATACAGGGCCTGGGCATCTGGTATGCCCAGAACAAGTTTCCCTTGCTGGCCTCTTTCCTTTGCCAGAAGTAGGTAAAGAAAAACGAGAAGTGAAGACCTTGTCAGGGCCTGGCTATTCCTATGAATGATTGATTTATATTACACCCTCCAAACACACACACACACACACACACACACACACACACACACATACACACATGTCACCTCCACCCCCACAGGTAACTTTTGCACAGGTGAGGGGCAAAAGCCACGTCCCAAAGGATAAATGTAAAGTAAGAGAATGGGAAGAACTAACATTTACTGCTCCCTTAGTCTGTATCCAGCACTTTACATAAATTCTCTGTTAATCCTCATGATAAGCCTGAGGTAGGACTAATCAATCTCAATTTCTAGGTGAGGAAACAGGCCCTTAGGAAATGTTGATGTGACCAGAGTTATCCAAGCATCTAAGTGGCACAACCAATTTTCACATTATCTCTTCAACTCCCAAGGCCATGCTTTCTCTACCACAACACAGAAGCAGAACAGTTTAGCTTGGGCCTTGTGAGTAAACATTGCCCTTTGTGAAGACCAATGAATAGCCTCTCAGGTGACTGTTTCCAGCCACATTGCTTTCTAGTTCTTCCCCACATGTAGTTGACAGGGACCTCCTTTCTACCCATTGCTCAGAGGGAAAATGGCCATCATTGCCTAGGTGTCTTCCCCCATTCCAGGCTGGCCAACAGTCAAATAGCTCCATCCTCCTCTCATTTGTCCGTGATGGGACAAATGAGAGCTTGTAGCCCAGTTTATTGCTGCAGGTAAGACTTCCCAAAGACTCCAAAGCTGAGAGCAGGAAGTTGTGACTTGGTCTTTGCATAACAGGAAAATATATAAATAAGGTAACCATGCTTATGTAAAACTTTATTGTGTTTACTGACACATTTTGTTTGGATGGCATTTAGGATTGGGAAATAACTGTGTTGCAAATATCTTTGTGGATAACAAGCCAATGAAGAATTATAGTTAGCCAAATAGACAACTAAAAAACGTATGAAGTCAAATATTAAAGCCAGTAAATCAGAAGTCTTATTCAAAACAGAAGTGAAAATAGATTGAGTAACGATCCTAAAATAACAACAGTAATGTTAGTTATTATATGCTAATTTCCACATGTAATCCATCACTCAATTCTCTCAACTCTACAAAGTAGGGAATGAGGAACTGACGTACAGAGCATTATCACACAGCTAGTAAGGGCCAGAGCCAGGATTCAAACAGACCCAGGGAGTCTGTGCTCTTAAGAGGTAGATTGAATGATCTTCTAATCAAGACTAAGATTCAGAATCCTGCTAGGGCTCCATCTACTCTAGTAGAGACTTTCCTCATCATGTGAGAATGAGAAAAAAGCAGGTTCCATGAGGCCTCATGTACTAAATGTTGAGGGAGAAAGTAGGCTACCCAGATTTGGGACTAGATAGAAGGATCTGTGTGGGTTACTACAGAAGAGGTCAAAGAGCCTCTTTGGAGGCTGTCAGTGCCATTTTCTATCTACATATGAGCAACATTCAAAAAAGAGTCTTAGAGGTCATGGCCTTGGAAGGTCCCTGGGGTATCATTCAACCAAAGGAAACAAAATAGAAAGAGGAATAGCAATTCCCCAAACTGAGACCGGCCCATAGAAATATTTCCAATAGTGTGTGATAAACTGGAAAATTAGGACAGTATTTTATAAAGTTTTATGTAAGGATGAATGTATTTAATTTAAAAGATTATCCTTTATATGCTACCAGATTAAGACAGGGACTCTGGAACCTACTAGCCTAAATTCAAATCCCAGCTCAGCCACCTATTATGGCATAACCTTGCACATGCCAGTTAACCTCTCTGCACCTCAGTTTCCTTCCTTGTAAAAGGTGATAATAATAATAATACCCACAGCCTTAGGGTAGTTTTGAGAATTAAATGAGTCATATGTGAAGCACTTAAAAGAATATGCACTATAAAAATGTCTATTATTCTTACTTTTTAAGTGTTCAAATATTCTATCTTTGAGAAAATGATAGTGATAATAGATGGAAAGTTTTGGTTTGATTTTAGTTAGTTGGGTTTTTTTTTAATGTGCTTACATGGCCATTTAAAAAAAAAAAAAAACAAGCTATGTTTGCCCTCTACTTTTTAATTTTTTATTGTGCTCCTCTCTGGTATCCAGAAGGCTGAGAACTACTGATTTGGAATCAACTGATAGACCCAAAATGGTAGTGTTGTTTTTTGTTTTTGTTTTTTTGTTCAGTAACTGAGTTACTAAAACTCAGTTTCTCTTTTAAACACTCCAGCTTCCCGAAATTCCTTTTGAAGGCTTAGAAGAGCACCTTGTATATGAAAATGGTTTCCATAAGACCCAGCCATTTTATTTTATTTTTTTCAGATTTTTTTCTCATTACCTTATTAGGATGATTCTGGAAGTAGAATCAGTAGGTGAGAGGATATTGATGTTAAAATTGTGTTATTTACTTTGTAACTGTCCTGAAAGCCTGTGAGAGTGTCCACTTCCTACCCTCTGTCTGCCTGAGCTCAAAATAGCCTGGGACTGAAAGGGTGCTATCCATGACAGGGAGGTGGAGAAAAGAAGTGAGATGAGGTGCCTCACGGTCCCCTGACCCCCACAGGCATCCTCAGGAGATCTGGTTCAATACACATGACTTCACAGGGTGACAACCACATCTGGCCTCCCCAAAAGCAATGAGTTTCTGTTTGAGAGATGAGATTTACTTACTTTGGATTCAAATTCAGGGTGCCTCTCTGAGCTGGACCGAGTCTAGATCTCTGCATATTACTTGACCTCAAAACAAAAAGGGTAGAATACGCCTATAGTGAATTCTCCTCTTCATGTCAAGGATAAGTAGCCGCATGAGAGAAAGGATGTCTTTAAGCTTCTTGTAATATTGCTAATTAAGAGGTCTGTCTGGTTCAGGCCCCTGTAAGTAAGGATGGCGTCATTATCTGATGGCAGGGAGTACCTAACACGCTCAATTCCTTCCCTCTCAGCTCTCCATACACAAAACGGATGACCCCAACGACAAGCGCTTCCTCATGGTGATGAAAGGGGCCCCTGAGAGGATCTTAGAGAAGTGCAGCACCATCATGGTCAATGGCCAGGAGCAGCCTCTAGACAAGAGCACAGCCGAGGCCTTCCACACAGCATACATGGAGCTGGGAGGCCTAGGGGAGCGTGTGCTGGGTGAGCTCTTGGTTGCAGAACCCTTTTCTGTTACCTTGGGTGTAAGGCTCTAGAGCCTTATGCCGGGTCAGGGCACAAGAGGAGACAGGCTTGTTATCTAGTGGAGTGGCTACGGCATACATGTGAATCATAGGAAGAAGAATATCGTAAACAAACATATGAGGATAAACTGGGCCTTGCACGATAATTCTTGAAGGGAGGTGAGGGAAAATATTGGCAATAGAGGGAACAGCATAGGCCAAAGTACAGAGTTAGAAGTGGATGGGATGTGTGCACACATTATAAGTGGGGCAGTCTGTTTTACAGGTAGATGAGATGGCATAGTCCCAGGAAATGGGCAGGAAAGAGATTGGAGGGCATGCATGATAAGGAGTGCCTTGTGTGGGTGAGGAACTGGGGTTCCATACCATAGTCAGAGAGAGTCACTAAAGGCTTTGTGGTGAGTGGACCAGTCAGAATTACAGTGTTTTCTAAAGGATAATTCTTGGCAGCAGCAAGGAGAGGAGAGGCATGGGTCTCAGGAGGAGGTGGTTGCCCTCATTCAGGTAAAAGAGGGTGGGAATCTGATCCAAGGCACTAGGAATGTGAAGGAGGGGGTCAGACACAACAGACTTCGTGGAAGCAGAACTGGTAAGATTTAGCCACTAGTCAGAGGAGAAAAATAAGTTTAAAATAATATGGAAGTTTCTCACTTGCTTAGTAGGGACAGTACTACCAGTAATAGAGACAGGGTTGTCAGAGGTGGAAGGAACCACAGAAATGCTGCCACAGTGGTAGGAGCCTAATTGTGGTAACTTTAGTGATCTCAGAGGGTATGTTCTGTCATGAAAACCCAATCCTGGGTTGACAGAATGGGACCTGTGAACTACAGAATATGAATTCTAGGTAACAGAAGTTCACGGTTGATGATAAGGCTCATTAAACATCATAAAGTTTCTTGCCAATAGAGATGGAATCTGTGGAATGTGTTTCTAAAGGATATTTCAGCTTGTAAGGCAAATGAAATAATTAAATGAGGTGATAATGCTTTAAGCATGCCTTAAATAACCCACAGCACCAGCTCGTGTTTTCAATGCAGGATTGATACCCATCTGACAAGAATTGCTCTAGGAACCTGGTGTTTGACCTCTCAGACTCTGCCCTGTGCTTTACTGAAGTGTGTAAGGCAGTGGGACATGCTGATAATAAATTTGACATAAAAGCTGATGAAAAAGTCATGTGATCTTGGGAGTCCCACCAGACAGAGGAATCCCATCCACCTTAACCTGTTTGAAGCAGATCCCTTCTGAATTACAAAAAGTTCTCCATTCCAAATGGCCTTTCTCTCATACTTACCTTGATTAAAGACAGCTTCACACCATCCCCCTGGTACCCTGGATTCTTTCCCTAGTTTTTGCAGTAGCACATGCTGTTTTCTGTGCCTCAGGTGGCCTTCCCATCCCCAACACTCCCTCCCTTCTCCCTAGAAAATGTCTAACTCCTCTCTCAAGAGTCAACTCATACATGACCTCCTTGCAGAAGTCTTTCTTGATTACCCAGATGGCTCTACTCTGTGACACTCGCTGTGCTTTTTTATGCTTTACTTCTTTATGTCTTTGTTGTCACACTAAACTGAGACATCTTCAGAAGCAAAGGCTATCCCTTCGTGGTCTCTATATCCCCAGAACATAACAGAGAATCCAGTGGACACACAGTAAATTACTTTTGGATGAAATATGTCCTTCCTAATTATAGTATGCATTATGGAATTGAAAGAATTAAACAATTCTAGAATACTCTCAAGTATTAGTAAAATAGTAAAGGAGTATGTGAAAATGTTTTTCCTTTTCTTTTGTTATTTCTTATCCTAACTTCATTGACTCTCAAATTCACATGCATTCCAGGTTTCTGTCATCTCTACCTGCCAGCAGATGAGTTTCCAGAAACTTACACATTTGATGTAGATGCCATGAACTTTCCCACATCTAACCTCTGTTTTGTGGGGCTCTTATCAATGATTGATCCCCCTCGGTCCACTGTACCTGATGCAGTCACCAAATGTCGGAGTGCGGGGATCAAGGTGGGAGTTCTTTTCCTCTCTTAAGAAGTCCTCCATCTATGTTGTATCCTTCTCTAAAAATATCATAGGAGATAGTCAGTATTTAAGTCTCAGGTAAATATCATAATCCCCCACCCCCTTTTTATCTCTACTTTCACTATACTAAAATTCTACTAACTGACCAATAAAGGCAAAATGTGTCTATGTGGAACAAACCACAATAGTAACTGCAGTGAAAATGCCATGAGTTGACTTTATCTTGCCCTAGATATGATAGATAATAAAAGGTTTTATTACTTAATCTCAAGGTTCAGCCTTCAAAATCCATTTGTCTTCATAATACCAAAGCCAAAATATTGATTCCAGTCCATGTTAATATGAAGACTGTTGAAGCAATATGAGGCTGTCTCAAGTATACATCCACTAGCCCTTTCACAGGGAAAGGGCCTCCTCTAATGTCAGAGGAAGAGATATAAGCAGCTCGGAAGTAAGGATAGATGCAATGAGGTACTTCTGTCTTTGATCTAAAGATCAAGAACTGCCCATAAGAGCAAACCACAATGATTCACCAATCACATTCTACCAGGTCACAATAGAGTAGGTGATACTGAACTATCTCTGCTCTGTCTGTCCAGCCGAGTTTCTCATTGTCCACATGTCTTTCTCATTGTTTGTGTTCTAGGTTATTATGGTTACAGGTGATCATCCAATCACAGCCAAAGCTATTGCCAAGAGTGTGGGTATCATTTCAGCCAACAGTGAGACAGTGGAAGACATTGCAAAACGCCTCCACATTGCTGTGGAGCAAGTTAACAAACGGTAAGCACAGAACCAATGTAGCAGAAACTAAAGTCTTACCCAAGTCCTTATCCCTGTTGGCCCTAAAGAGCTGTGCTGTTTGGAGCAAATCCCCTTTTTTGCCAGGAACTCTCTCAGGGTAACGCTAAACTGTATTCGTACCATGAAAGTTACCCATGATGTATTCTGTATATGAAATTTAAAAACCCAATGGAGTAGATCTGAAAATTTCAGCACCAAATTTAGAGTGAGAAAAACTGAAACAAAATTTATATTAAATTACTTGCCATTGATCCAGTTGTATAATCAGAAATATTAAAAACCCTCTGTGTTTGGTGCACTCCCCTAGTGCACTCAAAATATTATTTATTCAGTTGCTTCATGATGTATAGCTATGTGAACATGCACTTCTCTTTTTTTATTTTGTAGTAAATAGAATGAAAGCTTCCTGAGGAGAGATTCAGTTTTTCCTTTTGTCTCCTGATTCTTGTAATCATGTCCACCCTTTAGTCCATTCATCCATTCATTCACTCATGTATTAATTCTTTCAACAATTAATTATTTTTTTCTTGTTGTTTTAAAGAGTTTATGTATTTGAGAGAAAGAGAGACAGCACAAGCAGGGGGAGCTGCAGAGGGAGGGAGAGAGAGAAACGGGGATCTTGACCTGAGCCGAAGGCAGATATTTAACTGACTGAGCCCCCTGCCCCTGTGCCCCTCAACAATTACTTGTTGAGTGCCAACAATATGCCAGGCACTGTCCTGGACACTGGAACTATAGTAGCAAACAGACCAGACACAATCCCTGCTCTTTGGGAGCTTTCCATCTAGGCAAAGGAAAAGAAAAAATAAAAACTAATTGTGATGTGGTAAGTACAGTGAAATACAATGAAGGACACACAGAGAACAAGGGTTCAAGCAGTCAGAGGAGTCCAGAGTCACCTGGACTCTTGACAATATAAATGATAAAGACTCCAAAATCTCAGTATAAAAATAAATGTCATTGGCTTTATTATAATTTCTTGAATGCAGGGAAAAAAGGAGAGACCAATGAACCTCTTGTAGTTTACCCCAAGCATTTATGCCTTTTAGAATACGGAGCTGTCAGTCAATAAGTTATTAGCAGGACAGCAAATTACCAGTTAAGACAACCAAACAGAGTTATATCATAGCCTCTGAAAACAACAACGTCTGAAGTCTAAGAATATTCCAACACTGCTTTGTGTAAACAACACTCCTCAACAAAAACTTTTTGGAACTTTTAAAATTCGTTTTGTTTTTAAAAATAATAGGGTAATACATTTTTGTGCAACTCACCTAACTGAACAAGAGATGGCATAGATTCTTTTGTGAATATTTTCAGTTATCTACTTTATCAACTGTAGCTTCGTGATGGTACAATAACTGTACTTTTTGCCACTGTGGGGAGAAAGGACACACCCTTTTCTTCTCATCTTACTTTTACAATTTTTTTTACCAGAACACAGGGATACCTATAGTTTGAGTCAAGTGCTAGGATTCCAGTTTTTAGCACCAACAGGAAAACACATACCTAAAAAAGCTTAAGACAAACAAATGTAAAGAAAAAGCCATGCAGTGTTTTTTAAGTATAGTCTATAAGTTAAGATTTGAAAGCTAAAATGTAGAGTGTTAGTCAGGGGAGGTAAGGTGAGATATGCCCATTCCTGGCAAAGGTGGAAGACCTATGAAGACCTGAGGGCAATGGAGGGTATCAAGGGCTGCAGGGGAGAGCCAAAGAGGAGGTGAAGCCCAGCAGCACCAGCTGCACCTGGCCTTGCAGACCAAATTAGAAACTCTGGGGTCTGCTCCAAGTGCAACGGAAAACCTCTGAAATGTTCTAGCAGGGAACGACACAATCAAATCTGCATTATCAGTACTTTCTAGAACCTTACTTTTATCAGCAGCAGACAGTAGTTCTCATCAAAGAGGACCTCAGTAATAAGTTGTTCTCCCTACACAGCTCATTGTGCAATAGACACTATAAATCTGAAATAAGCAACATCAAAGACGTGTTTACCCATGTGTGTTGGCATAAGCTGATTCTAAGACCCAAAACATGAACAGGAAGGTTTTTTTACCCTCCTTTTACTCCTTGAGTAAAATATTGCCCCAGGAATGTTCCCGCCCCTTCCTCCAAGCAAAAGACTACTTGGCTTATTCCTATCATACAATATCAGGAAATATTGGCCTTGCTGTTTAGCTTCAGTGTTCTGTGTCTTGAAATGGAGACCAGTGTCCCCAGAACTCACAACCCCTATTATCCCACTAGAGTATTAGGTGTCAAGGACTGTGGGTGCCAGGTAAAGTCAAAGAGGCTTCAGCCCACTTCCTGCCCAGAACAGTGTTTTAGCCTAAGATCCGACATTTGGCCTCACTCAGTCCCTTCTGGCCCTTCTAGGGATGCTAAAGCTGCTGTGGTGACTGGCGCAGAGCTGAAGGACATGAGCCCAGAGCAGCTGGATGAGCTCCTAACCAACTACTCAGAGATTGTCTTTGCCCGGACATCCCCCCAGCAGAAGCTGATCATCGTAGAGGGGTGTCAAAGGCAGGTAGGTGGACAGCAGTGCCCAGAGAACCTTCCAGGTCTGTCACTATCCTATGGGGGAAATGCAGGGCTGAGATCTGGATCCCAGATCAGGGCTAAATCACTTTTTAAACCTCTCATGAGGGGCACCTGGATGGCTCAGTGGTTGAGCATCTGCCTTTGGCTCAGGGCATGGTCCCAGGATTCTGGGATCAAGTCCTACATCAGACTCCCTGCAGGGAGTCTGCTTCTGCCTCTGCCTATATCTCTGCCTTTCTCTGTGTCTCTCATAAATAAATAAATAAAATCTTTAAAAAAAAAAAAAAACACCTCAAGACAATTCTTTGCTGTCTTCATCACCTTATGTTTCTACCCTTTCAGGGGGCTGACCCTTTACTCTCCTTTGAGAGAGCCCCTCCTGCATGCAGGGCTTTCTGACAGTGAAACTTTTGGTACTATGGTAGGTGTGGGTATAGAAAGATCTGAAAATGTAAGATATAGGAAAAAAATTGTAAATACATACAAGATATAAGAGATCCATTTTACCTTTTTTTCCTGTTTAGAAAGCCTCTTTCAACTAGCATCTTCTTTGTTTTGTTTTGTTTTTTAATTTAAATTCAATTTGCCAACATATAGTCTGACACCCAGTGCTCCACTTTAGCCTGCTATACACAATGGTTTTAATAGAGCACATCTTTGGAGTTCATTGTACTTATTTCTGGGATTTCCCGGCTTTATCTTTTCCCCCAAACAGGCCCTCGTTTCAGCTCCAGTTTTCCCTACATCCTCCAGAGGGAAGGGAGACTTTGTTGATCTTGCGCTACCTGTGACTCCTTGGACCTGCTGACTCCTAGTGTCTCATGTGTCCCCACAGAATGCAGTTGTCGCTGTGACAGGGGATGGAGTTAATGACTCTCCAGCCCTAAAGAAGGCAGATATTGGGATCGCCATGGGGATAGCAGGCTCTGATGCAGCCAAAAATGCAGCTGATATGGTCTTGCTGGATGACAACTTCGCATCCATAGTCACAGGGGTGGAGGAAGGTGAGTGAGGTCTCTAGGGGTCTAACCAAGACAGGGGTCACCTGAGACAGGGGTCACCTGAGAGACCAAAAGCAAGTCCTATGGCAGTAACATTTTTGCCTAGGTCGTCTGATCTTCGACAACCTGAAGAAGACTATCGCTTACACCCTGACCAAGAACATTGCCGAGCTGTGCCCTTTTCTGATCTACATCATTGTTGGGCTTCCCCTGCCCATTGGCACCATTACTATCTTGTTCATCGACTTGGGCACAGACATAGTAAGTAGCTCTAAAGGGAACAGGACCTGATAACTGTCCCAGGTGATGTAAACGTCCAGGGCATTACCTTCAAGGGCAAGGAGTTAGACGAAATCAGTGCTCCTCAAACTTTGACGTGATGGGCCCAGAAGTCCTGCATTTCTAACACACTTTTAAGTGATGCCAATTCTGCTGGTCCACCAGCCACACATCAAAGCAAAGGACTAGAGAGATCTGTCAAATGTTTGGAAGTTAAAACCACTTCACTTAGTGTAAAAGCTTTTCAAGACAAGAGTTCTTTGCCCTCCCCCCAAAACGTGCTGTTGGTCAGTTTCAGCTTCCGTGCCTCCCTCCCCTTTGAGAACATAGAACTATCCATGAATAGCCCCTGTAACGCTGGGGCCCAGTGGCCAATGTGATAACCTACAACTACCCCCTTGTCAAGTAGAAGAATCTGTGACCTGAAAGCCCCTCACCAAAATGCAGTTAGAAGTAGCAATTATTAAGACCCGATCAGGCCTCACACTGATGTACAATAATGTCACCTAAGCCCTCCCTCTTCTGGTATGTATCCATTTAGGAAACTATCCACATGGCAAAGGGGAAAAAGGCAACAGGGACGGAACTGAATTCACAGTGAGAATGCTGCAAATGGCCGCCTCCTACTCTCTTGTTTTGTATAATACCCAGGCCATCAACACATTGCAGAGAGGCCAAAGATATTCTTATTTAGAGGGGAACTGCGGTCCTCATGGTTTACAGTCAAATCATTTTCGGGCTCTTTCAAGTCATTTCTTTTTCTCCACAGCAGTGCTTCTTGCAGTGTGGTCCAGGCATCACCTGGGAACTTGTTACAAATGCAGATTCTCTGAGCCCAGCCCAGACCTTGGGAAAGACTGGAGGTGGGGGGTGGGGCCCAGCCATCTGTCCTTTAACAGGCAGGTCTTCCAGGCAGGAGGATCTGTGCAGGAACTGGTATGATCCAGTGGCATGCCTAAGAAAACATCTGCCCCAGAAGGGAAAAGTTTTTTATAGCTAGCATCTTTAAAACTGCCAGCACATGGTGATAATAAAAAAGCAGATTGATTTTTTTTTTTTTAAAAAGACGTATTTATTCATTCAGAGAGAGCGAGAGAGAAGCAGGCTCCATGCACCGGGAGCCCGACGTGGGATTCGATCCCGGGTCTCCAGGATCGCACCCCGGGCCAAAGGCAGGCGCCAAACCACTGCGCCACCCAGGGATCCCAAAAGCAGATTGATTTTTAAAGCCAACTGTTTTTAAATTCTTTAGAAGCAATGCACCCCTATTGCATACACCCTAGATAGACCAGTTCCATAACCTGCCCCACCCCTCACCACAATCCACCAGCCTCACTGCCCAACCTGAGGCCTCCTGGCTATGCCACTGTAGTTATCGCTCTGCTGATACAACACAGTGTTCCAGGGCTAAGTCTCACGGACTGTCTCCTCCTCTAGATCCCCTCCATTGCCTTGGCCTATGAGAAAGCTGAAAGTGACATTATGAACAGGAAGCCTCGCCACAAGAAGAAAGATAGACTGGTGAACGAGCAACTTGCCATATACTCTTACCTGCACATCGGTACGATGAGAGCATCTCTGACCTATCAGACAAGGGACCACCCCAAGAATTCATTCCAGTCCATCAGAAACTGTGTTTCTCCTCGTGGGGCAGGGTTGGAGATGGGAGGAGGAACTGAGAGGAGAGTGAGCACAGGGGCAATTCCAAAGTCCTGATAGAACCCCTGCCTTTATCTTTCTTGTTCTTTTAGGCCTCATACAAGCCGTGGGAGGTTTTGTTGTGTATTTCACTGTGTATGCACAAGAGGGGTTTAAACCCAGTATTCTCATTAACCTCCGGGTGGAATGGGAAGACAGCAACGTGAATGACTTGGAAGACAGCTATGGACAACAGTGGGTAAGAGAAGGAGACTCTGCCTTCAGCATTTCTGCCTGACTCTGCCATTTCTGCCCCATTTCTGCCCTACTCTCACTGCTTTGCCCAGACTGATACAGAACTTTCACGCCCTGGACAGCCTTAATGAGAGAGGATGTGAAAGTTTTCTCAGTTAATAGAGCTGTGTGCCCCTTTGTTACGTAGGTTTGACCTTTGCCAGGACTCAGTCTCTGCTTTCAAATTTGATGCCTTGAGCTCACTTTCTTACATTGGCTTTGCAGTTGTGTGGAAGAGTAACCAGTCCAACAACACCCACAGTAGGGCCAGATCAATTAAGTTAGCATCTTTCCCGACTCAACTGAGTAAAGAAAAAAAAAATTTCTTTTCAGACACTAGAAGGTGAACTTTTGTCAATCTTGGTGAGGTGGGGAGAGAGTAAAACCTTACAGAACTACATTGAAATCTTCCTGCAGTTTTCCCTTTGGGGTCTCATGGTCTCCTTTTTGTCTGTTGACAGACATGGTACCAGAGGAAATACTTAGAATGGACGGGCTATACGGCTTTCTTTGTTGGCATCATGGTCCAGCAAATAGCAGATCTAATCATCAGGAAAACCAGGAGGAACTCCATCTTCCAGCAGGGTCTCTTCAGGTACTGCTCACATCTAATATCCTGGGTTGAATCCTGGGCCTTCCACAGGAATGGTTGGGTATATAACACACAAGGCTTTGACTACACTGGGTGTGTGGTCCTGTGACTGTGTGAGTTCAGAATCTGTTTGCTTTTATGTTTCTTGTAGAAATAAAGTCATCTGGGTGGGAATTGCCTCACAGATCATCATTGCATTAATCCTGTCCTATGGACTTGGAAGTATCACAGCCCTGAATTTCACAATGCTCCGGTGAGTTCTCCTTCAACAATGAATAGGAAAGAGCTAGCCCTGTTGTGAGCTGTCACAGCTTAAATAAACATCAGGATTCCAGGGGGTCTTTCCTCTCCAGACTTTCAAAAGAGGTAAAACCAAATCAGTTCTAATTTAGTCAGATTTCGACCCGCTAGTTTTGTCAGAAGAGGAAATGGGTTTTCCAAACCTCACCGTCCCATCTCTATCTTCATCCACTAGGCCGCTTTAAAGACAGATGTTGCTTCTACCAGTCCCAGTCCAGTTTAAATAGAAGCTTTCCAGTTTTATGTTGTATGACCCAAGGGATGTACTTTTCTTTCCAATAGAGCAGAGAAAATAAACAAGAAGCCCTCTGCCTGTTGGCAGGGGGCTCGGCCCTTTCTTTGGATCCATTCAGACTTACCGTCCTCCCTTCTGCTTCCAGGCCTCAGTATTGGTTTGTGGCTGTGCCATATGCCATTCTGATTTGGGTGTATGATGAGGTGCGAAAACTTTTCATCAGACTCTACCCTGGAAGTAAGTAGTAATAGGACTTTTTGAGACTCTGTTTATCTACTTCAACAGACTCCTGATTTCTCATTGACTTTTTTCTACCTCTACAGGTTGGTGGGAAAAGAACATGTATTATTAGGACCACCTTACTTCCCAGGCCTCCCAGTTGCACATTGGGAATGTCTTTCATCTTCTGGCTGCATCTGAGAGACTGCTACAGTAGAGACATATCAAAATGCAGAAAGAGAAGGCAGAGAATAGTATGAAAGATACTCACTGAGCTTTTGTACTTTCAAACAAATTCAATTGTTGATATATGATTTGCATCTCTCTATTCATCTCCTTGTTTAAAAATATGTGAATTTCACAGGAAGAATGACATATTTATATGTATATAAAGTTCACTCACATTAAAGAGTTTTGGGTAATCCAGCCACCTGCTCAGACCTCCCTGCTAGATAAGATTGCTCAAACCTCCATCCCATACCCTATTAAAAGTCCAGTAACCTTCCTAGATTTCTGTGAATTCCCAGAGAGCTTATAATTTCATGGTCACCTTGCTTATACAAGGTGAATTCAATGGAAGGTTTGCAGGAGGTGGAAGTGATGGCAGGTTTACATCAGAGCAACACGGATGACCTGTTCTGACTCTCAGACATCTTTCTTAACGGTCCTCAGTCACCCAGTTCCACCCCTACCCATCCACCCCTCACCACCTTGTCAGTCCTTTGGTGCCCTCTCTCCTCCCAGCTAGACACCTCCTTCCCTCCCTCCACCCCTGCCACCAACTCCAAAACTGAGCCCCACGTCCATTTTGCACATCCCAGCTCCAAATGCTCTCCCAACCCAAAGGGGTTTTCATTTACCAGGATTCAAGCTCAGTAGGGATGCACTGGGGTTTAAAAGAGTAATATTTATTAGTGTAAAATGGTTGCAAAGCACTCTTCACCAATTTTATGTCAGTTATGTTTCATGCTTTAACTTAGCTTTATTCACAGGTGACACATCCATGTTAATAGTCCCCAGGAGGCCTCATTTTTAAGTAAAAGATGTTTTATAAAACCTAGTCTGATTGTGGTATTTTAATCAGAGTTTTTCTAGAATGCAGAGCATAGGCCACAAAAAATGAGACATGATTTCAATTTTGTTGTTGTTGTTGCTTCTTGCAGCCATTTTCTGTGGAAGGTCTAAAAATATAGGATTTACCTTCTGGACACCCCTCTCCAACATCCCCACTATGTGTCCTAAGTCTGATGTGCCCACATTGTTAAGTCAGGATTTCTGGGGGAAGATACACCTCTCAGCAGCAGCACTGGGGAAAGCAGTCAACACAAAAGTTGACTTGACAGAACCTGAAAGTTGCATTTGGTTTAACTTTTCCGTTCGTTCCCTGGCCTACCCCATCACCTCTCCTCCATTACACCTTTAGGCCAGGTCGGTCTGCTGCTGGTGGCTCTTGGCTGGCATCTCTGGGACAGGAAGAGGGGAACACAGAGCCACAGTTCTCTGCCATTTTCTCAGGGGTCACACTGAGAAGCATGAAAGAGGTCAGGGGCCACTACTGTAACTTTATGTGAATAGATGATAATGTACAATGTGTGTTGTAAGCGAAAATCGTATTGGTGTGTCCTCAAGGTCTTTCATCTCTATTTTCAGCCACAATTATCACAGGGCTAATCTCACATCAGTAGTAGCAGTGAACTGGGAACCCCTTCCAGGCAGCGACATCATGGCCTTCTCATTCCAGTCCTGACAAAGCAGCTAATGTGTTCTAAACTTCAACTAGGAATAATTTGTCCTCACCGTGTTTCCTGCCAGGCTGTCTGAGTGCTCCTGGCTGTGACGGTTGGCAGCTCTTGGTCCTGCCAGAGCCAGCCAGGGGAGGCTATGAATATAACATATTCATATGAGGGGCTGAAAAGAGTAACATTTGAAACGGAATTTTCTTCACAGAAGGAATCTTGTCTGTAATAACTTTCATATTGTATATACCTACTCTTGCAAGAAATTGACACTCAAACATTTATAAAAATGAACACATAACTAATTTAAGGAATCTCAGAAATGAGACTCATATATCAAGTAGCTTTATTAAATTATAGAAAGAATAAGGCAATAAAGTCCCATATCAGAGGTTGTTCTGTTTTGTGTTTTGAAGGGACTACTTCATTGACCCATTAAGGAAGGTCTAGATACATTTTAGAAATAGTAACAGAGTTAACTTTAATTGCTATAGCACAGTAACTCAGGGATATGAAGATGAGGCCAGATTTATTGTGTCTTTTTTTAAAGATTTTATTTATTTATTAGAGAGAGAGAGAGAGAGAGAGAGAGAGAGCACCAGCAAGGGGAGGGGCAGAGGGAAAGGGATGAGTAGGCTCCTCTCTGAGCCTGACACGGGCTCCATCCCAGGACCCTAGGATCATGACCTGATCTGAAAGCAGATGCTTAAGCCACTGAGCTACCCAGGTGCCCTGAAACTTTATTTTTTTAAAATAATCTATGTTTTATTCTGATCATAAAACTGCAGCTGGTTTTAGAAAATTTGGAATATGTAAGAGTAAAAAGAAAATTTAAATCACCCTAAATTTCACTACCTAGTAATATAACTAAACAAAAGAATAGCTATTTCCCTGGGGCTTTTCTAAACATTTATTTCTTTTTAGGCAAAATTGAAATATAAAGTTTTCCATTCTGCCTTTTTACTTACCACTGAATATGTGATTAATGAATGCACAGTATTCCACATTGAAAGCATTTTAACCATATCCCCATTGTCAGGTGGTTTGTTTATTTCTGACTATTTATCTTTTTATTTAAAAAAGCTGCATTTTGTCATTAAACCTTACACTACATCTCTGATTATTTTATATTGACTCCTCAAAATGGGATGGAAGGTTAAGAGCATTTTTAAGGCTCTTGATACACATTACCAAGTTTATTTTCAGATAAGCTGTATCAATTTACATTCCTATCAGCAATAATAAAATAAATATTTATTTTGCCTGTCATAAAGATATGAAAGATCCGGCAACTAGAGATTTTTATTCATTCAACAAAGATGTACAGAGTGACTGCTGTGTAGTCTGAGCACCCAGAGGGGGACGAGACAGAACCATGGATCTGATATTCTAATGAAGGGGCAGAAAAACAATGTAAATGGTAAAAAAAGGCTTTAAAAGACATAATGAGGCTTAGATAGTAAGCTAGAAGGTGGGCAGGTGCGGTGAGCCTACTTTAAGTGGAGTGGTCAGGAAAGTCCTTTTTGAAGAGATGAGTGAGAAGGAGCAGCCATTGTCACAAGCAGAGAGAAAAGAATTCTGGGAGAGGGGGCACAGTGAGGTGTGCAGGGACACAGAGGACACAGACAACAGGTTCATTGCACAGCTGGAGAAATAGGCAAGAATCTTATCAGATAGGGCCTCATAGTTCCTGTGAAAGAGGTTGAATTTCATTACAAATACAATGTCACATTATTGAAAATTACTTTTTTGAAAATTATTAATAAGGGCAGTGGCTCACTCCAGTTTACATGTTATAATCACTTTGGCTTCTGCATAGAGGACGAGGAGAGGAAGCCAGGCAAGAATGGATGCAAGGAGATGAGATAGGCAAGAAAAGCTATGGTTTAGACTAGGCAGGTGGCAACAGGTAGGAGGACAGTGTGTGAAGCACCTGGCTCTTATGAATATGTGTACATACCTTCAACTAGAAAAATAGACTTCCATGGAAGAATTTTCTAAGGGAGGTTACTTGTAGATGATCCAAATCAGGCCACTAGAAAGGCCATCAACTCCCCTGATTGACTCTGTGATTATCAAGATGAGGGAAAGGAAAGATATTGAGGCAAGGACCTTCCTCCCAGGAGACTTCTTAAATAGAACAAGATATACACCTAAATGCACATATGCTAGTTGCTCCTGACTCTGCATTTATAAAGAGTATATAAGGTTTCTACATTCCTTCATTCTGCCATCATCATTCTACTTGTGGAGTTTAATGTCTCTCAATAGGAAAGTAACAACAGCTGATATTTATTAAATACCTATTATGTTTGGGCACAGTGATAGCCTCCTAAAAGCATTATTTCATTAATGCTCACAACGACCAGACCAGTGAGTAGTGTCAACCTCACATTACAAATAAAGGCACTGAGACTCAGGGTAACTTGCCCAGCACTGTGGATTTCTTCTGCTCTACTGAACAGCTCAATTTTAGGATCTGTGAAATGATGTAGGAGGAATTTGTGCTTCCATAGCAAACAGCCTCCAGTGGTTATATAAGGTTACCAAGAACCAACAGCAATTCAAAATATTCCTTGTCTATAGGTATGTAAATGAACTCCATCCCATGAGGTACAGTCCTGCTTCCCCTGGAAAAGCCTGGTTTATTCCTTTTGCACAATCTTCTGACATTCCATGTGTGATTTTTTTTTTGTCCTCTGAACCAATTCTAACAAGTTCCCGCATCTAAATAATGAGCCAATAAAATCTTTAACACTAAGATGGCAGAAGAGTAGGGTCCCCAAGTCACCTGTCCCCACCAACTTACCTGGATAACTTCCAAATCATCCCGAATACCTACGAATTCAACCTGAGATTTAAAGAGAAAACAGCCAGAACGCTACAGAGAGAAGGGTTTTTGCTTCTAGCAAGGTAGGAAGGTGGGAAAAAATAAAATAAAGAATCAAATGGGGGAGGGGCCCTGCGAGGAGCCAGGCTAAGGCTGGGTGGCAAAAGTCTCTGGGACAGGAGAGCCCTGCCCGGAAAAGCGGGAACTTTAAAAAATCCACCCCAGATTCTTCCCGGACAGAAAGGCGCTTAGCAGGGAACTTGGGCGGGATCCCAGGAGGGGCAGTGGAGCTCCTGGGTTCCCCAGGGACACTAATAGAGGGAACGCGCCCCGAGGAGAGCGCCCCAAACACCGCGGGCTGAGCACGGTAAAGGGCTGGTGCTCCGGGGGAGGGGGCTGCGCCCTGCTGCCTTCAGGAGCCCCGGCCCGGGAGCGCGATTCCAGCAGCGCAGGCTCCCGAGCCCAGGGCGCGGGGGGACACAGCCCAGGTTCCTGCGCTCCCCCCAAGACAGGCGGAGGCGGGGAGGACACAGGACAGCAAGGATGCTCCTGCCACCTGGCGCCCCACCCCGCCCCGGGAGCATCCAGGCCCCTGCGGACTGGGAGCTGCGGTAGTTACTGCGGGAGCTGACTTCAGGGCTGGAGCGCTGGCCACCGCCAGTGATGTTGTTCCTCCTGCTGTCACCCTGTGCCTGGGAGGGTCGGGGTTGCCAGGGAACAGGGACCTCCCGGGATAAACAGCTCCCACTGAACCCGGCACCTAGCGGGGGGCAGGGCAGCTCCCCTAGGTGCACACACCTGGGAATCAGCACAGCAGGCCCCTCCCCCAGAAGACCAGGGGAAGAGAACGTTCTTGACCAAGCAGCACTGAAAGCTCCAGGGAAAGTCGAGAGATTTAGGGTATATAAAACTAGAGGGTCCCCCTCCCCCTTCCCCCCCTTTTTCCAGTACAACTCGTTTTTACATCAGACTAAAAATTTCCAATATTTTTTCTCTTTTCCCACCTTAACTATGATATTTTACCAGTCCCTTTAGACTTACATATTTCTACAATTACATGTCTTAGATATATTTTCCACTTCTAGATTCCCTTCAACATACTCAGTTTAATTTTGGGAGATATACGAGATATATTTTTTTGTTTTGTGTCTTTGTTTTCTCTGCCTCATTTTGTTCTACAATGGTGGAAGTTAATACCTTCTAAAACATGACCAGCATGCACCCAGAACCAAGTGGTATACCCTGCTGGTTCATTCTGTGAGATTATATTCTCTCTTCCTTCCCATTCTTCCCCTCTCTTTTATCTTGTTTATGTTGTGGTGGTCAGTGTTGAGGCTCTCTACAAGTATTGCTGGTTTATATAAATTTGGGACTGAGCATCTTCTAACATACAGAAATTAATACACTCAGAATCAAGAGGATCACCCTCTAGGACCCCTTATGTAGACTACATTCTCCCTTGGCTACAACTTCTTCACTACCACCATTTCCCAGTCCCCCCCACCCCTTTTTTTCTTCTCTCTTTTTTTTCTTTTCTCTTTTTTTCCTCTTTACTTTTGCTTTTTTATCTTCTTTTTGGGGGGATTCTTGGCCTTTTATTATTTACTACTTTGTTTTAAAATTTGTTTTTCACTTTAGTGGTCCTTTTGTTTTATTTTGTTCTGATCTTTGTTTTCATTTTCTGGTTTCTGACCTCATCAGAATAATCTCGGGTGAAATTTACTTAGCTCATGGTTGATATTCTTGACTCAGCCCACTTATACAGTCACTCTGCACTGAGCAAAATGACTAGAAGGAAGAACTCACCACAAAAGAAAGAATCAGAAACAGTACTCTGCCACAGAGTTACAGAATATGGATTACAATTCAATGTCAGAAAGCCAATTCAGAAGCACAATTATAAAGCTACTGGTGGCTCTGGAAAAAAGCATAAAGGATTCAAGAGACTTCATGACTACAGAATTTAGATCTAATCAGGCCGAATTAAAAATCAATTAAATGAAATGCAATCCAAAATGGAGGTCCTAATGATGAGGGTTAATGAGGTGGAAGAAAGAGTGAACGACATAGAAGACAAGTTGATGGGCAAGGAAGGAAGCTGAGGAAAAAAGAGAAAAACAACTAAAAGACCATGAGGAAAGGTTAAGGGAAATAAATGACAGCCTCAGAAGGAAAAATCTACATTTAATTGGGGTTCCAGAAAACACCGAGAGGGACAGAGGCCCAGAAAGCATAATTGAACAAATCATAGCTGAGAACTCCCTAATTTAGGGAGGGAAACAGGCATTCAGATCCAGGAGATAGAGAGGTCCCTCCCCCCAAAATCAATAAAAACCATTAGACACCTCAACATTTAATAGTGAAACTTGCAAATTCCAAGATAAAAGAGAAAATCCTTAAAGCAGCACTGAGACAGGAGATTCTTAACTTATATGGGGAGAAATATTATATTAACAGCAGACCTGTCCACAGAGACCTGGCAGGCCAGAAAGGGCTGGCAGGATATATTCAGGGTACTAAATGAGAAGAACATGCAGACAAGAATACTTTATCCAGCAAGGCTCTCATTCAGAATAGAAGGAGAGATAAAGAGCTTCCAAGATAGGCAGAAACTGAAAGAATGTGTGACCACCAAACCATCTCTACAAGAAATATTAACGGGGACTCTGTAAAAGAAATAGGAAGCCCAAAGAAATAATCCACAAAAATAGGGACTGAATAGGTATTACGATGACACTAAATTAATATCTTTCAATAGTAGCTCTGAATGTGAATGGGCTAAATGATCCCATCAAAAGACACAGGGTTTCAGACTGGATAAAAAAGCAAGACCCATCTATTTGCTGTCTACAAGAAACTCATTTTAGACCTAATGATGCCTCCAGCCTGAAAATGAAAAGTTGGAGAACAATTTACCATGCAAATGGTCCTCAAAAGAAAGCTGGGGTAGCAATCCTCATAACAGATAAATTAAAATTTATCCCAAAGACTGTAGAAAGAGATGAAGAGGGATACTATATCATACTTCAATGATCTATCCAACAAGAAGACCTAACAATCATGAATATTTATGCCCCTAATGTGGGAGCTGCCTAGTATATCAATCAATTAATAACCAAAGTGAAGACATACTTAGAAAATAATACACTAAAAGTAGGAGACTTCAACACAGCACTTTCTGCAAATGACAGATTTTCTAAGCATAACATCACCAAAGAAACAAGGGTCTTAAATGATACACTGGACCAGATGGATTTCACATACAGAACTTTCCATACAAATGCAATTGAATACAAATTCTTCTCAAGTGCACATGAAACTTTCTCCAGAATAGACCAGGTACTGGATCACAAATCAGGTCTCAACTAATACCAAAAGATTGGGATTGTCCCTGGCATATTTTTAGACCACAATGCTTTGAAACTAGAACTCAATCACAAGAAGAGATTTGGAAGGATTTCAAACACATGGAGGTTAAGGACCATCCTGCTAAAAGATGAAAGTGTCAACCAGGAAATTAGGGAAGAATTAAAAAGATTCATGGAAATGAATGAGAATGAAGACACAACCGTTCAAAATCTTTGGGATACAGCAAAAGCAGTCCTGAGGGGGAAATACATCACAATATAAGCATCCATCCAAAAACTGGAAAGAACTCATATACAAAAGCTAACCTTGCACCTAAAGGAGCTGGAGAAAAAACAGCAAATAGATCCTACACCCAGAAGAAGAAGAGAATTAATAAAGATTCGAGCAGAACTCAATGAATTAGAGACCAGAGGAACTGTTGAACAGATTAACAAAACCAGGAGGTGGTTCTTTGAAAGAATTAATAAGATAGATAAACCATTAGCCAGCCTTATTAAAATAAGAGAGAAAAGACTCAAATTAATAAAATCATGAATGAGAAAGGAGAGATCACCACCAACACCAAGGAAATACAAATGATTTTAAAAACTTACTATGAGCAGCTGTATGCCAATAAATTAGGCAATCTAGAAGAATTGGATGCATTTCTGGAAAACCACAAATTACCAAAACTGGAACAGGAAGAAATAGAAAACCTGAACAGGCCGATAACCAGGGAGGAAATTGAAGCAGTCATCAAAAACCTCTCAAGACACAAAAGTCCAGGGCTAGATGGCTTCCCAGAGGAATTCTATCAAACGTTTAAAGAAGAAACCATACGTATTCTACTAAAGCTGTTCGGAAAGACAGAAAGAGATGGAATACTTCCAAACTCATTCTATGAGGCCAGCATCACCTTAATTCCAAAACCAGACAAAGACCCCACCAAAAAGGAGAATTATAGACCAATATCCCTGATGAACACAGATGCAAATATTCTCAACAAGATACTAGCCAATAGGACCCAACAATACATTAAGAAGATTATTCACCATGACCAAGTGGGATTTATCCCCGGGATGCAAGGCTGGCTCAACACTCATAAAGCAATCAATGTGATTGATCATATCAGCAAGAGAAAAACCAAGAACCATATGATCCTCTCAATAGATGCAGAGAAAGCATTTGACAAAATACAGCATCCATTCCTGATCAAAACTCTTGAGTGTGCAGGGATAGAGGGAACATTCCTCAGCATCTTAAAAGCCATCTACGAAAAGCCCACAGCAAATATCATTCTCAATGGGGAAACACTGGGAGCCTTTCCCCTAAGATCAGGAACAAGACAAGGATGTCCACTCTCACCACTGCTATTCAGAGTAGTACTAGAAGTCCCAGCCTCAGCAATCAGGAAACAAAAAGAAAGAAAAGGCATTCAAATTGGCAAAGAAGAAGTCAAACTCTCCCTCTTTGCAGATGACATGATACTGTACATAGAAAACCCAAAGGACTCCACCCCAAGATTGCTAGAACTCATATAGCAATTTGGCAGTGTGGCAGGATACAAAATCAGTGCCCAGAAATCAGTGGCATTTGTATACACTAACAATGAGACTGAAGAAAGAGAAACTAAGGAGTCCATCCCATTCACAATTGCACCCAAAAGCATAAGATACCTAGGAATAAACCTAACCAAAGAGGTAAAGGATCTATACCCTCAAAACTACAGAACACTTCTGAAAGAAATTGAGGAAGGCACAAAGAGATGGAAAAATATTCCATGCTCATGGATTGGAAGAATTGTGAAAATGTCCATGCTACCCAGGGCAATTTACACATTTACTGAAATCTCTATCAAAATACCATGGACTTTCTTCAGAGAGTTGGAACAAACCATCTTAAGATTTGTGTGGAATCAGAAAAGACCCCAAATAGCCAGGGGAATATTAAAAAAGAAAACCATAGCTGGGGGCATCACAATGCCAGATTTCAGGTTGTACTACAAAGCTGTGGTCATCAAGACAGTGTGGTACTGGCACAAAAACAGACACATAGATCAATGGAACAGAATAGAGAATCCAGAAGTGGACACTCAACTCTATGGTCAACAAATATTCAACAAAGCAGTAAAGACTATCCACTGGAAAAAAAAGACAGTCTTTTCAATAAATGGTGCGGGGAAAATTGGACATCCACATGCAGAAGAATGAAACTGGACCATTCTCTTACACCATACACAAAGATAAACTCAAAATGGATGAAAGCTCTAAATGTGAGACAAGAATCCATCAAAATCCTAGAGGAGAAGAAAGGTAACACCCTGTTTGAACTTGGCCACAGCAACTTCTTGCAAGATATATCCATGAAGGCAAGAGAAACAAAAGCAAAAATGAATTATTGGGACTTCATCAAGATAAGAAGCTTTTGCACAGCAAAAGAAACAGTCAACAAAACTAAAAGACAACCTATAGAATGGGAGACGATATTTGCAAATGACCTATTAGATAAAGGGCTAGTATCCAAGATCTTTAAAGAACTTATTAAACTCAACACCCAAGAAACAAACAATCCAATCATGAAATGGACAAAAGACAAGAACAGAAATTTCACAGAGGAAGACATAGACATGGCCAACAAGCACATGAGGAAATGTTCCGCATCACTGGCCATCAGGGAATTACAAATCAAACCACAATGAGATACGACCTCACACCAGTGAGAATGGGGAAAATTAACAAGACCGGAAACAACAAATGTTGGAGAGGATGTGGAGAAAGGGGAACCCTCTTGCACTGTTGGTGGGACTGTGAACTGGTACAGCCACTCTGAAAAACTGTGTGGAGGTTCCTCAAAGAGTTAAAAATAGATCTGCCCTACAACCCAGCAATTAAACTGCTGGGGATTTACCTCAAAGATACAGATGCAGTGAAACGCTGGGACACCTGCACCCCAATGTTTATAGCAGCAATGTTCACAATAGCCAAACTGTGGAAGGGGCCTCGTTGTCCATCGAAAGATGAATGGATAAAGAAGATGTGGTCTAAGGCAGCCTGGGTGGCTCAGCGGTTTAGTGCCCCCTTCAGCCCAGGGTGTGATCCTGGAGACCCAGGATCAAGTCCCATGTCAGGCTCCCTGCATGGAGCCTGCTTCTCCCTCTGCCTCTCTCTCTCTCTCTCTGTTTCTCATGAATAAATAAATAAAATCTTAAAAAAAAGATATGGTCTATATATACAACAGAATATTACTCAGCCATTAGAAACGACGAATACCCATCATTTGCTTCTACATGGATGGAACTGGAGGCCATTATGCTGAGTGAAGTAAGTCAGTCAGAGAAGGACAATCATTATATGGTTTCACTCATACAGGGAATATAAAAAAAAAAGTGAAAGGGATTATAGGGGAAAGGAGAGAAAATAAGTGGGAAAAATCAGAGAGGGCAACAGAACATGAGAGACTCCTAACTCTGGGAAACGAACAAAGGGTGGTCGAAAGGGAGGTTGGGGTGGGCGGGGGGTTGGGGTGACTGGGTGACGGGCACTGAGGGGGGCACTTGACGGGATGAGCACTGGGTGTTATAGTATACGTTGGCAAATTGAACTCCAATAAAAAATATACAAAAACAAATAAATGCATATATAGAAAAAGGAAAAAAATCTTTAACAGTTAGTTGTTCATTCTATAGCTGTAGGCAAGCCATGATTTTACCTTTTCTTTGAAAAATATCCTTTCACAGTGAAAAGAGTGGAAGAAAACCACCATTTGCTCCTTCCAGGGGCTCTTAGCCTTGGTGCAGTTCAATATCTTCGGACTGCAGGTGTGCTAATCTCACCCAGCTAGCTGCCCAAACAAGCTCCAGGACCTGTCTTCCACTTTTGCCTCATTGGTGCTGTTTTCTCCGCTTTAGACCAGATCTCTGGGCAGACTCCTTCCTCCCCTCTGACATACCAGAACCCAACTCAGGGAATTTTATCTTCTTGGTCCAGAGGCTCTAAGATAAAGTTTAATGGAAATTTAAGAGGAAAGCCTGATTCACCTTAAAGGGATCAAAGCTCCCCTCTACAGGGTTGTAAAGATAAATTGAGATAGTGTGGAGAAAAGCACATGGTAAGCCTGAAAGTACAGACATTAGGTTTTTTTTTCTTTCCTTTTTTGCATTTTATAGTTATAACATGGAATTTCTTCCTCTTGCTTTCATTTTTCAACAAAATCAAGCACCTGCTAGGTAGACAGCACCATGCTAAACCCTGGGAGGAAACTAGGATTGATCAGTGTGGTGCTAGCCTCAGAGGAGCAAAGAATACAACAGGAAAGGCACGTCTGTAAACAACCAGTGGCTCAAGGGCAGGGTTTGAGGCAGGCAGCAAAGGCACATGGTGTCGGTGTCATAAGTATTCAGGAGACCACACTCGGCAGGCTCACTGAGGCTTCAGGAGGTAGGATTTCAATGACGGAGGTGAGGGAGAGCATCACAGGTAGGGAAAGGAAGGAGCAGGGGTGAGAGGTGGGTCCCAGTGGGTCCCTGTGGGTCCTGGAAGCCAGCTCCCTACGAGGTAGATTTCAAGCTACCTGGGTGTAGTAACTAGAGGGTAGAGAGACACATGTCTCCTGGCCCCTGTGAGCCTGAGTCTAGTATTTTGCCTGTTAGCACCTCTAGGTTCTGCAGTATCTGTGACCAAATCCCCACGAGACAGAAAAAAGATTGCCTACGAGAGTAAAACTCAAACGAACACATCCAGGGCCAAAGCAGAGATGATAGAATTACCTTAAGTAAGAAAACCCATGCTAAAGCCTGTCAGTCAGAAAGCAGCTGTCCACAACAGAGACAAAGAAAAGGAACATTGAGGCCTGGTTGCTATGTGCTCTCATGCCTGTCGGGAGGAAGGGGCCTGGTTCCACTGAGCCAGGCAATGGCATCCCTGGCAAGTCTCGTCCTAACATGGGGACAGGCATGTCAGGCCCACATTGCATCACAAAGCCACATCTGCTTCCTCTAATTCCATGCTCACCTATCGACTTTCTGACTTCTGATGCAACCAGAGGAAGGCCTGGCTGGGGAATATGGAGACCTCATGCCCCCAGCAGTTATTTCATAATGTAAGTTCATTAAATCAGCACCTGGTTTACATACTTGAGCCTCTAGGACAACAGTCATGCTGGAATGAGACTCTGAAGCTGTCAACTCCCCAGGTAAGATTAAGGGGGCATTTGCCCCTGACTGATCCCTGATCATTCCCTTTAATGTCTAGGGTGGGAAAGCAGAGACTGGTCCCAGAGGGGAGTGGAAGGTGAGTCAGGTAGGCAGACAGTGGAGCCCTTGAGTGCCTACCTCTGGAATCAAGACTTCATTCAATAGGCAATGAAGGATGAAGAAGGCCAAACTCTTAGGGATCATAAGGATAAAGCCCATGTGTGTAAAGTGCCTGGAAGAGTTCCGAGCACCTACTAGCAGATCAAAAGCTATTGGTTGACCCCATTAGAACTTCACAAGTCCTTATTGGCCTACAAGGCCCTATGCAATGTACCTTTTACCTCTATACTGAGATCTGTTCACCTGTTGATCTGGCTCCTTCAGGATGCCAAGTGGTTGCCAAAGGCAGGCCCTTGAGCTAGCTGCTCCCTCTCCTGGAAATGCCTTCTCCTAAACACCCTAGACTTCTTTCCCCCCCACCCTTCCCAGATCTGCCTGATGACTATAAACACCCTACACAACCTTACCCAAACATTCCCTTCCCCCTTCCATGCTTCATCTTTCTCCATAGCAATTTTCAGCATCTGTCATGCTCCATGTTTCACATGCTGATCTGTTTGATTACTTATGTCCCATGGACAAGCCCTGGGATGTAAGCTCCTTGTCTCCTTGGTTCATTGCTAAGGGCTAGAAGAGTGCCTGGCAAATAGTACATGCTTAATAAATATTTGAGGAATTAATGAATGGAGGAGCTTGCAATCAACAAGGGAATGAGTCAAGAAAACAGGCTTAGAAACAGAGCATGAGAAGGCCTATATTCAGAAGATAGGAGAAAAGGGGAGGGATTCAGAAGGTAGGGAGAAAAGGAGATTGTTCACACTGGAACAGCATCATGGGCTATGGCATCAGATAGAGCTAGTGTAGATGTTCCCTGCCATTTGTTACATTACATGGCATTCTTTGAGTCTTCATTTGTCATCTCTAGAATAGGGATAATGATAAGTGCCTCGTGGGGCAGCTGAGGGAATTACCTGTGAAACACAATACCTATGAGGCCCTCAATATCTTTCAGTTGCTACTCCTCCTTTTTTCACTTAACAGTCACCAGATGAGAGCAGAGAAAGGATAGCAGCTTGGGCTTGTACTGTGGTAGGGGTGGGGATAAGTCAAGGGTTCCAAAAGAGAGAACATTCAAGCTTTCTTATTATTTTTTCCAAATCTGGGACAGAAAGAAAAGATATGAGTGAAGCTTAAAAGTTGTCAGCAAACATCAAAAGGAGTCTGACTCCTTACTACATTGTCTGAGTCAAGTCAGCTCAGTGGAACAAGGAGAACAAGCATAAAGAAACAACAGGGACACATCTGATCAAGGACTCTTATCCAAGTAAACAAAGAACTCTTAAATTCAACAATAAGAAAATAATCCAATTAAAAAGTGGGCCAAAGATCTTAACAGACACCTCACCAAAGATACATGGATGGCAAATAAACACATGAAAAGTTGCTCCATGTAACACATCATCAGGGAAACGCAAATTAAAATAATAAGAACCACTATATACCTATTAGAATGGCTAAATTCTAAAACACTGACACCAGTGAAGATGTGAGCAATCGGAACTCTCATTCGTTGGTGTACCATATTGGAAGACTGTTTGTCAGTTTCTCAAAAATTAAACATACCCTTACTTTGTGATTCAGCAATTACACTTTTTGGTATTTACCCAAAGGAGTTGAAGATTTATGTCCACACAAAAACCTGCAAAAACCTTGCAGCAGCTTTATTCATAATTGCCAAAACTTGGAAACAACCAAGATGTCCTTCAGTAGATGAATGGATAAACTGTGATACCTCCAGACAATTGAATATATTATTCAGTGCTAATAAGAAATGAGCTACCAATCCATGAAAAGATAGAAATTTAAGTACATATTATTAAATGAAATAAGCCAATCTGAGATTACATATTGTATGATTCCAACCACCTAATATTCTGGAAAAGGCAAAACTATGGAGACAGTAAAATGATCTGTGGTTGCTATTGAATGAGGATGGGGAAGAGACAAATACGCAAAGCACAGAGGAATTTTATGGACAGTGAACATATTCTATGATATAATGATAGATATATATCGTTATACATTTGTCCAAACCGATTGAATATGTAACACCGAGAGTGAATCCTATGGTTAACTATGGATGATAATAATGTGTCAATGTAGGTTCAATCTTGGTTGAAAAGAAAAAATGTGCCATTTGGTGAATAATGTTGATAATGAAGGAAGTTATGTGTGTAGGGGAGGAGGTGGTATATGGGGAACCTTTCTCTTTCTCTCAATTTTATTGTAAACCTAAGACTACTTTCAAAAAAGAAAAAAAAAGAAGCAGTATTGCAGACAACACAATTCTAGAAGCTCTATATGGTGCTGAAAACTGTGCTAGGCACTGACTACAGGATTTTCTTTAGTGTTTATAATTTGCCAGACACTGTTCTAAACACCTTTATATACCTTGAGAGGGAGATACTATTATTATCATCCCATTTTGTAGATGGGAAAACTGAGGCAGAGAGGGTAAGTATGTTGCCCGGGTACACATAAGTAGCAGAGACAGGAATCAGACCCAACCAGTCTGGCTCCACAGTCTGTGCTCTTAACTACTGTGTGATACTCTCATAAATGAGGGATCAGTCAACACCTATGAAATTCAAAGATATTTATTCCAATTTCTTCTACTTGAAGAGAACACACTTTCCAAGAATACTTTCCATAGTGACTTTTATATATCAGCCTAAAAACTTCAAAAATATGTGAATAGGCTTATATAATTTTTACAATTCCATTCAGTTTTGTAGCATCAGTGGGAATTAAATGGGGGGTGGAGTATGTTTACTACTACATTTCTACTTAGTAGGAAGGAAAACCATGGCTCTAAGAAGTTAGGTCTGGACTACATAGAAAGCACTGCAACCAGACCTCTCCAGAACCTCTCATGCTTCACCTGGACCAACCTCTGAAAGGTAATTTCAGGTTCAATCAAAGAGCAGAGCTGGCAAAATTGTGAATGGATGGAGAGCTCATTTGCCATATCTTACTCAAGTAATGTGAATGCTAACACAGTCTGGCCAAGGGATTTTAGGAAGCAAAGTATAATGAGAAGGCTACTGTAGTTTCCAACACGCATTCATCTTTACAAATGCTTACATGCTTACAAATGCTGCCCTTGGCTACAGGCCTAGATTCTTTCCACTCAGTAACATCCCCAGGAACATGGGAGGTCAAGTGTTATTTAAGAACAGCATTAATATCTGACACTTGTTAACAGTTGACTGTTAACAAAGCCCTTTCTCACTTAATTCTCATCATAAACCTGAGAAATGATCTGGGTATTTTAGAGATGAGGGGAATGAATCTCAAATAGATTCCCTTGTCTAATGTTACACAGCCTTCTGGTATAAAATATTTTTCATTACTCCAGTGAATTCCTCATTCAAAATTCTTCTTTTTTTTTTAAGATTTTATTTATTCATTCATGAGAGAGGCAGAGACATAGGCAGAGAGAGGAGTAGGCTCCATGCAGGGAGCCCAATGTGGGACTCAATCCCAGGACTCAGGATCATGCCCTGAGCTAAAGGCAGACCTTCAACAGCTGAGCCACAGGTGTCCCCTCATTCAAAATTCTTGAAAGATGGAGAGACTAAAACAGAAACTTTGGGAGTCAATGAGAGCCCATCTCAGTTCATGTGCCCTCTGGATCCCTCTGTGTGCCAGGTATTGTGGGAGCCTTCTGCATGCATTATTTCAGTGAACCCTGTAAGCAGCTCTGCAAGGTAGGGACTATTATCATGCTCATTTTCGGATGAGGAAAAAGAACTTGAAAAAGTAACATAACTTCCTCCAAGGTCACATGGGCAGTAAGTGTCCACAGAGCCCTTTGGCCAACCTAAGCGTTTCTACTATCCCTCTCTGCTTTATGTGGTGTACAGACCCATTTCCTTGGTAAATAATATCCTGGATAGGAGAATCTCCAGGCTATGAGGATAATAGCTCCTTATTCGGGAGCTAAAATCAACAACTGAAGCTCTTCTATCCATTGCTACCAACTCCTCCCCAAAACGTAAAAGAGAGAGAAAGCAGTTATATCATTTCTCTGATTAACAAAATTCAACATTTTAGCATAGCCTACAATGCTGTGAATGATCTGCTTTTGCCCACCTCTCCGGCTTCCTTTTGTACCATCTTCCTCAGCCACTACCACTAATAGGAAGGGTGTCAACACACATTTCAGGGGATAATATGGGGGCCATCTTTAGGAAAATGCAGTCTGCCTCAAAAAAGGAAGACTAGGGGCACCTGGGTGGCTCAGTCGGTTAAGCATCTGCCTTTGGTTCAGGTCATGATCCCAGCGTCCTGGGATAGAGCCCCAGGTCAGGCTCCCTGCTCAGTGGGGTGTCTGCTTGTCCTTCTCCCTGAGTTTCCCCCCACCCCCGCTTGTGCACACTCTCTCAAATAAATAAAACCATTTTTAAAAAGCAAGACTAATCCATGTGAAACAATTAAAGACCAATAAAAAAGAGAGCAGAAACAGACATTTCTTCATCCAGATGGCCAATAGACACATGAAAAAAGTGTTTAACATCACTCATCTTCAGGGAAATTCAAATCAAAACTACAATGTAATTATCACCTCATACCTGTCAGAATGGCTAAAATCAACAACACAAGAAACAAGTGTTGGTGATGATGTGGAGAAAAAGCAACCCTCTTGCACTGTCCCTGGAAATGCAAACAGGTGCAGCCACTCTGCAAAACAGTACGGAAGTTCCTCAAAAGGTTAAAAATAGAACTACCCTATAATCCAGTAATTGCACTACTAGGTATTTACCCCCCAAAAATAAAAACACTAATTCAAAGGGATACATGCACCCTGATGTTCATAGCAGCATTACTTACAATAGCCAAATTATGGAAGCAGCCCAACTGTTCATCGATTGATGAATGGATAAAGATGTGGTATACATGTAAACAATGTAATATTACTCAGCCATAAAAAAGAATGAAATCTTGCCATTTGTAACAACATGGATGGAGCTAGAGAGTATAATGCTAAGCAAAATAAGTCAGAGATGGACAGATAACATATGATATCACTCATGTAGAATTTAAGAAACAAATGAGCAAAAGAAAAAAGAGAGAAAGGCAAGAGACAGACTCTTAACTATAGAAGACAAACTGTTGGTTACTAGAGAGGAGGTGGGGGGGATGCATTAAATAGGTGATGAGGATTAAGGAATACACTTGGGTTTTTTTTTTCTTTTTTAAAAAAAATTTATTTATTCATGAGAGACATAGAGACAGAGGCAGAGACAGGCAGAGGGAGAAGCAAGTTCCTCACAGGGAGCCTGAATGCAAGACTCGATCCTAGGACTGGGATCATGCCCTGAGCCAAAGGCAGACGCTCAACTACTGAACCATCCATGCGTTCCAAGGAGTACACTTACGATGAACACTGGGTGATGTATGGAAGTGTTGAATCATTATATTGTACACCTGTAACTAATATAATAACACTGTATGTTAACTATACTGAAATTAAAATAAAAGAGAGCATAATTGAGTGTTAAAATGGATAGTTCAGACAACTACAGAGATCTTGGTGTTGGTGGGAAACTGGATTCAGCCCTGGTGGGGAATGTTTGAAGGAAGTACTGAGGTTTTGAGAGCAACTTTATATAAAAATGCAAGGATGAATTATGACATTTAATATACTGTTTTCACTAAAATGAGATAGGGCAGTGAATATAGGAATGAGTACATTGGTTTCTAAAAACTTTGGGATGCCTGGGTGGCTCAGCGGTTGGGCACCTGCCTTCAACTCAGGTCGTGATCCCAGGATCTGGGATCAACTCTCGCATCGGGCTCCCTTCATGGAGCCTGCTTCTCCCTCTGCCTATGTCTCTGCCTTTCTCTCTCAGTCTGTGTCTCATGAATAAATAAATAAATCTTAAAAAACAAAACAAAAAAACTTCCATCAATTCTGATGTGAATTTTATTTGCCCTTAAGATGAAAAGTGAGGGGTAAAAGATAAGATAAAAAGAGGACCCCTAAAAGGAAACAGGAGAATTAAATTTCCTGATGAGAAAGGGTGATAAGTGTGACCATATTGTGACTCAGGCTATACCACCACAGCCTCCACTGCCATTCTTCCATAGTTTCCAAATATTCCTTTATCACAATGAGCTTAAACATCCCTTCATTTATTTATCTGTCCTCTGAAGTAATAATTGAAACTGATGTCATGTGTTAGAATCATACCCAGTGTTGTGAATTGCATCAAAGACATATCTGACTCGAGTATGGAGAGGATGGATGGCATTTAGAACACAGAATGGCATCCATAAAATACCATAATGAGACAACATGAAACTAGAGAAGAGTCACTGCTTCTTGAGCTTTGTATGAAATATAAATATTTCATATTTTATTGTATTGTATATTTACATATTTCATATTGTAAAATTCTTTTACAATATCTGAGAGGAGGGATAGAGAGCCTTCTATCCATGAGAAATGACCAGGTACGGGTTTGGAAGAGCAGAGGCTACAGACATGTGCCTATCTACCCCTCTGGCCAGGGTTCCCGAGGAAAGGCTCAAGGGGCAAGACTGTATTAGAGCTAATAGTATAGTGTACACAATCAGCAACTATTAGAGTCTGAAACACCAGGTCCTATTTTTCTATTTAAAGTCATCTGCAAATGCAGTTCCCTTAAAAAAAAAATGCAGTTCCCTTCATCTGCTTCACCACAGAGTAGACACAGATCTGAGCTTGGACTGACTGCCCCTTGGAGATTTTCTAATTGTAACAACATCCATCAATGCAAACAAACAAAACCACTATAAACATGGGTATTGCTTCTCCCTCAGTGTCTATAGCTTTATGTTTCCAAAAGAAAAGTACAGATGAAAAAAAAACTTGTAAATTTATTTATTTATTTATTTATTTATTTATTTATTTATTTATAAAAATAAATAAATAATTTTATTTAAATTAATTTAAATTTAAACAAATTTAGCAGGAAATGTAGGTCTTGGAGTGGAAGGAACTAGGGAAATATACATAAATCACTAAGTCGTAAGTAGTGTCAGCTATGTAAGGCAATCTATCTCTTTGTGAGCTTCACTTTGACCTCCTATCAGAACTTCTAGGGCTTGCGCCTCTGCATTCCCCTAACCTCTCCAAGGGATTCTTAAGCACACTTAAGTCTGAGAATTACCAGATAACCTCTGCTGGCTAAATTTGGGCTACTGGTGTCAACCCAAACAAACTCAGTCAGAAAAGTAGCCACTTACCCTGACAAATGCAGATGGAGAATTCTCCCAATTAACGAGTAGAGTCCTGAACAGAGCATAGGAGGAAGGAAGAAACCAAATTGCAAATTCTGTTTGTTATGGGCTTAGTGCCATCTAGTGCATTTTGAGACTATGTCAAGCTGGTTATTGCTACGTTGGTGTGTTCTCCCTATTGCCAGCTTGTGTTCTGACATGCCACGTGAGCATTTACTACTATATTTCTACTGAGCACATACTGTGTATGGGGCTCTGTGAATGTTGAATAAATTATTTTAATAAAAATCTGATACTTTCAGAGAGTCTAGAAGAAAAATGTTAAATCCAATGTTTTATTGAAACAAAAGTCGAATCAAAGTTAAAATATACCTGATAATTTTAAAAATTATAAAAATAAATTTAAAAATAATAAAATGTAGAATATCTATCTCTGTATCTATGTTCTGAGATGGCACTATACCAGTGGTGTATACATAGAGATAAACATGTAATGAGTGAATCAAGGTTCATGATCCTATTCATCCAAATTACTGGGATCTCATGTTTTCTTTGCACCTCATTTTCTCCCATTCCTATGCGATTAACAACAACAACAAAGCTGAATTTTAAAATAGAAGAGAAGGTAATAAAGGTTATGGAAAATAATGAATAAAATAAAAATTTAGCTTGAGGAAAGATTTTTAAACAATACTCAAAAATTGCAAGTCTTAATGAAAATTCCATAGCAAAATAAAATGCTTTGGGACAATAAGAGATATCATAAACAAAGTAAAAACAAAACAACAACAACAAAAAGTCATAGCCTAGAAAAGGATATTTGCAATGGAATCTAGAATAAAGAATTGCTATAAATCAATTAAGAAACAACCCAAAATGCAAAAAAAGAAAGTCCAAATGACAGATAAATATGAAAACTCATTAGTCATTAGAGAAATGGAAATTAAGGCCACAAGAAGATAATGTGGTACAGCCACTGAATTAGCAAAAAAAATAAAACAGCTGCTAATCCAAGCATTTGCATAGGACATTCATACACTGATGGTAGGAGTGAATAGGTAGGCTAAGAGACAAAGAATTCTGTTTATCTTGTATACCTTTGGGTGGAGAAAATATCTCCCCAGGTTACCCAGAGTACATATGTGCTTTCAGGTAGGCATGGGATTAAAAATGTGCTATCAAAGTTGTCTTGGAAGCCAAGACATTAAATTAAAGTGGTCCTAGATCATCATGACTTGGGGTACCTAAAGGAAGCAAAAATGAAATCTGAAGAAGTGTATCCTAATACAGGCCTCACAAAATTCCCTTAGATAAACACTTTCCAACATGAGCTTAAAAATCCAAAATTACAAAACACGTGAGGAAACATATCACCATGAATAAGAATCAGTAAAAATTTTAAAACTGCATATTTATATCTTCCAAGAATATCAGAGAAAGGAATTTTGGGGTTACATAACAGAATAATTGTGCTTAAAATATTCAAGTAATAAAAGATGGAATAAAAACATGAGAAAGGAACATAATACTATCCAAAAAGATCAGGCAATTTTTGAAATAAAATATATATATATATCTAGAATTGGATAAAACAGGTATTGAAAACTTAAAAACTCATCAGTCATGTAAAATAGCAGATTAGATCCAGTTGAAGAGAGAATTGATTAACAGGGAATGATATTTGAAGAGAGTTCCCAGAATGCCGCAGAGAGATAAAGAAATGGAAAATATGAAAAAAAAGTTAAGAAAGGTATAGAATGAAAAGGCTTTATTTACTATCTAATACAAGTTCCAGGAAAAAAAATAAGGAAGATATAATACACAAAGAGATAAACAACCAAAAATTTTCCAGGCCAGTAAGATAATACTCAGATTGAGGAATTACAATCAATCCCAAACAATAAATATATATCTACACTTTGATATTATAATAAATATATAGAATGCCAGGGGCACCCAACGAGCTCAGTCAGTTGAGCATCCAATGCTTCATTTTGACTCAGGACATGATCACAGAGTCATGGGACTGAGCCCCTTCTCAGGCTCCATGCTTGGCAGGTGTCTGCTTGAGACTCTTTCCCTCTGCACACCCCCTCCCAGATTGCATGCTCTCTCTCTCTTCCTCTAAAAGAAAGGAATATATCTTTAAAAAAACAAAAGTAAAAATATATAGAATGCCCCCAAAAAACCCAACTTACCCATAAAAAATGATAATTGGATTTACAGAAAACTTCTCAATAACAATACAAGTCAGAAATCAGCATGTTATCTTCATAGTCTGAGAAAAAAAAACTGTCAATTTAGGATTTTATGTTACTAAATGATCATTCAAGAACGAAAATGAAAAAAAAAATACATTTTAAACCAAATAAAACCTGAAAGCATTTGCCACTAATATATCTCCTCTAAAGACATTTCTTCAGGGTGTCCTTAAAGAAGAAAAATCCTAGAAGGAAGTATGAGGAGGAATAATCAAGGAATTTCCCAATATGTGAATAAGTGGCCAAAATAACATAGTAAAACTAGATTATCCAGATTAAATTAGATTGTTTGTTAAAGTAGTTGGAGGATACATGAACATTCGTAATTTACGCTTTATTCCTTTTTTGGGACTAAAATATTGTATAACGATTTTTTTAATAGTGAAAGGAAGAGAGTTCCAGGCAGAGGTCCTGAGAGTAGAAAGAGTCTAATCTACTTATAGAACTGAAAAAGGCCTATGTATCTGGGACATGATGAGAAGTGGTACAACATGAAGCTAGAGAGGTAAGCAAAAGCCAAATCACAAAGGCCTCAAAGGCCATGTTAAGGATTTGTCAGAGCCAACAGGAAGCCATTAAAGGAATCCAAACAAAGGATTTAAACAACGTAAATTGTTAAAAAGATAATTCTGCCTGCTGTATTTGAGAGGTCATGGTAAGTATTAAGTAAGCATGTATCACTGTATTTTTCAGTGGTCCTGAATTATCCAAAATTTATTCAACTTCTGAGATTATCAAAGGCAAAATTCTCTCCAGCATATCTGGTAACATTCAGAGATGACTCCTCTGTACTGCATCACATTAGACTCATAGTGTGACCCACTAAGAACCCCTATGCAATGAGGTTATTATCCAAATTACAGTACTGTTAGTGGAAAAGAAGATTGTCACTACGTAGTAGAACAGTATTGAATGCAGGGAGAAATGTAAAGGTTTCAAGGAAGAGCAGCTGGTTTTGAGGATGATTCATGGAAGATAAGACTGTAAGTTAACAAAGAGGCAGGAGTGGGTATTCTAGACGAGACTATAAAACATTATTCACAAAACTGTGTAAGAATCAGCATGTTCCAGGGCAACTTGTGCCTCCATGGGTTGAACACCTCTTGATTTCCACTCAGGTCATGATCTCCAGGTTGTGGGATCCAGCCCAGTCACTGGCTCCACGCTCAGTGGGGAGTCTACTTGAGATCCTCTCCATCTCCCTGTGCCCCTCCCTCAGGCTTGAGTGCACACACACTCTCTCTCTCCAATAAATAAATAAATCTAAAAAAAAAAAAAAAAGAATCAGTATGTTCCATGGGAATTTTGGCTTGATCAGTACTTTAAATTCCATTATGGATTAGTAGTAGAAACCACTGGATGAATAGTATGGGGATAGATTAAGAAACTAATACTTTCTCCTGAGGGCAACAAAGCACAAACTTTTTTAAGCAGTGATGAACTTTTGAACATAATATTTCTATTTTTCTAAATGTATACGGTAAAGAGGGGCTGTATGCAACCTTTCACTCTTCTCCGCTTAAGGCAGCCTGTCATCTCCAGGTGCCTCCTCTACAATATATCTGCTACCAGACAACTTCACCCGCAGTCTACTGCTTAAAGGGTACAATCCAAACTCCTTAATACAGCGTCCAAGAAATGTTTCACCCTAATATTGACCCCCAAATACCTCTCTGTAAAGCTCACTTTAAGGAAATTAAGAATCTGAGAGCGCGAGAGAGCACAGCAGGGTTGGGGGCATGGAGAAGGGACCTCTAGGGTCATGACCTGACACAGAGGCAGACCCCTAATCCACTGAGCTACCCAGGTGCCCCACTTTAAGGACATTAACGCTCTGACCAACTGGCGAACACATTACATTATGAAGAGGCTACTGCATCTCCCACGTCCTCTCCTTGGTTTATGCCATCCTTTCTCCCCAAAATGCCCGATTTTCTGTTTTACTCCTTAGTCCTGCCCAGGATTTAAGGTCTAGGGAGGCTTTTCCTAGCATGGTAGGTCATACTGATATCTCAGACTGAAGACATCTTGCCGTCTCCATCCCTCCTCTGCAGGAACAGAGACCTCTGCACTCCTCAAGCAGGAGCTGTCAGTGAGCCCATTCTCAGCAGCCCCACTGCTCCCAGCTGTGCCTTGTAGACCATCATGCTCAACAATGTCAAGGACAACCAGACCTTAGTCTGACATTATGAATAGGCTCTCGGCAACGGTAGGTACTGATGAGCTACCCTCCCCCCGCCTCCCACCCGCCCGAAGGTCAGTTACTGAGCCCTCTCACACACCGCTCTAGGCTTCAGGCCCAGATACACCCACAAGACGGATTACTTCAATATAAAGGATTGTTTGCTACCTGTAAACCCAACAACAGTGTAAACAATAATATGCGAAATCTTAATCTGTATGCAAAGGGCTGACGTGGTGGGCTTTCGGAAAACGGTAAAGTAAAAAGTTTCCCCACCCCGCGGCGTCCTTTCTGAACCTGCGCAGTGCAAGGCAAACCGCAAACACCCAGCCCCGCCCCCGGAAGACACGAGGGCAGCCTGCAGTGGAGGCGGGGCTCACCTCTGATTGGCTACTGGGAGCCGCCAGCCTCTGACGATTGGTGGCTGCCACGAAGGATGCCGGGACTAGCACGTGGTACCGGCCCTCGGAGCCTAAAGGGGCAGACATGGCCGCAGAAGGTTCCACGGCTTGGTTCACCCTGTCTTCCTATCGACAGATGGGGAAGAAGAGTCGGCCCTGGGGTGCTGCTGAGATTCAGTGCACTCAGTGTGGAAGAAGGGTGTCCAGAGTTTCCGGTGAGGACGTTGAGGGTGAGCCCCTCGGGCCCTGCCCCGCTTTGGCCACCTGCCCTTCACCAGCTCCATCCCCGTCAGGCTGCTGGGTGTGGAGAGTGAGCGAGGCCTACCTAAGGACCGAGAGCCGAGGGAGCTGCAGTGTCGGGGGCTGTTCGGTTGTAGCAAGATTGGACGGGAACAACTATCTCATCTCTCAGGGCTACCCTCAGGGCAGCAGAGACACCCACTGCGGTCGGTCGAGTGGGCTTCGTGCCTCCCCAAAGCTCTCTCTACTTTGCACCTGCTTCTCCTCTCTTTTCATTGATTCTTTTAGGGGATGGTGTATGAGCTCTCTTGAGCACTATTTCGAAAACTTCCCAAGGCTCAGGGGTTTGTGAAAGAGTAGATTAAAAATGTAGCACATTGTCTTGTGATCCAGAAGTAATAGAATTTTATTTTCTTGTGTAGTTTTTGTTGTGAGAGTAACAAGCAGACGACTTTAAAATCTGGATTAAAAACAGATGTTTGGGATTGGGAGGGAGGCATTATTGTTCAGTTTGGCTTAAGACCTCATTTGAGATACAATTCGTTCCTTCTGTGCGTCTTGTGTTTTTCTTTGTAGTCAAGGGGAAAAATCCACTGAAGTCCTATTGATCTAATTTAGAATCTACTCAAGTGAAAACACATTCAAGTTACTTTAATTTAAAATGCCTTAGGGTGCTGAGTCTCCGACCAAGAGTTGTTGAATTTCTAACTGCAGCTGCTGAAGTCCTATTACCACCCTTGCAACTGGTTAATGTTTATACTTTCGAAGTAAAAGTTGTTAATTTCCTCAGTCCCTCCAAGAGACAGGAACCTTTGTAGAGAAAGTTAATTGGTTGTGTTTTAGGGTGGAGAGCCAAGTTTCTCCTATCCTTTTTTTAATCACTGCTGTTATATAGAAAATATCTATTGTTTGAATGAAATAAGTTGTTTAGAACAGAATTTTTTTTTTTTAGAACAGGGTTTTTAAAAATCACTCTGGTTTTTCCATATATTTGTATTACCATGTTCAGAAATACTCTAGATTGGTGCTAATGCATATAAAATTGTGAAAGTGCTTTGTAAGTTATTCACCACAAGTTAGATTTGAACAGTATCAGAAATCTTATAAAGATAAAACAGCTAGATAATTTTTATTTCTTTGTAATATCTCTGGAATTTAAGTAGAACTTTATTTTTTTTTAAGATTTATTTATTTATTCATTCATGATAGGCAGAGACACAGGCAGAGGGAGAAACAGGCTCCATGCAGGGAGCCCGATGTGGGACTTGATCCGGGACTCCAGGATTGCACCCTGGGCCAAAGGCAGGCGCCAAACTGCTGAGCCACCCAGGGATCCCCAAAGTAGAACTTTAAATTTTAGCTTGGTCAAAGCAAGTCAGATATGTCACTTGGCTTGAAAACTAAAGCTTTTTGATCAAAATAATGTATTTCTTACAGATCAGCAAGAACACTATTTTTTTTGCCAATAAAAGATGACATTTAATAGTTTTCCTTTTTTCCTGCAAAGTGTTTTAAAGTGACAGTTTTTTAAGTTACATACTTAAATATGTTCATTACAATAAACTTCAAATTCTACTTAGAGCATTAAAATCTTGATACTAGGTTTTCACTCAAGATTATGATATTTCCCCCTCATAAATGCTAGGTTTGTGAAAGTGATCTTTGTGTGGGTCATTGTGTATGTGTGACAGTAGTAGCGTCTGACTTTTCTCCTTGCCAGAGAAGGGTCTTGCCAGTGTCTCATATCTTCCCTTCTTGCTGTCTTCACAGGATTGGAAATATAAATTAGTAGAGGCAATAGGATCAAGTAGAAAGAATTTGGGACTTGGAAAGAGAACTGAGGAGATCCTTGGGTGGCTCGGCGGTTTAATGCCTGCCTTCCGTGCAGGGTGTGATCCTGGAGTCCTGGGATAGAGTCTCACATCAGGCTCCCTGCCTGGAGCCTGCTTCTCCTTCTACTTATGCTTCTGCCCCCCCACCCCCTCTCTGTCTCTCTCATGAATAAATAAAATCTTTAAAGATAATTAAAAAAATAAAATTTAAAAAGAAAAGGAAAGAGAACTGGGCTGGAGTCTGGATTATACCGTTTACTTACCCATATCACCAAAATGTTTATTCATTTCTAAGCTGAATATAACCTTCCCAAGCTTACTTAGCTGAGATATTTACAAACATCAAGTGAAGTATGTCAGAGCATTTTGTATGATTATAAGATATGGCAAATTCAAAGTTTTATAGGCACCAAACGCCAAGTTAATGCAAACAATATTACATAGTACTGCCTGGTTTTTGATATTTTTTTTCCTTCTCACTTAACATAGTTTCTCCTGACTTTTGTTTAATAATTCCTGCATTTCTTTGGGGTATTTTTAAAGATTTTATTTATTTATTTGAGACAGCGAGCACAAGCAGGGGGAAAGGCAGAGGGAGAGAAAGAAAGGGAGAAGCAGACTCTGCACTGAGCAGGGAGCCTGATATGGGACTTGATTCCAGGCCTGTAGGAGCCTGACCTGAGCTGAAGGCAGCTGATTAACCAGGCGCTCCTAATTCCTACATTTCTAATGAAACTTGACATCTTTTCCCATACTTGAGAGTCCTCTTAAACTTTCCTCTCTGATTAATGCTTCACATTCAGTGCTAACAAAATGTTAAAAGTTTAATTCACAACAGAATTTCATCAATAGGTCACCACCATGAACTTCAGTGTGGACATGCTTTTTGTGAACTGTGCTTGTTAATAACTGAAGAATACAGCACAATTATATGCCCTGATTGTGAGGTAAGTTTTATCATCTTTCATCTTCAATACATTACAACCTAATGTTAAAGGTAAAAATGTTAGAAAACATACTTCTAGTTAGAACCTAAAAACTTTCATTTTTGTTGCTCTTAAAGCAAAAAAGCTTAACAAGAGATAAAGCTTTTCTGATTTATTGTGTAATTGCTCAGAATGATCAAGAGTGCTGAGTTGAAGTTCTATACTAATCAGCCTACATATTTTTTGACTCTTTAGAGACTTCTGTGGAAAATTGCCTCTATTTTATTTTTAATGAAGTATATTCCTTTTAAATCCACACACTTCTTTACCACACCAATACCATGCAAAGAAATTTCAAACTCCCCTGACCCTCAATCTTTGTGTGTCATCAAATCTACATTTGTAGGGATGCCGTAGTTTAAAAAGAGAAGGAAAACAGTGGCCTAAAGTTAGCTTCAGAGGCACTAAAAAAATACAGTTGCTCTATAGACCCATAATAATGAGAACAGATCAAAGATTTAAAGTAAAATTTAATGAACATCCTTTGCATTTGCTACAAATACAAATGTAGTTCAATTTCTATAGCATGTCCCTGAAAAATTATCTTAATCTCTAAATTCTTAATATTCCACTTGAGATATCAGATGATGAGGATTTGTATGTATCCATTGTCTGCTGTGTCAGTGAGAAACAATACAGGGGCAGAAGACCTGGAATGCCATCCTTGTTCTGTCACACTAAGCCTGAATTTTCTCATTTGTGAGAAGGAAACAATACCTGCTTTTCTTAAGGGATTTGAGTCAAATTTGAATTATTTAGAAGTTCTTCTACAGGCTTCAGGACCATTAAAATGAGTATATAATTGACCCATGATTATTTTAGGTGTGGATTAATTGGTTTGTAGGTTAAACATGGTAAAAATACATATGCACACATTTATATGAATTTGTTAAGGTTTTATTATAGCAGAAGCATTTATATATTAAAAGATGTCTGTTTGGAATTACATACTTTACAAATAGTGTCCTTTATTATGGAAGATTCCCTTCTCTTGTATTTTTTTTTCTTTTTTTTGGTCTGTGGATTCCTCAGATGTGGCTTGACTATATAGTTAAAACAAAGGGGGGGTGGGCCTAGTCTCCTGTGGTTGTAATGGAAGATCCCTGACCGATCAGGACTTGTGGTGGGTAGAGAATAAGGAAAGGGGAATAAGCAGGAAGGTAGAACTGTCTCTGTACCTATCCTGTTCTAATACCCCAAAAAACAGACAAATTTATTAGAATAGTAACTTTTACCATTTTTGGCAAATGGTTTCATGTTCAGTGGTCTTAAATCATCATACTTGTATTATTTTGGAAAACATCCATACAAATGCCTATGGTATGTATACAAATACTGGTTTTGATTTTAGAGTTGTGATACATCTTTTGTATCATTTTGACTAGGTCTAACTCTTTGGAAGATCTGTGATTTGTCTTATCCTTCCCTCCTCTCTCCCTATTAGCCCGGGGAATTGACAAGGGACTCTAATTGGATACTTTAGATACACTAAAGCTGATCACTATTTTTTTAAAAGATTTATTTGAGAAAGAGATCGGGAGGGCACATGAGTGGGGATTGGGGGAGTGGGAGAATTAGGCTCCCCCATGAGCAGAGAGCCAATGTGGGGCTCAGTCCCAGGCCCCAGAGATCATGACCTGAACCAAAGGCAGACATTTAACTGACTGAGCTATCTAGGCACCTCTGCTGATCACTGTTTAAGGGAGTCCCTTCAAGAAACCTTACTAAAGTTGTTACCACTCTTTTATTTTTAAAATTTAGGATTTTTGCTGTTATCTAATATTTATTTGAAATAAGAGCAAATAGAATAGTCTAAATTAGAATGAATTTATAGAATATTTCTGTAACGTAGTTTATTATTTTTATATTATGTGCTCCTTTCTAAAAAGATTTAATACCTATATTCACATTAGACTTATGTTTGTAATTATCTTTAATGTTGAGGACGTACATAATGTTGTTTATTTCAAATTTAAGCCTAAATGATTCCATTCAGAATTAATGGATGTACTTTGTTCTTATTTCTCAGGTTGGGTGAATATGGATTTATCTATCAGTCTTTATCTTTTGTAGTTGTAGGGTCTTTGAGAACATCTGTCCTGTGCTTTTGATTGATATTGTTACTAAATAATAGCCATTCTGCATTTTGCACAGCAAAATGGCAGATTTTGTTCAGAGGATCATACTTAGGTATCATTCCAGAAACTGATACTGATTTTTTGGACCTGAGTCCAAAATATACCGTGTGAAGAGGGAATCTAATCAATAGGTAATATATATTAAAATCCCATGTGAATTGGAAATGTTTTAAACATGTGAATTAAAATGTAAACTAGAATATAATTGTATAATCTTGGATGAGGAAGCCTTACTAAACATATCTGTCTAAACTTGACCACATTTTTTCATTAGCAGTTAACAAAAACAAGCAGAAAGACCACCAGGAAAAACTTAGATGACAAGCTGTGAGGGTTGGGGAGAGAACCTTAATTTTGTATACTACATGTTAAGAATCTTTTAAGTCCATTGTATTTAATATTTTCTTAAATTTTTTGGAAGAGATGTTCTATATTAAATCTGTTGTTAGTAACATTAATCTCTTACTGTGAAATGCCAAAACAAAGGGGGATAAATGAATAGGCATATAGAAATTAAGGTTTCAGCACCCAATTTTGGGGGGGCATTCTTAAAAATAGCATTTGGTCCAATGTGATTGGTTAAAAGTAACACTGTCCCCCTAATTATAATGCATGACCATCTTTGGTATGTTATACTTAAAACCTTGACAGAATATCCTCTCCTTCACCAAAAAAGTATATTTAAATGGGAGGCTGTAACATTTAGTAGTCTGCTTTATTTTTCTTAGCAACATTAACGTTAACTTATTTTCCTGAGTCTCCTAGAGTTGCTTTTTAAAAAGTTTCGTATGTGCAATTTTAAATTAGATCAGTTGATAGTACTACACAGAAGAAAAAAGATGCATTTTTAACTCAAAATTGAGTTCACATTAAATAACAAATAATATGCCTAATGTATATTAGGTGAACTTAGCTGACTCCTACAATTACTTTTTCCTACAATTTAGTGTCTACATAATAAACATTGTACATAAAAAAATAAACATTGTACATAAGTGCTCTAATTCTTAACTGATCCCTTAACTAAAAACATTTGATGGTTTTCAAAATTTTTCGCTATATCTTTATATAATCCTCAAAACCACTCCGATGAAAAAAATTTTGTGAGCAAGTTCTGTTAATTTCTAACTCTAAAATGAAATCCATGTTTGAATTTGTCATATTTATTTTTATGTTTGGCAATTTGATGGGCAAGAAGTAGGAATCTCCTTGCCTTAAACTGCAATTCCCTGATTACTAGTGAAATTGAGCACTTTCACATGTTGTCTTATCAGCTTCCTTATCTTTAGTAGATCTCTTCAAATCCTTTGCACATTTTCCTTTTGAATTGTCTTTTACCTAATTTGTAAGAATACTTCATGTGGTAGGGATATTCATACTTTGTCCTGTATATCTTAACTATTTTCTTCTAGTCTTTCACTTTTAATTTTAGCCATTCAGAAATATTTTTTTAGTTATTTTTCCCCCTTCTTCATGGTTTCTAGGCTTTCTTTGATTAGGCAGACCTTCCCATCTCAGTTATATATTATTTTCCATATTTGTATCATGTTAAAGATATATATATATATATATATATTTAATCATATTGTAATCTATTTTCTATAATGTCAGGTGGGTGTATAACTTTATTCTTTAGAATGATTAGCTGCCTTTCTCATACTGTATTGAATAACCCTTCCTCTGTTTTAGTTGAAATACCCCTTGTCTTCTGTATTAAGTTCCCATATATATGTGGCTCTATTCTGCTCATTTATTGTCCCAGTACCCTAGTATTTTAACTATATTAGCTTCATTATCAGATGGGATAAATCTCTACTGAATGGTATGTTAAAATTTTTATAATTTTTCCATAGTATACTTTCATATGAACTGTAGAATTGCATTAAAATTTTTGTATTTTATATTAGATGTATTTTAGGATATTAAATCTTTGTCCCGGGATCCCTGGGTGGCGCAGCGGTTTGGCGCCTGCCTTTGGCCCAGGGCGCGATCCTGGAGACCCGGGATCGAATCCCACGTCGGGCTCCCGGTGCATGGAGCCTGCTTCTCCCTCTGCCTGTGTCTCTGCCTCTCTCTCTCTCTCTCTGTGACTATCATAAATAAATAAAAATAGAAAAAAAATATAAAAAAAAATATATAAATCTTTGTCCCTAGGAACTTGACATGATTCTCCATTTATTCTCTTTTTGTTATGTGGTCCCAACAAATTATTTGGTTTTCTTTTCTTAGAACTTCTATTTTTTCTTATTAAATTTATTCCTAAGTTTTAAACATAACTTAAGATGTCATTGTGAACATCTTTAAACATAACTTGAGATGTCATTGTGAAAATTTTATAGATATTTAAAGTATTATTACAAGTATTTCCTTGAGAATGGTGGTAGAATGTTTTAATTAATGTTCTATTTAATAGTTGCCAAATTAGATTTCTTCAAAAATTAAAATAGGGTAAGAGCATCATACATGTACAGTTTTTCTTTGATTTAAAAAGAATTAACTTTATCTCTGAATGGCACATTAGTTGTTTGAATCCTGGGTAAACAATTTATTGAATGACTTTGTTTTTATTCTTATTTTGTCCTAAGGTTGCTACAACTATAAATATGAGACAAGGATACTACCCAACAGATGGATGTATTAAAGAAGATTCTTTTATGGAAAAATTGCAGCCAAAAAAGTATGTTCTATGTGTACTTTATTTTAGTATTTGAAGCTCAGTGTATTCTGAAAGGATAATTTTAGCACCATTGATGTTATTCAGAGATCAATTGTTTATAGAATGCTCTTTATTTTATAAATTTTAAGTGTAGTTGATGTACTATTACATTATTTTCAGGTATACACCATAGTGATTCATCTTCTCTGTACGTTATGCTGTGCTCACCACAAGTGTAGCTACCATCTTTCACCATACACTATTACAATATTGTTGATTATATTCCCTAATCTGTACTTCTTATTCCAGTGACTTATTATTCTGGAAGCCTATATCTCCCATTATAGAGTGCTCTTTTATAATTTATCTGTTAATGAAATGGAGAATCCAGCTCCTAAAGAAGCATTAGTTTGTCCTTAATTTAAATGAGGGAAAATGCAAGATAAAGCTGAGAAGGTCATTCCAGCATAAGTTATTGGTGCTGGCTAAGAGTAAGGTGTAGCTTAAGAAAGGTATTGATTCTCAAGAGTATCATGAGCATGATGCAGTAGAGTACTTTGGAAAGAGGTGGTTTGTGAGGTGACTGGATTGATAAAAAGAAAAGTGATAATTTTGGGATTCTTTTATTCATTTTTTCTTTCTTTAATAGGACTTTGTATATGTATATATTAATAAAGCTCTTTTTGAATTAGTAATACAAACTTTTTTTTTAAACTATCACAGCTAGAAACCAGCCACCTGTGTTATATTTTATTGCAGTTATTTATTTATATATGTCTCCTTCTGCTAGTCTATAAGCAAGCCCCTGTAAGGGCATAGACCACATTTTACTGCTTCTACATTTCTGGTGTTAGACACAATAAATATGTAATAAGTGCTTGTTAGATGAATTACTATGATGTTTTGACATTTGCTATGGTTTTTCTGAAATCGTGTTTCAGTCCTAGGTAAATTTAAATTTAGAGTTGGCTATGGGATGGATGGATAATAGTAAAAATATATATAGTTTTACTTTGCAACTTTATAAGCGTTAAAGAAACTTTTGATTAATTCATTGAGGCCCTACTTAGAAGACAATTATATTTTTGTATAGCCTTAACTTTTTAAAGCATATTTAATATAGTAATAAATTATGTGGGAGATACGGGAGACTTTCAAGGAACAATCTCATTTGAAACCTTTCAGTTTTGTTAATGGCTCTGAGCATCTGTAAATCACCCCATTTCCTCATATCTCCTTTAATTTGCGTGCTGCATGCAGATATAATTTCCACAATATCTTCCATATCCATAATTTATCTTCCATTTCTACTACCCTATTTATTCCTTTTGACTACCTCCTTAACACTTCCCTACTCTTCCCTGCTCCATGCTTCTTCATTGCCTACCTAAATTCCAAAAAATTTTTAGACTAAAATTCAGTGGCTTTTCACATTACTGCTACAGCTTCTCTTTCCATACTTAAAACGGATGCTTAGAAACTGAAAGAATAGTTACAGTTCTCTTTAGGTAATAAGCCACTTAGCTAAAGTCTGGCATCTGGTTATTGACAGAACCAGTGGAACTCAGACTTAATTGAATGCTAATCCCTATATTTGTATTACACCAGACATTTCCTCCATAAGCTCTGTATTAAATGATTAGAATAAATCTTTAGAAATCTTTTTGGCTCCATGTAAGTCAGTCAACAGATTTGAGTACCTACAAGAGTCCAGCAGGTGACTTACTGGATAAGGTACAGCTTAAACAATGAGTGGTATGAATTGTGGCAGATGAAAGAAGGTTCACCCTCTCCAAAGGAGGTGGCTCCTTTTCAGCTCCAGCCAGTTATTGCTGTGTATTAAGACCAACTCAGTGTTGCCAATCTTACTTTTTATTCCCCCAAGAGAATCTAGAGGTCTGCACTTCTACGTGCAATTTTCTGCTTATTTAAACCTTACACAACTTAAACCTGATTGTGTTCTTGTCTAAATATATATAATATCTAGTGTGGTTATAAAGTGAGATTTCACTTTCATAAGTAGATGAATCCATCTGAAATACCCATTATTTTCCAAATTACTCGTTTTAAAAAATTTTTCCATGTCAAGTATACTTATGTTAGAAGCTCCTGTTCCCTAATTTCAATAGAGTTTGGTGGGGTTTTGGGGGTTTTTTTTAGAGTTTGGTTTAAAATAGTTGTTTAGGAGGTGGGGCAAGATGGCAGAAGAGTAAGGTCCCCAAGTCACCTGTCCCCGCCAACTTACCTAGATAACTTTCAAATCATCCTGAAAACCTACGAATTCGGTCTGAGATTTAAAGAGAGAACAGCTGGAATGCTACAGTGAGAAGAGTTTGCACTTCTATCAAGTACAACTTGTTTTTGGCCACTCTGCACTGAGCAAAATGACTAGAAGGAAAAACTCACCACAAAAAAATCAGAAACAGTCCTCTCTCCCACAGAGTTACAAAATTTGGATTACAATTCAGTGTCAGAAAGCCAATTCAGAAGCACAATTATACAGCTACTGGTGGCTCTAGAAAAAAGCACAAAGAATTCAAGAGACTTCATGACTGTAGAATTTAGATCTAATCAGGCTGAAATTAAAAATCAATTAAATGAGATGCAATCCAAACTGGAGGTCCTAACAAGGGTTAACGAGGTAGAAGAACGAGTGAGTGACATAGAAGACAAGTTGATGGCAAGGAAGGAAATTGAGGAAAAAAGAGAAAAACAAAAGATCATGAGGATAGGTTAAGGGAAATTAATGACAGCCTCAGAAGGAAAAATCTATGTCTAATTGGGGTTCCCGAGGGTGCCGAAAGGGACAGAGGTCCAGAAACTGTATTTGAACAAATAAAGCTGAGAACTTCCCTAACTTGGGAAGGGAAACAGGCATTCAGACCCAGGAGATAGAGAGATACACCCCTAAATCAATAAAAACCGCTCAACACCTCGACATTTAATAGTGAAACTTGCAAATTCCAAAGATAAAGAGAAGATCCTTAAAGCAGCAAGAGACAAGAAATCCATAACATTTATGGGGAGAAGCATTAGAATAACAGCAGACCTCTCCACAGAGACCTGGCAGGCCAGAAAGGGCTGGCAAGATATATTCAAGGTCCTAAATGAGAAGAACATGCAGCCAAGAATACTTCATCCAGCAAGGCTCTCATTCAGAATAGAAGGAGAGATAAAGAGCTTCCAAGATAGGCAGAAACTGAAAGAATATGTGATCACTAAACCAGCTCTACAAGAAATATTAAGGGGACCCTGTAAAAGAAAGAGGAAGTCCAAGGAAACAATCCACAAAAACAGGGACTGAATAGGTATCATGATGACACTAAATTCATATCTTTCAATAGCTCTGAACGTGAATGGGCTAAATGATCCCATCAAAAGACACAGGGTTTCAGACTGGATAAAAAAGCAAGACTCATCTATTTGCTGTTTACAAGAGACCCATTTTAGACATAAGGACACCTACAGCCTGAATATAAAAGGTTGGAGAACTATTTACCATTCAAATGGTCCTCAAAAGAAAGCAGGGGTAGCCATCCTTATATCAGATAAATTAAAGTTTATCCCAAAGACTATATATAGTAAGAGATGAAGAGGGACACTATATCATACTTAAAGGATCTATCCAACAAGAGGACCTAACAATCATGAATATTTATGCCCTGAATGTGGGAGCTGCCAAGTATATCAATTAATAACCAAAGTTAAGACATACTTAGATAATAATACACTTATACTTGGTGACTTGAATATAGTGCTTTCTACAATTGACAGGTCTTGTAAGCACAACATCTCCAAGGAAACAGAGCTTTAAATGATACACTGGACCAGATGGACTTCACAGATATTCACAGAACTTTACATCCAAACACAACTGAATAGACATTCTTCTTAAGTGCACATGAAACTTTCTCCACATAGACCGCATACTGGGTCACAAATCAGGTCTTAACCGATACCAAAAGATTGGGATCATCCCCTGCATATTTTCAGACCATAATGCTTTGAAACTAGAACTAAATCACAAGAAGAAGTTTGGAAGGATTTCAAACACATGGAGGTTAAGGACCATCCTGCTAAAAGATGAAAGGATCAACCAGGAAATTAGGGAAGAATTAAAAAGATTCATGGAAACGAATGAGAATGAAGATACAACCGTTCAAAATCTTTGGGATACAGCAAAAGCAGTCCTGAGGGGGAAATACATCGCAATACAAGCATCCATCCAAAAACTGGAAAGAACTCAAATACAAAAGCTAACCTTGCACCTAAAGGAGCTGGAGAAAAACAGCAAATAGATCCTACACCCAGAAGAAGAAGAGAATTAATAAAGATTTGAGCAGAACTCAATGAATTAGAGACCAGAGGAACTGTTGAACGGATTAACAAAGCCAGGAGTTGGTTCTTTGAAAGAATTAATAAGATAGATAAACCATTAGCCAGCCTTATTAAAAATAAGAGAGAAAAGACTCAAATTAATAAAATCATGAATGAGAAAGGAGAGATCACCACCAACACCAAGGAAATACAAATGATTTTAAAAACTTATGAGCAGCTGTATGCCAATAAATTAGGCAATCTAGAAGAATTGGATGCATTTCTGGAAAACCACAAACTACCAAAATTGGAACAGGAAGAAATAGAAAACCTGAACAGGCCGATAACCAGGGAGGAAATTGAAGCAGTCATCAAAAACCTCTCAAGACACAAAAGTCCAGGGCTAGATGGCTTCCCAGAGGAATTCTATCAAACGTTTAAAGAAAAAACCATACGTATTCTACTAAAGCTGTTCGGAAAGACAGAAAGAGATGGAATACTTCCAAACTCATTCTATGAGGCCAGCATCACCTTAATTCCAAAACCAGACAAAGACCCTACCAAAAAGGAGAATTATAGACCAATATCCCTGATGAACACAGATGCAAATATTCTCAACAAGATACTAGCCAATAGGACCCAACAATACATTAAGAAGATTATTCACCATGACCAAGTGGGATTTATCCCCGGGATGCAAGGCTGGCTCAACACTCATAAAGCAATCAATGTGATTGATCATATCAGCAAGAGAAAAACCAAGAACCATATAATCCTCTCAATAGATGCAGAGAAAGCATTTGACAAAATACAGCATCCATTCCTGATCAAAACTCTTGAGTGTGCAGGGATAGAGGGAACATTCCTCAGCATCTTAAAAGCCATCTACGAAAAGCCCACAGCAAATATCATTCTCAATGGGGAAACACTGGGAGCCTTTCCCCTAAGATCAGGAACAAGACAAGGATGTCCACTCTCACCACTGCTATTCAGAGTAGTACTAGAAGTCCCAGCCTCAGCAATCAGGCAACAAAAAGAAAGAAAAGGCATTCAAATTGGCAAAGAAGAAGTCAAACTCTCCCTCTTTGCAGATGACATGATACTGTACATAGAAAACCCAAAGGACTCCACCCCAAGATTGCTAGAACTCCTATAGCAATTTGGCAGTGTGGCAGGATACAAAATCAGTGCCCAGAAATCAGTGGCATTTGTATACACTAACAATGAGACTGAAGAAAGAGAAACTAAGGGGTCCATCCCATTCACAATTGCACCCAAAAGCATAAGATACCTAGGAATAAACCTAACCAAAGAGGTAAAGGATCTATACCCTCAAAACTACAGAACACTTCTGAAAGAAATTGAGGAAGGCACAAAGAGATGGAAAAATATTCCATGCTCATGGATTGGAAGAATTAATATTGTGAAAATGTCCATGCTACCCAGGGCAATTTACACATTTACTGAAATCTCTATCAAAATACCATGGACTTTCTTCAGAGAGTTGGAACAAACCATCTTAAGATTTGTGTGGAATCAGAAAAGACCCCAAATAGCCAGGGGAATATTAAAAAAGAAAACCATAGCTGGGGGCATCACAATGCCAGATTTCAGGTTGTACTACAAAGCTGTGGTCATCAAGACAGTGTGGTACTGGCACAAAAACAGACACATAGATCAATGGAACAGAATAGAGAATCCAGAAGTGGACCCTCAACTCTATGGTCAACTAATATTCAACAAAGCAGTAAAGACTATACACTGGGAAAAAAGTCTTTCCAATAAATGGTGCTGGGAAAATTGGACATCCACATGCAGAAGAATGAAACTGGACCATTCTCTTACACCATACACAAAGATAAACTCAAAATGGATGAAAGCTCTAAATGTGAGACAAGAATCCATCAAAATCCTAGAGGCGAAGAAAGGTAACACCCTGTTTGAAGTTGGCCACGGCAACTTCTTGCAAGATATATCCATGAAGGCAAGAGAAACAAAAGCAAAAATGCATTATTGGGACTTCATCAAGATAAGCTTCTGCACAGCAAAATAAATAGTCAACAAAACTAAAAGACAACCTACAGAATGGGAGATGATATTTGCAAATGACCTATTAGATAAAGGGCTAGTATCCAAGATCTATAAAGAACTTATTAAACTCAACACCCAAGAAACAAACAATCCAATCATGAAATGAACAAAAGACAAGAACAGAAATTTCACAGAGGAAGACATAGACATGGCCAACAAGCACATGAGAAAATGCTCTGCATCACTAGCCATCAGGGGAATACAAATCAAAATCACAATGAGATAGCACCTCCCACCAATGAGTTGGGGAAAAGCAACAAGACCAGAAACAACAAATGTTGGGAGAGGATGTGGAGAAAGGAGAACCCTTCTACACTGTTAGTGGAATGTGAACTGGTGCAGCCACTCTGGAAAATTGTGGAGGTTCCTCAAAGAGTTAAAAATAGATCTGCCCTACAACCCAGCAATTGCACTGCTGGGGATTTACCCCAAAGATACAGATGCAGTGAAACGCCGGGACACCTGCACCCCAATGTTTATAGCAGCAATGTCCACAATAGCCAAACTGTGGAAGGGGCCTCGGTGTCCATCGAAAGATGAATGGATAAAGAAGATGTGGTATGTGTATACAATGGAATATTACTCAGCCATTAGAAACAACAAATACCCACTATTTGCTTCAACGTGGAGGGTCCTGGAGGGTATTATGCTGAGTGAAATAAGTCAGTCGGAAAAGGACAAACATTATATGATCTCATTCATTTGGGGAATATAAAAATTAGTGAAAGGGAATGAAGGGAAAGGAGAAAAAATGAGTGAAAATATCAGTGAGGGTGACAAAACATGAAAGACACCTAACTCTAGGAAACGAACAAGGGGTGGGGGGGAGTGGGCGGGGCAAAAACAAGGGCAAAACACAAAGGGTCCCGATTACCCGGCGACAGCTTCACCTTCAATAGGCCGGGCATGAAAGATCTCTTGGGACTCCCATTCTCAGAGAAGTAAATCAGCAACGAACCTATCTCATAGCAGTAAATAAATGGGGTGACTGGGTGATGGACAATGAGGAAGGCTCTTGGCGGGATGAGCACTAGGTGTTATGCTATATGTTGGCAAATTGAACTCCAATAAAAAAATTTAAAATAGTTGTTTATGTGTCAAGGGATAAGTCTGTTTTAAAATAATATATTTTCTTCCTGATTTAATATTTGGAATAGGAATTGAATAATGGATTCCTAAGGGCTTATTTATTCACATGTTTTCAAGAACACGAATATTCATTTTCCAAAAGAATTGAACGTTTAAAAATTTAACTTGTCAGTTTTCTTTTTCTCTATAAAGTTAACATTGGGACCTGAGTGGCTCAGTGGTTGAGTGTCTGCCTTTGGCTCAGGGCATGATCTGGGGTTCTGGGATTGAGTCCCACGTCAGGCTTCCCACAGGGAGCCTACTTCTCCCCCTGCCTATGTCTCTGCCTCTCTCCATGTGTCTCTCATGAATAAATAAAACCTTTAAAAAACAAAAAGGTAGCATTCAAACATCATAGTTTCTTTTATAAACTCTTACAGGCTTATGATTAACTTATTCAGCAAACACTTATTTAGAGCTTACTGTCTGTTAGCCAATATGGGGATATAAAAATAGGCAAAAACTCTAGCATGGGTAGGTAAGAAATAAAACTATTTTTTTCTTTGCAAGTAAGTTACCTAGTAAGTTCATTACCTTTTTGTAAATTATCCAGGCCTATGAGCACATTTTTTAAAAATAGCTGGCATTTGTGTGTAAGTAATTGAGCTTAAAGACAGTTCGGTGACTGTCAACATCTCTACCAAAAAATATCGGGTAAGGAGAGGTAATGAGATTAAAGACAATTTATACTGTGGGATAAATTTTTATTTATTTTTAGGGATTTGCTAAGAAGCTGAATTCGTGGTAAAATAAATTTATATGGCAGCATATTTAGCCATACTTTCCCTCTCATTGCTTTCATAGATGACTGAGAACCCACTGTACATGTTACTATATGTCATCACAGGAATTATTTTTGATAGAGTAAAAATCAGAATAGAAGGTTAAAAGTTAATGTGGTATTTAAAATAATGTACTTGACACTTTTCAGGACAAAGAATTGCTCTCAGGACTTTAAAAAGACTTCTGATCAGCTAACTATTGGTTTAGAACATGCAACATCCACACACAGGACTATTTTGAACTCATCATCTATAATGGCGGTATGAAAAATGTTATTCATGAAGTAAGATGAAAGCAAACATTTTTACTTGTGTCTTGTAGCTTAACTCCTCTCTCCTCTCCTCTCCTCTCACGGTCCCTATAACTGTAGTTTTTTTTTATTTTTATTTTTTTTGGAAGCATAAAGGTAAGAGGTAGACCTACATTCTTTATTTGAATCTCTTGTTTTCTAAATATGCGAATAATCCTCATTTCTTCCTAAGGCAGCCCATTTTCCCTTTGACCAACTGTGTTAGTGTTCTTAACATTTAATCATACGTAGCTTCTTCCCTTTAGGAAGGGAAACTTAGGAAACTTCCCTGAACCTAGTTATTGAATCTAGATTATGTGAAACTTGTGTGAAGTACAAGTTTCTAAATTCTGAATGCAATTTTCCCATTTTAATTGCAGCCAAAAGGCCTAATGACGTTCACTGTGAGGATGATGATGTTATTGTTGGAAGATTGAATTTTACCTGTTACTATAACTTTAAATAATGTATTATTTTAAGATTAGAAATAGAACAAATTCCAAAATGCTGTTATTAAAGAGACTTTTAGTGAGCTAAGGGGGAAGGGAGAAAGTGCTTAATCTTGCTTTTACTTCAAATTTAAATTTTAACATAGCCAAATTATAATCTTCTTTTAAAACTTAAATTTTACATGTATGTGCATTTACTCCCATGATACATTTTTCAGGATAGTTTTAAGTTGGAAAATGGTTACACAGAACATTCTATTTTTTCTAAAAGACCTCTTAAAAAATCTGGAATACTATAATCTATAATCAAAACTCTAAAGTGTTAATGGTTTTTAATTTCTTGATAAATAGAACTAAGTGTCATTTTTGTTTTCAGACTTCTGTGGTGGTCTGTGTTACTTTTGTCAAAATTGTAGCTTGATATTTTTGCAACTGATGTATGTAAGCATCTGTTTTTATGTTTTATATTTGTATGTGGACTCTCTTCCCCTTCTTAGGAAACTAAAACTGCAGAAGAAATTGATGAAGCGTTGAAGATAGCAGGCTATAATTTTGAACAATTAAATGTTGCTGTAAAAGTAAGCATTTTAAATGACTCAATTCCATAGTAAATTAAGGCATGTTCTTTTTAAATGTGCATATTTAGATGTATATCACTGAAGTTAGAGCTTAGCACTAAGTTATTGAGCATGATAATCAAATGACAGAGAAACATACAAAAGAATGGAAAACTCCTATAGCCTGCTAGGCTTGGTCTTGCAGCATTGTTTTGCTAGCAGCCTACTGAAATTGGAGCACTAGTAAAGAACCATGATTTTTTTCTTTCTATGAGCTGAATTTTGTTTGGAAGTATTGCAGATCATCTTTCTAACAGTGCTCATTATTTGGCTGTATACCCTTACACAAAGAATCTTATTCTCTTTCTTCATTTAGTTCATCTCCCAAAAGAGAGACTCATTTAGTGACAAAGAACAACCACCTAAGCACCCAGCAACAACAAATTTACAACAAAGGCAATCAAAAGATTATAGCTGACATAGGAGTTAAGACCCCAACATATGAATTTGGGAGAGGGGTGGACAAAATACAACCTGTAACAGTCTGTTCTCTAACCCTCCCCCCCACACCAGATTCATGTCCCTTTTTTTTTATTGTGTTTGTTTGTTTATTTATTTATTTATTTATTTATTTTTTATTGGAGTTCAATTTGCCAACATATAGCATAACACCCAGTGCTCATCCCATCAAGTAACCCCCTCAGTGCACGCCACCCAATCACCCCCACCCCCCGCCCACCTCCCCTTCCATCACCCCTTGTTCGTCTCCAAGAGTTAGCAGTCTTTCATGTTCTGTCTCCCTTTCTGATATTTCCCACTATTTTTTCCCCTCCCCTTTATTCCCTTTCACTATTTTTCATATTCCCCAAATGAATGAGACCATACAATGCCTGTCCTTCTCCGATTGACTTATTTCACTCAGCATAATACCCTCCAGTTCCACCCATGTTGAAGCAAATGGTGGGTATTTGTCATTTCTAATGGCTGAGTAATATTCCATTGTACACATATGCCACATTTTCTTTATCCATTCATGTCCTTCTTATATGCAAAATACATTTACCCCATCCCAACCTAGTCTTAAATCTATTCCAGCATCAACTGTAAGTCCAAAAATCTCATCTAAGTATCTTCTGTATATCAGGTATGGCTGAGACTCAGGGTATGATCTATTTTGGGACAAAATTCCTCTCCAGCCCTGAACCTGTGAAACTAGATAATCTGTTTCCAAAATACATTGATTGGATAGGTATAGGATAGACATTCCTATTCTAAAAGGGAGAAAATGGAAGAAAAAAAGGGGCCACAGATCTCAAGCAACAATTCTTTGTCAAAAAATGCAAAGATGTGGAATAGTTGACATTTTAATTCAAGTATGTTTAATATTACATATTAAGGTTTTTTTTTTTCAATTAAGGAATCCAGCCAGAGAGAAATTCAGCTCTCCAGAATGACTCTTCTTGTAATGATAAAAAGAAATAAGTTTAGAAGACTTAGTGGACTTTCTAGGCCTTTTCGCCAGTTTATCAGTGCACAGTGCCAACAAAGATGTGATCTTGCTGACAAATACTGTGATTTAATGTTGAACCTTGTAACTTTATTCCATTTTTATCACCTAATCTCCTTTTGTGCGGTTACTTTGAAAATTCCAAAAAGTACCTTTTACTTTTAAAATCATTTGGACGGTACAATTTCTATAAAATAAAAATACCAAATTAGATCTTTGTATTATGTTCTTTCCAGATGCTCGAACACATACACAACCAAACAAAAGAGGAAACGGTCAGTCTTATAGAGGTTCTGGAGAAACAATTTGATCAGCTTTTTACTTCTCTTGATTCCAGGTAATAAAAATACAGACTCTGTGAAACTGAAGTTTTTAACATGAACTTGTCACTTTGTTTCTTTGTGTAGATTGAGTACTAAGTAGCTTTTAAATAAGTTTGGAAAGTAATGGGTGATCCCCACAGACTGATGTCTACAACTTGAAAATGAAGAACAATTTGTACATTTTCAAAAAATTTTGGCTATTTGCAATCTGGTCCTATAGCTAACTGTTATTTAAGCTTCTTTCCTAAACAGCACAGAAAAATTATTTTCAAAATCTGCATATTGTAGAATTTTGCTTACTTGGGAAAATGCAAACGTGCTTTTTCTTACACATCATTCCATCATTTTTTCATGTGTTTAATTTGCATCAAAGCAAATAATACTCTCTAACACTCATTTCTAAACAAATACCACATAATTGCATATATATCACCTTAAAAATTATTTGATATATTTGATCTTTAATAATTTTTAATTGTATTTTCAATTCAAGAAACATCATAAAAGTTTTGACATGACAAAAGCAATATATTCAGTAGTGGTAACTTGTCCATTTGACTCTTAGTTCTTTTTCTTTTAATCCCATTAGGATTCTGCCAGTGAATTGGTTGATACTCTTTATCTTCCATATTGATACCATCTCACATATGGTCTTTAATTATAACACTTAAGTTAAAAGTTATGTGCATGCATTTTAAGCATTTTTTATAGTGGTAAAATATGCATAACAAAAATTACCATTTTAATCATTTTTTAAGTGTCCAGTGTAGTGGCATATGATAATTTTATGTTTAACTTTTTGAGGGAGCACCATAGTTTTCTACTGTAGCTCTACATTTTACATTCTCACCAGTAGTTCATGCATATCAATTTATTCATATCCTTACCAACGTTTCCTGGAGTTTTTATATAATCCTGTCCTAATGGGTATGATAGAATCTTGTGATTTTGATTTGCGTTTTCTTTTATGTTGAATATTTTTTCTTGTGCTTATTTATTGCTTATTTACATATCCTCTTTGAATAAAAGTCTTTTCAAGTCCTTTCTTTGGATTGAATTATTTATTTTATTCTGGGATTGGAGTTCTTTATATATTAATGGATATTAATCCTTTATCAAATGTGTCATTTTCAGATATTTTCTCCCTTTCTGTGGGTTACCTTTTCACACTTTTGATAGCATTCTTTGATCCATAAGTTATTGATAAAGCTCTGTTTATTCTTTCTTTTGTTGCCTGTGCTTTTGGTATCCTTGTCAAGAAATCATTACTGAATCTAATATTATGAAGCTTTTCCCCCTATTTTTTCTTCTAAGAGTTTTACAGGTTTAGCACTTACACTTAGGTCTTTGATTAATTTTGAGTTAATTTTTGTATGTTATGAGAGGGGTCCAATTTCATTCTTTCCCATAGGGATGTCCAATTTTCTCAGTACCGTTTGATGAAAAGATGGTCTTTTCTCAATGAAAAGGTCTTGGCATGATTGTCCATACTCAGTTAACCACCTAAGTGAAGGTTTATCTCTGGGATCTCTATTCTATTCTGTTGATCTATATATCTGTCTCCTTAAAGTTTTAAACATATAAGATCATGTCATCTGCAAAAATAGATAATATTACTTCTTTTCAATTTGGATGTCATTTATTTCTTTTTCTTTCCTAATTACTCTGGCTAGAACTTAGAATTGTATGTTAAATAACAATGGCAAAAGCACACATCCTGATCTTGTCTCTGGTCTTAGTGAAGATCTAACAGCTTTTCCTCTACCTAGTGTACTGTTAGCTGTGGGTTTTTCACATGTGGCCTTTGTGTTGATATAGTTTACCTAAATTCCTAGTACATTGAGTGTTTTTATAATGAAAGGGTATTGAAATATGTCAGATCTTTTTTTCTGCGTTGATTGAGGGCATCATGTAGAGACTTTTACTTCTTTCTGCTGTGGTATATAACATTAATTGATTTTAATGTGTTGAATCATCCTTGCATTCTAGGAATAAATCCCACTTGGTCATTATGTATTATCCTTTTAATATGCTGCTGAATTTGATTTGCTAATCTTCTGTTGAGGATTTTGTATTGATACTCATAAGAGATACTTATTTGTAGTTATCTTGTAGTGTCTTCATATGGCTTTGGTAATGCTGGCTTCATAGAATGAGTTAGGAAGTGTTCTCAACCTTCAGTTTTTTAAAAAAATTTCAGGAAAGTCACCGTTAACTCTTCATTAAAGTTTTGCTAGAATTAATGAGTGAAGCCATCTGGCCTAGGGCTTTTCTTTTTTGGGAGGTTTTTGATTGCTGATTCAATCTCCTCGTTATTGATCTGTTCAGATTTTCTGTATCTTCCTTACTCAGTCTTGGTAGGTAGTGTGTTTCTATGAATTTGTCCATTTCATCTAGGTTATCCAATTTCTTGGCGTACAATTGTCCATAGTACCCTCTTCTAATCCTCTTCACTTCTGTAAAATCGATCATCATGTGCCTACTTTCTTCCTGGTTTTAAGGAAGAAAGTCATTTCTTCTCTTTTTGTTAGTGTAAATAATTCTCAGTTTTGATTAATTCAAAGAACTAACCTTTTAGAAGCCAACTATAAGAAAAAAATTGGAAAGGCTACAAATACATGGAGATTAAACAACATGCTATTAAACAACCAGGAAATCAAAGAGGAAATAAAACAATATATGGAAACAAATGAAAATTAATACACAGTGCTCTAAAACCTTTGGAATGTAGCAAAAGCAAGTCCTCAGAGGGAAGTATATAGTAATACAGGCCTACCTCAAGAAGTAAAAAAAAAAAATCTCGGGGTGCCCAGCTGGCTCAGTCATTGGAGCATGCAACTCTTGATCTTGAGGTTGTAAGTTCAAACCTCACATTGGGTATAGAGATTACATGAAAATAATATCTTTTTAAAAAACAAGAATTTAAGAACTGAGAAAAATCTCAAACCTTTTTTTATTCTAAAAGTCATTTATTTAAAAGATTTTATTTATTATTTTATTTATTATGTACTGTTGGATCCTGTTAGCTAATATCTTGGTGAGAATTTTTGCATCCATGTTCATCAGGGATATTGATCTATGATTCTCCTTTTGGAGTCTTTGTCTGGTATTGGGATCAAGGTAATGCTGGCCTCATAGAATGATTTTGGAAAATTTCCTTCCATTTCTATTTTTTGATACAGTTTCGTAAGAAAAAGTTTCATAAGAGAAGAATACCTAAAAATAGGTATTCTTTAAATTTTTGGTAGAATTCTATGGGGAAGCCATTTGGCCTTGGACTCTTGTTATTGGGAGATTTTTGATAACTGCTTCAATTTCTTTGCTGGTTATGGATCTGTTTAGGTTTTCTGTTTCTTCCTGTTTCAGTTTTGGTAGTTGAAGTGCTTCTAGGAATGTATTCATTTCTCCCAGATTGCCTAACTTGTTAGCATATAACTGCTCATAATACTCTTACAATTTTATTTCTGTGGTGTTCATTGAGATCTCTCCTCTTTCATTTGTGATTTTATTTATTTGAGTCCTTTCTCTTTTTGTTGAGTCTGGCTAGGGGTTTATTGATCTTAATTCTTTCAAAGAACCAGCTCCTAGGTGGTTTATCTGTTTTACTGTTTTTTTTGTTTGTTTCTTTTTCATTGATTTCTGCTCTAATCTCTATTTCCCTTCTGCTGGATTTAGGCTTTATTTACTATTCCTTTTACAGCTTTTTTAGGTGTAATACTAGGTTGTGTATTTGAGACTTTTCTTGTTTCTTGAGAAAGGCCTGTATTGCAATATACTTCCCTCTTAGGATCTCCTTTGCTGCATCCCAAAGGTTCTGAACTATCATGTTTTCATTTGCATTTGCTTCCATGTATTTTTTAAATTCTTCATTAATTTCCTGCTTGACCCATTCATTCTTTAGTAAGATGCTCTTTAACCTCCATGTGTTTGTGGTCCTTCCAAATTTTTTCTTGTAGTTGAATTCAAGTTTTAAAGCATTATGGTCTTAAAATATGCATGGTATAATCTAAGTCTTTTTGTACTGGTTAAGACCTGATTTATGACCCAGTACATGATCTCTTATGGAGAATGTTCTGTGTATGCTTGAGAAGAATGTATATTGTGATGCTGTAGGATGAAATGCTCTGAATATAACTGTGAAGACCATCTAGTTCAGTGTGTCATTCAAAAGGCTTGTTTCCTTCTGGATCTTCTGCTTAGATGATCTGTTTGTTCCTATGAGTGGGGTGTTAAAGTCCCCTACTATTAGTGTATTATTATCAATTAGTTTGTTTAATTTTGTTATTAATTGGTTTATATATTTGGCTGTTCCCAAGTTAGCATAAATATTTACAATTGTTAGATCTTCTTGTTGGATAAACCCTTTATTATGATATAGTGTCTTTCATCTCTTGTTACAGTCTTCTGTTTAAAATCTAGTTTGTCTGACAAGGATGGCTATGCCAGCTTTCTTTTAATGTCCATTGGCATGATAAATGGTTCTCTACCCCCTCACTTTCAATCTAGAGGTGTCTTTGGGTCTAAAATGAGTCTCTTGTAAATGCCCCATATTGCTGGGTCTTGTTTTTTTAGTCCATTCTGATACCTTCTATCATTTGATAGGAGCATTTAGTCCATTTACATTCCAAGTAATTACTGAAGGATGAATTTAGTGCCATTTGATCAGCAACCTGTAAAGTTGCTGTTCCTGTATATTGTCTCTGTTCCTTTTTGGTCTTTGTTACTTTTGGGCTCTCTCTTCACTCAAAGGATCACCTTTAATATTTCTTGCAGGGCTGGTTTAGTGTTCAGAAATTCCTTTTAATTTTTGTTTGTCTGGAACTTTTTATCTCTCCTCTATAGTCTGAATGACAGCATTGCTGAATAAAGTATTCTTGGCTGCATATTTTCCCATTTATCATATTGAATATATCATGCCAGTCCTTTCTGGCCTGCTAGATGTCTGTGAGCAGATCTGCTGATAGTCTTATGTGTCTACCATATAGGTTAAGGACCTCTTGTCCCGAGCCGCTTTCAGGATTTTCTCTTTATCTGTGAAATTTGCAAGCTTCATTAATTCTGTGTTGAGGTGTTGACCTATTTTTATTGGTTTGAGGAGGGTCTGTGCCTCCTGGACTTGAATGCCTGTTTCCTTCCCTAGATTAGGGAAGTTCTCAGCTATAATTTGTTCAAATAAACCTCTTTTCCCTGTCTCTCTCTTCATCTTCTGGGACCCCCATTATCCAGCTATTTTATATTATGAAATTGCTGAGTTCAGTAAGTCACCATTCATAATCCAGTAGTTTTCTCTCTCTCTTCCTTTCAGCTTCTTTATTTTCCATAATTTTATATTCTATATCATTGACTCTATTCTGCCTCATTTATCCTTGTTTTTAGAGCTTCTGTTTGGGACTACGTCTTGGTAATACCATTTTAAATTTCAGCCTGACTTGATTTTTGTTCTTTTATTTCTATAATATGGAATTCTCTAGTGTGTTCTATGCTTTTTTTCAAGGCTAGTAGTATCTTTATAATCGTTGTTTTAAGTCCTGGTTCAGATGTCTTACTTACATCCATATTGATTAAATCCCTGGAAGTGAATACTGCATCCTATTCTTTGTTTTGGGGTGAATTTCTCCATGTCATCATTTTGTCCAGAGAAGAATAGAAGAAAGAAAAGATGACAATAAAAAAAAAAAAAAACAGAAACAAAACCATACAAATCAAAAAAAAAAAAAAAAAAAAAAAAAGGAACCAAACCAACAAACAAAAAAACTAGATCCTGGATGTGTTTTGTTGGATCCTGCTTGTTAAATGAAAATAAGAAAATAAGAGAGAAAAACGATTTTTTAAACGTGTGTGTATATATATATAATACAATGGAAAGGAACAATTTAAAAAATACATATAGCATATATATGAAAATTTTTAAATAGTAAGAGAAATTGAAAAAATAACTCAAAAAATAATAATGAAAAACTTAAGAATAAAAAAAAATACCATGAATGCTATATACTTCCCCCAGAGCTGAAGTTTTACAGCCCTCTATCATCAGTAAACTTGGTGCAGGCCAGTTGTTCCTGCTGGTATTCTGGAGGGACCTATGCACTGATTCTCAGGTGCCTTCACCCTGGTGGAAATGCTCCTCCCTTGCCAGGGGGGCTGGCTTAGTGTATGTAAGTGGCTCCGGATTCCCCTGAGTAATGCTGTTTCATTCCCTGAAGGCTTTCTGCACTGATGGGAGGGACAAAAATGGCAGCGCCCCAATTTTTAGCCCTGGAGCTGAACATTCATGCCCTTTACTCTTCAGTGAGCCGTCATTGAAAAGCACTCAGAAAAGAAAAAAAAAAAAAAAAAAAAGAAAAGCACTCAGTTACTCTTGCCTCCCTGGTTTCCATCAGATCTCTGTGTTCACCCAGACTATGAGCATTTTTATCTCAGGCACTTGAGTTTCAAAACTCAAATTTTACAGACACCTGTGCCACAGACTCGTGGTGTTCCTCCTGGTGAGGTAAAGGAGGGCTCCTGCCACGCTTCTGCCTTTTGCTGGACCCCTGCCAGGAAACTGATTACAAGACTGTGCAGTAGTTTGCAGTTTATGGTAACACAGAACAGAAAGCCAGCACCTAGACTCACTGTTTTCAACCAGCTTTCATGCTCTTATGCCTGCGAATTCTGCGCACTCAGACACCCTGATTCTTTTGTAACCCAAGGGATCCTGAGACAATGCTATTCCACCTGGGATTCTGTCTCACCTGAGCACTTTTAAGCCAGGGATGTACATAGCAGACTTCTGAAAGTTACATTTTGTGCTCTGCTGCTTTTAATACTTTGCAGTAGCCTCCTTAAGCATGCTCCCTCCCCTCTGCCATATCCTCCAGTATAACACCCCATATTCAAGTCTCTGCACCTCTTACCTTCCAAAAAGTGGTTGCTTTTCTCTTTGTAGGATTGCAGCATTTCTTTTCTCAGATCTCTGATTTCATAGGTATTCAGAAGGATTTGATAACTGTCTAGCTGTGTTTGAGAGAGTAGAGATACTTAGGGTCCCCTACTCCTCCACCATCTTAAGTCCTCTCCCATGTCAATTTTTAAAATTTTTGCTTTTCATTTGTTTCAATATATTTTCCTAGTGATTTTTTTTGTTTGACCCACCCATTTGTGTTTAGGAGTATGTTATTTAATTTCTACATATTTGTGAATTTTCCAGTTTCCTTCTGTTAATGTTTTCTAGTTTCTTTCCATTGTGACCAGAAAAGATATTTTATAAGCTTTCAGTTTTTTTTAAATTTAGGTTTTAAAAGACGTGGTTTTTGACATATGATCTAACCTGGTGAGTGCTCCTTATATGCTTGAGGAAAATGTGCATTCTCAGCTGTTGGGTGGATTTTTCTCTTTATGTCTGTTAGGTACAATTTATCTGTAATGTTGTTTAGTCTATTTTTTTATTGATATTCTATATGGTTTTTCTATCTGTTATTGGAAGTAGGAAGTAGGATATTGAAGTCTCCACCTACTATTGTAGTGCGTTTCTCCCTTTAATTGTATATTTTTGGTGTTCTCTCAATAGGTAATTTTTTCTCTTGTAACAGTTTTTGACTTAAAGTGTATTTCATCTAATATTAGTATAGTTCTCTCTTGATTACAGTTGGCACAGGATGTATTTTTCCATTTTTTCACTTTCATTCTATATATATCTGTATATCTAATGTGAGTATCTTATAAATCCTAAATATATGTTGTCATTTTTTGAACTCTAGTCCTCGACTCTGTGCCTTTTGATTCTGAAGTTTAATCCATTTAGTTTTAAAGTAATTGTCAATAACGAAGGACTTTTGTCATATTGTTTTCACTATGTTATAGGACTTTTTTATCATTCAGTTCCTCTATTACTACCTTCTATTCACTTTTTTGTAGTGACATCTTTTAACTCCCTTCTGATTTCTTTTTTTGCATATTCTGTAGTTTCTTTATGATTATCATGGGTGGATTTTTGGGGGGATTACATATATTAAGTTATACCAGTCTATTTTGAATTGATACCAACTTAACTGAATTGCATGTAAAGACTCCTTTATATCTCCTTCTTCTCTGTTTTGTTTTCACAATTACATCTTTTATGTATCATGTACCCATTAACATAGATTTTTTTTAATTTTTTTTTTTATGATAGTCACACAGAGAGAGAGAGAGAGGCAGAGACATAGGCAGAGGGAGAAGCAGGCTCCAGGCACCGGGAACCCGACGTGGGACTCGATCCCGGGTCTCCAGGATCGCGCCCTGGGCCAAAGGCAGGCGCCAAAACACTGCGCCACCCAGGGATCCCCCATTAACATAGATTTAAAGTCATTTTATGTATTTGTCTTCTAAATCCTGTAGAAAATAAAAAGTGGAGTTATAAACCAAAATTACAATAATACTAGATTTTATATTTGCCCGTGTATTTACCTTTACCAAGTACAAGTTACTTTTTCTCCTTTCATTTAACCTGAAGGACTTTGTTTAGCATTCCTTAAAGGACAGATATATTGATTATGAACTCCCTCAGCTTTTCTTTAAGTTTTCCCTTATAGTTTGATGGACAGTTTTGGTAATTTTAAAAGTCTCAGTTGGCAGGTTTTTCCCTTTCAGCACTTTATATTTTATTTTAATTTCTTTAGAGAGCGAGTGATCAGGGAAGGGGAAGAGAGGGAGAGGGAGAGAGAGAAAGAGAGAGAAAAAGGGACAATCCTAAGCAGGCTCCACACCCAGTGCAGGGCCCAACATGAGGCTCGATCTCATGACCCTGAGCCAAAATCGAGAGTCAGACACTGAACTGACTGAGCCGTCCAAGCACCCATTAATATTTTAAGTATGTCATCCTGTTGCCTTCGGGCCCCCAAGGTTTCTGCTGAGAAATTAACTGATAATCTTACTAAGGATTCCTTGTGAGTGACAAATTGCATTTCTCATACTGCTTTCAAGATTCTCTATTTGTCTTCCAAGAGTTTGATTATATTATTTCTCTATGAGGGTCTCAAGTTCATTCTACTTAAATTTCTTTGAGTTCTTGCACTTGTAAGTTTATGTATTTTATCTAATTTTGGAAGTTTTTAGCTATTGGGTCTTCAAATAATTTCTGTGTACCTTTCTTTCTCTCCTGTTTTAAGAACCTCCCATAATATATGTGTTGTTTTTCTTGAGGGAACCCCTCAAGTATCTTAGGCTCTGTTCTATTCATTATTTTTTCTTTCTGTTCCTCAGACTCTGTAATTTCAGTTGTCCTAGCTTCAGATTTACTAATTCTTTTTTATTCCTGCTCAGATCTGCAGGTGAATCCCTCTAGCGAATTTTTCATTTTAGTTATCGTTCTTTTGAACACCAGAATTTGTTTCATTTTTATAATTTCTGTGTCTGTTGATATTCACATTTTGGTCCTTCATTGTTTTCCTAATTTCCTCTAGGTTCTTTTGCATGTTTTCCTTTAGTTCTTTGAGCATACTTTAAGCTGTTGTTTTAAAGTCTTTAAGGCCTATATCCCTGCTTCTTCAGGGATGGTTTCTGCTACTCTGTTTTTTTTTTTTTTTTCCTTTGAATGGATCATGTTTTCCCATGTCTTTGAATGCCTTTGGTGTTTTTTGTTTGTTTGTTTGTTTGTTTTTTTGCCTTTGGTGTTTTATTGAAAATTGGGCATTTGAAAACACAGCCACCTCTCAGGTCATTGCCAACTGGCTCTCTCCAGGGGCAGTCTTTCATTGAGTGAGCATGCTCTTGAGCCCTAGAATCAGCCTCAGATGAAGACTTAAGGTGTTCTTGGATCTTTTCTGAACATGCATCTTCCCTGGGCTTGAGTATGGTTTTCTTGAGTATGTTTTTTTTTTTTTTTTAATTCCCTTATATACACAGCTACTTTTAAATTTATTCATTTCCGAAAGAGTCTCACCCAAGCTTTTGCAAGCCTTGGATATTCTACAATATGTCTTTATGATCTCTTACCCAGGGATCTATCGCTTTTAGTCCTCTACAACCTTCCCAAGTACTGCATGTTGCTTTTTGCTGCCAGAGCTCCAAGTTAGGTGAAACAGAGTAGTTCCTCAGACATCCCAGAGACAAGTGAGGACACTACAGATAAAGTGTGCTATGCTCCCTCTGGTTTGACAGAAGGAATTAGACCAAGATTACAGCATGCTAAGGAGAGGGCTGGGCCAAGAACAAAATACTATGGAATTTCCTACTGTTTTGAATGTGGCTTTTTCTTGATTTTTGCATTTGCTGGGTTGTATGCCTTTGTTTATTGTCCGGAGTTTCTATAAGATTATTTTAACCAATTTTTGCCTTTTTTTTTTTTTTGACATCTCCACTGGGTAACAAGGTCTTAGAGTTACCTAGTTTTGCCATTTTGCTGACTTCAATCCGTAAGCAGAAGTTTTTAGAAACCATACTAGAACTTAACAAAATAACCATTTTCTCACCTAAAGAATGCTTTCAGATTATTTACAAAGTTACTAAAATGGTTTTTGGAATATCTCTTCGCCTTCAGAGCCTATGTCACATTCTTACATTCTTGTTACTCTTCAATATGGCAGGCAAACACTCCTTTTTTTTTTTTTTTTTTTTTTTTTTGAGACAAGATTGGATTTTGAGGAAATAAAGTCATTTGTTTGATAATGTAATGAGTAAGTTACACACTGAAATTTTGGTACAAATTTTTTTAGTTGCCATAATAAGGTAATTCCATCAGAGGCCCAGAAAAGATTTTGAGGAATGAGGTACAAGTAATGAAGGAGTTGCTAATTGCCTAAGTGATTACTTTAAAGATTATAGGTAATTGATACTTATGTTCTGGTTTGGTGAAATCTTATTTTAAAATCTCATATTTATGTCATTTGTATCCGTTGATAGAATTTTAAAATGTGAAGGCACATCTTTATGGGAAATGAATACAAATTGTCTTTGAAATGGCATAAGTGATTACAAGATAGGATTTCTCTTTTAGGTGGAATCATCTAGGATCTGTCTGCTGTAATCTATGACAGCTTAATCTGTGACAAATTTACATCCTTGTGCTTTTTCTCTAGTTATCATTGACTTGAATGACGTTTTAAACCATGTTCATAAGCTAGTGAAATTACTCTTTTGATATCACTCAGTTGCTATAAACTCACTTTCATATGAGTATTTATGAAATTCTGTAAAATAATTTTGGGATCTTATATGAAGGAAAAAGAACCTGTGTGAAGAAGTAGTAAGAAATACAGATGATTATCTATCAAGTGTAATAATGGCTAAAAGCTACATTGAAGAGAAAAAAAATGATTTGGCTGCAGCTATGAAGATAGCAAGAGAGTTAAAATCAGCTCCTTCTTTAAGGACTTATTGTGACCTGAATCAGGTAATTTTGATCATAATGTGAATTATTTCTGAGGTTTGTTATTTTACATGGCTTTGGAATATGATGTTTTAAGACATAAAATTTTTTTAAGATTTATTTATTTATTCATGAGAGACACACAGGGAGAGAGAGAGAGAGAGAGAGAGAGAGAGAGAGAGAGAGAGAGGCAGAGACACAGGCAGAGGGAGAAGCAGGCCCCATGCAGGGAACCCGATGTGGGACTCGACCCCAGGTCTCCAGGATCAGGCTCTGGGCCGAAGGTGGCGCTAAACGGCTGAGCCACACAGGCTGCCCAAGAATGTGTTTTCAGATTGTCCTAATTTATCTTGGCCTCAATTTAGAGTTCTTAGTTGTTTGAATTCTAAGACAAACATTAATAAATTTGTTTAGCCTTTTATTATTTACCAGTTAGGGAAATGGCACAGTAATAAGGTCTTTATAACAGATGATCTGAGAGCAAGTAGGATGACATTGAGTTGGAATTTGATGTTCCTAGGGCATTTGAATAAAACTAAATGGAATTCTCTTTTTATAAACAATTATATATGTCTCATTTAAGATTTCATGCAAGGTTTTTTTTTTTTTCTCTTTTCTTCCCGCTTCTCCAAATGTGCAGGTCAAGAGATAGAGTGCTTCCCCTATGTTCTATCATCTAATCGTGTGCCTAGGGAGCACATATGGGAAAAATAAAAACACATTTCTGATGAGACCATTTGGCATGACGGTGTTAACCATCAATCTTTTTGCTGATTTCTACCTTGCTCCCTTGGGTTATAGATCCTACTCTATTGTCTTTAAGTCCTCATGGCCTTTTTCCATAGATAATCAGGTGTTTGGGCTGAACTGAAGTATAAAATAGAAGCCATTGGTATATCTACTTCCAAAGTCTCCAAGTAAAGAGAGAAGAGTTGACCACCATCTTACTTGGTCAGACTTCTTCCAACCATAGTTCTAAAAACAATAGTCATTTCCTGTGTATTACATATGAGACATTAGGAGGTGTAAGAAAGTAATAAAATTTGGTATTCACCCTAGTTAGGTTTATTAAGATGAAGCAAAAAGACGATGGAGGATAGCAATGCAGGTACAGAGTGAATCTGATCAGAATTTTCTCCTATTACATAAATATATCCCATTTGTTAACTAGACAACAGTCTATTAATTTTGTTATCTATTAATTTTTATCTCTAAAAGATTTTAAATTTCTTTGGGGGGAAAATCATAACTTACTTGCATCCCTTCCTTTGGGTGCCTAAAATTAAACCTTAAACACATTAATTAGTGAGACACTTATAGGCTGTAGTTTCCTTCTTAAATTTTATTTTGTTTCAACATTTATTTTTTAAAAATTCCCATCTGAGTAATGCGTCTCTTTTGATTCTAGATTATCCGTACTTTGAAATTAACATTTGAGAGTGAATTGTTACAAGTTAACTCTCTAAAACTAAGGAACTCTCCCAGGTAAGTAAATTGTAATTCAGAAGAACCTAACAATTAAGTATAAAAGTGTATTAGAGGCTAGATTTATTAAATAATAAGCAATTATAAATTGAAAATTTATGTCACAAATGTGTCCCAAATTAGCAACCATGTAAAGTAAGAATAATTTATGATAAATTAGAAAAGTATGTTGTCAGCTGACTTTTAGAGAAAGTAATAAACTTCTATTAGAGCACTTAAAAATATTCTTTGAGTTTTTAATGTTAGCAACTTTTATTTAGAAAAAGTAATAAAGTGATATTAGAACATTGACTTATATGCTCGTGTTTTAGGTTGAATATGAATTGTAGTGAGATCATCTGTATGTTCAACAATATGGGAAAGATTGAATTTGAGCGTTTAACAAAGTAAGTATAAGAATGGCAGAATGGGCGGGGGGCACCCAGGTGTACAGTCCATGGATAATCATGAGCCTTCCCAATGAGTATATCCTTTAAGATATTTTGATAACTTGAATATGATTACTATCAAATATTTTTAATATCAAAAGCTATTCTCTCTTTTAGACTGCGTTGATCTTGTCTTGATTTTAAGGTTAATTTATAGTAGTCTTAAGTTTTTTCCTAGTTTTAAGGGAATGTATCACTCCAATCTACTTCTACTTCTTATATGTGGTACTTAAACAACAGATTTGCCCAGTAAGAGCAGGTATTGACATATGTCAAGGACAGTACCCTGGAGAAATACTAAATTTTAAGATTGAGAAAGGGTAACCTGCAAAACAAAACTGAGAATGGAGTAGGCAAAGGTTGAAAAACAAACAGGAAAAAGTGGTGTTCTAGAAGTCAAAGGAGGAATTTATGAGACTGGAGTCAGTTGATAGTGTTAAATGTCCCAAATCTTGGGCAGCCCGGGTGGCTCAGTGGTTTGGTGCCACCTTCAGCCCAGGGCATGATCCTGGAGACCTGGGATTGAGTCCCATGTCAGGCTCCCTGCATGGAGCCAGCTTTTCCCTCTGCCTCTCTCTCTCTCTCATGAATAAATAAATGAAATCTTTTTTTTTAAAAAAGTTCTAAATCAAATAAGAACTGTTATAAAAAGAAATGTTTAGTTTGCAAAGTTGGGTACGTATATGTATCCTCAGAAAGTGTTTGGATTCAACGTGTATTTTACTTATATTCAAAGCATACCTTTTCTTGGAAGAGAGAGAATATGTATCATTGCTAAATATAATTGGCTTTGTTGGCTATTTCTAAAACACTTCTTAAATGATCTGTGATGGGGCAGCCCCGGTGGCGCAGCGGTTTAGCGCTGCCTGCAGCCCAAGGCGTGATCCTGGAGACCCGGGATCGAGTCTCAGGTCGGGCTTCCTGCACAGAACTTGCTGTGTCTTTGCCTCTCTCTCTCTCTCTCTCTCTGTCTCTATGAATGAATGAATAAATAAATAAATAAATAAATAAATCTTAAAAAAAAAAAAAGATCTGTGATGAAGCTAAATCCAAAATGGGTTAAAAAAGACAAGCTTTTTGAGACTCAGTCTCATATCTTTGGTAGAATTTCTGTACTTGTAGATTGATAGCCTAAATCTGTGTTGATATGTGAGGAAGGTAAAAAAAATATGGAGTAACCTTCATAAATAATCAACTGTGGATTAGTGGCTACTGAATAATACCCAAAGGATTGACTAATGATGATTTTTAGGTGAGGCAGAGATTTTAATGATTTGCTCAGGACTACCCTTCACTGTTTTCTATACTTTATTTTTAAACCAGTGAATTAAAAAAATAATCATAAAATAATTTAAAATGAGATAGCTGAGCCAAATCAAAGTGCTTTTGAAAATCTGTAGTCACTGTTCTTTAGGACTAGAAGACTGTGACATGATTGTATCTTTCTTCAGCTTCATTGATTATACCTCTTGTTGAACTTTTAGAACTCTTGGCTTGCTTAGGGCTGGGAATGGGCAACAGTTTCTTTCTGGGTAGTGGAAATGTTCTAAAATTAGATTGTAGTGATGGCTGCACAACTGTAAATTCAGTCAAAATTAATGAATTTTATGCTGTGTAAATTATACATCAATAAAGCTATTTGGGGTACGTGGGTGGTACCTTCGGTTGAGCATCCGGCTCTTGGTTTTGGCTGAGGTCATGATCTCAAGGCCCTGAGACTGAGTCTAGCATGGAGTCTGCTTGAGATTCTCTCTCTCTCTCTCTCTGCCCCTCCTGCTCATACTCTCTCAAAATCTTTAAAAACAATAAAGCTACTTGGGATGCCTGGGTAGCTAAGTGGTTGAGTGTCCGCCTTCAGCTCAGGGCATAGTTCTCAGTCCGGGGATCGAGTCCCACATCGGGCTCCCTGCGAGGAACCTGCTTCTCCCTCTGCCTATGTCTCTGCCTCTCTCTCTCTCTCTCTCTCTCTCTCTCTCTCTCTCATAAATAAAATCTTTTAAAAAGTAATAAAGCTATTTTAAAAATACATCCGAGGCACCTATACAATAATTTTACCTCTTTATATGTGTCACAATATTAACTATCATGTGGGAAGAAAATGGCTTGAAGGTAGATATTAAAAATTTATGAAACAACTTAAAGTAGCCATATGCCTGTCTGGTTTTTTTTTCTTGCAAATTTTTGTTTAAATGTCAGTTAGTTAACCTGCTGTGTAATATTGGTTTCTGGTGTAGAATTTAGTGATTCATCACTTACGTACTATACCCAGTACTCATCACAAGTGCCCTCCTTAATCCCATCTATTTTTTAAACAGATGTGATCCCCAAGAAAATGAAGTGGGACAGAATATTCAAAAGAAATATAATCATAAAAAGGAATTTTCTTGTCATGATACATACCTATTGCGAGAAAAGAAAAAGGTTGACATGTCTGTTCTAAGTAATGAAGCCTCAGCACCTTCTTTGCAACGGGAAGCCAGTGATGTGCATTTAGAAGCAGAAGACTTCCAGCCACAGAAAGAGGTTGTTGCAGCACCATCCCCTAAAACCATTGCTGTTCTGCCTCAAATGGAATCTACCCCTGATGTGATAATTGAAGAAATTATTGAAGAAAACCTGGAAAGTGAGTGAAAATACAAAAGCAAGGAAACAGTACGTCTGTAATTAGAAACTAAATTAGTCCCTGTACTTAACAGAAACCTACTGCTGTTATCTTATACCTCATTATGAGTTAACACCTATTGGTTCCTTGCCCCTACTTTCATATTTTCCAAAATTAGGATAATTTTATTTTGGGTGCAGTAATCTAACCTCTGAGATGTAAATTTAGTATTTGGTTTAATTGAGGTATTTGATTTTTTGGTGTTCCACACATAAGCCTTGTAAAAAAAAAAAAGACAAAAATACAAATAAGAGAGATATTTGTAGAGCAATCTCATGGCTTTGTCCTTAAATTTAAGAACAGGTTCTCCTAAATCTTCATTCTGAGATATGATCTGTTATAAAATGAGTTAACATGAATATAATAGCATCTGTTTTATAACATTTCAATGTATTCCTAGCAGTTGATTAACGAACGATGCCAGTATTCTCCCCATTAACTACTGCTGTGTAGTTAGTGTACTGCCAACCTTAAGACCATGTTCAAGTTCTGTTTTAGGATTCTTCCACCCACTTCCCAACCTGTTTCAATGGTTGATTCTCCAGAATGACCTTTTGAATGCAAAAAAAAGGGACATGTTTTCAGTTGTTTCCATTGTATTATTATTGCTGATATCTCAGTGAGTTAAAAAATCTGTCATATCTACTGATAAAAGGAGTCTTACCATTCCAGTGTTTTGTGAACTCAAGTACAGCTTTTTAAACAATAGTGTGCCATTGTCAACCTAATAAAACTAGTACATTTGCCTTTATTTCCTGTTTTGATGAAGCATGCTTCACACATTATCTTGTGGAAACACCTAGAGATCCAAAAAAGCCTTTTTCAGAAAAAAAAATAGTCTTTCCCTTTTGGATCAAAAGCAGGTACTTTAACAACTCTGAACTTGATGTTGTGGAGTTTGCTGTATGTAAATAACTGTCATGTGTGAAGGCAGTGAGTAAAATGAACTTTACTGCTAACTAAAACTTCTTCCTTTTTAATGTTAAAAGTTTTAGCTGTTACTGGCAAAAATATTTCTGAAATCTGTAACACTTCTTTCAGCTGTCTCCCCACTTACACATATTTATCTCTTCACACCATCCTCAATATGGGTATTTTTCTCTGTGATCTGTATTGGATAGTTAAAATGATACATTCTTTGTGTTTTAAACATTTTTACTAAATAAAACATCTACATCATTCAAAAATTATATATTAAAATACTGTGAATTCTTCCCTGACCTGTCCAATTTCATTCAGTCTCTCCCTCCCTTCCACAGTTTCTTTATGCTTATACAAATATATACATCATTTTTCTGTTTCTGTATACAAAACATAGCATACCATATATATTGTTTTCTTTTAATTACCTTTTAAACATTGCATTCTGGACATCTTTTCAGTAGCTACATTTAGCTTCATTACTGCTATATACAAAACATTTTTCTCTTTTATTTGACCCCCACAACCCTACAGCCTCCACCAAAACACACACATCTTCCTCTAGGTGTTGCTCAATATATTGGCTTTGCCTAGACATTTTTTCACACTTTTCTAGCCAGGTAAGATTTATGCTTCCGAGTGTCTATGAGCTAATTATTGGTTCTTTGGATATAGTATAAGCAGGATTTTTGGGATATGCAAGAGACCTACTTATTATCAATAGAGCTCTGAGTTCCAAAATGTTCATAAATAAACTCTGATGTTTTGTTATAATATGATAGAGTTACAGCATATCTTGACTGCTACTCCATGTAACATACTGGGAAGTAAAATATTTGCAGTTCAATTTGCTAAAGAGTTTAACGTTGAAAGTGGGATCTATTTGTTTTATTGTTCTGGTTATTATTTTGAGTTTGGACTCTTGTGAGACTTAAGTATTCTAGAGTTTTCAATGCCACAGGACACTTAATATTCTTTTTCCAGGATTTTGCATTCAGTTTTCATGAATTCTTTCCTAACTTAAAATATATTAATGTGGTTTAAATATTCTCATCTAGGTTCTCCAGAGCTAGTTTTTGTAAGCCATGTAATACATCCTTGCCACTTTTACATCCGGAAGTATTCACAAATTAAAGATGCAACAGTATTGGAAAAGAAGGTGAATCAGTTTTGCAATAAGAGTTTACACCTTGATCCTTCAGACATTTTGGAGCTAGGTAATGAAATATTACTCCAAGCTACAATATCAAGTTTATTTAAGTATTACAGTATTTGGCCAACCCACATAGACCTTTTATAATACAGATTTGTATTCCAAGCATAAAAGTTTTAAAATTACATAACATAATTTTATTTAGGTAATTTAGCTAAATATTGACTGCTGAGTGAGGTATATACAAAAACTCCCATAATGGAGTGAAAGAGTTATTTTTTAAATTACAAAATCCTTCACAGGTTATGTAGTTTGTTTCTCTGTCTCCAGGGAAAATTGACCTGTAAGATGGTTCCTTGTAGTGTGACTACAGTCCCCTGCTATCCACATGTGAATACTGAAGATGTCATTAAGCACTTAGATGCAGGAGGACAGTGGTGTCTGTTTCCTAGGGCCACTCAGAAGGTAGTTGGTAAACTTAATCAGTCCACCCTAATTCTTAGGGTATGCCCAATTTGCCATAATTTAGGCTTTTATTGCAAATGTTTTCCTTATAACACATTGAATAAATTCAGTTATACTCTATAATAAGATAAAGCTATGATGTGTTTGATTTATTAATGGAGTGAGAAAACTGCTGGGTTTCTTTTAAAGATTTTATTTATTCATGAGAAAAAGAGAGAGGCAGAGACATAGGCAGAGGGAGAAGCAGACTTCTTGCAGGGAGTCCAATACAGGACTCAATCCTAAGACCTCAGGATCACTCCCTGAGCCCAAGGCAGACGTTCAACCACTGAGCCATCCAGGTGTCCTGAGAAGTGTAGTAGTAAACTTTTATGGCTACAAATATTTCTCCTAAAATTTAATACATGCCCAAGAGAGTTCAGCCTAGATTCAGAAAATGTTATAAAAAGCCAAAAAGTCATCCTTTGTTAAATTAAGAATAATTATTATTTCAAGGTAAATGACTTAAATACTCATTTATATTTTGAAAAAATGATAAGGAAAGAAATGTGATGTGATGCTTTAGGAGGATATCCTCTTGTTCCCTTTTCATACCTATGCTCTTCATTATAAAGAACAGCAAATGTTTTCCATAGGCCTTTCTCTTACCTATTGCAAAAAAAAATGGCTTAATAGCATGTAGTTTAAAACTCAGAGTATTGCTTATGTGGTATATCAACATAAGAGAAAAGTTGATGACAATCTTTAGACCACATAAACATTTTCACAGAACTAAAAATTAAAAGGCTGCCCTAATGCACCTCTCTCAGCAATCCTGTTTTTATTAGCATATACAGAAGGGATTTATACAACATCCCTCTGTATATAATCAGTGGTCAGGTCTACCAATTTATTTCTGATAGGTAGCTTAGTTATTAAGAGGGTGGACTCTAAGACAGCCTGGATTCTCCTCCTGCCTCTTTGCCTACCCGCGTGATGAAAGCCCTATCTCCATAGTGTTGTTGTAGGGAGTAAGTAAATTCAAACATAAAATACTAAGAACATCACTGAGCTCATAGTAAGCATTCAATTCAGGCCTCTTTCTTCCTTGACCTTTTTTTCCTGATTATTAATTTTTAACTCCTCTGATACGTCCTCTGCTGCTAGGTCCTTGGTTCATCTTCACCTTCTCTGAATATTAATTCTCTGTATATTAATGTAATTTTGGCATGTCATATACTGCCTCTCATTATTTCTTTATTTTGATTCCTCTTTATCAAGAGAAAGTAATTGAAAGTAATTGTTTCTTCCTTTATGCTACTAAAGTATGTACAAATTTCAGCATGTATATATCTGTATGCATTTATGTGTATATGAATGGGATAGAAAGTCTTTATTGTAAGTACAGTCATTTACTTGCCTATCTCTTTTCCTTTCTTGAGCTTCCTTTATGGCAAGGTGGTCTCATTCATCTTTGTTATAGTTCATAAAATATAGGTCCTCAATAAGAGACTGCTAACTTTGTTTTTACCTCCCTGTTTACCTATATAACAGGAACTGCCACAATATCCTACCTTTATATTTTTCATAGCACTTGATATGTACTGTGTCATCAGTAAATAGATGAATTAAAACTTCTTAGTGATGTAACTAATATACATGTTCATAGATTAGAGCTTATTAGATACTTTTCTCCATAAATACTGATAATGATTTGTCTTCCTCATTAGGTGCAAGAATATTTGTCAACAGTATTGAAAATGGAATGTGGTGCCGTGGAACTATCACTGAATTAATTCCGATAGAAAGTGAAAATATTAGAAAACTTTGTAGTTCAACCAGATTCTCAGTCCATGAAGTTGCACTAATACAGATATTCATGGTAGATTTTGGAAATTCTGAAGTCCTAATTGTTGCAGGGTATGATATTTTATAGTTATTACATTTTCCTGGCCTGTTTGGAAATATTTGTTATCAGAGGAGTGGGATACTAAAGAATAAAGGAAATTGGGAAGGGGTAGAGAGGAGTAATTTATCATTCTTCTAAGGTATATAGCTCTATTTTTTATTTTGCTCTATTATTTATTTTACTAATTACTAAATTAGTAAAGTATTATCATTTATCAATATTACTACATGAGGAGCTTGGAAAAGTAGTGGATCTTTGGAGGTTTTTTTGGAAAAGAAGCTTTTTGATATGTCCAAACTCAAGTACTTTTCTATGTTGCTTCAAAACTAGGAATGATGCACAAAAATATTTCTTTTAAATAAAGTTTACAGTTAACTGCAGTATGATTGAGTAGAATTTTAAATCAGATTTCTGTAATTTCATTAGTGCATATTAAAGTGGGATAATGAAAAAAAATAATAAAGTGGGATAATGTCTAACCCTAGGTACTCAAAAATATTTTAGTCTTCTAGGAATATAAAACAAAAATCATAAATAATAAAAATAAAAATATTTCTGCAATAAGGACCAGTATTAACTATAGAATGGTCACTAACTAATGGGCATAGCTTTATAGATAGATTTCTGTTTGGGGCCATCATTATCCCCCTTAAGTCTAGACTTGAGTAGATACATAAAAGACAATTCAGATAAAGTCGATTGAGATTTAATTCTATAGATAAAATAGGGTCTATGCTTATAAAATATGGATTAAATCTATGTAATAGGAAAGTATGAATTAGAATACAACTTTCTAGAAGATTTAGCTTAAGGAGAGTATCCTTAGAAATGCAACCTTTTATGGGGAAAGCAAGTTTGGGTTTCAAGTATTATTTTCAATAAATATTACTTGAATTCTTCTAGAGTTGGTGATACCTATGCAAGATCAGAACACATTGCTGAGCAGCATATAGTACTAAATGACTTATGCTTAGTTCTAAGGAAGTCTGAACCATATATTGAAAGGCTGCTGAAAGACATCCACCCATTAGCACTGCCATGCTCATTGAAAGACATTGTTCCACAGAATTCAGTAAGTGAGACTTAAATTATTTCTTCTTTGGGGGCTAAATGTCCCAATTCTAGCTATGTATTGCCAGTCAGATTGCAGAGTGTAGGTTTAAGGCACCAATTGTTTTTGCATAATAAATAATCCATGCCAGTAAAAAAGGGAATTAACTTCAGTTTTCATAATTGGAAACATTCTTAATGAGAAATTGAGTCGGGTAAACATATGAATGAATGAATGATAGATGAAATATCAAAGTAAACCACTAAATTGAGTCACATGTAGAGAAAAATAAATTTTACAATATGGTGTGATGTGTGTGTTTCTATACATTTCTTCACTTTTTTGTTTCACTTTGTTCATTAGTTGTAGCCCATATTGCATTCTGCTTTATATTATTTATGAATACTTAATCCCCAGTGAGACAAAAACTCTATAAGACAGGAATTGTATTTAAGACTATATGTTAAATTAAATTATATTAGCTGTTATATTATGAAATCTGAATGCAGGAATCTGTGTCTTTGCCCATCATTGTATTCCCAGTACTTAGCAGATTATCTCACACATAGTTGGCATTTAATAGATGTTTGAAAGAATGAGTAAATGAATAAAAAATGTAAAAGGAAACATAAATATTAGCACTATTGTTTTCCTCAAAATGGTAAAATTGGTTTAATTTAATCTTTTATTCTTTTTTGCATTTTCTGAGTAAACTTTATAAAAGAGGTTTTATTTTTTGTTTTTAAGAAACTTGTAGCTTTTGGGATGCCTGGGTGGCTCAATGGTTGAGTCTGCCTTCGGCTCAGGGCATGATCCCGGGATCCTGAGATGGAGCCCCACATTGGCCTCCTTGCAGGGAGCCTGCTTCTCCTGCTGCCTAAGTCTCTGCCTCTCTCTGTGTGTCTCTAATGAATAAATAAATGAAATCTTAAAAAAAAAGAGAAAACTTGTAGCTTTTAAAAAATTTGAATATAGCTGGGACACGCTGTTAAATTAGTTTCAGGTATACAACATAGTGATTCACTAACTCTGCTGGATGTATCACAGTTCCAGATTTCAAAATATACTACAAAGCCAAAGTAATCAAAATGGTATGATACTGGCACAAAAATAGACTCCTAGATCAATGTAACAGGATAAAGAGCCCAGAAATAAACCCATGTTTATATGTTCAATTAATCTATGACACTGGAGTTTTGGTCTTTTTCCCTATTGTATATCCTTATATTTAGTAAATGATGCTGGGGAAACTGGACAGCTGCATGCAGAAGAATGTAACTGGACCACTTTCTTATACTATACACAAAAAAAGACAAATTTCTAAATGTGAGACCTGAAACTATAGAAGTCCTAGATAAAACATAGGTAGTAACCTCTTTGACATCAGCTTTGGCAATATTTTCTAGATATGTCTCTTTTGCGAAACAAAAGCAAAAATAAGGCATGTGAGACTACACTAAAATAAAAAAAAACTTTTGCATAATGAAGGATATCATCAACAAAACAAAAAGGCAACCTGATGAATGGGAGAAGATAGTTACAAATGATATATCTGATGAGGGGTTCATATTCAAAATATATAAAGAATGTAACACCAGAATATGTAGTTTTAACCCTTGAAATTTAGTTATAGGATCTTAAAGGTTCAAAGATCAATTGAAAGTTTTTTAATGGGTGAATATTTTTCCTTATTGTTTAAGTAGTCTATGCCTCATATATTCCTAGTTAAAGGAAACTAAGTTAACTGATGAATATAAATATCTTGATTGCATTACATGGCTTCCATTATGCTTTCTAAATTACCTTCTTTTTTTAATTTGAGAGAGAGAAAGCACAAGCAGCGGGGAAGGGCAGAGGGAGAGGGAGAAGAACACTCCCACCGAGTAGGGAGCCCAATGTGGGACTCAATCCCAGGACCTTGGAATCATGATCTGAGCCGAAGGCAGACGTTTCACCAATTGAGCCAACCAGGTGCCCCAAAATTATCTTTTGAATTTGTGTCATTAAAATGGAAAAATAGTATGTTTTATTTTAGAATATTTATAATCTTCATATTAATATTCAGAAGTGAAACTAAATTCTAAAATACAACAGCTTATGGACAACTTGAGACTGTTCATAAAATCAAAGATCTAAAGGTACCTGGCTGGCTCAGTTGATAAAGCATGTGACTCTTGTTCTTGGGGTCATGAGTTCAAACCCACATTGGGCATAGAATTCACTAAAAATAAATCCATATGTTGTAAATATATAAACACTGGTCTTGGGTTTCTGGCCCTAGTTGTTTAGTATCTGTGGTTGAGTAACTTTGCTCAAGTTTGCAGACTGGTTGTATTTTGGATTTATAAAACAAAAGCTAAATCCAGAGCATTGTACCATTAGTTATTACTAAATACATTGGAATTTTACTTTTTCCACAGGATGTAGGCTGGGGAGAAGAAGCTAAAGTAGAATTTTTGAAAATGGTAAATAACAAGGCTGTTTTAATGAAAGTTTTTAGAGAAGAAGATGGTGTGCTAATTGTAGATCTGCAGAAACCACCAACAAATAAAATAAGCAGTGATATGCCTGTTTCTCTTAGAGATGCATTAGTTTTCATGGAGTTAGCAAGGTAGGTAACTTATTAAAACAAATACTTTTGAGATTATAGTTATAAACTGGAATAGCAAATTTTAACTTTAAAAATTATGTACTGACTCTAAAGTGAACATAATCCAAGAGGTTAAAAATATTGCTATCAGAGTTTTCTAAGTACAGTTTGAAAACTGCATTCAGATAATTTAAGTAGAAAAATTAAGGTAGCTCAAAATAGAAACTATTTATAGATACTGAGTATTTTTTAGACTTCTGATAACTTCACAAACAGCTCCACTAGGGTTTTAAGAATTATTAGTTTAACAGTTCCTGATTTAAATTTTCTAACCTTTGGAATAAGTTCATGATCACCACTCTGTATTTAATGTATGAATCTAGAATAGATGAAGTTTCTTCCTATACCACCATCAGTGATGAACAAAGTAAGCTGACTAACAATGGACATAGTGAAAGATACTTTTTGTCCTGAGTGATGAGATGACTCTGGAAGTGACTCCAGTAGGTCTCATTGTGGAAAAAATAAAAGTAGTCATAGAGATGGAGGGGATCACAGAGATCCCTCAGGTGGTCTTACTGAGTACCACCATAGTCTGTAGTTGTCAGTTCCTGAAAGAGAAAAGACTAAGTAGAAGATACAAGCCTGGCTTAGAAATGTCCTGAAACAAATTCAAAGGTCAATTACTGATTTTTGAGAGTTGACTTTTAACCTGGCTTGATAATTGGAGACAATACCAAGAAATGTATCAGAAAAGAAATTGAAAAGGGAATACTCTTGGTAGATAAATCGGTATATGTGTAAGTCCTTTCTTCAGACCAAGTTGCTGAAAAAGACTTTTTAAGAAAATGGGTTGCTTATGGTTTTGATTGTGCTTTTAATCAGGTTTAGGTCGCAATCACCAAGAAGCCTCTCTGAAAAAAATATGACTCTACACTATCACCCACCTATTTTGCCTAACGAAATGACAGATGTTTCAGTTATGGTTTGTCATATAAATAGTCCTACTGATTTCTATCTTCAGTTGGTAAGTATTTAATATTCCTTTGAGACAAGTATTTTTTCAAATTTTAGTAGAAATGTATAATGGAAATGAGTACCCAGTGTGAATTTTAGAGCAAACCACTGTAAATTTAAGTTACTTAGTTGCAACTTTAAATGAGAAAATCACATGATTTATAGTAAATTGAAGGAACTCTTCATCATGCTAATTAGTGAAATATGGAGGGAAAGGACAGTGAATGATGCTTAATAAATGTGTTTCTTGCTACCTTATGAAATCTGGGGAATAGGAAATCACATAGACCTGAAATCAGAGTACTATGAGAAAACCTGTTTCTGACAGTGGACATCTGAGAATTTTTACTAGGTAATTTCCTGAATTTAATACCAAAATAAATTCAGATCAAAGGCATTTCATACTAAATTTTGAATGTGGACTGATGGGTTTGTTTAGATAGCTACTAACAAAGAGTTCATCCTTACCAATCTCTCTGTGTCTGTGTTTCATATGAGTTAACTCATTCTACGGGCCATAATGAATGAATAATCTGTTAATCTTCACAACAATCCTGTGAGAAAGATACTAGTATTTTCATTTATATATGGAGACTCTAACCAAAGGGATGAAGCAACTTGCCTGACGTCACACAGCTCAGAAGGGATGAGCCAGGATTGAACTGGGCAGTGTAACTGCATTCAGAGCCTGCCACCTCAAGCACTGCAGCACACGATAAGGGCTCCCCAGATGAGTTGTAGAAGTCTGCTTATTTGGTACTAAGCTAGGACTTACATATATTTCTTACACTGAATATTTTATATTGTCTTTTATTTAAATTGAAGTAAAACATAAATATACCATTTTAGCCATTAAATATACAGTTCAGTGCCATTAAGTATGTTTTGTGCAACCATTGCCATTATTCATCTCCAGACCTGTTTGATCATCCCAAACAGCTCTGTAATCATTAAACAGTAACTCTCCATTTTTCCTTCCCCCAGCTTCTGATAACCTGTACTACTATATTTTTTATGAATGTATTTATTCTAGGTACCTCTTAAGTGGAAACAATATTTTTCCTTTGTGTCTGCCTTATTTCACTTAGCATAGTGTTTACCAGTTGTAGCATGTATCAGAATTTCATTCTTTTTCATGACTAATATTTCATTTTATGTATATACTACATTTTGTTTATCTATTAATCTGTTGATGGACACTTGGATTGTTTCAACATTTTGGCTATTGTGAATAACGCTGCTATAAGCATGGAGGTACAAGTTCTATTTGGGTCTCTGCTTTCAGTTCTTTTAAGTATATACCTAGCTCTGGAATTGCTGGATAATATTAAAGTTCTGTTTAACTTTTTGAAGAACTACCAAACTATTTTCCACAGTGCCACACTATTTTGTATTTCTATTAGCAATGCATAAAGGTTGCAGTATTTCTAACTATCACCAACACTCATTTAAAAAAAAAAAAAAAAAAAAAAAGCCAGGCGCCTGGGTGGCTTCAGCCAGGGTGTGATCCTGGAGACCCGGGATCAAGTCCCACATTGGGCTCCATGCATGGAGCCTGCTTCTCCCTCTGCCTGTGTCTCTGCCTCTCTTTTTCTCTCTGTGTCTCTGATGAATAAATAAATAAAACATTTTTTTAGAAAATAAAAAGCCATTTTAAGGGCATGAACTTACATCTCATTATGGATTTGATTTGCATTTCCCATATGACTAGTATTGTTGAATACATTTTTTCATGTGTGTATTTATTGGTCATTTATATATTTTCTCTGGAGAAATACCTATTCCAGTCCTTTGACCATTTTTGAAATCAGGATGTGTCAGCACTCCAACTTTGTCCTTTTTAATATTGTTTTGTCAATTTGAGGTCCCTTGAGATTCCATATGACTTTTAGAATGAGTTTCTCTATTCTGTCTGAACCATCTGAAAATTTGCTAGTGATACCATTGAATTGTAGATTGCTTTGGGAAATATTGTCAGTAATACTAGATCTTCCAGGCCATGAATGTGGAGTGCCTTTCCTCTTATTTTTGTCATCTTTCATTTCTTTTAGCAGTCTGGTATGGTGTATAAGTATACAAGTCTCTTCCTTCCTTGTTTAAGTTTATTCCTAAGTGTATTCTTTTTTTTAATGATATTATAGAAGGAATTATTACTTTCCTTTTTAGATTGTTCATTACTGCTTTATACAACTGGTTTTTCTCTCTGGATTTTAGGTCCTGTAACTTCACTAACAGGTTTTTTTGGTGGGCTCTTTACACTTTTATATGTTATGAAATTATGTCAGCTGCAAAGAGATAATTTTATTTCTGACAATTGGAATGCCTTTTGTTTCTTTTTCTTATTTAATGGCTCTGGTTAGAAATTCCAATATCTTGTTGAATACAAATAGAAAAAGCAGATGTCTTTTTCTTCTGAGGAGAAAAAGCATTTGTCTTTTACCATTGACTGTGGTATCTGGGTTTTTCCATATGGCCTTTATCATGTTGTCCTTCCATTGTGCTTAGGAAAGATACTTTGTATGTTTTCAGTCTTTTAAAACTTATTAAGGCTTGTTTTGTAGCCTAACATATTGTCTATCCTGAGAATGTTTCATGTATACTTGAGGAAAAATGTGCATTCTGCTCTTGGCTTGAATGTTCTGTATATGTCTGTTAGGTGTAGCTGGTTTGTACTGTTCAAGTAATTTGTTTTCTTCTTGACATTCTTTGTAGTTCTGTTTTTGAAAGTGGAGCATTGAAGTCTCCTTTTATTGAAGGTCTGTCTCCTTTCAGTTCTGTCAATGTTTGCATCATATATTTTGGGGCTCTCATATAATTATTACATCTTATTGGTGAATTGACCCTTTTATCAATGTATAATGTCATTCTTTGTATCTTGTAATATTATCTGACTTAGTCTGTTTTCTCTGATAGTAGCATAGCCACCCCAGCTCTCTTTTAGCTACTGTTTGCATGGAATACATTTTCTAATTTTTAACTTTCAACCTATGTATGTTTTTGGATTTAAAGTGAGTATCTTATAGATAGCATATAGTTGGGCCATTTTTTAAAACCATTCTGCAAATCTTTGCCTTTTAGTTAGGGAGTTTAATCCATTTAAAATACCTATTAGTAGGAAAAACTCCCACCAGTTTACTATTTTCTGTATATATTATACCTTTTTTGTCTCTCATTTCCTCTATTTCCCTCTTTTGTGTTTAGTTGTTTTCTTGCAATGTCATTTTTTAATATTTTTGAAAAACATTCTCATAAAAAAACAGAATTTACCATATAACCATATTTAAGTGTACAGTTCAGTAGTGTTAACTATACTCTCACATTATTGTGAAACAGATCTCTAGAACTGTTTCATCTTGCAGAACTGAACTCTACATTTCCTAAACAATCACTGTCCATTTTCCCCTATCCCTAACCACTTACAACCACAATTCTGTGAATTTCATTATTTTGATGCTTCGTGTAAGTGGAATCATAGTGTTTGTCTTTTGGTGGCTGGCTTCACTTAATCTAATTCTCTTAAGTTTCATTCACACTGTTGTGTGAGATTTTCTTCTTTAAGGCTAATATTCCATTGTATGTATATATATCACATTTTATTAATCTATTAATCCATCAATGGACATTGGGTTTGCTTCTACCTCTTGGCTCTTGTGAATAATGCTGCAGGGAACATGGGTGTGCAAATATTGTAGTTTCATGTTTTGATTACCTTATTTCCTTTTGTATATATCTGTATTTTTTTATCATTACCATGGGAATTACATATAATATCCTAAAGTAACAATTAATATAGGTTTATACCAACTTTAATTGCACAAAAACCTTACTCCTGTGCAGCTCCATTCCCCTTTTATATTATTGATGTCACAAATTGATCTTGTGTGCTCAATAACACAAATTTATAATTTTATGCATTTATCTTTTAAATTCTAGAGAAATATTATCCTATAGAAATAAAGAAATAAAAATGGAGTTGCAAACCAAGATTAAAATAATACTGGCTTTCATATTTATCCTTGTACTTACCTGAACCACAGATCTTCATATCTTCATGTGACTCTGAGTTACACTCTAGCATCCGTTTATTTCTACCTAGAGGATTCCCTTTAATGGCAGCAAACTCCCTCACCTCTTGTTTCTCTGTGAATGGCTTAATTTCTCCCTCATTTTTTGAAGGGTAGTTTTGCTGGGTATGTAATTCTCAGTTGATAGGGTTTTCTGCCCAGCACTTTAAATATATCTCCCTATTCTCATCTGTCCTCAAAGGTTTCTTAGGAGAAATCAACCAGTAATCTTGTTGATGACCCCTAGTACATAACAACTTGCTTCTTTTGCTGCTTTCAAGATTCTATTGTGTATTAGCTTTGTAGGGCCATTGTAACAAAGTACCCTGAATTGGATAGCTTAAACAACAAAACTTTATGGTCTTACAGTGATGGACTCTGGAAGTCTAAAATCAAGATGTTGACAGGATTCATTCCTTCTGAGGTCTTAGAGGTAAAATCTATTCCATGTCTGTCCCCTAGATTTTGGTGGTATGCTGACAGTCTTTACCACTCATTGGCTTCTGCTTCCTCTTCCTAGTCTCATCCTCTTTCTTCACATGGCATTTTCTCTGTGCTTGTCCATCTTAATTTTTCAGTAAGGATACCAGTCTTATTGAATTAGTTCCCACCTAAGAATTTATTTTACTTTGATAACCTCTGTAAAACCCTATCTTCAAGTAAGGTTACATTATGAGGTACTGAGGGGTTATAACTCCAAAATATTTATTTTGGGGGGTGAGGACACAGTTCCCAAAGCAGTCTGCTTTCTGCTCCATCAGAAATTCATGTACTTTCCACATGCAAAATACATTCATCCCATCCCAATCATTCCAGCATCAATGGTAAGTCTAAAATCTTCTATATAAATTTCATCAACCAAAGTCTCAAATCTTATCATCTAATTCATCTAATTCAAGTAGAGGTTAAGACAGGTATTGTTCAAGCTGGAGCAAAAATCTCCATGTCTGAATATGTGAGACCAGACAAATCTAAAACCTAGCAGGGAAATTTCTATTAGATTCTTATGACTTGAGAATAACTTTTATTGGCTGGATGCTCTACCCTCTAGTCACACTAGGGTGGTGGCTTTGCCACCTTAGCCCTGGGAGCAGCCTCACCTGTTGGAATTGAGAGGTTGTCCTCATGCTCTGGAACCCAGGAGGCCTCCTGGAATAGAGAATGAGATAGATGTTCCTGCCTCTCAGACATCTGCCCACTGGGCTCCTGGTGACAGTGGCAGACATGCCAGCCTCTGAATCACCTTCAGGGTCATTATTTTTCTTGAAAGATAACACATGTTCAGGGACACCTGGGTGGCTCAGTGGTTGAGCATCTGCCTTTGGCTCAGGGTGTGATCCCAGGATCACATGGTGTGAGTGCTGCATCAAGCTCCTTGTAAGGATCCTGCCTATCCCTCTGCCTATATCTCTGCCTCTCTGTGTCTTTCATGAATAAATAAATAAAATCTTTTTAAAAAAAGATAACACATGTTCAGGGTTGAATAGCCCTGACAGCTCACTTCCTGCCTGTAGAATCCCAACAGCGTTTCTTCCTTCTTCCCATCTCTGTCCCCATAAATTCAAGCAGGCAGTGTTTCTGCTGAGATGATTGATTAGATCCACATTTCACATGCCCATAATCTCTTTAGCAGTATCCAGCCACACCTTTGGTGTCCTCTCTAAGCACACAATCTCATTGTTTACAATATGGATAGACTGAGAATATTCTAAATTCTTCAAGTTTTGGTTTCTTTATGTTTGACAATTCCTTATCTCTGTCTTCTCCTGTTTTATTATGAGCAAAGAGAAACCAATCTGCATTCAATGTTTGTGCTTAGAGATCTCCTCAGCTAAATATTAAAGTTCTACTTTCTGTCTCACAGAACACAGTTCAGCTAAGTTCTCTACCACTTTATATCAAGGATTGCCTTTCTTCCAGTTTCCAATAATATGTTCTTCATTTCTGTCTGAGATCTCACCCGAAGCACCTTTAACATTCCTATTTCTACCAAAATTCTTTCCAATGCAATCTGGACTTCTTCATTCAAGCACTTTAGAAGTTCTCCTCCTCAATCCATTACCTAATTCCAAAGTCACACCCACATTTTAGGTATTTGTTACTGCAATACCCTACTTCTCAAAACCAAAACCTGTATTCATTTTCTAGGGCTGCAACAACAAAGTTACATAAATTAAGTGGATTAAAGAACATAAATTTATTGTCTCATAGTTCTGGAGTTTCAAAGTATGAGATCAGGGTATCAGTAGGGTCGGTTCTTTCTTAGGGCTGTAAGTAATAATGTATTGCATTCCTTTCTCCTAGTTTCTGGTGATTAGCTGGAACTTTTTTGGTTGTCTCTGATTTCTACATCACCCTAATCACTGCCTACTCTTCACAAGCCTTCTCCTGTATTTGTCTCTGTACTAAATTTTCCCCTTTTAATAACACCAATCATATTAGATTAAGGCCTACCATAATGACCTCATTTTAACTTGATTATCCCTGTCAAGACTGTCTCTAAATAAAGTCACATTCTCATGTTATGACTTGAATATATCTTTCTTGGAGATACAAATGACCTTCTTAGATTTGTAGATTCATGTATGTCATCAAATTTGGGAAGTTTTCAGCCATTATATCCTCAAATAATCTTTCTACTTCTTTCTTTCTCCTTCTGAGACTCCCATAATGTGTATATTAATATGTCTTATGGTGCCCTTGGTCTCTGTTCAAGTCCCTTAGTTTCTGTTCCCTTCACTCTTTTTTTTTCTTTTCTCCTCACTTAATGATTTCAGTTGTCCTATCTTCAAGTTCACTGATCCTTTCTTATGATTGTTCAAATATGCTGTTGAATCCCTCTGGTGTATTTTTCACTTTAGTTATTGTACTTTTCAACTCCAGAATTTGATTCCTTTTTATAATTTCTCTTTGTTGGCATTTTCATTTTGGTCCTTTATTGTTTTCCTGGTTTCCTTTAATTCTTTATCCATGTGTTCCTTTATTCTTTGAACATATTTAAGGCAGTTGTTTTAAAGTCTTTGTCGAGTAAGTCCTTTATCTGGGCTTCTTTGTGAGTGGTTTCTATTTTGTTCCTATGAATGAGCCATGTTTTTCTTTTTCTTTGTATTTCTTCTAATATTTTTGTTGAAAACTGGGCATTTGAAACTCTGAAAATCAGAGTCTCAGTTCCTTTAGCTTGTGTTCAGAAAATGTTTTGGCAGATTTCTTTGAATGTCAGGAGTCTGGGTGTTTGCTTGGTTGTTGTAAACCTTTGACTTTTCCATAGTTTGACAAAGTTTGTATGATGTCTCTCAGCCTCTCTGTCTCTCTTCCTTGTTTTTTGTTTTTTGTTTCTGTGGGAGAATGAGAACTTGGAACTTCCTAGTCTCCTATTTTTGCTGATGTCATTTCTCTGTTGAATTTTTTACTACCCACTATGGATAACCTGTTAATGAAAGAATATGAATAATACCTACTTAGAAATAAAAATTTAGAAAATGTAAAGTTTTTAAAGTAATATAAATGGAATAACAAGAAAACACAGATTCACAAAATTTCCACTTGCATTATAATACTTAAGAGAAAAATTTCATTTTTTGCTATTTGAAGTGAATTTTAAAATATTTTTTTAACCTTAAGAATTAGTATTTGGAGAGATAATAAGGCATTTCTTGGTGTTTTGGAATTTGGGGGGGGTACTATGTTTTAGGTATTATAGGAACTTTAAGAACTAAAGTAACCAAATAATGTTAAATATTATTTAATAAGAGAAATCTTTAGTTTACTCAATGCAGTTATTTCATAAACCTTACTGAAATTACTGATTTAAAGAATTATCAATTCACTTTAAAACCATAAGATGGAAGGTTGATGGGAAACTGGAAGTTCATATAATGTCAAAGTATTTGTATACATGAGTATATAATGTCAAAGTACATGAACTACGTGGTGGATCCAATGGTAAAAACATAACTGTACAGTAGAGGGATCATCACCCTAAGCTGTAGGTGAATCTTAACATGTTAATATTGAGTCAATAATGTTATATCTTTTGATATATTGCAACTTAAGTACACTTAAGATGTATTCTGGCCACAAAAGGTTTGAATCCACCAAACCTATACACACAACTTCTAGGTTTGGGGAAATTTCAGGAGACAGACCCCACTTAATGGAGAAACAAGCTAATTGATAGCATGAGGATATAACCTTGTAAATCCATAAGATGGAGCATTCTGCAGAAAAATAGCAAGCTCTTTTCAGCAAGACCTAAAAAGAGGACTACACTAGATTCTAAAAGATTTATTGAAATAACTAGATATAACGTGTCTTGAATTTGATACTGGTTTGGGTCAGTTAGGGATATCTAAACGTGGTCTAGAAGTACTGATAGAAATAGAAAAGTGAGAATTGATGGAAAATACAAATAAACTATAATCAAATTGCATGTAAGAGATCATCTCATTTTTGTTTTAAAAAATATGGAAAGTTTGTGTATAAGGGATCTGGGAGGATAGACACTTAAGATACCTGGAGAAACATTTCTAAAAATTTTTGTTATGTCCATATTTTCTAATTTTATATACTGCTTCTGTAATAAAATATTTCAAGTATAAATTATGTAATAATTTGTGTAATTCCAACATTTCATAATTTTATAGCCAGTGCTTATAATACATTGCCACATTTAAATTTTGCTTCTTTGAAACTACAGTGTTTTAATACCTTTATTTCTCAGATAGAGAGCCTGGATTTTTTATTTTTACTAAAGACAATTGAGGAATTCTATAAAAGTGAAGATGGAGAAAATCTGGAAATCCTCTGTCCAGTTCAAGGTCAAGCCTGTGTAGCTAAATTTGAAGATGGAGTTTGGTACCGAGCAAAAGTCATTGGTAGGAAATTACAGGGTTTCCACAGGGAAATGTTATGCTTAAAATTGACATAATTTGAGTTGGTACAAATTAAATCATGGAAGTGGTATTATTTGCTCAATTATCTATCTTTAAAAAGCTAGTGGTAATGTTTGGAGGTGAATCTCTCGGCCCTTAGATTTTGATTTGACTGGGACTTAACTGGTTTTTTTGTTTTCTAATGTCTGCCTTATTTAAAAATTTAAATGGTAATAAACAACTTATACTCCATTCCTCAAAGGCAAATATTTTAGGGTTGCCTGGCTGACTCACTTGGAAAAGCATGCAACTCTTGATCTCAGGGTCATGAGTTTGAGCTTTATGTGGAGTGTAGAGATTATTTTTAAAAATACCTTAAATTCTTTCAGCTGTTTCTTTTGATATTTGTGTTATTTATTCTAAACGTATAATACTTTGTTGATAGTTTTAGGTATTATCTATTCTTATTATGGTAGATAGCAGTTTTAGATTTCTTGTAGCTCTCTTGTGCTCTTCCAAGCTCACCCCTATAGTTGTATCACAATTTTTAGTTAACCCATATTTTATATAAATATTTTCACTAAGTCATAAAGAATACTTTATTTCTATTTCAACTTAATGCATCAAATTTTCACTTTGTTTCCTTTAAATTTATGGCTACATTTTCCTAATAGTTCAGAAACGGTTTTCCACATGTTAAGCTTTTCAGGTAATGTTAGTTTAATTTTTTCTCTAATGGTGAAAACATCCTCCTATCTCCCCAGTTAGACTACTAGTCTTCTAAGCTTATTACACTTTTGTTATTCAGAGAATTTATTTCACTTGGCAATATACTTCTTGGTTTTCCTGTATTGGATCCCTCATTTTATAAATCCCATGTTTACCTCTTCAGTTTACTCCTCCTTTTTTTTTTTTTTTTTTTTTTTTTGAGCATTTTCTAATTGTTTCCTCAGAATAAATGGAGGTAAATTTTGAGATCTTTCATGTCTCCTGACTGTACTCTCATACATGATAATTTGAATAAAAAATGTTCTTTAAATTTTATCTCCTATCCATTTGTTTGTGTTGTCTAAAACTACATCTCCATTTGGAGACTTAAGGAATCTAATAGCATTGGTACAGTTGAGAATATCCTTCTAGCGAGAGGATTCCTGCAGAAGTATGGAGGGATTCTCTCACCTTCTTACACTTACGGTAACATGTGTCTTTTCAATTACTGTGGATGCAAATTACCATAGGGCCTAAGTAGTTTGAAGTTTCCTCTCCAGTACCAGTGTTGTTCCATATGCTTCCACTTCTACTAAGGAGCAGAGAATGCTTATACCTTTTCCATTTTTTGAAATTTATATACTGTACTACCCTTTAAATTTGGAAATGATGGCAACCAGTTTATAGAACTATACATAGGTGTGTTAAGAGAAGCTAAAGTCGACCATATATTTTGAGTATTTTCAAAAAGGTCAGTGTATGATAAGTTTTTATTCAAACTTGCATGTGTTTGAACTTTTTAGGGGCTTCGTTGGTGTCCTGTAAAATATAGAGACTAGATTGACATGGAGGTCTGTCTCTGCTTATTTCTTACAGTATCTCCCCAAATAATTTTTTTAAATTTCAGTTAGGTATCATTATATGAATGAATCTTTAGTTTGATTATTAAATCTTTTGCCTTAATCACCTGTGTTGACTAACAGTAAACATTTATTAAGCGCTTACTTTGATGCTTTGCTAATTATTTTAAATAGATGAATCCTCAAAAAAGTCTTATGAGGTTGGATTCTTTTGGTATATCCATTTTACAATGAAATAATGAGGCTTAGAGAGAAAAAGGAACTTGCTCAAAGTCACGTGGAATTTGACTGGATTCTAACCCAGTCAGTTTTAACATCTAATTTTTAACCTAGTATCTGATAGCTATGTTGTTATCCTGATTTTGATTGTCCTTTAGACATCTTAAAATTGTTCATTTCTTTTCACCAAGTCTGAAGACTATGCATTATGGTTGTTTTTTTTTAAGTTCACATATTAGAAATATATTTTATATTAAAAAAGTATGTTTATGTATTAATCATAAAAGTATTCTAAGATAGTTGACTGTCGATTAACCTAAATTTTGCTAGATAATTCTGTTTTCTTTGCAAGTTTGATTTCTAATTTCATAATTTTTGAAGGATTGCCTGGACATCGTGAAGTTGAAGTTAAATATGTGGACTTTGGCAATACTGCAAAAATAACACTTAAAGAAATGCGTAAAATAAAGGATGAGTTTCTAAATCCCCCAGAGAAGGTAATCTACTTATTGTGAGTCATAGGTGCTGGTAACAATTTATCTTTTATTTGGAAACATCATTCTGACCTGCAGCTACCAGCTGCTATTGTATAGAAATCATTTTTATCATAGAAATGTTCTGTTAACTGACGTTTTTGTCCATAAATAATTTGATACATGGAATATAGAAAAGAGTTGCTGTCATTACTGTAATTTCCTATGTAGCAACTTTAAATTGTTAAAATGTCTGTATATCTTAGCAAATAAGAACTAATTATAAGTGTATATGTGTATGTATGTTTGTGTCTAAGTATTTACTGTCTACAGCTTTTAATATTATTTTAAAATATCTGTATAATGTAGTAGGAAGATGATGTATTTTATGAAAAAAACTCATCATAGAAGGTTTTTTACTGCAATTCCAGTTATGTTTAAGTATATATAACCTGTGCAAGAAAAAGATGTCTGGAAAAATAAAGTATCCTTTTCTTGGAATCCTCCTCCCCAGAGATAGGGAAGGTTAATGGGGCTTATTGTTAAACAATATTTTTCATTTTAAAAATGGGTAAAATATTGTAGGAAAAACTTGAAAATATAGATAAAAAGAATCATTCAGAACTATTGATTATTTATGATAAATATAGTTCTAAGATGCATCTTTATCATTTTTAACAATTATAGGATTAAGCAAATAATCCTATAACCCACGTTTTTCATTTAACAGCATATCATTAGTATCTGTAATTCTTTCAGTAGATGCTTGTTATATCGGCGTCTAAATGTGCAGTAATTCATTCAACCAAATGTTCTATTGATTCCAATTATTGGTATTTATAAATTATTTTATAGACAGCTTTTGCGCATTTATTTTTTAAATATATATTAAATTCAAACAGTGTTTTGTATGCAAAATTTTAATTCTAGAATAACTAGAAATTACATTTACTTTTTCTTAATGGTGCAATTTTGTTTGACACAGGCAATTAAATGTAGGCTGGCCTATATTGAACCATGTATAAGGACAAAGCAGTGGCCCAAAAAAGCTAAGGAAATTTTTGAAGAAAAGACTCAAGATAAATTTATGACATGTTCAGTCGTTAGTAAGCTGTTTCCATTTTTATTTGTTGATATATAATTGTATATAATTTTGAATAACATTATAATACAACATTTATCAGATCTAAGAACAAATTCAGTGTGTCATCAGTAAGAGTGGTGAGAGAGAACATTTGTTGAGAATTAGGTATAGTGGATATAGAGGCAGGCTCTAGAGTCTAAAATCAGTACAAAGCAAAAATTATCATTAAAGATCAAGTTATCCCAGGGTGCCTGGCTGACTTAGTTGGTGGAGTGTATGACAATTAATCTTGGGGATGTAGGTTCAAGCCCCATGTTGAAGGTAGAGATTACTTAAAATCTTAAAAAAAAAAAAAAAAAATCCAGGGCAGCCCCAGTGGTGCAGTGGTTTAGCGCCGCCTGCAGCCCAGGGCGTGATCCTGGAGACCCGGGATGTCGGGCTCCCTGCATGGAGCCTGCTTCTCCCTCTGCCTGTGTCTCTGCCTCTCTCTCTCTCTCTCTGTGTCTCTATGAATAAATAAAATAAAATAAAATAAAATAAAATAAAATAAAATAAAATAAAATAAAATAAAATAAAATAAAATAAAATAAAAAATAGTATAAAAAATCCAGTCATCCTGGACATGGCCTCTTGAAAGCCCTAAAGCCAGGAATTAACTTCTTGTATTTTAGTTTGCATTTTTGCAAGGGCACTATCCTGATTTTGATGTGATGGATGCTAAAGTTTAACGTGCAGGGAAATGAGGGGAGGTGAGACATAACTGGTAAATAGTTTTCTTTCTTTTTTTTTCATTTCATTTGACTTAAGTAAATTCAACTGTAGGCTCTCCATATTTTGAAAAAAAATCACTTCTTTTTTGGAGTGGTCTGGGTCCAGGATACAGGCTGACCACTAACTCACAATTTTGTAACCCAGCATGTTCTGAAAAGGAAGTGTTGAGTAGCAAAACCTGACCTGAATTGACATGAAGTATATATAGTCTTTATTTCCTATATAGTAAATATTCATATATTCCATTCCAGGATAGTAATGTATGTTTGTGGGCTGCTGCCTCAGAATCTGCTGGGGATATATTACAAAATATGTAATATATGTTTTATGTAGCTTTTCTTAATTTGAAGTTCTGAAACTTATCTGGCTGGAGGGGGTTTGGATGCAGAGGTGGGGGGAGGTGAGAGTCTTATTTATTTAGCTGTGTTGGTTAATAAGTACTAGTGCAGGACACACAAGATCATGTTTACTTAGGGTTGATTTATAGGAATTTCCAGGGTAATTTTTACTATATCTGTTCGTTCACATTTATCATACTCTCATTAAGTGAATCCAACCACCAGAAGAGACTGAGGCTTAGCAATCAGTTATATAATCTGGAACTGAGGGCAGCCCTGGTGGCGCAGCAGTTTAGTGCCGCCTGCAGCCCAGGGCGTGATCCTGGAGACCCTGGATCGAGTCCCATGTCAGGCTCTCTGCATGGAGCCTGCTTCTCCCTCTGCCTCTCTCTCTCTCTCTGTGTGTCTCTATGAATAAATAAATAAAATCTTTAAAAAAATAATAATCTGGAACTGATGGCATATCAGTGATAATTTATCCACATTGTTGATATGAGAAATTGTTCTGAAGAAATAGTTTCTTTAGGGAGGAACGTGGTTATAGATATTGCATCCTCAGTCAATAACGTTTTTGTACCTGGCTTTCCTGATGTGAGCAGTAAGGACTAAGAAGCCCTTAATTTACTGCTCACATCAGAGAAGCCAGATATTTAATATAGAATAGTCCTCCCTCTTGTGGACTACCCATCAAGACCTGACTTTCTTTCTTGACTCCTTCTTTTTCTTATTCACTTAATTACTTGTTATACATATAACATCCAACACCAGTCACAACATAGTTATTAGGCTAGATCATTCATTTGAGCAGGGCCTCCTGGCACTCCTTAAATCTAAAAGATCTCACCCCATTAATCTGCACAATGATGAGATTGAGAGTTTAAGACATTAATAGTAAAATGAACTACCATAGATGAGAAGGGGAGTCTTCCATTAATATGCATTGTTACCTTATAAAGCAAGGGATATTTAAATTTTAATTAGCAGAGCAGGGAAGGTGGTATAGGTACAGAACATGGAAAGTTGGCCCTGTTGGAATAAATAAAGGACCTCATGTATGGGAAATATGAAGTCAACTAAAGGGAACACAAGAGATGGAAAAGTAAGGAGATGAAAATTTATTGAGACTCAGCATTGCTTAGCTTTTTATTTTTAGATATGTCTGGCCCATTGAAAAGTAGGAATTATTTTTAGGATCTTGACAGAAGTTTACTAAAATGTATTTTTATGACTAGATAATAAATACAGGGTACTGGTAACAATTTATCTTTTACCTGCAGCTACCAGCTGCTATTGTATAGAAGGTGGTGTAAGCATAAACTACAATGAAGTATGTGTTTCCTAAAGAAATTCCTTAGTTGTTTATTCACATACATATTAGGCAAGTTCTCTGTGCTATGTACCATAAGTAAGTAAACAGACATATGAGATATAAACTTTACCCATAGGTAGACTGTCAGTTTGGTTTAAGAAATAGATCTAAATAGTCTATTGAAGTAACCAACATATTTCCTAAAAGAAATTAAAAGTTAAATGGTTTGTCCTAAAAATACAGGGATGGGGGAAAAAATCCAGGTTCCAATCTGTAGTTGAGGAATCTATATTGAGTTTGTGTTGTTTTAAACCTTATGCCATTCTTACAAAAGCTGTAAAGGTTTGCAAAAGCTGTAAACGTTTGCAGATAATCATTGACCTAAATTTCATTCTTATGTCCTCTGGAACTTGGTTGAATTGAATAAAATAGTTTAAAAATGCATCAGAACACCTCTCCAATGAATATATGTCAATTTATATGTTTCTGAATTTAAAATCTTTAAATTGTTTTTTGACTTGTTATAGAACAGTACACAATCATCTAAAATGAAAATTTTGTCAATTTGCATATGCTACAGATAACATGGACACTTGTTTTATGTTTGCAAAATGCTACTCTTATCCCTAAAACTACACATCTGCAAAATGAAATTGTTTCTAGTTTTTTTTAATTGCCTCATTTAGTATGTTTTATGTCGTATTTATTTTTCTCCAAACTCCTCTTAATATTTTACAGAAATTCTGGAAGATAATGTGCTCTTAGTTGAGCTTTTTGATTCTCTTGGTGCTCCAGGAATGACTCCTACTAGTGTAAATGACCAGCTTGTCAAAGAGGGCCTAGCATCTTATGAAGTAGGGTAAGTAAGCCTGTAAACTTTGTTAGTCCATATATAACAGTTTATTTGCAAGAAGGGAAACTGGTATAGCATTCCCTTTAGGATATCTGCTTAGCTTTGGGAGTATTCCCCTGCTCTTGGGTTAGGAAAAATAATTGTAGTCATTAATCTAATGGAAAGTAGAATGCCTTTTCCCTCCCTCCTTAAGGGACCCCCAAAACCAAGATTTGCTCCTAGGGATTGAAGGTACTTCTAAGAAAAGAGGAATGGCATCTTATTTCTAGGTGGAACATCTGCTTTGGCAGCCCTTTGTGCTTTTTTGAGAAGGGAATTAGGTGGAGAAATGGCACAATAGGGTAGTTAGTGGTAGAATTAGCCCACATTCCCATTTGGAGAAATGTAAATTTTTTCCTGGGTTCAAGTGGATACTTTGAATAAAAACAAGAGTTGAGTCATTGTACCTAGTACTCAAGACAGACTAGTGGTTGAAGCAACCCTGAAGCAAAACAGCAGAGTGGTGGTGAGGAGGGGTGGGAGGGTTTGGAGTTAAGACAAAACAATGCTTTCACAATACAGACTTGTGCAGTAAGGGTGTCCCTGGAAGGACCTTCTGATGAATTCCCACATACCCCTCTCAAGAAAGCAAATATTTGATAGCACTCACACATAAGGTCTGTCAGGGTAAGCCAGAGAAGCAGAAACCTGTAGGTACATGCTGAGCATGTGGTCCTGCTGTCCCTCCCTGCCCTAACACTGGAGGAGCTGTAAGCTAGAGAGGGCCTGTCGTTTTCCCAATGTAGGCACTAAGTAAGGGAAGAGAAAGAGATGAGAGGAAACATTTAAATATATTGGACTGAGGGACGCCTGGGTGCTCCTTGGTGAAGTGTCTGACTCCTGATTTCAGCTCAGGTCATGATCTCAGTTGTGAGATTGAACCCCACATCAGACTTCATGCTCCATGCTAGGTATGGAGCCTGCTGAAAATTTTCTCTCTCTCTCCCTTTGCTCTCTGTATCTCTCTCCCTCTGCCCCACCCTGCCTTCTCTTTCTCCCTCTCTTTACAAAAAAACAAAACAAAACAAAAAAATATATATATACGTATGTATATAGAGAGTGTGTGTGTGTGTTGGGGGGGGGAGTTCTTTTTTTAAAAGTCAGGGTTATTGAGGTGAATACAATACAATTCACCTTTTTACATATACAGTCATTTAACCATTATCACAGTCAAATACAGAATATTTCTATCACCACAAAAAGCTCCTTGGGCATCTTTGTAGTTATTTCTCTTCCTCCACACCCAGATCTTGGCAATTACTGATATAATTTGTATTTCTATAATTTTTACTTTTCCACCACTTCTTATAGAGTCGTAGTGTATTTTGCCTTTTGTGTATGGCATGTTTCATTTAGCTTAATGCTTTTGAGATGCATCCATGTTGCACACATCAGTAGTTTTTATTGCTCACTACTGTCCTGTTGTCTGGGTATACCACAATATTATACATTCCCTACTGGTGAAATGTTGTACATTCCCAATGTTAGACACTGGTGAAATCTTACACATCCCTAATTTGAGCTATTTCCAGTTGGAGAGATTTAATGAATAAAGGTGTTGTAAAGGACCTGCATACAAGTCCTTGTATGTAGACATATGTATGTATTTTCTCTTGAGTATATATATATACACCTAGGAGCGATTGCTGCTTGTAAGTGGGTTATTTTTTCTATATTTAATCTAATGCCCCACCTACATTATCGCCTTCATAATTTTGGCACAAATCTGACACCATATAACTTTATCCATTTAATATTTTGATATGTATACCTAAAAGAAAAAGATTTTTTAAATTACATTATTATTTTATTGTTTTTTTAAAAGATTTTATTTATTTATTCGTGAGAGACAGAGAGGCAGAAACAGATAGAGGGAGAAGCAGGCTTCATGCAGGGAGCCTGACATGGGACTCGATCCCAGATCTCCAGGATCACGCCCTGGGCTGAAGGCGGCGCTAAACCGCTAAGCCACCTGGGCTGCCCAGAAAAAAAATTTTTTAAGAAAAGACATGTTTTTTTTAACTTTATAAGAAACTGCCACATGTTTTCTAAATTGGCTGTATCATTTTGGGTTTCCACTAGCAATTTTGAGAGTTCTGTTTGTTCTGTAGCCTTGCCAGCACTTGATTTAATCATTTTGTGTTTACATCGGCCCTTCTAAAAGAAATATAGTGGTTTTTCATAGTGGTTTGATTTTAATGACACTAAGGATCTTTTCATATGCTTATTTGCCATCGATGTCTCTTCTTTGATGAGGTTTCTTTTCAAATGTTTTATGTTTTTGTAAAATCATGTTGCTTATTCTTGAAATGTGAAAGTTCTTTAATACATATTCCAGATACAAATTCTTCATCAGATCTTTTTGCTTTGCAAATATTTTTTTCCAATCTGTGGCTTCTTAACAGTGTCTTTCAAAGAGAAGTTTCTGGCTTTGAAGTCAACTTTGGCAATTTTTCTTTTCATAATTCAGGCACTTCGCACTGTAAGATCTCTTTACCCAACTCAAGGTCATAAAGATTTTCTCGTATGTATTCTTCCAAAGTTTTATAGTTTTAGATTTCATATGTAAGTCTGTCATCCTTTTTATTTTGTTAAATAAACTTTATTTTTTGGAACAGTTTTAGGTTCTCAACACTGAGCACAGGGATTTCTCACCTCCTGGCTCCCCCAATGGGCACAATCTCCCCACAGCCCCAAAATGGTACATTTATTAATATCACTGAAACTACATTCACATATCATAATCCAAAATCTGTAATTTACTCACTGTACATTCTGTGGACTTTGACTAAATGTATGATGACATGATCCCCCATTATAACATCAGAGTATTTTCACTGTCCTAAAAATCCCTTGTGTTTTGTCTTTTCATCCTTCCCTCCCCTCTAATTCCCCTCTAATTCCTGAGAGCCACTGATTTTTTTTTCTGCCTCTATCATTTTGCCTTTTCCAGAACATCATATAATTGGAGTCATATAGTATATAGCCTCAGATTGGCTTATTATTTCACTTAGTAGTAGGCATTCAAATTTCCCCCTATCTTTTCATGGTTTTGATAACTCATTTCTTTCTAGCACTGCATAATAATCCATTGTCTGGATGTACCACAGTTTGTTTATCCATTCACCTACTAAAGGACATCTTGGTTGCTAACAGATTTTGGTAATTTTGAATACAGCTGCTATAAACATCCATGTGCAGGTTTTTATGTAGACAGAATCTTTCCATCAATACCAAGGAATGTGATTGCTGGGTTGTGTGGTACAATGTATCTAGTTGTGTAAGAAACTGCCAAACTGTCTTCCAAAGCAGTTGTACCATTTTGCATTCACACAAGCAATGAGTGAGTATTCCTGTTGCCTCAAATCCTCACCAGCACAGCATTTTAGATTTTGGTTATTCGATTATATGTGTAGTGATAGTATTTCATTTTTGTTTTAATTTGTGTTTCCATGATGACATATGATGTGGAGCATCTTTTTACACGCTTATTTGCTATCTTTATATCTTCTTTGGTGAGGTTCCTCTCAATGTTTTGGAGCCATTTTTTAAGTGAGTAACTTTCTTATTGAATTTTAAGTGTTCTTTGTATATTTTGGATAATAGTACTTTATGATGTATATCTTTTGCAGATATTTTCTCCAAGTATGTGGTTTTCTTTTCATCCTCTTGATAGTGTCTTTCAAAGAGTAGATATTTTTAATTTCAGTGAAATTCAACTTCTCAGCTCATTCTTTTATGAGTCGTGGAATAAAGCTATTTTTAAACTTTAAATTTTTCCCCTTTGTTTTAAGCAGCTTTAGGGAATAAGGCATTTATTAGATGAATAATCCAAGAAAACATCATAGGATCAGAGGAAAACAGCAAGCCCCCATCACCTCACTTTGTTATGCCATTGTTATAGGGGAGCACTAAAGCTAAAACAAAACTCTCTTCCACAGTAAGCAAAATAAATTTTGGAAAGAAGAGTTCTTTGTGACAGTGTAGCAACTTTCCTGGAGGAGTAGCATTCTATAAAATACATAAGGAGCTCTCTAGCTTTTAAAATAAAATTTCCGTGCCTTTTGCACCTCTCCATATATATTCATTCTCCTTACATGTATTCAAATATTGAGAATTTTCTAGTTACAAATTATACATTTAGTTACTAAATTGACTAAAAGATAGTAGTAATGACATTCACTGACTTGAGAAGCTTCCCATTCCTACAGTTTGTTTTAATTAAAATCATGAAATATTTTACCTCTCATTTATCCAAACTGTTTTTTTAAAAAATCAAAGTCATACAGTTTTAACTAAGTTTTTTTTTTCCAGTGCACATTAATTTAATAAGCCACCAGATTTGAGCATATAATCAATTATGGATGTTTAGTTTTTGTAACCAAAAAAGTATTAAATACATGTATATGTATTGTTTCTCTGGAAAGAATCATAAAATTCAAATTTTTAAATTTTAGACCTTATATATAATACATTCTCAAAAATTAATATTTATCTTTTAAAAGCCTATTAATGTACCAGTGTATACACACACCAAAATGACTGTTAAAAAAAAAGAAAAAAATAACATGTATTGGTGAGAATATAGAGAAATTTGACCCTTGCACATTATTGGGAATATAAATGGTGAAGCAAGTGTGGAAAACAACTTTGAAGATTCCTCAAAAACTTAAATATAGAATTACCACATTACCTAGAAATTCCATTCCTGGATATATATACCCAAAAGAATTGAAAACAGGTATTCAAACAAACACATGTACATATATATTCATAGTAGCCAGAAGGTGGAACCACCCTGTATGTCTATCAGCAGTTAGATAAACAAATTGTGGTAGATAGCCATACAATGGAATATTATCCAGCCTTTAAAAAGGAATTAGGGCAGCGGTTTAGCTCCGCCTGCAGCCCAGGGCGTGATCCTGAGACCCGGGATCAAGTCCCACATCGGGCTCCCTGCATGGAGCCTGCTTCTCCCTCTGCTTGTGTCTCTGCCTCTCTCTCTCTCTATATATATATATCTCATGAATAAATAAAATCTTAAATAAAAATAAAAAGGAATTAAATTTTGGGGTAGCTCAGTAAGTTAAGCATCCTATTCTTGATTTTGACTCAGCTCATGATCTCAGGATTGTGCGATTGAGCCCTGCATTGGACTCCATACTGAGTGTGGAACCTGTGTAAGATTCTTTCTCTCCTTGTCCTTTTGCCCCTCGCCCCTAAATGAATGAATGAAATTTTAATTAATTAAATTTTGATATGTTATAATATTGATACACCTGGAAAATTTTATGCTAAGTGAAATAAGCCAAATACAAAAGGTCATACTGTATGATTCCCTTTATATGAAATATCCAAAATAGTTAAATCCATGGAGACAGAATATAGAGTGGTGGTCAACAGGAGTTGAGGGGAGAGGATTATGGGTAGCAACTGCTTTAGGGAGATTTTGTTTTGGAGTGATAGAAATGTTTTGGAACTAGAGGTGTAATGGTTGTGCAACATTGTGAATGTACTAAATGCTACTAGATTGCTCACTTCAAAATACTTTTATGTGAATTTCATCTCACTTTTTAAAATGTTTTTAAGTCTATTAGCTATAGATTCCGTTCAAACTAGGGACACCTGGGTGGCTCAGCAGTTGAGCGTCTGTCTGCCTTTGACACAGGGCATGATCATGGGTCTAGGGATCGAGTCCTGCATCGGGCTTCCTGCATGGACCCTGCTTCTCTGCCTATGTCTCTGCCTCTCTGTGCGTCTCTCATGAATAAATAAATAAAATCTTTAAAAAAAAAAAAAAAGTTCAACTCAAGCTATGTGAAAATTCCAGCAGACCTTTTTTAGAAATTGACAAGATTTCAAATTTTGTATGTAAATGCAAAATGCATAAAATAAACAATTTTGAAAAAAAGTTGAAGGACTTCCACTTGCCAGTTTCAGAATTTAATATAAAGAAAGCTACGACTACCAAGACAGTGTGATACCAACATAGACATCTATAGATGAATGAATAGAATTGACTGTTGGGAAATAAATCCTTAATTTATAATTAATTGACTTTTTAAACAAAGGCACAAAGGCAATTCATTAGAAAAAAGATAAGTGTTTTCAACAAATGATGCTATGACAATTGGATATCCAGCAGCAAAAACAGATGAACATAGCCCTTATCTCACACCATGCACAAAGTTCACTCAAAATGAATTATACTCTTAACAGCTAAAACAAAACTTCTAGGAGGAAATCTTTAGGAATGTAAATTGGGTAAAGATTTCTTAGTTATGACACCAGAAGCACAATTCATCAAAATTCAAAACTAGTGTACTTTGAAAGACAGTATTAAGGGAAAGACAGTGACAAAGTGAGAGAAAATATTTGCCAAACATGGCCCATAAAGGACTTAAGAACCTCCTACAACTTTAGAAGACAAATAATTCAACCCTCTAATAAATGGGCACAAAATATAAGCAGATATTTACCAAAGACGGTATGTAATTGGCTATTAAGTACATGAAAAGATGTATAACAATTTTAATCATTAGGGAAATGCAAATTAAAACCACCATAAGATATCCTTTCTCCCCCACTAGAGTAGCTATTACTTATAAGACAATTATAGATGTTGGTGAAGATGTGTAGTAACCCTCAGAACTGTCAGGGATGTAAAAGGTATATATAGGGATGTATAGCTTCTTTGGAAAATGGTTTACAAGTTTCTCCAAAAGCTATACATAAAATTACCACACAACCCACCAATTCCACTCCTCGGTACCTATCCAGGAGAAATGACAACATATGTTTATATACAAATGTATAAGCAAATGTTCATAGCAGCATCATTCCGAATAGCCAAATACTGGAAATTATGTAAATATCCATGGAGTGGTGAATAGACAAAATACTATATATTCATATAATGGAATACTATTTGGCCATTAAAAGGAATAAACTACCGACGCATCTACATCATAGATAAACTTCAAATTTTAAGCTAAGTAAAAGAAGTCAGATACAAGAGATTGTATATTGTATGATTCCATCTATATGGTATGCCCAGAAAAGACAAGTTTATACACATAAAAAGTTTATTAGGTGATGCCTTGGCCTAGGGGTTAGAGATTTCACTGTAAATGGAAATGAAGGATCTTTCTGGAGAGGTGAGAATCTTGTAAAACTACATATAATGATGGTTACACCATTTGATAAAGTTAACTAAAAATCGTTGAACCATACAATTTAAATGGGTGAACTTTTTTTTTGCGTGGAAAATATACCTCAGTGAAGTTTTTAAAAGCCCATTAGCGAGTTTTCTCTTTCTGTTATTTGGTTGTATAAACAGATGTTTATATGCTTGTTACATTGTAGCAAATGCTATACCTAGTGATGAATAAGGGTGGTTTGTGCCCTCAAGGAGCTGAGTATGTAGTAGGAAGGTGAGATGGTCAAGCTTACCATTTCAGTGTGATAGGGACTCTGCTAAGGGTAGTTACACTATTGCGGGATTTCTAGAGGGTTTACCACTGGAGATTTTACCTAAACTGAATTCTGTAGTACAACTGGGAGTAAAAGTCTATACATGAGTTCATCAGCAAACTTTGCATTTTTAAACTGTTTTGAAAATAGAAGTTTGGTTTTTAGGTTGTGTGTGTGTGTGTGTGTGTACTTTGGTAGTGTTTAACCCTTTTTAAAATTTTGTTTGTTTAACCCTTTTTTAAAGAAAGAAACTAAAACTATTAATATCAAAACTGGGAAACTGAATCGTAGCTAAAATTTGTTCATCTCTAGATCTAAGTAAATACAAATATTTGCAAACTACTCTGTTTTGCTAATGGGTTTGTTTTTTATTTTTTTAGATATACCGTCAAGGATAATTCCAGAAAGCATATTGAAGTATGGGATCCTTCTCCAGAAGAAATTATTTCAAATGAAGTAAACAGCTTAAATCCTGTGTCTGTAAAATCTCTACCCAATGAGAATCTCCAATCACTTTATAATAAGGAACTGCCTGTACATATCTGTAATGTGATATCTCCTGAGAAGATTTATGTTCAGTGGTTATTAACAGAAAACTTACTTAATAGGTATAACATATAAGGAAACTATGTGTATTACCCATGGGCTCTTTTCTATATTTTGTTTCAAAGATCTAAAAATTATAATGTAGAATTTTAAAAGTAAAATTATTTCAGCTAAACAGTCATTTAAAAACTAGTTAAAAGTATACATAGTATCTTTACTGGTTATTTTTTCACTGTATTGGAATTAGTCATTCGACAAATACTTATTGAGCACCTATTATTTGACAACCAGTACTCTAGGTCTTGGGGATATAGTGGTAAAAACATTTCAAGTCTTTGCTATCATGAAGCTTAAGTTCTAGTAGAGGGAAGGACAATGGACAAATAAAAAATATATATTACATATATACTGTAGATGATGACAAAGACAATAGAGAACAAGCAGTTGAGGAGGAAGTCAATTTGGATAATCAGGGAAGACCTCAAGAAGACAGTGACATTTGAAATAAATCCTGATGGAAGGGAGGGAATAAGCCATGAGGATATCTGGAGGAAGATCATCTCACATAGAGGGAAGAGCTAGTTAAAGACCTTGCGGTGGAAATATACTTGGGTATTCAAGCAAGAACAGGGTACCCAGTTTGGCTGGAGTAGAATGGGTAAGGAGGGACAGTAGAAAATAACTTGGTCAGAGAATTATATAAGAAAAAATTTGAAACTTAATTTTTTTTCTTTATATAGTTTAGAAGAGAAGATGGTAGCTGCATATGAAAACTCAAAATGGGAACCTATTAAATGGGAAAATGATATGCACTGTGCTGTTAAGATCCCAGATAAAAATCAGTGGCGAAGAGGCCAGATCATCAGAATGGTTACAGACACATTGGTAGAGGTAAATGAAGAGTTAAAAATAGTAATCATGAAGGTGAATGCATTCAGTGTTTTTATCCTAAATTTTTTAAATTGAATTTTGATTATGCTATTCAGTTTGCAAAATATATTTTGAATATTGTTTTTCCACAGACTCAAAGTTCTTGCTTTCATAGGTCTTACTGTATGACGTGGGTGTTGAACTAGTCGTGAATATTACATGTTTACGAGAACTTCAAGAAAACTTAAGGACAATAGGAAGATTATCTTTGGAATGCGCTCTTGTTGATATAAGGTAGTTACTTGCTGAATAAATTTTCTCACTGTTGAATAATTATAAATCTTTCTTTTTGGATGGGTTCTTGTCAATTTTCATTTTGCTAACATCCTGAAGTTTCATAAATCTAGTTAATTTTGAGGTCTTAAGAGAGAAAGATAAAAGTTCAGAAGCACATAAATTTTAGTGGTACTAAAGAATAGAGATAAGTCAGTGTGATTGGTATTTAGGTAGAATTCAAAGTGTTAAATATTAAAAAAAACTTGAAGGACATAGGCAGAAAGAAATAATATGTATTTCACAAGCGTAGCATTGCATGGAAAGCTAAAAATGCATAAATTACCAAAAAAGTGAATTAGGATTCTGGGAAAGTGGCATGAAATAGTTTTTGAGGGATCCCTGGGTGGCACAGCGGTTTAGCGCCTGCCTTTGGCCCAGGGCGCGATCCTGGAGACCCGGGATCGAATCCCACATCGGGCTCCCGGTGCATGGAGCCTGCTTCTCCCTCTGCCTATGTCTCTGCCTCTGTGTGTGTGTGTGTGTGTGTGTGTGTGTGTGTGTGTGTGTGAGAGAGAGACTATCATAAATAAATAAAAATTTAAAAAAATAAATAGTTTTTGAGTCTAGTAGAATTCTACCATAAACACAGAGCAACTTCGATAGCAAAACTAAAGACTGCACAATTTCTACAACAGAAGTAGACAAGTAGGCGGTTTCCCTCTAAGCTTCCAGATACACAGGTGTGGCAAACCATGCCCTAATGGATCCTTATGGTTATCAGCATTTGTATGGAATGAAAGCTGACTGGGAATGATATTGCACTGGAGCATGCAAGCCAATCTGAGAACAGCAACTAAGACTGAGAAGGGAGTAATGCAAGATGCTTTTCATAGTTAGATGCTAAAATCTAAAATGTGCCACAGTTTCATGGTACTGGAGCCTTAGCCATAAAACTTTTGGAAGTAAAATGATACTCTCTCTTCCATGACCTCATACTGAGTAGAAACTGTTGGGAATAGAGCCTAATTTGAGCGAGACAGACAACGGGGCAAACGAAAGAAAAGATGCAGACAAAAGTAGGAGAGAGGAGCAGGATCTCAGAATATGAGGCCATATTATCTGTCATTTTGGGAAAACACCACCAGAGAATTCTAGAGCCATGAAGCTAAGAAAGCAATTGTGATTCACTTCTTCCTTCTAAAAGCATAGGAAATTTTATTACACTTAAAGCATGAGCAAAAGAAAGAATTATAGTCAAATTCTATACAAACTGCTATGAGAAAAAAAAATTAAGAGCCAAATATATCCCTAAAGGTAATGGATACCCACCAAAAAGGCATGCTAACAAAACAATAAAACTGTAAATCTCAAAATGAACTAAAAATTTAGAAAATGATACTGAAGAACAACATAAAATTATAAAAACTCAGAAATAAGATTGATTATAGAAAAAGGAATATTTGAAATGAGAAATGACAACATTCAAGAATAGAAATAAAATCATATCAGAAATAGAGTAAACTAGAAAAAACACAAAAGCAAATACACAATAGATATTGCCTTAAGAGAAATGGAAAGGCAAAAAGGATGGTTTTAAAATTTAAAAAGAACAAAAATCTAAAAGATTTAAAAGATCCCTAAAATCAAAAAAAGGTCAACATATGTGTACTAGGAATCTCAAGAAAATTAAATAGAACAAAACAAATACTAAAAACTACAATTCAAGAAAGTGTTCCTAAAATAAAAGATGATTTAAAACTATATATTGAAGGGGCACATTGCATATCTTGAAAATTAATTCAGCAATGCTGACACTCAGATTATCTAATAAAATTATTAATTTATAAGAGAAAGAAGATCACACTGTCATCACCAGCACTTAATGCCAGATGGCAATGAAGTAACATTTTTAAAATACTCAAAGAGAGACGCCTAGGTGTCTCAGCAGTTGAGCGCCTACCTTCAGCCCAGGGCATGATCCTGGAGTCCTGGGATTGAGTCCCACGTTGGGCTCCCAGCATGTTTCTCTCTCTGCCTATGTCTCTGCCTCTGTGTGTGTGTGTGTGTGTGTGTGTATCTTTCATGAATAAATAAATTAAAATCTTTAAATAAAAATAAAATACTCGAAAATGGCAAGGTATGGGTTTTATATCCCCTCACACTGACCTTCTGTATAAAGACTACAGACAGAGTAGGAACCACTCCTGAGAAATCTGTAAAAGAACAAGCTTTAGTAAATCAACAGTGAGAGGATTTGATGTAAGAACTGGTGGTGAGTGTTACATTTATTTTACCTAAAGAACAAAGATAAAAAGATCATTGTAAGGAAGCAGTATGGTTTGGAAGGTAGATATGGCACAATTTTTAAAAATGTACCAAGAGGGATCCCTGGGTGGCCCAGCGGTTTGGCGCCTGCCTTTGGCCCAGGGCGTGATCCTGGAAGCCTGGGATCGAATCCCACATCGGGCTCCCGGTGCATGGAGCCTGCTTCTCCCTCTGCCTATGTCTCTGCCTCTCTCTCTCTCACTGTGTGCCTATCATAAATAAATAAAAATTTTAAAATGTACCAAGAAAGGAAAGTATGAAAAGAGGAATAAGCCTGCCTTTTGCCTTATTGTTATTAGCTAGGAGTAAGTACTTCCAGTAAGATACTGGGGAGAAGAGGCTGCTAACAATATTGATTTTAACATGGAAACTATGTTAATATTTTATATGAACAAATTAGTAAGGCTAGTGAGGAAAATGAAATTATAGTCTCTCAGAGATACTTCTTCAAATGACCCTTTTTTTTTTTTTTTTCAAATGGAGGGAGAGAGATGAGACGGAGGGTGGGAGTGGGGGGGCAGAGGGAAAGAGAAAATCTCAAGCAGGCTCCATGCCCAGTGCAGAGCTTGACTCAGCCAGATCTCACAACCCTGAGATCATGACCTCAGCTGAAATCAAGAGTCAGATGCTTAATTGACTGAGCCACCGAGGCACCCCTACTTCAAATAAGTTTAAAACATAATAAGTTAAAAAAAAAAACAAAAAACAAAAAAACATAATAAGTTGGATGTACATCCTTACCAGAATATATCCTAAGGACAAAAAAATATGTGCCCCTCAAAAAAAATTTTTTTTCCATTAATCCCAAAGTTTGTTGTAATGTTACTGAAACTACTGTGTGTGTATTGCAGGATAAGTCAAAATAATAATTTTGTGTGTAACATTGAGACCTGGTATGGTTGATCCATGATAAAGATAGTAAGATTAATTTACCTTGTACTCTTGATTTGGAATCCGAATTATCACTAGAAGTTCATGGGTATTTTAATTGTAAAAAATACATGTCTTTTAGTCTTATAACAAATTGTGGTTTCCAAATACCATTTCCCAATAAAAGAGATTAGAGCTCTTTGGGAAAATGATTCTAGATCTTGGACAGGAAATGTACAGTATGAACCTAGAATATCTTGTCATAGCAAAAAACAAGAACACTATAAAAAACTGAGGTTATGGGCAGCCTGGGTGGCTCAGCGGTTTAGTGCTGCCTTCACCCCAGCGCCTGATCCTGGAGACCTGGGATCGAGTCCCGCATCGGGCTCCCTGCATGGAGCCTGCTTCTCCCTCTGCCTGTGTCTCTGCCTCTCTTGCTCGCGCTCTCTCTGTATCTCTCATGGATAAAATTAAAAAAAAAAAACTGAGGTTATGACAAAAAGACTCCATAGCCAATCTGAATAAACTTCCACTGACCAAATATGGGACAACTTTAGCATCAGTAGGATAATTGTAATAAAGCATTTGGTATATTTAAATCCCTAAATTCATAACGCAATTTAAAAAATCTTATTGGTCACCTTCATAGGATTCTAGGGAACTACCTCATTATTCTGAAACTGGTCTACATAAGGAAAATGAAAATTTGTCTTTTCCTATATTATCTGTATCTCAGGATAATCAAATAGTTGATAAGGGGAAGTTGTTCTTTGTAAGTATTCCAGCTTACAAAGGAAGAGTTATATCATTAGAATTTTACCGTTTTACAACCTTAATAAACTAATGAGTCTAGACAGTGATTGTCCATGGCTGCTAACACCACAAAAAGAGAATTGGGCATTATTTGCTTCCTGATAGAGGTACACAAACAAAGCATAGGAGTAGTATTGCTGAAAAAGAAAAATAGAAACCTGAATCTGATCAATACTGCAGACCTATCTATGAATCTAAAGGAAATTCAAGGATCAGAGGAACATATTAAACACCATGGAAATGCTATCAGTTAAACCCAGTCATGGAACCTGTAGAATGAATGACTCAGTTTCTTTATTTGTGTAATATTTTATTTATTTATTCATGAGAGAGAATGGCAGAGACATATGCAGAAGGAGAAGCAGGCTCCCTATAAGGACCCCAGTGTGGGACTCAATCCAGGGATTCTGGGATCACACCCTGAGCCAAAGGCAGATGCTCAACTGCTGAGACACCCAGGCATCCCATACTCAGTTTCTTTAACAAAAAATCATTAAGGGAAAGAATTCAAATTAATGGTTTGAAACATCTGAAAATGTGAACACCATTTAAATTATTGATATTAAGGAATTTTTTTAGGTAAATTAATGGTACTGTGGTTCTGTTTGTTTAAAAGGACTTATTGAAGTGTTATTGGTGTACAATATTAAATTCATTTCAGGTATGCCATATAGTGATTCAATATTTATATACATTATAAAATCACCACAATAAGTCTACTTACCATTTCTTACCATACAAAGTTGTTACAGCCTCTGTCTTACTTATTTTTATAACTGTAAAATTGTTCCTCTTAATCTCCTTCACCTATTTCATACATTTCCCCACATCTCTCACCTCTGGCAGCCACCAGTTTGCTCTGTGTATCTATGAGTCTGTATATATTCATTTTTATTTTTTAGAGTCCATATATAAGTGGAATCATATGGGATTTGTCTTTCACTGTCTGACTTATTTCACTGAGCATAATACCCTCTAGGTCTGCCCATGTTGTTGCAGATTCTTTTTTATGGCTGAGTAATTTTCCATTGTACGTATACACCTCATTTTTATCCATTTATCAGTCAGTATATCCCTAGGGTATTTCCACATTTTGACTATTATAAACAATGCTGCCATAAACATAGGGGCGCATATATCTTTTTAAATTAGTGTTTTTGGATTCTTTGGGTAACTAATAGTGGAATTACTGTACCATATGGTAATTCTATTTTTAACTTGTTAAGGAACCTCTGTACTGTTGTCCACATTAGCTGTATCAGTTTGCATTCCTACCATCAGTGTGGAAGGTTTCCTTTTTCTCCACATCCTCACCAACACGTTATTTCTTGTGGGGTTTTTTGTATGTTTTTTAGGCTTTTTTTTTTTTTAAGTTCAAATCCTAGTTAGTTAACATACAGTGTAATATTACTTTCAGGTGTACAGTATAGTGATTCAGCACCTGGTGCTCATCACAAGTGCTTGTATTTTTGTAGCCAGTCTGACAGGAGTGAGGCGATATCTCATTGTGATTTTGATTTTCATTTCTCTAATGATTAGTGATGTTGCCCATCTTTTCATGTCTGTTCACCATCTGGATGTTGTCTTTGAAAGTCTCCCTGCATGGAGCCTGCTTCTCCCTCTGCCTGTGTCTCTGCCCCTCTCTCTGTCTCTGTGTCTCTCATAAATAAATAAAAATAAAAATCTTTAAAGAAAAAAAAAGAAATAGCTTGAGGGTATTTTCCTTTCCTTTCCTTAAATGTTTGGTAGAATTCACCTGTGAGGCCATCTGGTCCTGGACTTCTGTTCGTTGGGAATTGTTTTTTTTTTGTTGTTGTTGTTGTTGTTTTAATTATTGCTTCACTTTCATTACTACCAATTGTCTATTCAAATTATCTCTTTCTGATTATGTCTTGGAAGATTTTGTGTTTATGAGAATTATGTGTTCTATCCATTTGTCTCTTTTGTTGATGTATAATTGTTCATAATACATTCTTATGAGACTTAATATGGATATATATTATCCTTGGATTTCTGTTTGAAAAATACAGAAGTGTCAATTTCTTGCTTCTAGGGGACCTTTTTTCATTGGTAAATCCATGGAAATCTAATTCTTCATAACAAGAATTATAGAATTTTATAGACAGTATTAGGAGATACAAACTTCCCATTATAAAATAAAGTCATGAGCTGAAAAGTTGTCAGCATATCATAACAATAATGTTATAATGTATGGTGACAAACTTACCCTGGTGAGCACTGAGTAATGTATGGAATTCTTGAATCAATATATTGTACAATTGAAACTAGTATAACATTGTGTGTTAATTATACATTAATAAAAATAAAAGAATTAAAGAATCTTAGACTTGGAACTCAAAGATATTAGAGGCATCATGACAGTAATTTTTTGTATACCAGCCCTAATAAATGAGCATTCAAGGTCTGCTGGATTCACTGCTGTGGAGCATCTCTCTCAATGGTAGTTGTTTCTTTTTCAGGCAGCTTCAGTCACCAGTATTTCCTTACATGGCATTAAAATTGGTCTCCCCCCAAAAATACCTTGTTCTCATGACCCCTTTCCATTCTAATTGCTGGAGACCTTTTATTTTATGTCCTTGAAGAGCTTATCCATAATCCACCTGTTTGCACAGATCATTTCTCTAATCTTAGAGGTGCCTCTCCCACTGTCTGTGATTACCAATAGTGACTGCGAGACCATATTTACAAGTTTGTTCTATAAATTGAAAGAATTTCATGCCCTGGAATGGAAATCTCAGGCTGACATACTATAAAAATCTTATCCTAGTTTTTATTTCTCCCTTGAACAGTTCAGTCAGAACAATTGAACAGTCGGTCCTTTAATTGTATCCAATAATGTAGAGAATGTGTTCCTGTCCACACCTTGGATTATATCTTTTAGACTCTAATGGAATACCATTATTTCAAGAATTTAATAATAGCTAACCTTAACCAATTCTGAACCCTGTATTAATTCCCTTACAGGCATTACTTTAGTCCTCACAATAAATCTTAAAGCTATAGATAAAGTATTATTTATTGATAAGGAAATTGAGTCTTCAAGAGGTTAAGTAATTATCCAGAGTAATACATCCATTAACTTTTGAGCTAGGATTATAAACAAGGTCTGAATTCAGAATCGGAGCTCTAATCACTATGTTTTATCACCCTTTTGAGAAATCTTTGTCTTATTTTAGGAAGATATACCTACCATATAATTTGCTATTTTTAGTGTACACTTTAGTGGTATTAAATACATTCAGAATGTTTTGTAACATTTACCACTATCCATTTCCAGAACTTTTTCATCTTTCGCAACTAAAACATACAGTTTTATGAATACAAACCAAAAATTTTATAAATGTTGTAAATACTTCCAGATGTTTAAAAATTGATGTTTACAAAAGATATAATCTAGTAAAATCTTAATGTTGACACTGATTTTTATCTGAATGCCATCGTAATAAAAACCCATAACTAATTCTAGGAGTCATTGACAATTTGAGCTTCTTAACTCATAAGAACAGTATCTGGGTTTCTTGATAAATAGTATAGCATATACACTAACTCTTACTTGGTCAAACTAAATGCACAGTTGATTTTATTAGTTTACTCATATAAACTAACATGAAAAGATTGTCCAGATTAGTTACTCAGTGGGTCAGCTGCAATGGAACTCCAGATCTAGAAACCATGTCTGGAGAGCCTTCAGAGTTTGCATTATGATACTTGTAATCTCTTTAGTAATATTAGTTCTTATTCTTTGGAGGTAAATGTGATGGTTAGAAGGTCAGGTCACTCAGTTTCAGTTCAAACTAAAATAGATGATGAAGTTGGATATTCTGATTTTCGTTGATCTGTCAGTATTTACTGAGCATTTTTACCATGAATATAGAAAGTAAATTTCCTATAAATTAGGCTTTTATTCATGGGTAGCAATTCATATTAGATTTAAATTCCAGAAAGAAACTTCCAAAAGTGTTTGGGCAGTGGAATCATCATTGCAAAGAAACTGTTCTTTTTAAATTTCCATTAAATAATTGTGAAGTGCCTTCTGTGTGCCAGACACTATCCTAGCCATTAGGGATATGATAATAGACATAATACATAATACATTATCCCTGCTCTCTCAGAGTTTATAGTTTAGTCAGCATGTGTGAATGTTCATGATAGGTAAAAAATACTTAAAATGTACCTTTTTAAGTGTTCTCAAGTATAGTTCAGAACAGTTATACATAAGTTAGCATATGATATGGTCCAGAAGTAGAAGAAAGGAATAAACAAAAGGCTATGAAAACGGGGAAGAAAATTGCGAAAATAACACAAAGTCCTGTTAACACAAAGTTAAATTGATTTCTCACTATGTATGTAGTTTGTTTATATATATATATATGTAGTGAATATATTCACTTTTATGCTTTTGCAATGCTGTTTGTTATTTTTTTTTTTTGTTTTAGACCAACTGGTGGGAGTGACAAGTGGACAGCTACAGCTTGTGACTGTCTTTCATTGTACCTGACTGGAGCTGTAGCAACTATAATCTTACAGGTGTGTAGTGAGGTAAACAATTATAATAGATATATATAAGGAATAGTTCATTCATGTTTTCTATAATTTATTGAGATAATAACAGCAAACTTTTTGGCAGCCCTTTTTTGTCAGGTTATAACACCTATTTGATAATAGATGTCCCATAATGATTGTATGAATTAATCAAAACATTTCTAAAGTATCATTCTTGAATTGATAATTTGCATGTTAAAAAACAGAATATATGTATGCTATAATGCACTGTGGAAGCCTTTTGCTCTTTACAAATTGGGGAGTTAGGCTTCTGGTTATTAATTGTATATAATAAAATGTGTTTGTAGGAATATGGGTCTGAGAAAAGGGGATATATTTTTTCAGAACACTTAAAAATATTCCCTTTTATTCTAATTTGATACTTTTATTGCATTTACAACTAGAATTTTCTTAAATGAGAAAATTTTTTAGAATTAATTTTTTTCCATGTTACTTTTTGTATGTGTACATTCTCCATTTTCATAATTCCGTTTGAATATAGGTCTTGCAGTTCTTTCCTTTATTTTCACACACACACACACACACACACACACACACACATACACTACACACGAGACACACCTGGGAAAATACATTTCAGTTTTGTAATTTACAAAAAGTTTAGGAAAATAGAGAAATTTGTAAGTGATGTTTCCCCAGCCTATTGGCTGAAAAAAAAAGTTTTTGGTCTGCCTCTCCCTACACACACCCACTTTTTTGGTAAATTTCACCTTGACAGTGAGATCTTCCTGACACATTTCACAAACCATCTGTCTGTCCGCCTTGACTCTGTCCCCTGTTATTTTCTGTCTGATAGGGTGAGATATCAAAATAACTTTACTTGGCTGGAGATTTATTTTTCTGGCTTGGATAAATGTGGAAGAAATGCCTATAAGAAGTATGTTGTTGGGCAGCCCAGGTGGCTCGGCGGTTTAGTGCCGCCTTCAGCCCAGAGTGTGATTCTGGAGTCCTAGGATCGAGTCCCACGTCAGGCTCCCTGCGTGGAGCCTGCTTCTCCCTCTGCCTCTCTCTCTCTCTCTCGTTAATAAATAAATAAAATTCTTTAAGAAAAAAAAGTATGTTTATAACAGGTTTCCTTTTAGTGTTTCATATTTACTTTGCTCTTAAATCACTGCAGGAAAACAATACAACATGGCCATTACCTGTGAAAATTTTCTGCAGAGATGAAAAAGGAGAGCGTGTTGATGTTTCTAAATATTTGATTAAAAAGGGTTTGGCTTTGAGAGAAAGGAGGTATAGACTTTTTTAACATTAGTTTGTAATGAAAGTGTCTTATTTGCCTATGTATGTCTTCATATCTGTGCTTTCAAACCTGAATTTCATCTTGTTTGCTCCTAATGATTTCTAAACTAACCTTGAGGAACAAGTTCAGAAATAAATTTATTCAGGATTACTAATTACTTTATTCAGGCTCATTAGCTCTTGCATATTTAAACCCCTACTGACATTTCTGCTTTTATATTTTCCCTTTTGCTTTGCCATTTACACTCTAAACCAAAGGAAAAGAAAATTACATAGTGGTGACCAGATCTGAGCCCTTTGACATCATTTGCTTAATGACAAATCTTTAAGCTTTATGTTGGAAATGTGGTAGACATATACCAAACTGTGTTTATGTGAAACAGAAATTGATAGACGAAAAGTAATTGAATACTATTTACATTTAAAGACCTTTCAGATACTAAGTCTATGGTTTGAGGTGGTGCCACTGGTCAAAGGGGCAAAGGTTTAGGATGTTGTTATAGCCCTAGCTTTCTCTTCTTATTTCTTTCCTTCTAGTTGTAATGTATACTGGAATTGCAAACACATGTTCCAAGTAGCCACTTTGTACCATACATGGCCAGATTTCTTTTTTTATCTTGCATTATTATATCTTACCTTATTTGGACCAGGACCCCAGTCCTGATGGACTTGAAGGAGAATGAGAAATCAGAAATAAAATATGACATGAAGTAGTTAGTGAGGCATGGTGGTATGCTGGCTTAACTGCCTAGGTATTGGCATACAGCTAGGCTCTGTGTAGAGATGCCCTGTATGTGTCTTTTTTTAGGCTCACTGGCTTTAGGTTAAAGCAGTTACTTGATAAATGTTGAAGTGAAAATGCTAGGCAAGTTAAAACAGTTAACATTTGCCACTGTGATATTTTTTACTGCTTTTACAGCACTAAAACTACTAGCTATCTCAAGGCTGAGGACCACGTAGGAACAATCTTAGTTGAAGAATTATGCAGCTATTTCACAAAGGCTTATCTCATTTGAAAGAAAATAGAATAATTTAAAATAATTTTTATTATAACTTAAATTATACTCATTTTATGTAACAAATTTGCTCATGTGTAGATATATTATTTTTTGGATGTTACAGAATTAAAAAATTAAGTAACAGCCAGTCATCATCTGAGAAGTCTCTGGAAATCTCCCTGGAACAAGAAGATTCAATGGTTACTAAGATTAACTTTGACCCTGACAAAAAAGCTGCTGATGTTATCAAGGTGTCTGAATTTCAGCAGAAAATTCCAAAACCAAGAACTACTGGATGCTATAAACCACCAGCTATTCCTAACATGAAAGTATTTGAGGCAATTGTCAGCTGCATTGGTGATGATGGAACTATATTTGTAGTACCGAAATTGTCAGGTAATATCTTTTATGTTATGTAGGACTAATCAGTAAAAGTAGTAGCTAGCAGCTCCAGTTCTCTCTAGTAAGATATAGATTGAAATACCTAGGGCAAGATTTAACCTCATTTTCACAGGTTTGCTGTAAGGTTAAGTGAAATAACTCATGCATAGTGCTTTTCACATTTAGATCATTTATGGAAATGTTGGGAATAGACACTGGGCCAAAATAAGCATGGGGGTGGTTCCCAGTTTGTGAGACCTGGCACTTGCACAGCTTTGAAGGCTTTCTAAGAAAAAAGATACAGAATATATTCATTTAGAATGAGGAAAGATACTATAGTAAATGAGTGGAGATTTGGGGCCTTTCGAGAATACTCACATCCTTCCTGAGATCTCCTAAGTCACCTGTCTCCTTACTACAACCTGGGTGCATCCAGAACACTTGATAACTGATAGTATCTCTAGCACTCATGGGTCTTTAAGCAACTTTAACTCCATAGTAAGTCCACTTATGAGTAGGCGGCTGTGAATTTGTTGAAGTTTGTTGATCTCTTGAATACTATTTTTTAATTCAAAAATAAAATCTGTGCAATTGGCTATTCTAGATGTGAACTGTGTTTGAGACCTCTAGCAGTAGTACTTAATCCAGAAACTCTGCTTGATCTTTATATATAGTCTTTGCTAAAACTGGCTGACTGTTATGTTGTCAAGTGGTGTGCTGGATGTTTTACATTTAGTCCCCTGTATTGGAGGTATTGATAATGGAGGTAAGTTCTCTTATACCAGGTTTGTAGAATAAACCAAAGCTTATGGAACTGAAGGAACAACCAGAATCAACAATGGTAGAACTGATGTGAGAGCTGACCCCACACCTGCCTTCAGTGATATCTGTTATGGGGATATGTATTCACTGTGGTAATGATGATCACAGGCTCCTGAGGTCAAGCCCCATGTTGGGCTGTGCTCAGTAGGGAGCCTGCCACACCCCCTCCTGCTCCCTCTGCTGCTCCCCCTGCTTGTGCACTCGTGCTCACTCGCTCTCTGTTGAATAAATAAAATCTTTAAAAAAATAAATGATGATCCAATTATCAGTAAGTAGCAACATTAGAATTTTAATTTTGGGGATCCCTGGGTGGCACAGCAGTTTGGCGCCTGCCTTTGGCCCAGAGCGCGATCCTGGAGACCTAGGATCGAATCCCACATCAGGCTCCCAGTGCATGGAGCCTGCTTCTCCCTCTGCCTATGTCTCTGCCCCTCTCTCTCTCTCTCTCTCTCTCTCTGTGACTATCATAAATAAATAAAAAGAAAAAAAGTAAAAAAAAGAATTTTAATTTTGTATCCCAGCATTATGCTGTATCTGTCGAAGCATCAAGAAATACCTGGCTTGTGTTCTATTTTATTTAGATATACTGGCAAAATGGCATTATCTTAAAGTGGTAGTTCTTTTATATTAGACTATCTGGTGTGTGTTCAGAGCTTTTAATGATGCTTTATTCCCAAATAATGCTTGCATTTGTAACCAGAGATCAGAATAATTGTTTGCATGTTACCAGTTAATAGTATGTTTTGAAACATATAGAAACTACCCACTGAATTAGCATTTTTTTAAGAATTATTTATTTTACAAAGGAGAGTTCACACTTGAGTTGGTGGGGGAGGGGCAGAGGGAGAGAAAGAGAATCTCAAGGAGATTCCATGCTGAGCATAACCTCAAGACCCATGAGATCATGACCTGAGCCAAAACCCAAGAGTCAGATGCTTAACTTACTGAGCCACCCAGGTGCCCTGACAGAATTAGATTTTTATTAAAGCTCTATTAATTCCTTATACTATTGTATAGGTGGTGAAATTATTAAAGGTTATTGATGATTTCATATTGAAAATAGTAGTAAATTCTTCCTAAATGCTTTCTGTTTTTAATAATTTCTTCAGAATTCGAGCTAATAAAAATGATGAATGAAATTCAAAGTAATTTAAAATGCCTTGGTCTTTTGGAGCCTTATTTCTGGAAAAAGGGAGAAGCCTGTGCAGTAAGAGGATCAGATACTATGTGGTATCGAGGCAAGGTAATGGAAGTTGTTGGTGGCACTATTAAGGTGAGTCTAATACTCTTGTGACTAAGGCTAGATACTGTAATGTAAGTGGTTTTTAGAGACTAAATATATGAAAGTTTGATTAAAACATGCATTAATGAGATCAGTCTTGTAGGAAGCTTGGTCATATACATTACACATTTGTAATAATTTTTATTTTGGGGGCACTCTGGCTGGCTCAGTTTAAGCAGAGTGTGCAACTCTTAATCTTAGATTTGAGCCCTACATTGGGTATAGAGATTACTTAAATATATAATTTTGGGGGCACCTGGATGGCTCAGTTAGTTAAGCGTCTGGCTCCAGGTCATGATCCCAGGGTCCTGAGATGAAGCCCCATGTCAGGCTCCATGTTCAGCAGGGAATCTGCTTCTCCTTCTCCTCCCTCACTCCCTGTACTCATGAACACATACACAAACATGTGCTTTCTCTCTCTCAAATAAAATATTTTTTAAAATGCAATGTTTAATAAGTAAATAAATAAGATTTTTTTTTATCTTCAAGTATATTTGTTAACTTGAATAACCAAAAAACATTTCCAGGTAGGGATTTGAGCTCTGGTACTTTAATGGTACCCCTTATCTGTATGCATAGTATTAAATAAAGCAACTTGTTTTTCAATATATTTTATGTTTCCTTAGCAAATTTGGTTACAGCCCAGTTTACCCTTTCACAATAATGGTTAATTTACCTTTCCAGGGTCCTGAGATAATACTTGAGTTTCCTATAAGATCTTCAGAAAGAATTATGTATTTTGAAAAGCTGTATATAAAAATATAGATGAAAATACCTCCATTTGCAGTGAATTAAATAATGAAATTGATAAAGTACTTCATAAGACATTCAGCACTTGAGACTTTTAGGAGAGGAGGAAAAATAAAGAAAAGTCTTTTGTTTCTACTTGCACAAGAATTTAATTACCTACTTGATGATGATACCTAAGAATTACATAGCACTTTAAGTTTTTAAGCTTCTTTCATGTGTGCATTCATAATTTATAATTGTGTCCAACTATCATAGAAGTAGATTATTCCCATTTTACTGATAAAATTAACATTTAGATCCAGTGACATGCCCAAGGTCACTGTATCAGTGTGGTGATGCTGGAATTCATATCCGTGTATCTGATTCCTAAACCTCTGGTCTAAGTCATGTTCTTTTCCTGCTGGATTACAAACTTTAACTGATTTTGATAGAAGTCAAATGGTTTCAAATTTTCAATATATAAGCATATGGATACTTAAAGATTCATGGGTTACAAATGAGTCTGGTTTCACATACATTTGATTGTTCAGGTAACCAACCAATTTTATTTTATTTTTTTTAACCAACCAATTTTAATATAAAAGTAAACTAAAATCCAATTTTTATCAAGTTATAATCCATGAACTTTACCTATATGGGATCCACTTAGATAAGATGGTTGATGAGCTTTATTTTTTCTCAGACTAATATCTGTTTTATTTTTTTATTATTTTTTTTAATATCTGTTTTAAAATTTTATTTAAAGTACTTTGATATGGAGTCTGCTTCTCTCTCTGCCTATGTCTCTGCCTCTCTCTCTCTCTCTGTGTGACTATCATAAATAAATAAAAATTTAAAAAAAAAAATAAAAATAAAGTACTTTGATATTTTAATAAAAGTTTATCCTATGATCTTCATTAAGAAATACTACATTAGGGGCACCTGGCCATCTCAGCCAGTGAAGCATGCAACTCTTGATCTCAGTGTTGTGAGTTTGAGCCTCATGTTGGGTGTAGAGATTATTTAAAAGTAAAATCTTTAAAAAAATAAAAAAAAAGAAATATTACATTAAGTTGTACTCTAACTACCTGGGATGTACTCAGATACCTTTCATTCAATTCTGTTTCATTTCTTAAAATGTTGATTGTCAGGGATCCCTGGGTGGCGCAGTGGTTTAGCGCCTGCCTTTGGCCCGGGGCGCGATCCTGGAGACCCGGGATCGAATCCCACATCGGGCTCCCGGTGCATGGAGCCTGCTTCTCCCTCCGCCTATGTCTCTGCCTCTCTCTCTCTCTCTCTCTCTCTGTGACTATCATAAATAAAAATTTTTTTAAAATTTTTTTAATTTTAAAAAAATGTTGATTGTCAAGCCAACCCAATTAAACAGTGATATGTTAAATTCATTACACTGGAGCAAAAGAAATAACTTACTGACATTCCTTATTACTAAATTTAGAAGTTGAATTATCATAAATAAAGCATTTCAAAAATGGGCTGTTCAGGACTCCGGGGTTCTGGTTGCATTTATAAGGAGCTTGGAAGTTGCCACATCATTCTAACAAGTAAAAAGCTGAACGAACTGAAAAATCAACAATTCTTATTGGATCCATAACAGAGAGAGTATACAGGGTAAGCCACTGCGCCAAAATTAGAGTCAGGCAAATATAGGGAATTACACCTTATAGGAGCAGAAACTCAAAACTGGAAGTGAAATTGATATATTCAGTGTGGACCACTCTGTAAGTTAAAAACTTAAGTGTGACCCAGTCATAGGAAGGCTTCCTACAATTCTGTGGCATTTACCTTCAGGTATTCAGCCTGATTCTCACAATAAATATTCAAGAAAAATCCCCTCATATTTCTATCATCAAGAGCTTTTGAAATATGCCAGAGCATTGTTTTTTTTTTTTTTGTAATTAGGCCTGCCCCTGGAAAACTAGTTTGCCAGCTAGAATATTATCAGCCTAACTGACCTAGGAGAAAGGAAAGTACCCAATTCCAGTTATCTCTGGCCTTCCACATGGAATAAAGGATATACCCAAATTCAGCTCACTTTATCCATCCTCTCCCATGCCTAAAAGAGAAGAACAAAAATGAGACACACTTATGAAATTTATAGACTAGAGTCATAGGCCCTCTAAGGGACTAAGATCTATTTATAGGGCTACAGAACACCTCTCCTTCCTTTACACTTTACTACCACATTACTAAAAGCCTATTTATAGCAATTTTTTTTACACAGTCCATCATATCCAACTTCCAAGAAAAAAATTACAGTCAAAAGAGTATATGGTATTAACATAAAAACAGACACACAGATCAGTGGAACAGAATAGAAAGCTCGGAAATAAACCCATGCATAAATGGTCAATTTATGACTAAGGAGCAAAGAATATACACTGGGGAAAGGACAGTCACTTCAATAAATGGTATTAGGAAAACTGGACGGTCACATGCAAAATATGAAACTAGATTATATCTTATACTGTACACAAAAATTAAAGTGGATCAAAGATTTGAATGTAAGACCTAAAATCATAAAACTCCTGGAAGAAAACACAAGCAATAACTCCTTGCAGCCAAAGCAAAAATAAACAACTGAGACTACATCAAATAAAAAAGAGTCTCCACAGCAAAGGAAACCATCAATAAAATGAAAGGCAACTTACCAAATGGGAGAAAATATTTGCAAATCACATATCTGATATGGTGCTAATATTCAAAATACATAGAAACCCATACAATACAATAGCAAAAAACAATCCAATTTAAAAATGGATAGGGGATCTGAATGGACATTTTTACAAAGAAGACATACAGATGACCAGCACATGCATGAAAATGTGCTCAAAATCACTAATCTTTAGGGAAGTGCAAATCAAAACCACGATACCTCATACCTGTTACAATGACTTATCAAAAAGTAAGTAATAAAAGTTAGAACATGGAGAAAAGGGAACCCTTGTGCACTGTTGTTGGCATGTGAATTGGTACAGCCACGATGGAAAACACTATGGAATTTCCTCAAAAAAATAAAATGGAACTATCATATCCAGAATTTCCACTTCTGGGTATTTAGCTGAAGGAAATGAAAACACTAACTGAAAAAAATATATGCAACCCCATGTTCATTGTAGCATTATTTTTAATAGCTATAATATAGAAGGAACCTAAGTGTCTATTGATGAATGAATAAGGAAAATGGAATATGCATACAATCGGAAATTATTCAGTCATTAAAAAATCTTGCCATTTGCAATAGCACGAATGGACCTATAGGGCATTATGCTAAGTGAAATAAGTCAGACAAATACGTATGATTTCATTTATTTGTGGAATATAAAAAAATACGATCAATAAAAAAAAAATACAGGTAATAGATCAGTGGTTGCCAGAAGTGGAGGGTTGTGGGCATGCAAAATGAGTGAAAGGATCAACTAGGTCAAACTTCTAGCTATAAAATAAATCATGAGGATCTAATGAACAGCATGGTGACTATAGTTAATGATATATATTTGAAAGCTGCTAAGACTAAATCTTAGTTTTCCTCACACAAAAATAATTATGTATTGCAATGGATGTTAACTAGATTTATTGTGATCATTTCACAGTATATACAAATATCAAGTCATGTTGTATTGCTAAAACTAATGTCAATTACATTTTAAAAAGGAAAAAATCACAACTGGAAGAGACAGAGATACATCAGAACAAAACATGACAGGGATGATGGAATTATCGGAATGAGAATTTAAGATAACTATGATTAATATGCTAAGACTTCTCATAGATACAGTAGACCATGTGCAAGACAATGGGCAGTGTAAGCAAAGACATAAAAATGCTAAGAAAAGTAGAGATCAAAAATAAAAATGAACGCATTTGATAGGCTTACTAGAAGACTGGACACAGATGACATGTATCAATAGAGACTTCTAAAATTGAAAAATAAAGAGAACAAAGACTGAAAAAGCATAACCAAATACCCGAGGATTGTGAGACAACTACAAAAGGATATGGGATATTTATAGTGGGAATACCAGTAGGAGAAGAATGAAGGGATTGAAAGAAGTATTTTAAACAATTATGACTAAGAATTTCCCCCAAATTAATGTCAGACACAACCAGAGATCCAGGAGCTAAGAGCATACCAACCAGGATAAATGCAAAAACAAAAACAAATTTAAAAAACTACACCTGGGCATATCGTTTCAAACTAAAGAAAATGGGGAAACTACAGAAAAAAAAAATTCTGAAATAAGCCAGAGGGAAAAAGCACCTCACCTATAGAGGAACAAAGATAAGAATTACATCCAACTTCTCCTCAGACACCATACAAAGAAGAAAGTAGATTGGAATATTTAAAATCTTGAGAAAAACACCCCATCCCACCAACCTAGAATACTGTACCCTGTGAAAGTATCCTTCAAACTGAATGAGAAACACAAATTGAACTTGCGGCTAGTAGACCTGGCTTTCAAGAAATACTAAAAGAAATCTTTGGGGTGCCTTGGTGGTTCAGTCTATTAAATGCCTGCCTTCAGCTCAGATTATAATCCCAGGGTCCTGAGATCAAGCCCTGCATCAGGATCCCTGATCAGTGGAGAGCCTGCTTCACCTTCTCCCCTTGCCCCTCCACCCTAATCGTGCTTGCTCTCTCTCACTCTATCTCAAATCTTAAAAAAAAAAAAAAAAAAAAAAAAAGTATTTAAAAAGAAGGAAGATAATAAAGTAGGTTTGAGTTTCTGAAGAAGGAATAATAAAGATAAAACTTATAGTGGGGCCCCTGGGTGGCTCAGTAGGTTAAGTGCCTGACTCTTGATTTCAGTTCAGGTCATAATCTCAAGGTCATGAGATTGAGCCTCATGTCAGGCTCCACACTGAGTGTGCAACCTCCTTAAAGTTCTCTCTCCTCCCTCTGCCCCTCCCTGCATATGCTCTCTAAAAAGATAAAAAATAAAACTTGTAGTTTTCTTATTCTTAATAGATGTAGCATAATAGTTCAAAGAAACAGCAACAGTGTATTCAACTACATATGTATATGCCATATACATAAACCATATGCACACTTAAGTAGAAGTGAAATGAATGGCCATGGTACAAGGAATGGAAGAGGAATTTGGGTTGTTTTCTTATTTTATGCCACAATACCTGTAAAGTGGTATGATGTTATGTGAAAGTAGACTTGGATTCAGTGTAAATGTTTAATAATAATAATTCAGTATTATAGTAAATGGAAACCACTAAAAAATGCTTTTTAAAAAGTATAATTGATACACTAGGAAACAAAATGCAATCATATAAAATGCTCAGTTTACAAGAGACAAAAAAATGAAAAAAATAACAAAGAACAAAAGCAACAAATAGAAAACAGTAGCAAATATATTGGATATTAATCCAGCCAAATCAGTAATTGCTTTGAAGATCAGTGCTTTAAATGCCCCAATTTACTGTATGTTGTCTATAAGAAACTCACTTGAAATGTAAGACATATATAGATTAAAAATAAATGGATAGAGGAAAATATTTTATGTCAACACTAATCAAAAGAGTGCAGAGTAGCTATAATAATTTCAGAGTAGATTTCAAAGCAGGAAAGACATCAGGGATAAAGAAGGGCATTACTTAAAGGGGTCAGTTCTCTATGTGCCTAACAACAGAGTCAACCTACATCAGGCAAAAACTAATAGAATTACAAGAAGAAATGGATGTACCCACTATATTTGTGGACTTCAACACCCCTCTATCAGAAATGGGAAAGTCTAGCAAGCAGAAAATCAGTAAGGACATAGTTGAACTCAAAACACCATCAATCAACTGGATAGAATTGGCATCCTTGGACTAATTCATCAAACAACAGCAGAATACGTATTCTCAAGCTCATATGGAACATTTACCAAGATATACTACATTCTGAGCCATAAAACACACTGTAAGTTTAAAAGGGTAGAAATCAAATAGTGTTTGCTTTCAGTCCACAATGTAATTAAACTAGAAATCAGTAACAGATGAATAACTGGAAAATCCCAAAATACATAGAGATTTAAAACAAACTTCTAAATAACACGAGTCAAGGAAGAAATCTCGAGAAATTTAAAGATATTTTGAACTAAAAAATGAAGACACAATTATCAAAACTTATGAGGGGCACCTGGGTGGCTCAGTCATTTAAGTGTCTGACACTTGATTTCAGCTCAGGTCATGATCTCAGGGTCATGAGGTCAAGCCCTGCATCAGGCTCTGCACTGAACATGGAGCCTACTTAACATTCTGTCTCTGCCTCTCTCCCTTACACTCTCTCCTTTTCTCTCAAATAAAATGCCAAAACTTATTAGATGCAGTAAAAGCAGTGCTTAGAGGGAAATTAAGAGCACTGAGTGCATAGATCAGAAAAGAACAAAGATTTAAAATCAATTTTTCAGGGACACCTGCGTGGCTCAGTAGTTGAGCGTCTGCCTTTGGCTCAAGTCGTTATCCCAGGGTCCTGGGATTGAGTTCTGCATTGTGCTCCCCATAGGGACCTGCTTCTCCCTCTGCCTATGTCTCTGCCTCTCTGTGTTTGTCATGAATAAATAAAATCTTTAAAAAGATAAAATCAATTTTCCAAGTTTTCACCTTAGAAAACTACAAAAAGACATCCAAAGTAAGCTGAAAAAATAAGAATTTGAGCAGAAATCAATGAAATTGAAAACAAAAGAAAATCTTTGAGATTAAAAGTGGTTTCACTTTCCAAAAAAAAGAAAAAGTGGTTTCACGGAAAACATCAGTGCAGTCAATAAGCCTCCAGCCAGGCTAAGAAAAATTTAAAAAAATAAAAAAATTACTAATATCAGAAACGAAAGAGGAGATACTAATAGATTCTAAGCACATCAAAAGATAATGAAGGAATACTATGAATAGCTTTGTGCTCACAAATTTGATAAGCTAGATGAAATGAACAAATTCCTTAAATGACACAATCTGCCAAAATTCACACAAGAAGAAGTAGGAAGACTGAATAGGCCTATATCTAATAAAGAAATTGAATTTCGAAGGTAATTGATAACCTTCCTCAAAAAACTCACCTGGCCCACATGGATTAATTGGTGAATTCTTCCAAATATTTAAGGATGATATTTTACCTCTCTACAGTCTCTTTCAGGGGATAGAAACAGAGGAAAGACTTCCTGATTCATTCTGTGAGGCCAGCATTACCATAATACAAAAACCAGACGATGACATTAAAAGAAAAGAAAGCTGCAGACCAGTATCTCTCAGGAACATATGCAAAAATCCTCAACAAAATATTAGCAGATCAAATCCACAATTTATAAAAATAATTATGTATATATCATGACCAAATGGGAGTTATCCCAGGTATTTAAGGCTGAGTCAACATTTGAATATCAGGTAATGTAACCTATCACATTAACAGGCTAAAAAAGAAAAATCAAAGGATCATGTCAGTAGATGCCAAAGAAGCATTTGAGAGGATCTACACTCTTTCATGCTAAAAACTCTGTAATAGGAATAGAGGGGAACTTCCTCCCCTGATAAAGGCTAACTACAAAAAACCTACAGCTGATATACTTAAAGAGAACCTCAAGACTTTCCCACTAGGATGAGGAGCAAGGCAAAGATGTTCCCTCTTAAAACTCCTTTTCAACGTTATACTAGAAGTACTATCTAATGCAATAAGATCAAAGAACAGATAGACTGGGAAGGAAGAAATAACACTTTGTTCACAAATGACATGTTTATCTGTATAAAAAATGCAAAAGAATCGTCAAGAAAATTCCTGGAACTATAAGCAATTATAACAAAGTTGCAGGATACAGGGTTAACATACAAAAGTCAATCACTTTCCTGTAGACCAGCAATGAAAAAGTAGAATTTGAAATTAAGAACACAATATCATTTACATTAGCAACCCCCAAAACAAAATACTTAGGTACAACTGTAACAGAGTATGTCAATCTATATGAGGAAATTGCAAAACTCTGTTAAATAAAATCAAAATAAGCAGAGGGTTATTCCGTGTTCATGAATAGGAGGACTCAATATCATCAAAATGTCAGTTCTTCCCAACTTGATCTATACAGTCAATGCAGTCTCAACCAAAATTCCAGCAGGTTATTTTGTGGATATCAAAAAATTGATTAAAGAGCTTATATGGAGAGGCAAAAGACCCAGAGGCACCAACAAAATATTAAAGGAGAAGAAGAAAAAACACTGATGCTATCTGACCTCAAGACTTACTATAAGGTTATAGTTATTGAAACATTGTGGTATTCGCAAAATAATAAACAAATGGATCAATGGAATAGAATAGAGAGCCTAGAAATAGACCCATGTAAATGTCAACTGATACTTGACGAAGGAGTAAAGGCAATACAACTAAGCAAGATTATTTTTGCAACAAATGCTGCTGGAACAAGTGGACATCCACATGCAAAAACTGGATCTAGACTTTTACACCCATTTATACCCTTCACAAAAATTAATTCAAAATGGATCACAGATCTAAATGTAAAACACAAAACTATAAAACTCCTAGAAAATAGCAGAGAAAATCTCAGTGATCTTGAGTATGGTAATGACTTCTTAGATACAGCACCAAAGGCATGACCCACAAAAGAAATAAGGGATAAGCTGGGGGTGCCTGGGTGGCTCAGTTAAGTGTCTGCCTTCAGCTCACGTCATGATCCAGGGTTCTGGGATTGATCCCCGCATAGAGTTCCCTGGTCAGCGGGGAGTCTGCTTCTCCTTTCTTTGCCTCTTCCCTGGCTTATGCGTGCTTGCCCGGCTGCTCTCTCAGTCACTCTCAAGTAAAAAAAAAAAAAAAAAAAAAGAAGGATAAGTTGGACTTCATTTAAATTAAAAGCTTCCCCTCTGTGAAAGCCAGTATGAAAAGAATGAGAAGACATGAGAAGGTAAGTCACACACTGGAAGAAAATATTTGCAAAAGACACATCCGATAAAGACTTTTCCAAAATGTACAAAGAAATCTTAAAATTCAACAAGAAAACCAATATATTTATTTATTAAATGTAAATCAGTGCTCCTAAAATACTTAGAAAAACTAAATTGTCTTCAAAAATAATCAAGGAATTTGTAAATCTAATAAGATTGGTTTTTAAAAAACACTGGTTTGTGGATAAAGAAACTTGACAATTAAATTTAATACACTGGGATGAAGGAATAGGGTTTCTTTTTTCTAGAAATTTTTCAGATTCAGATATAGATTTTTCTAGGATGTCTTTGTTTTATACACCAAAGAGTCCCTTCTGGCCCCTAGTTTTTAATAGTAAATTTAAATTATAAATTTGTCCTATTTTCAGGTACAATATTTAGATCATGGATTCACCGAGAAGATTCCACAGTGTCATCTTTACCCTATTTTACTATATCCTGATACACCCCAGTTTTGTATTCCATGTCAGCTCTGTAATACCAAACCTGTGAGTAAATTGCAGTTTGTGGGATGATTAATTTTAAATATTGCCCTTTTTATTAACAGTATTTTCTAAAAATTAGAATGTAAGATGAAATCCCTTTTAGTTGCAGCAAAAATAATAAAATACTTAGAAGTAAGTTTAATAAGACAGCTAAAAGGCCTTTATGAAGAGCACTACTGTGTTTCATAAAGGCCACAGATCAACTGAAGTATATAAAAAAATCATCTGAATAAGTGAAGAGACCTATTATCTTCATAGATGAGAAAGTGTAAGATAGTTAAAATTTAGTAATTTCTTCACATAAAATCATAACCGATTTAAAGCTGGAAATTAGATAAAGGAATGGTATTTTATCTTTCGCTACATAACAAATTAAGCTAAAACTTAGTGGTATAAATTAACAAATTTTCTTTCCCTCATTCAGTTTCTGTGGGTCAGAGATTGGGAGCAGTTTAGCTGGGTGATTTTGGCTCAGGGTCCCTACTAATGCTGCAATGAATGTCATCTGAAGGATTCACTAAGATAGAGGAGGCTCCTCGGTAGCTTTTGGCAGGAGGCCCCAATTCTTTGCTATGTGAACCTCTTAACATAAAAACACAATCACAGCTCCTTAATAAATATATACTATAGGCATTAGACAAGCAGCACATTGTCATATTGATGTTTTAAGAAAAAGTTTTGTGATGCTTTGTTTTTAATGTAGGTTTATATTTTTAAAGCATAGAATGTTTCAAGAGAACTATGGGGGAAGCTCAGGTAAATTATTAGTTCCTTCAGATCATTTTTATCATATACTCATGATATTCTCTTAAAACTGCTTGTATATTTTATACTACTGCCTACTGTTATCTGTTTATGCCTACTTTTATATTTCTTCATTTGCCTTCTGTCATATTTTTTGAAAGTGTGAAAGAATCTGAGTTTATTAATCCCAAATAGGTTGGGAATGTCTGGCAACCAGATGCAGTAGAACTCCTTCAGGAACTGCTTTCAAAGAGAGAGGTGGAAATTCACATTATGGTAATTTATATTTAAAGCATATATTGTTGATTTAAATTATTTGCTATAAAGTGTTGTAGATAACATAATTTGAGGGATATTTTTATGACAAGCCATGTTCCTTGTGAATATACTTATTAACACAGAAAAGTCACTACTTTGGTTTCTAGGATTGTTTTAAATAAACCTAAATTTGAGCAAGTTCCTAAGAACTTCTGTAAGCACTAAAGTCAGTACCTGATTCTTTATTAACAACTCACCAGGAAGCATTATCAAAGATTTGGAGATGTTTTTAAATACATGTAGTAGTTTTCAGGATATTACCATGTATGTAGCACTGTGTTGGGTGCAGGTAATCCCTGTCCTCAATTTACCTTGTTAGTGAAACAACTGGATACAAGTTATAAACCTAAAAATTTCACACTACAAAGTAACATGCCAAGAGCCAAGGCAGGGGCATGCCCAGAGTGTGGAGTGTTCAAGGACTGGCAGAGAAGCCACTGGGGCTGGAGCAGAAGGAGCAAGACAGAACAGTTGGGAGATGGGAGAAGATTTGTGAAAGTTTCAGCTGTCAAGTGGACACAGGCAGCCACTTGAGGACTTAAGCAAAGGCGTGACATGACTTACCCTTATATTCCAGTATTTTCACTCTGCTATGCTGAGAAAAACTGGAGAATAGAAAAGATAGGAGCAAGGAGATCTGCTGCAAAGCAAATACAATAACTCACTAGAGACAATAGGACTAAGGTAGTACCAAGTGTAGTCAAAGAGAAATGATCACCGTGTCAGCTGTGTACATGTTCATTACCTAATAACTGTTACGGGGACTTAAGAATTTTATTTTATTTTTTATTTTTTTAAAGATTTGTTTATTTATTTATGATAGACATAGAGAGAGAGAGAGAGAGAGAGAGAGAGAGGCAGAGACACAGGAGGAGGGAGAAGCAGGCTCCATGCTGGGAGCCCGATGCGGGACTCGATCCCGGGACTCCAGGATCGCGCCCTGGGCCAAAGGCAGGTGCTAAACCGCTGAGCCACCCAGGGATCCCCAACTTAAGAATTTTAAAGCTAGGGATGTCTGGGTGGCTCAGAAGTTGAGTATCTGCCTTTGGCTTACGGCATGATCACGGGTCCGGGGATCGAGTTCCGCAACGGGGTCCCTTTGAGGAGCCCGCTTCTCCCTCTGCCTGTGTCTCTGCCCCTCTCTCTGTGTCTCTCATGAATAAATAAATAAAATCTTTTAAAAAAATAATTTTAAAGCCATTACCATAACTCCTTCTAGACTGTCATTAATTTCTTTGGATTCTTGCCAATTCTGGATTTTTAACAAAACTTCATTTCTTTACCTCTGAACATATCTTTTCAAACTTATCCTTCTGCTTAGTATAAGATGATGTAATTTTTTAGCAAATAACCAGAAAATTCCCTACCTTGTGAATATGTAGCTATACTTTACAGAAACCATGACAGTAGTATTACTGTTTTATAATCTGCCAAAATACCAAGAAGAAAATGTTATGAAATGAGCCACTAGTCAAACTGGTAAACTGTGGTCATCAGAAATCTAATTTCATATCTCCCTACTCTAAAATTTTAATCTTCAGACTTTTTTATAGTAATAATCTTGTTTATTGAATTTAAATAGGAATTACCTGAAAACCCATGGGAGAAAGTATCTATTCATCTCTATTTTGATGGAATGTCACTTTCTTATTTTATGGCATACCATAAATATTGTACTTTTGAGCATTCTGAAGAAATACTGAAAGAAGTAAGTGAGCAATTTTTCTATAAAAATCTAAAGTGTAAAAAAATCTAAACTGTAGAAAACAATCTGGATAAAACGTCATGCTTTGCCTTACACTTCAAGTCTTCAGTATGATTCTGGGTGTCTGATATGTTGAGTAAAGAGAATTGTAAATTATTTGTTGAGAAAGCAATATACTGTTTAATGCTTTGTAAATGTCCTGAGAAAGATTTTAATTGCACTAAGATTCAGTTAATGTTTATGTGTCTCCAAACCTAGTGGAAAGGCCATATGGTGTCGAATGTTGTTTGAATATAGAAATGTAAATTAAAAAATGTTAATAAGATTCACAGTCAGAAAAGGATTCTCTCAGCAGATAAAATGTTTTTTCCTTTTATTTGACATTGTAACATTTCCTCTATTTTGCCTTCCTACCGGAAACTCAGAGCTGGATTTTAAGCTTAGCTTCAATAAAAAGCCCTTTCCATTTTCCCAGTGCTTCTCTTTTTTAATATTTTAAAAAACATAATTAGCATGTTATAGATATGTTTTTCACATTGCAAGATGCCATAAATACTTAATGGAAATAGAGAATCATCATAAGCAATAACATTAATGTTTTATATAGCAAGATATTTTTATTTCTAGATTTACAGTTAGTAGATTTTTAAATATTCATTTTCTCAACAGTACACAATCATTAATGTTCAGTTATATATAGAAAACTACTTTCTTCTCTCACATAGAAACTGTGATAATATTTTGTACACATAATTCTCACTGCTAGTTTTTTATAAGCAGAGGGATATGTGTGTGGGGATGGGTGTGCATGTGTATGTATACCCATGTATTTGTATAAAAGATATACCATTTGTTAAACTGGTTTTATAAAGATTACTAAGTCCCTCGCTTCCAGCTGTACTCTTCAGTGTGAACCTTTAAAAGAAAAGGTAAGAACTCCTACTCTCTCTTAATAAACTGCAGTGGTCCTTAAATAGCTCAGGTTTGAACGGCTTGGGTCCACTTACATGTGAATTTTTTTACAGTACTGTAAAGGTATATTCTCTTCCTTATGATTTTTCTTAATATTTTCTTTTCTCCAGCTTACTTTATTGTAAGAATACAGTATATAATACATATAACTTATAAAATATGTGTTAACTGTTTTTGTTATTAGTAATTAAGTTTTTAGGAAGTAAAAAATTATATGTGGATTTTCACCTGTGCGGGAGTGTTGGTACGCCTAACTCTCATGTTGTTCAAGGGTTAACTGTAATTACCATTGACATGTGTTTAACATAATTTTGAAGCTTCTTATTGCAGTATTAAGATTACTCTCAAAACATTAGATTTTCCCATAGTTAAAACAACCAAATGAATGCCAGCAAGGACATGCACTCAGTTTTTGTGGGGATGAAATATGAAAGTGCCTTAAAAAATACTATATAGTTGAAAATGGTTTATTTATTAACAATACTATATTATTTCAGAAACTAACAGAGTACAATAAAAAGTACGAGGATGAACGATGGGAAATAAGGTTTGAGGTAAGTTTCGTTCCAAATATTTTGGCATAGGGCAGCCCGGGTGGCTCAGTGGTTTAGCGCCGCCTTTGGCCCAGGGTGTGATTCTGGAGACCCAGGATCGAGTCCCACGTCGGGCTCCTTGCATGGCACCTGCGTCTTCCTCTGCCTGTGTCTCTGCCTCTCTCTCTCTCTCCCCTCTCTGTTTTTCTCATGAATAAATAAATAAAAGCTTTAAAAAAAAACAAATATTTTGGCATCTTTGGACACTTCCTCAATACAAAGGATCTAATATAAGATCAGGAAGTAAGCATTTTCTTTTATAATGGATTTATTGAGATATAATTTAAATACTATAAAATTTACCTTTTTAAAGTGTATAAATTCAGTGTTTTTTAGTATATTCAGAGTTGTGCGATCATCACAGCTATTTAATTCCACAACACTTCATCATCCCAAATAGAAGCCCCATACCAACAGGAGTCACTTCCCATTTTTCCCTTTCCCAGTGTCCTGGAAACCACTAATTTTGGATTTCTGGATTTTCCTTTCTTGATTTTCCTATTTTGGACATTTATATAAAGAGAATCATATAATACATAGCCCTTTGTAACTAGCTTCTTTCACTAAATAACATTTTCAAGTTTCATTCATGTTATAGTATGTATCCTTTTTATTGCTGAATAATATCCCATTGTATGGATGTACCACATTTTATCCATTCATCTATTGATGGACAGTTGGGTTTCTACCTTTATGCAATTGTGAATAAAGCTTTGAACATTTGCATACAAGTTTTTATATAGACATCTGTTTTCCCCTCTCTTTTGGTACGGACCTAATTCTTACTAGTGGAATTGCTAAGTCATATGGTGACTCTGTTTACCAGTTTGAAGAAATACAAGACTGCTTTCCAAAAGAGATGCACCATTTTACTTTTATACTAGGAATGTACAAGGTTCCATTTTTTCCCCATATCCTTATCAACACTTATTATCTGACTTTTTTTCTGATATCCTTATCAACACTTGTTTTCTGACTTTTTTCCCAGCCATCCTAGGATAGGTATGAAGTGGTATCTCATTGTGGTTATGATTTGCTTTTCTCTTGTGACTGGTAATTACGAACATCTTTTCATGTGCTCTTTGGCCATTTATATATATAATATATATAGAGAGAGAATATATATACATTTATTTTTTTTTTAAGAAATCTCTGCTTAAATACTTTGCCCAGGATTTGACACCAAAAGCAAAGCCAGCAGAAACAAAATTTAACAAGTGGGACTATCTCAAACCAAGAAGCTTCTGCACAGCAGAGGAAACCATCAACAAAATAAAAAGACAGCCTACAGATGGGAGGAGATATTTGTAAATCATATATCTGATAAGGCATTAATATCCAAAACATATAAAGAAATTATACAGCTCAATAGTAAAAAAATAAGCCATCTAATTAAAAAGTGGGCAGAGGAACTGAATAGACATTTTTTCAAAGAAGACATACAAATAACGAAGAGGTACATGTAAAGGTGCTCAGCATCCTTAATTATCAGGAAAATGCAAATTAAAACCACAATGCGGTATCACCCTATACATGGTAGAATGGCCATCATCAAAAAGACAAGAGATAAGAAGTGCTGGCAAGAACATGGAGAAAAGAGAACCATGTGTGCCATTAGTGGGAATGTAAACTGGTACAACCATTGTGGAAGACAGTATGGAAGTTCCTTAAAAAAGTAAAAATAGGATTATTATTCTAAATTTCACTTCTCGGTATATATCCAAAGGATACAAAATCACTATCTCAAAGAAACATCTGTACCTCTATGTCCATTGCAGCATTATTTTCAATAGACATGGAAACAACCTAAGTGTCCGTCAGTGGATGAATGGATAAAGATGTGAGGTGTGTGTGTATGTGTAATCACACATATATATCTTTACATGGTGAAATTGTGTTCTATTCAGACATAAAAAGAAAATCTTGCCATTTGTGACAACATGGATGGACCTTGAGGGCATTATGCAAAGTGAAATAAATCAAATACTGTATGATCTCACTAATATGTGGAATCTAAAAAACTGAACTCATACAGAGAAGAGATCGGTGTTTGCCAGGGATGGGGAAAGGGGAATGGGTGAGGGCAATCAAAAGATACGGATTTCCAGTTATACATAAGTCCTGGGTTGGAATGTACAATATGATGACTATACTTAACACTATTGTATATTTGAAAGTTGCTAAGAGAACAGATCTTAAATATTTTCATCAGAAAAAAAAGTTCTGTAACTATTATGAGATGATGATTATTATTATATTTCTATTATTATGTCTATATTTAATATATTAAACTTGTGATAATCTTTCACAGTATAAACATATACTAAATTATGCTGTATACCTTGCATTAATACAATGTTCTATGTCAATTATATCTCAATAAAACCAGAAAAAATAGAAAATAAAAATAGAAAAGAATGGAAAAAATCCTCTTCCCATTTTTAGTTGAGTTGATTTTGTTAAATTCTAAGAGTTCTTTATATACTCTGTATCCAAGTCCGTTATCAGATACGTGATTTGCAGATATTTTCTCCCATTCTGTGAGTGGTGTTTTTACTTTCTTAATGGTGTCCTTTAAAGCGCCAAACTTTCTGTTTTTTTTTTTTAAGGTTGTATTTATTTATTTGAAAGAGAGAAAGAGCGAGCATGAGTAGGGCAGAGGGAGAGGGAGAAGCAGACTCTCTGCTGAGCAGGGGTTCCATCTAGGACCCTGAGATATGACCTGAGCTGAAGGCAGATGCTTCACCGACTGAACCACCCAGATGCCCGTAAAAGCACCAATGTTTTAAATCTTGTGAAGTCTGTCCAGCTTTGGTTTTGATTTTTGTTTTTGTCATTTGTGCTTTTTGGTGCAGGAAGTGAGAGTTTTAATGAAAGCTTCAGTTACTTATAAGTAGAATTTTATTCCTGTGACTATAAAAATAACAAATGTGTTATAAAGTGCTTTGTAACAAATCAGCAAAATTTAGCAGTTGTAGTCACTTTTTGCTGAATTTTATTAAGTGGTTCAGACAGGTTTTGTTCTATTTTGCCACCAGTTTGGAAATGCTAAATAATAATAAAGTAATCTAATTTGAATGTGATTATTTTTGTCTTTTATGCTAATTACCATATTTAAGAATCTTTTAAAACTTAAACACCACCCACATTATTATAATATTTTTGCTTTGACAACTGCTGACTGCCAGGATCCTCTTGGGAATCACATAATTTTTTATTATTGTGCTTTTGGGAGTTTAGAGGGAGCACACTTTTTTTTATGATTTTTAACTTAAATCTTCTTTGGCATTTCATATATTATTTTCATTTTTACTATAAAATATGTACTTATTCTAAAAATAAATGAAATACTAAAGAAATATAAATAGAAAAAAGCCCCCCTTTCTGTACCTCAAATAACTCAGTCCCACTAAGTAGTGGCAATTACTATTAACTGTTCGTTAGCCATTCTTCTAGAGTTTTATGTGTATATGTAAATACGTATATATAAATATATGACTGTTTTAACACAAATTTTTTTTAATTGGAGAAACAAAAGAATATTAAAGATCTTTACTCACATTTTGGACCTACTAAAACAAAATAATTTTGTGGTATTCATTTTCTAAGATAGCTTGCTTTCTGCTAATTGAAAATAAATTGGCAGTGTAATGAATTTTAATGTATTGGATTTCTGTAATAGTCATTCTGAAATTTGAATTTATTTGTGGTGCCTTAGGATTTCTGTAATAGTCATTCTGAAATTTGAATTTATTTGTGGTGCTTTAGGAATTACTTTTGTCTGAAACAGAAACTCCTATTTTACCACCATATTTGCCTTCATCTCTGCCTCCTCCAGAAGAACTCTACGCTGTTCAAGTTAAACATGTTGTCTCACCTAATGAAGTATGTAATCTAAATTATTAGTTGTTGGTTAAAAATATAACAGGAAATATTGATCTTAAACTTTAGGATTGACTCTTCACACTTCCATCTTCCTTTTTTTTTTTTTCAAATTTTATTTAAATTCTAATTAGTTGCCCGCCTCCGCCGCAGCCGGCCGGGGCGGGGAGCGGGGGGAGGGGCGCTAAAAAAAAATAAATAAAAAATAAAAAATTTAAAAATTTTTTTTTTTTTTAATTTTTATTTATTCATGATAGGCACACAGTGAGAGAGAGAGAGGCAGAGACACAGGCAGAGGGAGAAGCAGGCTCCATGCACCGGGAGCCTGACGTGGGATTCGATCCTGGATCTCCAGGATCGCGCCCTGGGCCAAAGGCAGGCGCCAAACCGCTGCGCCACCCAGGGATCCCTAAAAAATTTTTAATTAGTTAACATACAGTGTAGTATTGGTTTTAGGAGTAGAATTTTAGTGATTCATCATAGAATTTTAGTGCTCATCATTTTAGTGCAAGTGCCCTCCTTAATGCCCATCACCCATTTAACACATCCACCACCCACCTCCCTTCATCAGCCATCATTTTGTTCTCTATAGTTATGAGTCTATTATGGTTTACCTACCTCCTTCACTTATTTTTTTTTCCTCTTCCCTTATGTTCATCTGTTTGGTTTCTTAAATTCCACATGTGAGTGAAATCATATGGTATTTGTCTTTCTCTGACTGATTTATTTCACTTAACACACTCTGGCTCCATCCACATCATTGCAAATGGCGATAGTTCACTCTTTTTGATGGCTAAGTAATATTCCATTGTATATATGTATCACATCTTCTTTATCCATTCATCAGTCAGTGGACATTTGGTCTCTCTCCATAGTTTGGCTATTGTTGATAATGCTGCTATAAACATCAAAGTGCATGTACCCCTTCAAGTCAGCATTTTTATATTCTTTGGGTAAATACCTAGTAGTACAATTGCTAGATCCCCTTTCTCAACATCTTTGCCAACATCTGTTATTTCCTATGCAGTTAATTTTAGCTGTTCTGACAGGTGTGAGGTAATATCTCATTGGGATTTTGATTTGTATTTCGCTGATGATGAGTCATGTTTAGCCTCTTTTTATGTGTCAGTTAGCCATCTGTATGTGTTCTTTGGAAAAATACCTATTCATGTCTCTGCCCATTTCTTACCTGGACTATTTGGTTTTTTGGGTGTTGAGTTTGATGAAGTTCTTTATGAATTTTGCATACTAAACCTTTTATTAGATGTCATTTGCAAATATATTCTCCAATTCTGTAGGCTGCCTTTTAGGTTTGTTGATCATTTCTTTCACTGTGCAGAAGATTTTATCTTGATGAAGCCCCAGTAGTTCAGTTTTGCTTTTGTTCTCTTGCCTCCAGAGATGTATGTAATAAGGAGTTGCTACAGCCGAGGTCAGAGAGGTTGTTGCCTGTGTTCTCATCTAGGATTTTTATGGTTTCCTGTCTCACATTTAGGTGTTTCATCCATTTTGAATTTATTTTTGTGTGTTGTGTAAGAGAATGGTCCAGTTTCATTCTTCTGCATGTTGCTATCCAGTTTCCCCAACACCATTTGTTGAAGAGATTGTTTTCATTCCATAGAACATTCTTTCCTGCTTTGTCAAAGATTAACTGACCATACAGTTGTGGATCCATTTCTGGATTTTCTGTTCTGTTCCATTGATCTGTGTGTCTGTTTTTATGCCAGAACCATACTATCTTGATTACGGCTTTGTAATACAGCTTGAACTCCAGAATCATGATGCCTAAGGCTTTGCTTTTCTTTTTTACCCTTTTTTGTTTGTTTGTTTGTTTTAAGATTTTTATATAAGAGAGACATAAAGTAGAGCAAGACATGAGTAGGGGGAGAGAGGCAGAAGGAGAGGGAGAAGTAGGCTCCCTGCTCAGGACCCTAGGAGCCAAAGGCAGACGCTTAACCAACTGAGCCACCCAGGTACCCTACGCTTTGCTTTTTCAGGATTGCTTTGGTTATTTGAGGTCTTTGGTCTTGGTTCCATTCAAATTTTAGGATTGTTCTAGCTTTGTGAAAAATGCTGATAGGGATTACATTGAATGTGTAGATTGCTTTGGGTAGTATAGACATTTTAACAATGTTCTTTTAATATATGAGCATGGAATGTTTTTCCTTTTTTGTGTGTGTCATCTTCAATTACTTCATAAGTGTTCTATAGTTTTCAAAGTACAGATCTTTTACTTCTTTGGCTAGGTTTATTCCTAGGTATCTTATGGGTTTAGGTGCAATTGTAAATGGGATCGGTTCCTTGAGTTCTTTTTCTGCTCCTTCATTATTGGTGTATAGAAATGCAACAGATTTCTGTGCATTGATTTTATATACTGAAACTTTGCTGAATGCATATAAGTTCTAACAATGTTTTGGTGTGGAGTCTTTTAGGTTTTCTACAAGGAGTATTATGTTGCCTGCAAATGGTGAAAGTTTGATTTCTTTGCCAATTTGGATGCCTTTTATTACTTTTTGTTGTCTGATTGCTGAGGCAAAAACTTCCAGTACTATGTTAAATAGCAGTGGTGAGAGTGGACATCTCCTTTTGTTCCTGACAGTGGAGGAAAAGCTCTCAATTTTTCCCCATTGAGGATGATATTAGCTGTAGGTCTTTTGTATGTGGCCTTTATGATATTGAGGTATGTTGCACCTAACCTTACTTTGTTGAGGATTTTTAGCAAGAAAGGATCCTATATTTTGTCAAATGTTTTTTCTAAAAAAAAAAAAAAATGCTTTTTCTACATCTATTGAGAGGATCATATGGTTCTTATTCTTTCTTTTATGTGGTGTATCATGTTGTTTCATTTGCATATATTGAACCATCCCTGTAGCCCAAGAATAAATCCCACTTAATTGTGGTGAATAGTTCTTTTAATAAATTGTTGGGTTCAGTTTGCTAGTATCTTGTTGATAATTTTTCCTTCCATGTTCATCAGGGATATTGGGCTATGATTCTCCTGTTTAGTAGCATCTTTGTCTGGTTTTGGAATCAGGGTAATGCTGGCCTCATAGAGCTTTGGAAGTTTCCCTTCCACTTCTGTTTTTTGAAACACTTTAAAAAGAATACGTATTAATTCTTCTTTATTATCTGGTAGAATTCTGCTGGGAATTCTGGTCCTGGACTTTGGTTTGTTAGGATGTTTTTTATTACTGATTTAATTTCTTTGCTAGTATGGGTCTGTTCAAATTTTCTATTTCTTCCTGTTTCAGTTTTGGTAGTTCATACGTTTCTGGGAATTTATTTCCTAGAAAGAGATTGCCCAGTTATTGGCATGTAATTTTTCATAATATTCTCTTATAATTTAAAAAATATTTATTTATTCATGAGAGACAGAGAGAGAGGCAGAGACATAGGCAGAGGGAGAAGTGGGCTCCTCACAGGGATCCTGATGTGGGACCCAATCCCCAGACCCGGGACCAGGCCCTGAGCCAAAGATAAATGCCCAACCACTGAGCAACCCAGGTGTCCCTATTATAATTATTTGTAGTTCTGTGGTGTTGGTTGTGATCTGTCCTCTTTCATTCATTATTTTATTTATTTGGGTTCTTTCTCTTTTTTGATAAGTCTGGCTAGGAGTTTATATATTTTATTCTTTCAGAGAATCAACTCTTACTTTTGTTGATCTGTTCTTTTGTTGTTTCAATATCATTTATTTCTGCTCTAATCTTAATTATTTCCCTTTTCTACTGGCTTGAGGCTTTATTTGCTGTTCCTTTTCTTGTTCCTTTAGGTGTATGGTTAGGTTTTCTATTGGAGACTTTTCTTGCTTCTTGAGGTAGACTTGTATTACAATATACTTCCTTTTTAGAACTGCCTTTGCTTCTCCCAAAGGTTTTGGATTGTCATGTTTTTATTTTCACTTGATTCCATCTTTTTTTTTTCTTAATTTCCTGGTTAGCCCATTTATTCTTTAGTAGAATGTTCTTTTTTTTTTTTTTTTTTTTTTTTTTTTTTAATTTTTTATTTATTTACGATAGTCACACAGAGAAAGAGAGAGAGAGAGAGGCAGAGACACAGGCAGAGGGAGGAGCAGGCTCCATGCACCGGGAGCCCTGACGTGGGACTCGATCCCGGGTCTCCAGGATCGCGCCCTGGGCCAAAGGCAGGCGCCAAATCGCTGCGCCACCCAGGGATCCCAGTAGAATGTTCTTTAATCTTCATGTATTTGTGATCTTTCCATATTTTTTCTGTAGTTTACTTTGTCATAGTGTTGTGGTCTGAAAATATGCATGGTATGATCCCAGTCTTTTTGTACTTGTTGAAGACTAATTTGTGACTCAGTATGTGATATCTTCTGGAGAATGTTCCAAGTGCACTTGAAAAAAAAAATGTGTACTCTGCTGTTTTAGGATGAAATGCTCTGAATATATCTGTTAAGTCCATGTGGTCCAGGGTGTCATTCAAAGCCATTGTTTCCTTCTTGATTTTCTGCTTAGATGATCTGTCCTTAGCAGTAAGTGGGGTGTTAAAGTCCCCTACTATTAGTGTATTATTATCAATAAATTTCTTTACGTTTGTTTTTAATTGATTTATATATTTGTGTGCTCCCAAGTGGGGGCATAAATATTTATAATTGTTAGATCTTCTTGATGGATATACCCCTTAATTATGATATAGTGCCCTTCTTCATCTCCTGTTACAGTCTTTGGTTTAAAATCTAGTTTGTCTGATATAAGTATGGCTACTCTGGTTTTCTTTTGGCACATTTTAACATGGTAGATGATTCTCCATTCACCATCTCACTTTAAATGTGTAGGTGTCTTTAGGTGTAAAATGAGTCTTTTATAGGCAGCATATAGATGGGTCTTGTTCTTTAATCCATTCTGATGCCCTGTCTTTGGGGCATTTAGTCCATTTACATTCAGAGTGATCATTGATACGAATTTAGTGCCATTGTGTTACCTGTAAAGTTGGTATTTCCAGTGATGATCTCTTTCCTTTCTGGTCTTTGTTGCTTTTGATCTTTTTTTCCCCCAAAGAATCCCCTTTAATATTCTTGTGGGAATGGTTTAGTCGTCCTGAATTCCTTTAGTTTTTGTTTGTCTGAGAAACTCTTATCTCTCCTTCCTTTCTGAATAACAGCATTGCTGAATAAAATATCTTGGCTGTATAGTTTTCCCATTCAGCATGTTGAATATACCCTGTCACTGTCTTCTGGCCTGCCAAGTTTCTGTGGACAGATCTGCTGTGAACCTCATCCATCTTCCCTTATAGGTTAAGGACTTTTTTCCTTGCTGCTTTCAGGATTCTTTCCTTGTCTGTTTGTGAATTTGACTATTATATGTCTTGGTGATGGCTATGATTTGTTGAATTTATTGGGAGTTCTCTGTGCTTCTTGAATTTCATTGTCTGTTTCCTTCCCAGCTTAGGGAAATTTTCAGCTATAATTTTCTCAAATACACCTTCTTCCCCCTTTTCCCTCTTCTTCTTCTGGGACTCTTGTGATATGAATGTTATTAAGCTTTAAGGAGTTGCCAGGTTCTTTAACTCTTTGTGATCCAATACCTTTCATTCCCTGTTCTTTTAGCTTCATTATTTTCCATAATTTTATCTTCTGTATCACTGATTCATTCCTCTGCTTCTTCTGTCCTCTATGTCATGGTATCCAGTCAGTAATAGCATTTTAAATGTCAGCCTGACTAGTTTTTATTTCTTTTATCTCTGCAGTAAGGAATTCTCTCAAGCCCCACTAATATCCTTATAATTGTCGTTTTAATTTCTGTTTCAAACAGCTTACTTATATCTATATTGATTAAATCCCTCGCCATCAGTTCTTCCTATTCTTTCTTATGGAGTGAATTCCTCCATCTTGTCATTTTGTCTAGGTCACTGTTTGTGTGATGTTAGGAAAGCCTGTCAAATTCCTGCTTTTGAAAGTAATGGCTATATTAAGAACTCCAAAAATGAGGGGGGATCCTATATGCATTATGCTGTTGTGTTTTGAGGCTCCTACCCTCTCATCAGTCCTCTGCAGTTTCTCCTTGCCTGCAGTGGTGGGTGTTTGGACTTTGTCCACTGTGGCAAATTTTAACTAAGTGTGTCTTGATCTGCTTATAAAAAGAAGCTAGATTCCCCTCCCCCGCCAAAAAAAGAAGAAGCTAAATCCTATTTCCCCTAGAGCTGAAGCTTTTAGCACTCTATGATCAGTACACTTGGTGCATGTGAGGGGTTTATGCTGGTTTTCCAGGGGAGGAGCCTGCTGCACTGATTCTCAGGCTGACTTGCCCTAGTGGGTGCACCTACAGGGCACAGGGGGGTGGGGGTTGGTGTAAGCAGCTCTGGTCTCCACTGTGGGGGTGCTGTGTCGCTCCCTGAGGTCACTCAATGCTGATGGGAGGTGTAGAGGGGGAATGATGTCACCCTGCTCTCTCATCCCTGTAGTGGGGAATTCAAGCTGCTTCTGGAAGCCCTCACAGAAGAGCAATCACCTCTCTTGTGCCCCCAGCTTATGTCAGTACTGGCTCAGGATTTCACACTAATAGGCTCAGTCAAGATGTTGAGGGTGGAGAGGGAGCTGTAGGACCTACTTCCAAAAAGTCTCTCATGGATGTTGCCCACAGGCTCAGTTATTTGCCCTGTGGGCCTGCCCACTGGCCTGCTAAGAACATAGCTGCATGCTTCCCTGAGAGCGAACAGTTGTAGAAAGAGCACACCACCAAGGCAGAGGCCACATGTCTTTAATGATCTATCTCAGGAGCCATATGTCATCACTTATGTTCTTTTGATTATAAAGATCAACTCTGGTATCATGTGGGATCATAGGGGCCATTATTAGAGGCTACCATAATAATAATAACTTTGTCAATATAAATGAATACTAAAAATTACAGAATTTGAAAGCTTTTTCCTTCCCTTTCTCCCACTTAGGTGTATATTTGCCTTGATTCTGTAGAAAGTTGTAATCTGTTTAACCAGCATAGTGATACAGATGACAGCGGAGTCAGCTGGGAATCTGAGTCTGAGAGCCTTAATGAAGCACTGCGGAGGTTTAATAAGAATGTGGAGACATTTCCTCCTCTGACGGATTTTAGAACAGGTATACTAAATTTCCTGAGTAAAATGGGATTCTTAATAAACCGTTGATTTGCTTTAATGAGCTTTTGAGGTTTGGCTATTTCTAATGTTAATGCATATATTTTTTAATTTTTTAATTAAATTCAATTTAGCATATAGTGTATTATTAGTTTCAGAGGTAGAATTTAGTGATTCATCAGTTGTATATAACATCCAGTGCTCATTACATCGCATGCCCTCCTTAATGCCCATCACTCCTGAGTGATCTACCCCATCCCCCCACTTACCTACCCTCAGGGAACCCTCAGCATGTTCCCTAGAATTAAGAGTCTCTTATGGTTTGTCTCCCTCTCTGTTTTTGTCTTATTTTATTTCTCCTTCCCTTCCCTATGTTCATCTATTTTGTTTCTTAAATTCCACATGAGTGAAATCATGATATTTTTATACACTTTATATGCATGATCTCTCCGAATCCTAAGGACACTCTATAGATGATCTTTCTCATTTTCTAAATGAGTAAAGTAAGAGAAGGGAAGTAACAGCCTTGGGTCACTTCCGTTTTCCAAAACTCAGCTGCATTGGAAAATTGACTTCATAAAGGTGATTTTTCTAAGCTTGAGGTTTTGCCAAAGCTCCAATTGTTAGAGTTGTCATTCATACCTAAATGGCAGTAATTTTAATTACAAACCACCTAAGTTGATAATTTTGAAGTACAGTAGGGGAGCCCAGGCTGTGTCCTGTCCTGTCAAGATAGGTCAAGTTGTGCCATCTCTTTTTTTCTAATCCATTCCTACCCATATTTAGAAAACATATGTGACTCTTCTATGAAGAAAATGTATCTTGTTACTGCTGTTGACAATTTCTGAAAACCAGGAGTGGTGTCCATACATTTTTACCAGTATGCGATATTATAGAAATGTATTTATTCATAGCATTTTGTACAAATCGGAGGATATACTACTAAAGCAAAGGAAAACATCAGCCTAAAGTCTTACCTGATTTTACTCAATGATATTTTAATGGGTTGTGACTCATGTTTGGCTGATAAAGACCACTTGCTATTCCCTCTGGAATGTTCATCCAAATCGTATAGCAGTTTAGATTGTTGCTCAACTGTCCCTCTATTGCAGGTGTTGCCTGTCCTCCCCATGTAAAGTAGCACTGCTTGTCACTCTCCCTTACCCGATTTTTCTCCATGCTTCTATTTCTTTTTTAAATAGCACTGTGAGGGCAGCCCAGGTGGCTCAGCGGTTTAGCACCACCTTCAGCCCAGGGTCTGATCCTGGAGACCTGGGATGGAGTCCCATGTTGGGCTCCCTGCGTGGGGCCTGCTTCTCCCTCTGCCTGTGTCTCTGCCTCTTCTCTCTCTCCTCTCTGTGTATTCTCATGAATGAATGAATGATAAATAAATATAAAATAAATAGCACTGTGAGCAGGAACTCTTTGTACTGCTGTGTCACCAGTAGTTAGAAGGGCATCTTTCACAAGTTAGGTGCTCATGAACATTTGTTGAATGAGTAAAATAATAAATTCATGATTTTTTCTTTTTATAAACTCAGATTTATAGTCTGGAAGAAACCGTTCCTTCCTCATTGTCTTCTTGTCTCAAGAGAAGTCACAGAAACATTCTGTGTGTAATGTGATCATTCATGGAGTTATATATAGCTCCATTTTCTGTGGGTATTTTTTTTATTCCTCAAGGGTTTTTTATAAGTATGCACATGTACAAGTTGATTCATAGGCAAGTGCCTATTAAGTTGTTTTGTAGGTTAAAATAACATGACAACTAGGTTGGGTTGGGTTTTTGGTTTTTGGGTTTTTTTTAGTTGTGTTTTGAGAGGAACCTTCAGCCATGTTTCTAAGGCTGGAAATGGTTGAGACTGTTAACAGTGATTCAGTCCATTGCTTACTATGCAGACAGCTCTATTAGAGGAGATTTTTTTACTGTTCTATTGATAATCTTTTCTATAAACACAAGAAATTGTTTAAAACTCTGTAATAAAAATCTTGTACATTAGAGTCCTGTATTATTTAAATATCACTTTCCCACAGCTACACTTCTGTGGAGATTATGTAGAAAAGAATGATGACATACAAGGGATGGAAGTAGAGCAAGACAAGGGCCTAAAGTATGTTCCATTTGCTCTGAAATCTAAAAGTGTATGGAGAGAAGTACATACTATATTAATTTTTTCAGTTTTACTCAAGCCTAGCATTCATTCATTCATCGAGCAATTGCTTGTACCAGGTACCATATTAGGAATACATATACGGTTCGGCACATAAGAACTAGTGGACTAGTTGAGAGGGGACATGAAAACCATGTTCAATATGAAAATAACAGCTCATAGCAAAGGTAGATGCACAGTACCATAGGATCACAGAGAAACCAGTGACTAGAAGTAGTAAGGGCTTTTTAAAAGTCATGTTGGAGCTAACCTTTGAGAGATTTTTCAGAAAAAGTATATGGGGAGCCATCTAGATAAGGGGAACAGCCACAGCCATGAGCTGAAGTAGAGGCTCGGGTAATTCTAGCTAGGTAACACTTGAGAATATGGGGTAGAAGTTGGTTGGGAGTAGATTGTGAAGAACCCTATAATTGCAGTTGATATTGTAGATGGTTATAATGCCATCGAAGAAACAAGGGCAATTGAATTTTTTAAATTTAATTTTTGTGTTTTTAGAATGGATTGGAGGGGACAAAATTGAAAGGAATTGCAGAAACCATGGTATATCTTTTGCAGAAGATGATGGCTTAAAAGAAATTTCAGGAGTCTAACAAGTGGGGGCATTGGAAGGATAGTCTAAGCCATGGGCAGAAGAACTAGGAACTATGAGAATGGGAGAAGTGCTTTTCTTCAGAGCTTAATTCTTAGGAATTAGGAAAAACAAAGTGTATAAACTGTAAACAGAAAAAAAAAAAACAGAATCTAACATATGACAGACTGTTGAATGTTTAAACCTGAATGGTAGGTTTATGGTGATTACTTTTTCTTTGTACTTTTCTGAATTAAAAAAAAAAAAAACTGTTGTTTAACAAGGCAGTGTGATTGTTCTTTTTTCTGTCTTTCCAGAAATGCCTTGCCTTGCAGAATATGATGATGGCTTATGGTATAGAGCAAAGATTGTGTCTGTTAAAGAATTTAATCCTCTAGCTGTCCTGGTACAATTTGTTGATTACGGATCAACTGAAAAGCTGACAATAAACAGGTTGTTTTTTTTTTTAAATCAACTTAGTTGAATTAAAATTTAAGTTTTAAAAATAATAATTATTGGGAAAGTTTTGGTTTACTTTTAAAGAAAAACTTTTAAAGCGACTTATTAGGATTTTTAAAAAATCTGTAAGTCTTTTTATTGTGGTAAAATAGAAAATTTACCTCGTTAGCCATTTTTAAGTATACATTTGATTAATATTAAATATATTCTGGATGTTGTACAGCTATTGCCACTGTCCATTTTCAGGACTTTTTTGTAATCCTAAACAAATTCTGTACCCATTGAACAATAACATTCCATTCCCTTTTCCTCACCTCCTGGTAATCTTTTTCTACTCTCTGTCTCTGAATTTGTCCTATTTTAAGTACCTTACATAATTACTGTCAGACAGTATTTGTCCTTTTATGTCTGGTTTATTTTACTTAGGATAATGTTTTCCGGGTACACTCAATTGTAGCATGTATCAGAATTTCATTATTTTTATGGCTAAATAACACTCCTTTGTGTATGTGTATATATACACACAATGTTTTATGTATTCAAATGTTGATGGACACTTCAGTTGTTTCCATCCTTCAGCTGTTGTGAATGCTGCTGCTATGAACATTAATGTACAAGTAGCTGTTTGAGCCCCTTTCAGTTGTTTGGTATGTACACCTAGAAATGGAATTGCTACATTATATGGTGCTTTTGTTTGACTTTTCGAAGAACTGCCAAACTTTTCTGCAGTGTCTGTACCATTTTACATTCCCACCAGCAATGCACAAGGATTCCAGTTTCTCCACATCCTTACCAACACTTGTCATTTTCCTTTTTTTTGTTTGTAATATTTGTGGTTAAATACATGTATCATAAAATTTGCCATCTTAACCATTTTATTTATTTTTTTAATATTTATTTACGATAGAGAGAGAGAGAGGCAGAGACACAGGCAGAGGGAGAGACAGGCTCCATGCTGGGAGCCCAACGTGGGACTCGATGCCGGGGCTCCAGGATCGCGCCCTGGGCCAAAGACAGGCGCTAAACTGCTGAGCCACCCAGGGGTCCCCCCATTTTATTTTTTAAAAGACTTTATTTATTTATTTATTAGAGACACAGAAAGAGAGAGAGAGAGAGAGAGAGAGAGGCAGAGGGAGAAGCAGGCTCCATGCAGGGAGCCTGACGTGGGACTCGATCCCGGGTCTCCAGGATCACCCTTCACCCTGGGCCAAAGGTGGCACTAAACCGCTAAGCCACTGGGGCTGCCCCATCTTAACCATTTTAAATGTACACTTAAGTAGTGTCAACTATACCCACATTGTTATGTAGCCAACCTCCAGAACTCTTTTCATTTTGCAAAACTGAAAACTCTGTACCCTTTATACAACATCCCCCATTCATTTCCCCCTCTTCCAGCCCCTCGCAGCCACCATTCTTTCTTTGCCTATGAATTTAACTATTGTAGGTATCCCACCCATATAAGTGGAATCATACAGTATTTGTCCTTTTGTAACTGGCTTATTTTACTTAGCATAGTTTCCTTAAGGTTCACCATGTTGTAGCATGTGTCAAAATTTCCTTCCTTCTTAAGGCTGAATAATATTCCATCATGTGTATATACTACCTTTTACTTATCCATTCATCCATGGATAAATGGATATTTGGGTTGATTCCCTTTTGTGACTGCTTTCACTTCATTAGGACTATATACTGGGAAGTGGAATTGCTAGGTCACATACTCATGCTATTATTAGTATTTGGAGAAACCAGCAAACTATTTGTTTCCATAGCAGCTGTACCATTGTGCACTGAGTGTCCAGGGGTTCCAGTCTCTCTCCACATTCTCACGCTTGCTGTTTTCTGGTGTTTTGATAGTAGCCACCCTAATGGATGTGAGGTTGTATCTCACTATGGCTTTGCATTTGCATTTGGTGATTAGTGATGTTGAACACCTTATCATGTGCTCGTTGGCCATTTATGTATTTTCCTTGGAGAAATGCCTACTTTTTAGTGTATATTTTTTCTCATTCTGTAGATTGCTTTTTCACTGATTATGTCCTTTGCACAGCTTTTAATTTTGATGTAGTCCAATTTATTTTTTTCTTCCATTGTTTGTGCTTTGGTATTACCTAAGATTCATCACCAAATCCAATGCCATAAACTTTTCCCATATATTACAGCTTTAGCTGTTAGAGAATTTTAATTGTGACATTCTGAACATCTTAAGAATTTCTTTTGTGACAGACTACGTCAAATTCCACTTCACCTTATGCAGTATCCAGCCCGAGCCATAAAGGTTCTCTTGGCAGGATTTAAACCTCCCTTAAGAGATCCAGGAAAGACAAGAATACCATATTGTCCCAAATGGAGCATGGAAGCATTGTGGGCTATGATAGACTGTCTTCAAGGAAAACAATTGTATGCTTCTTCCATGGTAACTATCTCAATTAGCCAAAATCTTATTGAAGCTATTTCTAATGTCCCTATGTTCACTTTCTAAAGTGCTTTCTATCAATGCAAATCTAGATGTAAAAAAATGCTTTAAACATATAAAGCTGTAAATACTATAAGATTAATTTTAAGGCTTGTTAAAATTATGTTTTAGTTTATATTTAGCAAAATGTATTAGCCCTATAATAATATATCACTGATGTAATGAATAAGATGAAAATGACCAAGCTGAGTATCCTATAATCAACTCATAAATTGAGGGAAATGAAACATTTGTAAACCATTAATAATATGAAGTAGAATGAGGTATGTTCTACAAAAAAAAAGTATAGGTGCAAGGACTGATTATTTCCATCTAGAGAGATGAGGATATGATACGGTATTTGCCTCCTCAGCAGGCCAAATAATCAGTGAACAGGTAGGTCTGGGAAGTGACATTGAGCTGCATCCTAAAAATAGGAAACCCCAGAAGGGGAATTCAGGTCAAAGCCACGGAATGAATTGAATGTACTAATTTTGAGTTGTTTAATGCAGTAGAACCTGTATCAAAAGGTTTAGATAAACACAGCACTCACATTCGACACATAGCACATGCAAATAAATATACAATGCACACTATACTTAAAGAATATAGCGTGCACAATATACAGCACACAAACACCCCTACATCACATTCTCACCACATATACAACATATACCAAGCATATGCCACATAAGCCACACACAGCACACAGGTACCAAAAACCTTTTACACATACACTACACATATACCACAAACACAGAGAACACATATACCATACACACAGTACATTGAACACTCTAAACACACACAACAAACAAGAATTACATAAAATGTACAAGACACACAAACACCTCATGTAACACACACACCATACATATCCCACTACAGAAATACCACATATTCACTATACATCCCACACAAAACCAACATGACATAAACAATTCAAAAATATACACCATACATACACCACTCATGACTCACATCACAAAGCACTCATACCCTGCACATAAAAGAGAAACATACAACAGACAACACATATAAAACATACAAAATACATTGCAACCAAAACACCCAAACACGATATACTCACCCATTCAACACATACCAAACATATAACACACACAAATCACTCAGCATTCAGACATCACACACACCTAACATCATTTGTACTACAGACTACACACACACAACACATATTCATCACATATATCACATCTCCCAGTACTTACCCCACATATCACACACCACACACCAAACATACCATGCATATATGCCACATGCAACCATGGTACACATACCACACACTCCAAATATACAACATACACTAACATATAGCACACACACCACACATATACCACAAAAACACCACACACATATAAAAATAGACAATTCACACTACAGAAATTTCATTCACACACTACATATATACCACATAGGCACCACACGTAACCAACACCACAAAAACATGCAACACTGGAACACACATACCACTCACAACAGACACCAGCATACACCATACACTAAAGCAGATAGCATACACACAAATATACCACACACAAAACACATATGGAACATAAATACACCAAACACACTGCACACATGAAACCAACACACCATTTATACCACATACCATATATATATCAAACACATCACACATACACCACTTAAGCATCATGCATACCATACACTACATACAACACTTACACTACACAAATACCACATACATTAAACATACATGTTTGACACCATATGCCTCACACACAACACATACAACTACACCATGCGCCAGTCAAAACTACACTCACATTGCTCATATACCAGGCACAACACATACCACACACACTCCATACATACAGCACAAACTACACATAACACAACACAAAAACCACACATGAAAATATACCACACACACACACACACACAAAAAAAAAGAAAATATACCACACACTACAGAAATACCATTCACACACATTTACACCACACTCACCTCACAAACCTACACCACAACATACACATCACACATACACCACTCAACACCACATATAACACACAAAAAGACAAAATGCACAACATGCACAGAGTACACACACACCTGGAGTGCCTGGGTGGCTCAGTTGGTTAGGAGCCTCACTGTGATTTTGGCTCAGGTCATGGGATTGAGCCCTGTATGAGGCTCTGCACTCAGCACGGAGTCTGCTGAGATTCTCTCTCCCTTTCCTCCTACCCTCTGCTCACTCATGCACACTATTTCTCAAATACATAAATCATTGAAAAAAATACACACACACAGGGGCACCTGGGTGGCTCAGTTGGTTAAGCATCTGCCTTTGGCTCAGGTCATAATCCCAAGGTCCTAGAATCGAGTCCTGCATTGGGCTTCCTGCTCCCTCTCCTCCCTTGTGCTATATGAATAACATTCAAAATTTCATCAGTTTATGCATAAAAGTATAATGCCCTAGGGGTAGAATATAAATGAATTTTAACAGGGATGGTACTATTAAAGCATATTGGCTTAATCTAGAAAAACTTTGGGGAGGAGTTATATTTTAAATAAACTATAAGAATGGGAAGAATAGGATTTAATAGGAAACCATTACAAAGACCTTTTTAAAAGACAGATGATTAGTAAGTTTGGAGAATGCCCTTTCCTTCTTATGTGATGTAGGCCAAATGTAGGAGGGAAAAAGCAAAGATATTACTGTATTTTCCTGACAACTATGTTTTAATTTTAGGCTCAGGCACCAGAACAAATAGTGACCTTATATGAAGATGAACAGTATCCAGTTCATATGTCACTTGTAGAAATGGGGCTGGCAGACCGAGATGAATGATGTAAGCATCATGACTTCTTGTTCCCCTTTATAATCAGCATAAGGCATGCTAATATAGTGGAGATTAAATATACATTAAATATTTATATTGCCTGTAAAAGCACCTCTTCAGACTCTCCTTGATTTCTCAAAGAATGACAAAGCTCAACAAGGATCTTTCTTCTAGACTCTTCTTCGTAGGCCCTTTTCACCTACAGAATACCAGGATCAAAGAGGATATGCATCTGTAAGAATGCTTGGAATGGTTATCATGACTGTTATAGTGCCAGAGAGTGGTTGGGGATGGGCAGAAGAGCAGAAGGAAGTGGGCACATAAGACTGTGGTATGCACAGAACATATTGGACAATCCATGACCTAATCGCAAAGCTATCAAAGTACCTGGGTAACCAGCTGTTTATTCATCCACATAAATGTAACAAGTGATGATTCAGCAACTAGTTTGAACATGTAATTAAGCAAAGGTTTTAAATAACATGCATTTTGTTTTTCAGGTATACAGTGCAGAACATCTATACGGCAGCCCAGAAGAAAGTTTTCTGTTATATGTAGGCCATTTCAGGCTTATTTTTCTTGACTTGTTCTGCAGTAGTGCTGGCCTTTTTCCTTACATGTTAAACTGTCAGGAATTGTTTGAAAAAATAGTTAATAAATATTTGCTTTCAAATATTTTCTGGTTTTATTTTACAATAATTTCAAAATCAGATATTTTAGGCACATAAAAAAATATAGTTCATTTTATAACGAATGTGAATTAAGTTTAAGAAGGACTCAGTACAGTTGGAGACTCCTGTAGGGTGCTTCCCTAGTTATTCTCCTCCCTGCAGAGGTGAACACCGCTGTGAATTTGTTGTTTTTTATTCTGACATTTTACTACACATGAATGGAACCATAAGCAAGATATACTACTGCTGTGTATATTTTTTAATGAATGTGCTATACCGTACCTTTCATTTTCTCACTATTTGTACTGTTCATCAATGTTGGTATGCAGAGCTCTATTTTACTCACTTTCACTCTTCTATTTGTCTCTGCACATAATTCTGTTGCTAAATATTTAGATTACCAGTTTTTCCCCCAATTACAAATATTCTTCTGAAGCACCTTTTGTGTACATGGTATGGGTTTTCTAGTATATATACTTAGTACTGGAACTTACTAAATCATGAGGTATTTGCTTTCCAAAAAGTGTATTGACTCAATTTACTACCATCAGTAGTCTGAATTCCTTGGCAATGTGTGGTGTGGCCAGACCATTACTTGCCAGTATATGATACTAGTATAAAAAGGTATCATTATTTCAATATGCATTCACTGGTTTAATAGTCACTTGTTTGCCTATTCATATCCTTTGTCCATTTTTCTATTGAGCTGTTGTAATTATCTTACTGATTTGGAGGAATATTAATCCTTTGCCAAGTGTATGTATCTTCTAATTTGTGGCTTATGTTTTCTCCTTTCATGGATTTCTCAACATTTTAAGTTTGTGCTGTATCCCATTTAAAAATCCTTTACTATCCTGAAGTAATATGTATAACTCCTTATTTTGAGAAGTTTGCAACTTTTTTCAGATTCAGTTCTTAAATTATCTGGAATTTAAATTACATTTAGCTTTTTTAAAAAATGGAGTCATTGCTAATATTGTATATTGCACTGACTCTACCAGCTTGTAATTATTATATAAATTGATAAGTAGATGATCTGCCCTTCCTAGTTTTATGGGTTATAACGTCAAGGTATGTGTGCTTGATGAGTTAACACCAGCTGTAGTTACTTTTCCCACCCCCTTCTTTCTCAAGTCTCCATCAAAACCAGTTTATTTACCTTCACAGTAACTATTTTCTCCTTGCTTTTTTTTTTTATCTGTACTCACAGAATGAATTCTTTGACCTGTTTTGGTGTTTGACCTACTTGTATTTATTCATTGTTTTAACTTCCCATTCTATTAGTACTAATTAATTGAACACAGTATATTCTGACTGGAGACATTATCTTACTCCCTGAATAAACTTTCCATGCAAGTCCTTATTCTGTAACTGATGTGCTCATGGAAAATCTGTGCTATTTTATTTCTCATATTTCTTGGTTTTTATAACCATCTTCAACCAGTAAAAGTGCATCCTTATTTTTGCAGTCCACAGTTTATAGAAATAATGCTTTCCTTAGTCATGCATTTAACTGTAGAAAGACTGGTGAATTAAAAATGAAAGCTGGGCAGCCCGGGTGGCTCAGTGGTTTAGTGCCACCTTCCACCCAGGGCCTGATCCTGCAGTCCCGGGTTCGAGTCTCACATCAGGCTCCCTGCATGGAGCCTGCTTCTCCCTCTGCCTGGATCTCTGCCCCTCTCTCTCTCATGAATAAATAAAATCTTAAAAAAAAAAATAAATAAAAATAAAAATGAAAGCTGTTCTTGTACAGTACAAACAATATAAAAAGCTATGGTGTTTTATTTTATAATCCAAACATAATTTTTTCCATGTATATATGGAATATATATATATGTATATACACACACACACAGTAACATAAATTAAAACACAGAATCCACAAGAAATGTATACCTTTTAACAAGAAATCAAGTTAGTGTTATTTCATGATTAGTCACGCACAGGGTCATTACAATTTTGTATCCATTAGAACATTACCATCCTTGTCTTTAACCCGTATTCGACCGGATGTATATTTTGTTTCTTGATGACCATTTGTATATACGGTTTTAACAGTGCCATCTGGATATTCCCGTCTCTTGAACTGGGCTGTGTGTAGTTCTCTTTGGCCATTATTAAACTCTATGATTTTGTTGCCATCTCTGTAAATTTAAAATATAATTTAAAATACTAAATATATAACAGGAAAATGACCTAAAAGTGGCCTTTTGATTCTGGCCATTCTCTCCTCTCCTAGAACCTCCACTGTTCTTCTTGCACAATACCTTCTTTGCAAATTCTTTCCACCCTGTTTCTGCTTCAGGTTGATTGTTCTGATCAGATTAGCACTTAAATGTGCCCATGAAAAGTTTTTAATAAGTTTATGTGTATTGTGCCTCTAAGAAAAATTGGGCATTGTATTAATATGGCTGAATTTCAGTTTTGACCTTTTACTCTTTTCACTAAAGTTATAAGCAGTCTAAGTGCTTGCTCCTTATCAGGTTGGAGAGGAGCGTTTATGTCCCTGGAAAGGGCCATAAATCAGACTTCACACCTGTTCTGACACAGTGGGACAAAGAAGCAGTTAATCCCAAAAGGACTACTTGATGTGCCTGCAGGACATTCAAACTGAACCCCTAAACAGATCTGTAATATGCCCTTAGAAACACAAAGCTAGCCTATAGATGGTGAATCACCACTTCTCAACACAATGGTTTTTTTTTCTATTTTTGTTATTTCTCAAACTTTATGTGAATGGAAGGCTTTGTGCCACATGTATTAGACTTACAAGCCATCTTGAGAACCACTGTTTATCAAGTGCAGCCAGGACCAGGGATGACAGGGTCACCCGAGACATTAGAAATGCAAATTGTTGGCCTAGAGCTCAGCAATCTGCAACTGAACAATCCGCCAAGTAGTTTTAATGCACAGTGAAGTTGAAGAACCACAATGAAGTTCAAAAATGCCAAAATTATCCTGAACGATCTAGTATCTGGGATTTGGTTGAGTGCAGATCAGATGCAAAAAAGATGGACATGAATTAATACATGTTGAAGCTGGACAGATGGGTACATTGAATTTTTCATATTATTTTCTCTACCTCTTACCATAGAAAATTTCAAACATAAGATTTAAAAAGGCAGAGTTTCTGAAATTGCTCAAAGTATAATGTACACATTAAGATTTTTCTCAAATTTTAGGAGAGATTGGTATTTATTTAGCGGAGCACCAGAGGAAGTTTCAAACCATGTTAAGGAAAAACACTACCATGACCATAAAAAGTTCCTACAGTATTTGCACAAAGTGTTTTTTCCATTTTATTTCTTTTCTTTTTTTTTTTGCTAACTTTTATCACAGAACTAAAGTTAGTTAAATGCATGCACACTGTAAGAGAGGAGAAAGTGAAAAACTAAAGACAGTGGATTTGACAAACCTTCACCGTGGTGGTTTTAATTAAAATGGTGATTACAAGAAGCTCTGTACTGTGGACTGAAGAAGTCACTAAGAAGTTGTCGCTAACTTTAAGAAATGTAACACACAGAAGGGCTAAAAAAAGTTGCTATTTTAAGGAATTGAGTCAGGGAGGCCAGAGGAATAAAAGCTTATCAGGCGGGGACAGGGAGATCCAGCAAATCAAAATCTAAGAAGAGATATAGTCTTATTCAAATAATTGCAGCCATTGTTTGTTATTCTTAAAAACTGATAAGGCATGGGCACCTGGGTGGCTCAGTGGCTGAGCATCTACCTTTGGCTCTGGTCATGATCTTGGGGCCCCGGGACTGAGACCCAAAGCAGGCTCCCTGACTTATGTCTCCCTCTGCCTAATGTCTCAGCAGGCTCCCTGCTTCTCCCTCTGCCTAGGTCTCTGCCTTTCTCTCTGTGTCTCTCATGAATAAATAAATAAAATCTTTAAAAAACCTGATAGGGCAGTTTCCTTCTTTGCATCTTATTCACCATTTTTACATTTCGCCAAATTTTTGTTGTTTTAAAAGATTTTATTTATTCAAGATTGATAGAGCAGGAGCAGTGGGGAGGGGCAAAGGCAGAGGGAGAAGCAAAGAGCCTAACGGGAGCTCCATCCCAGGACCCTGGGGTCATGACCTGAGCCAGAGGCACTTAACCGACTGAGCCACCCAGGCGCCTCACCAAATTTCTTTTTCTTTTTTTTTTTTTTTTACCAAATTTATTTCTATACATATACTTGCCATCCTCCTTTTGGGAAGTACTCTACAGACTATATATTAGAACCTGTATGTCTCTAGTTCTAAACTCCAAAATGCTGCTCTCATAGTGCATATTTGTATTCAATACTGCTAACTCACTGAAATTCTGAATGACTTCTACAAATGTTACAAGATTTTAAAAAGTTACTTGGAAACAGAAGTTAAAAATTGGCAAATCTAGAAACAAATTTAACAGATATACCTTTGTACTCTTACAATTGTACCATCTGGAAAAATGCTTTCTTCTTGTCCATCAGGAAATAGGTTTTTGATAGTCTGGTCAGGAAATGTGATTTCTTTTCTCCCATCTGGGAAATGTTTTTCTGTTTACAAAAGGTCACTATTAGTATTTTATTTTTAAAGAAAAGAATGTATTTAGGACAGGGCAAAGCAAGTTTTTACCTATTTGTCCACTTGAAAAATGTAAGATTTCAAGTCCTTCTGGATAAGTAGTATGAGTGGTCTGGGCAGATGCGTAGTAGTAGATCTGTAGAGACATAAAGTCAGTATATGTTTTCTCTAGAGATGTTTAAGCCATGGAGAAAAATACTCCTAGGGAAACTTACAACTCTCTCATCTGGCATGACCTGCTTCACATCACCATTAAAGAAAGTGACGGTGACAGTCTTCCCATCTGCACTCACTTCCTTTCGAGTTCCATTTGGAAACAATATAACATGGCACCCATTCTTATAAACCTTTTCTATCTACAGAAGAAGAGAAACAAGATTATCAATAAAAGAGATTTCATCCTGATACATGACAAAAATCTCTTCCAAATTACTTACTTTGAAATCTTTCATAATAAAAAGCAAAAACATTGTCTCCAAGTATCAACACACCATCATTCTTATGTCACCTATTCCCTATGCCATACCCCTTATCCCCATGACTTACTCATCCATAACTGGAAATCTATATCCCCCATTCCCCTTGACCCATTTTGTCCATAACCCCACCGTCTCCCCTCTGGCAACCATCAGTTTGTTCTCTATTTATGGGTCTGATTCTGCTTTTGGTGTATACATTTGATCTTTTAAATTCCACATGCATGAAATCATATGGTACTTATTCTGACTTATTTCCCTTAGCATACTCCCATCTAGGTACAATCATGTTCTAGCAAATGGCAAGTTCTCATCCTTTTTTTATGGCTGTGTAATGTTTCCATGTATGTGTGTGTCTATGTGTGTATACACCACATCTTCCTTATCCATTTGTCTATATAGCAATGTACACTTAGGTTCCTTCCATATCTTGACTATTGTAAATAATGCTGCACTAAACATAGGGGCACATAGATCTTTTCAAATCAGTGTTTTTGTTTTCTTTGGGTAAATACCCAAATACCCAGTAGTGAAATTACTGAATTATGGTATTTCTATTTTAACTTTTTGAGGAACCCCCATACTATTTCCAAGTGGCTGCATCCTACCAAGAGTGCACAAGGGTTCCTTTTCCCCCCACATCCTAACAATTGTTATTTCTTATCTTTTTTATTTTGCCATTCTGACAGGTATGATGTGATAGCTCATTGTGGCTTTGATTTGCATTTTCCTGATTAGTGATGTTGAGCATCTTTTCATGTATCTGTTGGTCACCTGTATATCTTTTTGGAAAAACATCTTTTCAGGTCCTCTGCCCTTTTCTAAATTGAATCATTAATTTCTTGGTTGTTGAGTCATGTAAGTTCTTCATATATTTTGGATAGTAACACCTTAACAGATATGTCATTTGCAAATATCTTCTCCCATTCAGTAAGTTGCATTTTTGTTTCATTGATGGGTTTCCTTTGCTGTGCACAGAAGTTTTTTATTTTGGTGTTGTCCCAATAGTTCGGTTTCTGTCTTAGAAGACCTATCTGGAAAAATGTTGGAGAGCCAATGTCACAGAGGTTACTGCCTGTGCTCTCTTCTAGTATTTTTATAGTTTCAGGTATCACTTTTAGGTCTTTAATCCATTTTGGGTGGATTGGAGAACTGTCTTTTTTCCCCATTGTAAATTCTTGCCTCCTTAGTCATAGATTAATTAACCATAAAAGCATGGGTTTATTTCCGAGGTCTCTATTCTGTCCCATTGATCTATGTATCTCTTTTTGTGTCAGGACCACACTGTTTCATTACTATAGCTTTGTAACATAACTCGAAGTCTGGGATTATTTCTTTCTCAATTGCTTTCAGTATTCAGGGTCTTCTGCGATTCCATACAAATTTTAGTATTATTCTAGTTTTGTGAAAAATGCTGTTGGCATTTTGATATGGATTACACTGAATCTGTACATAGCTTTGGGTAGTATGGTCATTGTAACAATATTAATTCTTCCAATCCATGAGCATGTAGTATCTTTCCATTTGTTTGTGTCATCTTCAATTTCTTTTTTGCTGAGTTTTTTTTTTTTTTAAAGCAAACTGTAGGTATCATTTCACATGTAAAACACTACAATTAAAGGATGAGTTTTAACATAACCAAATCATGACTGCCCCTAACAAACTGTATAATTCCTTCATTATATTGTAATTTTTTATAGTTTACTTGAATCAGGATCAAAACAAGGTCCACATACAACACTTGATGACATGTCTCTTAAATCTCAACCTTTAACAGTCCCCTCTCTGCCCGCTTTTTAATAACAATTACTTGTTGAAAGAACTCGGTCATTGAACATGTAAAATTTCCCACATCTTGAATTTTTTTGACTGCTTTCCCATCATGGCATCATTTAACATGTTCTCATGCACCCTATACTTCCTGGAAAAACCCTAGGAGTTACATCTAGAGGTGTGAATAAAGTCTGGTTGAATTATTCTGGCAAGAATATTTTCTACAAACTGCCAAGAGCTTCTTATGGCTACATATTCAGAAGTGCAATATATGACTGTCCTTGTGACCTCAAGACTGACTGGGTCACATCAGCTAGACCTGCCATGAAGCTGCATCAACCTCTCATCTAGGAGTTCATGGCTTATTGATGACTGCTGCTTAGATCCCTTATTTCATTAGAGACTACCCAATGATGATTCTCAAATTTTCTCATTCCTTTTCCATTGATCAGCGGAATTCTTCTAAAAAAGAAAACCTTTTCCCACCAACAATTTGTTACACTAAAGCAGAGTTTGTACAGGAAAAGTCTAACTACTTTCTTAGACTGCTGTTCTTTTGTCCTTCCCTCACTCCTCAAGACTAGCAGTAAACTTTGGCCTTATAATCTGATTAAAATGGATCAAATTAGCATATTTGGAAAAGCAAATTTTCTATAAACCTGAGGAAAAATGACCTCATCTCCACCCTGCTAACAAACCCTGTTTATGTCCCTTCTTTTTTGCATTCATATTTCTAGCTGGAACACCCAGCTAGGCAGTATCCTACTCAAAACCCTTTCCTAAGCACAAAACTAAAACTGTGCAGCTGGAGATGGACAGAAAGGCTGCAGGGAGGGTTAAGGTCTTGAATGGAGGCTTTTAAGAATTATAAAGGATGACAAAGGCTTTGCAGCTGTGTTCAAAGAAGAACAGTATAAACAAAGGAAGGATATTCCTTCCTCTGCTGGATCTCTAAACTAGAAATGGCAACTAAATGCACATGTGTGTCAAGCATTTTTAGAGGAGTCCAAAGGTTCAAAACAAGGTCACACTCCAAAGAACTATAGCTCTTAAGCCCCCTCAAACAGCCTTAAAGATCAATTAACTTAGGATTGAAGTGTTCTAACTCTATTTTAACCTATATTTATTTATTTTTTTAAAAAATTTTAACCTTTCCATCCGGATGACTGATTTCTCCCTGAATTTCTTCTTTTTCTTCTTTTTTGTTGTCCTTTTTACACTCAGAATCTGGGAAGTCCACTGGTTCAGGGGGGTCTCTGGGTGAGGCAGTCTGTAAGGACAAGAGGCTCTCTTTCATCTGTCCTAAAGGACATGTAATCACATTTCAAGCAGCTAAAACCTACATTTATTTCCAAATGCCAGATTCTCCATATTCTACCATTACATGATTCGATGACTAGCATTTGGTGTTATATAAAAAACATTTCCGGGCAGCCCTGGTAGCTCAGCGGTTTAGCGCCGCCTTCAGCCCAGGATTAAGTCCCATGTCGTGCTCCCTGCATGGAGCCTGCTTCTCCCTCTACCTGTGTCTCTGCCTCTATCTCTCTCTCTGTGTCTCTCGTGAATAAATAAATAAATAAAATCTTAAAAAAAAAAAAAACATTTACAATGTTAAGTAAAAAACCTCCTTTATAAGGGACACCTGGGTGGCTCAGTCAGTCAAGCATCTGACTTAGTTTCAACTCAGGTCGTGAGATCAAGCCCTGGGTCAGATTCCAAGCTCAGTGCAGAGTCTACTTGAGATTCAATCTCTCCCTCTGCCCCTCTCCTTACATGCACAAGCACTCTTGAATAAATGAATAGAATCTTAAAAAAAAAAAAAAAAGAAACCCTCCTTTAAAAATGGTTTAGAAACTTAAATCAGTTAACTAAGCAATTTCAAGCCTGAGTAACCCGTGATTAAGTATATAAAAATATAAAGAGATTTACTTGTCCCTTATCCGAACTGCCTAAATCACGAGGAAGTGTAGGCTTGGATCTTCGAGATGGATTGCCTGTTAGAATATAATTGTCAAGAATTAAATTTCATGTTTAATTTTAAGTTTTAAATTTACTTAATATTATGGTCAAAATTTCCTTAGTTCATATCCTTTTATGAACTACTTTAAGTAAAGAATTCTTAATATTTTTCTTTACCAATGCACCGGAGTTTACTGTTTAAGTTCAAATATTTATTAGGCACTTAAATCTGTGTGACCAAGAAAGACAAGGAGAATATCTATTTTTTGAGGGTTTACAATCTGGAGGAAGAGAGACAGGTACTCAACTGACTTAACAGATGAACCCAAAGGTATTTTGGAAATAATCACAAGGACTTTAGTTAGAGGCTTAGGTGGAAAGTAGATATAATAGAGGCATCTAAGAATACAAACAATGGAGTTTTGCTTGACAAAATAACTGGTATTTAATTAAAATCTAGACCTAATTGCTGTGAGCTAAACTTTTTAGATTATGACCAGCACACCAATCATATGCTGCATTAGTAATACACAGATAGATTATAAAAGAAGCACACACACACACACACACACACACCAACAAAAAATTAAGTGAATGTTAAAAAAAATACATTGAAGTTCCAATATCTTTTTCCTATATGCCAATGGGGCATTTTATGAACACTCCTGAATTTGCAAGTTTTCAAGCATCTGCCACTGGATGCTACATGAAGAACACACTTGAGAAGAAGAATAAATGCAGAGTCCATTCAGGAGGCTGGCAAGCATCTGAGAAGGCTTGTGTGGCATCCAGTGATACAGAAATGTTTTAACTGCACTGTTATTAAATCACTGAGGTCTCAGCCAAATATCAGCAATTTCATGTGATTCAACATACTTAATCGATTCAGAAAATATCAACATCAGGAGGATTAGTTTAGAAATCCCTGGGAGTGTGTTTTGGCTTCGGCAAATACGTGGACAGGAAACAGGTTCTGGAGATGAATGGAGTGCTTGGTTTTGTTTTTTCGTTTGTTTAAAAGTTTTATTTATTTATTCATGAGAGACACTGAGAGAGACAGACAGAGGCAGAGCGAGAAGCAGGCTCCATGCGGGGAGCCCGATATGGGACTTGATCCCAGGTCTCCAGGATTAAGTGCTGGGCTAACGGCGACACCAAACCACTAAGCCACCCAGGCTGCTCAGGAGTGCTCTATTTTGATGTAATAAATGAAGAACAATTGCCTCCACCTCACATGTAAAGAACTAAGCTATTACCTTACTTCTAAATCTTATAACCACCCTCCGTAGAAAAGACTAATATCCCCATTTTACAGGTGAGGAAGCCAAGGCTGAGGAAATTACATGCCAAAGTTGTCAATTAATAAAACAAAACCAGGATTCAATCCCATCAAGCTTAATTCTCTCAAGTTGTTCATGAACAATAACTTGCAGCCTCTAAGCAGACACTGTGAGGTTCAGGAAATGTGAGCAGCATGGAGCTCAGACTCCTAAGTCTGTGTTTACCATTTTGAGCACTATATAAACATACCTTATAAAATTCATATAACATTAAAGTTGGGAAACATTAAATTATTTAAATTATTTAAGAAACAGTGCAGGAGGGTGCCTGGGTGGCTCAGTGGTTGAGCATCTGGGCATGATCCCAAGGTCCTGGGATCGAGTCCTGCATCAGGCTCCCTGCAGGGAGTCTGCTTCTCCCTCTGCCTATGTGTCTGCTTCTGTCATGAATAAATAAAATTTTTTAAAAATAAAAGATAAAGAGTGCAAGAATAGCTAGATATAGATAATATAGGAGGATATGTTTATGACTTCAAGATAGGGAAGACTTAAGAGGCACTACCCATAAAGGAAAAAAACTAGAATTCACAACATTAAGTAAGAATTTGGGGAATCTGGGAGAACCATCAAGTATTACAGCAGCATAAGCCATTCCTTTTCTCCTCCCATTTTTAAACTAATGAGACATCCAAAACAGAATGAAAGTGTCTCAGCACCTTGTACCAAGGAATCCAGGAGGATTCTTGCCCATCTGAGCATCCAAAAATAAGACCTTAGTAAAGGATGTAGATTTAAGAGAGTCAGTGAATCTGCCTCCACAACTGGAAAAGACACCCAGAGATAACAAATCTTGGCAGATACTCACAGGTGAGAGAGAATATGCAGAAGTCTAGACTGCCTAAGGGGAGATTCCAGCAAGCCATTGGAACAGGATAGAGATGAGTTTGCACACAGAGAGGGAAGAACTTGCCAGAGCTGCTCCCCTCCCCAGGGAGACACTGCACAGCTAAGTTGTTTGGCAGTGGCAGTAACAACGTCTCCAAAGGAAGTGATAGAAAGCAAAAGCAATGAGCGATTGCCCAGCTAGCCCAGTTAAATGAGTTGCGGCTAAAGAAACCTCCATCTCCAGCAGCACCCAGATTTGTGAGGAGGGACCCCCAGGACTTGGGGAAGGAAACAGAAAGGGAAGAAAACATACTAGAATATCCAAGAGCACTAAAGGTACATGATTCCTGCTTCAGCACTTCTACAGGATGTCCACCCACAAGTCTCTGGTAGTACCCCACTTAAGGATCTTCCCGCAAGCCCAAGGGCACCCTCAAAGCACAAGTGCTAAACCCACACCTCCCCCAACTCTGCTCCTTAGGTGTTCTCCCATCTACTTCCAAGACAGTGAGATCCAGTAGGCAGAGAACATGCTCAGAAAACAGACCACAGTTGGTGGGCAGGGGAGAAACTACAAATTGGAGCTATTGTACCACTTTCTGGAATACAGAAGAAAGTAGCCAGCCTAGTGAACTGTAAAGATCAAACAAGTCATAAAAACTAAGGAGGTATCTGCTAGTTTGAATGGGAAAGCAAAAATCCATAGCTACAAATATTATTTAAAAACCAAAAAAATAAAAATAAATAAAAATTAAAAATAAATTAAAAATAAAAATAAAATAAAAATCAAGGAAAAATGGCATCACAAAAATAATAATTCTCCAGCAACCAAACTCAAAGGCATGAAATACTGCAATCTAACTGATAAAGAATCCAAAATTGTTCTTATAAAGAAATCCAACAAGTTACAAGAAAACCCAAGACAATTCCATTAAATCAGGAATAAATTAATGAACAGTTCTTTACAAGAGGCTGAAATTATAAAAAAGAACCAAATTCTAGGGCTGAAGAATTCAATGAATGAGATAAAGAATGTAATACAGAGCATCTGGATCAAAGCAGATGACATGGAAGAAAAAAAAAAGTGACTTGGAGAACAGGAATACAGAAATAATATGGTTAGAAGAGGAGCAGGAACTAAGATTTAAAGACTGAAGAAAGCCAACAAGAGCTATGAGATTCCATTAGAAAGGCAAATATTTGAAGAATGGGGGTTCCAGAAGAAGAGAGAGAGGGAAAAGGGAGCAGAGAGTTTATTTAAAGAAATCATAAGCTGAGAACCTCCCAAACCTGCTGAAGGACTTGAACAAACAAGTCCATGAAACTAACAGGACACCCTGTTATCTCCATATAAAAAGATCTTCTCCAAGACACATTATAATGAAACTGTCAAAAATTAATTAGAAAGAATCTTGAAAGGGGCCTGGGTGTCTCAGGTCATGATCCCAGGGTCCTGGGATTGGGCCCCAGGTCAGATTCCCTGCTCAGCAAGGAGCCTGCTTCTCCTAGTCCCTCTGCCCCTCCCCCTGCCTGTGCACATGCACTCTCTTTTCTCAAGTAAATAAAATCTTAAAAAAAAAAAAAAAAAAAAAAAAGAATCTTAAAGGCAGCTAGAAGATAAATAAGCTACAAAAAGAAAAAACAAACAAAAAGCCAAAAAACACATGAGTCTATCAGTGGATTTCTCAGCAGAAACTCTAGAGGCCAGGAGACAGTGCAATGTCATATTCAAAGTGGTAAGACATAAAATTGCCAGCCAAGAATATGTTATCCAGTAAAGTTTTCCTCAGATATGAAGAAGAAATAAAGATTTTCTCAGATAAAAGCAGAGGGAGTTTAATCACTTGTCTTGCAAGAAATGCTGAAACAAAAAGATGCTAATCAGCAGCATGAAAACATACAAGAGCACACAATGCAATGGTAAAGATGAAAAATTTATAATCAAATATAGAAAACTCCAATTCTACAATAAGATATTGTATTAACTACTTACCCATAGTATAAAGGTTAAAAGAAAAGAACATTAAAATAACTATCACTTAGTGGTAAAAAGCTGAAAGTTTTTCCTCTGAGATTAGAACAAGGCAAAGACGCCTACTCCTGCCACTTTTATTCAACATAAAATCAGAAGTCCTAGCCATAACCATTAGACAAGAAAAAGAAATAAAAGGCATCCAAATTGGGTAGGAAGAAGCAAAAGTGTCACTATTTGCAGATGACAGGATACTAAATATCAAAAACCCTAAAGACCCAACCAAAAAAATCTATCAGAATAAATGAATTCAGTAAAGTCATAGGATAGAAAATTAACATAAAGAAATAAATTGAGGTGGCTCAGTTGGTTAAGTGCCCAACTGTTGATTTCAGCTCTGGTCATGATTTCAGGTGAGATCATGCCCTGCATTGGACTCTGCACGGAGCTTGGAGATTCTCTTCCTCTCCCTCTGCCCCTCACCACATCCCCCACTCATGCTGTCTTTCTCTCTAAAAAAAACAAAACAAAACAAAAACCAGTTGAGTTTTTACACTAATAACAAGCTATCAGAAAGAGAAATTAAGAAAACAATCACATTTACAATTACAGCAACAAGAATGAAATATCTAGGAGTAAGTTTAACCAAGGAGATGAAAGACCTATACCCTGAAAACTGTAAGACACTGATAAAAGAAACTAAAGATGACACAAATAAATGGAAAGATACACTGTGCTCATAGAAATAATTAAAATGTCCATACTACCTAAAGCAATCTACAGATTTAGTGCAATCCCCATCAAAATACCAATGACATTTTTCATACAACTAGAACAAAGAATCTTCAAACTTGCATGGAACCACAAAAGACCCCAAATAGCCAAAGCAATCCGGAGGAAAAAGAACAAAGCTGAAAGCATCACAATTCCTGATTTTAAACTATACTGTAAAACTACAGTAATTAAAACTATGGTAGTGGCATAAAACAGTACCAGCATAGACTCATGGAACAGAACAGAAAGCCCAGAATTCAACCTTCACATGTACAATCAATTAATATTCAAAAAAAAATTAATATTCAACAATGGAACCAAGAACATTCAATGAGGAAAGGATAGTCTCCTCAATAAATGATGTTATGAAAACTGAACACATGCAGAAAAATGACACTGGATCTCTATTTTAGACTACTCATAAAAATTAATTTGAAATGGACTAAAGACTTAAACATAAAACATGATACCAGAAAACTTCTAGAGAAACAGAGAGAAGGAGTTTCTTGACACTGGTCTTGGCAATAGCTTCTTGATACCAAAAGCACAAGCAACAAAACCAAAAATAAAAATCAAAAGCTTCTGGTATAACAAAAGAATCAACAAAATGAAAAGGCAACCTATAGAGTAAGAAAACTTTTGTAGACCATTTGTCAGATTAATATCCAAAATACAGAAAGAACTCCTCTACCTCAGTGACAACAAAAAATATGATTGAAAGATGAGCAAAGGAACTCCAGAGACATTTTTTCCTAATACATCCAAATGGCCAGCAGTACGTGTAAAGATGCTCAATATCGCTAATCATCTAGGAAATGCAAATCAAAACCACAAGATATCACTTCACACCTGCCAGAAAGGCTATCATCAAGAAGACGAGAGATAACAAGTATTAGCAAGGAGGTGGAAAAAAGGAAATCCTCATGTACTTTTGGCGGGCACGTTAAACTGCTTCATCCACTATGGAAAACAATAGGGAGGTTCCTCAAAAAATTGAAAATAGATCTGCCATATGATCCAGCAATGCCACTTCTGAGTACACACCCAAAGGAGATGAAAACCGGGGTATGGAAGCCTGTGTTCACTGCAGCATTACTCATAGTAGTCAAGATATGGAAACAACCAAAGTGTCCCTCCCTGTATGAATGGGATAAAGATGTGATATACATACACAATGGAAGATTATTTTGCCATGAGAAAGGACATACAGTCATTTACAATAACATGGATGGACCCTGAGGACATTATGCTAAGTGAGGTATCAGACAGAGAAAGACAAATACTGTATGATATCACTTATATTTGGAATCTAAAGAAGCCAAACTTTAAAAAAGAGTGAAATGGTGGTTATGAGGGGGTGAAAGTCTGGGGAACAGGGGAGATGTTGTTTAAGGGTAGAAACTTGGAACAAGTAGTAAGTACATCCTAGAGAACTAATGTACACTATAGTGAATACAGATAATATTGTATTATAATCAGCAAATTTTCTAAGAAACTAGATCTTAAATCTCCAACCACTAAAAAGATACAATTATGTGATATAATAGAGGTGCTAGTCATCACTACATCACTACATATGATTGCCATCACTACATTGGCAATCATAATATGTAAATACATCAAATCCATATATTATACACCTTAAATTTGCACAATGTTATACACCAAATATATTTTAATAAAAAAGGTCAAGAGTTTTGTTCATCAAAAGATAAAAGAGTAAAAAGGCAGGCTACAGACTGTAAGAAGATATTTTCAATGTGTAACTCTTAGAAGATTATGATGGGGGAAGGGGAAATGCTCCCACAAACCAATAATGAAAAAGACAAACAATGGCACAGAATAAGTAGAAGACCTGATTCATTTTTCTCAAAAGAGGGAATCTAAATAGCTAATAAATACCGGCAAAGGTATTCTCAACTCTATCAAAACTATAATAATAATGTTGCACCCCTACCAGACTGGCAAAAATTGAAGTCTGACAATGCCAAGTATCAACATGGTATAGAACAATGCAAGCGCTTACACTAAGCAATGTAGTCATTGCTAGGTAGAAAGTAAAATCATTCTGGAAAATGTTTTGGCAAAATCTATGAGTGTTAAAGATATTCTTACTGATTACCCAGTAATTTCAGTACATGCCCTAGAAAAATGAATGTTTATACCAGAAATGTTTAAGAATATTCACAGGATCACTGTTTAACATCCCTAACTTAAAAAAGATTTAACCATCAACAGAAGTCAAATGTACATATTCATAAACATTCAAACTGCCTTGCAGTGAAAACCAGAATTGCAAATCAACACGACTCTCAAAAACAATGTACAATAAAAGAAGACAATGGAATACATACAGTGTAATTGTTCAGAAAGTTAAAAAACAATGCATGTTTTTAGGGCCGCACCTATGAGAGTAGAAACTACAAACAGAAGCAATGTAATATGATCATGGAGGGGACAGCTCTGGGATGCTGCTACTCTATTTATCCAGCTGGTAGTTATCTAAGTATTTCCTTTTTATTATCAAAATGCATATATTTTTTTTTCTAAATTTAATTCATGAAAATAATTTCTAAAAATTCCAGGTAGATTAAAGACCCAGTTGTGAAAACAAAAGTTCGTAAGAGAAAATAGTACACTTGTGATCTCAGGATTAGAAAGATTTCTTAAAGTCATGAAAATAGATTGATAAATTCAATATTAAAAGGAAAAACAGGTGCTCCTGGGTGGCTCAGTTGGGTAAGTCTTCAACTCTTGATCTCCCCTCAGGTCATCATCTCAGGATCTTGAAATGGAGCCCACATTGGGCTCCCTGCTCAGTGGGGAGTCTGCTTCCTCTCCCTCTGCTCCTCCCCAGCTTGTGCGCGCGCGCGCACACACACACACACACACACACACTCTCTCTCTCTCTCTCTCTCTCTCCAAAATAAATAAATAAATCTTTTTTAAAAAGGGAAAAACATGCATATAAAAAAAAAAACACAAACCGAGATTGGAGAAGACATTGGCAGTGCTTGTAACTGAGAAAGGATTAGTATGCAGAATAACTTCAATAAGAACAAATCTCCCCTCCCGAAAAAGTTTTAAATAGGCAAAAGAAATGAACAGGCAATTCACAAAAGAGGAAACCCAAATGCCTATATACAAAAAGATGCTCACATCACCTTACCAGTAATCAGGGAAATACATATTAAAATTACACTAACTATAACCATTTCACATCCATCTGGCCACAATTTCAGTCTGACCAGGTCAAGAGTAAGCACAAAGAGTATATTCTGCTGATGGTAAAAAAAAAATGACAAAACCACTCTGCAGAACAAAGTGAAAACTTCCTACAGCACAAACCTGGTATGATCGACCCAGCATCTTACTCTGGATATGTGTCTTAAAGAAACTCACATGACAGACATATTCTGCAGCACTATTTATTCTACTGACAAACAGGAAAAACATGAAGTCCATCAACCTGAAAACTCAACTGTAGCAAATATACATAGAACCTGTACAACTATTAAAATCAATAAACTAAAAAAAATTTTTTTAAATAAAATCAATAAACTAGAGTTTATATGCACTGATGTGGGTATCAAAATATTGAGAGAGAAAAAACAAACTGTAGAGGGATACACAGAAACAACACTATATTGATTTATGTACACAGTGTAGCAAAAGAATGAAAAACAAGCAAAGGAATATTGTTAGGATGTAAGTAAGTGGGGGAGCAGAATATGCAGGGGCTTCGTGATATTTACAATGTCTTATTTCTTAAATTGGGTATAAATTCTCTGTTCTTTAAATTCCTGAAATATTTTATAAAAAGATCATGCAACTTCTTACCTTGTGTCAGCAAATGATTTTTCTTGTATTTTTCTACCTGAGTTCCTGAAGAAATCTGACTCTTCTGTAATCGAACTGATGAATTCTACAGTATGAGATAATTTTGAATATAAAATTAGTGTTAGGCTACATATTAGTACAATGAATGAAACTAACAGCTTGCAGTAAGAATGGTTTAAGTTTGTTCGTTTATGTTGTTTTCATTTAACACTACAGGTCAGAGGGAACAAGATATTATTTAGAACTGAATTACACACACACACCACCTATAAAAGAAACACAGCTGACCCTGAACAAACGTTGGTACGGGGTACTGTCAACCCCGCATTTGAAAATCCATGTATAACTTTGACTCCCCCCAAATTTGACAACTAATAGCCTACTGCTGTCTGGAAGCCTTACCAACATGAACAGCAGATTAATATATATATCTTGTATGTCATGTATTATGTACTGTATCCTTACATTAAAGTAAGTTAAGCAAAAAAAATGTTATTAAAATCTTAGGGAAGGGAAAATATATTTACGGGGCTGTATTGTATTTATTGAAAAAAAATCTGCATACAAATGAACCCACCTGGTTCAAAGGTCAACTATATATTCATTCTTCAAGTGAGGGCATAATAGACAACACAGTGAAACACTCTTCTGTGACTGTTATCAGATTCGCCAGAGAAAAGGGCAGGAACTCAATACCACTAAACCCCTTTATCTCACCTCCTATGAACACCTAACCATCTTGCTCTCACTTTGAGCCCTAGCTCCTCACAAAGCCCTAGCTCTGTGGCTTCTCACCACAGCCCCTTCTGGGGACAGAACTTTCTCACCCTCAGCACTCACACCCCTAGGTTTAGGGTAGGGTAAAGGTCTTCCTTGCTCCCCATCACCACTTCCAACAAATCACTCTTCTCCCTAACCACCCCTGCCCCCAACTCTGTGTCTCATATCCATGACTCACCTACCATGAATCCCCTTGCCAGGAGGTAACTCCAGTGGTATTCTGTTTCCTGACCTACTCTCGCCTACCTCAGCCATGCATGCAAACTCTAGAACTAGTCATTATCAATTTATCTGCAATTATCAATAACTGCAAAAATCTCAATTTCAAAGCCCTCAGAGCCAGAATGTGAGGGCATTCCACAAAGTAATGAGCCAGGTTTATTCAAAAAGCCAATGCTATTTAATAAAATGCTAAAGTAGTTAGGAGTAAGATGCCACAATTTCTGCAATTAGCCTCAAATGGTCCAGCAAAATACATATACACAAGTGGTCAATTAACAGTGTTCAAATCTAGGTGACTATGCAGATGTTCATCATACTATTCTTTCAAATTTCTCTATTTGGGGACGCTGTTATAATAAAATGTTTGGGGAAGACAGGTGAATTCCACTTTCTTCTGACTGCCATATCCTATCCTTCCAGCTCATTCCTCTAACACCCTCACGCCACCAATGTGTACAGCCCACAAGGTCCTACAATTCACTGACCCATAGAGATTTTCTATGTCCCTCAAACCTCATAGCTTATGCCCTTCTCATGCAGCTTAAAGCATGGTTCCCTGAAGTTGCTCTGGCTGCATATACTGTTGACTTCCATGCCCCTCACTCACTCGGTAGTATTCACCTGAATGACCGTATCTCTTCTAAAATACAACGCTCCACCACGCTACAACCAAAAAGCTGAACAAGAAAATAATACAAACAATTCTCACTTGAAGTGTATGATCTCTAACCTACGTTAGCCTCCACAGCAGCCCAGGAATCAGACTGCACTTCCCCAGTCCCTCTGCTTTCCACTCCTCTAAACCTCTATGTCACACTTTCTTTCCTCTCCTCAAACCTCCTACACTTCTCCCTCCTCACTCTGAGGATGACTGAGCTTCCTACTTCACTGACAATGTTAAGGCATCAGGAGGGAACCTCCTACCAGTGGGCACCACCCACTGAGCCCACGGTCCACACATTATTCTGCTACTAGGTATGTGCTGTCTGTCCTCCTGGCCAAGTCTTGCCCCTCCCTTCACCCCTAAATCCACCGCCATTCATGAACACTGCTTCAGCCATTCTCCCACCTGCTCCTGCATCAGTATCTTGCTCTTTACTGAATCAATCCTACCAAGACAAAACACTTAATTTTCCCATTAAAACACACACACACACCCCTTTCCTTACAGCCACTACCCCATCTCTTTATATTTATTGCAAAACCTTTCCACCAGGCTGTTATACGGTCTAAAACTTCTCCTCGTTCTCTTTTATCCAGTTAGACTTTTATTTTCAACACAGCCCTATTTGGTAAATCTAATGACTAATTTTCAGCCCTTATCTGATTTAGCAGCAGCTTCTGACACCGCTGGTCACTCTCTCTTCCTAGAAGTCCTTTCTTTTCTTGACTCTCAGGATGCCACGCTGGCCTCCTCTACTCCATTCTCTCTGGTTATCTGTTCTTCTCATCCCTCACCTTCTCATGGTCTGGCTCAGTGTATGGATCTCTTCACCACCCACATTTTCAGCACTGGTGATCTTTGCCAGCCCAAAGCTTTACCACACCTCCCAATGACCCCCAAACTTCGAGCTCCAACTTGACCTCCTGATAGGTGTGTAACTGCCCAGTTAACATCTCCACCTTTTCAAACTTCTCCAGTTAACTTCTTCACAGGTATTTCAAACTTACCCTATCTAAATCTGAGTTCTAATATCCATGCCCCCAGAAATACATGCTCTCTTCTCATGGTGCTTGTCAAATCTTATCCACTTCTCAGCCCTCCATGGCTGCTCTCCCAGTCTTGAGCCTCTGTTATCTCTGGTGTGAATTACTGCAACAGTCTCCTAACTGGTATTCCCAAGTATGTCTATACCCCTCCACTCCCAACCTGTGCAGTCTACAGTTGGCAGTTGACAAAGTAAACTTACTAAAACAAAAGATTAAGTCAACTCCAATCATAGTCCTCCAAGGGTTCCTGTTCTCAGAGGAAACACCCAAGGACTCACAGGAATCAATGAAGGCCTGGTGAACTCCGCACCCACTTCCTTCCGTCACATCTCTGATCACATCCCCTACCATTCTCCCCACTTATTCTGCTCCAGTTCCACCAGCCTCAGACCATGCTCATTCTCAGGCCCACGAAGCAGAGAGACTCCAGGCCTCGGGTTCCTCTGCTGGCTCTGCTCTCTCCCAGATTTGTACCCCTATTCGGGCCATTATTCAAACGCCACTTTCTAGGTAAGATTTTCTTTGGCCATCTTGTCTAAAATAGCAATAACCCTCACCCCAACAGTTATCATCCCCCTTCCTTGCTTTTTTCTCCTTGGTTCTTGTCACTATGTCACACACCATAATTTTATTATCTGTCTTATTTATAGACCTCCCACTGCTAGAATATAAATTTCAAGAGGGCAAAGAAGTTTATCTGTTTTGTTAATTGCTTTATCCCCGGTGCATGAAAGTGTCTGGCACATCAAAATTATAATTATAGATGAATGAAAGACCAATTACTCAATTCAAAAGGATCATATGCATGTGACTCTGCAAGAAAAAAAAAACTTCACTTGGCCTGTTTTAACTAAGATTATCTGCCCATTGTGCTATAATTCTTTAAAAGAATTCTAAAAATGAATTTGAAAACTACATAACAATGCTCAAAAGAATTTTTCAATTATGGTAAAAAAACACATAAAATTCACCATGTTAACCGCTGATAAGTGTACTGTTCAGTGGCATTAAGCACATCCTCACTGCTATGCAGCCCTCATATCCATCCATCACTAGCACTAATTCCTCTTGCAAAACTGAAACTTTGTCCCCATTAAACCACAACTCCCCATTTCTCCCCCCGCCAGCCCTGGCAATCATCCTCTACTTTTTGGCTCTATAAATTTGAGCACTCAAATATTTAACATCTCCCTGCCTTGACGAAGCCAGCTCCAAACCTACCATGGACCCATCTTTTTTTGTGGCAGTCACACAGGGACCCGTCCTCATGCTGCTCTCAGTAGCTTCTGCTTTCTTCCAGGCATCTAGTCGGAATCTTTCCATCACTTTTATTTCTTCCCTGAGGTCTGTGTTCTCTCTGACCAACATTTCTATCTGGCTTCTAAGACGGCCATGTGTACTTGACCATTTTGCTTCCTTTCTTTTCAAATCTTCCTGTAAATCTGCTATCTGCTGTTTCAAAGCCTCTCGAAAAAAAAAATTACTAGGATTAAAACAATGCACTAGAAGAAAGACACAGCAACAAAACAGAAGTGCTGCCCTAGCATAGACAGCAGAAAAGGGAAGGCTTGGTCAATCACATTTCAAAAATATGAAGTTTTTAATGAAAGGGATTAAGGGTTCAGGTTAGAGCTTCACCTTATACCATTAACAAAACTGATTCCACTTAGGAGTTCATTGCAATAACACTGCCATGAGGTAATAAAGGTCTATACTAAACTATTAATAGAAAAATGGAAGATTATCTGGTAAAGAAAAAATTAATAGGAATTCATGACTATTTTAAGGAAGCGTGAAGATAAAGGGATGAATAAAAGATTCAAAGTCAAAACCATCAGTCCTGAAAACAGTTTCTACTTGGAATTCATGAGAAGAAACAGGTTTTAAGAAAATGCTTTGTTTCAGATGTACTAAATGACATATGCGAAGAAACTCCTGGAAATGTCTAGAAGCAATTTGCAATTACACAAACAAAAATCAAAATTAATGTCAGAACTAAGGAAAATTTAGTCACTTACACAGCTTATGTGGGTACAAGATATGGGGAGTGCCTGAGAGCTGAGGCAGAGAGCAAGGGTGGAAATAAAACCTAACTGCCCACCACCTGAGAACTTACCTGATGTGAGCCTAAAGGTAGTGAGGAGCCCTAGGGAGCTCATTAATATGCATGCAGAACTTGATGTCTATCCATTCTCATGTAAGCCTCATGACATACAGGAAGAGACTAGGGCTCAAAGGACCTCCCCCTTGGGGGGTGGTCATATCACAGGGAGCATGGACTCTAGGTTTGGGTGAGATTAAGGCTCAAACCTCAGTTCTTTCTTAAAAGCTCTTGAAACAAGGTCATTGACCTCCCAAAACATAAGCCTCCCTATATGTATAAAAGCGTGGAGTATAACCAATAAATGAGCAATTTCTAACTGGTAAGCATTGTTATCACATGAACAGAGACTTATTAATACTAAAATCATAACACAAAGTCTAAACAGGTTAAGAATTCAAAGGCAAATAAGCCAAACATAGAAAGACAAATACTGTATGGTATCACTTGTATGTGGAATCTTAAGAGAAAAAAAAAGAAAAAAGCCAATATCATAGAAACAATAGAATGGTGGCTGCTAAGGGCTGGGGGAAAGGGAAATGGGGAGATGAAAGTCAAACAAAGGGTACAAAAGCCTTCAGTTACACGACGAATATGTTCTGAGGAGCAGCATACAATAGGGAGACTATAGTAATAATACGGTGATATGCACTGAGAGCAGATGTTGTTCCTGAGAGCATATTCTTAAGCATTCTCAGCACACATACCCACACAAGGAGTTAACTATGTAAGGTGATGGGTCTGTTATCATCTTGATCTTGCTAGTCATTTCACAAGGTATATGTATATAAAATCATCACACTGTACATTTAAATATATATGCTTATATTTTTCAATTATTCCTCAATAACGTTAAAAAATAATTAATATTTATAAGACATCTACCATCAGGTACTGTTCTGGGTCCTTGCAATACAAAGAACAAAACAAAGATTGCAGGGAGAGCTGTGTTGAAGGTGATAGGGTCTAGGAAAGAAAAGGCAGGTAGCCAGGAGAAAGCAGTGCTGCAGGGAAGGACAGGTATGCAGGGAAGGGAAGCTGCGCAGTACACAATTTGTCAGGGCTCCTGGAACAGAGACCTGAAGGAGGCTCACAATGAATCACATGGTTGTTCAGGGGAAGAACATTCCCAGAAGCACCAGCAAATACACCAGGGAGGTGTGGTCCTGGCACGGTCACAGAACAGCAAGCAGGCCAGTGAGCTGGGGCAGAATGAATGACACAGAGGAGGAGAAGACAGTGTGAAAAAGGTGAAAGAACACCAAATCATCTAGGAACTTGAGGCCATTGTAAGGATTGAGGCTCTTATTATAAGAAAAAAGTAGTCATTAAAGGGGCCATGGGCAGAGAGGGGACAAAACCCAGCACCTTTCCAGAAGAATCACTGGCTATTACATGGAAAACAACCCATGAAAAAGACAGGGTGGGAGCAGAGGCTATCTGGACAGTCCTTTAACTCAGAGATGAAAACTCAAGACTGGGTACATTTTCTGACAGAAGAGCATGCAGTATAAGAGAAAGAGAAGAGAACAATCCTTGTTTCTGGCCTGAGCACATGCAAGGTCAGGGATGCTGCCACCTGAGATGGAGAAGGCTGGGAAGGGAAATGCAGAAGTTCACCTGGAGACATGTGTAGCTAGTCAGACAGAGCAGACTAGCACATTGAGCAGGTCCAGGCCAGGATTTAAATTTGGGAGTCTTTAGCATATAAATCCTAACTGAAGGCATGAAACTAGAGGAGCTCATCAAGGGAAAACAGATGCTCCTTTCTGCTGGGAACCTCCACCGTTTGGTTAAAGAGAAGGAAAAAGTGAAAGAGGACGAGGTAAGGCACTAGCCAAGTAAGGGGAAAACCCAGAGGTATCCTGGGAGTCAAATGAACAAAGGCTCTGATGAGGAGTCGTGTGCGGACAGCCAAGTCACATGAGGACTGAGTGGCTACTGCGCGACCATCGGGAAAAAGCTGGTGACCACAACAAGAGCAGTTTTGGAGCAGTGGTGTGGACAGAAGTAGAAAGAGACACCACTTTCAAGGAGTTTTGCTACAAAGAAACAGGGTTGTGGCTGAGGGAGTATGGAGGCAAGAGAGATTTTAAAAAGTAACAGCCAGTGTGTACACTGACGGCAAGATTCAGTAGAGTGGAAAATGGATGCTGTTAGAGAAACAAGAAATGCTGGAGTAGGGCCATAGATGGTACCAGGAGACCTGGTATATAAGCAGAAGGGTCTCAGAAGGAACGGAGGCAGAGCACACAGGCTCGGACACCAGGGCAGCATCACCGGTTGGATCAAGGGGACGTTCTCAGCTGTGTTGAGTAGGGTCTTTCTTCAGAGGGAAGTGAGGCCACACGTGGGAAGTTTGAGATGGCAGGGGAGTGAAATGGAATCGAAGAGTGGGAGAGAAGAGAGCAATGGAAACAACACAGGCCCATTTGTGGTTTGTGCTTGTGACTTTTAAAATGGCCCTGTATAAAAAAAATAAAATAAAATAATAAAATAAAATAAAATAATAAAAAATAAAATAAAATAAAATAAAATAAATAAAAAATAAAATGGCTTTGTTCTCCATTAAATGTTTCTTCCCATTAAATGTTATGGGCACAAAGATAAAGTAGGCAAGAAATGCCAGGCCTATAGTCTTGCCAACAAAATATGACTTGAGAAAAGGGAGTAAAGAATGTATTTATAGAAATGATTAGAGCAACTGACTCTAGGATTTAGAACATAAGAAGGTGAGGAAAATCAATGAATTGGAAAGTCCTAATGGGACTGAAAGATTAGAGTAATGGAATGGAAAATATTAATAATACTTGGTCACAATGGGCTAATTAAAAAATAGGATTTAAAATAACAACTAGAATATGTGTGACAATTTTTTTCTTTGAATTCTACAAAACTTTTTGATTTGCATAAATACATAAATAAGTAAATAAAGTAACAGAGTTTTTAAGTTTTAATATCTGGGAGATAAGACGTCCTCTAGTCCTAAAGCATGGGGATGGGAATCCTCAAAATCCATTTATCTGTATTCTTTATCCTCTTCTTTATCTATTTATCTGTCGATGGACATCTGGGCTCTTTCCATATTTTGGCTATTATGGACATTCCTGCCACAAGTACTGGGGTGCATGTACCCTTTCAAATCACTATGTTTGTATCCTTTGAATAAATACCTAGCAGTGCAATTGCTGGGTGATAGGGTAGCTCTCCTTTTAACTTCTTGAGGAACCTCCATACTGTTCTCCAGAGTGGCTGCATCAGCTTGCATTCCCACCAACAGTGTAAGAGGGTCCCCTTTCTCTGCATCCTCGCCAACATCTGTTGTTTCCTGATGTGATAATTTTAGCAATTCTGACTGCTGTGAGGTGGCATCTCATTGTGGTTTTGATTTGTATTTCCCTGATACCGAGGAATGTGGACCATTCTTTCATGTGTCTGTTGATCATTTGTATAAAGACAAGCTTATTGATGCAGATTGCCACTACAAGACTAGTAAATCAGACCAATAACCAAAAAAGAAAAGTAACTGTTAGAGAAAAACAACATACAGATGTAGAGCTGGGAAAGAAAGAGTGAGCAAGTGCTCTAAGGGAAGAATATGAGATTCTGAAAGAGGAAGGAACATGATTATGAAGGGTCCTACATGGCATGCTAAGGAGTTTGCATTTTATCTAGGAAGAAAGTCAACTGAAGGATTTTAAGCAGAAGAACATCAGATTTCATGTGGAAAGATCACTTTGACAGCAAGGGGAGGACAGAGTGGGGAGGAAAGGAAGAAAGACAGAAACTGAGGCTGACTGACTACACAGAAGAAGAGAAACACAGGTGGGACATGAGAGTTGAGAGGAAGAGAAAGAGTCAGGATAACAAAGATATGCAGAAGATAAAGTCAAAAGAAGTTATTGTTGATGGAATTCAAAGGTGGAAGAGTAGATCTCTTTTTATCCCAAGTGTGAATGTGTAAAAAGTCAGAAGGAAAGGCAGATTTAGTAGGAAGAGGATAAGGTAAGTCTGAAACATCCAAACAGAGCTAAGCAGCTCATTACATAGCACCTCATAGATCCTGGACCCTCAAATATTTTCTGAATGAAGAAACAGATACACAGGTCAGTAAATGCAGAGATCTGACTAACCCTCAGTGTGTAAATGATCAATGAAAACTCACTGTATGAAAATTAGAATAAAGTTACTTGATTAAGAAAGAAAAAATCAGTGTGAACTTATGACTCCAAAGACATCCCCCCTTCCCCAGCAGTGACACTACGATAGGCACCAAGAGCAAGGACACCACTGTGGCTGACCGCCAGTCCTCAGATAACGCCCTAGTAGTAAGACAAGAAATACGGCTCCTTGGACAATGGCTGATTTCAGATCAGGGGTAAGTTGAAGAAAAACAAAAAGCAAAAAACCAGATGGTCTGAAATAACCACTAGTGAGAGAAAGCAGGAATAATCTCAAACTTCTAAGGGCAATGGCAAAGCTAAAGAAGGACAAGGAAGCTGATGTACCTACAGGGCTCCCACAGGCCAAGCTGGGGCCACTTGATTATCAAAAAGGAAGATTTGTAATTAATTAGAATAACTTGAGTCTATGAAAAGCTGTAAATCAATAATGATGAATGTAAATCCCAGGAAGACAGAAATGTCTTCATCAATAATTCCACAGTGGTTGTCATAAAGGTTCTCAAATATATGGGTTTAAGGAATGAACACCCAAAAGAAAATAATATATATATATATTTTTTTATTTGACAGAGACAGAGAGAGAGAGAATGAGAGAAAGAGAGAGAGAACAAGCAGGGGAAGCAGCAGGCAGAGGGAGAGGAAGAAGTAGGCTCCCCGCAGAGCAGGAAGCCCCATGAAGGGCTTGGTCCCAAGACCTTGGGAACATGACCTGAGCTGAAGGCAGACATTTCACCAACTGAGCCACCCAGGTGCCCCTGCAGTAATTATTTTTAACTACTACATTCCTCTGATTATGTCCATTCTAACTTTGAAATGAAAAGGACTGATTATTTGGCCTATCAGTTGATAAGTTTTGGAATTAAACACCTAGTCAGTATAGGAGCCTTAGATTTGTATAAATGAATAGAAGTAACAGTATTTGGTATAAGGGATGTCAAACTGATCAACACAACATGGTTGTGTGTTTTGGTTTCCAACTCTTAGCTTATTAATTCATCCATGGTACTACTGTAGTCTTTTTTGGGATGGGGGGGCAGCCTTTAGTAACAAAAGAACTGATATATTTTACTCTCTCAAAGTCAGACTACAAAAAATGTTCTTCGTGCAGTGTCTCAGACTCCTTATCGAGTCAATGGATGATTAATAAAATGATACCCAGGGGCACCCGGTAGCTCAGCTAGTTAAGCATCTGACTCTAGATTTCAGCTCAGGTTATATTCTCAGGGTCCTGAAATCAAGTTCTATGGCAGGCTCCACACTCAGCAGGGAGTCTCCTTAAGGAATCTCTTTCTCACTCACTGCCCCTACCCCAGCTCTCTCTCTAATAAATAAATAAATCTTTTAAACAAATTTTTAAATTGACACCCAATTTCTCTTTGACACATCATATAACTGAGATTCTTACAAGACTGTCATCCTTACTAACTTACGTAAGTATAACATAAAGAACTGGCATACCTGTATTTCTTCACGTTCTTTTTTATCTGGAAAAGTTCTTGTAACTGTAGTATACTTTTCAAAAACTTTGCGTTCTTTTTGTAGCTTCCTCGTTTCCTCCTTTTTAAACTCTTCTATTCGAGCCAATTCTTTTGCTTTCTGTTGTTCAAAGTCTGTAATTTCTTTCCTAAAATGACCAAACCATGTTATTAAAGGGACAATCTTAATGGTGTAATCCACATGTGGTACAAAATGAAACACTGGTGACTGCCTGGGATGGAGGAGCTGCTGGTCTTGGTGAATCCAGCTTCAAGCCATAATACTGAAGTAACTCAGTTAACTCCATTAAGCATTCCTCCAACAAATATTTACTGAGCACCTATTATGAATCATGCACTACCCTGGGTACTGGAGAAACCACAGAGAAAAAAATAAACATCCTTACTTCCATGGAGCTTCTCATTCTAATGGAAGTGACAAACAATAACAAGATAAATAAAATACATGGCACAGGGCAACCCCAGTGGCTCAGCGGTTTGGCGCCACCTTCAGCCCGGGGCATGATCCCGGAGACCCAGGATCAAATCCCACATTGGGCTCCCTGAGTGGGGCCTGCTCCTCCCTCTGCCTGTCTCTCTCTCTCTCTCTCTCTCTCTCTGTGTGTGTGTGTGTGTCTCTCATGAATAATAAAATATTTTTAAAAAAATAAAAATAAAAATAAAATACATGGCACATTTGAAGTGTTAATGAGAAAAATAATGTAAGGAATGAGGGTAGAAAATATCACGGAAATTAAAATTATGGATGGAGTCATCTTGCTGAGATAATATTTTAAGTAAAATCTGAACAAACTAAGAGAACAGCCTTAAGGATATCTGGACAAAACAGCTCCAGAGGAGGGAACACTACAAGCAAAAGCCCTGAGGTAGGAATATGGCTGTTGTGGTCAAAGATCAGCCAGGAGGGCAGGGTGGCTAAAATCTGAGAGAAAATATAAGATAGAAAGGTAGAAAAAGGTATCAAAAAACAAATAAGACAGAGGGCCAAATGTTGATCAGAGGAACTATCAGAACCCAGGTGCATGCTGATGCTCTTAAGAGCATAGAAAGAGTGACATCATCAAGATGGTAGAATAGTTCACCAGCCCATATCTCCTTACACAAACAACAACCTGACAACCATACACAGATTAAAGTACTTTCGTGGGATCTCTACCATCCACGAAGGCAGATGAGAAATCCTTTGGCTCACCTGCCAAAGGACCCAGGAGGAACCACACCCATCTGTCCCTGGTAAGGGACCTCATGACCTCAATCATGACTATGAAATCTGAAACAGTCCTGTACCCTGGTTCTAGCCCTGCTATATTGTGGTCCTGGAGGCAGTCCTGTTCACCGAGGGACCAAGCAGAACACTAAGGGGCCGGGCAGGAGGATATTCAAAAACCTGGTAGGAGTCACACCCATTCTCACTCCCTGGTAATAAGCCAAGTGTCTACGCACTCAACAGTAGACCCAGAAGCAGCCCCATGACTAGCTCCAGCACTGCTGAACTATGGTCCTACAAGCAGTCCTGTCCAACTGGGGATCTTGTAGGAACCACATCCACCATGTCCCTGTTAAGAGACCTGCCAGTTATGGACTCCAGTGTGGACTCAGCAGTAGCCACACTACAATCCTATTCAACTGTGATCCTAGAAGCAGACCATCGTCCAGGGATCCAGTTGGAGAAGCTCTGCCAAAACTGGTCTGTAAAGACAAAAAGAGTTTTTTGCCCTTTCAAATATAAAACTGTCAACACAAAACTACATAAGATTCATGCAAATGTGGCACTACCAAAGGAAACTAATAAAGCTCCAACAACTAATCCCAAAGAAATGCAGATCTAAGAACTGCCTGATAAAGAATTCAAAATAACGGTTTTAAAGCAGTTCAACAAACTGCAAGAGAACACAGATAACTCAACAAAACTAGGAAAACAATGCATGAAAGAAAACAAGAAGTTCAACAAAGAGATAGAAATCATTTTAAAAAAAAACAAACCCACAAACACTTACTTAAAACTAACTAAATAAAACCTAAAACGAGGGGGCACCTGGCTGGACCATGTGACTCTTGATCTCAGGGTCATGAGTTTGAGCCCCATGTGGGGTATAGAGATTACTCAAAACTAAATAAATAAAACTTTAAAAAGCAGAAATTCTGGAGCTGAAGAACACAGTGACTGAAGTGAAAAAATACAAAAGAGCTTCAACAACAATCAACTAAAAGAATCTGTGAACTCAACAACAAGGAATTTGAGGTCAAAGGAGAAAAAAGAAAAAGAATGAAGAAACCCATGGATCTATGGGACACTACAAAAGAACCAATGCAGTCACTAAGGAAGTCTCAGAAGGAAAAAACACACAAAATCAACAAACTCCTACTAGACCTAAGAAAGAGAAAAGACTCGAATAAAATTATAAATGCAAAGAAGATACATTATAATAGATGCCCCAGAAATAAAAAGGATCATAGTATGAACAATTATATCCCCAAAACTAGATAATCTAGAAGAAACAGATAAATTCCTAGAAATATACAACCTACCAAAATGAATCTAGACTAGAAATCCTGAACAGGGGGGGCACGTGGGTGGCTCAGTGGTTGAGTGTCTCCCTTTGGCTCAGGTCATGATCCTGGGGTCCTGGGATCAAGTTCTGCATTGGGCTTCCCAGAGAGAGCCTGCTTCTTCCTCTGCCTGTGTCTCCCCATGTCTCTGCCTCTCTTATGAATAAATAAATAAATAAAATCTTTAAAAAAAAAGAAAAAAGAAAAAAAAAGAAAGAAAGCCTGAACAGATCAATAATAAGGAAACTGAACCAGTAATCAAAAATCTCCCAAGAGGGCAGCCCGGGTGCCTCAGCAGTTTAGTGTTGCCTTTGGCCCAGGGCGTAATCCTGGAGACACGGGATCGAGTCCCATGTCGGGCTCCGTGCATGGAGTCTGCTTCTCCCTCTGCCTGTGTCTCTGCCTCTCTCTCTGTGTCTCTCATGAATAAATAAATAAAATCTTAAAAAAAAAAAAAAAAATCTCCCAAGAAAGAAAAGTTCAGGACTGGATGGCTTCCAAACTCATTCTACAAGGGTAGGCACTCGGACACCAAAGCTAGACAATGACACCACAAGCAAACTATAGACCAACCCCTGATGAACACAAATGTATAAATCCTCAATAAATACTAGCAAACCAAATCCAACAGCACATTAAAAGGATTTACACCATGACCTAGGGGGATTCATCTTTGGAATACAAGGCTGGCTCAACATAACAAATCATTTAAGGTGATGTAAACTAGTGCAGCCAATGTGGAAAACAGTATGGCGGTTCCTCAAAAACTTAAGTATAGATGTGCCATATGAACCAGCAATTCCACCCCTGAGTATATATCCAAAAGAACTAAAAGAAGATGCCTGAATACATATTTGCACACCAATGTTAATAGCATTATTCACAACAACCAAAAGGTAGAAACAACCCAAATGTCCAGCTGTAACCCAAGAAATGCCAAGGATTGACAGCAACCACTATAAGATAGGATAGAAAGCATGGCTCTGCTGATGCCTTGACTTCAGACTTCTAGCCTCCAGAACCATGACAATATTAACTCCTACTGTTTTAAGCCACCTAGTTTGTGTGTACAATTGATCCTTGAACAACATGGGTTTGAATTGCATGGATCCACTTATACACAAATTTTTACAGTACAGTACTGTAAATGTATTTTCTCTTCCTTACAACTTTCTTAACATTTTCTTTTCTTTATTGTAATACATGTATAACACATGTATCAAACCATGTGTTAATCAGCTGTTCTCAGTAAGGCTTCCAGGCAATAGTACAGTATTAGTATTATTAATTTTTAGGGAGTCAAAATATATGTGGATTTTTGGCTGTACAGGGGGACAGAGCCCTCAACCCCCACACTGTTCAAGAATCAACTGTACTTTTTGCAGTAGGCCTAGAAAATTAATGCACCGGCAAAGGTAGCACTTGAATTCATAGCTTCAAATGCTTTTCAAAATTCAATGTACAAAGTCCTCATTAAGAGAATTCCCCTTTTAACATTTCTGACTACACTGGGTCATTTTAACTAAAAAATTTTTATGTGGTTGAGATTTAAAAAAAAAGATTTCACTTCCTTTTCCTTTACACCTTGTTGGATTGACAAAAATTACTTGAAATATTTTATATATATATATAATCTTAAAGAAACTGAATCATTATATTTTTTCCCCAACTTATAGAAGCAAACTTACCTAAGGTTTTCCAAAGCACTTTCTCGTTCAATGCGAAGTTTAGCTAAAGATGTGTTCTCAGCTTTAAATTTTTCTATTTCTGTTTCCAATTCAATAATTTTCTCTCTCAATACTTGAGATCGAGCACTGTCACCTATAAAATAGACCACATTATATTGAATTTCACAAAAGGTCTTCAGCAGCAAAAACATTAGCTAGTTATTAACAGTAAGAGCCAAAAATATTGTAAACATCAGTACTATTAAAATGCATGAGAAACAATGTTTCTAATAACAACAACAAAAATTACTTTGGCCTAACTTTCCAGAAGAAACCAATCTAAGGGCATTATTTAACCTCAAGAGTATCAGTCTGACAATGAATTAACATCACACATAAAAAGAAATTCAAATACTTTTTAAAAAAAACGAATACATGTATTTTTTGTCTTTTTGATAACAGCCAATATTGAAAACTTTATATGGTGATATATAGTAACTAGACTTATCATGGGATCATTTTGTAATGTATAAAAATATTGAATCATTATGATGTACACCTGAAACTAACAGGATGTTATACATCAATTATACTCCCATTAACATATGCCTGGCTCAGTTGGTTAAACGACTGGCTCTTGGTTTCAGTTCAGGTATGATCTCACTCACGTTCGTGAGATGGAACTATGTGTTGGGCCCTGAGCTCAGCAGGGAGTCAGTCTGCTTCTTTCTCTTCCCCTCTTCCCCCATTCCCTACCCCAGCTCCCATGCTCTTTCCCTTTCTTTCAGTTATAAATAAATAGGGATGCTTGGGTGGCTCAGTCAGTTGAATGGCCGACTCTTGATTCCTCAGGTCATGATCTTGGGATCCTGGGATCAAGCCCCATGTCAGGCTCCCCACCCTGCAAGGAGTCTGCTAAAGGATTCTCCCTCTCTCTCTGCCCCTCTCCCCACTCACACATGGTCTCTCCCTCTCCAAAAAAAATAAATGTCTTTAAAAAGAAATTTTTAAAAAATGAATAAATATATACACATATATGAATAGCTTAAGAACATAAATAAGTAATTCACAAGACAGCTAAAGCACTAACCAACACCAAAATCAAAGTTTACCTCCAATAGTCACAAAAATACAAATTAAGACTTTTTCCATACCAAATTTCCTATTGAAAGAGTAAATAGCTGATACTTGTCCTTCCACTACCCTTTTGAAAAACTTATTTTTGCATAAAAATATGCATTGTAGTGTTATTCCTAATAGTGAAAAATAACAAGTATCCAACATTAAGGAAATTACTGAATAAAATAATGTGTTCATATAATGTTCTGCAACCATTTTTAAAATACACAAAGTTTTAAAGACAACGTATATTATACACCTGGTCAAAAAAGAAAGGTAAGGTTTTTTTTAAGATTTTATTTATTTATTTATTTATTTGAGAGAGAGAATGAGCAGGAAGAGTGGCAGAGGGAGAAGCAGACTCCCCACTGAGCAGGGAGCCCAATGCAGGGATTAATCCCAGGACGCTGGGATCATGACCTCAGCCTAAAGCAGATGCTTAACCAACTAAGCCATCCAGGTGCCCCAGAAAAGGTAAGTTTTAACAAATACCTGTACCATATTAAAAATACATGGGAAAAATGACTAGAAGGAAATATCTCAAAATGATATCACATCAACTTTGGATAGTTGTAAACACTTTTTATTCTATAAGCTTCCAAACTTTCTGCAAAAAGAACTATTTTTAAAATCAGAGTATTAGTTTAAGTTATAATTTGTATTTTAAAGCACTTATGCCTTCCTAGGCATTCAGAGTTTATAATATGATATAATGGAAAGGAGTTTTTCAACATGAGTTTTAAAAGCCCATCATCAGGGGCAGCCCAGGTGGCTCATCAGTTTAGCACCGCCTTCAGCTCAGGGCCTGATCCTGGAGACCTGGGATCGAGTCCCATGTCGGGCTCCCTGCATGGGGCCTGCTTCTCCCTCTGCCTGTGTCTCTGCCTCTCTCTCTCGCTCTCTCTCATGAATAAATAAATAAATTCTTTAAAAAAAAAATGCCCATCAGGGATGCCTGGGTGTCTCAGTGGTTGAGGGTCTGCCTTTGGCTCAGGTCATGATCTCAGGGTCTGAGTTTGAAACCTGTGTTGGGTTCTACACTCAACAGGAAGTCTGCTTCTCCCTCTCCTCTCCCTGCATCCCTCATCTCCCCTCCTCCCCATCCTTGTCATATGCTCTCTCAAATAAATGAAATGAATAAAATCTTTAAAAAAAAGGTGAAGAATGGTATATAAAAAAACATGTTTTCATTTGTATGGAAAGATTATATACCCATCCCCCCCATATATGCTTTCATATGCACAGAATCTTTCTAGAATACACAAATGAAATGGGAATGTAAGTTCCTCTAGGAAAGGGAACTAGGAGTCCATGTCCAGGGAAGAAAGGACACTTCAATTTCACTGTGTTTCTTCTTGGTCCTATTTAGCAAGTCAGTGCATGAGGTAGCAAAAAAAATTAAGTAAAAACATAGTCATTTTAAAAAGTGCACACACAAAAGTTCACCGTAACACAAACCATAAATTGGGTACTCTCTGGTTATAAAAGTATTACCTCACTTTACAATAAATTAATTAATTCTAAAGCCTTAAGAGGGGCACCTGGGTGGCTCAGTGGTTGACCATCTGCCTTCGGCTCAGGTTGTGATCCCAGGGTCCTGGGATCGAGGCCCACATCAGGCTCCCTACAGGGAGCCTGCTTCTCCCTCTGCCTATGTCTGCCTCTATCTGTGTCTCTCATGAATAATAAATAAGATCTTTAAAAATAAAATTGAATAAATAAATAAATCCTTGAGAATAAGGCATAGGCTTAAATTTGAAAAATCTGAAATCACAATGCATCCCAACCTTTTATTCTAGTGACTATTATTTAGATCTACAAAACAAATCAAATCACCTAATTACACTACTGAGCAATGAGAAAGATTAGGATTTTAAGCATTCTGACAGCAGACTGATAAGGTAAATGTGAAATTTAGAACATCCCAATACCTATTTTATAATGCTGCTTACCAGGTGGTTGGTCTTGACTTGGGTTTAACTTGGGTTCATTTCCTAAGTGTGAACCTGCTTTTGGTTTCAATTTCAAAGCAGGGAAGAATTTCATCATGAGATCCGATGTAGGAGGAGGGCTTGTGCTCCTACTGGGTTTGCTCAAGTCTTCTCCCTTTTTGACTGGTGCAACTTTCCTTTTTATTGTTTTGTCCAATACACATATTTCATCCTTAGGGTAGGCTGTTTGAGGAGTCCCATAAACGGCCTCATTCCCAAGAACAGCATCATGTTTAAATGAATTCTCTTCCAGGTCAGTCCAAGTTCTTTCATCGTCAAAGTCAATTTCACTTGTACTTATGGATGAAGGTCTTCTTGAGGACTCAGAAACTTTGTTTTTCAAGCTTTCTATAATGACAGACTCATCGCTACTGTAATCTTTATCTGACAGATCTAAATCAACATCTCTCTTTTTATCATCTTCTTGAGTCCCAGCATCCCTAAAAGGCCCCTTGCCATCACAGACTTGTGGACTATCTTCCCTGCTGCTGAAACCCCTCTCTTTATCCTCAGCTGATGGCTTTATGGTAACGTCAAGTTGCTCCTCAGAGTCTGTGCTACTGTCACTCTCCATGACACCTTCATCATTGCTCACATTCCACCGAGTCTGGTTTTCAGAAGTGCTCATTTGGAATGCTCTCCTACTGACTTCACAGGACTGTTCCCTATATCCTTCAGGTGAGAATGCTGAATCAGGTTGGTCAGGTGTGATTTCACATTCATCCTCATTTCCAGGTTCTGTACAGTCTGGGGCCTCACTGTGGTTACACTGAGTAACAGGATCCAGTGTCCCCATCTCCTGCTGTAGTACAGCTTTGACAGGGGTGGAAGACAGCTGGTGACCTTTGCAGATCTGCTGGTCCCTCTCTAAGATCTTCAGTACAAATGAGGAATTACTGGAAAACGATATTTCATCAGCAGCTTGTTCCAAAAACAAAAATTCATCTAACTCCAAATTTTCCTTTTCCTTTTCTCGTTCCCAATTCTCTAACTTTTTCTGAAGAGAAATATCAAGAGAAGATTCTGACTTTTTCAAGGTCTCATTTTTGGGGCTACTAGAAGACATGCAGCTGACCAGTCCTGCCGAAAGAGGAAGTTTGTCTTTACCTTGTGTCTTATTCCAGACTTTGCAACCAATATCACAAGGTTTTGCACACTCGGGTACATTTTCTCTATTATTAGACTCAACTTTTTTTTCTAGTTTGATCTGGTCTCTAAACTGCACATCACATTTCTTCCCTCCTGGTATTTTCAATCCTGATGGAGGAAGACTTCTCCTGTTACTATTCTTAATCACTTTTGGCTTCTGATTGAGTGTGACAAAACCACTCTTGGCTCTACCTTTATTGCTCTTTTTAATGGGAGGGTTCTCTGTACACAGTTCCTTATTTATAAGAGCAGTTTTCCGCTGGAATTGTTGTCTATCCATTTTAAACAGAGGTTGGTCCTCTGAAATGCTCTGATTAGTCACTAGTTTACTTTCTCTCCCTTTCTGAGACTTAGATTTAGCATTAGTAAATCTAGCTAAACCTTCTCCTCGTTTCAAGAATGGTTGTTTTGGTTTTGCTTTGATTAGGCATGACCCTTCTGCTTCCTAAAATAGAGAAAAATATTTGAATTAATTCTGTATATCCAAGTTATCTCAAAGTTATTTTTAACACAAACTATAAACAAATCTCTAAAGCCTTAGCTAACTTAATCAGAATAGTGGAAATGCCTACCCTTAGCTGTTTTCGTTTCAGTTCTTGCTCTTCCAGTCGAATTTGTTCTTCTAAGTAGTCTTCAAATGTCTGTTTCCTTTCTCTGATTGCAGCTTTAATAGGTCTAATCATAAAAATAAAATTATTGAATATGCAAATAAAGATGTGGTGAATATCTGACAGTGTGCCTGACACAGACACCCTTAACTACACTACGAACTAACCTTTTTCAAAGTCACAGACCCCCCTCTAAGAATCCAATGAAAGCTATAATCCCACTCCATCTCCCAAAATACATAAGCATACAACACTCTACACATGATTTTAAAAAAAATCTTCTGAAGTCCATACAATGCCTGTAAACTAACTTTTGAAATAACATATTCATTGTATCACTTTAAAATAATTTTTAATAGTTCATCAAATATCCATCTTTAAGGAGCCTTGACAATCTAAATAGAGCAATAATCAGAAATCATTTGCCCATCATAACATATATTAAAATATTTCAAATATCTAAGAAAATAATAAACCTCAGTATTATTTTATCTGTTATAAGATTTTTAAATTCTGTAACCAAACTTATCTAATTATAATTTATAGGTGACAACAAAAGTGAGACTCAATATTAATTTGTTTCTGTCTTTGCCAAAACGGGATTTGCTTAACTATTTGAGAGAAGACTAATTTTATCCAGATTTTTTCTCTTTGGTGAAAAACCTGCTCAGTTCTTCTAATACAATGTCAAAGGTACTTGAACTAATGTATCTCCCCAACCGTTATCTGTTGCTAACAATGTGATAAGTCGTATCTTCAACATTATACTTAAAAGGATATTCAAACAAAAACAATAAAACCATGGGTCTTTCAAAAAAAAAGAAAATGTTCTATCTTAATAGCTGGCTATTACATTAAACTGTCACTTTTCTTATTCCTTCCAACATAGATGATACCTTTCTTCAATATTAGCCACTTCTGAAGAACCACCAATTTTTTTTACATTCTCATCATTCCCTTCCTGAATCGGTTCGGTCACTTTCTCCCAACATGGTAAAATATCTTCTCCTAGGATAAAAATTAGGAAAATTCAGTTCCAAAAGATAAAGAATAAAATCTTAAAACTTGAGAATTTTACAAGTTACTATTCTAAAAAAAATATTTCTCAAAGGTAATGCTATACCAGGGTACCTGGGTGGCTCAGTCAGGTGGACAGCCAACTCTTGATTTCAGCTCAGATCATGGTCTCAGGGTTGTAGGAGTGAGCCCCACAATGGGCTCCGTGCTTAGCAGGGAGTTTACCTCTCTCCCACTCTCTCTGTCCTTCCCTCCACCCCTTCACCCATACTCCCTCTCTCTGAAATAAATCAATCTTAAAAAAAAAAAAAGTAATATATGCCAAAGATTTTAGAACACTCAAGGATTTCTTTAATATGAGAAAAATAAACTATAAAACCCTAATTAAAACATGACATTCTCCAAAAGGTTAATGTTATGAAAGTGTGGGCTTTTCTAAATTAAAAATGACTATAGAGCCCTAACAACAAAATGTAATAGATGAATTTGACTGGAACTTATTAAAAAAAACCTTTAAAAGATATTTTTGGGATAATAGGAATTCTAAAATGGATTTGAGTATTACAGAATAGTATTGGGGCTGTACAGAAGGATGTTCTAATTTTTTACTTGATGCATGCTGAAATATTTAAAATGATATAATATCTGCATGTTACTTGCAATGAAATGACTGAGCAAATTACATACAAATGTAGACAGAGATACAGAGGTAGGTATAAATATATATACACAATACAAATATATATAGAAAGTAAATATGGCAAAATATTAACTGTTGAATCAAGGTCTACTGCTAATCATTGCAGTGGACTTTTAAGTTTTCCGGATGTTCATCATTTTCCAAAATAAAAGATTAAGAGAGTATACTGTTTAAAAATATTTTAAAGGCATCAGATCTTCCATTCTAAGGAACTATTCCAAATTAGAAATAAACTATTATGCACAAAGGTGCTCAATCCTAAGTATAAGTAGTAAGTGTAGACACCTTCTGTCATATTTATATTTTTTTATTACTCCAAAGAACATATTCATGAAAACACCATTAAAATTGAAAATTAAATTTAAATTCAAAATATGAGAAACACCTCAGCCCTACTGCAGAGAATATTAAATACTGGTACATTATTTGACGACTAGCATAATGATGACAACCATTAATATTATGGTTAGGGGGCAGCCTGGGTGGCTCAGCGGTTTAGCGCCGCTTTCAGCCCAGGGCCTGATCCTGCATACCCAGGATCGAGTCCCACGTCAGGGTCCCGGCATGGAGCCTGCTTCTCCCTCTGCCTGTGTCTCTGCCTCTCTCAGTATCTCATGAATAAATAAATAAAATCTTTTTAAAAAAATTATGGTTATGAAGACCACAGAATGTACCATAACCATTTTCCATGTTGAGAGGGCAAAGAACACAATTATACAATATTCCACAGTTACAAAATGAAAAAAAAAGAAAAAAAAAAAGTGGAGGGGGGAGTGGGGCATAGAAAAAGGAGTCAAAAAAAAAAAAAAAAAAAAAAGACCAGAAGCAAATGCCCTGAGAGCTCCATGAGTTCAGATCATCAGCCACTGTCAGTACTCTGGCAGGAACATGCTAGGTGCTGGGATTACAGAGATGCAGTGAGGACAAATGGAATGTCCGGGGTTGGAGGGGATTTCTTTTCTGAATAATTAACTGCCATCAAGAACCTATTTCCTACATTTTACATCTTCTATCATGTCCTCCCACCACCATCACCATGCACATTTTAAATCAACCTCAAACTATTTCTAAGCTCTCAAATTAAAATGGCATACAAGGAACTCACTACCTTGAAGACCCTGCACTATCCTGTGAGGTATGAAGTCAGCATGAGTACTGCAATTGTTCTTAGAAAGTCACAAATTCTATGTCCAGCTCTATATCCAATCCAGGATCACTGACTGTGCAACATGTAGGGGCTCAGAATTAAAGACACAAGGGACAAGAAAAAAATGCAGAAAGGACTTATCTTAGCACACCTTGATAACACTGCTAATTAGAAACAGAAGAGAGAAATAACTCACCTATAGAATGGTTATGGTTTTCTTCCTTCAGATCATTTTTTTTCACAAGTGCTTCTTGATACTGTGCCTCACAAAACAAACTGAGAGAAGCACCACTTTTTGAAGTTAAGACAAAATCTGGATGAGTAGTTCTACAGAAGTTGTTTTGTTCATCAGCTAAAACACTGGAAGTGTGCATTTTTTCTTGGGTTTGATTCTGATGGATATATGATGGTAGGAAGGGTGTGTTTTTCTCTAGGGTGGTTGGACTTCCTGGAGATCTGTACTTCTGGCTCTGATCATCAGGTAGTAGGGTTAAACCTTGCAATTAAAAAAAATCAAAAAATAAAAATAAAAAAAAATAAAAATAAAAAAAAATAAAAAAAATCATTAAAACTATTAACTTTCTAGAATATTTTATTTTCTGTTAGTGATCCCTACTCACCAGGTTTTCTCCAAAGTGAAAAAAGTGTTTTTCTTCTTTATTAGGAAACACTCTCCAACAAAATCATGACATTTTAAAAGTCTAAAAATGACTCTTGCATAATTTTAATTAAGGGTATATTTATATTACAATTCATGTGCAGACAGCGGATACCTGGCAGAGCTGCAGTACTGCAAATTCTGGAAGGCATTATTCATGTTCCATCTATAAGAAACACTGCTGGAATTGTCAACTCTGCAACCCCATGACAAACACAGAGAGCACCAATGCAGATGGCTGCAAATGATCTGAATAGTTCCTAATGACAAATGCCCTGTGTCACAGCCTTGAAAAACAACTTTCCTCTAGATTACTGTTAACATTTTGGTATCTTCAGGTGGTAGAATTATGGATGACTTTTCTGTTTTGTACATTTCTGTAGTTTCTAAATTTCCTGTATTACTTCTAGACTTTTTTTTTTTTTAGTCTCTGCTTTTGAAATAAACACAGAGATTCTTCTTCTATATATCTCTAATTTCTTTTTTTAATATATCTCTAATTTCTAATTCTTGAACGGTAGATGGCAAATCTCCATCCTACCTGCTGTACCATCCCCTTGAAATCCTGCCACTATACCTCTCTTATCCTAGAATGTCTCAACAAAATTTAGAAGTGAGGGCAACCTGGCTGGCTCAGGCAGTAGAGCATGTGACTCTTGCTCTCAGGATTGGGAGTTCAACCCCACATTGATTGTAGATATTACTTAAAAATAAAACCTTTAGCAGTGCCTGGATGGCTCATACCCATCTGCCTTACCTCCAACCCACAAATAAAACTGGAAATCAGGTAGGTCCTGATTATCAGGTTTGACCTCCTTTCCTTTACAATAATACTCTCCCTATCCAAATATTTTTGACTAATAGTCATCCCACTTCAGATTGAAGATCGCTTTGATAAAAGTGCAATAGCCCAAAGTAGCAGTTCTCAAACTGTATGGTCTGCAAACCCCTGAAGGTCTCTAAGATTCTTTCACAGCATCTACCAGGTCAAATCTATTTTCATAAAATATAAAGATAGTATTTGCCTTTTTCACTTTGCCAACACATGCACTGATGATGCAAGAACAAAATGGAAGTTCCTGGTGTCTTCACTCAAAAGCAGGACAGCAGCACCCAACTGTGCTAGCAGTCACTGTGTGAGTCACCACCAAGCACTTGCAGTTAAAAACAAAGAAAGAAAAGAAAAAACAGTTTTCCTTAAGAATGTCCTAGGTAAAGTTACAAAAATTATTAATTTTTTAATTGAATTTTAACTGTTGAGTACACATCTTCTGAACATTGTATTGGACAAAACAAAAAGTATACATAAATCACTTCTGCTACAAACCAAGACTGTGTCATTTTTTGAGTTGTAAGCTCAACTAACAACTTCTCTCAAAGAACATCATTTTTACTTGTACTTGGTAAATAGATAGGTACTTGGCAGATAGATATTTCCACAAAAATGAAACAAGTGAGCTAGTTACTTCAAGGAAAATAACTGACAGTATTTGTTAAGAACGGTAAAATTTGAACTTTCAAGTACAAATGAGAACTCATTAAATATGTCTACCACTATGGGCTTAACAGCTTCATAATACTTCAGGCCTTTTATGATGAGATCTGTAGTGTACTAATGGATATAATTTTTTGATATTACAGTATTTTAAAGACCCAAATAACTCAGTGAACCACTATTTTCCAAGTAACCAAAGCACAATTTTATCAGATCATGCATGATAAGAGTCATTCAAAATGCCAAGATAAAAAAAAAAAAAAAAAAGCCAAGATATTCAATGTATTTTATGTAACAGAGTATTAAAAAGTACGTTAGTATTGTTTCAGACTCTATACTATGAATCACCACTAAGAAACGGCCACTTGTTAGATTTGGGTGTACCATCAAAGAAATAACCACAAGTACCTGAAAAGGCTATTACAGTACTCCTCTTTCCTTTTTCCAATTAAACACCCATGTGAAGCTGAATTTTTTTTTCACATACTTCAAGCAAAACAATATAACTTAAGAGGTTGAACACAGAAGCAGATAGAAGCTGAGCTCTTTTAAGACAGAAATTAAAAAGAGATTTTCAAATATATAAAACTCTGCCATTCTTCTAATTTTTTAGAGAAGCCTTTTCATTAAAAAATGTTAACCAAAGAAGTAAAGGACCTATACCCTAAAAACTACAGAACACTTCTGAAAGAAATTGAGGAAGACACAAAGAGATGGAAAAATATTCCATGCTCATGGACTGGAAGAATTAATATTGGGAAAATGTCAATGTTACCCAGGGCAATTTACACATTTAATGCAATCTCTATCAAAATACCATGGACTTTCTTCAGAGAATTGGAACAAATCATCTTAAGATTTGTGTGGAATTAGAAAAGACCCCGAATAGCCAGGGGAATATTAAAAAAGAAAACCATAGCTGGGGGCATCACAATGCCAGATTTCAGGTTGTACTACAAAGCTGTGGTCATCAAGACAGTGTGGTACTGGCACAAAAACAGACACATAGATCAATGGAACAGAATAGAGAATCCAGAAGGGACCCTCAGCTCTATGGTCAACTAGTATTCAACAAAGCAGGAAAA